>NC_056627.2:124505001-126905001 GCF_002870075.4 Lactuca sativa | reverse complement strand
TGGTGATTGTCTGTCATCCTGGTTGGGAGAATTGAAGAAGATTTTTAAAGTGGAGAAAATGTAGCCCTTTCGTTTATGGCGCCATAAAATCATACGATAATCTCAAACTGATATGAATCACTTCAAATTAGAGCACATGTTAAGTGCTTTTTAACTCACCGATGTTGAAGATGACGGTGGAAAAAAGTTGGCATTGGAATTAGATTTAAAAGGCAATGCTCCGCCATTGAGCCTCTATGAAGGTATGCTAAGCTGTTTGTAAAGAGCCATTTTATTTCAATGACAAACCCTGTCCAGTCGAGTTACTAGAATGAAGCACTCATTCTAGCAAAGAGTTTTCCTCTGATCAACTGTGTGAGACAATAGGCCAACGCTTAAGATTGACTGTTACCTACATCTTCAATCAACATAATTAAAACTTAAAATAATGCGAATTTAAAAGTAACAAAAATATAGAGAAGAAGTTGTGGGTGTCGACATCATCGGTCGATTAGAAGGTAACGATGGAGATCAGTATAAAGTCGTGTCCTCTTTCATCGTATCAAGGATACACTGTATTCCCCCGAATCCAACTTCGATTTCGACTTAAATTCAATAGAGGAATCCGAAAAATCGTGAAGGTTGAATGAGTCATTTTTGCGAAAGATAGAGGCGGTGGTAGGCGATTTTATGGAGAGAAACTATGTCCATAGGTACTTTTCTTAAAAACGGTGTTCTATTGATAAGATAAGCGGCTGTAAGAACACATTCATGTCAATTTTGATATGGTACTGTAGCTTGAAACATTAGAGCGCTTGCAATTTAATAAATGTTGATGTTTGCGTTCAACAATTGCATTTTTTTCAGGTCTAGCAACACATGAACGTTGATGTAAAATGCCCTTCTCATGAAAGAAAGAGTGAAAGTCCAATTCTTTTGCATTATCTTAACAAAATTTATTTATGTTCTTGTTAAATTGATTAAAAATCATGTTCTAGAATCTTCGAATAACTTTTTAAACATCTGACTTGTTTTTATGAGAAAAATCCATGTATATCTAGTATAGTCATCCACAATTGTCACAAATTAACGAAATCCTTGAAGACTAGGTATATGAAACGGACCTTGTATATCACAATGGATCAAATCAAATGATTCATTACACATACGATTCATAGAAACAAATGGTAATTTTTCTGTTTAGCAAGAGGACAAACTGAACAATGAAATTGAGAAGAATTTTAAAAAGCTAGATGACCCAATTGATCTTTAACAGATACAATTCGTTTATTTGAAGGACGGCCTAACCTTTTATGCCATATATCTAATGAAACTGCATTAATACTTTGATTTGTACATGCACCAACTTGGTTCAAGATGTACAAATCATGAACTTTGTCAGCCTTGCGAATCATCTTCTTGAGATGAGTATCCTGAATGAAAGCATGCTTACAAGTAAACTGGATCATCAATTATTGTGCCTTTGTAAGAGAGTTCACTGATATCATGTTAAGATTGAAATTTGGAACATATAAAACGTCTTTGATAATAAATAGATGATCAGTTTTGACATTCCCAATAATGTGAACTGGAAGAACAATTTTTTACCAAGGTCACAGTATAATTGTTGACCTTTCGTTTGTTGAAGAACATTTCAAGCTTATGACATATATGTTGAGTAGCACTAGAATCTATAACTCAAACTTGAGAGTGATTACCATTATGAACAAATAAAGAAAAGAATTTACACGTAGTAGTCTACTTATTTGGATTAATAGATATCATGTGACTTGAAAGAGCAGACATCAAGTGTTGGCATTGAGTTGGAGTGGATCCTTGAAACATATCGTTTAAGGACTGATTAGTTTGACTTTCCCCATGGTCAACAACAACAACAATATGATTGACTTTTCACTTTGGCTTTTATCCAGGTGGATAACCATGTGTTTTCTGACACTTCTCAATTGTATGCCCTTGAATCTTGCAATTAAAACAAAATAGACAATCTCTGGTAACATTAGTTGAAACTTGCTTGCAATTATTTCGATTTAGCAAGAAATGCCATCGAATTATCGTTTTGAGTATAATTAGAAATCAATTTTTGTTTCTCTTCTTGAGCCACCAGTGAGAAAACACGGTTGATAGCAAGTAATGGATCAATTAACAATATTTGTCCCCTAGTTTGAGAAAACAAATCATTTAATCCCATTAAGAAATTCATCACATGTTCAGTTTTGAAGTATTCATCTATCTTCTTGAGACCTTCACTACCACATTTTCCACAAGAACAATGAGGCCGATAATTGGACAATTCTTTTGATAGAGATTTGAGTTTGGTGAAATAAACACCAACTGGATCTTGATTTTGAGCGAGATTCGTTATTTGTCTCCGAATCTGGAAAACACAAGGACCATTGCTTTGTTGAAATCGATCCTTAAAATCGTTCCAAATATCAAAAGCAGATTCTGAGAACATTGTTTCGTTTGAAACAGAATTAAGCAATGTTGAAATCGATCCTTAAAATCGTTTCCTTTGAAACAGAATTAAGAGTCCATGATATGACTCGATTATTGTTACGCATCCAAGCATTATAAATCACAAAATCGGAAGAATTTGGTTTAGGAACCGATCCATCAATAAAATGAAGTTTATTCTTGACAGATAATGCGATTAACATAGCTTGACTCCAAGAAGGATAGTTCTCACCTATGAATGGTTGAGAAACCAAAACAAAATCATGATTATCTGAGTGATGAAGATAATACGGATGTAAACGATCGTCAATCGGAGACATTGTTGAACCAGATGGGGAGGGTTGGGTGTGTTGGGATCTTTTTGAGTAATAATAAATATAATAAATAATAAAACGTAAATGTAATTAACTAAAGGGAACAATAAAAGATTAATTGGGTAAACGATTTAAATAGTTAGCTTCAAATGACGAACATACATACAGTGTGACAAAAATACTTTTAATAGACCAAAAAGTATTAAAAAATTTCAGGGAGCATGCGAATAAAAATCTTCAAATAAAAAATAAATAAATAAATATAACTTTTTCTAAAATGCTAAAAGATTGTTAGATATACATAATTCAAATCAATCATGTTGCCAAATAAAAATTAAAAACATAAAAGGTTGTTAAAAATATGATTAATTCCATGTTTACACAAATTAAAGTAAGAGATTTTTAGAACTTAGAAAGCATATTGCGAATTCTTGAACCCATGATTTATTTTTGGTTGTTTAAGCATATTTCTAAAATGCTGATTTCAAGTCTTGTTTCAATTTCCTATTTTATATTTTTTAAGTACGTAGGTTGAATTATGATATGCCATAATACTTGAATGAAAATTAATTCATAACTCATTATTGATTAAAGGAGAACAATACATCATAAATAGATATATGTTGAACATATATCTTTCACATAAAGTCATATCATAATTACTTAAAACTAATTAGATAGATAGATAAATATAGTAAACAAGTTGTTGCTCCCCTGTTATTCTAAAAGTTGCAGTAATTTGCCTCAAGCTCCACCTGAAGGTGTGGTACGAGCACCAACAACAGCACCTCCTCCTCCAAAATTAGTTTTTTCTCGGTTATCACCCATGTACCCTCCTGTAGGCGTTACTATATCCCTGGCATTCAGTCTTTGAAGAGTTCCATAGATTGATTGAAGAAGTTTCTGAAAGGACAATATTGCGGATCTCGTTCCGTCAGTAATTCCATCTGTACCAATGTCGCCATCGGTAACGATGTCATTCAGCAGGGTCATAACCCCAAGGGATGTCTTCTCCTCGCCAACAAGCTTTCTACCACATACATTATACTCACTTGTGCAAATTAAAAGCAATAAGAATACATGAACAAAAAGTTTAACAACCGTCATATAGGCTTTTGTGAATGTTTTGATAAACTGATTACAAAATAACATGTATATATAGGGATTGAAGCAGACACTATTTTAATAACATGTCTAAAAATGTAAAAACAATAACTATTACTTTTCTGTCCGATTAAACTGAACATGAATATTAACATTTAATTTCATGTTCGATGCAACTAACTTGTACCATATGATAAGACCATCCAATGTTTTTTTTTTTTTGGTAAAAATGTCAGTTATAATCATGTAATCTTTTTATTTAATAACACTATAGTATATCTTTATAAAAATTAAAAGAATTTCTCAAGACAAACAAAATGTTGTATGAAAAACTTCTCATTTATTTCAATGGACATAAACCTTTATCAATTGTGTAAACTGTAAAGTAATCAAATTCAAGACATCAGTATATTTTTCAAATGGTCGGCCTGGATGAATTCGCTTATTTTATTAAAAAAAAAAAAAAAAAGAACTTTACTTACACACTTTGTTTGTCATAAATGGCTATAGATAATGTATAAATGTTAAAAATCTTAAAATTTTAAATACCATTTATACTAAAATATTGATTTTTTTTATAGTCCGATGAAAAATTTTCACTGCCGATTTGAAATTTCATGTAACGTCCGATTTTCACAACCAAAAGTTTCATTTTATTTAAACTAAAACTTCCTAATTATAAAATCCGTTTTAAGAAAACAATTTATTGTCAATTACAATTATTGAAAATCAGAGTATCATAATAATTATTAGGTGTTGTCTAACACTTTAAATTATAATTATTATTACTTAAATTAATATTTCATTAATTTAAATACGATATCGTGTATAATTATTATTAGGATACGACTACTCACACGGTTCTAACCCGAGGATCATCAAGGGGTCGCGTCTAATAGTTTTTTCTATATACTTTTGGGTCCATACAAACAATGTTGCAAACACAATGTAAACTTTATATTATCAATACAATGGTTGTTGTTTTGATTAATATTATTCAATTGTTGTGATATTATACATGACGTCGTCCACCCCCGAACATTTCCGTCATTCCGGTTTGGGGGTGTGACAGATTGGTATCAAAACATTGTTTATAGTGAACTAAATATATCAAACCATGTAAGATATACAACTATGAACACGATGGGATAAAAACACTCTGACCAAGAGTTATACTTTTAAATATATTAATATTTTTTTATAAAAGTATACATACATGCATGCATACTAGAAACCGTATCACAGTAAGAACTACATAAAAGTATTTAAGACGGGTTGGATACTACTGTTAAGCATGGATAGTTATGTGATCATATTGGGGTAAATATAGTCTGGTCAACTATATTTATTTGAGATACGACCAACATGTGTTTGGGATTGACTGTGGTGTTGTAACAAGTCTGAAACTTACAAACTCTATATACAAGAGAAACTCTAGAACCAAACATGAAGTTAAAATACTATTGGAGTATTTTATGGCACTATAGCACTAGAACAACAACATTTAGGCCTCGATAGTTATATAAACTAATAGTCGAGAAAAGCCTTCTTACTAAAATTAACCACGTGAAAACAAAGGACCCTTGCTAGTATATCTATAATTGGAGTTTGTGATTTCACTTTACTTCCTGTTCCTTGTTTGGTTGTGGACTTAGAGTAGGATCATTTATTCGAAGGTGTATTTAGTTTGGGTTATATACAATTTGTGTACACTATGCGATTATAGAGGAACCAGGTGTGAGTCACGCTATACAAATTAATTAGAAGTGTTGCTATAAATTTCATAAATTGAAATAGTGATTTTTTAGTAGACTTTTATTGTAAATCGCTTAATAGAACACTATAACAATTAGGATATGATGCGGTTAGAACTATGATATATCTTATTCAACATCACCTGACTCGTGACCACTATAGAGGACTTATCATTACTTCCTCTTTGAGAACTATAGAGAAAGATGCGACCAAAGAAGTCCAACAGGAACAAAAACAATGTGCCACCAAATCCACCACCTCCATAGTATGACCCCACTATTTTCCAAGCAGCGGTAGCAGCTGCCGTAGCATCCACTATGACATAAATCAACACTAGTGGGGCTACTGGAGCAGGTAGTAGTGCTAACACCTCTAACCATGGAGAAAGTCTCGAACACCCACGGGAGTGTTCATGCAAAGGCTTCATTAACTGCAAACCCAAATCCTTTAATGGAAGCGGGGGAGTCATTGCCCTGGCATAATGGTTCGAGAAAACAAAAGCAGTTTTTTGAGATTTGCTCATGCCTAAAAGGGAGCAATGTGAAGTTTACTGCCTGCACTTTCTCTCACAGGGCCCTTACATGGTGGAATGGCCACGTCAAGTCACTGACCCTCATAGTGGCTAACTCAATGGGTTGGGAGAACTTAAAAACAATGATGATGGAAGAGTATTGCCCGAGGGGCGAAGTACAAATGCTGGAGCAATAACTTTGGAACCTTACTATGACAGGTTCCGACATAGTGGCCTATACTACTAGATTCAATGATCTAGCAGCTCTATGTCTCGGTATGGTTACCTCGTAAATTAAGAAGATCAAAAGATATATCTGGGGACTATCTCCTTAGATCCAAAGGAATGTACTAGCTTTAAACCCTACTACTTTCCATAGCGCCAAATGCATGGCCTAGAGACTCATAGATCACGGAGTCTACCAATGTGTGATGGCCCTCGTCCCCGAGCCAGCAAAAGAGGGTGATAAAAAGAGAAAGTTCTAGAATAAAAAGAAGGGCTAGCTGTGACAAGTCCCTGCCAAGAAACAACAGATTGTGACTGTTCATGATGCAACTACCATTGGTACCCCAGTATGTGACATCCCCATGTTCACGGCCAGAAAAAAAACCGATTTTGTTTATGCTTTATAAAAATCAGAGTACCTCTTTTAATAAAAATGTTGCGGAATTTGTTCCCAGTAAAACATGATAAATATGTTATCAATGCACTTCCGAAGAAAAGTATTTTTATTCATTTTAAAACATTTGGGATGTCATCGTCAATACAGAAACATAAGCATCAACAAAACTTATATTCATTTTCACTAGTGATTTATATCTCCTTAATCTCTCAGCGTAATGTGACTTCATATCAAGACCTGTGATATAAATAAACTGGGTGGGTCCGGTTGGGAATCCTGGTGAGTACATAGGGATTTCAATCCCACAATGTTATACCATATATATAGTTTAAAACTCACAAAATATACAATTTCACCATATATATAAACAACTCTTATCCCACCCCGTCGATCCTCACAACGAGACTATCCATATTCTCGGACCTAAGATTAGCCGTTTTACCTAATCCATACTGCCGGATAAGAAATGAACGACTTTACCTAATCCATACTCTCGAACTAGGGACGAATGACTAATCCATACTCTCGGATTAATGATGAATGATTATGCCTAATCCATACTCTCGGACTTGGGACAATGACTATGTCTATTCAATGCTCCCGGATCAATGACATATACTAAAGTTTTATTCTCTGAGTATATAATTCACTCGCACTCGTAAGAAAACACTACCCAATATTCCTCATAATTAATTTAGGTTTACTCTTTATCCTAAATCAACATATATAATCAGGTATGTTCTTTAACAAGTATCTCAGGCAACATCAAATAATTCGCACATAAACATATATTTAATACTTTAATCGATACTTGTATTAAAATCATGTTCATGAAAGGGACTATACAGTCACTTGAAAAGGTGGGGATTGCGAACTCAAACAGCGCTTCGCTTCTTAAAAATAATTTCCTTCGATGAAACCTAGTATTATTACCATTAGAGTTTAGTCTATTATTTTTCTAGACTAATTAATAGTCTAGCTATTATTACTACTATATAAGCGTTAAACAATATGTGACAACTCGAAATTTCCATTTGTACGAACATTATCTATTCAATAGAAGCTAGTCCAGTTTCAGTGATTTTCATACTTTTCCGAACAAGTTGGTGTACATTAGGGTTTACGTTTAAGGAGATATCAGGAGAGTGGATGCTCCTGGTTTTGTGAAATTTGAGCATTCCAAGTTTCATAATGTTGCAGTCCTATTCCCAGAATAAAAATATTTTCTGCCAAAATATTTCAGGACTATAAATAGATTTCTGAATTAAATTAATTCATTATTCACAAATCCAACTAGAAAAAAAGCCATTTTCTCTCTGACGGATCTTCGGGTTTTCATCCCAGATTGTGAGTCTACTTTCCTAGATGTGTTTTATTACTTGTTATATGCTTTATAACATAGATTACATGTCTAAAATGCAAGATCCGGGAGTTTACCGCCCATGAACGTTCTTGGGGAGTAAACTCCAAAATGGAGCTTTAAGGCTACCTAGTCCCGATTCCTTGTTAGACAACTAGTTTAGGACTTATGGTAGGATCTATTGAGGCTTGAAATCATCAAAGAACACAAAGCAATTGGAGTTTACAGCCCAAGAGTTCTTGGACCGTAAACACCATTTCCAAAGGCCAAAAGTGAGCCCTAAATCACCCTTAAGGCTTAAGGAATTTACCCTCTAATGCTTGTAGCTAATTTGGACACCAAAACACTTCAAAATCTTAAAGAAATAGGAGTTTACGGCCAAGACATGCTCTTGGGCCGTAAACCCCTTATCAAGGGCTATAAGTGCCTTAAACCACCCCTAAAGCTTAAAGACAATTACCCTTGAATACATAGGACTTGAATGGGGATTTAACTACATCAAAACCATCCCTAAAAGGGAGTTTACGGCCAAGGAACATCACTTGGGCCGTCCAAGTGAAGGCACAAATGTGTGCCTCTTGTCCCCTTTAGCCTTAGATAAAAACATGGAAGCTATCCTACATGTGCAAGTGCCTCAGATAAATTAAAACCAACACCCCATAGGAGTTTACGGCCGTAAACTCTAGGGGATATGGTCTTTAGGCCGTAAACTCCCCTATGGAGCATTCTAAGGCCTTAAACTACTTCAAGTATTATTCCACCCATGCTAGGCTAATTCTAGGATTAAGATAGCACTTCAAAACACCCAAAACCACCAAGTGAGGAGTTCACGGCCATAAACTCATGAGTTTATGGCTGTAAACTCCAAAGGTGGGGTTTGTTGGGTGGTGAACTCTTATACAAAGTCATTTGGTGCTTCAAACCCTTTTGCCTTGTCCCGTAGCAACTTAGATGCAACCATTAGGACCTTTAACACTTATGCAAAGTGTTTTACATGTTCCTAAGTGTCTTAACTTATTTGTTAAGTTATTATTTGGCTAATTAGTTATATATATGCTTATTATATGATAACTAGGCTCGTGCGTGTAAACAAGTCTCCGTTTGCCACCTAGCACGGTATCCGACACTCAATTCAAACAGCTCACCACAAGTGAGTTCATACCCCTTTAATCAACCTTTGAAATGATTTTAAATGTTTTAAATACTTTATGGGGGGGGGGGGAATACAAGTCAAACACTTATAGTTATTGCTTCAATCACATGTGATTGCATTTAATCACATGTGATTAATAACTAGGAAACCAATGATTTTTACCATTGTTCAAACTGTTTATCAAACTGCTTTACTTTGAAATGTTTTACAAACTCTTTTACTTTCCAAACTTATTTACAAACTGTGATTCAAACATATGTTCCTTATACTTAAACTGTTTATCAACTTATGCCTTCAAATTGTTTTAGAGATTGACATCAAGTCGATCTTTTCTTGAAATTATATTTATGCTTCAAATGTCTTATGAAAACTTATTTATGCCTTTATATTATCAATTGCATGCCTATATATGTATAGATGTATAAATAATGTTTAAAGGGCTTAGGAAGGCCATCCGCCCTATTTCCTTTTTCTCGATTTGGATGTGGTCTGGTGGGATTTCGGATGACCATCCGAAGGTCGTTTCAATATTAATTATATATCAAATATACATATATAGACATAAAAGTACTTCCATATACATACGTACTAGACACATCATTAGTTAGTTACCATCGGGGTAACACAGGATCGTACATATACAGCTATACTAGAAACATGAACATATACAACTATACTATGAGTACATATACAGCTATACTAGAAACATGAACATATACAGCTATAGTAGAAATATGAATATATACAGCTATACTAGAAACATGAACATATACATCTATACTAGAAACAGGACATATACATCTATACTAGAAAGAGAACATATACAATTATACTAGAACGAGAAGCATTACATATACATGAATACATTAACAATTGTGATCCACTGTGTCTGAGCGTGCCTTAAATGTCATGGCCCGAGTTGTAGCCAGAATTCTCTTGGAGGGAGAGCGTGAGTTTGCGTATAGATCTATACTGGATTGACTATCCTACACCTTGCTGCTAGCTACAGCCGGACCTGCAGGTCTGCGGGTGCCAAACGTCATTTTCTTTATTACGACCATTCATTATGTCGTTGTTACTAGTCGATAGTATGGTGCAATTTATCACATTATACCTTAATATAAATCCGGTTTAAGGTAGTTAGTACAATAGTAGTTCCTATAATACAAAACTACAGTACTACAATGATTTACCCATTACATATTTTAGTGATAACCTCACTTAAGCATTAATGTACAAACTATATTTTATTAAATGATAGTTACACTTGGGAAATTACACACTTTTACAACAAACGAGTATACCAAACAGTTAAGCCTTGGTAGAAGGTTACTTTAATAGAAAATATAGGTTTTTCTGAGAGATTCAAACTTTTACAAACACTTTCAAACACTTACATACATTTTACAACTTATACTTACGACAGGTTCAAACGTTTTTGATAACAAACATCGACACTAAAATACTTATGAACTCACCAGCTTAATGCTGATAAACTCTTTCAAAATAACTTGTATTCTCAGGTTATCAGTAGACAGGTACCGATGCCAGCTTTTGAGAAGATGGAGTGCATTCAAGACTCATCTCATATTATTGTGTTTTACATTATTTTGGTGTCTATAACTGTACAGAACACGCTTGTATTAAAATTTTATATTTAATGCAATGGATGATGTTGTTTGCTTATTTACATTTACTGTGTTGTGATACTATACATGACGTCCTCCGCCCCAGAACGTTTCCGCCGTTCTTGGTTTTGGGGTGTGACAGATTGGTATCAGAGCATTGTTTATAGTGAATCAAGTATATCAACCCATAAAAGATATACTAAACTATAAACCCAAAAGGGATTAAAACACTCTGACCAAGAGTCTATACTTTAAATATTAAAATATTTAATTATGTATACTAGTCTGCATTCATACTAAAATCAATGTCACAATGACAAGAACAAAAGTATTACGATTGTTAAATATCACAAGTGAGCTCGGGGATGTATGGTCAGTCCTGGGAATGGCATAGCCTGATCAACTATGCTGGTCCTAGGAGTGATTAGCATATGCCCTAAAATGGTTGTGATATGTTAACAAGTCTAAAAACTTACCAACAATACCACAAGAAGATCAGTAGAACTTAAACTTAAAATACTATAGGTGTATTTTGTACTACTAGTTACACGTATACTATATTCTTATACCTCTCTTCTCGCGTAGATTTAAATGGCTGGATTCCATCACGGCGACCCGTACTTTCTAAATAAAGGCAATGCCGGGTGGATCGATGAAGAGCCTGAAGATGAGCATCCAATCCATTTGGATGATCACCTCGCAGAAGGCTTTTCTGATGGATCCGACTCCGAGCAGGAAGTCAACAACCTACCGCTTGTAGGTCAAGCCCCGAACAACAACCGTCGACCAGCTTTTCCAGGTCCTACTCCCATGTGGGCAACCAACTTGAATCACTGGAGTGATGAGCAGGGTCAACCTTTACCGTAATTTGGGGACCGAACCTTTTACAACATCAGCGATGGTGGCTCTGCTGACAGAGCTCTGCCTGTCATTATCCGCAGAATAGCTCGTAATGTCGAGCAAGGTCGAGCAGCCATCGACCGGGTCATGGAGATTGATGCTAACTCAGGTGTCAACACAGTCCGCATCCACCGTCTTGAAGAAGACATGGAACGGACCCGGAGAACTAACAAAACCCTATAGCAACAGCTAGCTGCGTCCCGAGCTGAGGTCTTAGAACTTCGAGCTCGTCAGAGAGCTCAGGATCGACACCTTCAAGAGGTGTTTCGTCAAGTTTCCGACCTCAGGGCTCGCCCGGGAAATTCCTATCGCCGTTAGATGATGGCTAGTACATCTCTGTCTTTTGATTAAGGAATAGCCTTGAACATCAGTGCTCTAAGTAGCGCTTGTCTGTAAAATATTCCTAACTTTCAGTACTCTAATTAGGAATCTAAGAACTGTCAAACTTATCCTTTTGGTATGATGTAAGACCTACTGTTAGGTCGATTTTCCTTGAACTTATTACATCAGTAATACCCGTACTATTGAAATCTATCTAATCTGTGGGAAAAATCTGTACACTTGTGTATTCCTACTAATATTTCTTATTGTGATTTCAAACACTCATTCAACTGTTGGGCTATGGTTAGTTAGTTCATGTGTCACTCTCACGTTGCTTACAAATCGATTCTTACCATCTTTCTTATCTTTATAAACTTATACTTGAAAGATGCCTCCTCGCAAATCTCCCAGGAATAGGAATAATCCTGCACCTCCACCGCCTCCGGTCATCGATACTGCAGCCCTGAATGCTGCCGTAGCTGCAGCAGTGGCAACTGCCATGGCTCAGTATCACTCATCCGATGCCAGCAGAGGTGGAACCCCTATTGAATCTATTCCAGTCGAAATACCTGTGCGCTCGAGAGAGTGCTCTTACAAGGATTTCACAAACTGCAAGCCGAAGCCTTTCTATGGCACCGCGGAGTCATTGCCCTCTCGCAATGGTTCGAGAAGACTGAATCAGTCTTTGAAATCTGTTCATGCCTTGCTACGTGCAAAGTGAAATATGCCGCATGCACCTTTGAGGGGAAAGCCCTAACGTGGTGGAACGGCCACGTTAAAGCCCTAACACTCGTCGTGGCTAACAACATTGGCTGGGAAACAATGAAGGACCTCATGACTGAGGAATACTGCCCGAGGGGCGAAGTCCAGAAGTTGGAACATGAACTCTGGAACCTGACCATGAAGGGCACCAATGTGATCGCTTACACTGCCCGATTTAGCGAACTGGTGGCCCTCTGCCCCAATATGGTTCCCACTGAAGGGAAAAAGATCGAACGGTACATATGGGGGCTAATGCCTCCGTATCAGGGGAATGTCTTAGCATCGAACCCCGCTACCTTCGACAGTGCCAAGCGTTTGGCACAAAGACTTATTGACCATGAAGTCAAAACCCCTGCAACCACAACCACCCTAGCCATGCCAGAACCCTCCAAACCCACCGACACTAAGCAGAAATTCTGGGATGAGAAGAAGAAACAGCGAGCTGCCAAGAGGCAGCAAATCGTGGCAGTACATGCCGCGGTAACCCCTACTGCTGTTACTGCTCCGACGAAGCAGTACGCTGGAAGTTTGCCGAAGTGCAACAAATGCAACTTCCACCACAACGGCGCCTGCCGTGAAATGCAGTGTTCTAACTGCAACAGAAAAGGACACACCGTCCGTTTCTGTAAGTTCCCGACACAACCGATCTCTCAAGTCCCTGGCTCAGGCGCGAGCCCAACTTGCTATGGATGTGGCGAAGCAGGCCACTTTAAAAGGGACTGCCCCAAAGCGAGGAATGTTGGAGGAGCAGGGAGGGTACTAGCTATAGGCCACGGGGAAGCAGTTGCTGACCCGACAGTGGTGACTGGTACGTTCCTCCTTGATAACTCCTATGCATGCATTCTGTTCGATAGTGGAGCGGAGCGAAGCTTCATAAACCACAAATTTGCTCGCATGCTTAAGAAACAACCACACGCACTTAATGAACAATTCACAGTAGAAATGGCCAATGGGAAAACTGAAAGTACAAATAGCATATACTTAGGTTGTACCCTAACTTTAGATAACCATTCATTCCCAATCGACCTTATGCCGGTCTCAATAAAAAGTTTCGATGTTATTATCGGCATGGATTGGTTAAGTCTTCATCGCGCCGACATCATGTGCTACGAGAAAGCAGTCCGTCTAAACCTCTCGTCTAATGAAACTCTTATAGTCTACGGCGACAAACCTGGTGCAAGTCTTCGCATTATATCGAGTATTCAAGCCCAGAAATACCTGCGCAAAGAATACCACGCATTCCTTGCTCATGTCGTCGACACGAACCTAGAAACGAAAGAACTAAAGAACATCCCGGTAGTGAGCGACTTCCCCGACATTTTCCCAGAAGAACTACCCGGGTTACCTCCGCAACGACAGGTCGAGTTCAGAATCGACTTAGTCCCAGGAGCTACCCCAGTAGCCAAGTCGCCCTACCGTTTAGCACCAGCTGAGATGCAGGAACTCTCTGGTCAACTTAACGAACTGCTCAGCAAGGGCTTCATAAGACCGAGTTTCTCACCTTGGGGAGCACTGGTCTTGTTCGTTAAGAGGAAAGACGGATCATTTCGTATGTGTATTGACTATAGAGAACTCAACAAACTGACGGTCAAGAATCGTTACCCTCTGCCACGCATAGATGATCTATTCGACCAACTTCATGGGGCGAACTATTTTTCCAAGATTGATCTGAGATCCGGATATCACCAATTACGAGTGCTAGAGGAGGATGTGCCGAAGACAGCCTTCCAAACTCGTTACGGACACTACGAGTTCGTGGTGATGCCATTCGGATTGACCAATGCGCCCGCAGTCTTCATGGATCTGATGAATAGAGTATGCCGACCTTACTTAGATCAGTTCGTCATCGTTTTCATTGACGACATCCTGATCTACTCCCGAAGTAAGAAAGAGCACGACGATCATCTGCGACAAGTCCTAGAAACTTTACGAAAGGAGAAACTTTATGCGAAGTTCTCGAAATGTGAATTTTGGATCCGAAGAGTCGAATTCTTAGGACACGTGGTAAGCGAAGAGGGAATCCACGTGGACCCATCCAAAATAAAAGCCATTGAGAACTGGTCAGCACCCAAAACGCATATAGAAATTCGTCAATTTCTAGGTCTCGCTGGCTACTACCGCAGGTTCATTCAGAACTTTTCCCGAATAGCGAAACCTCTGAAGAACCTGACCCAGAAAGGCGTGGCCTTTGATTGGGAAGAGAAACAAGAAAGAGCATTCCAAACGCTCAAACGAGCCTTGTGCACCGCACCAATACTATCCCTTCCCGAAGGGATAGAAGACTTCGTAGTCTATTGTGATGCTTCAAATCAAGGACTCGGTTGTGTTCTGATGCAGCGAGGTAAGGTCATCGCCTATGCCTTGAGACAGTTGAAGACACACGAGGTTAACTACACGACACACGATCTTGAACTAGGAGCAGTAGTGTTTGCTCTGAAGATCTAGAGACATTACTTGTATGGAACGAAGAGCACTATTTTTACCGACCACAAGAGTTTACAGCACATTTTCGATCAGAAGGAGCTCAACATGAGACAACGACGGTGGGTCGAGCTACTCAGTGATTACGAATGCGATATTCGTTATCATCCGGGTAAAGCCAACGTGGTAGCAGACGCCCTAAGTCGGAAGGAATATTCTGGTCGCAAAGTCAAGTCATTATCAATAACCATCCATTCACACTTGTCTAAGCAAATTCAGACGGCTCAACTTGAAGCCATGAAGCCCGAAAATGTGACGAGTGAATCCCTTAGGGGAATGGACAAGAAATTAGAAGCCAAGGGTGACGGAGCATTATATTTCATGAACTGGATCTGGACCCCGAAACACGGTGGGTTCCGAGACTTGGTCATGACCGAGGCGCACAACACTCGGTATTCCGTCCACCCAGGTTCAGATAAGATGTATCTGGATCTTAAAAAGCTATATTGGTGGCCTAATATGAAAGCAGAGATTGCTACCTTCGTAAGTAAATGCCTTACTTGCGCAAAGGTAAAGGTCGAGTACCAGAAGCCCTCTGGTTTACTGCAACAACCAGAGATCCCGGAATGGAAGTGAGAGCGGATCACTATGGATTTCATAACCAAGTTGCCCAAGACAACGGGTGGACTTGATACCATATGGGTCATCGTTGATAGATTGACCAAGTCTGCACACTTCCTGCCTATCAAAGAAACTGACAAGATGGAGAAGCTTACGAGAACATACATTAGGGAAATCGTACGGCTTCATGGTGTACCTAAGTCCATTATCTCCGATAGAGATAGTAGGTTCACCTCAAGATTTTGGCGATCACTACAACATTCCCTAGGAACAAGGCTGGACATGAGCACAGCCTACCATCCTCATACCGACGGGCAGAGAGAGAGGACCATCCAAATACTGGAAGATATGTTGCGAACCTGCATGATTGATTTTGGGAAAGCATGGGATACTCATTTACCCCTTGTCGAGTTTTCCTATAATAACAGTTATCACACGAGCATCAAGGCTGCTCCATTTGAAGCTCTCTACGACCGAAAGTGCAGATCCCCTCTGTGCTGGGCTGAGGTGGGTGATACCCAATTAGCCAAGGGGCAAGCTTCCGACAGTACTCTCACCGGTCCGGAAATCATTCGGGAAACAACAGAGAAAATCGTTCAGATCCGTGAACGATTGAAAGCCTCTAGAGACCGACAGAAGAGCTACGCTGATAAACGAAGAAAACCTTTGGAATTTCAGGTGGGAGACCGAGTCCTTCTCAAAGTCTCACCCTGGAAAGGCTTGATACGCTTCGTCAAGCGTGGGAAGCTTAATCCGAGGTACATAGGGCCTTTCGAGATTCTTGTCAGAGTCGGCCCCGTAGCTTACAAACTCGACCTACCCGACACACTTCGTAACGTACATTCTACATTCCACGTATCTAACTTGAAAAAGTGTATGTCCGACGAGACTCTCATAATCCCACTCGACGAGATCGAGATCAACGAGAGCCTCAACTTCGTGGAAGAACCTGTAGAGATCATGGACCGTGAGGTCAAGCAGACGAAGCAAAGCCGTATCCCTATTGTGAAGGTTCGCTGGAACGCCAAACGAGGACCAGAATTCACTTGGGAACGCGAGAATCAGATGAAACTGAAATACCCTCATCTTTTTGCTTAATTATTTGTAACTTCGTATTTGCTTAAATTCTAATTTCGGCACAGAATTCCTTCTAACGGGGGGATGATGTGACAACCCGAAATTTCCATTTGTACGAACATTATCTATTCAATAGAAGCTAGTCCAGTTTCACTGATTTTCATACTTTTCCGAACAAGTTGGTGTACATTAGGGTTTACGTTTAAGGAGATATCAGGAGAGTGGATGCTCCTGGTTTTGTGAAATTTGAGCATTCCAAGTTTCATAATGTTGCAGTCCTATTCCCAGAATAAAAATATTTTCTGCCAAAATATTTCAGGACTATAAATAGATTTCTGAATTAAATTAATTCATTATTCACAAATCCAACTAGAGAAAAAACCATTTTCTCTCTGACGGATCTTCGGGTTTTCATCCCAGATTATGAGTCTACTTTCCTAGATGTGTTTTATTACCTGTTATATGCTTTATAACATAGATTACATGTCTAAAATGCAAGATCCAGGAGTTTACCGCCCAAGAACGTTCTTGGGGAGTAAACTCCAAAATGGAGCTTTAAGGCTACCTAGTCCCGATTCCTTGTTAGACAACTAGTTTAGGACTTATGGTAGGATCTATTGAGGCTTGAAATCATCAAAGAACACAAAGCAATTGGAGTTTACGGCCCAAGAGTTCTTGGACCGTAAACACCATTTCCAAGGGCCAAAAGTGAGCCCTAAATCACCCTTAAGGCTTAAGGCATTTACCCTCTAATGCTTGTAGCTAATTTGGACACCAAAACACTTCAAAATCTTAAAGAAATAGGAGTTTACGGCCAAGACATGCTCTTGGGCCGTAAACCCCTTTTCAAGGGCTATAAGTGCCCTAAACCACCCCTAAAGCTTAAAGACAATTACCCTTGAATACATAGGACTTGAATGGGGATTTAACTACATCAAAACCATCCCTAAAAGGGAGTTTACGGCCAAGGAACATCACTTGGGCCATAAACTCCAAGTGAAGGCACAAATGTGTGCCTCTTGTCCCCTTTAGCCTCAGATAAAAACATGGAAGCTATCCTACATGTGCAAGTGCCTCAAATAAATTAAAACCAACACCCCATAGGAGTTTACGGCCGTAAACTCTAGGGGATATGGTCTTTAGGCCGTAAACTCCCCTATGGAGCATTCTAGGGCCTTAAACTACTTCAAGGATTATTCCAACCATGCTAGGCTAATTCTAGGATTAAGATAGCACTTCAAAACACCCAAAACCACCAAGTGAGGAGTTCACGGCCATAAACTCATGAGTTTACGGCTGTAAACTCCAAAGGTGGGGTTTGTTGGGTGGTGAACTCTTATACAAAGTCATTTGGTGCTTCAAACCCTTTTGCCTTGTCCCGTAGCAACTTAGATGCAACCATTAGGACCTTTAACACTTATGCAAAGTGTTTTACATGTTCCTAAGTGTCTTAACTTATTTGTTAAGTTATTATTTGGCTAATTAGTTATATATATGCTTATTATATGATAACTAGGCTCGTGCGTGTAAACAAGTCTCCGTTTGCCACCTAGCATGGTATCCGACACTCAATTCAAACAGCTCACCACAAGTGAGTTCATACCCCTTTAATCAACCTTTGAAATGATTTTAAATGTTTTAAATACTTTATGGGGGGGGGGGGGAATACAAGTCAAACACTTATAGTTATTGCTTCAATCACATGTGATTGCATTTAATCACATGTGATTAATAACTAGGAAACCAATGATTTTTACCACTGTTCAAACTGTTTATCAAACTGCTTTACTTTGAAATGTTTAACAAACTCTTTTACTTTCCAAACTTATTTACAAACTGTGATTCAAACATATGTTCCTTATACTTAAACTGTTTATCAACTTATGCCTTCAAATTGTTTTAGAGATTGACATCAAGTCGATCTTTTCTTGAAATTATATTTATGCTTCAAATGTCTTATGAAAACTTATTTATGCCTTTATATTATCAATTGCATGCCCATATATGTATAGATGTATAAATAATGTTTAAAGGGCTTAGGAAGGCCATCCGCCCTATTTCCTTTTTCTCGATTTGGATGTGGTCTGGTGGGATTTCGGATGACCATCCGAAGGTCGTTTCAATATTAATTATATATCAAATATACATATATAGACATAAAAGTACTTCCATATACATGCGTACTATACACATCATTAGTTAGTTACCATCGGGGTAACACAGGATCGTACATATACAACTATACTAGAAACATGAACATATACAACTATACTAGAAACATGAATATATACAGCTATACTAGAAACATGAACATATACATCTATACTAGAAACAGGACATATACATCTATACTAGAAAGAGAACATATACAATTATACTAGAACGAGAAACATTACATATACATGAATACGTTAACAATTGTGATCCACTGTGTCGGAGCGTGCCTTAAATGTCATGGCCCGAGTTGTATCCAGAATTCTCTTGGAGGGAGAGCGTGAGTTTGAGTATAGATCTATACTGGATTGACTATCCTACACCTTGCTGCTAGCTACAGCCGGACCTGTAGGTCTGCGGGTGCCAAACGTCATTTTCTTTATTACGACCATTCATTATGTCGTTGTTACTAGTCAATAGTATGGTGCAATTTATCACATCATCCCTTAAAATAAATCCGGTTTAAGGTAGTTAGTACAACAGTAGTTCCTATAATACAAAACTACAGTACTACAATGATTTACCCATTACATATTTTAGTGATAACCTCACTTAAGCATTAATGTACAAACTATATTTTATTAAATGATAGTTACACTTGGGAAATTACACACTTTTACAACAAACGAGTATACCAAATAGTTAAGCCTTGGTAGAAGGTTACTTTAATAGAAAATATAGGTTTTTCTGAGAGATTCAAACTTTTACAAACACTTTCAAACACTTACATACATTTTACAACTTATACTTACGATAGGTTCAAACGTTTTTGATAACAAACATCGACACTAAAATACTTATGAACTCACCAGCTTAATGCTGATAAACTCTTTCAAAATAACTTGTATTCTCAGGTTATCAGTAGACAGGTACCGATGCCAGCTTTTGAGAAGATGGAGTGCTTTCAAGACTCATCTCATATTATTTTGTTTTACATTATTTTGGTGTCTATAACTGTACAGAACACGCTTGTATTAAAATTATATATTTAATGCAATGGATGATGTTGCTTGCTTATTTACATTTACTGTGTTGTGATACTATACATGACGTCCTCCGCCCCAGAACGTTTCCGCCGTTCTTGGTTTTGGGGTGTGACACAATACTTATATAACCCATAACAATAGCCCAAGTACTTATTATAAGTTTCTAATAACGTTACTATAATTAAATAAAAACTATATTAAAAATAGCGTAGGCGTAGCTCACTTACAACGCGTTTTATAGAAGACCGGGCTTTGCTTAGAGCAGCATTCCCGAGCCGAAAAGCTCTTCTTATCAGATCCGTCAAGCACTCCGGGGCTTCCGCCTCGTGCTAGGGAGGTTCCCTAGCCTTTTCGGGGGTTTCGGGGCTAGAGAGAGGTTTTAGAGAGAGAGTAAAGAGAAGAAAGAATGGGAAAGATGTGAATAAAATGAGCGTGGGAGAGGTTCTATTTATAGGTTGAAAATGGCTGAACTTGGTGCCACATGTCACCATCTAGTGGCAAGACTTGGGGAGAAAGCAATGGCCAAGATTGTGCCACATCACCCATTTTCGCACAACACACTTCCGAATTCTAAAATCTATAACTTTCACATACGACCTCTGTTTTTGACGTTCTTTATATCCGCGCGTAGGTAAAAAAAAGATCTACAACTTTCATTTTGACTCCGTTGGCTAATTCTCGACCGATCTTAAATTTCACAGTACGAGGAGATTATACTGTTAAATGTCCGCGTAAAATTCATAACTTCTACATACGGACTCTATTTTCGTCTGTCTTTTTACCGTTGAGTTCCTATTAATGATATCTTCAATTCTCATTTAGGTTGCACAGGCCAAAAACCGCTCGAACTAAAATTCGAGTTTCGGGTCGTGCACTGATGTGCCAAATCTTAGAAAATTCATAACTTCCTCATACGAAGTCAGATTTGGGCGTTTTTTTTTGTATGTTCTCGGTTTAACATATACTACAAATTCTATTTGGATTGATAAGGCTAAAAAGTCCTTTATCAAAAATTCAATATTTACGTCTCCAGGTGTCATGCCGGTTTTGCCGTAAAATTTCGACAGACCATAATTTCTTCGTTATAACTCGGATTTCGGCATTCTTTATATGTATGGAACCCTTGATACATATTATAAAAATTGGTTAAGATTATTTATTCTAAATAATCTTTTGTCGAAAAGTCATTTTTGACCCCTATTATCTCTAAATTTACTAGCCCGGATCTACGGGCGTTATAATTATCTCCCCCTTAGGATGATTACGTCCCGGAATCATCAATGAAACAGGCTCACATGATGACTCCATACGTTATCTCTTCTTCCTAAGTAATAACCGTAATGTTGATGTTTCTTGAAATGAATATCTAACTCTAAGACTTCTTGATTGCAGGCGGTGCTCGATCTTGCACTTACTCCCTATCTCATGTTAGACTCCAAATTATGACCTTCAAGTAACAATCTCGATACTTACTGGAGACTGCTTCTTCTTCTTAACAGAATTAAGATAAGTTATTTTATTACTAAAATGGACCGATGTATCATATTCTAATGACTTATCATCATATGTTCCCACACTTAGACTCAGGTCTCTTAGAGTCTTCCATAATAGGCTATACATTTCTTCATGTTCTAATCACATCTTAAAAGGTAGCATTTCTAGCTACATGCAACCAATGCGATACTCTACTGATCACTTTAATTATCTTTTATTTCAATCTACCGGCTTAAGTCGGATGCTACATCAAACTTGGTGCTCTGAACCACGTAACATACTTATTGTAATCAGACTCAATTCGATATGACTACTAGGGTCGGAATAACAATCATCCTCTTAGTCATTACTGAAACGATAGTAATGACATATTTGAATAAAACGGTATCAATTACTAGCTTCTTGGTAACCTTGTGACTTTCCCTGATCCAAACGTGAGTCCTATGCTTCCGGTAGTATAGGCCTCTACTACCATTCACACCTACTCATACTCATCCCAAGTATTGTCCCGCAGTTTTCCAAGTCACCGTACAAGAAAATCACATAACAACTTAACACATCAATTATCAACACGAAGGTTTTATATTATTCCTTGAAATGATTACATAGGTGTTCAAGTTCACCCTAGACTACGCCTCTAACAAGCTACATTATACGATATTATGGCTACTGCATAACTCGATCTTCGGATATGAAGTCCTCATCCTTGATTCCTCGCGTTGCCCTCTGCTTCTTCAAGGATCATCTGAAATGCTCTTGCCTTTGGTTTTGGTGGCAAATTTGGCTTTGTAGCCCCCTCTTTCCTTGGGTAGTCTTGCTTGAAGTGTCCCTCTTCACCACACTTAAAGCAAACTTCTCTCTTGGTTGTGCATTCGCTGGTGTAATGACCAGTATTCCCACATTTAAAGCATGTCATCTCTTCAAAGCATTTCCCAATGTGCTTCTTTCTGCACTTGTCACACCATTGGGTTCCTTCTTCGAACTTCTTTGAACCAGACTTCAGGAATTTTTTCTTCTCTTCGGACCTTGAGAATCCTTCAACCTTTCTCTTCTTGCCAACCTCCATCTTGCTGGCGGCTCTTCCCTTGATCATATTTTCAACAGACTTGGCAACCCAGATAGGTGCCTCCAGAGTAGATGTCTGACGTACTGGTACTGCATACTCCCATGGAAGTCCCTTTGCGTACTTGTCAATTTTTGTCAGCTTATCCGGGACAAGGTGCAAAGCAAACTCCATCTTGTCCGTGAAGTTGTTGGTGTATTCATCGATGGTCATGCTTCGTTTCTTCAAGGTTAGGAATTGGTTCTCCAGCTCGAGCAGGTTTTAGGCTGAACAGCACTTATGTTTGAATTGCACCAAAAACTCTGCCCATGTCAGTTGTAGGGCCTCATTGGGGCTTAAAGTCTTCCCCAGTGTGTTCCACCAAGGAACAGCACCTCCTCGGAACTGCCATACTGCAAACGTGGTCTGTAATTTGCCTCTGCAACCACACGTCATGAAGGCCAACTCCATCTCCGAGATCCAATCCATAACTCCGATCGGATCTTCCTTTCCAGTGAAAGTCGATGGCTTGCAAGTCAGAAAATCTTTGTACTTGCATCCATTCCTCTCGACTCCGTCATCTTGATTAATCCTTCTAATCACCGGTGCATCGGCTTGACCAACGGTCTCACTGTAGTTCCCTTCCTTTGACTGTCCATCATTCAGTTCGGGCTATTCGATAGGCATCGTAAGTTCCTCTCGAGTTTGTTGAAGTAAACGCCTTGTTTCCTCCATTTGACGATCCAACATCACTTGGATCAACGCTTGAACTCCGGCCATTGTGATTGGCTCAGGAGCGACTAATACAACAAGTATTTTCTCAATCACTGGGGGCTGATTTCTGTTCCCATTTGCATTCACGTTTCCGCTACGGGTCCTTGCCATCTTGATCGATACACCGAATAAGGTGAATCTAGATCTTTATTTAGGATTGACGCTTAAATCATCCTTATCACTCCGAAACGTTTATATTGTAGTTCTAATATCGTAGTTAAACACTTAGAGTCCTAAACACATAAGGTTTCCAGATCCGGTCGGCAATAAACCATAGATCTGAACAAATAACAACATATCAGGCACAGGCATTTAGCACATAAAAGCATTTTAGGCACAATTCCTAAAATAAGATAGTGCTCACACCTCACAATCATTGCATAGCATTCTAAGTTTAAGTCTATAAATAAATCCATATCCCTAGTTCGCTTAATCTAATGCTCTGATACCAATTGTGACATCCCCATTTTCACGGTCAGAAAAAACCGATTTTGTTTATGCTTTATAAAAATCAGAGTACCTCTTTTAATAAAAATGTTGCGGAATTTGTTCCTAGTAAAACATGATAAATACGTTATCAAAGCACTCCCGAAGAAAAGTATTTTTATTCATTTTAAAACATTTGGGATGTCATCGTCAATACAGAAACATAAGCATAAACAAAACTTACATTCATTATCACTAGTGATTTATATCTCCTTAATCTCTCAGTATAATGTGACTTCATATCAACACCTGTGATATAAATAAACTGAGTGGGTCAGGTTGGGAAACCTGGCGAGTACATAGGGATTTCAATCCCACAATGTTATATCATATATATATATATATAGTTCAAAACTCACAAAATATACAATTTCACCATATATATAAACAACTCTTATCCCACCTCATCGATCCTCACAACGAGACTATCTATACTCTCGGACCTAAGATTAGCCGTTTTACCTAATCCATACTCTCGGATCAGAAATAGACGACTTTACCTAATCCATACTCTTGGACTAGGGACGAATGACTAATCCATACATGTGAGAACCCGATATTTCAACTCTTTGTAATGACCTAAAAAGTCAACTATTGTAACCACTTTTGAGTTAATAAAATTAACTTTGATAATAAAATGTCCAAAAAGTTTCTGTTTAAATTCCTTCTATGTTTAAATGTCATTAAACCATGATCGTACGTAAAAAGAACGCTCAAATCCGAATCGAAGATCGAGCGACTTTTGGCCGGAATGAACTAAACGAGAATCGAAGATCTCGACAATGGTATTTCAGTGGTGAAAAGTCTGGCAAAAACCGACGTCAGATAAAGAAGTTATGAATTTTTAAAGAAATTCCTTAATCACGACATTTTATAAATAAATAATAAAAATAATTTCGGAATTTGCCAACGGAGTCTAAACGAAAGTTGTAGAGCGTAGTCTCACCTACGCGTGGATATAAAGACCATCGAAAACGGAGTTCGTATGAAGAAGATATGATTTTTTGAAGTTTATTAAATAAATTATATATAAATTTAATTCAAAAATCCGGTAATATCCGAAGGAGGAGTCAGCGTCCTCATCCGAGTTACGCGCCGCGTAACCTCGTACGCCCCGCGTACCCGAAGGCCTTGGTCTCGGTCCGTCCACGTCGCCCCTATACGAACCTACCCGATCCATCCCATCCGAAGCGAAGCAGTCGAGGACTCGGTCATGGGTGACGCACGAGTACGCCCCGCGTACGAGCGTACGCCCCGTGTACCGAGGCTTCTCAGACCACTATAAATAGAGATGCGAGGGTTCCGGGAAATTCACCCCATTTCTCTCATTTCTCTCACGATATTGCCTCGATTTCCGTTCCCGCACTACCCCGAAGCTCTAGTCTTTTTGCTCAAGTCCCGAAGGTCGATTTTACTCCCGAGATTCCTGAGAATCCCGAGAAAAATCCGTTTCCCGAGACGAAACTCTGCCCGATTTTCCATCTCGCTATCTTCAAACTTTCAAGTGAGTTCATACCCCTTAATTAACCCTTTTTAAATATTCTAAATGCTTTTATATGCTTTCTAGGGGGGGGGGGATTACAAGTAAAACACACGACTACTATCGGGTGTTATATATAAAGATTTTTATACACTTTTATTAAGTAGAATCATATGTGATTTATAAACTTTATAGGGAACTCTCGTATACAAAATATATTACAATAGAATCCTATCTTTAAAAATATAAATTGTTGTAATGCATGTATAAACTAAACATTTTCTTAGATTATGTATACTTGTCTATATTAGGCTCTACAAAAATCTATACATTTATAAAAAGTGATTCCTTTTCTAGGCATTTTCTAAACAAACAAGTCACACTTTTAGAAAACTATAATAGGTATAGTTTTACGAGGATATTGCTAACTTTTACATACTAGAAACATGATTTTCAAGAAGTCTGTTTTTATACCACGGTTTTGTGAGACATTAACTTCACGTACGTTCGAGTACACATTTCAAGTCCTGTATTATATACCAGAATCCCTTGGAGGGGGAGCATGGTGTTTGTGTATAGATCTATATGGGCTTGACAACCCGCGCCCTGACTGTTAACTACAGTCCACCATTTGGGGTGACAAACGTCATAAAATTCCAACGCCTGAAGAACGTTGTGTATAGGCATTCCGAGTCAATAGTATGGTTATAAAACTCACATGAGGTATTAAAAATACATTGATTTACGAGGTTTTCAAACATATTGGTTATTTTTACACTTACATACATTTTTGGAAACAAACTTTGGTCTTGAGAGAAGACTACTTTTATACTAGTAGAAAATATAGGATTTTCTAAACACAAACAAACAAGGACAAAACATTTCATTTCATACAAACATTGTTATTTAAATACTTATGAAACTCACCAGCTTAAATGCTGATCTACTTTTTCAAAATTACTTGTATGTCCTAGGGAATCAGTAATTTCAGGTATCATTATGCTTTTGATGAAGGGATGCGGCGACGCCAGTTTAATCTCATATTTTGACATCATATTGTAATTGGTTTTGAACATGTAACTTTTGACAAATGTAAACTTTCAATTATATATATGATGGTTGTATTGCTTTCTTTACTATGTATTCATTTGTTACGTTACCACATGAAGTCATCCGCCCCCGAACGTTTCCGCCGTTCAGGTTTGGGGGTGTGACAATACACTCGGATTAATGATGAATGATTATGCCTAATCCATACTCTCGGACTAGGGACAATGACTATGTCGAATCCATGCTCCCGGATCAATGACATATACTAAGGTTTTATTCTCTGAGTATAATTCACTCGTACTCGTAAGAAAACACTACCCAATATTCCTCATAATTAATTTAGGTTTACTCTTTATCGTAAATCAACATATATAATCAGGTATGTTATTTAACAAGTATCTCAAGCAACATCAAATAATTCGCACATAAACATATATTTAATACTTCAATCGATACTTGTATTAAAATCATGTTCATGAAAGGGACTATACAGTCACTTGAAAAGGTGGGAATTCCGAACTCAAACAGCGCTTCGCTTCTTAAAAATAATTTCCTTCGACGAAACCTAGTATTATTACCACTAGAGTTTAGTCTATTATTTGTCTAGACTAATTAATAGTCTAGCTATTATTACTATTATATAAGCGTTAAACAATACTTATATAACCCATAATAATAGCCCAAGTACTTCTTATAAGTTCCTAATAACGTTATTATAATTAAATAAAAATTATATTAAAAATAGCGTAGGCGTAGCTCACTTAGAACGCGTTTTATAGAAAACTGGGCTTTGCTTGGAGCAGCGTTCCCGAGCCGAAAAGCTCCTCTTCTCGGAGCCGTCGAGCACTCCGGGGCTTCCGGCTCGTGCTAGGGAGGTTCCCTAGCCTTTTCGGGGGGGGGGGGGTTCGGGGCTAGAGAGAGGTTCTAGAGAGAGAGAGTACAGAGAAGAAAGAATGGGAAAGGTGTGAAGAAAATGAGGGTGAGAAAGGTTCTATTTATAGGGTGAAAATGGCTGAACTTGGTGCCACATGTCACCATCTAGTGGCAAGAGTTGGGGAGAAAGCAATGGCCAAGATTGTGCCACATCACCCATTTTCACACATCGCACTTCCGACTTCTAAAATCCATAACTTTCACATACAACCTATGTTTTTGATGTTCTTTATATCCACGCATAGGTAAAAATAAGATCTACAACTTTCATTTTGACTTCGTCGGCTAATTCTCGACCGATCTTAAATTTAACAGTACAAGGAGATTATACTGTTAAATGTCCGTGTAAAATTCATAACTTCTACATACAGACTCTGTTTTCATCTGTCTTTTTACCGTTGAGTTCCTATTAATGAGATCTTCAATTCTCTTTTAGGTCATGCAGGCCAAAAACCACTTGAACTAAAATTCGAGTTTCGGGTCGTACACTTCTATGTCAAATCTTAGAAAATTAATAACTTCCTCATACGAAGTCAGATTTGGGCGTTCTTTTTTGTATGTTCTCGGTTTAACATATACTACAACTTCTATTTTGATCAATAAAGCTAAAAATTTCTTTATCAAAAATTCACTATTTACGTCTCCTAGTGTCGTGTCGGTTTTGCCGTAAAATTTCGACGGACCATGACTTCTTCGTTATAACTTGGATTTCGGCGTTCTTTATATGTATGGAACTATAGAGACATATTATAAGACTTGGTTAAGATTATGTATTCTAAAAAATCTTTTGTCGAAAAGTCGTTTTCGACCCCTATTATCTCTAAATTGACTAGCTCGATCTAGGGGCGTTACACAGTATTAGCGAAACAATATGTTGGGAACCTACCGAAGTGTAACAAATGCAATTTCCATCACCACGAATCCTGCCGGGAGATGTATTATAATTACTGCAACAGGAAGGGGCACATTGACCATTTCTGTAAGGCACCAACACAACCAATCACCCAGGTCCCCGGTGTTGGAGTAAGCCAATCTTGTTAAGGGTGTGGCGAAACTGGGCACTTCAAGAGAGATTGCCCGAAAGCAAAGAATGTCAGAGGTGTGGGAAGAGTGTTAGCAATAGGGTAGGAGGAAGCAATAGTAGATCCCACGGTGTTCACGGGTACATTTCTCCTCGATAACTATTATGCATGCATACTCTTTGATAGTGGTGCAGAAAGGAGTTTCGTGAGCCACAAATTTAAACACCTTCTCAAACAAAAGCCACGATCACTAAACAAACCATTCACCGTCGAGATGGCAAACGGGAAGACAGAGAGCACTAACGACATATACATAGGTTGTACCTTTACTCCAAACGACTATTCTTTTCAAATCGACCTTATGTCGGTCTCAATAAAAAGATTCGACATCATCATCGACATGGATTGGTTAAGCACTCACCATGCTAATATTCTATGCTATGAAAAGGCAGTTCGCCTTAATCTGCCAAGTGGTGAAACCCTCTTCATTTACGGCAACAAACCTGGTACGAACCTTTGCATCATCTCTTGCATCAAAGCCCAAAGATATCTATGCAATGAGTAGCACGTATTCTTAGCACATGTAGTAGATGAAAAACAAGACGTAAAAGACCTCGAGAGCATTCCCGAAGTCTATAATTTTCTTGACGTCTTTCACGAGGATCTCCCAGGAATTCCTCCTGAACTCCAAGCCGAGTTCCGAATCGACTTCATTCCCAGAGCTACCCCTATAGCCAAATCCCCATATCGTCTAGCACCAACATAGATGCAAGAATAATCCAACCAACTAAACGAAGTACTCAACAAAGGATTCATCAAACCGAACTTCACACCCTGGGGAGCACCGGTCCTGTTCGTGAAGAAAAAGGACGGATCTTTCTGCTTATGTATAGATTACCGTGAACTAAACAAGCTCACCATTAAGAACCGGTACCCTCTACCACGAATAGACTATTTATTCGAACAACTCCAAGGACCGAGCTACTTTTCAAAGATCGACCTGAGATTAGGGTATCACCAACTACGAGTCCAGGAGAATGATGTTCCCAATACAGCATTATGAACTCGTTATGGTCACTATGAGTTTGTAGTGATGCCCTTAGGATTGACCAATCCACCCACAATGTTCATAGACATAATGAATCGGGTGTGCCGACCTTTCCTAGACAAATTCGTTATAGTATTCACAAATGATTTTATTATGTACTCACAAAGAAAGAAAGAACATAGCCAGCACCTGAGACAAGTTCTAGAAACATTAAGGGCGGAGAAACTCTATATGATGCATCTAATCATGGGCTAGGCTATGTACTTATGTACCCAGATAGGGTTATTTCATATGCCTCAAGACAATTAAAGACACACGGGGTCAACTACACCACTCAAGACCTTGAGTTGGGAGCAATAGTATTTGCTCTGAAGATATGGGGGCACTACCTTTACGGTACAGACTACATCATCTTCACCTACCACAAAAGTCTTCAGCACATATTCGACCAGAAGGAACTTAATATGAGACAATGACGATGGGTTGAGCTACACAACGACTATGAATGTGGAATTCGTTATCATCCCGGCAAAGCCAATGTAGTAGCTGATGCCCTTAGTCGAAATGAGTACTTAGGTCGTAGAGTGAAAGCACTGACCATAACCATCCATTCACAATTGTCCACATAGATCAAGGAGGCTCAGTTGGAAGCCTTGAAACTTGATAATGTGGTAGGTGTAGCCCTGAGAGGAATGGAGAAGAACATAGAAATCAAGTGTGATGGAGTTCGTCATCTAATGAACCGGATCTGGACACTAAAGTTTGGTGGGTACAGAGATGTTGTCATGAACGAAGCACACAAGACTCGATACTCTATTCATCCAGGTTTAGACAAGATGTATTTGGACCTTAAGAAACTTTATTGGTGGCCAAACATGAAAGCAGAGATTGTTACCTATGTGGGCAAGTGCTTGACTTGCGCCAAATTCAAGGTAGAATATCCAAAGCCCTTAGGTTTACTACAACAACCAGAAATACCTGAGTGGAAGTGGGAGCGGATTACAATGGATTTCATAACCAAGTTGCCCAAGACCGCGGGTAGTCATGACACCATTTGGGTAATCGTCGACAGATTAACCAGGTCCGTGCACTTTCTACCAATAAAGGAAACAGTCCAGATGGAGAAATTGATCAGAACTTACATTAAAGAGATAGTACGACTGCATGGTGTGCCAATATCTATTATATTTGATAGAGACAGTAGATTCACCTCAAGGTTTTGGCGTTCACTACAAAAATCTCTAGGAACTAGGTTGGACATGAGTACAGCCTACCACCCTCAAACTGATGGGTACAGTTAGAGACTATTTGATGGGTTTTGAGCATTCTAACACTCCTATGGTGTACATGCAACCCTAGAAGCCTTGGATCTATGTTTTCTCTTATATACATGCAAATTTTTTTTTTCCAAGGTTTTCATCCTAACTAGAATGCTATGGGGAACTTGCAATATGAAACCTAGTAGAATGACATACCTTTGTGTGTTAATGATTCCTTAAGACCTTATGAGCCTAGCACCCCAAGTATGATGCCTCAAATGTTTCACACAACACCAAAAACCCTTGGGATAACTTGAGAGAAGAATACAACACCACAAAACTGGCTAGCCCTCTTTTTCCTTGTCTTAGTGTTGATTTTCTTAGCCTATGGGGTCTTTATAGAGTGTGCCACATGTAGGGTTACATCATGTAAACCCTAATGTGCATGGCTTTTCATGTTCCCCATGATCCATGGGTTTTAACCTCCATGGAGCACCTAATGGGTCCTAGCCCAATCTAGTGAATCATTGATCACAAACCCACCAATCCCCATATATTTAATTAGTCTCTTTTTGATCAGAAAATTAATTCCAAAATAATTCTTGATCAATACTAATTAAATAATCATATTAATATATTAGAACCTATAATATATCAACAAACCATAAGTATTCTTTTGTCATTTGTCTATCCAATTGTTCCGATGCCATCCAACCCAAATGGATCATGTTAAACTGGGTCAAGTACATACCCAATATAGTTATGGACTCAGACACTTTATCCAGCAGTTTCCCACTTGGATAAGTCTAATAACTATAGTTCTCGGTACGACTTCAGGAACCAATCAGCAATCGTAGCCCTTCAAAGTCTCGCGGAATTTAAGATGACTAGCCATTTAAGATAACGGATCATATAATCCTCTTTTCTAGATATCAGCCGGACAAATACATGGAACAATGTCGTACTTATTGTCTTGTAGTTTGTTTCCCGATTTCTGATTTGTTTGACATAAAACTAAACTGAACATGTCAATTTGGTTCTGACCGGTCCCGATACAAAGGTCAAAACAAAATCATCGAGGGGCCTAGATATCGCTTTTGATCCTCCAAGGATTAAATCGAACAGATAAACTTCGACCCATATGCTTGTTTTACTACTTCTTGAATTATACACAAAAGCATGTTTTATAACATCAAGTTACTGATGCGTTTTCGTGCAATCAATACACAACCAACTCATAGGCAACAACTCATATTTCTAGTTTTGAAGACTTATATGATATTACCATATCACGATCACTCGACATAAATTCCATGAAGTGATACAAGTAAGTGTGGGTTGAATCCAAGACTTAGAACTTATGAGCACTCATGAATGTTGTAGCAACTTTTACTATGTCTAACATCTTAGACATCTAAAAGCCCGATTCATGACAGTCTTAATTCATACCTACTTCCAACATATGATTGAATGCAGAGAGTTTGAATAAAGTAATTATTCTAGAAGTCAAAACATGCAAAATTGAAACAATAGTAAGTGATTGACATAAGATAGCAACACTTTACTTATAAATAAACAACAACTTTTAATTAATCATCAAATGTCAGTTACATTTTACAAGTTTCATAAATAGCTATCTAATCTGTAAAACAAATATTATCCTTCACCTGATGCGCCTCGCATGCTGCAAATGCTTAACCCTACATAGTCCTTTCGTGAGGGGATTTGTTGGGTTCTCATCCGACGATACCCTTTTCACCACGAGGAGTCCTTCTATCCGATGTATAATGAAGTGTTATTTTCTATCGATGTGCCTGGATCTGCCACGATCCCTTGGTTTCTTAGCTAAGGAAACTATACCCTCATTATCACAGAAAATCTCCATAGGCTCTTTAATAGTTGGTATAACTCCAAGGTCTCCAATGAAGTTCTTTAGCCATATTGCCCCCTTTGCCACCTCACTTGTTGTTATGTACTATGATTCACAAGTTGAATCAGCTACTGCTTCTTGCTTGGAACTTTTCCAAGTAATTGCTCCTCTATTTAGGGTAAAGACCCAACCCAACTGAGAGTAGAAATTATCGTTATCAGTCTGAAACCAACATCACTATACCCCACTACTTTCAAGTCATCACTCCCACCGAGGGTAAGGACCCAGTCCCTAGTACTCTGTAGGTACTTGAGAATATTCTTCACCACAGTTCAATGAGCCTTTCCCAGATTCCCTTGATATCTGTTGATCATGCTCAAAGAAAAGATCACATCAGGGTGAGTACAAGTTATAGCATACATGATCGAGCCTACATCGGAAGCATATGGCACTCGACTCATTTCAGCTATCCCAACCTCTGTACTTGGGCTTTAAGTGTTGCTTAGTTTGGCGTTACTCTGGATTGGTAAGTCACCTTTCTTGGAATCTTGCATTCTGAACCTTTTCAGCACCTTATCCAAGTAGGTACTTTGACTAAGTCCAATTAGTCTTTTACTCCTGTCTCTCAATATCCATATCCCTAATCTATATGCAACTTCTCCAAGCTCCTTCATAGCAAAACACTTCCCAAGCCATGATTTAACCTCCTAAAAGGTTGCGATGTCATTTCCTATGAGTAGTATGTCATCCACATACAATACCAAAAAGCTAAATTTACTCCCACTAGCCTTAACATATACACATGACTCATCTTCGCTGTAACAGCACGGATTTCCAGGTATCTTTATTGTTTATGATTTTGGTGTTTTGAGAGGGGACTCGGCGAGTCGGAGCTCAGACTCGCCGAGTAGGGACGCGGGATTCGCCTGGACTCGGCGAGTCCATGCTGTTTAATGAAACCCTAATTTCTCAGGTTTAGGACCTATTTAAAGGGCCTTATGGCCGTCATTTGTACCCAGCAGTCCATAGAGAGAAACCTTAGAGTGCTTTAGCGATTTGAGAGAGAGAAAAGAAGCATTTCTTGACCTTTGTGTGTTGTTTAGCAAAGAAGAGGGAAGTCCTAGCCAAGAGGAAGCAAAGGAGGTTGCTATTCTGTGGAGTTGAAGCTTAGATCATCGATCTAAAGGTATGATTTCGGCTCATCTTCTGTTTTGTGAAGTATATTTGGATTTAGGGTTTCTTGTGGCCTTTGTTGGGTTGATTTGATGGCCAAATAGTCCCTTGCTAGTGGTAAGGCTGGGATCTGGATCCATAGAGGTCCAGAGAGCCTCATTCATCAAGCTTTTTGAAGATCAATGGAAGTTATGACCTTGAGTTGTGATACTTGTTGATAAGTCTTCATATATGGACATCTAGAGGTTGTATATACATCAAGTTTGGGGCTTTACGTGGTGAATCAGTCTAGGAAGGCCAGATCTATGAATTGATGGAACAGATCTGACCTTAGAAGTGAGTTAGAGTGATTGCATGGCATAGACTCGCCGAGTCCGATGAGCAGACTCGGCGAGTAGCTTGAAGATTGCCTTGGATCGACCAGTGAGTGGTCCAGTCGAGTCATGGGTTGACTCAGTGAGTCAGGGCGAGTTAGGGTAGGGTGGTCGAGTGGTCTGAGTCGAGCTGGGACTCGCCGAGTTGTTCTTGAGACTCGGCGAGTTGAGTCGGGGTGGCCCCGCGATTCTTCCAGGTGGAACTCGTCGAGTCAAGGGGGGTACTCGACATGTAAGAAAGGAATCCTAGAGAGTTGGTGAAAACGTCTAGACTCGCCGAGTTGCACTTGTGCACTCGCCGAGTCCGGTCAAAATTGACCGTTGACCAGAGTTGACCTGTTTTGACTTCTTAGGGATAGTCAACCTTAGAGATAAAAAGTGTTAATAAGAGATGTATGATGTTATAGGGAGATTTTAGCTTGGAGGATCGAGCACGAGTGATTTCGGGATTTGCTAGCTATCGACATTCACGAGGTGAGTCTTCTCACTATACTGTACCCGGAAGGGTTTGATTGTGTGACCGGAAGGTCGGATATGATATGAGACCTATGTGTTATATGTTATATGTGCTATGTATGATATGTTTAATGTGGGCCAGAAGGCATTATGTTATGGGCCGGAAGGCGAATATGTTATGGGCCGGAAGGCGTTGTAATGTGGACCGAAGGGTTGGCGTGGGTAGGACCAGAAGGTTTACCCAGCAGGGACGGAAGTCCCCTGAGACCCATGGACCGGAAGGTCAGGGCCTGGAAAGGCGTATGTGCATAAGTTGTATTTTGGGGGAACTCACTAGGCATTTATGCTTACAGTTTTCGTGTATGTGTTTCAGGTACTAGCGAGGACTGTGGGAAGGCGCCGACGTGATCTATACACACTGATAGATGATTTATGATCTTGGGATTCATATGATTTGTATTATGACATGATACGTTGGATATTTATGCCTTGTTTTGGATGAAAATACATTTTTTTTGAAATGAAAAAGATTGTTTTAAAAATTCCGTTGTTACAAATTGGTATCAGAGCCTTGGTTTGAGGGATTTGGGTACACCTTTGGGCGTAACTAAACTCAAACCGAGGATTTCAGGAAAAATTTTAAAATAAAGGCATAAAATTTTTATAAAGTATTTGTGGTAAACAAGAATGAAGCAGTGTGTACGATCAGCCAGCGCCCGAACGGTAAAGATCCCCAAAATACCCTTACAATGTTGTGTTAAGAGATATGATATGATATGAATTGTTATGCATGCTAGAAGACTAGGTATTCATGATAGGACTAGAGTGGCCTGATTTGTGATGCCTTAGTCTAGGGAAGTCTGTTGCTATGAGATGCTTTAATAGTGAGCGGGTAGTTAGTGCATAACAAGAGTAGAGTACTCACGATCCAAGGTTTGGGGAGGAGGACTTGGGATGAATGCAGATGCGGTGTGGTCGGTAGTATTGGGCCCGTACTACCAAAGACACCGGGTCAGTGGGCAACCCAAGTAAGAATCCCTAGGTATCGGAGACTGAGTAGGGTTGCGTTATCGAGTACGATTATGCTCGATAGAGTCCCTGATAAGTTCTATGTTGTATTTCAGAGGCATCATGGTTGGACCACGCCACAGACCGAGTACGAGCAGTGTGAGTGACGAGGAGATTCGTCAGATGATTCATGAGGAGGTGGCTGTGGCGATTCGGGCCGAGATTCCGGAGATGTTTGGGTCTATTAAGACCACTTTGATGGAGACCTTTGATGAGCGGTACGCCGCGTTGACTGAGGCTGCAGCCGCTGCAGCTACCGCAGCTGTGGCCGCTGCCAGGCCACAGGGAGGTGACTCATTGCTATTTCGGGACTTCAGCAACATGAATCCACCTGAGTTTGACGGGACGTAGGATCCGATCGCTGCGATGAGGTGGATTGCTGATATCAAGGGATGCTTCTACACTTGTTCACGTCCGGAGCATCTGAGGGTACGGTTCGCCTTGAACCAGCTCCGTCTGGGAGCGAAGGATTGGTGGAAGTTCGTGACGGCGAACTTCACTTTGGCAGAGATTTCAGCTGTGACGTGGGAGAGGTTTACCTCTATGTTCAGAGACGAGTACGTTCCCCCGGTGGAGAGGGAACGGTTGGTTCAGGAGTTTTTGACCCTCAAGCAGGGTACTGATTCGGTTACGGTGATCACGCGGAAGTTTCATGAGAGGGCGATGTTCTGCCCCGAGCAGGTGTCCTCAGAGCAGGCTCGGATGAGCCGGTATTTGGGTGTATTGAGGAGGGATATCCGGGAGTTCGTGTCGAACTCCACATATCATACCTTTGCTGAGCTTCAGGCGAATGCCAGGAAGCGCGAGATCGAGTTGGAGACCCAGGCCAGGGAGGAGGCCGAGTCTCAACGGGTGGATCGGCGGCCGGCTCAGTCTCAGCCGGCAGCCAAGCGGACTAAGTCCGCCGATTCGAGGACGGGAGGTCCGAAGGGCCGCACTTGCGAAAAGTGCGGCAAGGGTCACGAGGGGACATGTCGATCAGGTGCTTGCTACAAGTGTGGCAAGGAGGGGCACATCGCTAGGGATTGCCCCAAGGGGTTTATGGTTTGCTTTCATTGCAACCAGACCGGGCATCGGAAGGCCGAGTGCCCTCAGCTTCTTCAGGGATCTACACCTGCTGCCAGGGCTACTGAGACTCGACCAGTAAAGGCCGAGGCCCCGAGGGCTCGTGGGAGAGCCTTTCAGCTGACTGCGGAGGAGGTCCGCGCTGCGCCCGATGTTGTGGCAGGTATGCTTTATTTCATGTATTTATTTTGATGTTGAGATATTATGCTTATGTTATGATATGCGTAGGTACTTTCCTTGTGAACTCTGTACCTGCTTTAGTGTTATTTGACTCGGGTGCGAGTCGGTCTTTCGTATCTTTGGCCTTTAGTCAGCAGATCGGTGTTAGTCGTGAGCCATTGAGTCGGCCTCTGAGAGTTTCTATAGCTGATGAGAGAGTGATTTGTGCCACGGAGGTTCTCCAGAGATGTGTGTTAGAGATTTTCGGGGTTGAGTTTCCGATTGATCTGATTCCTATTGCAATGGGTGATGTCTGTGTCATTGTGGGCATGGACTGGTTGAGCCGATTTGGTGCAGTCATCGACTGTAAGCGTCAGCTGGTGACCATACGAGACCCCAGTGGGGGAGTTCTTTCAGTGTACGACGAGGGTACGCGTTCAGGATCAGCTTTTTGTTCGGCCGCTAGGGCAAGGCAGTGTCTACAGCAGGGCTGTAAGGGTTTTGTGGCGTATGCGATGGATACGCGGGTGGTTCCGAGAGACCGAGTTCAGTTGAGGAGGTTCCGGTGGTGCGTGAGTTTCCCGACGTTTTTCCCGAGGAGTTATCGGGTGTGCCTCCTGTGAGGCAAGTGGAGTTCAGTATTGATTTGGTTCCGGGGGTTGCGCCTATCGCTAAGGTGCCTTATCGCCTTGCACCTCCTGAGATGCAAGAGTTGTCCTCGCAGCTCCAGAAAGGGTTTATTCGGCCGAGCAGCTCGCCGTGGGGAGCACCTATCTTGTTCGTCAAGAAGAAGGATGGTTCACACCGGATGTGCATTGACTACCGGGAGTTGAACAAGCTGACGGTCAAGAACCGTTACCCGTTACCGAGGATCGACGATTTATTCGATCAGTTGCAGGGAGCATCTTGGTTTTCCAAGATCGATTTGAGGTCGGGATATCATCAGGTGAGAGTGCGGGATGAGGACGTCCAGAAGACAGCATTCAGGACGTGATATGGGCATTATGAGTTTGTGGTGATGCCTTTTGGGCTCACCAATGCCCCGACTGTGTTCATGGATCTCATGAACAGGGTATGCAGGCCGATGTTGGATCGGTCGGTGATTGTATTTATCGATGATATTCTGGTATATTCGAGATCTAGAGAGCAGCATGAGGAGCATTTGAGGGAGGTCCTTGGGGTTTTGAGATCGGAGAAGCTTTATGCAAAGTTCTCCAAGTGTGATTTCTGGTTACGGGAGGTCCAGTTCCTAGGACATCTTGTTAACCAGGAAGGGATTCTGGTCGATCCGGCAAAGGTTGAGGAGGTGATGAGTTGGGAGGTGCCGAAGTCACCATCTGAGATTAGGAGTTTCCTTGGGTTGGTAGGGTATTATCGGAGATTTATCAAGGATTTCTCCAAGATCGCAGTGCCACTCACCAGATTGACCCGGAAGGGTGTTGCATTCTCATGGGGTCCCGAGCAGCAGACCTCCTTTGAGACACTTCGCCAAAGGTTGTGCGAAGCCCCGGTATTAGCTCTCCCGAAAGGGATGGAGGATTTTGTAGTATATTGTGATGCGTCGATTTTGGGGCTGGGTGCGGTGTTGATGCAGAGGGGTCATGTGATAGCATATGCATCTAGGCAGCTGAAGCCTCATGAGATGAGATATCCCACGCATGATCTAGGGTTGGGGGCAGTAGTGTTCGCCCTAAAGATTTGGCGTCACTACTTGTATGGGGTTCGGTGTACGATATACATGGACCATAAGAGTTTGAAGTACTTGATGGATCAGCCCAACCTAAATATGCGGCAGAGGAGGTGGTTGGATGTGGTCAAGGATTATGACTGTGAGATCCTGTACCACCCAGGAAAGGCTAATGTGGTAGCCGATGCGTTGAGCCACAGGGCAGAGAGCACTCCACTGCGGGATGTATGTTTGAGATTGACCGTGATAGCTCCGGTAATGGATGCCATTCACGGGGCACAGGCCGAGGCTGTGCAACCGGAGATGCAAAAGAAGGAGCGGGTCGTTGGGTTGGTTTCGGAGTTCGTTACGGATGGACGAGGGCTTATAACCTTTCAGGGTCAGATTTGGGTACCGTTTGTGAGCGGTACCCGTATTACTTTGATGGAAGAGGCTCATCGGTCGAAATTTTCGATCCATCCGGGGGCCACGAAGATGTATTTGGATTTGAGGAAAGAGTTTTGGTGGCCCTGTATGAAGAGGGACGTCACCTGGTTTGTTGAGAGGTGCTTGACCTTCCGCAGGGTCAAGGCCGAGCATCAGAGACCGCATGGCAAGTTGCAGCCATTGGAGGTTCCCGAGTGGAAGTGGGAACAGATCACCATGGATTTCATCACCAAATTGCCGAGGACTGCCAGAGGAGTTGATGCAATTTGGGTGATTGTGGATAGGTTGACGAAGAGCGCTCACTTCCTTGCCATCAGTGAGAGTTCTTCAGCGGAGAAGTTGGCAGAGATATATGTGAGATAAGTGGTATCTCGGCATGGGGTGCCGATCTCGATTGTTTCGGACCGTGATGTGCGTTTCACCTCCAGATTCTGGAAGAAATTTCTTGAGGAGTTGGGTACTAGATTGCATTTTAGTACCGCATATCATCCCCAGACAGACGGTCAGAGTGAGCGGACAATTCAGACGCTTCAGGACATGCTTCGAGCATGTGTGTTGGATTTCGGAGGTAGCTGGGATGCGTATTTACCTTTGGCAGAGTTTTCCTACAACAACAGCCATCATTCAAGCATTGGTATGCCACCCTTTGAGTTATTGTATGGTAGGAGGTGTCGGACCCCCATTTGTTGGGGAGAGGTTGGACAGAGAGTGATGGGCAGTACATAGATCGTGCTTCAGACGACAGAGCAGATTCAGCAGGTCAAACAGAGGTTATTTACCGCCCAAAGCCGACAGAAGAGTTATGCAGACAGACGCCGGTCCGAGCTTGAGTTTCAGGTCGGCGACTTCGTTCTCTTGAAGGTCTCTCCTTGGAAAGGAGTGATTTGATTCAGGAAGAGGGGCAAGTTGGGGCCCCGGTATATTGGGCCATTTCGTGTGATTGCGAGGGTAGGCCGGGTAGCCTATCGCTTGGAGTTGCCAGCAGAGTTGGGGCAGATCCACGACACTTTTCATGTGTCGCAATTGAGGAAGTGTATAGCCGATGAGTCGGCAGTGGTTCCATTAGAGGATATTCAGGTGGATGCGAGCCTGAATTATGCCGAGAGTCCTGTGGCCATCAGAGATCGGAAGATCAAGGTTCTGAGGAACAAGGAGGTACCTCTAGTGTTGGTTCAATGGCAACACCGGAAGGGATCGGAGATGACCTGGGAGCCGGAGCGCGAGGTGCGGGTGCAGCATCCGGAGCTATTTTCAGAGCGAGACTTCGAGGGCGAAGTCTAGTTCCAGTGGGGGAGAATTGTAACAGCCCGGATTTCCAGGTATCTCTATTGTTTATGATTTTGGTGTTTTGAGAGGGGACTCGGCGAGTCGGAGCTCAGACTCGCTGAGTAGGGATGCGATTCTGGACGTGGGATTCGCCTGGACTCGGCGAGTCTAGGATATGGACTCGGCGAGTCCACGCTGTTTAATGAAACCCTAATTTCTCGGGTTTGGGACCTATTTAAAGGGCCTTATGGCCGTCATTTGTACCCAGCAGTCCATAAAGAGAAACCCTAGAGTGCTTTAGCGATTTGAGAGAGAGAAAGGAAGCATTTCTTGACCTTTGTGTGTTGTTTAGCAAAGAAGAGGGAAGTCCTAGCCAAGAGGAAGCAAAGGAGGTTGCTATTCTGTGGAGTTGAAGCTTAGATCATCGATCTAAAGGTATGATTTTAGCTCATCTTCTGTTTTGTGAAGTATATTTGGATTTAGGGTTTCTTGTGGCCTTTGTTGGGTTGATTTGATGGCCAAATAGTCCCTTGCTAGTGGTAAGGCTTGGATCTGGATCCATAGAGGTCCAAAGAGCCTCATTCATCAAGCTTTATGAAGATCAATGGAAGTTATGACCTTGAGTTGTGATATTTGTTGATAAGTCTTCATATATGGACATATAGAGGTTGTATATACACCAAGTTTGGGGCCTTACATGGTGAATCAGTCTAGGAAGGCCAGATCTATGAATTGATGGAACAGATCTGACCTTAGAAGTGAGTTTGAGTGATTGCATGGCATAGACTCGCCGAGTCCGATGAGCAGACTCGGCGAGTAGCTTGAAGATTGCCTTGGATCGACCAGTGAGTGGTCCAGTCGAGTCATGGGTTGACTCAGTGAGTCAGGGCGAGTTAGGGAAGGGCGGTTGAGTGGTCTGAGTCGAGTTGGGACTCGCCGAGTTATTCTTGAGACTCGGCGAGTTGAGTCGGGGTGGCCCCGCGATTCTTCCAGGTGGAACTCGTCGAGTCAGGGGGGGTACTCGACGTGTAAGAAGGGAATCCTAGAGAGTTGGTGAAAACGTCTAGACTCGCCGAGTTGCCCTTGTGCACTCGCCGAGTCCGGTCAAAGTTGACCGTTGACCGTTGACCAGAGTTGACCTGTGTTGACATCTTAGGGATAGTCAATCTTAGAGATAAAAAGTGTTAATAAGAGATGTATGATGTTATAGGGAGATTTTAGCTTGGAGGATCGAGCACGAGTGATTTCGGGATTTGCTAGCTATCGACATTCACGAGGTGAGTCTTCTCACTATACTGTACCCGGAAGGGTTTGATTGTGTGACCTGAAGGTCGGATATGATATGAGACCTATGTGTTATATGTTATATGTGCTATGTATGATATGTTTAATGTGGGCCGGAAGGCATTTTGTTATGGGCCGGAAGGCGAATATGTTATGGGCCGGAAGGCGTTGTAATGTGGACCGAAGGGTTGACGTGGGTAGGACCGGAAGGTTTACCCAGCAGGGACGGAAGTCCCCTGAGACACATGGACCGGAAGGTTAGGGCCTGGAAAGGCGTATGTGCGTAAGTTGTATTTTGGGGGAACTCACTAAGCATTTATGCTTACAGTTGTCGTGTATGTGTTTCAGGTACTAGTGAGGACCGTGGGAAGGCGCCGGCGTGATCTGTACACACTGATAGATGATTTATGATCTTGGGATTCATATGATTTGCATTATGACATGATATGTTGGATATTTATGCCTTGTTTTGGATGAAAATACAATTTTTTTGAAATGAAAAAGATTGTTTTAAAATTTCCGTTGTTACATTCGCTCTTTGAAAAACCAAACTCTCTGACTTTCTCATCGAAACAAAGATTCCATCTGTGAGATGCTTGTTTCAATCCATAGATGGATTTCTCAAGCTTACACACTCTATTAGGGTGCTTTGTATCGATAAAACCCTTTGCCTGACTCGTTTAAACATCCTCAGCCAACTTTCCATTAAGGAAAGTGGTTTTGACATCCATTTTCCATATTACATAATCATCAAATGCAACTATGGCTAGAAAAATCCTAATAGACTTAATCTTCGCTACTGGTGAGAAGGTCTCATTATAGTTAACTCCTAGAGTTTGATTAAAGTCATTCATAACCAGTCGTGCTTTGTAAGTGTGTACATTCCCATCCATGTCGGTCTTCTTCTTGAAGATCCATTTGCACCCGACAGTCTTACAACCCGGTAGATTGTCAACCAAGTTCCAAACTTGATTTTCATACACAAAGTGAATCTCGCTGTCCATGGCCTCTTTCCATTTGGCAGACTCGGGGCCTACCAAGGCTTCCTTAAAGTTGTTAGGCTCATCAAAATTTACCAGTGCACTATCACTGATAAATGCATCACCTTCCTCAATAATATGAAGACAATAGTAATGCTCAGGTTAATTCCTAACTCTTGTGGAATGCCTCAGAGGTACGGACTCATCAATAGGAGTTTCCTCCTTAGGTTTATTTCTAGGGTTTGAGGTTCTTTCACCGCTTGACTCTTGAAGTTCTTCAAGGTTAATTTGCGTCCCATTGTTTCCTTAGCTTATAAACTCTCTCTCCCGAAAGACCCCTCTCCTTGCCAGAAAGACCACATTCTCACTGGGTCTGTAGAAGAGGTAACCAAAAGAATTATGTGGGTGTCCGATGAAAATACACCGCTCACTATGAGGTTCGAGCTTGTCTTGAGGCTCACGTCTCATGAAATCCTCGCAACCCCAAATCTTGATGTGGCCTAAATTAGGAACTTTCCCAGTCCACATCTCATGAGGTGTTTTGGCAACCTTATTGGTAGGGACTAGATTAAGGATATGGGCGAAAGTCTCTAAGGCATACCCCAGAATGAGATTGGTAACGAAGCTCGACTCAACATGGAACAAACCATGTCTAACAAGGTTCGATTGCGCCTCTCAGCTACACCATTAAGTTGTGGTGTTTTGAGAGGTGTCAATTGTGAAACAATTCCATATTCGTTAAGATAGTCAAGTAAATCTGTACTAATATAATCTCCTACTCGATCGAATCAGAGCATCTTAATGTTCCTGCCCAACTGATTCTCTACTTCCTGTTTAAACTCTTTGAACTTTTTAAAGGTTTCTGTCTTATGCCTGATTAAGTAGACATAACCATATCTACTGTAATCATTAGTAAAAGTCACATAGAAGCAGTTAGCATCCTTTATGGCGGTTGGGAAGGTTCCACACACATCTGTATGTATGAGGTCCAGCGAACCTTCACCCCTAGCACAAGTACCAGGGAAGGGTGACTGTGATTTTTCCAAGCAAACAAGATTCGCAACTATCATCTGACCTTAAGTTAAATGACTCCAAGACTCCAGCCTTCTAGAGTTGGCCTATGTACTTCTTGCTGACATATCCAAGACGACAATGCCACAAGGATGCCTTATCCAAAATAGTGGAAGAATCCATGTGTGAAACATTATTTCCTAAGTTTTCTACAACATTCACAGCTTCATACACACCATTACAAGGTAATGCTTTAAAGTAAAATACGTCATTGTAATAAACATTAATAGCACTGATTTCATTACCAAACGAAAAGGTAAAACGTTTTTTGTAGAAGCCACGAAAAGAAATAATATTCTTCTCCATTTCGGACGAGTAACAATACTTATTTAAATCTAACACTAACCCACTACTTAGCAACAAACAATAAACTCCAATCTTGGTGACAGGTGAAGTTTTCCTATTCCTTATGATCAGGTTTGTCTTTCCGTGCTCCACATCCTAACTTCTTCTTAGGCCCTGCATGGGTAGGTTTGACCTTTCCATCCTTAAAACCTTGCAGGTACTTGAGGAAGTTTCATTTCTAGTGCCCCTTTTCCTGACAATAGAAGCATTGAGCTTCCTTTGGGTTAGAACACGGAGTCACTGAACCACCTTTGGTTCCAGTTGAAGAGGATCCATCAAGAGACTTTACCTTGGTACCCTTTGAAGGGGTCTTCCTCTTCTTCCCTCTACTTTTCCCGATTGCCAAGACAGGGGCGGGGTTACGAGTAGGAGTAGTAACAACCGATTTACCTTTGAGACCAGTTTCAGCGGTCTTCAAAAGTCCTTGAAGTTTGTTGAGTGTAACTTCCTCCTTGTTCATGTGATATGTCATTCAAAATTGATCATAACAAGCAGGTAAGGAGGGTAGTATGATACCAATAGCCAACTCCTCAGGGAAGTTCACATTCAATTTCAGCAAACGATCCACATACCTTTGCATTTTCTGTAAGTGGGCCATAATGGATTCACCATCCTTCATTTGGGTTGTTATCATGGAAGAGATGATGTCATACCTCGCTTGATGAGCACTCTGATGGTAGCGGTCCATCAAATCCATGTGCATTTCAAAAGGGTAAAATTCCTCATAGGACTTCTGGAGTTCAGATGTCATTGTGGCCAACATGATACATGCCACTATGGTAGCATCTCTCCCATGTGCCCTAAAGTCAACGATCTCCTCTGGAGTAGCAGATGACTCATCGATTTCTTTCATCTCCTTGTCGAGGACATATTCCTTGTCCTCGTAACACGTGACCATCCTGATGTTCCTGATCTAATCCATAAAGTTGGAACCATCAAAGATGATTCTCCCACAAAGGTTCATGAGAGAGAAAGAGCCGCTAGGGTTTGAGCCAGAAGCAACATTGTTGGAAGATATCTGAAAAGAAGAAGGACAAGTTTAGATTAGATATAGAATCCTTAATAAGACACCCAAATGTAATATTAAGGCTAGAACCCAACACAATACTTTATAACTTGGAAGAAGGATGCCGTAATCCAAGCTATAAAATATTTGAAGGTAGACGAATGGCGATTCACCAAATTTCACCATGAAAAACGAAATAAATTATTAGGTTTTAATGGATTGAAACTCCTAGATCTTTTGAGATTCATTTAACTTTTTAATGGCAAGTTTAAATCTCGATTTTTCCCTCTCAAGTTTGTGACTAGGATGCCGAGGATCACAAACAAGGTATCAATAACCATGCAAATTAACTTGGTACCCTTAATCTTTATCAACTAATCGATGTGTCAGTTATCCACACGCGCTCCACCGATCTGTGATAAACATTAAGTCATCCTTTTCCACTCTTACTAGTACATGTTAGTGTGCCGATTACCCACACATGCTTCACCAACGACTTGGTAAGGTACAAAGTGTAATTTCATGCGTTAGCACCAAATTCGCATTTTCCTAAAGTAACTAAGATTGGGAATTTATAAAAGGTTTAGTTACTTCATATTTATCATTATATTTATTAATGAGAATTATAGTCCTTGTCCTACCTGTTCGGCTAATGACCCTCCACCAGTCAAGGAAGCGGTGGGTGAGACTGGACACCCATTAACCTGCCATTTTATAGGCAACAACCATATACCCCCTTGATAGATCGGCTTTGTAAATGAAGCCTACTAACAGTAAAACTGACTTGCTCCTATATATATATATATATATATATATATATATATATATAATTAACTATTAATATTATAAAGTATAAGGGTTGAATTTGAACTTTTAGAACTCTAGGGTATGGAATTAAAGTTTTCTAAAGTGACTTTACAAATTCCAAAACTTGAGGGAAAGTTTTGAAAATATTCAAAACATTTAGTTTCATAACTTATGAGCTTAATGATCTATTAAAATGAAGACTCTTCATTTTATGTAACCTATGTGTTCTTTAATGGATCTTTAAAAGAAATGACTTTTGGTAATCCATAACTTGAAGACTAATTATGGACTCCATTAAAAACTTTTAGATCAAGAATTAAACAAACAAACAAATTGCAAATAATTCCTATGATCTAACAAAACTTATAATTGTATGTACATTCATATCAACAATTTCAAGAATCATATAAACAAACATAAAACTTGAAAATTTGATAATAACCATTGTACATGGATTAGCATAATCATACAACATCAAAAATAGGTTTTACAAGTCCAAAACAGTTTAGGGTAATGATTCTAGTCCTTTTCCAGCAGTAAAACTTGAAAAACGGCACTTTGGGCCTCCGCGATGAGTAGGATGAAGATACACATGGACTCGTCAAGTCCCCCCTTGCACTCAGCGAGTCCACTGAACAGTGAGCAGATTTTCGAATATTTCAAGCATTTTGCATCAAGTATATAGAAAACAAGCCTATGATTTGATACCACTTATGGGTTTTGAGCATTCTAACACTCTTATAGTGTACATGCAACCATAGAGACCTTGGGTCTATGTTTTCTCTAATATACATGCAAATTTGATTTTTTTCCAAGTTTTTCATCCTAACTAGCATACTGTGGGGAACTTACAATATGAAACCTAGTAGACTGGCATACCTTTGTGTGTTGATGATTCCTTAAGACCTTGTGAGCCTAGCACCCCAAGTGTGATGCCTCAAATGTTATACACAACACCAAAAACCCTTGGAATAACTTGAAAGAAGAGTACTACACCATAAATCGGCTAGCCCTCTTTTTCCTTGTCTTAGTGCCGATTTTGCTAGCCTATGGGGTCTTTATATAGTGTGCCACATGTAGGGTTACATCATGTAAACCCTAATGTGCATGACTTTTCATTTTCCCCATGATCCATGGGTTTTAACCTCCATGGAGCACCCAATGAGTCCTAGCCAATCTAGTGAATCATGGATCACAAGCCCACTATATAAGAATGAAAGATTTACACAATCAATCCCCGTATATTTAATTAGTCTGTTTTTTATCAAAAAATTAATTCCAAATTAATTCTTGATTAATACTAATTAAATAATCATATTAATATATTAGAACCTATAATATATTAACAAACCATAAGTATTCTTTTCTCATTTGTCTATCTAATTGTTCCAATGCCATGCAACCCAAATGGACCATGCTAAACCGGGTCAAGTACATACCCACTATAGTTGCCCCATTCAAAGCCCTATATATGGTCGTACGTGCAGATCACCTTTGTGCTGGGCTGAAGTGGGTGACACGCAACTAGATAGAGGGCAAGTTCCTGAGAACACTCTCACCGGCCCGGAGATCATCAGGGAACAACAGAGAAAATCGTTCAAATCCAAGAATGACTGAAAGCTTCTAGAGATAGACAAAAGAGCTATGCAGACAAGAGATGAAAACCCTTGGAATTCTAGGTGGGAGACCGTGTTCTGTTGAATGTCTCACCCTAGATTGGCATGATAAGTTTCTGGAAACATGGAAAACTAAATCCACGGTACATAGGGTTGTTCGAGATTCATGCTAAAATCGGCCCAGTAGCTTACAAACTCCGACTACCTCAAGAACTTAATAACATACACCCTACCTTCGACGTATCTAACCTAAAGAAGTGTCTATATGACGAGACTCTAGTGATTCCACTCGATGAAATCGAGAGAAACGATAGCCTACATTTCGTGGAAGAACCAGTAGAGATTATTGATAGGGAAGTCAAGAGAACGAAACAAAACCATATACCAATAGTGAAGGTTCACAGGAATGCCAAACGAGGACTTAAATTCACTTGGGAACGAGAAGATCAGACGAAACGAAAGTTCCCGCATCTTTTCCATAGTCTGTGCATACTCACCATAAATAATTTCAGGATGAAATTCCCTTTAAAGGGGATAATGTAACAACTCGTTATTTCAAATCAATAAAAGTCAATAAAAGTTGCACTTATTCAAATAAAAGTCAAAATCTTAATCATGTATAAGTGAAACCACGATTGCAACCATGTTGCATTATATTATCTATAGCATTGAGGGCATGTTTATATGTTAATAATAATATGTAGATTGAAATTCATGTTGATATATGTTTAATTAAGTTTATTTAAGCTAAAGCATGTCAATATGTCAAGGCTAAAAAGATAAACTAATACACTTACTAAGGGATTTCGGTATTTGGAATCTAAGATCAAGTAGATTTCGGTTTATGGAATCAAAGTGCAAAAGGGTTTTCAGTTGTGTCATGATCGAAACATCAAAGATAGTACCACTTAGGCCGAAATCTCAAAGGTAATCCAATTAAGGCCGAAAACACTACATGCTTAGGACCGAAAACACAAGTTTAAGGCCCATGAAGGCCAAAAACACCCCCATATATATATATATATATATATATATATATATATATATATATATATATATATATATATATATATATATATATACACACACACACACACACACACACACACATATATATATATATATATATATATATATATATATATATATATGTGTGTGTGTGTGTGTGTGTGTATGTGTGTGTTCAGCCGAAATCAATTCTAATAATTCATTTTTCACACCGAAATCCTTCCCTTATTTGCTCTCAAAACTCATCCGTAAATAGCATATCTTAATGAGAATTTACCCAGATTCCTTAAAAACTTCATAATTTCCTCAAGCACATACATACCCATCCTTAAATCTTCAATTTTTCACCAAAGAACAACAAGAACTCCCAAGAACATCGAAAACACCAAGAACACATTCAAATAATTCCTAATGCTTTTTGTAAGTATTTCTTACATAATTAAGTGTTGTCTAACACTTTAAATTATTATTATTATTATTATTTAAATTAATATTTCACTAAATTAAATACGATATCGTGTATAATTATTATTACGATACAACTACTCACACGGGTTCTAACCCGAGGATTATCGCTACTACATCGTATCCAAACGAGAACACACATTCGAGGTGAGTTCATACCCCTACGTTTTCACTATTTTTCAATGTTTTGTAGGGGGAATACAAGTAAAACACAAGGAATGTTATGTTTACATTCAAACGATTTCAACGTTTTCAAACTATTCTAATTTATTTCAACTATCATAACTGCTTACCGGAACATTCAATAGACTTAGGACTGGTGTTTTCGCCTTAACTCCTGTTCTTTGTTTGGTAGTGGGCTTAGGGTAGAATCACTTGTCCGACGGTCTTTTTAATCTCAATTATATATATATATATATATATATATATATATATATATATATATATATATATATATGAGTATAAAACGTATTTAAATAAAACTTTAACCTCTTTGTAACATGCCGAGCAAAGAGGTATTTTAATAAATATTTTAGTACACATAGAACATACATATAAACTATAATAGGTATAGTTTAAGAAACATACATACTACTTTACTAGTTCAAGGAACAACACAAGAAAATACATGATAAATTCTAACAGGTATAATTTATGGAACTTATATAATATTTTACTAAGTTCATAGATACAATACACTACTAGAAAAAAGGCCTTTTACGACGCTTATTGCGCGTCCTAAAAGGCTCAGACGATGCGCAAATGCATGTCAAGGAAGGCCATGTCATAAATATAGACGACATGTATTTACGACGCTCGCTTATGATACGCAATGCGCGTCAAGGAAGGCCATGTCATAAAGAGAGACGACGCGCAAATGCGTGTCATCTAGAGACGACGCTCGCTTATGATACGCAATGCGTGTCAAGGAAGGCCATGTCATAAAGGAAGACGATGCTCAAATGCACGTCGTCTAGAGACGATGCGCGCTTATGATACGCAATGCGTGTCAAGGAAGGCTATGTCATAAAGGAAGACGATGCTCAAATGCGCGTTGTCTAGAGACGACGCGCGCTTATGATACGCAATGTGTGTCAAGAAAGGCCATGTCATAAAGGAAGACGACACGCATTCGCATGTCGTAACCTTACGTCTCTCGTTTTTACTACGCGCCTTTACGACGTTTTTACAACGTGCATTTACAACACACATTTACAACGTGAATACACATAATAAATGACAAATATACCAAAACATTCATTTTCATCTAAACGTCAAACAACTTTACATATATGTTGAATTACCTAAGTTGTAACTACATGTTACCTTAAGTAACATTACTAAAAGTTAGCAAAAAATTGTACATGTGTCTCAAAAGACTACCTAGCATTACACATGTCAAAACACCATACCTAGCATTTCACTGTTAACCATAACATTGTTTTGCGGATACATTGTCAAAAGACCATACATATCATCGATAAATGAAGCCTGTAACAAACGTTGACCATTCTTCACGTATCTCCTTGATATCAGCAGTTGTGTTCTCAGCTTTATCATCCCCGATCTGTGAAAACATTTGCATATTGTTTTTATTAATAAAAAATAGCATATTAACATATTCTGTAACAGTAAGTTGCTATATTTAACAACTAAGCATAAAATGTAAATTATTCTTTCTTAATAGAGCATTGTACTTTGAAATGAATGAAAGCACATATTCTGTAATAGTAAGGATGCTATAAATTATAGTAATGCAAGTAGAATGCTATATCCTTACATTGTCTTTGACCAACACCTCAATTCCTTCTTCCACTATCTCCTTCATGAACCTTAGCATGTAGTAGCCACATTCGGTAGATCCGGGCTGAACTGGACACTACACAATTACATATAAAATGATCATTTCAATTGATCCAAAAAATAAAGTTAAAACTACAATTTCAATAAGGAATTAAGTGTTGACCATAACATTAACCCAATTTAGTTTAACCCTTTTGTTGGATCCACTTTGTGTAGTGTACAGAACCATTGCCCTATAAAAAAAACATTAACAAATATGTGTTTATTGTACTCACATCAAGTGTTTTGATAATTTATATTACTTACGAATCAACAATTTGCTTCAACTGCATATTGAAATTGCCAGAGCTCAAGGAATCAAGATAATAGCAAGTACACCCAATACCCAATGTCTTCTACAAAAACCACAAACAAAATAAAATGTCAAATAACATAATTGCAGTCATTTTAAAAATAAAATGTCAAATAACAATACCCGGGATTGTAGGGCATAAAGATGATGTCATTGCCCTTTCTTTTAGACAACCGATCTGCTAAACCTCTGCTTGCATCGTCAATATTCTTAGATTTCCCTTTACGCGTACTTGGTGAGATTACTGTCGGGTTCACAAAGCAAATTCCATGGTCTCTTTCTGGGGAGCCATACTTCAATTTGTTAAACAACACCCTGTTATCATACAAACACTAAATTCATTAAACAAATTTTGTTTTAAGACACATTGTTATTTAAATTAAATTTCTTGCACTTACATCATATAAGACACAATAATAGCACCGGTCAACTCATCCATTGTAAGAACTGCTTCAAAATCATCCCAAGTTAAGTACGTGTAACTATCGTACCCAAAAAGATCATTCTCACTCTGCACTCTTATAAAATCAACCTTTGTAACCTGTCCATCAGCCATCATTGCAGTCATTTTCAAAATACTACCGTTCTCAATCCTTATCCTTGTCTTCATCTGTGCTCCGGTCCACCTTCTTTGCACGGTCACATTTTGTTTCTCCTTTTTAATCTTCTTTTCTATTCCAATCACTTCTTCCACATCATTCTCTTCTTCCATATCACATGGTTGTTTTTCTCCATCAACCATTTTTCCTGTCCCCTTTTCTTTCTTATTACTTCATATTTCTTCTTTTGGAGGTGTTGCATCTTCCTTCACTGGTGTTACATCTTCATTCACTGGTGTTGCAGCTTTCTTCACTGGTGTTGCATGCTTTTTCACAGATTTCGCCACCACTTTTCCCTACAAATGCAATCAAAAATATATAATGAAATAGGAAGCATTTACTGAATTGAAGCTGAAAAAGAACTCACTAAAATATCAGAAAAGTTAAGATAACCAAGGGCAAATATGTTCAAATAGTATTACCAGGTCAGAGCATCGAATAACTAAGTGTCTTGGCCATCTTAGTATGTGTCCAAGTGCATCTTTGACCTTCACAATGAACTCCTCTTCAAGTGGAAAGGGTACTAAAGCTTCTCCTTGCAAAATTGTTTCAATCATAACTTCAATGTTTTCATCTGTTACATAAACATAAAAAATAATTAAGATCCAATTTTCTAAAAAATGAAAATATATAAATAATAATAATACAAATATATTTCAAAATACCCGATGCACTATACTTCATTATGGTTCCTTTAGCAACTACATTTGCAGCAAATTCAACCGCAAGAAGACATGAATTATCCTGCAAAATATAGTATGTTAGTTTGTAGAAAAAGAAAATTCTTCAAATATATTTTTCATAATTGTCTTCAAGGACTTACAAGTGATTCACTCTGTGGTTATTTTTCAAAATCTTCAATGACGCCCCCTATTTGGCAACTTGCAGCTTTAGAAACATTAAGTACACCTCTTTTTAGTTTCTCCAAGTCATTTTCAAGTTTGTTGATTTGTTTATCCACCCTCTCGTTCTCAATCTCCAAGTAATACTTAACATTCTTGGGTAAATAAAAGTATTGTTGTGGCGTTATAAATTTACCCATCCCTCGTACACGCCCACGTTGTTCCTGAGTACCCAAGGCCTCTGTAAGCACATCATGTGTTCCACATGTAACCTCTCCAAAGCTTCCCGATTTCTGCAGCTCATCCTGTAAAATAAAATGGGACAAATGTTAGAAAAATAAAATGGGACAAATTTTATTTTTTTTATATATTTGGGAATTAATGAAACTTACAATTTTATCAACAATCATCTTCACATCTGTATCGTATCCTCCTGTCTTCAACTCACTTGCTTTTTTCCACAGCACTGTCCTATCAATCTCCTCTTCCGTCTTGCCGGTTTCTTGCATCTAAATTATCAAGAATAACAAAATCAATTAACATAAATATATACAAATAAAATAATCAATTTTCAGTGGGAATCATACAATGTCATTAATGAGTCCAGCATATCCTTTTCTGCTCAAACGATGATTGTATTTATGATGTGCACGGGTATTTTTAGCTTTCATACTTTTCTCCTGCATTAGAAACATTAAAATTGTAAATACAAACATTAAAATTGTAACTACAAATGCATATAAGAAAATTTTAACAAAACTCCCACTTCTTTGTAACTCTATGGGATACAAAAACTTTCCAATCTTCTTTCTTTATAAATGGATAATCTTTCGGAGGTTTGAATAGATTTGCCTTGGGATCTTTACTTCGATTCTTAATGAACTTGGCATATAGATAATGCTTGAAGTTTCTCCATTTCTTCCCGATCGATTGGAGAGTTTTCTTCCGGCTCTTTGGGTCAACTACAAACTTTTCCTGAAACATAAAAAAAGGTTGGTTCAAAAAAAATCTGAACAGGGACAAAAACAGATCTGAACAAAGGTAATAACAGGAAGAAAACAGAGACTTACCAAAACATATTGCCATAACCCTTCCCTTACTTCCTCACTAACTTCCAGCCACGAGTCATAGGTTATGGGAACCATTGTTCTTGCAACCAAACCCTCAAAAGTAGACAGTTTTGTGGCTTCCTTTCCAACCGGGACACCTTTTTTTATTGTAAGTTATTACAAGCTTCACTTTATTAGCTTTTGTCTTTGTTGTCGGACCTCTTTGTTTAGAGTCCTCATCGTGATCAGAAGCTGAATCTGATTCCATGTCACAAAAACACAACCTGTTTCAACAAGATTCAAATTAAATTAAGTATGTTGTTATTTGTTGCAGTTGGAAAAAAATTAATCACATTCAAAATCTGAAATAAAAACATACCAAAAACTTTATTATTCTACAAAAAAAATATTTAAACTAATATTGATAGGTTTTGAGCATTCTAACACTTCCTAAGTGTACATGCAACCCTAATAACCTTGGATCTATGTTTGTCTAATTATCATGCAAAGTTGAATTCCAAGGTTATATTCCTATCTAGCATACATGGGGAACAATTTTAACTTGAATCATAGATAGAATAACTTACCTTGTTGTTGCTTGTGTTCCTTGAAACCTTGTGAGCCTAGCACCCCAAGTGTGATGCCTCAAATGCTTCACACAACACCAAATGCTCTTGGAAAGACTCTTGAGATAACACACACTTCTCAAAATCGGCCAAGTCCTCTAGTTTCTTTTTGTCTAGCCGATTTTGGTGGAGAATATGCTTCTTATATAGTGTTGACACATCTAGGGTTACACCATGTAAACCCTAATGTGTCATGACTCTTCATTTCCATGACCCATGGGTTTGTAACTCCCATGGAGCATCCTATGGGTAGAACCCAACTTGATAATCCATGGAGCCTCTTAGCCCACTATACAAGATATGGATGATTTACATAATCAACCCATATATTTAATTAGTTATCCTTTGATCACTTAATTAATTCCAAATTAATTCTTTGATCAACTAATCAAATAATATTATTAATATATTAGAACTTATAATATATTAATAATCTCCAAGTGTTATTTCTCTCATTTACTCTATCCAATTGCATGGTGCCATGCAACCCAAATGGACCATGTCGGGTCGGGTCAAGTACAAGCCCGAAATAGTTATGGACTTAGAGACCTTATCCAACAGTCTCCCACTTGGATAAGTCTAATAACTATATCTCTAGTACTTCAGGAACTGACCGGCAATCGTAGCTCTTTCAAGGTCTCTCGGAACTGAGAAGATGATGGTACGCTATTTAAGATAAGTGATCATATAATCCTCTGTTCTAGATATCAGCCGGACAAATACATGGAACATTGTCTTGCTTATTGTCCAGCATTTGTTTCCCGATTTCCGATTTGTTTTACATAGAACTTAATTGAACACATCAACTTAGTTCTGACCGGGCCCGGTACATGGGTCAAAACAAAATCATCGAGGGGCCCAGATATCAGCTTCTAATCCAAGAAGGAACAGATAAACTTCGACTCATATGTTTGTTCTACCACTCATTGAATTACACACAAAAGTACGTTTTATAACATCGAGTTACCAATGCGGTTTCGTACAGTCAATGCATAACCAACTTGTAAGTAACAAATCATATCTCTAGGTTTGAAGACTTATATGATATTACCGTCTCACGATCACTCGAGATAGAATTCCATGAAGTGATTCCAGTGAGCGTGGGTTGAGTCCAATGCTCAGAACTTATGAGCACTCATGATTGTTGTAGCCTTGTCCAAGACCTCTACAACCAAACATGACAGTCTTGATTCATATCTACTTCCAACATATGACCGACTGTGGAGGTTTGAATAATATGTTATACCAAACAAAATTATTCTGGAAGTCAAAACATGCAAAAGAAATATAGTAAACGATCGACAAGAGATAGCAACACTTTACTCATAAATAAAACACTTTTATTCATCATCAAATGTCAATTACACTTTACAAATTTCGAGATTATCTAACTACTAAATCTAATATCATCCTTCAGCCCTATGCTCCGAGCATGCTGAAGATGCTTAACCCGAGTCAGTCCCTTTGTGAGGGGATCTGCCGGATTCTCATCTGATGATACCCTCTTTGCCACGAGGTGTCCTTCTTCGATCCGATGTCTAATGAAATGGTATTTTCTGTCGATGTGTCTGGATCTCCCATGATCCCTTGGTTCCTTGGCTAAGGCAACAACACTTTCACTATCACAGAAAATTTCCATTGGCTCTTTAGTAGCTGGTACAACTCCAAGGTCTCCAATGAAGTTCTTCAGCCATATCGCCCCCTTTGCTGCCTCGCTAGCTGCAATATACTCTGATTCACAAGTAGAATCTGCCACTGTCTCTTGCTTGGAACTCTTCCAAGAAATTGCTCCTCCGTTTAGGGTAAAGACCCAGCCCGACTGAGAGCGGAAATTATCCCTATCAGTCTGGAAGCTAGCATCACTATACCCTACAACTCTCAAGTCATCACTCCCACTGAGGGTAAGAACCCAGTCCTTAGTCCTCCATAGGTACTTGAGGATATTCTTTACCGCAGTCCAGCGTGCCTTGCCAGGGTTCGCCTGATACCTGCTAACCATGCTCAAGGAAAAAGCTACATCGGGTCGAGTACATGTCATAGCATACATGATCGATCCTACAGCCGAAGCGTAAGGTGTTCGACTCATTTCTGCTATCTCAGCCTCAGTGCTAGGGCTTTGTGTCTTACTCAATCTGGTGTTACTCTGGATGGGTAACTCTCCTTTCTTGGAATCCTGCATCCTGAATCTCTTCAGTACCTTATCCAAGTAGGTACTCTGACTAAGTCCAATTAGTCTTTTACTCCGATCTCTCAAGATCCTTATCCCTAAAATATAGGCAGCTTCACCAAGGTCCTTCATAGCGAAACACTTCCCAAACCAGGACTTTACTTCCTGCAGGGTTGGAATGTCGTTTCCTATGAGTAGTATGTCATCCACATACAATACCAAAAAGCTAACTATTCTCCCACTAGCCTTGACATACACACAAGATTCATCTTCACTCCTAGAAAAGCCAAATTCCTTGACCTTTTCATCAAAGCAAAGATTCCATCTGCGAGGTGCTTGCTTCAATCCATAAATGGATTTCTCAAGCTTACACACTCTATTAGGGTACTCGTTGCTGACAAAACCCTCTGGCTGACTCATGTAAACATCTTCAGCCAACTTTCCATTAAGGAAAGCGGTTTTGACATCCATCTGCCATATTTCATAATCATGAAATGCAGCTATGGCTAACAGAACCCGAATAGACTTAATCTTGGCTACTGGAGAAAAGGTCTCATCATAATCCACTCCAGGAATTTGAGAGAAGCCCTTTGCAACCAGTCTAGCCTTATAAGTGTGTACTTTACCATCCATGTCGGTCTTCTTCTTGAAGACCCATTTGCACCCTACTGTCTTACGACCTGGTACATTTTCAACCAAGTTCCAAACTTGATTGTTATACATGGATTGTATCTCGCTATCCATAGCCTCTTTCCATTTAGCAGACTCGGGGCCTGCCATGGCTTCCTCGTAGCTGTTAGGGTCATCTTGACTTACTAGTGTCCCATCACTAATAAGTGTCTCACCTTCTGCAGTAATATGGAATCCATAGTAATGCTCAGGTGCACTCCTAACCCTCGTGGAACGTCTCAGAGGTACAGATTTGTCAATTGGCTCAACAGGAGTTTCCTCCTCAAGTTGAGGGCTAGAGTTTGAAGTTCCTTCACCGCTTGATTCTTGAATTTCTTCAAGATCAATTTGCCTCCCACTGTCTCCTTGGCTTATAAACTCTCTTTCTCGAAAGACTCCTCTTCTTGCTACAAAGACCACATTGTCACTAGGTCTGTAGAAGAGGTAACCAAAGGATCGTTGTGGGTAACCGATGAAAATACACCTCTCGCTTTGAGGTTCGAGCTTATCATGAGTCTCACGTCTCACGAAAGCCTCGCAACCCCAAATCTTGATGTGGTCTAGTTTAGGTACTTTACCAGTCCACATCTCGTGAGGAGTTTTGGCAACTTTCTTTGTAGGGACTAGATTAAGAATATGGGCGACAGTCTCTAAGGCATACCCCCAGAATGAGATTGGTAGCGTAGCTCGACTCATCATGGAACGAACCATATCTAACAAGGTTCGATTACGCCTCTCAGCCACACCATTCAACTGTGGTGTCCTGGGAGGTGTCAATTGTGAGACTATCCCACATTCCCTTAGATAGTCGAGGAACTCTGAACTAAGATACTCACCACCACGATCGGATCGAAGCATCTTAATGTTCCTGCCCAATTGATTCTCGACTTCCTGTTTAAATTCCTTAAACCTCTCGAAAGTCTCTGACTTATGCTTGATCAAGTAGACATATCCATATCTACTATAATCATCAGTAAAAGTCAAATAATAACGATTAGCATCCCTTGTGGCATGTTTCAATGGTCCACACACATCCGTGTGTATAAGGTCCAACAAACCTTCACCCCTCTCACATGAACCTGTGAAGGGTGACTTTGTCATTTTTCCAAGTAAGCATGATTCGCAACTATCATCTGACTTTAGGTCAAACGACTCCAAGACTCCATCCTTTTGGAGTTGGCCTATGCGTTTCTTGCTTATATGTCCAAGACGACAATGCCATAAAGATGCTTTATCCAAGTTATTATTAGTAGAGTCAATACACAAAACATTATTTCCTATGTTATCTACAACAGATACAGCTTCATACACACCATCACAAGGTAATGCTTTAAAATAAAGAACATTATTAAAGAAAGCATCAATAGAACCGACTTCATTATCAAATGAAAAGGTAAACCCTTCTTTGTACAAAGCATGAAAGGAAATAATATTTCTTGCCATTCCTGGCGAGTAACAACATTTATTCAAATCTAAACTAAACCCACTACTTAGCGATAAAGTATAAACTCCAATCTTGGTAACAGGTATAGCTTTCCTATTCCCCATGATCAAGTTTATCCTTCCTTGCTCCACATCCTCACTTCTTCTTAGTCCCTGCAAGTCACAACAAATATGAATACCACACCCGGTATCAAGGACCCAAGAATTAGAATGGGGTGAGTTATTAGAAATGATAGTGTAAATACCTGCATGGTTGGGTTTAACTTTCCCATCCTTCACATCTTGCTGGTATTGTGGGCAGTTCCGCTTCCAATGAGATTTTTCATGGCAATAGAAGCATTTAGCCTCTTTTGGGTCAGAAGAAGGAGTAATGAAACCTTTCTTGGTTCCACTTGAAGAAGAGCCATCAAGGGTCCGAACCTTGGTACCCTTAGAAGAGCTCTTTCTCTTCCTCCCTCGACTTTTCCCGATTGCCAAAACCGGAGTAGAGTTTTGAGTAGGAGTGATAGCAACCGACTTCCCCTTAAGACCTGATTCTGCGGTCTTGAGAAGTCCCTGAAGTTTGCTGAGGGTGACTTCTTCCTTGTTCATGTGATATGTCATGCGGAATTGATCATAGCACGATGGTAAGGAATGCAAAATAATATCTATTGCAAGATCCTCCGGGAAGTTCACATTAAGCTTCAGCAAACGATCCACATACCTTTGCATTTTCTGCATGTGGCTCGTGAGGGATTCCCCGTCCTTCATCATGGTTGTTATCATGGAGCAGATGATTTCATACCTCTCTTGTCGTGCACTTTGATGGTATCTTTCCATCAAATCTTGGTGCATTTCATAAGGGTAGAAATCCTCATAAGACTTTTGGAGTTCCGCTGTCATCGTGGCCATCATGATGCAAGCCACTTTCGTAGCATCCCTTTCATGTGCCCGAAATTCAGCGATCTCCTGAGGAGTTGCAGTGGACTCATCAATCTCCTTAAGCTCCTTGTCAAGGACATATTCTTTGTCCTCGTAGCGGGTAATCATCCTGATGTTTCTGATCCGCTCATTGAAGTTGGATCCATCAAAGGTGACTTTCCCACACAAGTTCATAAGGGTAAAGGAGCCATTAGGATTAGAGCCAGAAGCATTGTTGAAAGACATCTGAAGAAAAGAGAACAAGATTAGTTTAGATATAAGACAGTCCTTAATAAAACACCCAAATGTAATATTAAGGCTAGGATCCAATCACAATATAATATAACTTAGAAGAGGTATGCCGTAATCTAAGCTATATCATATTTGAAAGGTAGGTGAATGACGATTCACCAATTTCCACCACGAAAACCGCAATATTTTAGTATTTAGGTTTTTTTGAATGGTTCTTAGAAATTCCTAGATTCTTTGAGATTCAATGAACTTTTCAAAGGCATGTTTCAATCTCGAGTGTGCCCTCCAAGTTTTGTGACTGGGATACCGAGGATCACAAAACGAGGTGTGAAGTAACCATGCAAATCACTTGGTACCCTTAAAGTTTATCACTCAATCGATGTGCCGGTTAACCACACACGCTCCATCGATACTATAATAAACCCTAAGTCACCCTTTACCTACCTTGTTAAGTCCAAGTTAGTGTGCCGGTTAACCACACACGCTCCACCAACGACTTAATCAAAGTGTAAAGTGTAATTTCATGGAATAGCACCTTATTCACATTTTTCCTAAAGTAACTAAGATTGGGAATTTAATAAAACATTTAGTTACTTTATAATATTCATCATACTTTGAATGAGAACTAATAAGTCCTTGTCTTACCCGTTCGGCTAACGACCCTCCACCGATCAAGCAAGCGGTGGGTGAGAGTGGACACCCATTAAGTCACCATTTTATAGGCAACAACCTTATACCCACCTTATAGACCGGCTTCGTGAATGAGGCGTGCTAGCGGTAAGACGACTTTGTTCTTATACATATATATATATATATATATATATATATATATATATATATATATATATATATATATATATATATATAATTATTAAATCATAATAATATAAGTATAAGGGTTGAATTTTAACTTTTAAAATTCTAGGGGTTGGAACTAAAGTTTTAACTTAACTTTACTTGTTCCAAAACTTGAGGGCAAGTTTTGTAAACTTTCAAAACTTTTCATTTCGTGTAACTTATGAGTTTAATAGAGTAATAAAATGAGGACTTTTTATTTTTCCTAACTCTTGTGTTCTTTTAATGGTTTTTAATCCAAGAGACTTTTGGTTTTCCATAACTTGAGGACAAGTTATGGACTCCATTAAAACACATTATGATCATGAATTAATCTACCACATAGGTTACAAATAATTCCTATGATCATCTAAACATCATAAGAACAAGAATATGAATATGAACACTTTCATGAATCAAAATCACATTTAATCTTTGTAATTTTGATAACTAGTTGATGTAAATGAGTTAGAAAAGACATTACACCTTCTAAAACAAGTTTTCAAGTACCAAAACATTTTTAGGGTAATGATTCTAATCCATTTCCAGCAACTCAAGTCGAAATTCTGCACTCTGTCGACCCTACTCGCTGAGTGCATAAACCTACTCGCCGAGTAGGTTGAAGATACACATGAACTCGACGAGTCCTCCCCATGGACTCGCCGAGTCCATCAGTCAGACAGCAGAATTTTTGACTTTCTTCAACTTTTAAGCACAAATAACAAACAAACAAGCCTAGGCTCTGATACCACTGATAGGTTTTGAGCATTCTAACACTTCCTAAGTGTACATGCAACCCTAATAACCTTGGATCTATGTTTGTCTAATTATCATGCAAAGTTGAATTCCAAGGTTATATTCCTATCTAGCATACATGGGGAACAATTTTAACTTGAATCATAGATAGAATAACTTACCTTGTTGTTGCTTGTGTTCCTTGAAACCTTGTGAGCCTAGCACCCCAAGTGTGATGCCTCAAATGCTTCACACAACACCAAATGCTCTTGGAAAGACTCTTGAGATAACACACACTTCTCAAAATCGGCCAAGTCCTCTAGTTTCTTTTTGTCTAGCCGATTTTGGTGGAGAATATGCTTCTTATATAGTGTTGACACATCTAGGGTTACACCATGTAAACCCTAATGTGTCATGACTCTTCATTTCCATGACCCATGGGTTTGTAACTCCCATGGAGCATCCATGGAGCATCCTATGGGTAGAACCCAACTTGATAATCCATGGAGCCTCTTAGCCCACTATACAAGATATGGATGATTTACATAATCAACCCATATATTTAATTAGTTATCCTTTGATCACTTAATTAATTCCAAATTAATTCTTTGATCAACTAATCAAATAATATTATTAATATATTAGAACTTATAATATATTAATAATCTCCAAGTGTTATTTCTCTCATTTACTCTATCCAATTGCATGGTGCCATGCAACCCAAATGGACCATGTCGGGTCGGGTCAAGTACAAGCCCGAAATAGTTATGGACTTAGACACCTTATCCAACAGTCTCCCACTTGGATAAGTCTAATAACTATATCTCTAGTACTTCAGGAACTGACCGGCAATCGTAGCTCTTTCAAGGTCTCTCGGAACTGAGAAGATGATGGTACGCTATTTAAGATAAGTGATCATATAATCCTCTGTTCTAGATATCAGCCGGACAAATACATGGAACATTGTCTTGCTTATTGTCCAACATTTGTTTCCCGATTTCCGATTTGTTTTACATAGAACTTAATTGAACACATCAACTTAGTTCTGACCGGGCCCGGTACATGGGTCAAAACAAAATCATCGAGGGGCCCATATATCAGCTTCTAATCCAAGAAGGAACAGATAAACTTCGACTCATATGTTTGTTCTACCACTCATTGAATTACACACAAAAGTACGTTTTATAACATCGAGTTACCAATGCGGTTTCGTACAGTCAATGCATAACCAACTTGTAAGTAACAAATCATATCTCTAGGTTTGAAGACTTATATGATATTACCGTCTCACGATCACTCGAGATAGAATTCCATGAAGTGATTCCAGTGAGCGTGGGTTGAGTCCAATGCTCAGAACTTATGAGCACTCATGATTGTTGTAGCCTTGTCCAAGACCTCTACAACCAAACATGACAGTCTTGATTCATATCTACTTCCAACATATGACCGACTGTGGAGGTTTGAATAATATTTTATACCAAACAAAATTATTCTGGAAGTCAAAACATGCAAAAGAAATATAGTAAACGATCGACAAGAGATAGCAACACTTTACTCATAAATAAAACACTTTTATTCATCATCAAATGTCAATTACACTTTACAAATTTCGAGATTATCTAACTACTAAATCTAATATCATCCTTCAGCCCTATGCTCCGAGCATGCTGAAGATGCTTAACCCGAGTCAGTCCCTTTGTGAGGGGATCTGCCGGATTCTCATCTGATGATACCCTCTTTGCCACGAGGTGTCCTTCTTCGATCCGATGTCTAATGAAATGGTATTTTCTGTCGATGTGTCTGGATCTCCCATGATCCCTTGGTTCCTTGGCTAAGGCAACAACACTTTCACTATCACAGAAAATTTCCATTGGCTCTTTAGTAGCTGGTACAACTCCAAGGTCTCCAATGAAGTTCTTCAGCCATATCGCCCCCTTTGCTGCCTCGCTAGCTGCAATATACTCTGATTCACAAGTAGAATCTGCCACTGTCTCTTGCTTGGAACTCTTCCAAGAAATTGCTCCTCCGTTTAGGGTAAAGACCCAGCCCGACTGAGAGCGGAAATTATCCCTATCAGTCTGGAAGCTAGCATCACTATACCCTACAACTCTCAAGTCATCACTCCCACTGAGGGTAAGAACCCAGTCCTTAGTCCTCCATAGGTACTTGAGGATATTCTTTACCGCAGTCCAGTGTGCCTTGCCAGGGTTCGCCTGATACCTGCTAACCATGCTCAAGGAAAAAGCTACATCGGGTCGAGTACATGTCATAGCATACATGATCGATCCTACAGCCGAAGCGTAAGGTGTTCGACTCATTTCTGCTATCTCAGCCTCAGTGCTAGGGCTTTGTGTCTTACTCAATCTGGTGTTACTCTGGATGGGTAACTCTCCTTTCTTGGAATCCTGCATCCTGAATCTCTTCAGCACCTTATCCAAGTAGGTACTCTGACTAAGTCCAATTAGTCTTTTACTCCGATCTCTCAAGATCCTTATCCCTAAAATATAGGCAGCTTCACCAAGGTCCTTCATAGCGAAACACTTCCCAAACCAGGACTTTACTTCCTGCAGGGTTGGAATGCCGTTTCCTATGAGTAGTATGTCATCCACATACAATACCAAAAAGCTAACTATACTCCTACTAGCCTTGACATACACACAAGATTCATCTTCACTCCTAGAAAAGCCAAATTCCTTGACCTTTTCATCAAAGCAAAGATTCCATCTGCGAGGTGCTTGCTTCAATCCATAAATGGATTTCTCAAGCTTACACACTCTATTAGGGTACTCGTTGCTGACAAAACCCTCTGGCTGACTCATGTGAACATCTTCAGCCAACTTTCCATTAAGGAAAGCGGTTTTGACATCCATCTGCCATATTTCATAATCATGAAATGCAGCTATGGCTAACAGAACCCGAATAGACTTAATCTTGGCTACTGGAGAAAAGGTCTCATCATAATCCACTCCAGGAATTTGAGAGAAGCCCTTTGCAACCAGTCTAGCCTTATAAGTGTGTACTTTACCATCCATGTCGGTCTTCTTCTTGAAGACCCATTTGCACCCTACTGTCTTACGACCTGGTACATTTTCAACCAAGTTCCAAACTTGATTGTTATACATGGATTGTATCTCGCTATCCATAGCCTCTTTCCATTTAGCAGACTCGGGGCCTGCCATGGCTTCCTCGTAGCTGTTAGGGTCATCTTGACTTACTAGTGTCCCATCACTAATAAGTGTCTCACCTTCTGCAGTAATATGGAATCCATAGTAATGCTCAGGTGCACTCCTAACCCTCGTGGAACGTCTCAGAGGTACAGATTTGTCAATTGGCTCAACAGGAGTTTCCTCCTCAAGTTGAGGGCTAGAGTTTGAAGTTCCTTCACCGCTTGATTCTTGAATTTCTTCAAGATCAATTTGCCTCCCACTGTCTCCTTGGCTTATAAACTCTCTTTCTCGAAAGACTCCTCTTCTTGCTACAAAGACCACATTGTCACTAGGTCTGTAGAAGAGGTAACCAAAGGATCGTTGTGGGTAACCGATGAAAATACACCTCTCGCTTTGAGGTTCGAGCTTATCATGAGTCTCATGTCTCACGAAAGCCTCGCAACCCCAAAATCTTGATGTGGTCTAGTTTAGGTACTTTACCAGTCCACATCTCGTGAGGAGTTTTGGCAACTTTCTTTGTAGGGACTAGATTAAGAATATGGGCGGCAGTCTCTAAGGCATACCCCCAGAATGAGATTGGTAGCGTAGCTCGACTCATCATGGAACGAACCATATCTAACAAGGTTCGATTACGCCTCTCAGCCACACCATTCAACTGTGGTGTCCTGGGAGGTGTCAATTGTGAGACTATCCCACATTCCCTTAGATAGTCGAGGAACTCTGAACTAAGATACTCACCACCACGATCGGATCGAAGCATCTTAATGTTCCTGCCCAATTGATTCTCGACTTCCTGTTTAAATTCCTTAAACCTCTCGAAAGTCTCTGACTTATGCTTGATCAAGTAGACATATCCATATCTACTATAATCATCAGTAAAAGTCAAATAATAACGATTAGCATCCCTTGTGGCATGTTTGAATGGTCCACACACATCCGTGTGTATAAGGTCCAACAAACCTTCACCCCTCTCACATGAACCTGTGAAGGGTGACTTTGTCATTTTTCCAAGTAAGCATGATTCGCAACTATCATCTGACTTTAGGTCAAACGACTCCAAGACTCCATCCTTTTGGAGTTGGCCTATGCGTTTCTTGCTTATATGTCCAAGACGACAATGCCATAAAGATGCTTTATCCAAGTTATTATTAGTAGAGTCAATACACAAAACATTATTTCCTATGTTATCTACAACAGATACAGCTTCATACACACCATCACAAGGTAATGCTTTAAAATAAAGAACATTATTAAAGAAAGCATCAATAGAACCGACTTCATTATCAAATGAAAAGGTAAACCCTTGTTTGTACAAAGCATGAAAGGAAATAATATTTCTTGCCATTCCTGGCGAGTAACAACATTTATTCAAATCTAAACTAAACCCACTACTTAGCGATAAAGTATAAACTCCAATCTTGGTAACAGGTATAGCTTTCCTATTCCCCATGATCAAGTTTATCCTTCCTTGCTCCACATCCTCACTTCTTCTTAGTCCCTGCAAGTCACAACAAATTTGAATACCACACCCGGTATCAAGGACCCAAGAATTAGAATGGGGTGAGTTATTAGAAATGATAGTGTAAATACCTGCATGGTTGGGTTTAACTTTCCCATCCTTCACATCTTGCTGGTATTGTGGGCAGTTCCGCTTCCAATGAGATTTTTCATGGCAATAGAAGCATTCAGCCTCTTTTGGGTCAGAAGAAGGAGTAATGAAACCTTTCTTGGTTCCACTTGAAGAAGAGCCATCAAGGGTCCGAACCTTGGTACCCTTAGAAGAGCTCTTTCTCTTCCTCCCTCGACTTTTCCTGATTGCCAAAACCGGAGTAGAGTTTTGAGTAGGAGTGATAGCAACCGACTTCCCCTTAAGACCTGATTCTGCGGTCTTGAGAAGTCCCTGAAGTTTGCTGAGGTTGACTTCTTCCTTGTTCATGTGATATGTCATGCGGAATTGATCATAGCACGATGGTAAGGAATGCAAAATAATATCTATTGCAAGATCCTCCGGGAAGTTCACATTAAGCTTCAGCAAACGATCCACATACCTTTGCATTTTCTGCATGTGGCTCGTGAGGGATTCCCCGTCCTTCATCATGGTTGTTATCATGGAGCAGATGATTTCATACCTCTCTTGTCGTGCACTTTGATGGTATCTTTCCATCAAATCTTGGTGCATTTCATAAGGGTAGAAATCCTCATAAAACTTTTGGAGTTCCGCTGTCATCGTGGCCATCATGATGTAAGCCACTTTCGTAGCATCCCTTTCATGTGCCCGAAATTCAGCGATCTCCTGAGGAGTTGCAGTGGACTCATCAATCTCCTTAAGCTCCTTGTCAAGGACATATTCTTTGTCCTCGTAGCGGGTAATCATCCTGATGTTTCTGATCCACTCATTGAAGTTGGATCCATCAAAGGTGACTTTCCCACACAAGTTCATAAGGGTAAAGGAGCCATTAGGATTAGAGCCAGAAGCATTGTTGAAAGACATCTGAAGAAAAGAGAACAAGATTAGTTTAGATATAAGAGAGTCCTTAATAAAACACCCAAATGTAATATTAAGGCTAGGATCCAATCACAATATAATATAACTTAGAAGAGGTATGCCGTAATCTAAGCTATATCATATTTGAAAGGTAGGTGAATGACGATTCACCAATTTCCACCACGAAAACCGCAATATTTTAGTATTTAGGTTTTTTTGAATGGTTCTTAGAAATTCCTAGATTCTTTGAGATTCAATGAACTTTTCAAAGGCATGTTTCAATCTCGAGTGTGCCCTCCAAGTTTTGTGACTGGGATACCGAGGATCACAAAACGAGGTGTGAAGTAACCATGCAAATCACTTGGTACCCTTAAAGTTTATCACTCAATCGATGTGCCGGTTAACCACACACGCTCCATCGATACTATAATAAACCCTAAGTCACCCTTTACCTACCTTGTTAAGTCCAAGTTAGTGTGCCGGTTAACCACACACGCTCCACCAACGACTTAATCAAAGTGTAAAGTGTAATTTCATGGAATAGCACCTTATTCACATTTTTCCTAAAGTAACTAAGATTGGGAATTTAATAAAACATTTAGTTACTTTATAATATTCATCATACTTTGAATGAGAACTAATAAGTCCTTGTCTTACCCGTTCGGCTAACGACCCTCCACCGATCAAGCAAGCGGTGGGTGAGAGTGGACACCCATTAAGTCACCATTTTATAGGCAACAACCTTATACCCACCTTATAGACCGGCTTCGTGAATGAGGCGTGCTAGCGGTAAGACGACTTTGTTCTTATACATATATATATATATATATATATATATATATATATATATATATATATATATATATATATATATATATATATATATATATATATATAATTATTAAATCATAATAATATAAGTATAAGGGTTGAATTTTAACTTTTAAAATTCTAGGGGTTGGAACTAAAGTTTTAACTTAACTTTACTTGTTCCAAAACTTGAGGGCAAGTTTTGTAAACTTTCAAAACTTTTCATTTCGTGTAACTTATGAGTTTAATAGAGTAATAAAATGAGGACTTTTTATTTTTCCTAACTCTTGTGTTCTTTTAATGGTTTTTAATCCAAGAGACTTTTGGTTTTCCATAACTTGAGGACAAGTTATGGACCCCATTAAAACACATTATGATCATGAATTAATCTACCACATAGGTTACAAATAATTCCTATGATCATCTAAACATCATAAGAACAAGAATATGAATATGAACACTTTCATGAATCAAAATCACATTTAATCTTTGTAATTTTGATAACTAGTTGATGTAAATGAGTTAGAAAAGACATTACACCTTCTAAAACAAGTTTTCAAGTACCAAAACATTTTTAGGGTAATGATTCTAATCCATTTCCAGCAACTCAAGTCGAAATTCTGCACTCTGTCGACCCTACTCGCTGAGTGCATAAACCTACTCGCCGAGTAGGTTGAAGATACACATGAACTCGACGAGTCCTCCCCATGGACTCGCCGAGTCCATCAGTCAGACAACAGAATTTTTGACTTTCTTCAACTTTTAAGCACAAATAACAAACAAACAAGCCTAGGCTCTGATACCACTGATAGGTTTTGAGCATTCTAACACTTCCTAAGTGTACATGCAACCCTAATAACCTTGGATCTATGTTTGTCTAATTATCATGCAAAGTTGAATTCCAAGGTTATATTCCTATCTAGCATACATGGGGAACAATTTTAACTTGAATCATAGATAGAATAACTTACCTTGTTGTTGCTTGTGTTCCTTGAAACCTTGTGAGCCTAGCACCCCAAGTGTGATGCCTCAAATGCTTCACACAACACCAAATGCTCTTGGAAAGACTCTTGAGATAACACACACTTCTCAAAATCGGCCAAGTCCTCTAGTTTCTTTTTGTCTAGCCGATTTTGGTGGAGAATATGCTTCTTATATAGTGTTGACACATCTGGGGTTACACCATGTAAACCCTAATGTGTCATGACTCTTCATTTCCATGACCCATGGGTTTGTAACTCCCATGGAGCATCCATGGAGCATCCTATGGGTAGAACCCAACTTGATAATCCATGGAGCCTCTTAGCCCACTATACAAGATATGGATGATTTACATAATCAACCCATATATTTAATTAGTTATCCTTTGATCACTTAATTAATTCCAAATTAATTCTTTGATCAACTAATCAAATAATATTATTAATATATTAGAACTTATAATATATTAATAATCTCCAAGTGTTATTTCTCTCATTTACTCTATCCAATTGCATGGTGCCATGCAACCCAAATGGACCATGTCGGGTCGGGTCAAGTACAAGCCCGAAATAGTTATGGACTTAGAGACCTTATCCAACAGTCTCCCACTTGGATAAGTCTAATAACTATATCTCTAGTACTTCAGGAACTGACCGGCAATCGTAGCTCTTTCAAGGTCTCTCGGAACTGAGAAGATGATGGTACGCTATTTAAGATAGGTGATCATATAATCCTCTGTTCTAGATATCAGCCGGACAAATACATGGAACATTGTCTTGCTTATTGTCCAGCATTTGTTTCCCGATTTCCGATTTGTTTTACATAGAACTTAATTGAACACATCAACTTAGTTCTGACCGGGCCCGGTACATGGGTCAAAACAAAATCATCGAGGGGCCCAGATATCAGCTTCTAATCCAAGAAGGAACAGATAAACTTCGACTCATATGTTTGTTCTACCACTCATTGAATTACACACAAAAGTACGTTTTATAACATCGAGTTACCAATGCGGTTTCGTACAGTCAATGCATAACCAACTTGTAAGTAACAAATCATATCTCTAGGTTTGAAGACTTATATGATATTACCGTCTCACGATCACTCGAGATAGAATTCCATGAAGTGATTCCAGTGAGCGTGGGTTGAGTCCAATGCTCAGAACTTATGAGCACTCATGATTGTTGTAGCCTTGTCCAAGACCTCTACAACCAAACATGACAGTCTTGATTCATATCTACTTCCAACATATGACCGACTGTGGAGGTTTGAATAATATGTTATACCAAACAAAATTATTCTGGAAGTCAAAACATGCAAAAGAAATATAGTAAACGATCGACAAGAGATAGCAACACTTTACTCATAAATAAAACACTTTTATTCATCATCAAATGTCAATTACACTTTACAAATTTCGAGATTATCTAACTACTAAATCTAATATCATCCTTCAGCCCTATGCTCCGAGCATGCTGAAGATGCTTAACCCGAGTCAGTCCCTTTGTGAGGGGATCTGCCGGATTCTCATCTGATGATACCCTCTTTGCCACGAGGTGTCCTTCTTCGATCCGATGTCTAATGAAATGGTATTTTCTGTCGATGTGTCTGGATCTCCCATGATCCCTTGGTACCTTGGCTAAGGCAACAACACTTTCACTATCACAGAAAATTTCCATTGGCTCTTTAATAGCTGGTACAACTCCAAGGTCTCCAATGAAGTTCTTCAGCCATATCGCCTCCTTTGCTGCCTCGCTAGCTGCAATATACTCTGATTCACAAGTAGAATCTGCCACTGTCTCTTGCTTGGAACTCTTCCAAGAAATTGCTCCTCCGTTTAGGGTAAAGACCCAGCCCGACTGAGAGCGGAAATTATCCCTATCAGTCTGGAAGCTAGCATCACTATACCCTACAACTCTCAAGTCATCACTCCCACCGAGGGTAAGAACCCAGTCCTTAGTCCTCCATAGGTACTTGAGGATATTCTTTACCGCAGTCCAGTGTGCCTTGCCAGGGTTCGCCTGATACCTGCTAACCATGCTCAAGGAAAAAGCTACATCGGGTCGAGTACATGTCATAGCATACATGATCGATCCTACAGCCGAAGCGTAAGGTGTTCGACTCATTTCTGCTATCTCAGCCTCAGTGCTAGGGCTTTGTGTCTTACTCAATCTGGTGTTACTCTGGATGGGTAACTCTCCTTTCTTGGAATCCTGCATCCTGAATCTCTTCAGCACCTTATCCAAGTAGGTACTCTGACTAAGTCCAATTAGTCTTTTACTCCGATCTCTCAAGATCCTTATCCCTAAAATATAGGCAGCTTCACCAAGGTCCTTCATAGCGAAACACTTCCCAAGCCAGGACTTTACTTCCTGCAGGGTTGGAATGTCGTTTCCTATGAGTAGTATGTCATCCACATACAATACCAAAAAGCTAACTATACTCCCACTAGCCTTGACATACACACAAGATTCATCTTCACTCCTAGAAAAGCCAAATTCCTTGACCTTTTCATCAAAGCAAAGATTCCATCTGCGAGGTGCTTGCTTCAATCCATAAATGGATTTCTCAAGCGTACACACTCTATTAGGGTACTCGTTGCTGACAAAACCCTCTGGCTGACTCATGTAAACATCTTCAACCAACTTTCCATTAAGGAAAGCGGTTTTGACATCCATCTGCCATATTTCATAATCATGAAATGCAGCTATAGCTAACAGAACCCGAATAGACTTAATATTGGCTACTGGAGAAAAGGTCTCATCATAATCCACTCCAGGAATTTGAGAGAAGCCCTTTGCAACCAGTCTAGCCTTATAAGTGTGTACTTTACCATCCATGTCGGTCTTCTTCTTGAAGACCCATTTGCACCCTACTGTCTTACGACCTGGTACATTTTCAACCAAGTTCCAAACTTGATTGTCATACATGGATTGTATCTCGCTATCCGTAGCCTCTTTCCATTTAGCAGACTCGGGGCCTGCCATGGCTTCCTCGTAGCTGTTAGGGTCATCTTGACTTACTAGTGTCCCATCACTAATAAGTGTCTCACCTTCTGCAGTAATATGGAATCCATAGTAATGCTCAGGTGCACTCCTAACCCTCGTGGAACGTCTCAGAGGTACAGATTTGTCAATTGGCTCAACAGGAGTTTCCTCCTCAAGTTGAGGGCTAGAGTTTGAATTTCCTTCACCGCTTGATTCTTGAATTTCTTCAAGATCAATTTGCCTCCCACTGTCTCCTTGGCTTATAAACTCTCTTTCTTGAAAGACTCCTCTTCTTGCTACAAAGACCACATTGTCACCAGGTCTGTAGAAGAGGTAACCAAAGGATCCTTGTGGGTAACCGATGAAAATACACCTCTCGCTTCGAGGTTCGAGCTTATCATGAGTCTCGCGTCTCACGAAAGCCTCGCAACCCCAAATCTTGATGTGGTCTAGTTTAGGTACTTTACCAGTCCACATCTCGTGAGGAGTTTTGGCAACTTTCTTTGTAGGGAATAGATTAAGAATATGGGCGGCAGTCTCTAAGGCATACCCCCAGAATGAGATTGGTAGCGTAGCTCGACTCATCATGGAACGAACCATATCTAACAAGGTTCGATTACGCCTCTCAGCCACACCATTCAACTGTGGTGTCCTGGGAGGTGTCAATTGTGAGACTATCCCACATTCCCTTAGATAGTCGAGGAACTCTGAACTAAGATACTCACCACCACGATCGGATCGAAGCATCTTAATGTTCCTGCCCAATTGATTCTCGACTTCCTGTTTAAATTCCTTAAACCTCTCGAAAGTCTCTGACTTATGCTTGATCAAGTAGACATATCCATATCTACTATAATCATCAGTAAAAGTCAAATAATAACGATTAGCATCCCTTGTGGCATGTTTGAATGGTCCACACACATCCGTGTGTATAAGGTCCAACAAACCTTCACCCCTCTCACACGAACCTGTGAAGGGTGACTTTGTCATTTTTCCAAGTAAGCATGATTCGCAACATTCATCTGACTTTAGGTCAAACGACTCCAAGACTCCATCCTTTTGGAGTTGGCCTATGCGTTTCTTGCTTATATGTCCAAGACGACAATGCCATAAAGATGCTTTATCCAAGTTATTATTAGTAGAGTCAATACACAAAACATTATTTCCTATGTTATCTACAACAGATACAGCTTCATACACACCATCACAAGGTAATGCACTAAAATAAAGAACATTATTAAAGAAAGCATCAATAGAACCGACTTCATTATTAAATGAAAAGGTAAACCCTTGTTTGTACAAAGCATGAAAGGAAATAATATTTCTTGCCATTCCTGGCAAGTAACAACATTTATTCAAATCTAAACTAAACCCACTACTTAGCGATAAAGTATAAACTCCAATCTTGGTAACAGGTATAGCTTTCCTATTCCCCATTATCAAGTTTATCCTTCCTTGCTCCACATCCTCACTTCTTCTTAGTCCCTGCAAGTCACAACAAATATGAATACCACACCCGGTATCAAGGACCAAAGAATTAGAATGGGGTGAGTTATTAGAAATGATAGTGTAAATACCTGCATGGTTGGGTTTAACTTTCCCATCCTTCACATCTTGCTGGTATTGTGGGCAGTTCCGCTTCCAATGAGATTTTTCATGGCAATAGAAGCATTCAGCCTCTTTTGGGTCAGAAGAAGGAGTAATGAAACCTTTCTTGGTTCCACTTGAAGAAGAGCCATCAAGGATCCGAACCTTGGTACCCTTAGAAGAGCTCTTTCTCTTCCTCCCTCGACTTTTCCTGATTGCCAAAACCGGAGTAGAGTTTTGAGTAGGAGTGATAGCAACCGACTTCCCCTTAAGACCTGATTCTGCGGTCTTGAGAAGTCCCTGAAGTTTGCTGAGGGTGACTTCTTCCTTTTTCATGTGATATGTCATGCGGAATTGATCATAGCACGATGGTAAGGAATGCAAAATAATATCTATTGCAAGATCCTCCGGGAAGTTCACATTAAGCTTCAGCAAACGATCCACATACCTTTGCATTTTCTGCATGTGGCTCGTGACGGATTCCCCGTCCTTCATCATGGTTGTTATCATGGAGCAGATGATTTCATACCTCTCTTGTCGTGCACTTTGATGGTATCTTTCCATCAAATCTTGGTGCATTTCATAAGGGTAGAAATCCTCATAAGACTTTTGGAGTTCTGTTGTCATCGTGGCCATCATGATGCAAGCCACTTTCGTAGCATCCCTTTCATGTGCCCGAAATTCAGCGATCTCCTGAGGAGTTGCAGTGGACTCATCAATCTCCTTAAGCTCCTTGTCAAGGACATATTCTTTGTCCTCGTAGCGGGTAATCATCCTGATGTTTCTGATCCACTCATTGAAGTTGGATCCATCAAAGGTGACTTTCCCACACAAGTTCATAAGGGTAAAGGAGCCATTAGGATTAGAGCCAGAAGCATTGTTGAAAGACATCTGAAGAAAAGAGAACAAGATTAGTTTAGATATAAGAGAGTCCTTAATAAAACACCCAAATGTAATATTAAGGCTAGGATCCAATCACAATATAATATAACTTAGAAGAGGTATGCCGTAATCTAAGCTATATCATATTTGAAAGGTAGGTGAATGACGATTCACCAATTTCCACCACGAAAACCGCAATATTTTAGTATTTAGGTTTTTTTGAATGGTTCTTAGAAATTCCTAGATTCTTTGAGATTCAATGAACTTTTCAAAGGCATGTTTCAATCTCGAGTGTGCCCTCCAAGTTTTGTGACTGGGATACCGAGGATCACAAAACGAGGTGTGAAGTAACCATGCAAATCACTTGGTACCCTTAAAGTTTATCACTCAATCGATGTGCCGGTTAACCACACACGCTCCATCGATACTATAATAAACCCTAAGTCACCCTTTACCTACCTTGTTAAGTCCAAGATAGTGTGCCGGTTAACCACACACGCTCCACCAACGATTTAATCAAAGTGTAAAGTGTAATTTCATGGAATAGCACCTTATTCACATTTTTCCTAAAGTAACTAAGATTGGGAATTTAATAAAACATTTAGTTACTTTATAATATTCATCATACTTTGAATGAGAATTAATAAGTCCTTGTGTTACCCGTTCGGCTAACGACCCTCCACCGATCAAGCAAGCGGTGGGTGAGAGTGGACACCCATTAAGTCACCATTTTATAGGCAACAACCTTATACCCACCTTATAGACCGGCTTCGTGAATGAGGCGTGCTAGCGGTAAGACGACTTTGTTCTTATACATACATACATATATATATATATATATATATATATATATATATATATATATATATATATATATATATATATATATATAATTATTAAATCATAATAATATAAGTATAAGGGTTGAATTTTAACTTTTAAAATTCTAGGGGTTGGAACTAAAGTTTTAACTTAACTTTACTTGTTCCAAAACTTGAGGGCAAGTTTTGTAAACATTCAAAACTTTTCATTTCTTGTAACTTATGAGTTTAATAGAGTAATAAAATGAGGACTTTTCATTTTTCCTAACTCTTGTGTTCTTTTAATGGTTTTTAATCCAAGAGACTTTTGGTTTTCCATAACTTGAGGACAAGTTATGGACTCCATTAAAACACATTATGATCATGAATTAATCTACCACATAGGTTACAAATAATTCCTATGATCATCTAAACATCAAAAGAACAAGAATATGAATATGAACACTTTCATGAATCAAAATCACATTTAATCTTTGTAATTTTGATAACTAGTTGTTGTAAATGAGTTAGAAAAGACATTACACCTTCTAAAACAAGTTTTCAAGTACCAAAACATTTTTAGGGTAATGATTCTAATCCATTTCCAGCAACTCAAGTCGAAATTCTGCACTCTGTCGACCCTACTCGCTGAGTGCATAAACCTACTCGCCGAGTAGGTTGAAGATACACATGAACTCGACGAGTCCTCCCCATGGACTCGCCGAGTCCATCAGTCAGACAGCAGAATTTTTGACTTTCTTCAACTTTTAAGCACAAATAACAAACAAACAAGCCTAGGCTCTGATACCACTGATAGGTTTTGAGCATTCTAACACTTCCTAAGTGTACATGCAACCCTAATAACCTTGGATCTATGTTTGTCTAATTATCATGCAAAGTTGAATTCCAAGGTTATATTCCTATCTAGCATACATGGGGAACAATTTTAACTTGAATCATAGATAGAATAACTTACCTTGTTGTTGCTTGTGTTCCTTGAAACCTTGTGAGCCTAGCACCCCAAGTGTGATGCCTCAAATGCTTCACACAACACCAAATGCTCTTGGAAAGACTCTTGAGATAACACACACTTCTCAAAATCGGCCAAGCCCTCTAGTTTCTTTTTGTCTAGCCGATTTTGGTGGAGAATATGCTTCTTATATAGTGTTGACACATCTAGGGTTACACCATGTAAACCCTAATGTGTCATGACTCTTCATTTCCATGACCCATGGGTTTGTAACTCCCATGGAGCATCCATGGAGCATCCTATGGGTAGAACCCAACTTGATAATCCATGGAGCCTCTTAGCCCACTATACAAGATATGGATGATTTACATAATCAACCCATATATTTAATTAGTTATCCTTTGATCACTTAATTAATTCCAAATTAATTCTTTGATCAACTAATCAAATAATATTATTAATATATTAGAACTTATAATATATTAATAATCTCCAAGTGTTATTTCTCTCATTTAGTCTATCCAATTGCATGGTGCCATGCAACCCAAATGGACCATGCCGGGTCGGGTCAAGTACAAGCCCGAAATAGTTATGGACTTAGACACCTTATCCAACAAATATGCCCTCGCCATTTGGACGCATACACAAAAAATCATCATCAAGGTCTAATAAAGCGGAGTCTTGTGTTAAATCAAAAGTAACATCAAATTCCAACATATCATCAGTTTCACCATTTGATCCATACTTGTACATCCTATGAGGTGTGAATCCAACAAAACATGCAAATTCTTATCTTGTTGATCTTGAACATAAAAAACCTGTTTGACTTGACTAGCTAATACGAAGGGTTCAGACTTTTAACCAAGCCTATCAAAGTTAACTACCGTGAATCCTAAATCATCCTTTTTTACTCCACGACTATCAACCCAATCACACATGAATACAGGAATACTAAACATGTGATAATTAAGATCCCATATCTCCTTTATACGGCCGAAGTAAGTAACAGCACCATATACATGATTGGAGTCTTTTGCACTAGCAATCTGCATAGTATGTGCAACTAAAGACACTCCACTGTATTGAGTTGTTCTAGACTTATCTCGAGATGTTGTATGAAAATGATATTCATTTATGGCAAAACCGCTATATTTAGTAACAGCAAAATTAGGCCCTTTGGCCAGCCAACAAACATCATCACAAATATCTTCCCTGTTAGCCAAACGTTTTCCAACCTAATAGAAAAATATCTAATTAATGTAATTCAAAAAAATAATTAAAAATATTGTAATTCTAACAATCTTATTTTAAAAACAAACCTCTTTCTTAAACCAACTAATAAATGCCCGACTATGTTGGCTCTGCAACCATGTACTCTTGCGAGCATGATGGGGGTTCAGATCCTTCAATTCCAACATATGTTGCCTGAAGTGTATTACAAGTTAGAAGAATGTTTTATATGACAGATAATGGTATAAGAGTATAAAGTTTCATGTAATTCTTACTCTATATACGGCTCCACAACAGCAGTGTTTCGTAATACATAAAGATGAGCTTGATCAAGTAACTGAGCATCAACAACATCAATTGTAGCCTTTGAGAAAGGCTTGCCACTGCGGATTCTTTCATTAACACGTTCATGAGGATTGCCAATTGATTTCTTGTTTTTTAAGTAGTCTGAACAAAATTCTAAGGCCTCCTCTGCCACATAACACTCTGCAATGCAACCCTCGGGTCGATGATGATTTCTTACATACCCTTTAAGTGTTTTCATTTATCTCTCAAATGGATACATCCACCTAAAATGAACCGGGCCACACAACCTCACCTCTCTAACTAAATGCACCATCAAGTGAGTCATGACATCGAAAAATGAAGGAGGAAAGTACTTCTCTAACAAACATAATGTTAATACTATGTCACTTTGCAACTTTCCTAGCTTACTAACATCAACAACTTTACTACACAACTTATTGAAAAAATGACACAAGCTTAGGTTTGTTCTCCGCACTTTCACATCTAACACCCCTTTGATTGCAAAAGGGAGAAGTTGTTGCATTAGTACATGACAATCATTAGACTTTAAACCATTCATCTTTGAAACATCATCCAACACGAGATTCTTGAAATTAGAGCAATACCCATAAGGAACTTTTATGTTAGACGGGGTTTCATAAAATAGATGTTTCTCGGCGGAATTCAATGTGTACTTGGCAGGCGGAAGCCAATATCGATCCCCTTTTGGTTCAGGTCGTAATTCAGTCTTGATGCCCAACGCTTCAAGATCTTGTCGTGATTTTAATCCATCCTTCGTCTTGTGAGGCAAATTCAACGCTGTCCCATAAACACTCTCGGTCACATTTTTTTCTATGTGCATGAGATCTAACCGATGGCAAACAGGCAACTTCTTCCAATATTCAAGTTAAAAAAATATCGACTTTTTATGCCAAAATTTAGATCTCTCGTCGATACTTTCTTTTTTCTTCTTTGTCTTTTCCTTCTTTAGCATTCCCTTCTTTGACACTCCCTTCCTTGACTTTATCTTCTTTGATCCTACCTTCTTTGATACTACCTTCTTTGGCTTTATCTTCTTACCCCATGTAGTCTCAAATCCCGCCAGATAGTCATAAATATCTTCACCTGATGATGGTTGTGGCATAAAATCGTGCTCCTGTTGATTGTTGAAATGTTTTTTCTTTTGCGAAAAGGATGTTCAAGTGGTAGGAATATTCTATGCCCAAGGAAGCATACTTTTTTGGACTTTGGCAACCATTGTGAACAAGTATTCTTTGAACATATTGGACAAGCATAATAACCTTTGGTAACACACCCCGAAAGATTACCATATGCGGGAAAATCACTTATAGTCCAAAGTAATATTGCTCTTAAATTGAAGTATTCTTTCTTATGAGAATCAAAAGTCTCAACGTCAGTTTCCCACAAGAGCTTTAGATCTTCTATCAATGGTGCCAAGTAGACATCAATATTGTTAGCAGGTTGGTTTGGCCCGGATATCAACAGAGTCAACATCATGAATTTTCTTGACATACACAAATAAGGGGGTAGATTATATGTTATTAGGATAACCGTTTAACAACTATGCTTGGAACTTAATGACTTGTGTGGATTGATACCATCAGCAGACAAGGCTAATCTAATATTTTGTTTTTCTTGTCCGAATTCTTTCCACGTGTTATCAACAAGCTTCCAAGAAGGGGTATCGCGAGGATGAGTAAGCTTCCCATTATTGACCCGACCTTGTGCATGCCAAGTTATGTCATGTGCAATTTATGGTATTGAAAACATTCTTCTAAATCTAGGGATGATAGGAAAATACCACAAAACTTTTGAAGGTATGTTTTTGGAATTCTTCTTCCAACGAGAAGTGCCACAAGTTGGACATTGAGAAGCATCTTTATGTTCTTTCCTGAATAGAACACAATCATTTTCACATGCATGAATCTTCTCATATTGTAGACCTACTCCTTTTAGCAACTTCTTGGACTCATATATCGAGCTAGGGATGGTATTGTTTGATGGTAAGATATCTTTTAGGATAGACAACAAAGCATCAAAACTAGCATCAGACCATCCAAATTGACCCTTCAAATGTTGGAATTTCAATAATCCACTAAGTGCATTATACTTTGACCCTACATAAAGTGGCTTATCACACTCTTCAAGAAGTGATTTCAACGAATCAGGTTCATCGTCTACGTATTTGAAGGCATCATGTAGCATATCCTTTGTATAAATAGCATCAGGAGGAATGGAATTGTTAGGGCGTCTAGAATCACTATTGGGTTGTTTTTCTCCATGGAAAGACTAAATCTTATAATTCTCATCGAAGGCGAGGGCAAACAAATGATAACAGATATTGTCAATTGAGTGGTGACACAAATTGATGCAATTTACACAAGGGCATGGAATAACATCTAACTTTAGATTATTACTTTGTGCAAACTCTAGAAAAGCATTCACACCTTCATCATATGCATTTGATAATCTACTAGAGGAAATCCATGATTTATCCATTAAACATTTGTTGCCAACCTACATAATTATTTACCATTTAAAGCAATAATGATTACGCATTTTTAGGAACAAAAACTATGCAAAAACAAAAGTGTACAGGGGCCAAAACTATACAGGGACAAAAAAATTGTACAGGGGTCAAAACTGTACAGTGACAAAACTGAAGCAGGGACCAAAACTCTATAGGTTATCAATTACTTTTTCAGCATCCAGTTACTTTTTCAGCTTGTTTGAATATTTTTATGTGTTTGTTATAAAACTTTATGAACTTTTACAGAAATTTGAAAATTAGAAATACTTTTAAAATTTTGAATATGATCTTTTGCAGAAATTTGAAAGTTAGAAATGGGCTAAACAGGTGTCCAACACAAAACCACCTGCAAACCCGTTACTTCATAATTTATGTGTGTGACCTTTTTACCCTTGGGTGGTCAATCTGTTTAAAATTAGCTTTATTTTTCAATATGTAATTATCTAACTGTAATATTTTCTTTAATAAATATGGATTGCTCCAAGCCTAATCTAACAAATATAAATACATGCATTTGATATTTGGTTTCACGTATTTTTAAGAATGGGAATTAGTGAAAGTTGTGTTAGTTAGATAGAAAGTAACTGCCATAATTAGGTATTAACTGTCAGTTGACAGTTACATTCTAAAAATGTATAAATATTTATGTTTGATGTTAATTGTGATTAATACTGCATAAGAACTTCCTATAGGTATGGCTGTTCTTTGTTCTTTTTTTCTTTCTTTCTTTCTCCTTCTGTCTTTGTTAGTTAATGAGTTGATGTTTCTACTTGTTTCCATTCCTGATTTAATGTGGCAGATTGAGGTTAGTAAAATTTTCATCACACATCGATTAATTATCATTTTATTATTATTATATAAAGATGATTGAATTGATTTGTATGAATCCTGTGAAAAGGTGAGTACCTAAGATCTATAAAAGATCTGTTAGAAATGAAGGAGCACAACTGCAACCTAATCAAGGTAACTCACAATCACAGGTAAACTCTCTGTTTCTCAAGGTTGTTTTATTATCTATAATAACTTTAGTCATAGATTAATTATTGTTTTTGTTATAATATGATTGAATTGATTTGTATGAATCCTGTTAAAAGGGTGAACATGATGGATCTGTTAGAAAAGAAGAGGTGCAACTGTTATATGTATTGCTTGTAGAGTAGCAAGAAGCTTTTTGGATGACATTCTTTTTAATCTCATTCTGTTGAGCTATATGTTATATGTATTGCTTGTAGAGTATGTACATTATATGTTAGGCTTTTGATTATTTTTAATGTTAAGTTAAAAAGGCTTGGATATTTTAAACGAATATTCACAAAAAATGAATTTTTAATCAAAATAATATAATAGAATCTATCTTAGAAAATGAAAAATAAAAAACTTGTGTACCCTAAAAAATAGATATATTAAAAATAAATATCTTTTCTTACCTGAGTATGTGGAATATCAGTGTAATTTATAGCAGAAACTGTGGCTTTATCACCATTTGAGCCTGCAGCAAGTAACAAAAAAATTGTAACTCATTGTAACTATATGCATATTGCAATGCACAATTATGAAAAAAATTAACGAACATTAGCATTTAGAAAGTTATGTGTGAAGGAAGGTTCACATAATGCAAGGTTGGATATTATACTTTGAAGCATGCGTTTGTTGCCTCTGGCTCTAAGGATTCGAACATTGGTGGGACAAGAGACTGGCATGCATATATATTCAAGAGAAACAACCAAATGGAATCGTATTCATTCTAATATAGGGGTAAAAAATCATGGTACTGTGATAACTGATGCATACATTGATGTTACTATAAAAAATAGCTTTTTGCTCTCAGCTGCTCTTTTTATATACGAGATAAAAGTACCTAATCTTCAAAAATTCACATTAAATCACTCATAAATCCAATTAAAAAGACTTTTTAGTTGTTAAAATCGCTTGAGAGCTTTCTAAAACTCGAATGTTGTAAGTTTCTTGAAAAGACTTCATTAAAGTAACTAAAAATCACGTTTTCATAAAGCAAGCAATGTTTTGAATTCAGAAATCATGCCCATTTATGCTTTAGTGTGACCATGAAACTAACCACAGTCAGATTATGTCAAAGCCTAGAAACATCTCATTCATCAATCCTATTATAAGTATACAAAATGCAAAGCTAGAATATTAATTTTTGCCATGTAAGCTAATTTTTTTGGCAGTGCCCATCATACCTACTTGCATGGGAAACCAGGGAGATCAACCTTCTAAATGAATAAAAGTAGCTTCTACTCCTAATTGCGTTTGATCATAAGTGAAAATGTTTCTTGTAGGAAAAAATTAATAAGTGAAGGTGATACTAACCGTATAAGATACACAGCACCAAGCCACATACAATAGCTGTAGTTACCACCCAGATCAATGCACTTTCAATCCTCTTGCCAATAGTCCTACGAGCAAAAAGAGTTTGAAGCATAAATACATACACTTTCAATGTTTAATATGCTCTAATGATGTGGGCCCTATTAGGACAAGACACAACATCATAAATTTATGGTGATTACCAACAAATGATGTGGTGTTTGTATTGAACAGGTTGAACTAATATGTGGTTTAGAAGATAGAGATGATGAATACAAGACAATGTTAAATGAGAAGCTTCAAGTTACAGATGGCAGTGGTTTGATACAGGTGTACAGAAAAGAACTTGAAGATAGGCTTGCCTTGTTAGGCATGCTCATGTTTATACAAATTATAATTATTTAAGAACCCATGTTTTAATGTGGTTTTTGAATCTGACCCTTGGCTGTAAATAAACATTGTAAAGTGGTGTATATTCTAATATTCATAAAACAAGATAGTAAGATAATTTGGTGTATATATTTTGGTTTTAGAAAGGTGCGAGAGACCAAAAGAATTGAACATGTGTGCGGCTATGTATTATGTATGTATGTATGTTTGGAAGTAGCGTATATGAAGGGTAGTTTCTATAATAAAGGAAGTAAGTGTTTGAATTTTATATGATAAAGGAAGTAGTAATTTAGTGCGTTACAAATGAAGAGGTTGTGTGATGATCAAAATGCAAAATGAATCAGTGTCTGATTTCATAAACACATACACTTTCAATGTTTAATATGCTCTAACAAGTCTTTTGGTTCCAAAATAAGATGCTTTTTGACTAATTAAATCAAACAACTTAGAACTTTTTTCTATGTTCTTGAGAATATCAAGTGTCCTTGCTGAATTTCTCAACAATTCAAAAATAAATCTCGACTCAGACATCTACATTTTGGGTTTAATGAATGCTTCACCCATGATTTCATAATCTCAATCCCTATTACAAATCGTCCATACATACCCCCAATCGAAATGAAAGATTCCACATGATTTCATAATTTCATATGTACAATCAGAAAACAAACAAATTACGTTCTACCAGACCAGGGTTCGAAGAACCTGAAGAGAAACATCTCACAGGGGAGTTTGATAAAGAGAATTTTGATGGATTTTTCGTCTCTTTTCTTAGGCCACTGACATTATACATACACGGTTAGCCAATCCTTTCTTCACCTTGAGGACAAGGTGAAAGTTTTGGATAAAAAGCAGAGAAAATGTTCGCAAGATGAAAGAAGGGGATAAAAACATTAGATATAACATGAGAAGCTTGAGATTTTACCTTGTGTTCGACTTGAGAAGCTTCAGTACATGAGAAACCCTTGAATGTGTTCAACTTAGCATCAGATTCATGGCTACCAACCGCTTCTTCCCCTTGTGTCGACTTTCTTCTGCTCTTTCTCTTCTGTTACAGTGTTCTCTGGCCAACCGGGAAGTTCACTTGGCCTAAATCGGTTCAACAGGAACACCTTAATCGGACCTAGGGTACGTAAATTTGAGCAGTATCCAATGATGTTAGTTGAGCCCACAGTCGTCGGCGAGGCGAAATCAGCCAGAGGAGAAGTAACCTAACGATAGAAGGAGGAGACATTGTCTGCAAGGGGAGGCGAGTCAAGGTCTCAGAGTCGATCGAATCGTAGAGAGTGAAGTGACTGATGAATAGTGAGTGTTAGATATTTTATTAGTAACCTCGATTTTTGTGAAGAGACGCGCGCCTTTCACTAAAATTATAATGCGACATTCATTGAGACGGCGCACATTTTACATTAAGTGCCCTCCGTGTTTTTAAGTTTTTTACATTAGACACTAACTCTAAGGGCACTCAATAAAACGCGACATATATACTTAAATTTTTTGAAGAGATGACATTTTTTTAATGTCACTCTCTCTTGCGTAACATAGATCAATGAGCATCGTATTTTGCGCGTCGTAAAAGACCTTTTTTCTAGTAGTGATACTAAAATAATTATTTAAGTACAATTATTTTACACTATGAGTACACTAAAAAAGAGTTATACATACACTTACAAGAATAAGAGAACATTTACATATTATACGTAAACAAGTTAATACAGGATTGTGAGCCACTACTTCATCGTACCTTCTAGTGTACACGCTAAAGTCCTGAATTATAACCAGAGTCTCCTAGAGTGGGGGCATGAATTTGTTTATAGATCTATACATGACTGACAGTCCCGCACCTAAATTAGTAGCTACAGTTAGATCGGCAGGTCTGGGGTTACAAATGTCATAACATTCCGACGCCTGAAGAACGTCGTGCAGGCCACTAGTCATTTTAGCATGGTTATAATATCACTCACAATAAGCATTAACTAAAAATTTTGGTTTACGGGACAAACATAACTTCAACGGTTTTATTTTAGTAATAGAACTACATTACAATACACTATTATATAGTACAGCTGGTGGATTCCAGGCAAATACAAACAAAAGGGTTTTCATACAAATACAATACAGTACATTGTTTTCCTAATACAGTATAGCATACGTTACTAGGAAGTATTCATTTATATGGTTTAGTTTAATAATAAGACTACGGTATACTATTTCAAACTACATTAACAAACATACATTTTGGTCTTAAGGCCTAAGACTACATTTCATTTACATAAGAAAATATTGGATTTTCTGGAGGAACACACTAACATTTTCAAGGAAAAAAGGAAGATTACTAAAACAAAAATGCTTTTGAACTCACCGAATTAAATGTTGTTACACTTTCAAAATCACTTGTATTCTCAGGGAACCAGTAGACAGGTAGACTTACATGTTTTTGAGAAGACAGAGCATCATGGTGTCATGTCTAATAGTTTTTGCTATACATTTTTTGGGTTCATACAAACAATGTTAAAAACACAATGTAAACTTTATATTATCAATACAATGGTTGTTGCTTTGATTACTATTATTCAATTGGTGTGATACTATACATGACGTGATCCACCCCGAATGTTTCCGTCGTTCCGATTCGGGGGTGTGACATCCCTTCATATTTAAACCTCTCTAAACCCATTTTAGGATTCATCCTTAGCTTCCAAATCTCCTTTAACCTCATAAACCCTAACCCTAGGCTCCACTGAAGTTGTGAGTTAATGTTTTGTGCTTTTTGGTGATTTTAGATGGAGAATGATGCTTTTGGTGAGGTGGTTTTGTAGTAAGCATAATTTCTTCAACTAACCTCATCTATTGGTCCTTGGTGAGTGCCCAAGACTCAACCTTTTCTTTCCATGTTGCTTGATCTCCTATTTTGGTTCCCTTTTTCCTTAAATTAGATGGACTTAAGTGATGACATCTCACAAAGATTGTAACTTTATTAATCTCCAGGTCACAATGAGCAAGTAGTGCCTTGGATCTGGATTATAATCAAGTTTTGATGTTACGCATGGGATTTTAGTCAGTAAACTCTATTTTTTCCCTAAGATAAAAATTGAATATTTTGGACATTCAAGTCCATAATTCCATGATTTTTATCGTCACTTTGGAGTATGGATCATTTCTAGAAGCTTTTGAGGTGCAACTCTAAGGATTTGGTACTTACTTAGAATCTTGATGCATTAAGTCACTATTAGTGATTAGGCTTGGGATTTTGGCTTATAAAAGCATTTGTGGGATAAAGTTGGAAATTTTATCCATCAAGACCATGTGAAGGTCTAGAGTTGAGCCTTGGAGTTGTTATAGATGGAAAAGAAAAACTTAATGGTTTAGTTATCCCTACGCATCACCACAGCATCGTTAAGATCACCACGACGTGGTGACTTGGTCAAGACCTGCTTGATTTGCTGGGTTGCGGCCAATGGCCAAGGAGAACACAACATGCCGACTAGTTGGGTTGACTTTTGACTTTTCAGTTTTGACTTTTGATTTTGATCTAGATTTTGAACAAATTTTGAACTAAGGGTAATATGGGTATTTTGAGCCAATGTCTGAGTTTTCGTCATTAGTTATTATAAAGGTGATTGGTAGAGATGGTATTCGGAGCAGCGTGTGGTTACAACTATTTCATCTGAATATAAAGTAAGTTCCTTCACTATACTCATGGGTCAAAGGCATCAATGGTAGCCTACTAGATTATGTTGGTAGGATAATAATTGTTTTTGTCGAAATTTCCTATATTGCATGTATATATTTGTTGTCTATGTGACTCTTACTATTATGACTATATGCTGGCTGTAGGGGTGAAATAAACCCGATATCGGTTGAAAGAGACCGAAGGGGGTGAAATAGACTCAGATATGTTTTGATTGTTATCTATATACTCTATGAGGTATTTTGGGAAAATCACTAAGCTTTATGCTTACAATTTATGCTTATGGTTTCAGGTATTTTCGGTACGAAAAGGAAGGTCCCTGCATGACGACACATCATCCCCCATAGTTTTCCGCATTGTGAATGCTTTTTCCAACTCCTTTTGATTACTCATCACATCTTTAGCCAACTGAGGAAACTTGGCTATGGATTTGACGAAAGGAGCATTGATTGAGAGATATAGTATTTGTTCCATGAACTTCTTCTGTTCAGATTCCAGATTATGCTTAATGGATTGAAATAGGAATGGTAAACCAGGCTCATACGAATTTAAAGGAGAATAATTTTTATTTTCCAATGATGAGGACAATGTATGGTCACTACAACGTGGTGAATCATCAAAATTTGACTCGCATTTTGCTTCGATCTTCTCTTCTTCAAACTATTGACAGGGCTGAATCGTAGATGTTGTATGGATCATTAATGGCTCAGAATGAACTTTTTCTTCAGTAAAAATCGCCATTACATGAGGTTGTGATTTTGGGTCTGGATTTTTAGGAGGTAACCTCTCATTAACAAGTGTTGTTATTTGGCCTAGCTGAGTTTTGATGTTCTTGATTGAAGCTTGGTGATTCTTACATTAACATCACTAGTATCATGTATTTTTTTAGAGGATTCCATAAACGGATTAAGTATTGAATTAAAATCTGATTTCTTACCAAGTGGTGGTTGTTTTTTTTGGTATTAGCCTCGACCGATTTGTCTATATTTCTTGTCCTCTTGCTTCTTGTACTCGTCATAAGGCAACCACTCCTTTTTTGACTTTAGCCAATATTCATCATATTTGTCACCACTGGAGTAAAAAAAACTTGTGCTTTCTTATTCCAATGTTCATTGAAATCACAATCCTTCGTTAAATGTTGCCCATGGTAATTGTTACATCTGACTTTTGTGGCGTGTATAGATTGGTCCAATTTCGTCATTCGCCTATCTAGATTCTCTAGTTTGGCAATGATTACAGCTTCTTTCTCATTCCCTCCATCTCATTTATCTCTAGTAACATCTTATTGTGGGTGATGATGTTCGCATGAGGGCGTTGCAAATTCATCAATTAACTGTTTAATGGTAGTTGGTTCTTACATTGTCAAAGGTCCTTGAGATTCAAGAATTTGCCTTGTTGTAAATTTCACCCTATTATAGAAAATGGGAACTTCTTGTTAGACATTTAAATGATGTTGAGGACGACAACTCCTAAGCGACCCGTTGTATCTCTCCCTTGCTTAAAATAAAGACTCTCCGAATTCTTGTTGAAAATTAGCAATCTCTTTCTTGAACCTAGAGATCTTTGAAGGCAGCAAAATTGCTCAATGAAAGCGCCACAAAGATTGGCCCAAGTTGTAATGGATCTGCGCTCGAGTGATTTCAACCAAATACTGGCTTCGCCCGTAAATGTCACCGGAAGCATCTTAAGTAAAAATGATTCTCATGGCACATTTGGAACATTGAATTAGTTTGCAATGTCCTTTTAATTCATCGATGTGTTTGAATGCATCTTTGTATTCTTTCCTGGAGAAAGGTATGTCCTTAAGCATTAATAGAATGTACCCCTTGAGCTCAAAACTTCTTTCAGCTATAATATCAGGTAGTACAAGCCCTGGTCCATTATCCTCACATATCCTCTTCCTGTAATCTCCCATAGTCATTCTCGTGATTCAGCCATTTCTTCAACCTCGCTTTTGTGTCGTCATCCGTATCACTCTTTGTTCCTGTCTCGTAACTAATTCCCTTCTTTTCAGGTGTACTCTCAAAGTGCTCGAATTTGTAGGTTTGGAAAGTGGTATTTAACTTGTTGACCTTCTTGTCTTTCCTCTCATGGAAAGATGATTTTGGACCTTGAAGTGGTGGAACTATTAGAGTTTTAGATCCACGGGTCATAACTCACTGAAACAGAACAAAATAAAATGCTTAAAATAAAAAAATAGACTTAGCTTGACTGAAACGTCACAACGACGTGGCTAAGATAATCATGATGTGGTTGATGCTCTGAAAAAAAAATGCAGAAGAAGAACTTCCTGCAGCTTTTATCTAACAAAAAGAATCGAATAATTAAAACCAATTAATCTAAAAATCAAATAAGCCATTCGCCGGAAATGGCTCCAAAAACTTTGATGTACACAAAAGTGCCTACTAACTTTAAATTTATAATCTAACTAACTTAACTAATTTATGCGCCTATAGGCAGTGTATCTAGTCAAATTATAGAATAACTTGGGTAAGTCGGGTGTCAAACACGAGGGACAAAATTTAATTAATTAATATAACTACTTCTGATTAAACTAGAAAAAAATTAGATTAGGGGTTTTGCTGATTTTACAAGATTAAAAGAACATAATTCAAATCACTACCAAATTGATAACTAAGTAAGCAAATCAAAACAAATTTAGTTCAAGATTAAAGAGCACTTATATTCAGTTCCGATTTCACCTTCTCTTATGGTTGATTTCTAGTGGATGTAATATATTGATTACCAACTTCTTAACTAGCTATTATGATCAAATACTTAGACATAAAAATTTATGAATTATCATGCAATAATCAAGCATAAGTTAAACACCAAAATGATAATAAGCAAAAATTGGACTACGAATGATAATAGTTACTTTCCTATTTTAAAGTTAAGCAACCTAGCACAAACTAAGATTAATTATGCTCTCTAACATAGTTACATTTACTAACTTTACTTACTTTATCCACGATGTAATTAATACTAGCTCTAATTATTTAATAATCATAAACAATTAGGTGAGAAGTTCATGCAATTAGAATTTTCAGCTATTACACAGAACTTGATTAATAAGAAATAAAAACTAGAACTAAAACATGTAATATCCATAAATCAAAATCGGCGCATAAAGATTAGGTTCATCTTAACTATAAATCGAAATCAACACATAAGAATTACCAATTATATAACTAGTGATTATGATCTAATACCTAAACATACCAACTTATGAATTACCATCCAATGGTCACGCATAAGTGAAACACCAAATTGATAATAACCACAAATTGGACATTGAATGATAATAGTTACTTTCCTATAATCAAGTTAAACAACCAAGCACAAATTAAGACTAATTATGCTCTCTAACACAGTTAAATTTACTAGCTTTACTTACTTTATCTAAGGTGTGATTAATCCTAGCTATAATTATTTACTGATCATAAACAATTAGGTGATAAGTTCATGCAATTAGAATGATCAACTATTACACATATCTTAATTAATAAGCAATAAAACCTAGAACTAAAACATGATAGGGTTTAATTATCAATCACAAGCAAACTCAACATATAATATCCATAAATCGAAATCAACACATCAGGATTAGTTTCATATTCACCAAACCAAAGTATAAGGTTTTTAGCCTTTCAAACAAGTAGAAGAACACAAAAATTCCAAGCAAGTAAGAATAGATGTGAGTACGTTTAGCAAACCAAATAGATCTATGTAGAATTCTTCTATATCTCTTCAACTCTTGAGCTCCAATCGAATTCTGGTCTTCTCCAAGGTTTCTGTAGGGGTTTAGTCATAATCCTTCTCATAAAATCAGCAAGAAGTGTCCCAATTCGACCTAATGATCGGATATATATATAGTTATATATATATATATATATATATATATATATATATATATATATATATATATATATATATATATATATATATATATATATATATCCCATATTGTCCAAGTCAGCTTATTGGTCGAGAATCTTCCATTTTCCACATTATTATTGACCATCAGCACGTTGTGGTCTTTTTTCTTCAAACCTTCGTTGTTTTCTTTTTCCCTTAGCCGACATTTTCCTACTCCTAGCTCCTTGTTTTCGTCTTTTTCATCCCAAGCATGTCTTTTCTACTAGAAAACATATTTTAAACTTAGTAAGTCCCTTTTTTCCCCAAAATAAACATAACTATAGCTAAAAGTATTAAGATTGTGTATCAAATATATAATTAAATATGCACATACCAAGAAGTCTATGCCCAATATAGAGCTAGATTTAGCATATAAAATTCTATGCCCAATGTAGAGTCCATATTTTCCAGATCTGATCTTAATGAATGTCTTAATGGATAAAGCCTTTTACAGTATCCCTTTGCATGCCCAAGAAGAGCAAAACACTAAACTCTATATCAATATTATAACTTTTTGCTCAAGAAATCATGCATGGATGGACGAGAAAGCCCAATCTCTCACTTTTATGACTCTATAACCTCAAAAACACCACAATTAGATATTCGAATGGTCAGAGTAACTCGTACTCACAAGGACAAAGATTATGGGAACAAAAGCGTAAAACTCACAAAGCATACTACATCTAACGCATAGAAGCGTCAAGATAAAAGATTTATACTTTGAAGCTTCGCATTTGGTTCTATAAACATAATCGTCCTTTAAAGAGCACATAAAACTCTCTAAAAGCTCTAAAACTCACAAATGATGGCTACGACTTTAATGAAATGTTATGAGGTGATGGAGGTTCCTCATGGGAATGATCCCAAGAAGTTGGAGCCCTTAAATATGGCTTCAAACCTTATAGTTAGGTCTTTTAGTCTACAACGATTGTGCCTAACGTAGCATAACCTACTCCCAATGTAGGTAATTTAACTCGCGTCCAGAATTAATCACTTATGCCTAGCGCAGGGGCTTTCCTACACCCATCATATGGCAAAAATCCCTATTTCCAATTCAAATTCAAACAGCCATAACTTCTTCATTTCAACTCTACTTTCGACGTTATTTATTTTCATGGAAAGATATTGACAGTCCCCCAACAATATATAATTACTTTTGGCTTAATACATGTCAAAATATAACTATAAACCAAACAAAAGCCCGTTATACAACCTTTCCCATTTTACCCTTTCCTTCGAAGGACAATTCGATGGCTTTAATTACTTAACCCAACACTATCATCATCTGATATGGTTTAAACTCTACTAGCTTGAGTTTGGACTCACACGAGTGTTCATACAAATCCCTCAAACAAGGGCTCTGATACCAACTTGTAATGTCCCATTTTCACAACCAAAATTTTCATTTTTAAGATTAGGTAAAACATTTTTTTCATTAAAACCAAGTCAGGGAAAACATGAGTATCAAATACAATCATCCGAAATTCAGAGTATCATAATAATGTAGAATACAAAACTTGTTGATGAGAGTGTACAGTTAAGCCTTCGCCTTCTTATGATCATCTGAAGTACCTGACACTCATTTAAATCCATAATCGTAAGCACGAAGCTTAGTGAATTCCAAATAATATCTCATACAACATAACATCATAAACAACTATGGTTTATTAGCAACCATGGGCCTGTCAATAGTCCATAGAACTATTAGAAGTCCTATGGGCTAACAGCAGCCCTATAGGTTATCAGCAACCCTATAGGTTATTAGCCACCCTGCAGACTATCAACAGTCCTATACTTATCAGCCACACAATACATACACATAAAAGTGATATAGTGAGAAGACTCGCCTTGTGAATAGCAAAATCAAAGAACAACTCTTTGAAATTGAAGACCGTTAGTAAGAGTGACCTATTCATCGGTATACAAGTAACCTCTTATTCTACACTCTAAAATCCTTAATTTGACCAAAAGTTAACAGTTAAGGTCAGCCCCATCTGATCTTCCATGTTGTTCACACCCATAAGCCACGTAGTGGCAGCTATACAACAATAAAATCATGGTGACACTAGTTTCTACGTTGTGGCAAGTAAGCTGCCATGGAATGGGAACTAGTCTCTCACATCTTAATGGATTAAGCGCCTAACCTCTAACCCCGTGAACCACAAATCTCATATCTGAACTATCTTAAAGTCTAGATGGATAAAGTTTCCATATTTATCCATCTATACATGCCAATAAGCCAAGATCTCAAATCCTAAGCTCTTAATGATTGCACACATTGCATAATCACCAAAATAAGTCATGAAAGCCCCTTTTATAACTAACATCATGGTACAAAATTCGAATAAGGAATATAAAGGTTCTTGAGTTTACTAAAACTCCTACGATCATCTGAAGTAGCTGACATAGATTTTCTAATACTTCGTGTGTACTACCAACTTGGCTATTAGCCATTTCTACTACATCAATTTATTGAATCTTACTGGCTTTATGGTTCAGTAATTTTCTAAACTTACGAGTTTTAAAGTTTGTATCAGCACCCGTATCAAAAACCATTTATGCATATATGTTCTTAATGATGAATTTATCAGTCACCACATTTCGGTCATGGATAGCATCCCAAGCTCCTATATGAATGCCCTTCCTCAGGCATTCCCTCCTTGATTTCTCATCTTCTGTAATTCCCTCTTAAAGTTCCTATTGTCACCATATTCAAAACAAGCTTGACCACTTGTTGTGGTCATTCCATATTTTTTTTGCACGTGGTGGTGCAGGTGTCGGGTTCCTGCAGAACTTGTCAAGATTTCCCATTCTATTGCACCTTTCATAAGTACAGAACACACACATATTTTGGTATCTACATTAGTTACAATTTAGGTTCTTTCCCGCATATGATCTTTAGGGGTGGTTGTTTTCATTGCTGTTGTTGTTGTGATTGTATAACATTTTACTACCTATTATTCTCTAAAGATTTCCTTGAATTTCCTTGATAATCATATCCAAACTCCCTTTTGTTGTTCCTAATCTTTTGGAGGTCAATCTTTTGTATCACAATTCCTTGAGAAACTCTTGGTTTGCCAGACTAAAAGAAATCCTATTGGCATTGCCATATGTGGTTATCTTGGAAGTACTTACCAATCCTTTGATGTCTTGAGGCAACCCCCATATATACCATATTATCTACTTTGGGGTGACTAGACGAGACAAAATTTGAAATGTCTTTGAAGCGATTTATGTTGGCTGTTATACCAGCCTCTTTGTAACACCTCGATTCTCAGGTATTGTTTAAATAAGAATTATTGGGTTAAGCTCTACTCGATGAGTTGGTTGACCTACTCGTCAAGTAGCAGTGGGATGGGATCGTGTGTTAAGTGACCTAGTCGACGAGTCCATATTGGGACTCGGCGAGTAGGAGCTGGCAGATGAAACCCTAAATCCCGGGGTTTTCACCCCCATTTAAACAGACCTTAGCCTTCCTTGGACCTCTTTACAGTTCCAAAGAGTCCTTGAGTGCCTTATATGTGTGTGTGTGTGTGTGTCATTGTGTGGGTGCTTAAAGCTTGGAAAGAGAATCTTGGAAGAAGAAAGCCAGGAGTGCAAAGGAATTGAAGCAAAGAAGGTGTGGGAAGCCGAATTTACCTCAGCTAGCATCCTTTGGAGGTATCAAAGTGCCATCCTTACTTCCCTTTTTCCTTTTGTTGAGTTTCTAGGGTTTTTAATGGATTTTTGAAGTTAATAAGGTGAGTATGGGTTAGATCTGAAATTGTAACTTCAGATCTGGACCCTCCTTGGATTCTACAAGCATAAAGTTATAGCTTTGGTCGTGATTAAGGTCCCCTTTGTGCATGAAGCCCCATTAAGAGCTTAGATTTGGCATTTAGAGCCTTTAAAGCCATGCATGCACGTAAAGTTTCCAACTTTACGTGATAAGCATTCCCTAGAAGCTTGGATCTGTGATTTGGAGCCGCTGCATGGCTCAAAATGGGTCTGTATGGAAAAAGGATTGAATGGAATCGGCGAGTCGCAAGGTTGACTTAGCGAATAGCATGAAGACGGTCATGAACTCGACGATTTGGATGAACAACTCGGCGAGCCCGATGAAGATTTCCAAAAGACTCGACGAGTTGAAGAACAACTTCGCGAGTCGGATGATTTTTAACCAGCATATGTTTGCATGCATATCCATCGAGTTGCAAGGAGGAAACTCAAAGGGTGGCCTTAAGGTTTGATCGAGAATCCAAGGAACTCGACGAGTCACCCCGATGACTCGACGAGTTGGAATGTGCTTCAAGGGACTCGGCGAGTAGCCGAGTGTACTCAGCGAGTTGAGGTCAACATTGACTGTTAACGTTGACTGAGGACTTTGACTTTGATTTGGGGTTGACTTGTGGGTTATGGAGTACCTTATAAGGTTAAGGACTTATGAGTATATTGTACTATGATCATAGGTGGCGGAGCATGTGTCTAGTGATCCGAGAGTTGGAGTTTACCTTCCGAGTCGACATCTGCGACATGAGTTATCTTCACTATATCGATAGGGTCTACGGCACCAAGGCCGATCCTTTAGTTGTTATTGTTATGGTATGCTACATGTAATTATGATCTACTCGATTGGAATCAGGGTAGACAGTATGTTATGCTTTTATGATCCGTAGGGATTTGTATGTTAGTGACGTACTAGGTTGGTGTTCTAGATACGAGAGAATTATATGATTGATGATCAGTGAGATAGATATGCTTGATGTTTGTATATGCCAGTATATGCTAGTTATGCGCACATGGTTATTTTCTTGATGGTTGGGTTAAGGCGGACCTGCTTCATGCTGATGGCCAACATACCCTATGAGCGGTCCAGGGAGACTGTAGGCCCACATGGCGGACCAGTCATGCCGAAGGGTCGAGATAGATCCAGATAGACTGTAAGCCCAGTAGGGTGGTCCAGTCAGGCCGATGGCCCAGTATGCATGTTGATTGATTGCTTGTTACTGATATGGTTTTGTTAGTGTGGTATTGGTATTTTGGGGGTAGCTCGTTAAGCCCTTGGGATTACAGTTTTCAGATTATTGTTTCAGGTACTTCAGGAGACCATGGCAAGGTGAAGGCGTGACCGTACTACTCCTCATCCTTATGCTATGATTTTGGGACACTCTGATGGATAATGATTTGAAAACATTTTTGTAAACAATTGTTGGTTGGTTTTTATTTTATGATAAAAAGTTTAAATTTGGCGTAAATTTTATGGATGTTACAAGTTGGTATCAGAGCCTTGGTTTGAGTGAATTGGAGGAACACTCGTGTGAATCCAGTCTCAAATCAAGGAGTTTTTCGGAAAGTAAATTTTTAAAATGGTTTTCAAAATAATAATAGAGGGTGCGGAGGGTACGATCAGCTGGAGCCTATATGTAAACCCCAAAATACCATATAGTTATTTGACATTCTGATATGTTAGAACAGCATGCTAGTGCTAGGCTAGGGATCTTCGTGAATCACATGATAGATTTGCCTGATTATATGATGTGTCACACCCCAAAACCAAGACCGGCGGAAACGTTCTGGGGTGGAGGACCTCATGTATAGTATCAACAACAATGTAAAGTAGTAAACAAGCAAAAACATCATCCATTGCATTAATAAAATAATTATTATACAATTGTATTCTGTCAATTTTGATAAACACTAAAGCATAAATCAAAATGAAAGATAAGTCTTGAATAAGCTCCATCTTCCTTTCTCCTTGCATCGGTACCTGTCTATGATGACCTGAGGATACAAGTAATTTTGAAAACGAGTATCAGCTTTGAAGCTGGTGAGATCATAAGTATTTAGTGTCTTAATTTGTATGTAAGAATTTGCAAGTCTATGTATTGTAAGAATTTGTAAGTGTAAGTATTGTAAAAATTTGTAAGTGTATATGAATTGTAAGTGTTTGAAAAACCCTAGAATCCCTACGATTCCTTCTAGTATATGAAGGTGTCTTCTACCAAGACCTAACTGTTCTGTGTATGTGTATCTTGTAAGAGTAAGTATTTTCCAAAGTATAACTATCATTATAAGAAAATTTTATCCTTTGGTACTAGGATGCCTAAATATAATTTACCTCATTGGTTATGTGAATGAGTCACAAAATAAAGGTAATAATATAACTAAACTGAATATTACCCTTTAGTACTAGGGTAACTATCATTGTTAACTTTAAGACATCCATAGACGTACTCTTACCTTTGTTGCTAACAGCTAGGTATAGGAATAGTTAATCCCTTAAAGTGTACCTGTAATGGTACCAACCGTTTGACATCCGTGGATGTGCTTTCACCTCTGTAGCTAACATAGATTCTAGGAATGGTCAATCCCACAATCGTATCCTTTGGTACTAGGATAATAAATCCATTCTATCTCGTCGAATATGTGATTGTATCACAAGGTAAAGGTAAGAATGAGGATTTGATAACAGAGTCGATACATATAAAATGTAATAGGACTCCTCCTGATATATCTATGCAAAAGTACTCCTATAAGTGTGATCATGTAAATATTATGGTAGAGTACTGTAAGGTTCTACATGTGCTAGCTGTAATGTGTGTTCCCTCTATCTAGCAAGTATAGTAATGTAATGAACTGTAATGTTCTATGTGTGCTAGCTGTCATGTGTGTTCTCTCTATCTAGCAAGTATAGTAATGTAAACGTCTAGTATAGTTGTGTATGTTCTCGTCCTAGTATAGATGTATATGTTCTCGTCCTAGTATAGTTGTATATGTAATGTACAGTAATGTTCTAGAATGTATTGACTCATGAATGAACTGACTCATTGTATGATATTGCGTTCTAGTAATGGTTCTAGTATCTTCCTAAACTACCCATATGGTAGCTTACTAGTAATCTAAGTGGTACGTATGGACGTGGATGTATACCCTTGCTACCCAAGGGCATAGGATGAACTGGGAGGACCTTTTATGACTTTATATGTACACATGATATATAACTAATATTTAAACGACCTTCGGACGAGTATCCGATATCCCACCAGACCACATCTCAAGCGCGAAAAGGAAATAGGGTGGATAGCCTTCCTAAGTCTTTTAAAAATTTCTTATATAACTATACATATAGAGGCATGCAATTTATAATACAAAAGCATAAATAAGTTTGGTAAAACATTTGAAACATAAATATTAGTTTAAGGAAAGATCGACTTGATGTCAATCTATAAAACAATTCGAAGGCATAAGTTTGATAAAACAATATAAGTACAAGGAACATTTGTTTGAAAACACAGTTGTAAATAAGTTTGAAATATGATAAACAGAGTAAGAGGTACAGTGTAATAAGTAGTTTGAAACATATAAAACGTTTATAAAAAAATCATTTGAAGGAAACTGCTTGGTAAAACGGCTAATGAGTAGCCAAATCTTTTGAATGTTGTATATTAATCACATGTGATTGATGTAATAAGTAATATAATCCTACTTACTAATCACATGTGATTGACATAATAAGTAGCATGGTTCTACTTGTATCCCCCGCCTATAAAACATTTAAAATAGTTTAAAACATTAGTTAAGGGGTATGAACTCACCTGCAGTAAGTAACTGGAATTGAACGGGCTGTTATCGTACGGAAGGATCGGACAAGTGCTTGGTGTCAAATGAAGACATAGACACACACAATGATCCTAATTACATATGAAGACATATGTATATAAATAATTAGAGATTTAATCACTAATTATACAAGTATAAACATTTAACGCGAGGACAACACTTTTGGTCAAGTGCTAGGAGGCTAATGAGTTGCAACAAAGGAGTGCAATGCCCCTAATGGAAGTTTAAGGTCAAAAGACCATATTCATTGGAGTTTACGGCCCAGGGGAGTAAGCTCCTGGCCGTAAACTCTCAACCAAGTCATGAAATGGCGCATAGAACTTCTACAACTCTAGTGGGGAATTGTTTCTAGGCTTAACAAGTGTTTAAGGTACCATATTGACTCCTATGGGGAGTTTACGGGCAAAGACCCTTTTCCCTTGGAGTTTATGGCCGTAAACTCCCTTGGGAGGGTTCATATGGTTCTTTCAAGTCTCTATAAGAACTAGGAACAATTCTAGGCTTTAATACTTGGCTTAAGGAAGGTTTATGGAACTAAATGGTACCATTTTATGGAGTTTATGGCCTTGGAACCTTTTGGGCCGTAAACTCCCTCACACATGGGGTTCTAAATGTTTTAGCTAGTCCATAACTCATCTAGGTACATGCCCAAATTGTCTCATGGCCTAAGGAAGTGTCTAGGGTGTCCTTTGACCCCTTAATGGGAGTTTACGGCCCAAGAACCACTCTTGGCCGTAAACTCTTCAATACATGTGCTTTTCTTATGTTTCCTAGGTCCTAAACACATTAAGGTATTTGCGTAAAATAAAATTCCAAGCCTTAGGAAGTGTTTGAAAGGATTTTGGCACTTAAACTTGGAGTTTACAGCCTAAGGAGCTTCTTGGCCGTAAACTCCCTTCTAGAGTTTATTTCTAATTGTTTGGTGGCATAAATCATGAGTTTAAGGCTTCAAGGTTTTTGTTCTAAGGCTAAAGGAACATTAGGCACTCATTTGTGCCCTTTACTTGGAGTTTACGGCCCAAGAGATGTTCCTTGGCCGTAAACTCCTAACACTACAAGTTCTTATTTGATTTCAAGCCTCTAATGATTCTACATAAAGTCCCTAACTAGATACCTAACACAGAAATGGGACTAGATGGCCTTTAGGCTTGATTTTGGAGTTTACTCCCCAAGAACGTTCTTGGGCTGTAAACTCCCGGATCTTGTGTTTTGGACATGTAAACAATGTTATAAAGGATATAACAAGTATTAAAACACATTTAGGGAAGTAGACTCACAATCTGGGATAAAAACCCGAAGATCCGTGAGAGAGAAATTGGCTTTTCTCTAATTGGAATTCAATTAATGAACCAATTTGGTTCAGAATTCTATTTATAGTCCTGAGATTTTTGGCAGAAAATATTTCTATTCTCGGAATGGATTCTAATGACCTAGAGTAATGAAATTACAGTGTTGCACAAAATCCTAGTGCATCCACTCTCCTAATAACTCCTTAGGTGTAAAACCGTGAAACTGCCAAACTTATACCATAAGTCTGAATTTTCACTGCAACTGCTCTACTTCTATTGGCTTGATATGGTTTGATTAGAATGGAAATTTCGGGTTGTCACATCATCCCCCTGTTAAAGGGAATTTCGTCCCGAAATTAGAATTTAGGCAAGGAAGTATGCACGAATGATCAAGACGTGAGGAGGAAACTTCCTAACCGATTGGTTCTAGCGCACTTAAGTGAAATCGGGCTCTCGGTTGGTATTCCAACAAACCTTCACTAACTGGCGACGGCGTTGCTTCGTTCGCTTGACCTCTCAGTCGAGGGTCACTACGGTTCTAGTACGAAGGCGAGGATCTCGACGAGTGGACTTGCAAGAGTCCTAACGGAAAGGTATGGTTTCACGATCGAGATGCGAAGGGTAGAATGTACGTTACTGAGTTCGCGGAGTAGGTCTAGTTTGTGCGAGGCACAGGACCGATTTTGATAAGAATCTTGGAGATCCTGTCTAACTTGGATTTAGCTTTCCACACTTTACAAAGCGTATTAAGCCATTCCCAGAGTGATTTATCCTAAAGGACTTGGTCACTCACTTGGAATCTCAAAGGTTCCTTTTCTTGCGTAACTTCCCAGTCAATGGCCACCCCTTGCTGGGTCGAGTCGTACGAGTTTCTGTAGCATGCGAGGAATTCTGAATGAACTAAGGCGGTAGGTCGGTAAGACCTAGAATTTGGCGAAAGACTGTCGGTGTCTCTGGTGTCGATAAATGCTCAATGGTTTTTGACAAATTGAAGGAGTACTCAAAATTTCCCACATTACTAACAGTGTGTCCTAGAAATTTGACTCTACAATTTCAAAACTCGTGCCTAGAGAACTTTGCTAAAAGTTCCTCTGTAGGGAAATGTTTTCATGGGTTTTCTTCTTACTACGAGGGTAGATAAGTAAGTCATTACATGGAGAATTGACGAATTGGTCCAAGTAAGAAAGACGTAACCCTATTCATTTAGCTCATGAAAACCATGGGCGTATTGGTCCTATCCGAAAGGTATCACTACGGACTTGAGGTGTCCGCATCGAGTTCAGGAGATAGTCTTTCGGACATCTTTCCCTAACACTCGAACTGGTGATATTCGGATCTCAGGTCCATTCCTGGAAGTAGTTTCTTTCCTTCCGTTTGCTCAACCATTTGTCTATGCGAGGCAGAGATAACGATTTCTTTGAAGATCTTGACGGAGTCCTCGATAACCGAGGTACATACAATGCAGTCCATCAATCTCTGGAAGAATATGACCGGGGTTCTCTAAGGTGAGAAACCTAGTCTTCTAATTCTATTTCTGTGTAGTTTGCTAAGTTGTCCGGACTGTTCTTGTATCTCCGTGGGTGTTTAAACTATAGGGCGGTCTGTCTTCGGGAGTCGTACTGGGTTCTAAGTTTGTTCACATGACGATGTGATTTCTCGTAGGCTTAAGCAGTTCTCCGTCCTGAAGTTCTTACTAGAATTCATACATGGTTTCACCATCACAATTTCGGGTATACGAGTCGCATATAATTAAGGTTGAAAAGGTAGTCGAATAACTGATTCTTCTTTAAGCTCATACCCCATCGGGGAAAAAGAAGTTAAAGTGGAATCATCAATTCTAAACCTGTAGAAGCTTGATTATATATCACTCTTATGTATACCATTCTCAATGATAGATCAATCGTATGAATCCTTGGATTGAACTTGACGTACTGCTCGAGTCGTACTTCGGGGATTTCTTCGGAAAGAAAATAACTAAGAGGTATTCCTGGCATGAGTACTTCGGTGTTCTGATATGACGGCTTCGCTGGAAGAGTGATCTAGAAGGAAGAGATGTACGCATGAAGCTGCTTTCGTGAGAATCAAATTTAATCGAGTCGTATGATAATGTTGGAATCATACTGAAACTTAAAGACATTAGATTTGGATATAAGACGATTACAGACAAAACACAACCGTGCAACCATGAACAGAGTTACAGTACTTAGATTTACCACAAGACTAATGCTGCGAATAAGATATACTACAAAAGACAAGTATACGCAGCACGAGAATTCCTATACAGACAGGATCTCGCAAAAAGGTAAGACTCTAGTTGCACCAGTTCTAGATAGTTTATAAGTCTGTTACAACGAAACGCCTTAATTACATTAACGTGGTTCCAGAGCAGGCTCTCCTGCAGCTGTGATCCTGAGAATCTTCCCGTCTGCGCCAGAGTTCTGCGTTATCGGGCAATCCTTCTGGAGGTGTCCAATTTCACCGCATTGGTGACATATATGGACAATACCCACATTGGTGGTGGAAGTGAAACGTTGAGTAGGAGTTATGGGGACGCATGTCCTTTCCTTTTTCGGGCAATCTCTTTTATAGTGACCAAACTCACCACAACGATAGCAATTCTGGTTTCCATCGGGGTTGGGCGAGTTGTTGATCGGTCTTGATAGACTCTTGCGGTAACGTTTGGTGTGCCTCTTTTTGTTGCAGTTTGAGCACTGCTTCCCCCGACAAGGTCCAAGGTGGTGATAATTACATTTGATGCAATTTGGGAGATTTCCAGCATATTGTCGGGCTGGGTTAGGGACAACTGGTATTTCCGAAGGGATGGTAGTAGGAGGTACAGACGTCGTAGTTGTGAGGGTCGCTACCCGTGGTTGTTTCTTGTTCGTTCCTTTACGCGTTTTGTCTTTCTTCCTATCCCAAAACTTTCGTTTGTTACTCTTCGTCTTGGAACTCGGGGTGTCGTGGTAGTTTGCTGCTCGTTACGGTGTTTGATTGCTACTCGGATTGGAATTGTTGTTAATAATCCCGCTAACATTCGCATTGTTAGCGTTAAGGTGAGTCAGAAAAGCTGACACGGCAGCCGAGACTGCAGCTTGAACGGTAGCTGCATCAATCTGGAGGGTTGGTGTTTGGTTGATGAGTTGCTCGTCTTTCTTTGGCGGCATGATTCTGTTTTACGGAAAGAAAATGAATTTGTGAGCGAGCATTGTTGAACCTAGACTTAATTGGACTGTTTAAGAAAGAATAGAAGTATGTTCTCGTGAGTTTGACCTACATCCCTATGATGCAGTCCTAGAACAGATTGGAGGTATGATTACGAAGGTTTGACCTACATCCCTATGATGCAGTCCTAGCAACGAGTAGAAGTAAGTTCGTAGAATGGTCTCAAGACGTTTGACGTTTGAGCTGAGGTATCGTGGGTTGGTGAATAACAAGATCCAACCACTGAAAGAGACTTGGAAATGTCTCCAGAGATAAATCACTATAGTCCAATGACTTGACTAAAGTATGATTCAGATAGACTCCAATGAAAGAATGATAAGAGTACTTGAATGAGGAATGACACAGAAGTTAGCCGGCTGTCAATACCTTTGATATTCACGATGTAAAGATTCTGGAAAATGACCTTGTAAAGGTCTTACATTATATCTACAGAAGATAGTTCCTGACAGCATAAAGACCTAACCAATGTACTTACGGTACAAGATAATTTCATGGAAAATGCCACATCGGGCATAGACAGAAAACACGATCACTATTAATAAGGAAATAAAGTAAAGCGTCTACTACTGGCGACGGTCATCCCTCTGGTGAACTCTCAGTTCAGCCACTTGACGTTCCATGTCAAACGGGTATCATTTGAGCACCATCTGGCGTACTCGGAGTTCTAAGACCTCGGCTCGTGATTCAGCCAGTGCTTGCAGCAGGGTTTCATGGTTTCTCTCTGATCTCTCGTGAGTATATTCTAGATGAATGGTGTGGAGGGTATGCATTCTAGCATAGGCGACTACATTTGTAATCTGACGTAGGGCTATCCTGCCTTGAACTTCATTTCGGGTCACTCTGGGGACCAAGATTGGCAAGACTCCATCTACTGAGCCCCCATTGTTCAAGTCGTAAAAGCTTCGGTCGCCATCAAATAGCATAGACTGATCTTGTCCTTGGCTCCATGTTTCCACGTATTCCACCCACTCAGGGTCGGGCCATGAAAAGTCGGACGAGGGTTAGGAATTGGAAAGGAACTGCTTGGGGTAGGTTCTCAACCTCTGGTTCGGAGTTAGCATCATATGAAAGGTCTTCATCATGGTGATCATCCAAGGGGATAGGATGATCATTCACAGGTTCTTCTCCAAACCGACCAGCTATGACTTCATTCGGAAGATACTGGTTGTCAAGGGGATGGAGTCCAGTTATGATTTCTATGCGAGAATTTAGGGTAAGATGATAATTATTAGACGAACTATCTAGATAATTATTTAGAAAAACCTTCATTAGTTATATCACTATTTGTGAAGTGCATACCAGCTATGTGTAATCTAAACAGGATAGACCTTCGAATAAGTGACCTTAATTCCAAATTCACACAGAATAGGGGTAAGGCAAACTTATCACAGATTCTAAGTCTATAACATCCTAATTACATATAGCCTTAGTGTATCCACTTAGCAACTATCAACTTAGTAATGAAGATCTCGTTTTAATTCTCAAGTATAAAGTACTTATAGTAACACCAAATACTCCTATACTATTTTAATTTTTAATGTTATGTTCTATTGTTCTCATTGTGGTAGGGTTGGTAAAATTTTAGCATTGTTGCAATCACACAATTAAACTTAGGCACATGCTAGTCAACCCTCGGATAATATAGGTGATCAGGCTATATCTTCCCAGTTTTGACCATATGTCTCTAAGCCCACTTGTGTTGCCCAACAATCGTAATTCTTTTGTACTCTCCTAGTGACACTGATTTTAGTATGAATGCAGCACGTATACTTTATTAAATATTTTATTATTTAAAGTATAAACTATTGGTCAGAGTATTTTTAATCCCTTATGTATTTATAGTTAGTATATCTTTTATGGGTTGATATACTTAATTCACTATAAACAATGCTCTGATACCAATCTGTCACACCCCAAAACCAAGAATGGCGGAAACGTTCTGGGGCGGAGGACGTCATGTATAATATCAACAACAATGTAGAGTAGTAAACAAGCAACAACATCATCCATTGCATTAATAAAATAATTATTATACAATTGTATTCTGTCAAATTTTGATAAACACTAAAGCATAAATCAAAATGAAAGATAAGTCTTGAATAAGCTCCATCTTCCTTTCTCCTTGCATCGGTACCTGTCTATGATGACCTGAGGATACAAGTAATTTTGAAAACGAGTATCATAAGTATTTAGTGTCTTAATTTGTATGTAAGAATTTGCAAGTCTATGTATTGTAAGAATTTGTAAGTGTAAGTATTGTAAAAATTTGTAAGTGTATATGAATTGTAAGTGTTTGAAAAACCCTAGAATCCCTACGATTCCTTCTAGTATATGAAGGTGTCTTCTACCAAGACCTAACTGTTCTGTGTATGTGTATCTTGTAAGAGTAAGTATTTTTCAAAGTATAACTATCATTATAAGAAAATTTTATCCTTTGGTACTAGGATGCCTAAATATAATTTACCTCATTGGTTATGTGAATGAGTCACAAAATAAAGGTAATAATATAACTAACCTGAATATTACCCTTTGGTACTAGGGTAACTATCATTGTTAACTTTAAGACATCCGTAGACGTACTCTTACCTCTGTTGCTAACAGCTGGGTATAGGAATAGTTAATCCCTTAAAGTGTACCTGTAATGGTACCAACAGTTTGACATCCGTGGATGTGCTTTCACCTCTGTAGCTAACAGAGATTCTAGGAATGGTCAATCCCACAATCGTATCATTTGGTACTAGGATAATAAATCCATTCTATCTCGTCGAATATGTGATTGTATCACAAGGTAAAGGTAAGAATGAGGATTTGATAACAGAGTCGATACATATAAAATGTAATAGGACTCCTCCTGATATATCTATGCAAAAGTACTCCTATAAGTGTGATCATGTAAATATTATGGTAGAGTACTGTAAGGTTCTACGTGTGCTAGCTGTAATGTGTGTTCCCTCTATCTAGCAAGTATAGTAATGTAATGAACTGTAATGTTCTATGTGTGCTAGCTATCATGTGTGTTCTCTCTATCTAGCAAGTATAGTAATGTAAACGTCTAGTATAGTTGTGTATGTTCTCGTCCTAGTATAGATGTATATGTTATCGTCCTAGTATAGTTGTATATGTAATGTACAGTAATGTTCTAGAAAGTATTGACTCATGAATGAACTGACTCATTGTATGATATTGCGTTCTAGTAATGGTTCTAGTATCTTCCTGAACTACCCATATGGTAGCTTACTAGTAATCTAAGTGGTACGTATGGACGTGGATGTATGCCCTTGCTACCCAAGGGCATAGGATGAACTGGGAGGACCTTTTATGACTTCATATGTACACATGATATTTAACTAATATTTAAGCGACCTTCGGACGAGTATCCGATATCCCACCAGACCACATCTCAAGCGCGAAAAGGAAATAGGGTGGATAGCCTTCCTAAGTCTTTTAAACATTTCTTATATAACTATACATATAGAGGCATGCAATTTATAATACAAAAGCATAAATAAGTTTGGTAAAACATTTGAAACATAAATATTAGTTTAAGGAAAGATCGACTTGATGTCAATCTATAAAACAATTCGAAGGCATAAGTTTGATAAAACAATATAAGTACAAGGAACATTTGTTTGAAAACACAGTTGTAAATAAGTTTGAAATATGATAAACAGAGTAAGAGGTACAGTGTAATAAGTAGTTGGAAACATATAAAACGTTTATAAAAAAATCATTTGAAGGAAACTGTTTGGTAAAACGGCTAATGAGTAGCCAAATCTTTTGAATGCTGTATATTAATCACATGTGATTGATGTAATAAGTAATATAATCCTACTTACTAATCACATGTGATTGACATAATAAGTAGCATGGTTCTACTTGTATCCCCCCCCCCCCCCCCATAAAACATTTAAAATAGTTTAAAACATTAGTTAAGGGGTATGAACTCACCTGCAGTAAGTGACTGGAATTGAACGGGCTGTTATCATACGGAAGGATTGGACAAGTGCTTGGTGTCAAAGGAAGACTTAGACACACACAATGATCCTAATTACATATGAAGACATATGTATATAAATAATTAGAGATTTAATCACTAATTATACAAGTACAAACATTTAACGCGAGGACAACACTTTTGGTCAAGTGCTAGGAGGCTAATGGGTTGCAACAAAGGAGTGCAATGCCCCTAATGGAAGTTTAAGGTCAAAAGACCATATTCATTGGAGTTTACGGCCCAGGGGAGTAAGCTCCTGGCCGTAAACTCTCAACCATGTCATGAAATGGCACATAGAATTTCTACAACTCTAGAGGGGAATTGTTTCTAGGCTTAACAAGTGTTTAAGGTACCATATTGACTCCTATGGGGAGTTTACGGCCCAAAGACCCTTTTCCCTTGGAGTTTACGGTCGAAAACTCCCTTGGGAGGGTTCATATGGTTCTTTCAAGTCTCTATAACAACTATGAACAATTCTAGGCTTTAATACTTGGCTTAAGGAAGGTTTATGGAACTAAATGGTACCATTTTATGGAGTTTACGACCTTGGAACCTTTTGGGCCGTAAACTCCCACACACATGGGGTTCTAAATGTTTTAGCTAGTCCATAACTCATCTAGGTACATGCCCAAATTGTCTCATGGCCTAAGGAAGTGTCTAGGGTGTCCTTTGACCCCTTAATGGGAGTTTACGGCCCAAGAACCACTCTTGGCCGTAAACTCTTCAATACATGTGCTTTTCTTATGTTTCCTAGGTCCTAAACACATTAAGGTATTTGCCTAAAATAGATTCCAAGCCTTAGGAAGTGTTTGAAAGGATTTTGGCACTTAAACTTGGAGTTTACGGCCTAAGGAGCTTCTTAGCCGTAAACTCCCTTCTAGAATTGATTTCTAATTGTTTTGGTGGCATAAATCATGAGTTTAAGGCTTCAAGGTTTTTGTTCTAAGGCTAAAGGAACATTAGGCACTCATTTGTGCCCTTTACTTGGAGTTTACGGCCCAAGAGATGTTCGTTGGCTGTAAACTCCTAACACTACAAGTTCTTGTTTGATTTCAAGCCTCTAATGATTCTACATAAAGTCCCTAACTAGATACCTAACACGAAAATGGGACTAGATGGCCCTTAGGCTTGATTTTGGAGTTTACTCCCCAAGAACGTTCTTGGGCGGTAAACTCCCAGATCTTGTGTTTTGGACATGTAAACAATGTTATAAAGCATATAACAAGTATTAAAACACATTTAGGGAAGTAGACTCACAATCTGGGATAAAAACCCGAAGATCCGTGAGAGAGAAATTGGCTTTTCTCTAATTGGAATTCGATTAATGAACCAATTTGGTTCAGAATTCTATTTATAGTCCTGAGATTTTTGGCAGAAAATATTTCTATTCTCGGAATGGATTCTAATGACCTAGTGTAATGGAATTACAGTGTTGCACAAAATCCTAGTGCATCCACTCTCCTAATAACTCCTTAGGTGTAAAACCCTGAAACTGCCAAACTTATACCATAAGTCTGAATTTTCACTGCAACTGCTCTACTTCTATTGGCTTGATATGGTTTGATTAGAATGGAAATTTCGGGTTGTCACATGATGCCTATTAGCCTTGGGTTTCTTGTATATAGAATTGACATCATAACTATAGATGTTTAGTGTATACATCACGGCTGTGGATATTCGACCTTAGCGTAGGATTGGATATTCGAAAGTCTATCAGGTCCAGCATTATGTGCGAGGCTGATGGACGATGTGTGAGTGGTACGGAACTGCAAGATCAGTTGCGAGATAGACGATGTCCCTTATTAGTGAGGGTTGAGCACATATTATGTTGAGTATAGTATTAAGGCGTTGTGGTGATACTTGAGAAAAATATCGGTAGGTGTGGAAGGTAGTATGGGCCCGTAATACTAAAAGCACATGACCCATACGCGTAGCAAGGAAGTCACAACCCCTAGGGTTTGAGGGTATTGGTCTCCCGACATTATATTGTTTATCTTACATATTGAGTGTATTTGCAGTACGTTGGTGACGAGACATTTTGCTAATGGATGCGGGTCGGGATCTGGATCAGGATCATGGATGGGAGACGAAGGGTCAGAGGTGCCGATACCACATGAGAACGTGGTTCAGATTGCGACTGAGGAGCTAGATGCCAGGATCCAGGAGATTCTACATGATGAGGTCCTTGCGGCTTTCCGAGCACAGCTACCAGAAATGTTTGGGTCGATCAAGACCGTGATGGCTGAGTATTTTGATGAGCGATATGCAGCTCTGGCACAGACAGCAGCCGCTGCAGCCATATTGGCTGTAACCGCGGCAGGGGTTGGAGGAGGAGCCGGCATGGCTTTCCAGTACCGGGACTTCCATAATACGAAGCCCCCGACATTTAATGGTACACAGGATTCGATCAGGGCTATGCAGTGGTTGTCTGATGCGGAGGGCTATTTCTTTACGTGCTCATGTCCTACTGACCAGAAGGTCAGATGTGCTCTAAACCTGCTTAGGCTCGGGGCAAAGGACTGGTGGAGAAAGAAGACAATTTCATATTCTAATGATCAGCGGGCCGCTATTACTTGGGAGAAGGTTCGGGATATGTTTTGCACCCGCTACGTTCCGCGCGTAAAACGGGAGCGCCTTGCTCAGGAGTTTTTGAGATTGAGACAGGATGGGGAGTGTGTGATGGAGATTACCCGGATGTTCACTGAGAGGGCTATGTTTTGCCTAGAGTTTGCGTCGAAGCAGTTTCAGATGACTTGTTATCTGAGTATTCTCAAAACGGATATACGACAATTGGTGGCTACACAGTGTTGTGATACCCTCCTGGATCTTCAGGAAGCCGCAAGGCGGCGTGAGTTCGAGATAGAGCTGCAGCTGAAGGAGCAGTGTCAGGCACCGGCATAGTCTCAGCTGCCGCTTAAGCAGTCTAAGACCGCTAATACACGGTCTGGGGTCAGCAGGGTCGTACTTGTTGAAAGTGCGGAGGGGTTCATCCAGGGGTTTGTCGAGAAGGAGGTGGATGCCACAAATGTGGCAAGGAGGGGCACTATGCCAGGGACTGTCGTCAGTTCGCCCCTCCCGCAGATATGAGGATTTGCTACCATTGTCATCAGGTTGGTCATGTGAAGACCAATTGTCCGCAGCTCGCCGCCAAGCCGGCGCATGGTTCCGCGCCAGCTACTGGGAGGATTGGGGATGGGAGGCCAGTCAAGGTGGAGCCTTCGAAGGCTCAGGGTCGCGCCTTCCAGCTCACTGCCGAGGAGGCCAAGACAGCACCGAATGTGGTTGCTAGTACGTTTCTTTTCTCTGTCTCAATTATTGTATTTGTGTTATGCTTATGGGTTGTACCTATGATTAGGTGTCACACCCCAAAACCAAGAACGGCAGAAACGTTCTGGGGCGGAGGACGTCATGTATAATATCAACAACAATGTAAAGTAGTAAACAAGCAACAACATCATCCATTGCATTAATAAAATAATTATTATACAATTGTATTCTGTCAAATTTTGATAAACACTAAAGCATAAATCAAAATGAAAGATAAGTCTTGAACAAGCTCCATCTTCCTTTCTCCTTGCATCGGTACCTGTCTATGATGACCTGAGGATACAAGTAATTTTGAAAGCGAGTATCAGCTTTGAAGCTGGTGAGATCATAAGTATTTAGTGTCTTAATTTGTATGTAAGAATTTGTAAGTCTATGTATTGTAAGAATTTGTAAGTCTATGTATTGTAAGAATTTGTAAGTGTATATGAATTGTAAGTGTTTGACAAACCCTAGAATCCCTATGATTCCTTCTAGTATATGAAGGTGTCTTCTACCAAGACCTAATTGTTCTGTGTGTGTGTCTCTTGTAAGAGTAAGTATTTTCCAAAGTATAACTATCATTATCCAAAAATATAGTTTGTACATTTATGTTTAAGTGAGGTTATCACTAAAAATATGTAATGGGAAAATTAACGTAGTACTAAAACGTAGCTCTAAAAGGACTACTTCCGTACTAACTACCTTAAACCGGATTTTAGGCTAAGGCATTATGTGATAAGTTGCACCATACTATCGACTAGTAACAACGACATAATGAATGGTCGTAATAAAGAAATGACGTTTGGCACCCGCAGACCTGCAGGTACGGCTGTAGCGAGATCTATACGCAAACTCAACGCTCCCCCTCCAAGACACTCTGGCCTCAACTCAAGTCATGAGGTTTTAAGTCATGCTCCGATTTAAATCACAGTAATTAACGTATTCTCGTATATGTAATGAAATGAACTGTTCTAGCTGTAATGTATGTGCTCTCTACCTAGCAAGTATAGTAATGTAAGCGTTCTAGTATAGTCGTATATGTTCTCGTCCTAGTATAGTTGTATATGTTCTCATCCTAGTATAGTTGTATATGTTCTCGTCCTAGTATAGTTGTATATATTCTCGTCCTAGTATAGTTGTATATGTTATCGTCCTAGTATAGTTGTATATGTTCTCTTCCTAGTATAGTTGTATATGTAATGTACAGTAATGTTCTAGAAAGTATTGACTCATGAATGAACTGACTCATTGTATGATATCGCGTTCTAGTAATGGTTCTAGTATCTTCTTGAACTACCCATATGGTAGCTTACTAGTAATCTAAGTGGTACGTATGGACATGGATGTATACCCTTGCTACCCAAGGGCATATGATGAACTGGAAGGACCTTTTATGACTTTATATGTACACATGATATATAACTAATATTTAAACGACCTTCGGACGAGTATCCGATATCCCACCAGACCACATCTCAAGGCGCGAAAAGGAAATAGGGTGGATAGCCTTCCTAAGTCTTTTAAAAATTTCTTATATAACTATACATATAGAGGCATGCAATTTATAATATAAAAGCATAAATAAGTTTTGTAAGACATTTGAAATATAAATATTATTTTAAGGAAACTGTTTGGTAAAACGGCTAATGAGTAGCCAAATCTTTTGAATGCTGTATATTAATCACATGTGATTGATGTAATAACTAGCGTAATTCTACTTATTAATCGCATGTGATTGATATAATACTAGCATGATTCTACTTGTATCCCCGCCATAAAACATTTAAAATAGTTTAAAACATTAGTTAAGGGGTATGAACTCACCTGCAGTAAGTGACTGGAATTGAACGAGCTGTTATCGTACGGAAGGATTAGACAAGTGCTTGGTGTCAAGTGAAGACTTAGACACACACAATGATCCTAATTACATATGAAGACATATGTATATAAATAATTAGAAATTAAATCACTAACTATACAAGTATAAGCATTTAAACGTGAGGACAACACTTTTGGTCAAGTTCTAGGAGGCTATTGGGTTGCAACAAAGGAGTGCAATGCCCCTAATGGAAGTTTAAGGTCAAAAGACCATATTCATTGGAGTTTACGGCCCAGGGGAGTAAGCTCCTGGCCGTAAACTTTTAACCAAGTCTTAAATGGAGCTTAGAATTTTCACAACTCTAGTGGGGAATTGTTTCTAGGCTTTAACAAGTTTTTAGGCACCATATTGACTCCTTTGGGGAGTTTACGGCCCAAAGACCCTATTCCCTTGGAGTTTACGACCGTAAACTCCCTTGGGAGGGTTCTCATGGTGCTTTCAAGTCTCAAACATTTCTAGGAACAAATCTAGACCTTAGTACTTGGCTTTAGGAGGGTTTATGGCACTAAATGGTACCATTTTATGGAGTTTACGGCCTTGGAACCCTTTGGGCCGTAAACTCCCTCACACATGGGGTTCTAAATGTTTTAGCTAGTCCATAACTCATCTAGGTACATGCCTAAATTGTCTCATGGCCTAAGGAAGTGTCTATGGTGTTCTTTGACACCTTTATGGGAGTTTACGGCCCAAGAACCACTCTTGGCCGTAAACTCTTCAATACTTGTGCTTTTCTTATGTTTCCTAGGTCCTAAACACATTAAGGTAGTTGCCTAAAATAGAGTCCAAGCCTTAGGAAGTGTTTGAAAGGATTTTGGCACTTAAACTTGGAGTTTACGGCCTAAGGAGCTTCTTGGCCGTAAACTCCCTTCTAGAAATGATTTCTAATGGTTTTGTTGGTAATAAGCATGAGTTTCAGGCTTCTAGGTTTTTGTTTTAAGGCTAAGGGAACATTAGGCACTCATTTGTGCCTTCACTTGGAGTTTACGGCCCAAGAGATGTTCCTTGGCCGTAAACTCCTAAAACTAAATGGTTTTGATTGATTTCTAGCCTCTAATGTTCATACATAAAGTCCTTAACTAGTTGCCTAACACGGAAATGGGACTAGATAGCTTTTAGGCCTTGTTTTGGAGTTTACACCACAAGAACGTTCTTGGGCCGTATGCTCCCGGATCTTTTGTTTTGGACATGTAAATAATGTTATTAAGCATATAGCAAGTATTAAAACACATCTAGGAAAGTAGACTCACAATCTGGGATGAAAAACCGAAGATCCGTGAGAGAGAAATTGGCTTTTCTCTAATTGGAATTCAACTAATGAACCAATTTGGTTCAGAATTCTATTTATAGTCCTGAGATTTTTGGCAGAAAATATTTCTATTCTCGGAATGGATTCTAATGACCTAGAGTAATGGAATTACAGTGTTGCACAAAATCCTAGTGCATCCACTCTCCTAGTAACTCCTTAGGTGTAAAACCCTAAAAACTGACAAAGTTATTCCATAAGTCTGAGTTTTCACTGTCACGGCTCTACTTCTATTGGATTGAAATGGTTTGATTAGAATGGAAATTTCAGGTTGTCACATTAGGTACGTTTTTAGTAAATTTTTTGCCTGCTTTGGTTTTATTTGACTCGGGAGCGAGTCGGTTGTTCGTATCTCAGACTTTTAGTAGAGGGTTTAGTGTGCCGAGGGATGATCTTGAGTGCCAGTTGCGAGTTTCGATCGCCAATGAGCATGGGGTTTCTGCTTCTTCGATCTACCGGGGATAGAGATTTTTAGGGTGTCCTTCCCGATAGATTTGATTCCTATTCCCATGGGGGATGTATGCGTGATTGTAGGAATGGATTGGCTTAGCCGTTTGGTGCCATGATCGACTGTGAGGGACAGCGGGTGGTGGTTCGAACCCCAAGTGGGGGAGAACTTGTAGTATATGGTGAGGGCACCAGGTTGGGATCAAGGTTTTGTTCGGCAACCAGGGCTCGACAGTATATTCAGCATGGGTGTGCCGGTTATTTGGCGTATGTGGTAGATACGCGGGTTAGAGAGCAGCTCTCAGTTTCAGAGTCCCGGTGGTTAGAGAGTTTGTTGATGTGTTTCCAGAGGAGTTACCCGGAGTGCCTCCGAAGAGGCAGGTTGAGTTCAGGATTGATCTAGTGCCAGGTGCGGCCCCTATCGCTAAGGTGTCGTACCGTTGGCACCGCCTGAAATACTAGAGCTATCATCTCAGTTATAGGAGTTGCTGGGTAAGCAGTTTATTCATCCAAGTAGTTCACCCTAGGGAGCACCGATCCTTTTTGTCAGGAAGAAGCACGGTTCGTACAGGATGTGCATTGACTATAGGGAGCTGAACAAGTTAATAGTGAAGAACCGACATCCACTCCCGAGGATAGACGATCTTTTTGAACAGCTGCAGGGTGCATCTTGGTTCTCCAAGATTGATTTGAGATCAGGATATCACCAGGTCAAGGTGGGGTAGGAAGACGTGGAGAAAACCGCGTTTCGAACTTGTTATGGTCATTATGAGTTCGTGGTGATGCCGTTTGGTCTCACCAACGCGCCGACAGTGTTCATGGACTTGATGAATCGGGTCTCCAAACCGATGCTCGATTGCTCGATCATTGTGTTCATAGATGATATCTTGGTGTATTCCAAGACCCGAGAGCAGCATGAGGAGCATCTCAGGGAGTTGTTGGAGGTTCTGAGACGAGAACGGTTGTATGCCAAGTTCTCGAAATGCAAGTTTTAGTTACGAGAGGTCCAGTTCCACAAACATCTTGTTAACCAAGAGGGGATTTTGGTCGATCCGGCCAAGGTGGAGGTGGTTATGTAGTGGGAGACTCTGAAAACTCCCTCAGACATCAGGAGTTTCTTGGGTTTAGCAGGGTATTATCAGAGATTCATTCGTGATTTCTCCAAGATTGTTGCACCCCTCACTCGTCTAACGAGGAATGGGGTGGACTTTTGGTGGGGTCCTGAACAGAAGAGGGAATTCGAGACCCTGCGGCGATGTTTATGCGAGGCGCCAATGTTGACACTCCCCTAGGGAGTTGAGGATTTTGTGGTACTTTGTGATGCATCCATCACAGGCTTGGGGGCAGTCCTCATGCAGAGGGGACGAGTGATAGCTTATGTATCGAGCAAGTTGAAGCCGCATGAGACGAGATACCCCACACACGATCTTGAGTTGGGAGCGGTGGTCTTCACTTTCAAGATTTGGAGGCAGAATCTGTACGGGGTCCTTTGTAATATATACACGAATCACAAGAGTTTGAGACACATCATGGATCAGCCGAACCTGAACATGAGGCAACGTAGGTGGCTGGATGTGGTCAAGGACTATGATTGTGAGATTCTTTACCATCCTGGTAAGGAGAATCTGGTTGCGGATTCTCTTAGCCGCAAGACAGCTGGGTCCTCTACCTCAGCTAGGTGTATGAGGATAGCGGTGGATTCCCCGCTGGTGGGTTTGGTCTGGGATGCTCAACTTGAGGGTATGAGACCAGAGAACTGGAAGATAGAAATGAGTAAGGGCGAAAGCGCCCGATTTGTTCAGGATAGCCGCAGATTATTGACCCGTTATGGTCGGGTTTGGTTTCCGATGTCCGGAGGGGTCCGGTAGACAGTGACGGAGGAGGCTCATAAGTCTTGTTTTTCTATTCACCCAGGAGCCACCAAGATGTACTGTGATTTGATTTTGATTTATTGGTGGCCTCGTATGAAGCGATATATCACTTGGTTTGTTGAGAAGTGCTTGACCTGTAGGATGGTCAAGGTCGAGCATCAGAGGCCGCATGGAAAGCTACGGCCTCTGGAGATTCCCATCTGGAAATCGGAACGGATCGTGATGGACTTCATCACGAAGTTACCGAAGAAGGCAAAGGGGTTCGATGCTATATGGGTCATCATGGATCGATTGACCAAGAGTGCCCATTTCCTAGCCATACGGGAGAGTTCGTCGACAGAGAAGTTGGCCAACCTGTACGTCCGCAAGATTGTCTCTCGCCACGGGGTCTTGGTTTCCATTGTTTCCGATCGGGATGTCAGGTTTACTTCACGTTTTTGGCAGAAGTTTCACGAGAAACTGGGTACGAGGCTCCATTTTAGTACGGCGTTCCATCTGCAGGCTGATGGGCAGAGTGAGCGGACCATCCAGACCTTCGAGGATATGTTGAGGGCGTACGTCATTGTTTTCGGTGGGAGTTAGGATTCCCACATACAACTTGTAGAGTTCACCTACAGCAACAATTATCATTCTAGTATTGGCGCTCCGCCTTTCGAGCTGTTGTATGGACGGAAGTGTAGGACCCTAATCTGCTGGGGAAAGGTTGGACACAGAGTGATGGGTCGGACAGAGGTAGTTCTACAAACTACCGAGATTATACAGCAGATTAGACAGCAACTGCAGACCACTCAGAGCCAGCAGAAAAGTTATGCGGACCGACGCTGATCTGAGCTGGAATTTTAGGTGGGTGACATTGTTCTCCTAAAGATCTCACCCTAGAAGGGTGTGATCCGCATCCGGAAGAGGGGAAAATTGGGTCCCCATTACATTGGACCATTCAGGATTGTTGCCAGGGTTGCCAGGGTGGCTTATAGGCTAGAGCTTCCAGAGGAGCTCAGTCGGATCCACATCACGTTTCATGTTTCGCAATTGTGGAAATGCATTATGGACCAGGAGGCAGTGGTATCGTTGGATGACATTCAGGTCGATGAGCGCCTGAACTATGTGGAGAGGCCTGTAGCTATTTTGGAAAGAAAGAAGAAGATTCTCCGGAACAGGGAAATACCTTTGGTCAAGGTAAAGTGGGAACATCGGAGGGGATCCAAGTGGACATGGGAGCCGGAGGCGGAGATGCGTGAGCATTACCCGACATTGTTTATTCTAGCGGACTTCAAGGGCGAAGTATAGTTCAAGTGGGGGAGAGTTGTAATGCCCCGATTCTCAGGTATTGTTTAAATAAGAATTATTTGGTTAAGCTCTACTCAACGAGGTTGTTGACCTACTCGTCGAGTAGCAGTGGCATGGGATCGTGTGTTAAGTGACCTACTCGACGAGTCCATATAAGGACTCGGCAAGTAGGAGCGGGAAGATGAAACCCTAAATTTTGGGGTTTTCACCCTAATTAAAGGGACTTTAGCCTCCCTTGGACCTCTTTACAGTTCCAAAGAGTCCTTGAGAGTCTTATACGTGTGTGTGTGCCATCGTTTGGGTATTTGAAGCTTAGAAAGAGAATCTTGGAGGAAGAAAGCTAGGAGTGCAAAGGAATTGAAGCAAAGAAGGTGTGGGAAGCCAGATTTACCTCAGCTAGCATCCTTTGGAGGTATCAAAGTGCCATCCTTACTTCCCTTTTTCCTTTTGTTGAGTTTCTAGGGTTTTTAATGGATTTTTTAAGTTAATAAGGTGAGTAAGGGTTAGATCTAAAATTGTAACTTCAGATCTGGACCCCCCTTAGATTCTAGAAGCATAAAGTTACAGCTTTGGTCGTGGTTGGGGTCCCCTTTGTGCATGAAGCCCCATTAATAGCTTAGATTTGGGATTTAGAGCCTTTAAAGCCATGCATACAAGTAAATTTTGCAACTTTACGTGATAAACATGCCCTAGAAGCTTGGATCTGTGATTTGGAGCCACTACATGGCTCAAAATGGGTCTGTATGGAAAAAGGACTGAATGGACTCAGTGAGTCGCAAGGTTGACTCGGCAAGTCGCATGAAGATGGTCGTGAACTCGACGAGATGGATGAACAACTCGGTGATCCCGATGAAGATTGCCATAAGAATCGACGAGTTGAAGAACAACTCGGCGAGTCGGATGAGTTTTAACCAGGATATGTTTGCATGTATATCTGTCGAGATGGAAGGAGGAAACTCGACGGGTGGCCTTAAGTTTTGATCGAGAATCGAAGGAACTCCACGAGTCACCCCGATGACTCGGCGAGTTGGAATGTGCTTCAAGGGACTCGGCGAGTAGCCGAGTGTACTCGGCGAGTTGAGGTCAACATGGACTGTTGACCTTGACTGAGGACTTTGACTTTGATCAAGGGTTGACTAGTGGGTTATGGTGTACCTTATAAGGTTAAGGACTTATGAGTATATTGTACTATGATCATAGGTGGTGGAGCATGTGTCGAGTGATCCGAGAGTTGGAGTTTACCTTCTGAGTCGACATCTGCGAGGTGAGTTATCCTCACTATATCGATAGGGTCTACGGCACCAAGGCCGACCCTTTAGTTGTTATTGTTATGGTATGCTACATGTAATTATGATCTGCTTGATTGGAATCAGGGTAGACAGTATGTTATGCTTTTATGATCCGTAGGGATTGGTATGTTAGTGACCTACTAGGTTGGTGTTTTAGATACGATAGAATTCTATGATTGATGATTAGTGAGATAGATATGCTTGATCTTTGTATATGCCAGTATATGCTAGTTATGCGCACATGGTTATATGCTTGATGGTTGGGTTGAGGCGGACCTGCTTCGTGCTGAAGGCCAACATACCCTATGAGCGGTCCGGGAAGACTTAGGCCCACATGGCGGACCAGTCACGCCGAAGGCTCGGAAAAGATCCAGATAGACTATAGGCCTAGTAGGGCGGTCCAGTCAGGCCGATGACCTAGTATGCATGTTGATTGATTGTTTGTTACTGATATGGTTTTGTCAGTGTTGTATTGGTATTTTGGGGGTAGCTCACTAAGCCCTCGGGCTTACAGTTTTCAGTTTATTGTTTCAGGTACTTCAGGAGACCATGGCAAGGTGAAGGCGTGACTGTACCGCTCCTCATCCTTATGCTATGATTTTGGGACACTCTGATGGATAATGATTTGAAAACATTTTTGTAAACAACTGTTGGTTGGTTTTTATTTTATGATTAAAAAGTTTAAATTTGGCGTAAATTTTATGGATGTTACACTCTTTCATGGACAAAGTCCACTACTCTTGATCTATTTTATGTATCTATTCTCATTGAAAATACTCATCGATCAATAGTTGCTTAAGTTCAATCCGGGACATGGTTTTAGCGGTGCTAATGTGTAAGATCCCAAAATGTCTAGATTAATTTTTTTTAATTCATTCCAAAGCATTCAATAGTCAAATCAAAACAACGAATAGTATATCATAGTGAAAATAACATCAGAGTACAAAATCCGAAAACCACATAATGTGAAAAATATGGGCGGATGTGGTGCGATTGTGTCGGGCACTTCCCATTCGAGATCGAAGTACCTGAAACCATAACATGTACTCTAAGCACAAATCTTAGTGAGTTACCTCAAAATTGCATAATACATAACATTCAAAACATAACTAGGTATATTTCACCCAGATATAACGTTCATACACATCGTACCTGGCCCAATCAACCTCGGGCTGGAACGCCAGGCACGCCTACGATGGTTCAGCCATCCCTAGGATGAAACACCACTACACACATAGCTGATGACCACTATCATAATTTCGGGATCCAAGGATCTACCCGTGCATCACTTCCGATCTCTCCTGACTCCGCGTCAGTGCTAACCGTTCCACAACCTCAACAATAACTGAAGCACTTTCGATCATCCATTTACTCTACTGCATTCCTTTCAGTGGACCCACACTCCTTCCGGAGCTACATACCTTCCTTTCCAGGAAGTCTACTCAACAACCCTTACCACACCTATAAGTGTCACTGGGCTAAACTCCCCTCTACACTATCCATGTAGAGAAACTGCTATTCTCGAACTCCCATATACTCTGTGTCCAATCTCATAAGTAACAAGGCCCATGCACGGCCTCCATCCAACTCCATCATCATAATCAATACTCGGGGCCAGACCATATCGATTACTATGTATCACGACATATTCACTCATTCTCCGCATACAGATCCACTAACACATACAGAGTCTTCAGCATGCCTGGACCGCCTTCTCGGAAATCCGAGGTCTGTTCCCTAGCTCGCGTGTCTACCATACACGCTGAATAACCCTCACTCCTGTCCTGAATGCATTACTGAGCCCTAGAATCTAACAAAACCCTCAATTCATCAATCCAAAATGCTCAGAGTCGAGCACACTCTCGAACGAAAACTCGAACTGAACTCGATTCTTGACTAGGACCCCAATCTGGTTCCCTAACTTTTGATATCAAGCATCCAGAAGGCGTGTTCTTGTACTGGGGAGTTTTGTCGAACCCCCAACCAACACAACCCTCAAATTAAGTAGCAAAATAGGGCCTCCATTCTCCATGTCGGGTTATGAAACTTATCCCCGTTTGAAAACCCTTCCCAATTCAGCATCAAGGGGTAACACTCCCCCATTTAAATTCAAATAAGCCTTCATAATACATGAAAATTGGAGGATTCTCAATCCTTCTCACTTCCCAATGATTTATCCGATGACAACCAACTCTTTCCCACTAGTGTTCCATTGCTAGCTAGACACGACTCATCACACACTTTTAAGAACCATATGATCACTTCCTGAATCCCAGTGAAACCGAAAGCCACTAATGCGTGAATGACTCCACACTCACATCCTGAAGACCACCAGATAGATGCTCCAACTAATACCTCAGCAACGAGCTACTCCTCCTGGCTCTTTAGTCCGTTAATCACTAACGGTTGCTAACCACTGAATCCTGACAATGATGAATAACCCTTTTTGTGGGACCCCATCCGCAAGCCTCACACATAAAACCCCTTTTCCAAAGGTGTCCTAAACGAGCTTCCCGCTCCCGGGCTTTAGAAATCAATCTCTTCAGGATTCCCACCCTGACTCACACACCAGCTCAAACGCTCACAGCTGAACGGCAACAGCTGAAAAACCCTCTGCCCTAAATCGGGCTACAACCACTCCAAAGGCATAGCCTATAGTCCCAAAAGTGCAATATATCACACACTCAATCCTTTCCATCCGATACAAGAGATCCAAGGAAAGTCGGACCTCACAAACACTTATGCCACGTCGACCGTCCTGAGCTCACTGGCGCTGAAATAATGTTGCCTATTCCTGTAACCAACTGACCCCGAGCTGGAATACACCTGATCTTGGGATCACAAGCCTGCTCACTCTTTAGAGCTCGGAAACTGAGAGGGCGCAATCCTTGCCCTACAAAGAGATGGTCCAAACCATCAATTAACTATTTCACTTCCAGCTGCAAACCCCAGCTGAACATAATCATCAGTCTTTTCTAGAGTTCCCACGACCAATATCCCGGCCTTGAGCAAACCCCCGAGCCTCAACTCTATAACTTTCGCTGCTAACATCTCCTACTCCACCCGTGAAATATAACAAGTACCGATCATATTCCTGATCCCAAATAAGTACAACACTCTGTTCATTAGAATAGGTCCCAGAACTAAGAAGCTTGACCAGCTCCTCCCCTTGCTGTCGTTACAGCTGCCAAAGTTGCCGCGGCAACCGTGTCAGCAATGTCAGCATGACACTCAACAAAATACTATACCATGGCGGTCTTGAAAGACCCAATCATCTTCGGAATTTATCCCCGAACAATCTCGATCGTCTCCTCCAGGAGGATCTACCTAACACAGTCCTCTGACAGTGGTGGCTTATCCTGGCAGCCAGCTCCCGATCCTAACCTAGACCCGGTCACAAGATGTCTCATGACCACCATTCTGGAAATACACCAAAAGATCTCTAATATCCTATATAATGACAGGGAAACTACTCCAAAACCCAACCCTAAGGCTTGTGACTTCCTTGCTACGCGTATGGGTCCTATGCTTTCAGTAGTACGGGCCCATACTACCCTCCACACCTACCCATATTTGTCTCAAGTATCATCACAACGCCCTAAGAATATACATAAATATAGCGAGCGCTTAATTCCTCACTCCTAGAGGAATGCTAAACATCTCATAACTGGCCTCCCGGCCTCTCACTACCCACCCAATCCATGAAACTTCCACCGACCTTGCAGCATTAGTGTATACTAGCCACACATAATGCTGGACCCGATAGACTTTCGAATATCCAATTCTACCCTAAGGTCGATTCAAACATTCTCTGGATATATGATCTTGATTAAGCACAGCCGTGATGCATACAATAAACCACTACAATAAGGATGTCAATCTCATATAAATAAAACCCTAGGCTAATAGGCATCATAAAATCAGGCAATTCTATCATGCAATTCCTGAAGATCCCTAGCCTAGTACTATCATGTCGTTCTAACATATCACATAATCAGATAAGTTGTGTGTTATTTTGGGGTCTACTTACTAACTCTGGCTGATCGTACCCTCTGCATCCTCCTTTATTTATTTCGAAACACTTTTGAAAACCATTTTGAAAATCCCTTCTTGATTTGAGACTGGATTCACACGAATGTTCCGCCAGTTCACTCAAACCAAGGCTCTGATACCAACTTGTAACACCCACAAAATTTGAGTCAATTTAAAACATTTTTTTCATTAAAAAACCATTTAGTTCGTACATCTTGTTTTCAAAACAGTTTAAACATCAGAGTATCCCGCAGAGCCTTATCACATAAATCATAAAACATGAGGAGCGGTACGATCACGCCTTCGCCTTGCCACAATCTCCTGAAGTACCTGAAACAATACACTGAACTGTAAGCCCGAAAGCTTAGTGATTTACCCCCAAACTACCAACCACATACAACCATAATCATATCATATCATATCACAATACAAAGCATCCATGCCTCTAAAGTCTGCAGTGTGACTGATCTACCCTCAACAGGCCTTCAGTCCACTTGGTCCACTCTCTGAGTCTACAGTACGACTGGACCGCCCGCTCCTGGCCTTTAGTCTATATGGATCTATCTGAGCCTTCGGTTTGACTGGATTGCCATACGGGCCTATAATCTATCCGGACCGCTCGTAGGGTATGTTGGCCTTCAGCACAAAGTTGGACCGCCTCAACCCAAACATCAAGCAAATAACCATGTGTACATATAACAGGTAATCACATAACAGTCCATAGGTAAACAAATCAATCTAGCAGATCATAAAGCATAGCATCAACCCTCCCAGGATACCGACCTAAACCAGGTCACTAACATAGCATCATCCTATATACCAGGATACCGACCTAAACCAGGTCACTGACATAGCATTATCCTATATACCAAGATACCGACCTAAACCAAGTCACTGACATAATATTGTCCTAACTACCAAGATGCCAATCTAACATATCAATAAGCACATTAACAGTACAAGTACAAATATCAGATATAACGATATCATAGATCATCGATCATAGCAATCTCTCATGACCAAAGCGTCGACCTAACCACGTTACTAACATACAAATCCTAACGGATCATATGAGCATAACAACATACTATCTATTATGATACCAATCTAACAGATCATAACGACATGTAGCATACTGTAACCAAGATAACAACTAAAAGGGTCGTCCTTGGTGCCTTAGACCCTATTGGTATAGTGAGGATAACTCACCTGCAATTGCCGATTGAAAAGATAAGACCAAGCTACTCCGACCACTGACATGATCTTCACCACAGAACAATACCAAAGAACCAACTCCATAAATACCAATATTACCAAAGTACCCTTGGAAGTCAAACTGGTCAACTCTTGATCAAAGTCAAAGTCCTCAGTCCAAGTCAGCCTTCCTGGTTGACTCTACTCGCGAGTCAACCCGTCGACTCGTCGAGTTCCCATACCCAGAAAACTCTCATAGCACAACTTAACTCGCTGAGTCGCCCTAAGACTCGCCAAGTCCAACGATCTATGAGTCCCATCCTGTCCAACTTAGTGAGTCCCCAACCGACTCACCTAATCCATGGCTTTAACCAAATGAGGTTAGGGTTCTGCAACCTGACACGTCGAGTCCAAGGAAATCTTCAACAGATTCTCCGAGTTGTTCTTCCAACTCGCCGAGTCCATGCACATGTTCATACAACTCGTCAAGTACACCCATGTGACTCGCCGAGTCTCTCCAGTTCTTAATCCATTCAGAGGCTTTTCAAGCCATGCAGGGGCTCCAATCCATAGATCCACTCTTCTACAATCTAACTCACATAAAGTAGCAAACTTTATGTGAAACCAAGGAGATATAGCACCAAAATACACTAGGGCTAGGGTTAAAGACTAGGGGGTTTCACCAACAACTTTTAAACAGAACCTTTATGACATTTTGGACCATCATAAGCCTAGATCTAGAGTAGCAACCTCATATCTAAACTCCAAACCCGAAGTAAATCTCAAACAAGCTAAAGAACTCCAAATCAACCACCAAGGATGCACCAAAAAGGAAATAACTTAAGATTATGGCTCCATACCTCTGAAATGTTCCCAAACTGACATAGATCCCAGATCTACACAAGCCCCTTGATGCTAGCCTCTAATTCCTCAAGCTCCTTACACCAAATTCCTCTTCCAAGCACCAATTTCCTCAACAATGAAGTCTCACACGAAATTAGGGTTTTTTGGAACTCTCTGGGGGAATAGAGGCTGGGAGAAGGACATAAAGTCCTTTAAATAGGGTGCAAACCCTAAGATTAGGATTTTTCTCCTTCCAGCACCAACTCGTCAAGCCCAGCTTTGGACTCGGCAATTTGGTCACTTAATTCGCGACCCAAACCCGCTCCGACTCGGCGAGTAAGCATACCTACTCGTCGAGTCCCTTCTTTGAAATTATACTTTAAACCCTTAAGTCATACTTCTGAAATTCGGGATGTTACAACTCTCCCCCACTTAAATTAGGCTTCGTCCTCGAAGCCTGCGGCAACACAACTTCCGAATGATACTCCCACAATGCATCCACTGATCTCAAACCGGCCTAGATTCCTTCAGACACTGCTATCAAATCCCTAAAATCCATCTCTTCTCTTACAGGGTCCTGATAACTACTTCAAGCCGGCCACCAGCTTCCTTTCTCTAATAACCACACCTATCAACTAAGTGCCACTAGAAGACACTAACTTACTTCCGTCTTACGCATTCATTCACCACCTGCAAAAACTGGATACCATTCTAAACTATCGGGTCTTGACCCAGTATTATCCCGTTATCACTCGCCCAACTGGTGCCACTTCTATTAACTTGCATCGATGGAAACTCATATCGTTTCCTCCCTGGATCAAATCCCTTACCGCGCTGACATGATGGAACATTTCACGGCTTCCGAGCAACCCTCCTGAACACCCAGATATAACGTTCATACACATCGTACCTGGCCCAATCAGCCTCGGGCTGGAACACCAGGCACGCCTACGATGGTCCAGTCATCCCTAGGATGAAACATCACTACACACATAGCTCATGACCACTATCATCAATTTGGGATCCAAGGATCTACCCGTGTATCACTTCGATCTCCCCTGACTCTGCGTCAGTGCTAACCGTTCCACAACCTCAACGAGCATCCAACCCGTATGTGCTTCCACACATCTGGTACAATTTCATTGCTTATCAGCAACAACTGAAGCATTTTCGATCATCCATTTACTCTACCGCCTTCCTTTCAGAGGACCCACACTCCTTCCGGAGCTACATACCTTCCTTTCCAGGAATTCCACTCAACAACCCTTACCATACCTATAAGCGCCACTGGGCTAAACTCCACTCTACACTATCCATGTAGAGCAACTGCTATTCTCGAACTCCCATATACTCTGAATCCGATCTCATAACTAACAAGGCCCACGCATGGCCTCCATCCAACTCCATCATCATAATCAATAATTGGGGCCAGACCATATCGATTACTATTGCATCACGACATATTCACTTATTCTCCGCATACAGATCCACTAACACATACAGAGTCTTCAGCATGACTGGACCGCCTTACCAGGCCTTCAGCCTATCTGGACCACTCTCAGAACCTTCCACATGTCTGGACCGCCCTTCTGTGCCCTCAACCTGTCTGGACCGATCCCCGAGCCTTCAGCCTGACCGGTATGCATTCCGGCCTTTAGTGTATCCGGACTGCTCAAAACTATCGTACGTCACCTTGAACCATCCTTCCCGGGAATCTCTCCTGTGTAGTCTGTTCTAACCTACTTAGGGTTCCGAACTCCAGTTCCGTTCCTAGAATCCTTTCCATGGCCTAAACCCAGACCTCACATAGATCAACTACCTTTCCTGAAACCATGGTCTATTCCCTGCCCCACTTGTCTATCACTTGCTCCAATCATGCCACACTCTCGGCTAACAACATTGATGGAACCAACATTTTAATTAAAACACCCATTCGGATCCACTCTCTGTCCCCAACTGGAGTATTACCCGATCCAAGAAGATAGAACCTCGGAGACACTCCGAACGAATGAGATCACCAAGATTCCTTGAACTCCGTCCGACCACTAATAATAACTTTCGATCAACCAAGATACATCGGAGTCCTCAGCCTACTCTAGCCGCATGCTTAAAACGAGGAATAGACCTATTGAGTGCTAAAGCGTACCAGCCTACTAAATACCCAAACATAGATCTACAACATAAACAGAGTCTTCAACATAACTAGACCGCCCTACCAGGCCTTCATTCGGTCGTCCACTTTCTCAGAAATCCGAGGTCTGTTCCCTAGGCCGCGTGTCTACCATACATGTTGAATAACCCGCACTCCCGTTCTGAATCCACTTTTGAGCCCTGGCATCTAACAAAACCCTCAATCCATCAATCTAAAACCCTCAGAGTCGAGCACACCCTCGATCGAAAACTCGAACTGAACACGATTCTTGACTAGGACCCCAATCTGGTTCCTTAACTTCTGATATCAAGCATCTAGAAGGCGTTTTCTTGTGTTGGGGAGTTTTTTCGAACCCCCAATCAACACAACCCTTAAACTAAGTAGCCAAATAGGGCCTCTATTCTCCCTGTCGGGTTGTGAAACTTATCCCCGTTTCATAACCCTTCCCATTTCAGCATCTCGGGGTAACACTCCCCCATTTAGATTCAACTAAGCCTTCATAATCCATAAAAATTGGAGGATTCTAAATCCTTCTCACTTCCCAATGATTTATCCGATGACAACCAACTCTTTCCCACTAGTGTTCCATTGCTAGGTAGACCCGGCTCATCACACACTTCTAAGAACCATATGATCACTTCCTGAATCCCATTGAAACCGGAAGCCACTAATGCGTGAATGACTCCACACTCACATCCTGAAGACCACCAGATAGATGCTCCAACTAATACCTCGGCAACGAGCTACTCCTCTTGGCTCTTTAGTCCGTCGATCACTAACGGTTGCTAACCACTGAATCCTGACAATGATGAATAACCCTTTTTGTGGGACCCCATCCGCAGGCCTCCCACATAAAATCCCTTTTCCAAAGGTGTCCTAAACGAGCTTCCTACTCCTGGGCTTTAGAAATCATTCTCTTCAGGGTTCCCACCCTGACTCACTCACCAGCTCAAACGCCCACAGCTGAATGGCAACAACTGAAAAAACCTCTGCCCTAAATCGGGCTACAACCACTCCAAAGACATAGACTACAGTCCCAAAAGTGCAATAGATCGCACACTCAATCCTTTGCATCCGATACAAGAGATCCAAGGAAAGTCGGACCTCACAAACACTTATGTCACACCGACCATCCTGAGCTCACCGGCGCTGAAATAATGTTGCCTATTTCTATAACCAACTGACCCCGAGTTGGAATACACCTGATCTTGGGATCACAAGCCTGCTCACTCTTTCGTGCTTGGAAACTGAGAGGGCGCAATCCTTGCCCTACAAAGCGACGGTCCAAACCATCAATTTACTATTTCACTTCCAGCTGCAAACCCCAGCTGAACATAATCATCACTCCTTTCTATAGTTTCCACGACCCATATCCCGGCCTCGAGAAAACCTCCAAGCCTCAACTCTATAACTTTTGCTACTAACATCTCCTACTCCACCTGTGAAATATAACGAGTACCGATCATATTGCTAATCTCCAATAACTGCAACACTATGTTCATCAGAATATGTCCCAGAACTAAGAAGCTCGATCAGCTCCTCCCCTTGCTATCGTTACAGCTACCAAAGTTGTCGCGGCAACCGTCTAAGCAATTTCTGCATGGCACTCGACAGAATACTATACCATGGCGGTCTTGAAAGACCCAATCATTTTCGGAATTTATCCCCGAACAATCTCGTTCGTCTCCTCCAGGAGGATCTCCCTAATAGGATCCTCTACCAGTGCTAGCCTATCCTGGCAGCTAGCTCCCGATCTTAACCTGGACCCGGTCACAAGATGTCTCATGACCACCATTCTGGCAATACACCAAAAGATCTCTAATATCCTATATAATGATAGGGAAACAACTCCAAAACCCAACCCTAAGGCTTGTGACTTCCTTGCTACACGTATGGGTCCTGTGCTATCAGTAGTACGGGCCCATACTACCTTCCACACCTACCCATTATTGTCTCAAGTATCATCACAACGCCCTAAAAATATACATAAATATAGCGAGCGCTTAATTCCTCCCGGCCTCTCACTACCCACCCAATCCATGAAACTGCAACCGACCCTGCAGCATTAGTGTATACTAGCCATACATAATGCTAAACCCGATAGACTTTCGAATATCCAATTCTACCCTAAGGTCGATTCAAACATTCTCAAGATATAAGATCTTCATTATGTACAGCCGTGATGCATACACTAAAAACTACAGTAAGGATGTCAATCTCATATAAAGAAAACCCTAGGCTAATAGGCATCATAAAATTAGGCAATTCTATCATGCAATTCCTGAAGATCCCTAGCCTAGTACTAGCATGCCGTTCTAACATATCACATAATCAGATAACTTGTGTGGTATTTTGGGGTCTACTTACTGGCTCTGGCTGATCGTACCATCTGCATCCTCCTTTCCTTATTTCGAAAACCATTTTGAAAATCTCTCCTTGATTTGAGACTGGATTCACACGAATGTTCCTCCAGTTCACTCAAACCAAGGCTCTGATACCAACTTGTAACACCCATAAAATTTGAGTCAATTTAAAACATTTTATTTCATTCAAAAACCATTATGTTCATACATGTTGTTTTCAAAACAGTTTAAACATTAGAGTATCCCCCAGAACCATATCACATAAATCATAAAACATGAGGAGTGGTACGATCACGCCTTCGCCTTGCCACAATCTCCTGAATTACCTGAAACAATACATTGAACTATAAGCCCGAAAGCTTAGTGATTTACCCCCAAACTACTAACCACCTACAACCATAATCATATCATATCATATTACAATACAGAACAACCATGCCTCTAAAGTCCGCAGTGTGACTGGTCTACGCTCAATAGGCCTTCAGTCCACCTGGTCCACTCTCTGAGTCTATAATACGACTGGACCGCCTGCACGGGGCCTTCAGTCTATCTGGATCTATCCGAGCCTTCGGTGTGACTGGCCTGCCATACATGCCTACAATCTATTCGGACTTCTCATAGGGTATGTTGGCCATAAGCACAAAGCAGGACCGCCTCAACCCAAACATCAAGCAAATAACCATGTGTACATATAACAGGTAATCACATAACAGTCCATAGGCAAACAAATCGATCTAGCAGATCATAAAGCATAGCATCAACCCTACCAGGATACCGACCTAAACCAGGTCACTAACATAGCATCATCCTATATACCAGGATACCGACCTAAACCAGGTCACTAACATAGCATCATCCTATATACCAGGATACCGACCTAAACCAGGTCGCTGACATAGCAGCATCCTATATACCAGGATACCGACCTAAACCAGGTCACTGACATAATACTGTCCTAATTACCAGGACGCCGATCTAACAGATCAATAAGCACATTAACAGTACAAGTATAGATATCACATATAACTATCTCACAGATCATCGATCATAGCAATATCTCATGACTAAAGCATCAACCTAACTAGGTCACTAACATACCAATCCTAACAGATCATATGAACATAACAACATACTGTCTATTCTGATACCAATCTAACAAATCATAACCACATGTAGCATACTATAACCAAGATAACAACTAAAAGGGTCGGCCTTGATGCCTTAGACCCTATTGGTATAGTGAGGATAACTCACCTGCAATTGCCGATTGAAAAGATAAGACCAGGCTACACCGACCACTGACACGATCTTCACCACATAACACTACCAAAGAACCAACTCCATAAATACCAATATTACCAAAGTACCCTTGGAAGTCAAACTGGTCAACTCTTGATCAAAGTCAAAGTCCTCAGTCAAAGTCAACCTTCCTGGTTGACTCTACTCGCCGAGTCAACCCGTCGACTCGTCGAGTTCACATACCCAGAAAACTCTCATAGCACAACTTAACTCGCTGAGTCGCCCTAAGACTCGCCGAGTCCAACGATCTTTGAGTCCCATCATGTCCAACTTACTGAGTCGCCAACCGACTCACTTAATTCTTGGGTTTAACCAAAAGAGGATAGGGTTATGCGACCTGACACATCGAGTCCAAGAACAGACTCGTTGAGTCCAAGGAAATCTTCAATAGACTCCCCAAGTTATTCTTCCAACTCGCCAAGTCCATGCACATGTTCATACAACTCGTCGAGTACACCCATGTGACTCGCCGAGTCAATCTAGTTCTCAATCCATTCAGAGGCTTTTCGAGCCATGCAGGGGATTCAATCCATAGATCCACTCTTCTAAAATCTAACCTCACATAAAGTTGCAAACATTACGTGAAACCAAGGAGATATATACCCAAAACACACTAGGGCTAGGGTTAAAGACTAGGGGGCTTCACCAACAACTTTTAAACAGAAGCTTTATGACATTTTGGACCATCACAAGCCTAGATCTGGAGTAGCAACCTCATATCTAAACTCCAAACCAGAAGTAGATCTCAAACAAGCTAAAGAACTCCAAATCAACCACCAAGGATGCACCAAAAAGGAAATAACTTAAGATTATGGCTCCATACCTCTGAAATGTTCCCAAACTGACATAGATCCCGGATCTACACAAGCCCCTTGATGCTAGCCTCTAATTCCTCAAGCTCCTTACACCAAATTCCTCTTCCAAGCACCAATTTCCTCAACAATGAAGTCTCACATGAAATTAGGGTTTTTTGGAACTCTCTAGGGGGGGGGGGGGAATAGGGGGCTGGGAGAAGGACATAAAGTCCTTTAAATAGGGTGCAAACCCTAAGATTAGGGTTTTTCTCCTTCCAGCACCAACTCGTCGAGCCCAGCTTCGAACTCGGCGATTTGGTCACTTAATTCGCGACCCAAACCCGCTCCGACTCGGCGAGTAAGCATACCTACTCGTCGAGTCCCTTCTTCGAAATTACACTTTAAACCCTTAAGTCATACTTCTGAAATTCGGGATGTTACAACTCTCCCCCACTTAAATTAGGCTACGTCCTCGAAGCCTGCGGCAACACAACTTCCAGATGATACTGCCATAATGCATCCACTGATCTCAAACCGGCCCAGATTCCTTCAGACACTGCTATCGAATCCCTAAAATCCATATCTTCTCTTGCAGGGTCCTGATAACTAATTCAAGCCAGCCACCGGCTTCCTTTCTCTGATAACAACACCTATTAACTAAGTACCACCAGAAGACACTACCTTACCTTCGCCTTACACATTCATTCACCACCTACAAAAAATGGATACCATTCTAAACCACCGGCGGTTGACCCAGTATGACCCCGCTATCTCTCGCTCAACTGGCGCCACTTTTATTAACTTTCACCGATGGAAACTCATCCCGTTTCCTCCCTGGATTAAATCCCTTACCGCGCTGACATGATAAAACATTTCACCGCTTCCGAGCAACCCTCCTGAACACCCAGATATAACGTTCATACACATTGTACCTGGTCCAATCATCCTCGGGTTGGAACACCAGGCACGCCTACGATGGTCCAACCATCCCTAGGATGAAACACCACTACAAACATAGCTCATGACCACTATCATAATTTCGGGATCCAAGGATCTACCCATGCATCACTTCCGATCTCCCCTGACTCCGTGTCAGTGCTAACCGTTCCACAACCTCAACGAGCATCCAACCCGTATGTGCTTCGACACATCTGGTACAATTTCATTGCTTATCAGCAACAACTGAAGCACTTTCGATCATCCATTTACTCTACTGCCTTCCTTTCAGAGGACCCACACTTCTTCCGGAGCTACATACCTTCCTTTCCAGGAAGTCTACTCAACAACCCTTACCACACCTATAAGTGCCACTGGGCTAAACTCCACTCTACATTATCTATGTAGAGCAATTGCTATTCTCGAACTCCCATATTCTCTGAATCCGATCTCATAACTAACAGGCCCACGCACGGCCACCATCCAACTCCATCATCATAATCAATGCTTGGGGGCAGACCATATCGATTATTATTGCATCACGACATATTCTCTCATTCTCCACATACAGATCCACAAACACATACATAGTCTTCTGCATGACTGGACCGCCTTACCAGGCCTTTAGCCTATCTGGACCACTCTCAGAACCTTCAACATGTCCGGACCGCCCTCCTGGGCCTTCAGCCTGTCTGGACCATTCCCCGAGCCTTCGACCTGACCGGTATGCATTACGGCCTTCAGTCTATTCGGACCACTCTAAACTATCGTACGTCACCCTGAACCATCCTTCCCCATAATCTCTCCCGTGCAGTCTGTTCTAACCTTCTTAGGGTTCCGAACTCCAGTCTCATTCCCAGAATCCTTTCCATGGCCTAAACTCAGACCTCACATCGATCAACTACCTTTCCTGAAACCATGGTCTGTTCCCTTCCCCACTTGTCTATCACTTGCTCCAATCATGCCACACTCTCGGCTAAAAACACTGATGGATCCAACATTTTAATTAAAACACCCATTCGGATCCACTCTTTGTCCCCAACTGGAGTATTACCCGATCAAAGAAGATGGAACCTCGGAGACACTCCGAACAAATGAAATCACCAAGATTCCTTGAACTCCGTCCAACCACTATTAATAACTTCCGATAAACCAAGATACATCGGCGTCCTCAGGCTACTCTAGCCGCATGCTCAAAGTGTACCAGCCTAGTCAATACCTGAACATAGATCTCCAACACAAACAAAGTCTTCATCATGACTGGACCGTCCTACAAGGCCTTCAGTCGATCGTCCACCTTCTCGGAAATCCGAGGTTTGTTCCCTTGCCCGCGTGTCTACCATACATGTTGAATAACCCGCACTCTCGTGCTAAATGCTCTACTTAGCACACCCTCGACCGAAAACTTGAACTGAACTCGATTCTTGACTAGGACCCCAATCTGGTTCCCTAACTTCTGATATCAAGCATCCAGAAGGCGTGTTCTTGTGCTGGGGAGTTTTGTCGAACCCCCAATCAACACAACCCTCAAACTAAGTAGCCAAATAGGGCCTCCATTCTCCCTGTCGGGTTGTGAAACTTATCCCCGTTTCATAACCCTTCCCATTTCAGCATCTCAGGGTAACACTCTGCCATTTAGATTCATCTAAGCCTTCATAATACATGAAAATTGGTGGATTCTCAATCCTTCTCACTTCCCAATGATTTATCCGATGACAACCAACTCTTTCCCACTAGTGTTCCATTGCTAGCTAGACCTGACTCATCACACACTTCTAAGAACCATATGATCACTTCCTGAATCCCATTGAAACCGAAACCCACTAATGTGTGAATGACTCCACACTCACATCCTGAAGACCACCAGATAGATGCTCCAACTAATACCTCAGCAACGAGCTACTCCTCTGGGCTCTTTAGTCCGTTAATCACTAACGGTTGCTAACCACTGAATCCTAACAATGATGAATAACCCTTTTTGTGGGACCCCATCCGTAGGCCTCCCACATAAAACCCTTTTTCCAAAGGTGTCCTAAACGAGCTTCCCGCTCTCGGGATTTAGAAATCATTATCTTCAGGGTTCCCACCCTGACTCACTCACCAGCTCAAACGCCCACAGCTGAATGGCAATAGCTGAAAAAGCCTTTTCCCTAAATCGGGCTACAACCACTCCAAAGACATAGCCTACAGTCCCAAAAGTGCAATAGATCGCACACTCAATCCTTTCCATCCGATACAAGAGATCCAAGGAAAGTCGGACGACACAAACACTTATGTCACGCCGACCGTCCTGAGCTCACCGGCACTGAAATAATGTTGCATATTCATGTAACAAACTGACCCCGAGCTGGAATACACCTAATCTTGGGATCACAAGCCTGCACACTCTTTCGAGCTCGGAAACTTAGAGGGTGCAATCCTTTCCATATAAAGCGACGGTCCAAACCATCAATTAACTATTTCACTTCCAGCTGCAAACCCTAGCTGAACATAATCATCACTCCTTTCTGGAGTTCCGACGACCCATATCCCAACCTCGAGCAAACCCCCGTGCCTCAACTCTATAATTTTCGCTGCTAACATCTCCTACTCCACCCGTGAAATATAACGAGTACCGATCATATTCCTGATCCCAAATAACTGCAACACTCTGTTCATCAGAATATGTCCCAGAACTAAGAAGCTCGACCAGCTCCTCCCCTTGCCGTCGTTACAGATGCCAAAGCTGCTGCGGCAACCGTGTCAGCAATGTCTGCATGACACTCGACAAAATACTATACCATGGAGGTCTTGAAAGACCCAATCATCTTCGGAATTTATCCCCGAACAATCTCGATCAACTCCTCCAGGAGGATCTCCCTAACACGATCCTTTGACAGTGCTGGCCTATCCTGGCAGCCAGCTCCCGATCCTAACCTGGACCCGGTCACAATATGTCTCATGACCACCATTCTAGAAATACACCAAAAGATCTCTAATATCCTATATAATGACAGGGAAACAACTCCAAAACCCAACCCTAAGGCTTGTGACTTCCTTGCTACGCGTATTGGTCCTGTGCTTTCAGTAGTACGGGCCCATACTACCTTCCACACCTACCCATATTTGTCTCAAGTATCATCACAACGCCCTAACAATATACATAAATATAGCGAGCGCTTAATTCCTCACTCCTAGAGGAATGCTAAACATCTCATAACTGGCCTCCCGGCCTCCCACTACCCACCTAATCCATGAAACTTCCACCGACCCTGCAGCATTAGTGTATACTAGCCACACATAATGCTGGACCCGATAGACTTTCGAATATCCAATTATACCCTAAGGTCGAATCAAACATTCTCAGGCTATAATATCTTGATTATACACAGCCATGATGCATACACTAAACAACTACAGTAAGGATATCAATCTCATATAAAGAAAACCCTAGGTTAATAGGCATCATAAAATCAGGCAATTCTATCATGCAATTCCTGAAGATCCCTAGCCTAGTACTAGCATGTTGTTCTAACATAGCACATAATCAGATAACTTGTGTGGTAATTTGGGGTCTACTTACTGTCTCTGTCTGATCGTACCCTCTGCATGCTCCTTTACTTATTTCGAAAATCTTTTGAAAACCATTTTTAAAATCCCTCCTTGATTTGAGACTGGATTCACATGAATGTTCCTCCAGTTCACTCAAACCAAGGCTCTGATACCAACTTGTAACACCCGTAAAATTTGAGTCAATTTAAAACATTTTATTTCATTCAAAAACCATTAAGTTCATACATCTTGTTTTCAAAATAGTTTAAACATTAGAGTATCCCCCAGAACCATATCACATAAATCATAAAACATGAGGAGTGGTACGATCACAACTTCTCCTTGCCACAATCTCCTGAAGTACCTGAAACAATACACTAAACTGTAAGCCCGAAAGCTTAGGGATTTACCCCCAAACTACCAACCACATACAAACATAATCATAACATATCATATCACAATATAGAAGAGCAATGCTTCTAAATTCCGCAGTGTGACTGGTCTGCCCTCAACAGGCCTTCAGTCCACTTGGTCCACTCTCTGAGTCTAAAGTACGACTGGACCACCCGCACCGTGCCTTCAGTCTATCTGGATCTATCTGAGCCTTCGGTGTGACTGGACTGCCATACAGGCCTACAATCTATCCGGACCGCTCGTAGGGTATGTTGGCCTTAAGCAAAAAGTAGGACCGCCTCAACTTAAACATCAAGTAAATAACCATGTGTACATATAATAGGTAATCACATAACAGTCCATAGGAAAACAAATCGATCTAGCAGATCATAAAGCATAACATCAACCCTACCAGGATACTGACCTAAACCAGGTCACTAACATAGCATCATCCTATATACCAGGATACTGACCTAAACCAGGTCACTGACATAGCATCATCCTATATACCAGGATACCGACCTAAACCAGGTCACTGACATAATACTGTCCTAATTACCAGGACGCCGATCTAACATATCAATAAGCACATTAACAGGTCAAGTACAGATATCATATATAACTATCTCACATATCATCGATCATAGCGATCACTCATGAACACAGCATCGACCTAACAGGTCACTAACATACCAATCCTAACGGATCATATCAGCATAACAACATATTGTCTATTCTGGTACAAATCTAATAGATCATAACCACATATAGCATACTGTAACCAAGATAACAACTAAAAGGGTCGGCCTTGGTGCCTTAGACCCTATTGGTATAGTAAGGATAACTCACCTGCAATTGTCGATTGAAAAGATAAGACCAGGCTGCTCATACCACTGACACGGTCTTCACCACAGAACACTACCAAAGAACCAAATCCATAAATACCAATATTACTAAAGTACCCTTGGAAGTCAAACTGGTCAACTCTTGGTCAAAGTCAAAGTCCTCAGTCAAATTCAACCTTCCTGGTTGACTCTACTCGCTGAGTCAACCCGTCGACTCGCCGAGTTCCCATACCCAGAAAACTCTCTAAGCACAACTTAACTCGCCGAGTCGCCCCCAAGACGCGCCGAGTCCAATGATCTCTGAGTTTCTATATTTGTGATGTTTCATGTGAGCCTTGAGAGTAGATCCCAATTTTAAAGGTTATTTCTCCATTTTTGGTCTTATATGCGTTGCATGAACGTAAAGTTTGAACCTTTACGCGACTTTCGAGTGCTAGAAGGTTAGATCTATAAATTAGAGAAGCGGATATGACCTTACGAGGTCAGATGAGTGTTGTCATGGGAGCAACTCGCCGAGTCCATAAAGGGACTCGACGAGTCGAGTCGGGGTTGCCCCGCGATTCGTTACTGAGTAACCCGATGAGTAGAGAGGGAACTCGTCGTGCCAAGTGAGGCTTAGAGGAACTCAGAGGACCAGTGTGGACTCGCCGAGTCACCCGAGTGCACTTGACGAGTCTGGTTAAAGTTTGACCTTGACTTCGTTGACTTTTAGGGATTAGTCAATGCTTGGACTTTTGAGTCATTATAAGGGTAGAATGGTCTTTTACCTAGAGTGGTAATTAGAGCTATGTGACAGAGTACCTTGTATCCTATCTGTATGATATGATTTTTATGTGATTTGTGCTATGGATGATCCAGATCATACAGAGTCAGGACCAGAGGCTCAACGGAGTTAGGGCCAGAGGGCCTACAGAGTATTGGGACTGGAGGGTCTGCCTGAGACACATTGACCACAGGGTCAAATAGAGTTATAGCCTCGAGTGGCTAATATGTGTTATATGTGGTATTTTGGGGAACTCACGAAGCATTTATGCTTATAGTGTTTTGTGTTATGTGTTTCAGGTACCAATGAGGATCGCGGGAAGGCGCCGACATGATCAGTACACACTATCGAAGTTTCATATGTTTTGATCTTGTGTTGTGTTTTTATGGTTTTGACTTGTGATACATTGAGATTTGAGAATATGTATGAATGAAATTAAATTTTTAAAAGTGAAATTGTTTTGAAATTTACGTTGTTACAAGTTGGTATCAGAGCCTTGATTTGAGGGATTCGGATGCACCTTCTAGTGCATTTGTACTCAAACTGAGGATCTGAGGAAATGTTTTTCAAAACAAAACAAAATTTTTCTAAAAGAGTACGAAGGTTTTGAAAAGAGCAGAGTAGTGTGTACGATCAACCAGCGCCCGAATGGTGATTTCCCAAAATACCCTTATATTATGTGTTATGAGATATGAGATGATATGTTATGCATGCTACTGTAGGATAGGTATTCTTATTAGGACTAGAGTGGCCTGATTTGTGATGCCTTAGCCTAGAGGTGTTGCTGCTAGGAGATGCTTGAGAGTGAGTAGATAGCAGCGCGGAGCTTATGAGAGATCTGCTTGAGAGTAGATTATGCATAGTGAGAGTAGAGTGCTTGGGATTTGCAATCCTAGGAGGAGGACTTAGGGTGAATACTGATGCGGTGTGGACGATAGTATTGGGCCCGTACTACTAAAGACACCGAAGCAGCACGCAGCCTAAGTAAGAATCCTTGGGGTACCAGGGAACGTGTAGGGTTGAGTTATCGAGTGTGAGTATGCTCGAGCGATTCTCTGATATTTTTATGTTGTATTTCAGATATATAATGGTTGGGACACGCCACAGACCAGAGACCAGCATGATGAGTGATAAGGAGCTACACCAGATGATCCATGATGAGGTGGCTGCGGCTATCCGCGCAGAGATTCCAGAGATGTTCGGGTCTATTAAGACCATGTTGATTGAGACTTTTGATGAGATATACGCAGTGGTTACTAAGGCTGCAGCCGTTGCAGCTACCGCGGCTGTTGTTGCTGCTACACCTCTGGGTGGTGATTCGTTGCTATTTCGAGAGTTCAACAACACGAAGCCACTAGAGTTTGATGGGACGTAGGATCCGATTGCTGCGATGAGGTGGGTTTATGATATTGAGTGATGCTTCTGTACGTGTTCATGTCCAGAGCATTTGAGGGTCCGGTTTGCGCTGAACCAGCTTCGCTTGGGAGCGAAGGACTGGTGGAAGTTTGTGACGACACACTAGCTTGCCACGGTGACCTGGGAGAGGTTCACCGCTATGTTCTGTGATGTGTACGTTCCCCCGGTGCAGAGCGAATGTTTGGCCCAGGAGTTTCTGACCCTCAAGCAGGGTACTGAGTCTGTTACTTTGATCACCAGGATGTTCCATGAGAGGGCGATGTTCTGCCCTGAGCACGTATCTACCGAACAAGCATGTATGAGTCAGTACTGGAGTATTCTGAGGAGAGACATACGAGAGTTCGTGGTGAACTCGTCGTACCAGACATTTGCCAAGCTTTAGGAAAATGCTCGGAAGAGGGAGATAGAGCTGGAGACTCAAATTAGGGAGGAGGCAGAGTCTTAGGGGAGGGATCGGCGACCGGCTCAGTCCCAGCTCACAGCTAATCCGCCCAATCCCGCTGATTCGAGATCAGGGAACCAGAGGGGCCACACTTGTAGCAAGTGCTACAAGGGTCATGAGGGAGTGTGTAGATCAGGGTCTTGTTACATGTGTGGCAAGGAGGGGCATATGGCCAAGGATTGCCCCAAGGGGTTTGCAGTATGTTTTCACTGTAACCAGACCGGACACCGGAAGGCCGAGTGTCCGCAACTGTGGGGATCACCACAGGGAGCATCACTGGGATCTGCCCCTGCTCTTGTTCGAGCTACCGAGAGTCAGCCGGTGAAGGCCGAGGCACTGAAGGCACGAGGGAAAGCCTTCCAGTTGACCGCGGAGGAGGTCCGTGCAGCGCCCGATGTTGTGGCAGGTATGTATTCATTCATGTATTTATTATGATGATAGAGACATTGTGCTTACATTATGACATGCATAGGTACTTTTCTTGTGAGTTCCGTACCTGCCTTTTGTGTCATTAGCTTTTAGCCAGCACATTAGTATTCTTCGAGAGGCGTTGAGTCGACCCTTTCAAGTTTTCATAGCTGACGAGCGAGCGGTGATACCACTGATGTGATTTCGGGATGTGTACTTGAGATCTTCGGAGTTGAGTTCCGATTTATTTGGTTCCCATTGCGATCGGGGATGTCTGTCTCATCGTGGGAATGAACTGGTTGAGCAGATTTGGAGCGGTTATCGACTGCGAGCGGCAGCTGGTGACCATACGAGACCTTAGTGGGGGAGTTCTTACGGTGTACGGCGAGGGTACCTGTTCCGGTTCAGCGTTCTATTCGGCTGCCAGAGCTAGGCAGAGTCTATAGCAGGGCTGTAGTGGGTTAGTGGCTTATGTGGTGGATACGAGGATTGATGTGGAGAGACCGAGATCGATTGATGAGGTTCCGATAGTGCATGAACTCCTGGATGTTTTCCCCGAGGAGTTGCCGGGTGTGCCTCCCGAGAGGCAGGTAGAGTTCCGTATCGATTTGATTCCGGGGGCAGCGCCTATCGCCAAGGCGCCCTGTCAACTTGCGCCTCCAGAGACGTAGGAGTTATCCTCGCAGCTTCAGGAGCTGTTGGGGAGGGTTTCATTTGGCCGAGTAGCTCGTCGTGGGAAGCGGCGATCCTTTTTGTCAACAAAAAGGATGGTTCACACCGGATGTGCATTGATTACTGGGAGTCAAACAAGTTGACGGTCAAGAACCATTACCCCTTGCCGAGGATCGACGATTTGTTTGATTAGTTACAGGGAGCGTCATGGTTCTCCAAGATTAATCTGTGTTATGGATATCATCATATGAGGGTGTGCAATGAGGATATCCAGAAGACAGCATTCAGGACTCGTTATAGGCATTACGAGTTCGTGGTGATGCCTTTCGGGCTCACCAATGCACCGGCGACGTTCATGGATCTCATGAACAGAGTGTGCAGGACGATGCTGGATCGTTCGGTGATCGTGTGTTGGATTAGTGTCTAAGCGCGTAACCATATTTGGTAAATACTTGACCCGTTTGTGCATGGTCCTTTTGGGTTGCCTTCACCAAAGCAACTTCACTGGAGAAATAATAGAGAAAGAGGTTATTATGATTTATTAATATATTATATGAATAATATATTAAAGGAGAAATCATATTTGTTTAATTAATATTGGTCAATAATTAATTAAGAGTTAATTTTGTGATCAAATGTAATTAATTAAACTAGAGGGGCTAAATTGTAACTATGTGATAGTTGCAAAATTAGGGAAATGGATGCCCTATAGATAGGGTTCACGAATTCAAGGTGATAGGGCCTTAGAATTCGTCAAAGGATAAGGCTTCAAGGCTTATCTTATGGGTTACTTGGTGGGCAAGCAACTAGATAAGGATATGGACTGAAACCCTAATCTATACCCTATATAAAGACCCCATAGGCTTAGGAAATCGGCCACTTGATCCTAAGAAGACCTAGAGCCGATTTTTGCCTCTCCCCTCTCTCTCTCTCTCTCTCTCTCTCTCTCTTGCCTCTCCAATTGCTTATGGTGTTTGTGAGCCATAAGAGGTACTACACTCGTGGTACTTGCTTTCAAGACTAAGATATTGAAGATTTGTGTTGTTATTGCAAGATAACAACAAGAAGTATGTAATCCCTTCTACTATATAGATTTCGAAATACCTAGGTTAAGCTAGGGTTCTTCTGGTGTTCATAAAGTTGTGTATCTAATAGAGAAAACATAGATCCAAATCTAGGGTTGCATGCACACATAGGATTGTTTGTGTAAAACTCATCATCATGTTGATTGATGATACGTTGGTGTATTCGAGATCTAGAGAGAAGCATGAGGAGCATTTGAGGCAGATCAGAGAGGCTTTACGCCAAATTCTCCAAGTGTGATTTTTGGTTATGAGAGGTCCGGTTCCTGGGGCATCTCGTTAACTAGAACGAGATATTGGTCGATCCGGCCAAGATTGAGGCGGTGATGAGTTGGGAGGTGTCGAGATCCCCCTCAGAGATAAGGAGTTTTCTAGCGTTGGCTGGCTATTATTAGAGATTTATCAGAGATTTCTCCAAGATTGCTATTCCTCTCACCAGGTTGACCCGGAAGGGCATAGCATTCAGTTGGGGCCGAGATCAGCAAGCCTCATTCGAGACACTTCGCCAGAGACTATGTGAAGCCCCAGTGTTAGCCCTTCCAGAGGGGATGGAGGATTTTGTGGTGTATTGCGACGCGTCGATATCAGGATTTGGTGCAGCGCTGATGCAGAGAGGTCATGTGATAGCATACGCATAGAGGCAGTTGAAGCCTCATGAGACGAGATATCCCACTCATGATCTGGAGTTAGGGGTTGTGGTGTTCACCCTCAAGATCTGGCGTCACTATTTGTATGGGATTCGGTGTACCATATACACGGATCACAAGAGCTTGAAGTATCTGATGGATCAGCCCAACTTGAATATGCGCAAGAGGAGATGGTTGGATGTGGTAAAGGATTATGAGTTTGAGATCATCTACCACCCGGGCAAGGCTAATGTTGTAGTTGATGCTCTGAGTCACAGGGTAGAGGGTCCCCAATACGAGACGTTTTTTTGAGATTGACAGTGATGACTCCGGTGTTGGACACCATTCGGGAGGCCCAGGTAGAGGCCATGAGACCGGAGAACCGTAAAAGAGAGCGGGTGATCGGGCATATGTCTAAGTTCATTGCTGATAGTCGAGGGCTTATAACCTTTTAGGGTCGGATTTGGGTGCCGTTTGAAGTCGGGGCACGTACCATTCTGATGGAGGAGGCGCATAGATCGAGGTTCTCAATCCATTCTGGGGCCACTAAGATGTATTTGGACCTGAAGAAGGAGTATTGGTGGCCCTGTATGAAGAGGGATGTCGTGTGGTTCATAGAGAGGTGCCTGACCTATGGCAGGATGAAGGCCAAGCACCAGCGTCTGCATGGGAAGTATGTAGCCACTTGATGTTCCTGAGTGGAAGTAGGAACAGGTTTCCATGGATTTTATCAGAAAATTGCCGAGGACTACGAGGGGTGTCGATGCAATTTGGGTGATTGTTGATCGGCTGAAGAAGAGCGCTCACTTTTTTGCTATCAATGAGGGCTCTTCTATTGAGAGGCTTGCATATATGTGAGAGAGGTGGTATCGCGACATGGAGTACCAATGTCGATCGTGTCAGATCGAGATGTGCGTTTCACTTCCAGATGCTGGAAGAAATTCCATGAGGAGTTGGGTACGAGGCTGCATTTTAGTACCGCATACCACCCACAGACGGACGGTCAGAGTGAGCGGACGATTTAGACGCTCGAAGACAAGCTGCGACCTTGAGTGTTGGACTTCGGAGGAAGTTGGGACACGTATTTGCCATTGGCTGGGTTTTCTTATAACAACAGCCACCATTCGAGTATCGGCATGCCTCCCTTTGAGTTGTTGTACGGGAGGAGGTGTCGGAATAGCATATGATGGGGAGAGGTCGGGCAGCGAGTGATGGGCAGCACTGAGTTAGTGCTTCAGATGACTGAGCAGATACAGCGGGTCAGACAGAGATAGTTGAAAGCTCAGAGTCGCCAGAAGAGCTATGCGGATAGGCGACGATCCGAGCTCGAGTTTCAGGTGGGGTGATATTTGCATAATTAGTCATATGTTTAGCATACATTTTTATTAATTTTTAGCTAATCATGTGCATAATGTGGACAAAAGGTACTTAATAATGCTTAAATTATGTTCTCAGTCCAAAAGACATGCTTGGAAGTAAAAATGAACAAGGAGAAGCAATTAGAGACCAAAGAATGAAGAAGGAGGAAAAACACACACCTACTCGGCGAGTACCCAAGAATGTTCCCGAAGATAATTCAAGACTCCTGCCCAAACGCGGATTCTACGCATCTACTCGGCGAGTTGGGTGACCTACTCGCCGAGTTGCCCCTGTTTTGTGATAATTATAAATATCGAACCTTTATCCAAATTAGGGACCTTTTCTGGCTTTTTGGAGGTGCACCTGCGATTAAAGAACCCTTTGAGGAGCTGAGAAACCCTAACCTTCGATCTTTTGAAGAATCAAGGCAATTTAGGTTATACTTTCCACTTAATCTTAGGATTTAAGCATGTCTAGCCTAGTTGAACTTGTTTTTGAGCTTACTTTTACTATAACCATGAGCTAAATTTGTATTGTTTCTGTTTGGGAAGACCAAGTTACTCCTATGGTTTAATTATTATTTTTGATTGATTGTTTATTGTTGATCTTATTAAATTAAGTTTCTTAAAGAACCTTATGCATTAACCATAACTATTTTCTGTTAATTGGAAGACAATTAAGCTGCATGAACATCTCTTAGTTGTTAACCTCATATGTTTATGTGAACACTTTATCATATGCCTAGGAATAATGAGCATGAAACTAGGATTAATTAGAGAATGGGTAAATTAATGTGTGAGCTTGTTTGAGAAACCAACAAACAAGAGGTTAATTGAAACACCAACTTGATTAACCAATTACAAATCTTATTTAATCTAAATGATTGAAGTAGGGAATTAATTAGTTTAAACAATTGGCCACTGCTTGAATTGATTAATTGTCTAAGGGTTAGTAGTAATGAACATGAACCTAACCACTATAGTTGGTAACCAATAACAATTGATCTATCATATAAATAACCATTGGAGTGAATTGGTTGGACATAAACAGAAACTCTTTACCAAATTTGGTGAATTTGTTACTTGTCTAAGTTGTTTAGTTAATTGAGTGCTTAAGTGGTGTGTTTAAGTTTCTAGTCTTGTAAAAATAGAGAAAAACCCTTTTACTTTTATTACTTGCTTAGTTTAAATTAGTTATTAGTTTAATTTCCATTCTCTGATTTCGACACCCTACTTATCCAACTATACCACTAAAAGATAGGTTCACTGCCTTTTTGTGCTAAATTTATCAAAGTAGGAATAAAACTAGTGCATTTTACACACATCAAGTTTTTGGCGCCGTTGCCAGGGAACGGTTCCAAAATTAAGTCTAATTCCTAATTTTATCGTTCCTTTGTGTGAGTTTTTCTTGCACAAAGTTATTTTTCAGTAATACAGTAAGTAGGTTAGGTTTTAGAAATTATTAGTTTCTTTTTAGAAGTTGTTTAATTAGTTTTAATTTTTTTAGTTTTAAGCAGGCTACTCGCCGAGTGCATTCGCACCTACTCGGCGAGTACCCTGCTGTTTGCCAAACTATTTTTCGTTTTCGTTCTGTTTCATTTTTGTTCTTTTTATGAGTTTTTTTTTCTTGTTTGGTTGCAGTTGTTTTATGACCCGAGGATCTGATACACCTCTGGTCCGTCCTCTCGAAGACCCGGAATCCGCACTAAGGAGGAACAAAGGAAAATCCGTTGAAGAATCCGTTTCTTCAAAGAATTCGCCACTAAAGAACCTCAGGTCTGTTTTCAGCAAGAAGAAGAGCAACAAATCAGTAGAATCCAACGCCTCTTTAGCAATTGAACACCCGATTAAAGAAGACACCGAGTACAAGACCGAGGAAGAAGAAGAACCTACATACGAGCACGAATCCGATTTTGAGGATGATTTAGCTATCACTATAGCTAATATCGACGAAGTCCCCATGAAGGAATGGAAGAAGAGGATGCACGATGACACTGGCCCGGGACTTGTGCAGCCCGCAATTCCCACAACTGCTACTTTTGAGCTTAAGGGTCATGATGGAACATCAGCCTCCGGCAAGTCTTCTGGTCTTCTGCTGTGGCGGAGATCTGACATCACAATCAGAGACACGCATTAGAGCCGCCCCAGGGACTGTGCCCCGGGAGCGGGCTTCGACAGTCAAGTTAGATCAGCTAGAAGATCTGAGATGGTCCTCCATAGCTGGAGAGAACCATCTTGGTGCTGGTGGTGGTTGATGGCGGCAGGTGGCGGCTGAGCCACCCGGCCGGAGTATAGTAGCGGCTGAGCCATTAAGAAGTCTAGTGGTGGCCGAACCACTTGGGGAAGAGTCTAGGGAAAGGCTTCCTTCTCCATGGAGGAGGTACTATTCATTATATAGGGGACATTTAGGTCAGGCCTTGAGCCAGCCTAATTCAGGCCCAACTAGCAAGGAGTTGGGCAAGGCCACCCGGAGGCGCCCGACGGGGCTGGCGGGCGCGCACCAGGAGAGGATCGCAAGGGAGTGCCAGGCGAGGGAGCACTTGGTCGAGCCGGCAGGAAAGTCCCTAGGGGGGCTGGCAAGGGAGTCCCCAGCAAGGGCTGGCAGGGGAGTCCCCAGCAGGGGCTGGCAAGGGAACACCAGGCAGGGTTGGTAGGAGCGCCAGGCCAAGCTGGCACGCTAGAGCAGTCTAGGCCACGCTAGTGGACCATATCTCATCAAGTCCCCCTAGTCTGGTGTTATTGGTACGCGGCCAATGACATCGGACAAGAACTAGTCATATAAACCAACAGGAGAGTCCCCAGCTAGGCTGACAAGGGAGTCCCCAGCAAGGTTGGCAGCAGAACGCCAGGCAAGGCTGGCGGGAGCGCGCCATTGGTTGCTGGCACGCTAGAGCAGTCTGGGCCATGCTAATGGACCATATATCATTAAGTCCCCCCAGGCTGGTGTTATTGGTATGCGACCAATGACATCGGACTGGACTTAGTCATATAAACTGTGCGTCATCAAGTCCCCCTAGTCTGATGCGATTGGGTTGCTGACAATCGGATCGGACTAGTTAAAGCACCAAAGCATTTAAATAATAAAGAGAAATGACCGAACCTCGCCCATGAAATCCGTGGGATTATGCGATGAGCCAAACGCTGCTTGAGTTGACTTGATACTCGTTCATTGAGAAGAGTGTGAGCCGGTCAGTGAGATGCAACGTAACTGTTGTTGCGATCATGCGCACCGAGGCTGCTAAAGAGTGTTACGCGACACTGATGCCGGTGCAATGTCGGACCGGGGTAGCTAAGAACCATAAGCTTGCCATTCAGTACCTGAGACTGTGATCTGACGTGACTGTTGAGGTAGCCATGTGAGATAGGATGTCTCCAGTAACCATCTACATAGTCTGCATTGCGGCGTACCAACCCTATTCCCCCCCCCCCCCTTTTCTTAGAGGAGGCGTGGAATAGGTTCCGAGAGCTGGGCGACTAGGTTGCTAACGAGGGTTACGTAATAAGACTATTGTCGATAGCCAGACAACAGAATTCTTGAGGAACAAGTAGTGAGGCTATAGGTAGGAAACATGCGGTGCGACTGTTGCCGAGAGCCAGGCAGCATAGGTGCTAAGGGATAAGCGGTGAGGCCAGGGTTATGGGTTGCACAGCAAGACCATTTCCGAAAGCCAGGAAATAGAGATGTTGTGGGATACGCGACGAGGCTACAGGTAGGGTTACGCAGCAGGACTGTTTCCGGGAGCCAGGGAACAGAGGTGCTGTGGGATGCGTGACGAGGCTATAGGTAGCAGGGCAGCTGTCGGGATGACCTTCTTGCTGGAGAGTAACCTCACCATAGCAGGTTGTAATGTAGATAACACTTCATTGATCGTCCGGGCACAAGAGAACTGTGATGACTATGAGATAGGAAACACCAAGATTATGGTGTTGGTCATGGAATAAGCTTGTGATGTGCGACTTATGATGCGCGACTTAGGAGAATAGCTTGGGCTTAGCAGCCAACGAACATGGAGATGTCTTGCAGGAAAGCATCGCGTATAACAGATCAGGTTTGGCTGCTAACGATCGTAGATAAATCACATGGAAGAGCATCACGTGGAATGGATCAGGCTTGGCTGCCAACGATCATAGATAAACCACGCGAAAGAGCATCGCGCGTAATGGATCGGGTTTGGCTGCCGACGATCGTAGATAAATCACACGGAAGAGCATCACATGGAATGGATCGGGCTTGGCTGCCGACGATCGTATATAAATCGCACGGAAGAGCATCGCGTGGAATGGTCGGGGCAAGTTGCTATACTGGAGTCGGGCTGAGAAGCCAGGCGACTCGAGGCAAAGGTACTGAACCTCACATGCAGAGCTTGCCGCTATAATGAAGTCAGGCTAAGAAGCCACGCGACTCGAGGCGAGGGTACCGAACCTTGCATGCGGACCTTGCCGCTATAATGGTGTCGGGCTAAGAAGCCAGGCGAATCGAGGCGAGGGTACTGAACCTTGCATGCGGAGCTTGGTGCTATAATGGAGCCGGGCTGAGAAGCCAAACGACTCGAGGCGAGGGTACTGAACCTCGCATGCGGAGCCTGCCGCTATAATGGAGTCGGGCTGAGAACCCAGGCGACTCGAGGCGAGGGTACTAAAACTCGCATGCGGGGACTGCCGCTATAATGGAGTCGGGTTGAGAAGCCATGCGACTCGAGTCGAGGGTACTGAACCTCGCATGCAGAGCTCGCCGCTATAACGGAGTCGGGCTGGGAAGCCAGGCGACTCGATGTGAGGGTACTGAACCTCGTATGCGGAGCTTGCCGCTATAATGGAGTCGGGCTGAGAAGCCAAGCGACTCGAGGCGAGGGTACTGAACCTCGTATGCGGAGCTTGCCGCTAAAATGGAGTCGGGCTGCGAAGCCAGGCAACTCGAGGCGAGGGTATTGAACCTCGCATGCGAAGTGTGCCGCTGTAATGGAGTCAGGTTGAGAAGCCAGGTGACTCGGGGCGAGGGTGCTGAACCTCGCATGTGGAGCTTGCCGCTATAATGTAGTCGGGCAGAAAAGTCAGGCGACTCGAGGCGAGGGTACTAAACCTCGCATGCGGAGCTTGCCGCTGTAATGGAGTCAGGCTGAGAATGTGACAACCCAAGTTGTTCCGTTACATTTCCCCGTTACCGTTAACAGAATATTCACATTATAAAAGTTCCGTTAATTAGAGGTCGTAAATTTAATAAACATTCCATTTGTTTACACCTATTATGCCGTTAAGTCGTGATAAAAGAAAATAAAAACACATAACACACATTTCCATTTATTTGGAAAAGTTAGTTTTTATTATTACGACCACTAAATCGGGTGCGACGAAAAGCCCCGTTTAACGGCAGTATCGGGTAAAATTCCACTGAGCCCCGACTCGGAACCCTATATAAAGGTGAGTGGAGTCCATTGGAGACTTTTTACACTCTCTCTCTATACTCTCTCTCTCTAGACTCGTTTTCGCCCCGAATCCGCAACCAAACGCTTCCAAATTGTAAGTCCTCTTACCCTAGCTTATTCTAAACATTATGATTCGTGTCTATAGCCCAAAAATCAAACTTAGAAGCTGTTGAAAAGGATTTTACGGCCTAAGCTCCTCCTTAGGCCTTAAACACCTTAAATGAGGCCAAATTGACCCCAAAATGTCCCTAAAGGCTTGGAAATAAATTAAGGGATTAGCCTAGGAGTGTTTGATCAATTAAAACAATCAATTTGGGGTATAAAAGGGAGTTTACGGCCCAGGCATATGCCAAGGCCGTAAACACCCCTTAATCATGTCTAAATGTCCTAAAAACACTCCTAAAACACCCTAGGACTTAATACATAAATTAAGGGCTTATCCTTTTGGGTTTAGAACATTTAAACATAAGGATTTGGAGGATTGAAAGGAGTTTACGGCCGCAAAATCATGGTGAGATGTCCCTGGGCCGTAAACTAAGCTTTGGGAGTTTACTCTTGAAGAGTAAACTCCATTCCCTAGCCATACACACCTTTAGAGGCTACCCGGGACACCCAAACACTTAACCAAAGTGTTTTCTGCTCCTTTGAGCGCGTATACTTGTTTAATTAGTATTAAATATACTAATTGTATGTGAACATATGTTATCATATGTTAAATAGGTCATCGAGTGTGTTCGAGTCTTTACGTGACACCGAACGCCCAAACGGCACCTACGTCGGACCTACTAACACCACGTGAGTTCATACCCCTGAATGAACGTTTTAATGTTTTTACATGTTTTATAGGGGGGAATACAAGTTAAACATGCCAGTTATCATATCAATCACACATGATTGATAACCCGCATGCACAAGATTTTACCACACTGTACACTATTTAACCGAGTAGGACACTATAATGGTTTTCAAAAGGGATTTCAATTGTTTCAAAACTCTTACTTATACTGTTTTACCTAAATTCATTTTAAACTGGTTTATGAAAGATTCCAAAGATTTCTAAAGGTTTTCACACTTATTTTACCAAAGAATACCAAATGCGAGTTTTCCTGAGTATAAAGGTTTTTCCAAGGTTTTCATCAAAGTTCCATCTCACGTTGTATATTTTTACTTGTTAGTTACCGCTGCTTTGCTTTCATGTATTTTAAACTCCTACTCGATAATGCTTTCACTTCGTGATGCGTTTATACCTGTTATTGTCTCTATTTCACTTATACTTGTAGTCGGTTATACCTGATAGACGCTCTTACTTCACTTATTGTTGTCCCCACTTCGTGATACACTTATACTTGGTACACTTATACTTCACGATTCTATTATCCCACACTGTACGCTTATACTTCACGACTCAGATGTTCCACTGTATGCTTATACTTCACGACTCGGATATTCCACTGTACGCTTCTACTTCACAAGTCGGTTATTCTACACTGTACACTTATACTTCACAATATGATTCCACTTGATACACACTCAAGCATAGTTAGATGTATGTATGTGCTTGTATAGATGCATATAAATAATGATTGACGGACTTAGGAAGGCTTGTCCGCCCTATTTCCTTTTCTTCGTTGAGATGTGGTCTGGTGGGATCGGATGTCCATCCGAAGGTCGTTTGATTCATTAGTTATATATTATGTACACAAGCATAGACATATGGGTTTACTTCAGTCTATTCAGTTATGAGTCTCTATCTCTAGTTCAACACTTACATTAGAAACCCACTATTTGGAAGTCTCTACCCACTATTTGGGATGCCTCTTCTGGACACGGCCTTCTCCGTCGTCTAGCTGGTAACCAGAGTCTCCTGTAGGGAGAGCGGACATTGTGTGTACAGATCTATACGGGATTGACAACCCCGCACCCAGACTGCTAGCTACAGTCCCGGCCTACCAAGCTAACGGGTGACAAATGTCATATTTTAGACGCTTGTAGGGCGTCTGGTACTCTAGTCAGTATGGTTACGAGTATCTCGGGTTACCTTATAATTCATTGTCCTTAAGGTAACGGTATTTCTCCAGCAATTTACACTGTATGTTGGTAATTCATTTTCAGAGTCACACTGTTTTGACCTTAAAAGACGTATCTTTCATTTGATACTGTCTGGGGTCTGTTTTCTCTGTTTAGACCTTACTAGACGCATCATTCATTTGATGCTGTCTGAGGTCTGTATCCACTGTATTCACTGTATCCACTGTATTCGCTGTATTCACTGTTTTAGAACTTGCTAGACGTATCATTCAGTTGGTACTGTCTGGGGTCTGTGTTCACTGTATTAGACCTTACTAGCTGTACCTTTCATTTGGCACTGCCTGGGGTTTGTGTCTCTTTCTGTTAGACTGAGCCAGGCGTGTTGTTCGTTCGATACTCTCCTGGAGTCTGTGATTCCTTTGCCTTATTCAGCAGTCCTCACTGCTGAGGCATATGTTATTTCCCTGCTGTCTCTTGCCTTCTTTAATAATCAAATTCAGTATTTTGATAATGATAGGAATTAAGGGAAAACTACTTTTTACCACATAACACTAACCAGTCTTGGTAGAAGACTGCTTTTATTAAAGAAAATATAGGATTTTTTGGAAAGAACTCTAATACACAGTAAACACTTAAACTACTACTTTATAAAGTTATTTGAACAAATGTCACTAAATACTTATGAACTCACCAGCATTTGTAAAAATGCTGATACTCGCTTTTCAAATAACTTGTATTCTCATGTCAGCAATTAGACAGGTACTCCCCCGGAGCTGTTGATGAAGATGGCCTAGTACCTTGTTGTACTTATTATATTTACTTGTATTACTTTGATACCTTGTAATGTAACCATGTAAAATTATTACTATTAATGCAATGTTTTGTTGTACTTTGATTACTATAATGCATGTGTTGTGATACTTGACATGACGTCATCCACCCCAGAACGTTTCCACCGTTCCGGTTTTGGGGTGTGACAGATTGGTATCAGAGCATTGTTTATAGTGAGCTAAGTATATCAATTCATAAAAGATATACAACCTATAAACACAAAGGGATAAAACACTCTGACCAAGAATTATACTTTAAAATATAACCATATTTTACCAAAGTATAAGAACATCCAGAATCTAAACACTCGAACAAAAGTATCACAAGAAGAACAAGAATAAAAGTCTTCGGATGTTGAGCATTACCGTCAAACCTGGGCAGTTATGTAATCGTAAGCTGGAATAAATGTAACCTGATCAACTACATTTATTCGAGATGCGATGAACGTGTGCTTGGGAGTGATAGTGGTGTTGCAACAGGTCTGAAACTTACCAACTAGGAATGTTAGAGCCAAACACTAAGATAAAATACTATAGGAGTATTTTGGAACACTAAATGATTCACACTAATCCCAGAATTCATATTCAGAAGATAAGGAAACAAACAAGAATTAAAATACCATAGGGGTGTTTTAGGATCCATAACCAACCTTGCGTGAATAACTAAAAAGATCCTTATTGATATACCTACAACTATAGAGGGTGTACTCCCAAGGTTATATATAATAAGGATCCCATAGGCTAAGAATGTGTGGTTTCGCTTCACTTCCTTTTCCTCGTTGGGATGTGGATATAGAGTAGTATCACATATTCGAAGGCCTATCGGATGTAAGTTATATATGATTTGTATACCCTGTGTAATCGTAGCAGGACTCGATATGGATCACCCAGTGAAATGTTAATAATCCCTTAGGATTCTTTAGACATTTCCATTCTCGCACGAACCCCGTAGAAAACCCTACCCTCTTCAGTGCTCGACAGATGAGTTGATAAAGACCCAGAGGAGGTTCATTGGGAAGATTTCTTGTTCGGAAATAAATGAACTGGGTCGAGACTATTGAATGCACCAAGTGCCTATATTCTTCTAGGGACATCGGTGCGAAATTTGCCTAAACTTCCGAGATTCCCAGACGCCCTTTATGAGGTGATGACACCCATTTTCGGATTCGTAAGTGAGGTAAAATAGAAATTCAATATGTCCATACGAGAAAAGAACCCTAGGAAACTACCCGAAGGAAACCAGCGCCGACTTCAGTCAAAGATACGAGGCAGACCGAGGGAGCCAATACATGGAACCCGGGAATTGTCTTTTCCTCCTGTTCGACACACTAATACACCCATAAATTAATACAAATTAGTGAGTTAGTGGTTACACAACTCACGCTATGTGTTAGGTAAATCGTCATTTCCTCGTTGCCAGATTCACGTTTAGGGCGGATCCCCACACCTTTATTGAGAGTGTTTAGCCATGAGCTTTCATGAGCCTCTCTTTCCGCAGTTTCGTTCCAAACCGTTCTCAAATCTCTCCAGGTCGGAGAGTAAAACCTTTCCCAGTATAAAGGTAACGTAGTAGGAACGACTCGCATCTTATAGCCTTTTTCCGATACTCATACACCTACTTCGATTTCCAGGACTACATCATAGGGATGTAGGTCGACACTCAGACAATCAGTACCCTAGGCACGGGAAAAATTTATGCCTAATATATTTAGGACAGGAATGTCCAGGGTTAGCCATCGTCTCTCATTACCTCGTATTCCTTTCTGTGTAGGGAAAACCATGTCGCCGAAGAAGCGTAACCAGTCCACAAGCAAGAAACCTACTCTCTTATTCGATGAAGCTACGTTTCAAGCTGTAGTCTCCGCAGCCGTAACAACTGTCATGGCTCACCTGAATGCTAACACCGCCAATGTTAGCAAGGGCCCTGTCGGAATTTTCGATCCTGGCAATGGACAGCAGCAACCAACACTTTCATACCCAGTCACCCAAGAACCTCAACCGAACCCACTAAAGAGAAAACTCAAGATTGAGGAGGGAAGTACCTCGGCTCAAGGACCTTCCGAAGGGCAACGAGCTGAGACGGCCAATGCTCCTGTAAATCCTTCCCTCCCGACTCCAAGAAGACCATACCTAGGAAACATTCCCCATTGCAACAAGTGTAGCTACCATCATCATGGTGTCTGTCGGGAGCTCTATTGTGCTAGGTGCCACATGTTGGGGCATACTGCTCGCGTCTGCAGAACCCCGGTTGAGTTCATTACATCAACCACAAATGTGGCAACCCGTACAGTTTGCCACCTATGTGGTGAAGTGGGACACTTCAAGAAGGACTGCCCAACCGAAGGGAAAGACAAGGACACAGGAGGAGCCTGACTCTATTGCTTAAGGAAGAGCGTCAAAGAACTCGTTAGATTTTGGTATGTCTCTCGATTTTGGTATGTCTCTCGACTCCAAGAAGACCATACCTAGGAAACCTTCCCCAATAAGGCAAAAGTCGCAGCACTGTTTTAAAATTTAAAAATTCATTAGGTAAAACTATAATGGCTAAACATATACGTCACGGCCATGTATAGTTAAGATGGACAGACCTAGAGTGAGCGAATGCCGCCTCATTTCCTGTTCCTCGTTTGGTTGTGGATTTAGGGCGGGGTCGCTCAGTCAACAGTCCTCCCCACCTTAAATATACATGACTAGTATATGTGAGGCGATTATAGGAATGGTCTTGTGAGAATCCACTCATGAAAAGGTACTCTACTAAGAAACACTTAGGACTCTCTATAGTTCCGTGTCGACTCTATCGGTCCAAGTATCCGTGGTAGTGATACACAGGACGAAACCCGAGACACCTAGAACTTGTGTGCTTGTTCGGCACATGACTCTAATGATCTTCATTATATATCATGTCGGAGTGTGCCAACTTCGACGACTCTATTGATCATGTTTTGACTTCGTGCCACCATGTGTACATCCTTAGTGTTGTGTAAAAAGAACTTTCTCCGTAGCCATGTCGGCAAATAAAGGTTCTCCCGAATCTAAAACTAACACAAATAATCAAACCTAATGCGATCCATCAATCGTCCCTCTTATCTCAAACCTTCCGAAGTACCCAAGAGAGGGTACCGTACGCTGTTGACCGACCCCTTGTAGTCAGATGGACACCGAAGTGAACGACACTGCAGATACTCCAGAAGACGATAACCACCCGAAGCATACCTAGTAGATTCCTTAGAAAGAACCTTCATCCTATCCCATGGAGCGGGAGCTAAAGTCAAGAGAACCCCTACGGATTGAGCTACTATAATGACCACGAATTCGAAATTTGTTGTCATCCCGGTTAAGCCAACATACTAGCTAACACCCTCGGTTGATAAAGAAACCTGAGTTGTAAGGGTCAAGGACACTGACTACGACCATCCATTCACGCTTAATTCCCCGAATTAAGCATCGCAGCGAATATCCCGGAAATCCGAGAGCTGCGATAAAGTAAGCTCTAATAATAATGGATGAAAAGATTATAGTTCCGAGTGATTGGAACCTATATTTACTAGATTCGACCTAGACCGAGAAAACTCGGAACCTTCGGAGGATTAGTGGCAGTAGATGCTCGTACTACTCAGGCACTTCGTCCATCCTGTTATGGACAAGTAGTGCCTATCATCCTCCACCCTCTCGCATGGAGGAAATCGTTGTCGCCTTGTAGATGATAGACTTCATTCTCCGAAGAGAACACTAGAATATCGAGAACCACAGGATAACCTCCGTAGCTAAGAATACTTGATTAAAGTGCGAAAGTAGTTGCGTTAAGCCTCATGAACCAAATCCCGAAAAGATTATAGACTTGACACCAGCCTTGGTGTTAGTCGAGGGGTTATGCAGGAGCATGCGCTTTCCGCACAAGAATAAACCAAAGTCTTAGAGGTTAATTGGACTATTAGGTGTTCCACGGATACTATCTCACGCAGAAATAGTAGAACCACCTCCTGAGATAGTCCAACACTCGTCTGGTGAAACCCTATCTCCCCGACCCTCAGGATTTTCGTGTCTCAAGATTCGTTAGTGCAGGTCCATTTTGCACAAGCTTGAGATAGACACTCTACAGCAGACAGATAACCGTAGATACGCAACCCATCCGATGACCTAGAAAGTCTCTATCAGCCAGTTGACAAGAAACGCGAAACCAAAGACCACCCGAGCTTTCTAAGAACCAGCCTGAATGACTACACTACCAGTATGGGAGAGAATGTTAGGAACTTCGAAATGGCGATCGCGCCAGTAATGATCTGCCATAGAAGTACACTATGTTCTAAGTACTGTAAAGCTCTACCCTTCCGAGAGCTTAGGACCATCTGAAAATCCTCAGGGATTTGTTCCAACCCTCTTCAGACCACTACTACATTCGGATACTCCGCAAGCTCCACACCTCGATCGATCCACTTCTTAGACTTGATATGCGATTACTCGACGAAACTCTTCATACCCAACTCATTTCGATAGAAACCATTGAGAACCCTAACCTTGTAGATACACTAGTCGGGACCCACTAACTACGCGAGACGAAATCCGCATCCCGTACGTGAAGGTCTGTTGGAATGACAAACACGGACCAGAGATCACTTGGGAATGCGAGGACAAGCCGTATAGGAAGTACCCTCTTGCCTCTACTTGGCCATTCATACCTATTTCCTTGCTTAGACCTGAATTTCGGGACGAAATTCCCTCTAACGGGGGGATGATGTGACAACCCAAGTTGTTCCGTTACATTTCCCCGTTACTGTTAACGGAATATTCCAGTTATAAAAGTTCCGTTAATTAGAGGTCATAAATTTAATAAACATTCCATTTGTTTACACCTATTATGCCGTTAAGTCGTGATAAAAGAAAATAAAAACACATAACACACATTTCCATTTATTTCAAAAAGTTAGTTTTTATTATTACGACCACTAAATCGGGTGCGACGAAAAGCCCCGTTTAACGGCAGTATCAGGTAAAATTTCACTGAGCCCCGACTCGGAACCCTATATAAAGGTGAGTGGAGTCCATTGGAGACTTTTTACACTCTCTCTATACTCTCTCTCTAGACTCGTTTTCGCCCCGAATCTGCAACCAAACGCTTCCAAATTGTAAGTCCGCCTACCCTAGCTTATTCTAAACATTATGATTCATGTCTATATCCCAAAAATCAAACTTAGAAGCTGTTGAAAAGGAGTTTACGGCCTAAGCTCCTCCTTAGGCCGTAAACACCTTAAATGAGGCCAAATTGACCCCAAAATGTCCCTAAAGGCTTGGAAACAAATTAAGGGATTAGTCTAGGAGTGTTTGATCAATTAAAACAATCAATTTGGGGTATAAAAGGGAGTTTACGGCCCAAGCATATGCCAAGGCCGTAAACACCCCTTAATCATGTCTAAATGACCCAAAAACACTCCTAAAACACCCTAGGACTTAATACATAAGTTAGGGGCTTATCCTTTTGGGTTTAGAACATTTAAACATACGGATTTGGAGGATTAAAAGGAGTTTACGGCCCAGACTTGTGTCAAGGCCGTAAACTCCCCAAAACACACCCAAATGATAGTTTTAATCCCCCCAAAATGGCATCACACTCCATTATAAATTGCCAGGAAGGTATTAGCGGCTTAAAAATTCACTTAACTCAAGGAATGAGAGTTTACGGCCGTAAACTCCCTTAGGAGTTGTCCCTAGGCCGTAAACTCCTATAAGATGCCCTTAGAAGCCTTAAACCCACTCATGCCTTTTTGGAAATGTACTTAGAAAAATCCCATGAACAAGCTAGAAGCCTTAAACACACTAGATCCCCTCACCATGAGTTTACGGCCGTAAACTCATGGTGAGATGTCCCTGGGCCATAAACTAAGCTTTGGGAGTTTACTCTTGAAGAGTAAAATCCATTCCCTAGCCATACACACCTTTAGACGCTACCCGGGACACCCAAACACTTAACCAAAGTGTTTTCCGCTCCTTTGAGCGCGTATACTTGTTTAATTAGTATTAAATATACTAATTGTATGTGAACACATGTTATCATATGTTAAATAGGTCATCGAGTGTGTTCGAGTCTTTACGTGACACCGAATGCCCAAACGACACCTTCGTCGGACCTACTTACACCAGGTGAGTTCATACGCCTGAATGAACCTTTTAATGTTTTTACATGTTTTATAGGTGGGGAATACAAGTTAAACATGCTAGTTATTATATCAATCACATATGATTGATAACCCCCATGCACAAGATTTTACCACAATGTACACTGTTTAACCGAGTAGGACACTATAATGGTTTTCAAAAGGGATTTCAATTGTTTCAAAACTCTTACTTATACTGTTTTACCTAAATTCATTTTAAACTGGTTTATGAAAGATTCCAAAGATTTCTCAAGGTTTTCACACTTATTTTACCAAAAAATACCAAATGCGAGTTTTCCTGAGTATAAAGGTTTTTCCAAGGTTTTCATCAAAGTTCCATTTCACGTTGTATATTTTTACTTGTTAGTTACCGATGCTTCGCTTTCATGTATTTTAAACTCCTACTCGATAACGCTTTCACTTCGTGATGTGTTTATACAAGTTATTGTCTCTATTTCACTTATACTTGTAGTCGCTTATACCTGATAGACGCTCTTACTTCACTTATTGTTGTCTCCACTTCGTGATACACTTATTGTTGTCTCCACTTCGTGATACACTTATACTTGGTACACTTATACTTCACGACTCGGATGTTCCACTGTACGCTTATACTTCACGACTCGGATATTCCACTGTACGCTTATACTTCACAAGTCGGTTAATTTACACTGTACACTTATACTTCACAATATGATTCCACTTAATACACACTCAAGCGTAGTTAGATGTATGTATGTGCTTGTATAGATGCATATAAATAATGATTGAAGGACTTAGGAAGGCTTGTCCGCCCTATTTCCTTTTCGTCGTTGAGATGTGGTCTGGTGGGATCGGATGTCCATCCGAAGGTCGTTTGATTCATTAGTTATATATTATGTACACAAGCATAGACATATGGGTTTACTTCAGTCAATTCAGTTATGAGTCTCTATCTCTAGTTCAGCACTTACATTAGAAACCCACTATTTGGAAGTCTCTACCCATTATTTGGGATGCATCTTCAGGACACGGCCTTCTCCGTCGTCTAGTTGGTAACCAGAGTCTCCTGTAGGGAGAGCCGACATTGTGTGTATAGATCTATACGGGATTGACAACCCCGCACCCAGACTGCTAGCTACAGTCCCGGCCTACCAAGCCAACGGGTGACAAATGTCATATTTTAGACGCTTGTAGGGCGTCTGGTACTCTAGTCAGTATGGTTACGAGTATCTCGGGTTACCTTATAATTCATTGGCCTTAAGGTAATGGTATTTCGCCAGCAATTTACACTGTATGCTGGTTATTCATTTTCAGAGTCACACTGTTTTGACCTTAAAAGACGTATCTTTCATTTGATACTGTCTGGGGTCTGTTTTCTCTGTTTAGACCTTACTAGACGCATCATTCATTTGGTGCTGTCTAAGGTCTGTATTCACAGTATCCACTGTATTCACTGTATCCACTGTATTCACTGTATTCACTGTTTTAGACCTTGCTAGACGTATCATTCAGTTGGTACTGTCTGGGGTCTGTGTTCACTGTATTAGACCTTACTAGTTGTACCTTTCATTTGGCACCGCCTGGGGTTTGTGTCTCTTTCTGTTAGACTGAGCCAGGCGTGTCGTTTGTTCGATACTCTCCTGGAGTCTGTGATTCCTTTGCCTTAGTCAGCAGTCCTCACTGCTGAGGCATATGTTATTTCCCTGCTGTCTCTTGCCTTCTTTAATAATCAAATTCAGTATTTTGATAATGATAGCAATTAAGGGAAAACTACTTTTTACCACATAACACTGGCCAGTCTTGGTAGAAGACTGCTTTTATTACAGAAAATATACGATTTTCTGGAAAGAACTCTAATACACAGTAAACACTTAAACTACTACTTTATAAAGTTATTTGAATAAATGTCACTAAATACTCATGAACTCACCAGCATTTGTAAAAATGTTGATACTCGCTTTTCAAATAACTTGTATTCTCAGGTCAGCAATTAGACAGGTACACCCCCGGAGCTGTTGATGAAGATGGCCTAGTACCTTGTTGTACTTATTATATTTACTTGTATTACTTTGATACCTTGTAATGTAACCATGTAAAATTATTACTATTAATGCAATGTTTTGTTGTACTTTGATTACTATAATGCATGTGTTGTGATACTTGACATGACGTCATCCACCCCAGAACGTTTCCACCGTTCCGGTTTTGGGGTGTGACAAAGAAGCCAGGCGACTCGGGGCGAGGATGCTGAACCTCACTTGCGGAGCTTGCCGCTATAATGGAGTCGGGCTGAGAAGCCAGGTGACTCGGGGCGAGGGTGCTGAACCTCGTGTGATTGGGCGTAGCACCCCACAATCTATTCGTCTAGCTCGTGTAATTAGTTTGGGTTAAAGTGGAATAGTACCTGATGCTTTGCTGCATCGCTGGTCGTACTAATAATTGATACCTCGGTGTCTTGACTATTTGTCGAGGGATATGCGGGGGTGCTACTTAGCGCTGGATAGTGTAGCTACCGTCAAGTGGTGTGTAGCGAGACCGCTGTCAGGAACTAGCCAGCAGGGTCGTTGAGGCCCGGGCAACGAGCTGCTAGCGATAGGTGAGTAACACGACTATTGAGATTCTGGCAATGGTACTACCGAGAGTTAGACCACGCGGCTACTCTTTCCATCCGGAATACCAACATCACTTCGGGGATACACCATCATTCATGGTGTCAGCTTTTTATGTACTTTAACTTTTCTCCTTGGTAATAAAAATCACTTCTACATAGTATCGCACCAGCCTTCCCCCCCCCCCCCCCCCTCCTTTTTTTTCTTCTTAAAGGATGCGAGGAAAGGGGAAGATGGATGCATAGCCGCTGAAGGTTGAGATACATAGCAGCTAGAAAGAGTTAGGTGACCCAAGTACTAACAAAGATTGGGTAGCACGGTTGTTGAGCTAGTTTGCATGGCTGGTGAGGTTTGAGTTGTGCGACCCCTAAGATCTAGGCGGCGCGGCTGTTGAGAGCTGAGTAGTGAAACTGGCGCGACCGATCAACGTAAATGACGATAGCTGAGTGGCGAGATTGCCTGAAACTAGTCAATCACGACTATTGATAGCCGGGCAGCGCAGTTGCTGAGGGTTATTTCGAAATGTGTCACGAGTAGTAGTAGCATACTACTCTTCTCCCTCCCCCTTTTTTTTGAGAATTTTGAATGGTCTGGGCCACAACGAGTATTCTGAAAACGTATTCTTTTAAGCGGGGCTTGAGGTGCACAATCTTTAAACAACTTTTTTTGCCTTGCAAAGGTAGCCCAAAATATGAGATAGCTGAATTGACAGGAGCCCGAAACGAAATTGCAGCCTACTAGGCCCATGTCTCCCCTTTTTTTGTTTTTTTGTTTTTTTTGTTTTTTTTTTTTTCAAAAACGCCTAGTTGAACCGCGACGTATCTTTTGGATTTTGACTTTTCCGGGACAAATCCTAGTGTGCGATAGCTGAGTGGCTAGCTGGCTGAAGCTATCTTGCAATATCAATCCGCTTTAGAATTGCTCAAGTGGCCCAATCAACTTGGATAGAAGCCCAAGATAAATCAATGTTGGAACCCACTTCGAAATGGAGACCAAATTCCTTTTCTTATTATTATCATTAATTTTTTTGTTTTAACGTGTTGGACAACATACGAATCACCACACGTGGTGTGGTCCCCCTCAATTCATGAACTTTGTAAAAGAGATCAAGGGATGCTGGCAGATCGAGAAGACTTCTTCTTCGTCATTCAATTTTTATATTATTGTGGGCCACCATTCCTTTTTTATTTTTATGTTTGCAAAATAGAGAGCTGTCTTCGGGGTGGTCGACGAATGGGATTTGCATCAAGGATATCTTGGTTGTTGTTCACCGGAGCTCGATAGTGTAAAGGACGTCAATTCGTTGGAATCCGACGATGTATGAAGATGCGATCAGAGTAGTGATTCAGCTGTCGGTGTTGTTCCTGTGGTGAGATTGGTCATGGCGACTGGTAGCGGATCGAGAAACCAGGGATCGACGCTTGGCGCTGGTGGCGCTGCTCCGTTTGGTTGGTAGTCGACAAGGTATCTGTAACGCCTGTGTTTCCGGGCTTGCCATTTTTAGCAATGTAATAGTCTAGGTTAACCTTTGTAACCCGTTTTGAAATAATAAGATTGTATTATTTAAGTATTGTGTGTTTTATGCTTAATTGCTTAATTATGTGGTTTGATTAATTAAGAATAAAAATAAGCGTCGAAATATAAGTGTAAAATAAACTTAATATCTTTGAATAATGTTGTAGTAGTTGAAACGAGATTTCCGAATATATATAGAACGCCCAAATCTGACCTCGTATGAGGAAGTTATGATTTATCGAAGTTTCGGCTTAGCGGTGTGCAGCCCGAAATACTCGATTTGAGATCGAGCGGTTTTAGCCGAAGCAATCTAAACGAGGATCGAAGGTCTCGTTGTTCGTATCGAAGCGATAAAAAGTTAGGCGAGAACGGAAGTCAAACGAAGAAGTTATGAATTTAGCCGACGGAGTCTAAACGAAAGTTGTAGAGCGTAGTCTCACCTTCGCGTGGATATAAAGAACGTCGAAAACGGAGTTCGTATGAAGAAGATATGAATTTCCGAAGTTTATTAAATATTTGAAAATTCGGAAGCATTATCCGAAGGAGTCACCGGTCTGATCCGAGGTACGCCCCGCGTACACCGAAGGTGTCGACACTCGCAGCAAGTGGCTCGGATGACGCATGCAATGACGATTTCGGAAGCAGTACGCGTCGCGTACTGCAGTACGCCCCGCGTACTCCGAGGCTCCAGCCTCCTATAAATAGGATCCGAAGGCAGCCGATTCTTTTGTTCATTTTCTCTCTTCTCTCTCCGGTTTTGCATCGTCTTGCGTGCCAGAAATACCCCGAAGCCCCGGTATCATACTCGAGCCCCGAGGCAAGTCCCGAGATCCCGAAGATCCCGAGAAGTGCGGTTTCCGAGCCGAAGCTCTGTCCGCGAGAAGTTCGATTTTTGTGAAGATCTTCCAGATCTGCTGAGGATTACTACTAACGCATAATTATCAAGTATTTTCTATAAAATACGTGCTATATGTATGGTATATTGTTGTTTATATGTGTGAATGTGTATTCACTTTCTTCTATCTCATAGATATGATTTATTCTCTATGAAATACGTGTTATATGTGGGTGTGCCTCATCTGTTATGTGGAATATGTATCGATTAAAGCATGCTATAAAGGTTTTCAAAACTATGTATAAAAATGTATATTTTATCTACTAATATGTTGGGTAGAACATGGGTAGATAGTTGGTGTGTAATAAACAGATGAGAGGCCTCGTTGTTGTTTGATTTAGTCATCTAGCGGAGTTTAGATGACGACCACGTACTTTTCTAGATAGTCTTGTGGAAACATTAGCAGGTTCACCACCTGTAGGTGTTAATGAACTTGGGTGTTCATTCGTTGTACTCCATCCCCCTCATGGTTGCCTTATTTGACTAATATTGCTGAGGTACCCCCAAAGCATGTGTTGTCGCCCCGATGAAATATTCTTAGACTAGGTCCCTTATGTTAGTTGTTTTAGGGACATAAAGTGAGAATAACGGGAATGGGTAATTGGGTTATTGTTGGTTGGTGAAAATTAAATATGATTATTTATTGTGGGTTGAAAACCCTATATGCTCACCAGGCTCCCAAGCCTGACCCACTCAGTTTTATTTGCATTACAGGAAGTGGCGCGAGGGCATGAGATGGATGAACCATCAAGTTGTTTTGTTTACAAGTCTGTATATGTTTATATTTGTTGAATGACTTGTAATGTTATCGTTTATGCTTATTGGTCTGTATCGGAACATGACACCCCGAGTTTTGATTATATAATGAAAAATACATTTCTTTTATGAAATGCTTTGGTAAACATTGTTTTATCATGTTTTGTTTTTGGGAACAAATTCCGCAACTCTTTCAAATCAAAAGGATTTACTCTGAAAATATTTTAAAAGCATAAATGAAAATCGGTCTTTTCTGGCCGAGATTTTGGGGATGTCACAGTATCCGCCGTCGACAATTGTTGGTGCTGTACCCGGTCTGCCGAAAAGAAATGCGATAGTCCAACTGTCGCCGGTTGGTGGCTCCGGCGAGCAGGAGACTGATCTTGATTTGGACAAGGAACCAGGGCGCAACTTTGCTTTTGACTTTTTCTTGACTGTTTGTCTTTTGCCTTGTGATGCACTGTGTGCACCCTTTCTCCTCCTTTTTTTCTTTTTTGTCGGTTGAGACATACATTGACTTTGTGCAGCTTTTGTGTGTGGGATCGGACCAGGTGGGTCCCACACAAGTTTTTGTATGGTGTACACTCTATACACATATACTCCCCTCTTCTTTTTTTTCCTTTTACAAACGATGTGAAATACAAATCACCATTCTTGCAACTGTGACATATTTATGAGTTTTTTTTGTATACCAACTAATACCAAACAAGAGGGATAAGTTTTTGGTGATGTTTTTTAATTGATGGGCTTTGACAAACGGGATAAACCTTCTAGTGGGTATGAAAAGTGTATAAGAAACGTAGCTGGGTTTACAAACATGTTGCAGAGAGTGAAGTTATTCACCAAAAATCTTAACTAAACACGATTTTATGAAAATATATGGACTGAGTATGAGTTAAAAACTAATAGAAACTTCCCTCTTTCTTCTTCTTCTTCTTTTTTTCAAATTTCAATAGAAAGCACTCAATAAACAAAAATTCCTTTTTCTTCTCAAACTTGTTGAACAAAACTCCAAAGTGCTAACAAAAACGGATTTGAGAAGTTTTCTTCTCATAAAAACTCCATTTGTTTAGCTTGTTCAACAATCCATCAAACAATAAACAAGAAACGGATCTAAAGAAATTTTGGTTTTGTTTTTCTAAACTTCTAAAGAGAAAACCAAGAATATGAACAAAGGTATGGTAAGAAACTTGATTTTTTGAAATGTACAAACATCCAAGCTTTGTTTATAAAAAAATGTTGCAGGGATGGGATTTGCACAAAAGATTATGAGCTTAAAGGTTTTTCTGAGAAACGTACAAGAAAATCAGCCATTCTTACAAGCACCTGTCTCAAGGATGGAAGGTGTTGACAGAAAATCTCTAAATAAAATATAAGCTAAAAAACTCATGAAAACTTTCCTTTTCTTCTTCATTTTCTGAATAAGTCACTAGCTAGTGACGAAAAATTGATCTGAGAATTAGATCTACATTTTGGAGCAAAAACTCAACACATCTGAAGATCTGAACTAGAAAAACTCAGCAGATCAATAGATCTGAGCGAAAAAATAGGCTGATTAAAAGATTTATGCAAAAAGCTAAGCAGATCAAGAACGAAAAACTCATAAAAATTTCTTTTCCCTTCATCCTACTTAAGAAACTCCCAGAATATGAACCAAAAAACGATTCTAAAAAGGTTTTTGCAAACCTGGGGAGTGTTTGAGTAAAGGAAATCATATAGATCCACAGACCTGAACCAAAAACCGTGATGGATCTATAGATCTGAAAGATTGTGAGGCTCATTTGGACAGATCTTATCAAGAAACAAGAAGATCTGAACAAATGAGGAGAGAAACGAACAAATCTAGGCAAACCTGATGTGAAGCACAACAGATCTGTTCAAATCTAAGAGAAAAACGAGCTTGGAACCAACTGAGGCTTTTGCTACTTGTTCGAATCCGGGATGGCGCCAAATGATGGAACATGGACCTTCGGCGGTGCTTCTGGTCTTCTGCTGCGGCGGAGATCTGCTAGTCACAATCAGAGAGACGCGTTAGAGCCGCCCCAGGGACTGCGCCCCGGGAGCGGGCTCCGACGGTCAAGTTAGATCAGCTAGAAGATCTGAGATGGTCCTCCATAGCTAGAGAGAACCATCTTGGTGCTGGTGGTGGTTGATGGCGGCGGGTGGCGGCTGAGCCACCCGGCCGGAGTATAGTGGCGGCTGAGCCATGGGGAAGTCTAGTGGTGGCCGAACCACTTGGGGAAGAGTCTAGGGAAAAGCGTCCTTATCCATGGAGGAGGTACTATTCATTATATAGGGGACAATTAGGTCAGGCCTTGGGCCAGCCTAATTCAGGCCCAACTAGCAAGGAGTTGGGCAAGGCCGCCCGGGGGCCCCGGGCGGGGCTGGTGGGCGCGCACCAGGAGAGGATCGCAAGGGAGTGCCAGGCGAGGGAGCACTTGGTCGAGCTGGCAGGAGAGTCCCTAGGAGGGCTGGCAAGGGATTCCCCAGCAAGGGCTGGCAGGGGAGTCCCCAGCAGGGGCTGGCAAGGGAACACCAGGCAGGGCTGGTAGGAGCGCGCCAGGCCAAGCTGGCGCGCTAGAGAAGTCTAGGCCACACTAGTGGACCATATCTCATCAGGTCATATCCTAGCTTTACTTAAAGAGATCCCTTTCACAGGAAAAGATCACGAAGATGCCTACAAGCACTTGGATGAAGTTAATGATGTAGCTGATTATTTCAATGTTCCCAACGTACCTCGGGAAACTCAGCTACTTTGCATGCTTCCGGTTACTTTGAAGGGTGCTTCAAAGGATTGGCTCAAGTCACTACCCCCCGGATCCATCACTACCCCCCGGATCCATCACTACATGGGCTCAGCTGAAAATGGCAACAAAAAGGTGCAAGTATGTTACTCAAGTGGGGACCAATATGATGAAGATTGGCAAAAACCAAAGAAAGAGTGGCTCCCTTATGAAGATTACAAGAAGGCTAAGGAGGAGAAGTACAAGTAGAAAGGAAGAGGTTTTTACCAATTGGAGGAGCCGATACAAGAAAGAAAACCAAGTTTGGAAGAGATGCTTACCAAATTTGTAGCTGCTTCTAAAAAGAGACATAGTGATCATGATGCTGCAATTCAAGTAACAAGAACCATGCTGTAACAGCCCGGATTCCCAGGTATTATTTATTCTTATAATTTTTGGTGTTTGTGAGGAGACTCGGCGAGTTGGAGCTCAAACTCGTCGAGTATGATCGCGGTTTGGGCAAAGGGTTCGCGTCCGGACTCGGCGAGTCCACGCTGTTTAATGAAACCCTAATTTCCAGGGTATGAGACCTATTTAAAGGGGCTTATGGCCGTCATTTGCGGCCACCAACCCCAGAGAGAACCCTAAAGAGTCCTTGAGCGTTTTATGAGAGAGAAGAGGAAGATCCTTGATTATTTGTGGGTGATTTTGCATATAGAAGAGGATCAAGGCAAGAGGAGACCCAAGAAGGTACTAATCCAGTGAATCCTGAGCTCAGAGACTTCATTTGAGGTAACCATTCGTTCCTTTCTCAGTCCTTGGTGTAAATCTTAGAGTTAGGGTTTCTTTGTGGAATGATTCATGGAGTAATTGGCCTCTTCTTGTGTTGATGCTTTAGATCTGGACCCAAAGAGTTCCTGAGACTCTTTTCCCTCAAGCTTTATGAGTGTTAATGGAGGCCATGAGCTTAGAATAGCATTCTAGAGACCATATCATCAAATAAGGCCTTTGGACCTTTGCATGAGCTCCAAGATTGTAACTTTACATGATGTATGTGCTTGGAAGGACTGGATCTATGAGTTAATGGAACAGATCTGACCACAGGACTGAGTTTGAGTTTATGCATGGCATAGACTCGCCGAGTCCGAAGAACAGACTCGGCGAGTATCATGAATATTGTCCATAACCACTCAGCGAGTGGTCTTGCCGAGTTAAAGGATTGACTCAGTGAGTCAGGGAGAGTCAGAGAGGGTTGACGGGTGGACTGAGTCAAGCAGGAACTCGCCAAGTTGTTCTTGAGACTCGACGAGTTGAGTCGTGGTGGCCCCACGATTCATGCCAGGTGGAACTCGTCGAGTCAGGGAAGTACTCGATGTGTCAAGTGAGGATCCTAGGGAGTCAGTGAACACGTATAGACTCGCCGAGTCGCTCTAGTGCACTCACCGAGTCCGGTCAAAGTGGACCGTTGACCGTTGACCGTTGACCAGTGTTGACTTGATAGGGGTAGTCAACCTTAGTTGTGAAAGTGTTAATTAGAGATATATTGTGTTATAGGGGGATTATAGCTCAGGGAATCGAGCGCGAGTGATTCCGGGATTTGCGAGTTATCGAGATACGCGAGGTGAGTCTTCTCACTATACTTTACCTTGAGTAGGTAATTAGAGTTATGTGACAGGGTATTTGTATGCTATATGTATGTTATGTGTTGCACTGCATTATTTCTATGTGATTTATGATGTGCATGTTTATAGAGTTGGAACCGGAAGGTTCACAGACTTTGAACCAGAGGGTTCATAGAGTAGGGTCCACGGACCCATAGAGTTATAGCCTTGAGTGGCTAATATGTGTTATGTGTGGTATTTTGGGGAACTCACTAAGCTTTATGCTTACAGTGTTGGTGTTATTTGTTTCAGGTACTAGTGATGACCGTGGGAAGGCGCCGGCTTGATCAGTACACACACACACGGGATTTTTATGACATCAGATCTTGGGATTTTTGTATAGCATGGATTGAGTTTCAAACATTAATGTTTTATGAATGTTAAACAATTTGTGTTTTTATGAAATGCGAAAAATTGTTTTGAAATTTACGGTGTTACAAGTTGGTATCAGAGCCTTGGTTTGAGGGATTCGAGTACACCTTCGGGTGTATTTGAACTCAAACTGAGGATTTGAGAAGTATTTTCAAAAAAAAAAGCGAAAGATTTTTGGAAAAACGCAGAGCAGAGTATTGTGTACGATCAGTCCGCGCCCGAACGGTGATTTCCCAAAATACCCTCGTGTTATGTGATATTGATATTGATAGGATGTATTCTCATGCTAGGGTAGACTAGGTACTCCTATTAGGACTAGAGTGGCCTGATTGGTGATGCCTTAGCCTAGGGAGAGGTGAGCTGCTATGAGATGCTTAAGAGTGAGTAGGTAGCAGCGAGGGGCTTATGAGAGATCTGTTAGAGAGTGGATTATGCATGATAGAGTACTTGGAATTTGGGATCCAAAGAGGAGAACTTGGGGTGTATTCTGATACGGTGCGGACAGTAGTATTGGGCCCGTACTACTGAAAGCACCGGAGCGGTGTACAGCCCAAGTAAGAATCTTTGGAATACCAAGGATCAAGGAGGAATGAGTAGTCGAGTGTGAGTTTGCTCGAATGGATTCTAATTTATCATATGTTGTTTTTCAGAGGTAGATCATGGTGACGACACATCTTATGCCTGAGAGCAGTTGGGCCAGTGATGAGGAGATCCGCCGGATCATCCATGAGGAGGTGGCTGCGGCCATCAGGGCAGAGATACCAGAGATGTTTGGGTCTATTATGACCACGCTGATTGAGACTTTTGACGAGCATTATGCCGCTCTTTCTGAGGCTGCTGTTGCAGCGGCCACCATAGCTATTGCTGTCGCGAGGCCTCAAGGTGGTGATGCGTTGCTGTTCCGAGAGTTCAGCAACACAAAACCACCAGAGTTTGATGGGACTCAGGACCCAGTGGCAGCTATGAGATGGATTTCTGATATAGAGGGGTTTTTCTTCACTTGCTCATCTCCTGAGCATTTGAGAGTACAGTTCGCGCTGAACCAGCTTCGTTTGAGAGCAAAGGACTGGTGGAAGTTTGTGACGGCGCACTTTACGCTTGCTGAGCTTGCGGCAGTGACCTGGGAGAGGTTCACTGCCATGTTCCGAGATGAGTACGTTCCCCAGGTGGAGAGGGAGCATTTGGCCCAGGAGTTTCTGACCCTCAAGCAGGGTACTGAGTCTGTTACGGTGATTACTAGGATGTTCCATGAGAGGGCGATGTTCTGCCCTGAGCACATGTCCACTAAGCAGGCACATATGAGCCGATATTTGAGTATCTTGAGGCGAGACATTCGGGAGTTCATGGCAAACTCCTCGTACAGGACATTTGCCGAGCTTCAGGAAAATGCCCAGAAGAGGGAGATTGAGCTAGAGACTCATGCCAGGGAGGAGGCGGAGTCTCGGGGGAGGGATCGGCGACCGACGCAGTCTCAGCCGGCAGCCAAGCGGGCCAAGCCCGTTGATCCCAAATCAGGGAGCCAGAGGGGCCGCACTTGTGGGAAGTGCGGCAAGGGTAATGATGGAGTCTGTAGAGCGGGATCTTGCTACAAGTGTGGCAAGGAGGGGCATATGGCCAAGGACTGCCCCCAAGGGGTTTGCGGTGTGTTTCCACTGCAACCAGACCGGACACCGGAAGGCAGAGTGTCCGCAATTGCGAGGATCATCTCAGGGAGCACCTCAGGGATCTGCCGCTGCCACCATCAGAGCTACTGAGAGTCGGCCAGTGAAGGCCGAGGCGCCGAGGGCACGAGGGAGAGATTTTCAGTTGACCGCGGAGGAGGTCCGCGCAGCGCCCGATGTCGTGGCTGGTATGTATTCTTTCGTGTATTTATTTTGATGTTGAGATATTATGCTTATATTATGTTATGCATAGGTACTTTTCTTGTGAATTCTGTACCTGCCTTGGTGTTATTTGACTCGGGTGTGAGTCGGTCTTTTGTATCTTTGGCTTTTAGTCAGCATATCAGTGTTAGTCGAGAGGCGTTGAGTCGGCCTCTGAGAGTTTCCATAGCTGACGAGAGGGTGATATATGCCACGGAGGTTCTCCGAGGGTGCGTATTCGAAATTTTCGGTGTTGAGTTCCCGATTGATTTGGTTCCTATTGCGATGGGTGATGTCTGTGTCATTGTGGGCATGGACTGGTTGAGCAGATTCGGTGCGGTTATCGACTGCGAGAGACAACTGGTGACCATACGAGACCCTAGTGGGCGAGTTCTTACGGTGTACGGCGAGGGTACACGTTCTGGATCAGCGTTTTGTTCGGCTGCTAGGGCGAGGCAGTGTCTACAGCAGGGCTGTAAGGGTTTTATGGCGTATGTGATGGATACGCGGGTGTATTCCGAGAGACCGAGGTCAGTTGAGAAGGTTCCGATAGTGCGTGAGCTCCCGGATGTATTTCCTGAGGAGTTGCCGGGTGTGCCTCCTGTGAGGCAAGTGGAGTTCAGTATCGATTTGGTTCCGGGGGCCGCACCTATCGCTAAGCTGCCTTATCGCCTTGCACCTCCAGAGATGCAAGAGTGATCCTCGCAGCTTCAGGACCTGCTTGGGAAGGGGTTTATTCGGCCGAGCAGCTCGCCGTGGGGAGCGCCTATCCTGTTTGTCAAAAAAAAGGATGGTTCACACTGGATGTGCATTGATTACTGGGGGTTGAACAAGCTGACGGTCAAGAACCGTTACCCGTTCCCGAGGATCGACGATTTGTTCGATCAGTTGCAGGGAGCATCTTGGTTCTCCAAGATCGATTTGAGGTCTGGATATCATCAGGTGAGGGTGCGAGATGAGGACGTCCAGAAGACAGCGTTCATGACGCGTTATGGGCATTACGAGTTTGTGGTGATGCCTTTCGGACTCACCAATGCCCCGGCAGTGTTCATGGATCTCATGAACCGAGTGTGCAGGCCGATGTTGGATCGGTCGGTGATTGTATTCGTCGATGACATTTTGGTATATTCGAGATCTAGAGAGCAGCATGAGGAGCATTTGAGGGAGATCCTCGGAGTTCTGAGATCGGAGAGGCTTTATGCTAAATTCTCCAAGTGTGATTTTTGGTTGCGAGAGGTCCAGTTCCTGGGTCATCTCGTTAACCAGAAAGGGATATTGGTCGACCCGGCCAAGGTTGAGGCGGTGATGAGTTGGGAGGTGCCGAGGTCACCCTCCGAGATCAGGAGTTTCCTAGGGTTGGCAGGTTATTATCGGAGATTTATCAAGGATTTCTCTAAGATCGCAGTGCCACTCACCAGGTTGACCCGGAAGGGTGTCGCTTTTTCATGGGGCCCCGAGCAGCAGGCCTCCTTTGAGACGCTTCGCCAAAGGTGATGCGAACCCCCGGTGTTAGCCCTCCCAGAAGGGATGGAGGACTTTGTGGTATACAGTGATGCATTGATTTTGGGGTTGGGAGCGGTGCTGATGTAGAGAGGGCATGTGATAGCATATGCATCAAGGCAGCTGAAGCCTCATGAGACAAGATATCCCACCCATGATCTAGAGTTGGGGGCAGTGGTGTTCGCCCTCAAGATTTGGTGTCACTACCTGTATGGGGTTCGGTGTACGATATACACGGACTATAAGAGTTTGAAGTATTTAATGGATCAGCCCAACCTAAATATGCGACAGAGAAGGTGGTTGGATGTGGTCAAGGATTATGATCGTGAGATCCTGTACCACCCAGGCAAGGCTAATGTTGTAGCTGATGCACTGAGCCGCAAGGCGGAGAGCACCCCGCTGCGGGATGTGTGTTTGAGATTGACCGTAATAGCTCCAGTGTTGGACGCCATTCGTGGGGCACATGCCGAGGCTGTGTAACCTGAGATGCAGAAGAAAGAGAGAGTTGTTGGTTTGATTTCAGAGTTCGTTACCGATGGTCGGGGGCTTATGACATTCCAGGGGCATATTTGGGTGCCGTTTGTGGGAGGAACGCGTACCATTTTGATGGAAGAGGCTCATCGGTCGAAATCTTTCGATCCATCCTGGGGCTACTAAGATGTATTTGGACCTGAGGAAAGAGTATTGGTGGCCCTGTATGAAGAGGGATGTTGTGTGGTTCGTTGAGAGGTGCTTGACCTGCCGTAGGGTTAAGGCCGAGCACCAGAGACTGCATGGTAAGTTGCAGCCGTTTGAGGTTCCCGAATGGAAGTGGGAACAGATCACCATGGATTTTATCACCAAATTGCCAAGGACTGTCAGGGGAGTTGATGCATTTTGGGTGATTGTGGATAGGTTGACAAAGAGGGCTCACTTTCTTGCTATCAGCGAGAGTTCTTCAGCAGAGAAATTGACAGAAGTGTATGTGAGGGAAGTGGTGTCTCGGCATGGAGTGCCGATCTCGATTGTTTCAGACCGTGATGTGCGTTTCACTTCCAGATTCTGGAAGAAGTTTCACGAGGAGTTGGGTACTAGGCTGCATTTTAGTACCGCAAATCACCCCCATATGGACGGGCAGAGTGAGCGGACGATTCAGACGCTCGAGGACATGCTCCGGGCATGTGTGTTGGATTTCAGGGGAAGTTGGGATACGTACTTGCCCTTGGCAGAGTTTTCCTACAACAACAGCCATCATTCGAGCATTGGTATGCCGCCCTTTGAGTTGTTGTATGGGAGGAGGTGTCGGACCCCCATTTGTTGGGGAGAGGTTGGACAGTGTATGATGGGCTGTACAGAGATCGTGCTTCAGACGATAGAGCAGATCCAGCAGGTCAGACAGAGGTTGTTCACCGCTCAGAGTCGTCAGAAGAGTTATGCAGACAGACGCCGGTCCGAGCTTGAGTTTCAGGTCGACGACCTTGTACTCCTGAAGGTCTCTCCTTGGAAAGGAGTGATTCGATTCAGGAAGAGGGGCAAGTTCGGGCCCCGATATATTGGTCCATTCCGAGTAGTCACGAGGGTAGGACAGGTAGCCTATCGTTTGGATTTGCCAGCAGAGTTGGGGCAGATTCACGACACTTTCCATGTGTCGCAACTGCGGAAATGTATAGCCGATGAGTCGGCAGTGGTTCCATTAGAGGATATTCAGGTGGATGCGAGCCTGAATTATGCTGAGAGACCAGTGGCAATCAGAGATCGGAAAATCAAGGTTCTAAGGAACAAGGAGATACCCTTGGTTTTGGTTCAGTGGAAGCATCGCAAGGGGTCCGAGATGACATGGGAGCCGAAGCATGAGATGCGTGAGCAGCATCCGGAGTTATTTGCAGAGCGAGACTTCGAGGGCGAAGTCTAGTTCTAGTGGGGGAGAATTGTAACAGCCCAGATTCCCAGGTATTATTTATTCTTATAATTTTTGGTGTTTGTGAGGAGACTCGGCGAGTTGGAGCTCAAACTCGCCGAGTATGATCGCGGTTTGGGCAAAGGGTTCGTGTCCGGACTCGGTGAGTCCAAAAGGTGGACTCGGCGAGTCCACGCTGTTTAATGAAACCCTAATTTCCAGGGTATGAGACCTACTTAAAGGGGCTTATGGCCGTCATTTGCGGCCACCAGCCCCAGAGAGAACCCTAAAGAGTCCTTGAGCGTTTTGTGAGAGAGAGGAGGAAGATCCTTGGTTATTTGTGGGTGATTTTGCATATAGAAGAGGATCAAGGCAAGAGGAGACCAAAGAAGGTGCTAATCCAGTGATTCTTGAGCTCAGAGACTTCATTTGAGGTAACCATTCGTTCCTTTCTCAGTCCTTGGTGTAAATCTTAGAGTTAGGGTTTCTTTGTGGAATGATTCATGGAGTAATTGGCCTCTTCTTGTGTTGATGCTTTAGATCTGGACCCAAAGAGGTCCAGAGACTCTTTTCCCTCAAGCTTTATGAGTGTTAATGGAGGCCATGAGCTTAGAATAGCATTCTAGAGACCATATCATCAAATAAGGCCTTTGGACCTTTGCATGAGCTCCAAGATTGTAACTTTACGTGATGTATGTGCTTGGAAGGACCGGATCTATGAGTTAATGGAACGTTCGGACCTCGGGAGTGAGTTTGAGTTTATGCATGGCATAGACTTGCCAAGTCTGAAGAACAGACTCGGCGAGTAGCATGAAGATTGTCCATAACCACTCAGCAAGTGGTCTTGCCGAGTTAAGGGGTTGACTCAGTGATTCAGGGAGAGTCAGAGAGGGTTGACGGGTGGACTGAGTCAAGTTGGAACTCACCGAGTTGTTCTTGAGACTCGGTGAGTTGAGTCGTGGTGGCCCCGTGATTCATGCCAGGTGGAACTCGTCGAGTCAGTGAAGTACTCGACGTGTCAAGAGAGGATCCTAGGGAGTCAGTGAACACGTATAGACTCGCCGAGTCGCTCTAGTGCACTCACCGAGTCCGGTCAAAGTGGACCGTTGACCGTTGACCAGAGTTGACTAGTGTTGACTTGATAGGGGTAGTCAACCTTAGTTGTGAATGTGTTAATTAGAGATATATTGTGTTATAGGGGGATTATAGCTCGGGGAATCGAGTGCGAGTGATTCCGGGATTTGCGAGTTATCGAGATACGCGAGGTGAGTCTTCTCACTATACTTTACCTTGAGTAGGTAATTAGAGTTATGTGACAGGGTATTTGTATGCTATATGTATGTTATGTGTTGCACTGCATTATTTCTATGTGATTTATGATGTGCATGTTTATAGAGTTGGAACCGGAAGGTTCACAGAGTTTGAACCAGAGGGTTCATAGAGTAGGGTCCACGGACCCATAGAGTTATAGCCTTGAGTGGCTAATATGTGTTATGTGTGGTATTTTGGGGAACTCACTAAGCTTTATGCTTACAGTGTTGGTGTTATTTGTTTCAGGTACTAGTGATGACCGTGGGAAGGCGCCGACTTGATTAGTACACACACACGGGATTTTTATGTCATCAGATCTTGGGATTTTTATATAGCATGGATTGAGTTTCAAACATTAATGTTTTATGAATGTTAAACAATTTGTGTTTTTATGAAATGCGAAAAATTGTTTTGAAATTTACGGTGTTACACATGCTTAGAAACCAGCAAGCATCTATCCACAACATAGAAACGCAACTTGAGCAACTTGCTCAACAAATCAACCAAAGATCACCAGGCGAACTTACTAGTAAAACCAAAAACAACCCACGAGGCGCAGGTAAACATAGTCACAACAAGAAGTGGGAAGATAATCACTCATCTGGCCCCTATTAAGAATGAAGCACTAAATGAATTACAGAAGGAGGATGCAGAAACTCAAGACCAAAATCAAAAGTTTCAAGGAACAGAGCCTACTCGCCAAGTCTAATATATGGACTCGACGAGTCCACTGCCAAACTCGAAAAATCAAACTCCTGAAAAGCCCTTTAAGCCTCCAATGCCATATCCAACCCGAGCTAAGAGAGAAAAGTGGGAAGAAGAGTACCAGAAGTTTCTTGATCATATTAAAGCTCTTCAAATCAACATACTTAATGAGAATTGCTCAGCTGCCATGCTAAACAAGCCTACCAAAGAAGAAGGGTGACCCAGGAAGCTTGACTTTGCCTTGCCAATTTGGTAACTTGGCTACCACTCATGCTTTGGCTGATTCGGGAGAAAGTGTGAATCTAATGCCTTATTCATTCTTGAAGAAGCTGGGTCTCCCGGAACCAAGGCCAATTCGTATGGCGATTCACTTAGCAAAGAAGACAGTCACCTTTCCAAGAGGAATATGTGAAGACTTATTGGTCAAGGTGGACAAGTTTGTATTTCCCGTTGATTTCATAATTATAGACATGGAGGCGAATCCTCAAGTCCCAATCATCCTTGGAAGACCTTTCCTCAACACGGCAAGTGCTATTGTAGACATGAGAGATTCGAAGCTTACTTTACGGCTAGGAGATGATTCAGTTACTTTTGGGGTGGATCAAGCTATGAAGCATGCAAGGAATAGTGATGACATGGCATTCTCGATTGACATGCTTGATGAATTGATGGAGGAATGTGAAAATGAAGATCCCAACAAGTCCACCATTTTTTATGAAGAATTTGATGCCAGAAAAGGCTTAATGGAGATCGAGAGGTTGCTAGAAGAAGCTGAGTACGAAGAATTGATGAAGCAATCTGAAACATCAACTCGTAGAGTAGGGCCGATCTACTCGCCAAGTCCATGCGAAGAGAAAGCTGAATTCGTAAATTCAGTTGCCAACTCGCCGAGTCCCTTACCTGCACTCGGTGAGTACACCATGCAGATCGAAAAAACAGAGCTCAAAATGTTACCAGATCACTTGGAGTATGCTTTCCTTGAAGATGGTCATCAAAAGCCAGTGATAATAGCCTCTGACCTCTCTGAATCCGAAAAGGAAGAACTAGTTCAAGTTTTGAAGAAACGAAAGCAAGCCATAGCATGGAGCATTACCGAAATCAAGGGAATAAGCCCCTCTTATTGTTCTCACAAGTTTAATCTGGAAGAAGGAGCAAAGCCGGTTGTGCAGCACCAAAGAATATTAAACCCAAATATGCAAGAGTGGTTAAGAAGGAAGTGGTCAAGCTATTAGATGCGGGCATTATATATTCCATTTCCGATAGTCTGTGGGTGAGTCTGGTCCAAGTGGTGCCCAAGAAGGGATGATGACGGTCATAACCAACGAGAAGAATGAGCTTATCCCGACGCGAATGGTAACCTGTTGGAGAGTGTGCATCGATTATCGAAAGCTAAACGATGCTACTCATAAAGACCATTTTCCCTTACCTTTTATTGATCAAATGTTAGAAAGATTATCGGGCCATAGTTACTATTGCTTTTTAGACGGATTCTCGGGTTATTTCCAAATACCCATAGACCCAATGGACCAAGAAAAGACCACATTTACTTGCCTAAGTGGGACTTTTGCTTATCGACGCATGCCTTTTGGGTTATGCAATGCACCCGCGACATTTCAAAGGTGCATGACAGCCATATTCCACGATATGGTGGAAAAATTCATGGAAGTCTTTATGGACGATTTTTCTATTTTTGGATCTTCCTTCCATTATTGTCTCACAAATCTTGACTTAATGCTTACTAGGTGTCAAAAAACCGACTTAGTCCTTAATTGGGAGAAATGTCACTTTTTGGTCAAGGAGGGTATAGTTTAAGGCCACAAGGTTTCCAAGTTGGGAATTGAAGTGGATCGGGCAAAGATTGACACCATTGCCAAATTACCCCCACCAACTAATGTGAAGGGCATTAGAAGTTTTCTAGGACACGCGGATTTTTACCAGCGTTTTATAAAAGAATTTTCTAAAGTAACTAGACCTCTAACGCAATTGCTTTTAAAGGATGCACCATTTAATTTTACTAAAGAGTGTTTAGAGGCATTTGAATTCGTAAAGGAAAAATTGACTAATGCCCCGATCATTGTTGCTCCAAATTGGGATTTACCATTTGAAATAATGTGTGATACTAGTGACTTTGCATTAGGGGTTGTCCTTGGTCAAAGGGTTGATAAGCACTTTCGACCCATTTATTATGCTAGTAAAACTTTAAATCAGGACCAAGAGAATTACATCACCAGTGAAAAAGAATTATTAGTTGTGGTGTATGCCTTTGATAAATTCCGCCCTTATTTGGTTTTATCTAAAACAACTGTTTTTACTGACCATTATGCTATCAAGTATTTGTTTGCCAAACAGGATGCCAAGCCAAGATTGATACGTTGGGTTCTACTTCTTCAAGATTTTGACATCGAGATACGCGATAAGAAGGGAATGGAGAATGTAGCAGCCGACCACTTATCAAGGCTAGAAAACCCGCAATTGCAAGAAGATAAAGTTGGAGATGAGTTCCCGGACGAGTACATTATGGTGACCGCGGGAGAAGAGCCATGGTTCGCAGACATAGCTAATTACTTAGCTAGAAAATACATCCCAAAAGATCATACCAGTCAACAAAATAAGAAATTCTTTTCCGAAATAAAGTATTACTTTTGGGATGAGTCATACCTTTTCCGAAGCTGTGCCGATGGAATCATACGAAGATGTGTGTTCGGGAATGAAAGCCGGAAAATTTTGGAGCATTGTCATAACGGGCCCACAGGTGGACATCATGGAGCAGATTACACTGCTAAGAATATCTTTGACATTGGGTTTTACTGGCCCATGGTCTTTAAAGATGCAACCCAATTTGTCAAAGAATGTGATGCATGTCAAAGAGCGTGAAACATTTCATCCCGAAATAAAATGTCGCAACATAGTATTCAAGTGTGCGAAGTATTTGATGTATGGGGGATCGACTTCATGGTACCATTTCCCATGTCCAAAAGCAACAAATACATATTGGTGGCGGTGGATTATGTATCCAAGTGGGCGGAGGCACAAGCTTTGCCAACTAATGATGGTCGGGTGGTGGTGCGATTTTTGAAGAAGCTATTTTCGAGATTTGGAGTCCCAAAAGCTCTTATAAGTGACCGAGGCACTCATTTTGCCAATGATCAACTAGAGAAGGTGCTAAGGAAATATGGGGTAACCCATAAATTCTCTACATCCTATCATCCACAAACTAGTGGACAAACCGAAGTGACAAATAGAGCCTTAAAGAGAATCTTGGAGAGATCGGTGGGGAGCAATCAGAAAGAGTGGTCGGATAAGCTAGATGATGGACTTTGGGCCTTCCGAACAGCTTTCAAAACACCTATTGGTACTACACCATATAGGCTAGTTTATGGAAAGCAATGCCATTTACCGGTGGAGATCGAGCATAAAGCTTTTTGGGCTTTAAAATTGTGCAACTTCAACATGGCGGAGCTCGAGAACAACCGGTTAATGCAAATGAATGCTCTTGAGGAACTTAGAAATGATGCCTACACTATCTCTCTAATTTATAAAGAGAAAAAAAAAAGAGTTGGCATGACAAGAGGATCAAGGATAATAAAGAGTTTCATGAAGGGAAAAAGGTGTTCCTTTTTAATTCAAGGCTAAAATTTTTCTCGAGCAAACTCAAGTCAAGATGGGATGGTCCTTTTCTAGTGAAGAAGGTGTTTCCACATGGTGCTATAGAGTTATTATCAAAAGATGGTACCCCTTTCAAGGTCAATGGACATAGAGTAAAAAGATATGAAGAAGGGGTCCCAAGAAATGAAGACATGGAAGAAGGGTTGTTGCTGGAAGGAATGGCAGAAACGTAGCATGGAAGGAGTCCAGCTAATGACTCCTTAAAAAGAAGCGCTTCCGGGAGGCAACCCGAGTTTAGAGTTTGCATTTCTTTTTCCTTTATTTTCTTTTTAATTTCTTAGGATCTGTTTTATTTTCATTCTTCTTCTGAAAATATGTTCTAAATGATTGCTTGAGGGCAATGCAATGCTTTAAGTATGGGGTGGTGGGTAAAAAAATAAAAAAAAAATGAAGTTTTTTTTTCAAACTGCAAGCTTTACTCGCCGAGTATGTGCGACCTACTCGGCGAGTAAATGTCTGAATTCCCAGAAAATCGCGAATACGCGGGTCTACTCGGCGAGTAGCACTTTTCTACTTGGCGAGTAGAAAACATACACATGTAGTTTATAATCTATAAATAAGGGTTTTCACTCATTCTAAACATTACCCACATACTCGCCGTGCATATCTACTCTCAAGTCATTCCTTCAATCTTTGCTGAATCTTCAATTTTCCAGCGTAAAGGTATGATTTTTACACCCAATACTTGTCAAAGGTTAAAGCTTTATCACTTCTTAGCCTTTATTTTGTCCAAAATTCGGATTTGGGGGTTTCCTCAATTTCTAGGGTTTTGATTTTACTATGAATTAAGAGGCTTTAGGCAAGATCTCTTTTGGATTAGTGTTTATTTGACTTAGTACAGCAAACCCCTATGCAAAATTAGGTGTTTTGATTAACCCATACAGGTCTGACATCAATCTGGTCCCGATGTTCATACTACTCGTTGAGTAGTTCATGAACTCGGCGAGTAGGATGCTATACAGATCTGTTTTGTTCAATTTTAATTGTTGGGTGTTGTTTGTTTGCACTTTCTTAATGTTATTTTGCAGGAACCATGTCCAGAAGAGGTCAAACTTCACGAGGGGGAAGCCAAGGAGACATCCCGTGGCTTTCTTTTCGCCAAATCACCTCTAAATCATCTCAAGCTCGCGCCAAAAACAAATCAGAAGCTTTGAAGCAGAAAGAGATCCACTTACCTAATGCAGTAAACTGGCATTGGCAAGGGAAGGTTGGGCTGGAGGAGGAATTGATGCCATATTTGGTGAAAGAATGCAATATGGGGGATTCTACCATCATATGTGATGGTTGGTTACAATTGTTCAAAATCCAAGAACCGGTCTTCGCTGAATTATGTTGGGAATTATTCACTACCATCTCATTTCGGGGTGGTAGTGAGTATTATAATCCCAATGTTATTTCCTTTTCTCTTGGTGGGGAGCTATGACAATGCAGCATGGCTGAGTTTTCATGGAGGATTGGTATCTACGATCAAAGTACCATGTTAAATGAAGACTTTGAAGCTTTCCTGGAGAATTGCGACAAAGATCTCCTCGAAGTAATGGTTGCTTCCACCTAGTGGAATACTATTGCCAACTGGGTATACATTCCATCTTCCGCGCAGGAGGGCCACATCCGTTCACCAATTCACCGTCTCATTCATCGCTTCATCGCCAGCACAATTAATATGCGGAAGGACGATGACAAGGTCCCGACCCTTGACATCTTCTATCTTTGGAGCATTATTACTCCCGATGTCTTTTGCAACCTCCCCTATTGCATAGCCAAATATCTTGTGGATGGGGCTGTTAAAGAGAAGGTGACCTCCAAAATCAATGGAGGAATGTTCATGACAAGGCTTGCAAGATCATTTGGGATCTTGGATTTGCAAGAGGCGAGGGCACTGAACGTCATTTCTCCCCCTCCATTTAACACTACACTATATAAGAGGGAAAGGATTATGGAGAAGTTTGGAGACTCTTATTCTATTCCACATGCGAACGAGGCGGTTATCCCCGAGGAGCCGGGACGGTGGGTGAGGCAAAGGAGTGAGCAGGTACGAGAAGACCCACCAGTTATTCCGGTGGAGGAAGAGAACGATGGGTGGAACCAAGTTGATTACCGGCAATACTTAGATGATATTGGAAGAGGGGTCAATTATAATAATCAATCATTTAAATATCTCTTCCAACAAATGAATATCGCCTCGAGACCCGGACCTGGTTATCCTTACATTATGAGTTGGGAGGAAAGGATGCGGAGAGGCAATGAAGGAGGAGGAAGTGGTGCTGGAGGAACTAACATGGATGAGGAAGAATGAAGAGTGTTTGTTTTGTGTTTTTATTTATTTTCATGGTGTTTGATTTGGACAATTGTTGAACTTGGATGATTTTGTTTCTTTTAGGACTTTTATTTTGTTGCTTTCACTTTTGGTTGCATATTTTTTAGGATTGGAACGTTAGGATGCATATAGAAGTTTTAAGGGTCAAGATTCAAGTGAGGAATGTTCAAATAAGAGCGTGAAGTGTTTCCATTAAGGTTGAGTCCGTTAGATTTGGGAGTGATAGAGAGTGTTGCTACTGAAGTAATTAGAAGAAGAGTCACTGAATTACCCCAATTCAGAACCTTAATCAAGAAGAAAACGAGTTGGACAACCTTTTCTTAATTCAGCGCCTACTCGCCGAGTGCACATAGTCTAATCAGCGAGTACATGGGTAATTACGTGATATAACTGCACGTTGGCAACAAACTCGCGGAGTACACGATACTACTCGCCGAGTAGACCAACATTTTTCGAATTCCAAAGTTGTTTTGGGCACTTTCATTGCAGTACTTGTCCATTTTGTTTCGTGAAGAGTCATTACTGGAGGTTTCTAGGAGCTTTGTCCTACATTTTTTAGTTATTTGCATGTCTACCACATGAGATTCTGATACCCAAGACATGGATGAGCTGTTCCCATGTCCAAAGTCAATTGAAGATAGAGCTGAAGAGAAGAGATATCAACCTAGCGACTGCTACCCCAAGGGAGTTTGTTCCAATTCTCTCTATATTTCATGTTTTTATTTTTCATGCATAATATGTAATGACGGCATTGCATAAAATAAGTGTGGGGTAGGGGGTTGATGTCATCTTAGTGAATTGAGAATCTTAATATCCTAATTTAAGTCTATTTTTTTTAAAAAAAAATTGCATACCAAAAATGTGACTTAGGAATTAATTTAGAAAATTTTGGTAAAAAGTAATTAGGATTCAATGATTAGAATTGTGTTGATGATTGCATGAAAACCCAAATGTTTAGTTGAGTTTATGTACATTAAAATGCATTTGTGGCGTCTCTTATTCTAGTGAAATCATGGGACAAAAACACGACCTTGCTTAGCCCGAGGGATGCAATATGTTTAGCATCGTGTACTTGAAATGTATCCAGGAAAATTATTATTTTAGCCAATAAAGGTTGAATTTGAACGCCCCTGCTTAAGCATGTAGGGTTTTGAGTGAAAAAAATGAGGTACATGTAAAAAAAAAAAAGAGATTTACAAGAAAAGTTTGAAGAATTTTTGGAGCTTTCAATGTGAAGATCAAAAGATAAAAAACTCCGAACATTCAAAAAGTTGAAGATACCAAAGATCAAACAACAAGGTGGTGAATTCAAAGAAATTAAAGATCAAATGCCAAAGAAGTGAAGAATTCCAAAGAGCTCCAATGTGGTAACATAAATTGTAATTCTAGATTATGTATGCTTGGGTTGCTCAATCAAAAATACCTTAAGAATAGGAGGTTTTCTGCGGATGGATTCGGAGGGATGCATAAAATGAGCATTGTTCGGGAAAAGTGGGTGAATGTTTATGAGGATTGTGAGTATTTTGAGTATGGGGGTATTTAGGAAATTTTTAGAAAGAAAGCATGCGTTGCGGTCTTAGCATAATGGATGGGTTAGATTGTGACAACCCAAATTTATTTCCGTTACATAATCCCGTTTTCACTAACGAAATTCGTCGTTATATATAAATTTCGGTAATATTTGGAGTCGTCAATAAACAAATATCTATTTATTTATATTTTCTTGACATTATCATTTTAGTATAAGTAAATATAACTTGTAAGTGTTAACCCCGTTTAACCAAATAAAGTTATATTACTTTTCAACCACTTCACCCGGGTAAAAAGTTTTAACCCCGTTAAACTTTAGCATCGGGTAGCCGTGTACCGGGTGCAATACCCGAGGCATATTTAAGTAAATTGGGTGCCACACTACACCCTTTTACCACCCCAAGCATACACTCTCTCACTACTTTCTCTCTCTAGACCCGATTCCGACTCCAAAACCGCGAATTCCGGCTTCCAAACGTAAGGGTTTCTTCCCTAGCTTGTTCTAAACGTACCTCATTGTAATTAGAACACAAAAATCTTATGATTTAGAGGAAAACATGGAGTTTACGGCCTAGGAAGCCTCTTAGGCCGTAAACACCCAAAACTTTGCCAAAAGTCCCATTTTTCCTCCCTTTAAGCTTGTATGCTAATTAAGGAAATTGCCTAGATGAGTTTGGACATCACAACATAAGTTTTTAAAGCCTAAAAGAGGGTTTACGGCCCAAGCTTGTGCTTAGGCCATAAACACCCAATTTCCATGTTAGATTGCCACAAAAACTCATCTAAGGCATGATAGAATTTAGATATGATCTTAGGAAATGCTTAAGGCCATAAAGCAACACATTTTAGAACCAAAAAGGGGAGTTTACGTCCAAGCCTATGCTTAGGTCGTAAACACCCAATTCCCATGCTAAAATGTCCCAAAACTCACCTAAGGCCTTCTAGAATTTAGTTATAATTTAAGGGAGTGCTTAGGACCATTTAACAACACATTTTGAGGGACAAAATGGAGTTTACAGCCCAAGCACAAGCTAGGACCGTAAACTCCCTCAAACACAACCAAATGAAGATTTTAGACCCCCAAATTGGTCCTAGACATTCACTAGAAATTTAGGGGATTGATTTAAGGCCTTAACTTGCATTTTGAGAGGAGGACAAGAGTTTACGGCCAAGCCTAGGGGCTTACGGCCATAAACTCCCAAGGAGTGACCTTTGGGCCGTAAACTCCAAGGGACTAAACTCTTGGACTCCCCCGTAACCCCTATTTGGCCTTGTACGATCCCCGGGAACCCCTTCTAAGCCCCAAGACACCGAATCAATGCTAGAATATCTAAATATCTTAAAGAAAAGCACAAAATGATTAATTTCTTGTAAAATACATATTTCATATGATATTAAGGTATTAAAAGGTGCACAAGTCCTTATTTGGTACAAAACGCTCAACCGACACTTTCACCCGATTTACCTGATTTCCTCGGTTTCAGGTGAGTTCATACCCCTTTAATGAACCTTTCAATTGTTTTTATATGTTTTAGGGGGGGATACAAGTCAATTATACATGTTTATGGAAATTAATCACATGTGATTCACTATCCGTAGTTCAAATCACATGTGATTTACCACTATGTTTTATAAAAGGATTTTCATTTTCAAAACTATTTTGGATAAATAAACTATTTTCTAAATGTTCCTTTTTGACAGGATTTTTATTAAATAAATTCCTTATAAAATGTAACCACACTAATATATTTATATAAGTAAGACTTGAAAGACATAGGACCGATAGCTCGCCTTATTTCATGTTCTTGTTTGATTGTGGGCTTAGGGTAGTTGTTATCCATCCGATTGTCATTGATTTCTTAGTTATATATCATATATATTAGTGTTGGATATGAGTATTTTCATTTCATTCGATGTTTAAACCACTAAATTGTCAAGAACCATACACACTAAGTTAACTATAATAGGTATAGTTAAGTCCACTATTGCTCGCTATAGCTACTACTCTACCCTCTATAATACACCCTATTACGATACTATACACTAATCAGAGAACATACTACGAGTTATACAAAAGACTACTACACTATAATACAAGAGAAATCACTAATCAGGAGATAACACACTAACTCACTATGAGATACTCTATTCGCTACGCACTATGCCCAGAGTTTTCCGATAGGAAGACGACGCTATATGTATAGATCTATACGGGCAGACGCTATTACATCCCGATTGTTAACTACAGTCCGAGCCGTTCAGGCCCAGGGATGCCACTACTTCACCACACTGTGCATGATCGGGAAGTTCATGGGGTCCTCTATTACTCACACTATCGGTAACATACAAGAAATACACTATAACCACACTAAAATACTAAACTAAAGGCTAAGTTAATATCCCGAACTAACCAAGTATCTAACACTAAAGGAAGTTTGCACCACTATTATTGACTTCAGGCAAAACCTACCATATTGCATTACTTATTTGAGATTCATTATTATACTTTTACAATAAATGGTTTTCAAAGATGAAAATTACATATTTCTTAAAGGTTTTCACTTACAATGTATTTCTGGAAAATATAGGATTGTCTAGGTTTTTCTATTACTTATGAATGTAAATTGCAGCTTTTCATACTATCAGTTCTAATACTTTTTATACAAAAACTCACACTAAACTCTTATGAACTCACTAGCTTTATGCTGATATTCGTTTTCAAAATAACTTGTATCCTCAGGTCAAAGATAGACAGGTACAGGTGCAGCATTTTGGAGAAGGTGGAGCATACAAGATCCATCTCTTATTTTTGATTTACTTTTGGTGTTTGTTGAACATTACAAACCACACTTGTAATTAAACTCACTATGTAATGTAATGGTTGTATGTTTCTTGTTTTTACTATTATACAATTGTGATGATACTATACATGACGTCCTCCACCCCGAAACGTATTCCGCCGTTATCGGTTTTGGGGTGTGACATAGATTGGAGTTGTCCTATGTGGTTCTAATATGTTAAAATTCAGTTTTGCTTGGGGGCAAGCAAAAGTCAAGTGTGGGGTATTTATTATATTTGCATAATTAGTCATATGTTTAGCATACATTTTTATTAATTTTTAGCTAATTATGTGCATAATGTGGACAAAAGGTACTTAATAATGATTAAATTATGTTTTCAGTCCAAAAGACATGCTTGGAAGTAAAAAGGAACAAGGAAAAGCAATTAGAGACCAAAGAATGAAGAAGGAGGAAAAACACACACCTACTCGGCGAGTAGGCGAGGCTACTCGGCGAGTACCCAAGAATGTTCCCGAAGATAATTCAAGACTCCTGGCCAAACGCGGATTCTACGCATCTACTCGGCGAGTTGGGTGACCTACTCGCCGAGTTGCCCCTGTTTTGTGATAATTATAAATATCGAACCTTTATCCGAATTGGGGACTTTTTCTGGCTTTTTGGAGGTGCACCTGCGATTAAAGAACCCTTTGAGGAGCTGAGAAACCCTAACCTTCGATCTTTTGAAGAATCAAGGCAATTTAGGTTATACTTTCCACTTAATCTTAGGATTTAAGCATGTCTAGCCTAGTTGAACTTGTTTTTGAGCTTGTTTTTACTGTAACCATGAGCTAAATTCGTATTGTTTCTATTTGGAAAGACCAAGTTACTCCTATGGTTTAATTTTTATTTTTGATTGATTGTTTATTGTTGATCTTTTTAAATAAAGTTTCTTAAAGAACCTTATGCATTAACCACAACTATTTTTTGTTAATTGGAAGACAATTAAGCTGCATGAACATCTCTTAGTTGTTAACCTCATATGTTTATGTGAACACTTTATCATATGCCTAGGAATAATGAACATGAAACTAGGATTAATTAGAGAATGGGTAAATTAATGTGTGAGCTTGTTTGAGAAACCAACAAACAAGAGGTTAATTGAAACATCAACTTGATTAACCAATTACAAATCTTATTTAATCCAAATCATTGAACTAGGGAATTAATTAGTTTAAACAATTGGCCACTGTTTGAATTGATTAATTGTCTAAGGGTTAGTAGTAATGAACATGAACTTAACCACTATAGTTGGTAACCAATAACAATTGATCTATCATATAAATAACCATAGGAGTGAATTGGTTGGACCTAAATAAAAACTTTTTATCAAATTTGGTGAATTTGTTACTTGTCTTAGTTGTTTAGTTAATTGAGTGCTTAAGTGGTGTGTTTAAGTTTCTAGTCTTGTAAAACTAGAGAAAAACCCTTTTTACTTTTATTACTTGCTTAGTTAAAATTAGTTATTAGTTTAATTTCCGATCCCTGAGTTCGACACCCTACTTATCCAACTATACCACTAAAAGACAGGTTTACTGCCTTTGTGTGCTATATTTATCAAAGTAGGAATAAAACCAGTGCATTTTACACACATCAGGGGGACTTCGTACTCCTAAAGGTATCTCCTTGGAAAGGAGTGATCCGATTCAGGAAGAGGGGCAAGCTGGGGCCCCGGTACATTGGTCCACTCAGGGTGACTGCAAGGGTACGCAGGGTAGCATATCTTCCGGAGCTGCCTACGGAGTTGAGCCAGATCCATGATTCCTTCCACGTGTCTCAGTTGAGGAAGTGTATAGCCGACGGGTCGGAGGTAGTACCGTTGGAGGATATTCAGGTGGATGCCAGCCTAAATTATGTTAAGAGGCCAGTTGTGATTGTGGATCGAAAGATCAAGGTTCTGAGGAACAAGGAGGTGCCCCTGGTGTAGGTCCAGTGGCAACATCGGAGAGAGTCCAAGCTGACTTGGGAGCTGGAGTTAGAGATGTGTGAGCAACATCCAGAGTTGTTTGCGGAGTAAGACTTCGAGGGCGAAGTCTGATTCTAGTGGGGGAGAATTGTAACATCCGGATTTCCAGGTATCTTATTTTAATTATTTATCTTGAGTTTTGTGGAGGGACTCGGCGAGTTGATGCTCAGACTCGCCGTGTAGGATCGCGACTCTTTGACTGAATTAATGATCGGAGTCGACGAGTCGGTTCATGGACTCAGCGAGTCCGCACTGTAAAGAGAAACCCTAAATCTCAGGGCCTAAGCCCTATTTAAAGGCCCTTATGGCCTTCATTGCGGCCACTACTCCCCTGTGAAAACCCTAGAGAGCAAAGAGAGCTTAGAGAGCAACTTGGAGGCTACTTCTTCATCCTTGGGTGTGATCTTGCAAGAAGGAGTGGGAAAAGCCAAGCTAGATCGATTGGGGAGCTTGGATCTGTGTTGTTCACACTGAGATTCACGTTTTGAGGTACAAGTTCCTTCCCATTTCGTGTAATTGATAGATTCCTTGAATCTAGGGTTTCCTTTGCACCATTTTGAGTTAGATCCTAAAGCATATGATGTCCCAATGGGTGTAGATGATAGATCTGGACCTTGAGAGGTCCAAAAGGTCCCAAGTTTCTAGCTTTATGATGTTTCATGTGAGCCTTGAGAGTAGATCCCCATTTTAAAGGTTATTTCTCCATTTTTGGTCTTATATGCGTTGCATGAATGTAAAGTTTGAACCTTTACGTGACTTTCGAGTGCTAGAAGGTTAGATCTATAGATTAAAGAAGCAGATCTGACCTTAGGAGTTCAGATGAGTGTTGTCATGGGAGCAACTCGCCGAGTCAATAAAGGGACTCGACGAGTCGAGTCGGGGTTGCCCCGCAATTCGTTACTGAGTAACCTGGTGAGTAGAGAGGGAACTCGTCGTGCCAAGTGAGGCTTAGAGGAACTCAGAGGACTAGTGTGGACTCATCGAGTCGCCCGAGTACACTCGATGAGTCTGGTCAAAGTTTAACTGTTGACTTCGTTGACTTTTAGGGATTAGTCAATGCTTAGACTTTTGAGTCATTATAAGGGTAGAATGGTCGTTTACCCTTATTAGAGAAATTAGAGGGGAATTATTCTAGTCTTTGAAAGTTATATCGATTAGATTAATTATTTATGTGATTAGGCGGAGAGTAGTTCAGTATTTCCGAGTTCGAGATTCTTCGACATTTCCTGAGGTGAGTCTTCTCACTAAACTTTACCTAGAGTGGTAATTAGAGCTATATGACAGAGTACCTTGTATCCTATCTGTATGATATGATTTTTATGTGATTTGTGATATGTATGATCCAGAGCTTACCGAGTCAGGACCAGAGGGTCCACAGAGTTAGGGCCAGAGGGCCCACAGAGTATTGGGACAGGAGGGTCTGACTGAGACACATTAACCAGAGGGTCAAACAGAGTTATAGCCTCGAGTGGATAATATGTGTTGTATGTGGTATTTTGGGGAACTCACTAAGCATTTATGCTTATAGTGTTTTGTGTTATGTGTTTTGGTTACTAGTGAGGACCACGGGAAGGCGTCGGCATGATTAGTACACACTATCGGAGTTTCATACGTTTTGATCTTGGGTTATGTTTTTATGGTTTTGACATGTGATACATTGAGGTTTAAGAATATGCATGAATGAAATTACATTTTTAAAAGTGAAAATTTGTTTTGAAATTTACGTTGTTACAGTTGGCTAGAGAGATCTTGGATCTCTGACAATGCCAACCTATATAGAGACTTTGCTACAGACGCCACTCGTTGGATCAGGTCGATTTAGAAATAAACTTTTCATACGAGGGATAATTTATCTAGATCCTTTGGAAATACATCAGGTTAATCACACACTTAAGGTACATCTTTGATCTTTTTTCACTTGCTCTCCTTATTGATGATGCAGGCTAAGAAGAATTGGTACTTCTGATACATATATTTCTTGGATTTCATGCAAGATATGATCCTTAGATTCTTCCCGAGTTTCTCTTTATAGATAATTAGTGATTCTATGTTGGGTGATGGAAGACACACTACCTTTTCATAACACAAGATATAAGCACGATTAAGGGATAACAATCCATTCCTATTATAACGTCAAGGATATCGATAATTATAGGCTTCAGATTAATGTCAAAGGCATGATTGTTTAAAGTTAATATGAAATTTTCAAATTATTCTTGACTAATACCAACTTGGCAATTAGCCATTTTTACTACATAAGTTTATTTACGCTTATTGGCTCTATGGTTAAGTAATTGTCTAAACTTAGGCATAATAAATCTTGTATCGACACTCGAATCAAAAATCACAGATACATATATGTTGTTAATTAAGAATGTATTAGTTTCCAGGGTTGGGTCCTGGATAGCATCCCTATCTCCTATTATGAATTCCCTTCCTCAAGCATGCCCTCCTTGGTTTTTTTCAGCACATTGAAAACAAGCTTTACCTCTTGTTGTGGTGGTTCCCTATTTTTTTCAGGTGATGGTTCAGGTGTTGGGTTCCTATAGAGCTTAGAAAGATTTCCCATTCTGTTGCACCTATCACAAGTACAGCATGCACACACATTATGGTATCCACATTGGTTACAATTTGGGTTCTTTCCGTATATGATCTTTGGGGGGTGGTTTTTCTCGTTGTTATTGTTGTTGTGACTGCATAAGCATTTACTACCTATTGTTTCTTCTTGGAAGATTGCCTTGATTTTCATTGATAACCATATCCAAACTTCCTCTTTTTATTCCTAATCTTTGGGAGGTTAGTCTTTTGTATCATAGTGCCTCAACAAACTCTTGGTTTGTCAAACTAAAATTTGTCCTATTGGCACTGTCATACATGGTTGGCTTGGAAGTAGTTACAAATCATTGGATGTGTTGAGGCAATTCCTATATGTACCATATTATCTTCTTGTACTTTAGGGTGACTAGACAGGACATAAGTTGAAAGGTCTTTGAAGCGATTTATGTAGGTTGTGATATCAAAATCTTCCATGGACAAAGTCTACTAGTCTTGCTCTAGTTTACTCATCCCTTCTCAGTGAAAATACTCATCGATCAACAGTTACTTTAGTTCAGTCTGGGACATAGTGTTATCGGTGCTAATGTGTAACATCCCAAAAATTCTAGATTAAATTTTTTTTTAATTCATTCCAAACAATTCAATAGTCATATCAAAACAACCAAAAGTATATCATAGTGAAAATAACATCCGAGTACAAAATCCTAAAACCACATAATGCGGAAAATGTGGGCGGATGCAGTGTGATCATGACGGGCACTTCCCATTTGATCTCAAAGTACCTAAAACCATAACAGATACTATAAGCACAAAGCTTAGTGATTTTCCTCAAAATAACCCATACTATACATACATAACAGTCAAAACATAACTTGGTCTTTTTCAACCCCTTCGGTTTCTTTCAACCGGTACTAGGTATATTTCACGCCCTTCAATCTCTTTCAACAAGTGTTGGGTCTATTTCACCCCCTTCGATATCTTTAATTCGATATGGTTTAAACTCTATTACCTTAAGTTTGGAGTCACACGAGTGTTCATATAGATCCCTCAAACCAGGGCTCTAATACAAACTTATAATGTCCCACTTTCACAACCAAAATTTTCATTTTTAAGATTAGTTAAAGCATTATTTTCATCAAACCAAGTCATTGATGATGATGGTGGTGAGGAGTGTCGCTTCTAATTAGGAATAACAACTGACTTTCAGATGGTGTTCTTTATGTTGAGACCTCCACGACAAAATCAGAAAAATCTTTGAGAGGGTGGTGGTAAAGAAGCCAGGATCTCGACTGATGGTGTGGTTGGATTTGCCTCATTTTCTTTAGTGGGCTCGTACTCGGTCTTCGTGTTCGAATAATCAATCTCCTCTTAATCAGGATCATCTCTCCTGGAGTCACCCCCTGACGAATCGGATAGGTCTACACCTGATAGTTCATTTGGGTCATCAATTTCATCCTCAGAATCCTCATTCTCAAAAGAATCCTCCTTTCATGTCAGGGGTGATATTGGCGTTGGGACATCCTGAGTATCCTTGGGCTCTAGGAATGGGGTACCACCTGGTCACCATCGTGGAATAGAATCATCATCCATATACCCATATATGTCATAATGCTTTGGTGCTCATACATAAGACATCATATTATGTAGATGTTTATGAGTGATAATGCTGAATAAAATTTGTACAAATATTTATATGGTATAAGTACTTATAAGATATTACCCGTAACTCCAATGTCTCCCTATGTAAGAGATATCAAATATGTGCCTTGGAAATCATGACTCCTAATCGAAAAGAATGCCTCAAGTACTTAGATTGTTAACTACTGTCCATATTCAGTCGTGCATCTGTCGGATCATAATTATATGTTATACGACGATAAATGTTTTATTACTTAATTGAACTAATTACTTATTTATCATTTTTGTAGTATTATCTAATTTTTATTTAAAAATATGTTTTATGTTTAGCCCTTCATATATAATTTTTTGTTTAAACCAATTCGTGTAGTACGTGGGTCTTACAGCTATATATATATATATATATATATATATATATATATATATATATATATATGTATATATATATATATATATATATACACACAGAGAGAGAGAGAGAGAGAGCGAGATAGAATTAAGTTATTTTGAGTACACCAATAAAATAGCAATATGAGAACATTTATTAACCAATCATTTTCAAGGGTATTTTTGGTTTTTTACAAGAATATCAACGAAGGCACACGTTTTCATGCCAGTAGCCGCTGACCTCCATTATCTTTTATTCACTTAATCAATTGCCTATATCCTATATCTTTTAGTCAATCGTTTAATGATGGACATGGAATGTGGACGATTCGTCTGAGAAAGAAGAGAATGAAGTCATTTTTATCAAGTTTTAGGGTTATATTACTCGGTGGTCCGACGGTGGTTGTGGTGGGCGTTGACTTGTTTTGTACTTAATCCCTCTGTGTTTTTGGGTTTTAAAAAAGTAGGTTTTTTTAATATACATTTTTATCAGGTTTTAGGCTCTGTTCCTCTCATGCCTCATCGTTTTCTTGCTGGATCTTGTGTTTCAACTATTCTCTCCAACGATACACCACCATTATGTTGGGTTTTTAGCACTATAACACTCCTATGGTGCACATGCAACCCTAAATGCTTTGGATCTATGTTTTCTCTAATTATACATGCATTTTCAATTTTTCCAAAGCACTCTCCCTAACTAGCATAAATTTTGAAAGGAACAATACAACTAGTTAGATGAATTACCTCTTTGAAGGACTTGTAGTTCTTGACCTTTGAAATCTTCAGCGCCCCAAGTGTGATGCCTCTAATGGTTAACAAACACCAATATGCAAGAAAAGGCTTGAGAGAATAGGTTACTTAGCAGAAAATCAACTTCACTCTCTTAGAAGATATGGGTCAACGATTTTAGTCATGAGGGGTTTTAATTATAGTGCTAGGGTTACATCTTTGCAAACCCTAATGACACTTCATATTAATTAGGCTCCATAGGTTAAAAACCTCCATGGATTATCTCATTAGTTTAGCCCATTCTAAATAACCAAGGATCATTAGCCCACACTATAAGAATCATTGACTTATACAATCAATCCCCATATATTTAATTAGTCTCTTTTGATATTAATTCCAAATTAATTCTTAATCAATACTAATTAAATAATATGATTTCATATTAATATATTATATTTGTAATATATTAATAAATCATAAATGACCTTATCCTCAAAAGTCCATCCTATCAAATTGCATTGGTGAAGGCAACCCAAAACGACCATGCAACAATCGGGTCAAGTACATCCTGGTTACAGTTATGGGCTTAAACACCAAATCCAACAGTCTCCCACTTAGATAAGTCTAATAATTATAGCTGTCAATGCGACTTTAGGTTCCGACTTAGCAATCGTAAGCTTTCAAAAGTTGATGTCGAACTCTTACCTTGTCAATGATGCGTCCTTCAGATATGGGATCATATATTCCTCTGTTCTCAAGATATCTATATGGACAAACAGATGGAACATAGTCATACTTATTGTCCTGCAGTTTGTTTTCCGATTTCCGATTCGTGTGACATAGAACATAATTGAACACATCAATTTAGTTCTAACCGGGCCCGACACATACTCAAAATAGGATCATCGAGGGGCCCAAGATTTCACTTTTAATCCTCTTAGGATAAAAGGAATGGATAAACTTCGACATTATATGTCACACCCCAAAACAGGAACGGCAGAAACGTTCTGGGGTGGATGATGTCATGTCAAGTATCACAACACATGCATTATAGTAATCAAAGTACAACAAAACATTGCATTAATAGTAATAGTTTTACATGGTTTACATTACAATACATCAAAGTAATACAAGTAAATATAAGTAAGTACAGCATGGTACAAAGCTATCTTCATCAACAGCTCCAGGCATGTACCTGTCTAATGCTAACCTGAGAATACAAGTTATTTGAAAAGCGAGTATCAACATTTTTACAAATGTTGGTGAGTTCATAAGCATTTAGTGGCATTTTATTCAAATAACTTTAATGAAAGTGGTAGTTTCAGTGTATCTGTTACATTAGTGTCTTTTCCAGAAAATCCTATATTTTCTTTAATAAAAGCAGTCTTCTACCAAGACTGGACGGAGTTATGTGGTAAAAGGTAGTTTTCCCTTAATCGCTATCATTATCAAAATCCAGAATTTGATTATTAACAAAGCGGGAGAATTCAGGGAAATAACGTATGCCTCAGCAGTGAGGACTGCTGACTAAGGCAAAGGAATCATAGACTCTAGGAGAGTATCGAACAAACGACACGCCTGGCTCAGTCTAACAAAGAGAGACACAGACCCCAGACGGTACCAAATAAAAGGTACGGCTAGCAAGGTCTAGAAACAGAGGATACAAACCCCAGATAGTATCAAATGAAAGATACAGCTAGTAAGGTCTAAAAAAAAGAATACAGACCCCATACAGTATCAAAAGAATGATACAGCTAGTAAGGTCTAAAAACAGTATGACTCTGAAAGTGGGTTCCCAGCATACAGTGTAAAGTACAGTGTAAAATACAGTGCGAAATACTGTTACCTTAAGGCCATGAATTATAAGGCAACCTGGGATACTCGTAACCATACTAACCGACACTAGAGTACCTGACGCCCTACAAGCGTCTATAAAATATGACATTTGTCACCCCTTGGCTTGGTGGGCTGTGGACTGTAGCTAGCAGTCAGGGTGTGGGGGTGTTAATCTCGTATAGATCTATACACACAATGTCCACTCTCCCTATAGGAGACTCTGGTTACCAACTAGACGACGGAGAAGGCCGCGTCCCGAAGATGCATCCCAAAGAGTGGGTAGTGGGTTTCATATGTAAGTGTTGAACTAGAGGTAGAGACTCATAACTGAACCGACTAGAGCAAACCTATATGTCTATGCTCATACACATAACATATAACTAATGAATCAAACAACCTTCGGACGACCATCCGATCCCACCAGACCACATCTCAACGAAGAAAAGGAAATAGGGCGGACAAGCCTTCCTAAGTCCTTCAATCATTACTTATATGTATCTAAACAAGCACAGACATACATCTAACTACGCTTGAGTGTGTAACAAGTGGATTCATATTGTGAAGTATAAGTGTACAGTGTGGAATAACCGAATCGTGAAGTATAAGCATACCAAATGTAAGTGTATCACAAAGTGGAAGCGACAACAAGTGAAGTAGGAGCGTATCGAGTATAAGTGAAGTAGAAGCGTATCACTAAGTAAGAGTGTGAACAAGTATAAGCGTCTAACAGGTATAAGTGTATCACGAAGTGGAAACGACAACAAGTGAAGTAGGAGCGTATCGAGTATAAGTGAAGTAGAAGCGTATCACTAAGTAAGAGTGTGAACAAGTATAAGCGTCTAACAGGTATAAGTGTATAACGAAGTGGAAACGTTATTGAGTAGGAGTTTAAACTAGGTAAAAACGAAGCAGTGGTATTTAACAAGTAAAAGTAAAAGTATACGACATGAAAGAGAACTTTGATGAAAACCTTTGGAAAAACCTTTATCCTTATGAAAATTACAACCGGGTATTCTTCGGTAAAATAAGTTCATAACCTTTAGAATTTCTTTGGGCACCTTTCATAAACCAGTTTAAAATAAACTTTGATAAACCAGTATAAGTAAGAGCTTGAACAAGTGAAAACATTTTAGAAAACCATTTATAGTATCCTACTCGGTAAAACAGTTTACAGTGTGGTAAATCCTTGTGCATACGGGTTATCAATCACATGTGATTGATATGATAACTGGCATGTTTAATTTGTATTCCCCCCCCCCTATAAAACATGTAAAAACATTTAAAATGTTCATTCAGGGGTATGAACTCACCTGGTGTAAGTGGATCCGACGCAGGTGTCGGTTTGGTGCTCGGTGTCAAGTAAATACTTGGACACACTTAGTGACCTATTTAACATATGATAACATATGTTCACATAAAATTAGTACATTTAATACTAATTAAACATGTATAAGCACTCTAAGGAGCGGAAAACACTTTGGTTAAGTGTTAGGGGTGTCCCAGGTAACATTTAAGGGCTAGAATGGATTAGGAATGGAGTTTACTCTCCAAGAGTAAACTCTTTACTTAGTGTTTACGGCCCTGGGACCACTCCCGTGAGTTTATGGCCGTAAACTCATGGTGAGGGTGTTCTAGGATGCTAAAATGTCTCATATCAATTGTGGAATTTTCCTAGGTCCAAATTTAAAAGGTGTGAATGGATTTAGAGCATCAAATGGCCCCTTTGAGGAATTTACGGCCCTACGCAAGGGAGCTTACGGCCGTAAGCTCCTATACACTCTTCCTTTTGGTGTTTTAAGGGCTTAAGTGGTAGAGGGTAAATTCCTAAGCATTTTCCAAGTCAAATGGGGAGTTTAAGGAACCAATTAACCCCTTTGTAGGAGTTTACGGCCCATGTACCCTTCCATGAGGGGTTAACGGCCGTGAACTCCTTATGGAGTTGTTTTAATTGCATTTAAGGTCCCTAGCTTGTTGTTGGTCGTTTCTAGAATTTAATCCAAGGCCATTGGTGTGTTTAAGGGCATTTTCAACACACAAACATGAGTTTACTCCCCATCAAGAGGAGTTTACGGCCCGAGCATGTTATTGGGTAGTAAACTCATGTTTACTCTTCAAAAACTCATTTCAAGGTGTTATATGTCCGATTCCATAAGCCTACAAGTCATATCTAAGCTTTAGGGACAATTTGGAGGGGTTTTGGGGCTTAAAAACCCCATTAAATGGTGTTCACGGACCAAGAGTGTTATTGGGCCGTAAACTCATGATTTTGTCCCTATTTTATGTTTTAAACACGAATTTGCATGCTAGATAGGTTGTACAACAAGTTAGGATAGTTTACCTACTCGTTTGGGGCTCGAAACAGACGATTTTTGGCTCGGAAAAAAGTTATAGAGAGAGAGTTTAGAGAGAGAGTAAAAAGTCTCCAATGGACTCCACTCACCCTTATATAGGGGTTGGAGTTGAGACTCAGTGAAAATCTACCCGATATTGTCGCTAAACGGGGCTTTTGGTCGCACCCGATTTAGTGGTCGTAATAATAAAAACTAACTTTCTCCAAATTACTATGGAAATGTAATTTAAGTGTTTTTATTTACTTTATTACGACTATAACGACATAAAACATAAATAAATAAATAAAACATTTATTTATTTGATGACCTCTTATTAACGGAACTTTTATACAGTGGAATATTCCGTTAACGGTAACGGGGTAATGTAACTGAATAACTTTGAGTTGTCACATCATCCCCCCGTTAGAGGGAATTTCGTCCTTAAATTCAAGTCTAGGCAAGGAAGTAGGTATGAATGATCGAGTAGAGGCAGGAGGGTACTTCCTATTCGATTTGTTCTCGCATTCCCCTGTGAATTTCGGCCTGTGTTTGTCATTCCAACAAACCTTTACCAACGGGATGCGGATTTCCGTCTCGTGTAGCTAGTGGGTTCCGACTGGTGTATCTACGAGGTCAGGGTTCTCACTGGTTTCTATCTGGATGAGTGGGATACGAAGAGTGACGTCGGGTAAGCACATATCAAGTCTACGGAGTGGATCGATCTGGTGTGAAGCTTGTGGAATATCCGACAGTAGTAGTGGTCTAAAAGGGGTTTGACCAAATCTCCATGAGGATCTCGGATGGTCCTAAGCTCTTGGAATGGTAGAGCTTTTCAGTACTTAGAACATAGTGTACTTCTATGGCAAGGTCATCACTGGCGTGATCGCCATTACGAAGTTCCTAACGTTCTCTATCTTACTGGTAGTGTAGTCCTTCAGGTTGGTTCTTAGGAAGCTCGGGTTGTCTCTGGTTTCGCATTTCCTCTCAACTGGTTGTTAGAGGCTTTCTAGATCGTCGAATGGGTTGGATGACTATGGTTATCTGCTTGCTGTAGAGTGTCTATCTCAAGCTCGTGCAAAATGAACCTGCACTAACGAATCTTGAGATACGGAAACCCTCAGGGTCGGGGAGATAGGGTTTCACCAGACAAGTGTTAGACTATCTCGGGAGGTGGTTCTACTATTTCTGCACGAGATAGTGTTCATGGAACACCTAGTAGTCCATTAAATCTCTAAGACGTTGGTTTATTCTAGTGCGAAAAGTGCATGCTCTTGCATAACCCCTCAACTAACACCAAGGCTGGTGTCAAGTCTATAATATCTTCGGGATCTGGTTCATGAGGCTTAACGCAACTACTTTTGCACCTTGATCAAGTATTCTTGGCTGCGGAGGTTATCCTGTGGTTCTCGGTATTCTAGTGTTTACTTCGGAGAATGAAGTCTATCGTCTGCGGGGCGACGACGATTTCCTCCATGCGAGGGGGCGGAGGATCCTAGGCATTACTTGTCTGCAACAGGGCGGACGAAGTGCCTGAGTAGTGCGGGCACCTACTGCAACTACTCTTCCGAAGGTTCTGAGTTTTCTCGGTCTAGGTCAAATCTAGTGAGTATAGGTTCCCCTCACTCGGAATTTTAATCTCTTTACTAACCGAGGGTGTTAGCTACTATGTGGGCTTAACCAGTATGACAGCAAATTTCGGATCTGTGGTCATTATAGTAGCTCAACCCGTAGTGGTTCTCTTGACTCCAGCTCCTATTTTATGGAATAGGATGAAGGGCTTTACTATGAGGTTCGCGGTAGAGCTCATACTTGGCTTAACCACTAATACTTGGTGTATGCAGGCCGTATATAATTAAGGTCGGCAGGATGTTCAGTTGTGCAACTCCACCCCAGATCCACAACCCAACGAGGAACATGGAGTAGGGAGGAAGCACACATCTTAAATCTTTTTGATCTCAACTATATACCACCTTTATGCATATAGCTGGTTATAGTGGTCAGTCCCATGAGTTCTATCCTTTGGGTTCACGAACCCGATGTGCGAGGTGTGAAGGGTCTTTCTAGGGAATCTACGAAGTATGCTTCGGATGGTCATTGTCTTCTTGAGTATCTTACAGTGTCTTTCGCTTCGGTTTCTATATGACTAAGAGAGGTCGGTCAACAGCGTGCGGTACCCTTCTCTTGGGTACTTCGGAAGGTTTGAGATAAAAGGGACGACTGACAGATCGTATTAGGTTTTATTATATGTATTATGTTTAGGTTCGGAAAAACCTTTATTTGCCGACATGGCTACGGAGAAAGTTCTTTTTACATAGCACTAGGGATGTACACATGGTTGCACTTACGTCAAACCATGATCGATAGAGTCGTCGAAATTTGCATACTTCGACATGACATAAAATGAGGATCGATAGAGTCATGCGCCGAACAGGCACATAAGTTCTAGGCGTCTCGGGTTTCGTCCTATGTATCACTATCGCGGATACTTGGACCGATAGAGTCGACGCGGAACTACAGAGTGTTCTAAGGGTTTCTGAGTGGAGTACCTTTTCATGAATGGATTCTCACGAGGCATTTCTATAATCGCCTAACATATACTAGTCATGTATAATTAAGGTGGGGAGGACTGTTGACTGAGCGACTCCGCCCTAAATCCACAACCAAACGAGGAATAAGAAATGAGGCGGCATTCACTCACTCTAGGTCTATCCATCTTAACTATACATGGCCGTAACGCATACGTTTAGCCATTATAGTTTTACCTAACGAATTTTAAATTTTAAATTTTATAACAGTGCTGAGACTTTTGCCTTATTGGGGAAGTATTTACATTGAATTAGCCTTTTAATGGTTTGCGTTAGTTATCTGGGATCGAGAGACGTACCAAAAATCTACCAGGTTCCTTGATGCTTCTCCCTAAGCAGTAGAGTTAGACTCCTCCTGTGTCCTTGTCTTTCCCTTGGGTTGGGCAGTCCTTCTTCAAGTGTCCCATTTCACCACATAGGTGGCGAACTGTACGAGTCACCACATTGGTGGTTGATGTAATGAACTCAATCGGGGTTCTGCAGACGCGAGTAGTATGCCCCAACATGTGGCACCTAGCACAATAGAGCTCCCGGCAGACACCATGATGATGGTAGATGCACTTGCTGCAATGGGGAAGGTTTCCTAAGTATGGTCTCCTAGGTGTAGGGATGGAAGGGTTGGTAGGGAATTTGACCATCTCAGCTTGTTGCCCTTCGGAAGGTCCTTAAGCCGAGGTACTTCCCTCTTCGATCTTGATCTTTCTCTTCAGTGGATTTGAGTGAGGTTCTTGGGTGGCTGGGTATGCAGAGGTTGGTTGCTGCTGTCCACTACTAGGATCGGAATTTCCAATAGGGCCCTTGCTAACATTGGCGTTGTTAGCATTCAGGTGAGCCATGACAGCTGCTACGGCTGCCGAGATTGCAGCTTGGAACGTAGCTTCGTCGAATAAGAGAGTAGGCTTCTTGCGTACGGACTAGTTGCGCTTCTTCGATGGCATGGTTTTTCCTACACGGAAAGGAATACAAGATAATGAGAGATGTTGGCTAGCCCTGGACATATCTGTCCTGACTGCATTAGGCATAAATTTTTCCCGTGCCTCGGGTATTGGCTGTCTGAGTGTAGACCTACATCCCTATGATGTAGTCTTGGTAATCAAGGTAGGAGTGTGAGTATCGGAGAAAGGCCATAAGATGCGAGTCGTTCCTACTACGTTACCTTTTTACTGGGAAGGTTTCACTCTCCGTCCTGGAAAGATTTGAGTACAGTTCGGAACGAACACCACGGAAAGAGAGGCTCATGAAGGCTTATGGCTAAATATTCTCAATAGAGGTGCGGGGTTCCGCTCTAATCGTGTAACTGGGAACGGGAAACGACGATTTACCTAACACACAGCGTCAGTAGTGTAACCACTAACTCGCTAAATTGTATTATTTTAAGGGTGTATTAGCATGACGAACACGAGGGTAAGACACTTCTCGGGTTCCATGTACTGGCTCCCTCTGTCTGTCTCGTATATTTGACTGGAATCGGCATTGGTTTCCTTCAGATATTTACCTAGGGTTCTCTCCTCGTATGGACATATTGAATCTCTACTCCGCCTTGCCTCCGAATCCGACTCTGGGTGTCATCGCTTCAGAATGGATGACTGGGAATCTCGGAAGCTTAGGCGAATCTCTCACCACTGTCCCTAAAAGATGTAGGCACTTGGTGAATTCAATAGTCTCAACCCAGTTCATTTATTTCCGAATAGGAAATCTTCTCAATGAACCTCTTCTGGGTCTGCATCAACTCTTCTGTCAAGCGCTGAAGTGGATAGGGTTGTCTACAGGGTTCGTGCGAGAATGGAAATGTCTAACGAATCCTAAGAGATTATTAACATTTCACTGGATGATCCATATCGAGTCCTGCTACGATTACACAGGGTATACAAATCATATATAGCTTAGATCCGATAGGCCTTCGAATATGTGATACTACTCTATATCCACTTCCCAACAAGGAAACGGAAGTAGAGCGAAACCACACATTCTTAGCCTATGGTATCCTTATTACATATAACCTTGGGAGTATACTCTCTGTAACTGTAGGTATATAAATAAGGATCTTTTTTTTTAGTTCTTCACATAAGGTTATCTATGTAACCTAAAATACCCCTATGGTATTTTAATTTCTTGTTGGTTTTCTTATCATCTGAATATGGTTCTGAGATTAGTGTGAATCTTTTAGTGTTCCAAAATACTCCTATAGTATTTTGACTTCATGTTTGGCTCTAGCATTCCTAGTTGGTAAGTTTCAGACCTGTTGCACACCACTATCACTCCCAAGCACATGTTCATCGCATCTCGAATAAATGTAGTTGATCAGGTTACATTTATTCCAGCTTACGATTACATAACTACCCAGGTTTGACTGTAGTGCTCAACATCCAAAGACTTTTATTATTGTTCTTCTTGTGATACTTGTGTTCGAGTGTTTAGATTCTGGGTGTTCTTATACTTTGGTAAAATATGGTTATATTTTAAAGTATAATTCTTGGTCAGAGTGTTTTATCCCTTTTGTATTTATAGGCTGTATATCTTTTATGAATTGATATACTTAGCTCACTATAAACAATGCTCTGATACCAATCTATCACACCCCAAAACCGGAACGGCGGAAACGTTCTGGGGTGGATGACGTCATGTCAAGTATCACAACACATGCATTATAGTAATCAAAGTACAACAAAACATTGCATTAATAGTAATAGTTTTACATGGTTTACATTACAATACATCAAAGTAATACAAGTAAATATAAGTAAGTATAGCATGGTACTAAGCTATCTTCATCAACAGCTCCAGGGATGTACCTGTCTAATGCTAACCTGAGAATACAAGTTATTTGAAAAGCGAGTATCAACATTTTTACAAATGTTGGTGAGTTCATAAGCATTTAGTGGCATTTTATTCAAATAACTTTAATGAAAGTGGTAGTTTCAGTGTATCTGTTACATTAGTGTCTTTTCCAGAAAATCCTATATTTTCTTTAATAAAAGCAGTCTTCTACCAAGACTGGACGGAGTTATGTGGTAAAAGGTAGTTTTCCCTTAATCGCTATCATTATCAAAATCCAGAATTTGATTATTAAGAAAGCGGGAGAATTCAGGGAAATAACGTATGCCTCAGCACTGAGGACTGCTGACTAAGGAAAAGGAATCATAGACTCCAGGAGTGTATCGAACAAATGACACGCCTGGCTCAGTCTAATAAAGAGAGACACAGACCCCAGACAGTACCAAATGAAAGGTACGGCTAGCAAGGTCTAAAAACACAGGATACAGACCCCAGACAATATCAAATGAAAGATACAGCTAGTAAGGTCTAAAACAAAGAATACAGACCCTAGACAGTATCAAAAGAAAGATACAGCTACTAAGGTCTAAAAACAGTGTGACTCTGAGAGTGGGTTCCCAGCATACAGTGTAAAGTACAGTGTAAAATACAGTGTGATATACCGTTACCTTAAGGTCATGAATTATAAGGCAACCTGGGATACTCGTAACCATACTAACCGACACTAGAGTACCTGACGCCCTACAAGCGTCTATAAAATATGACATTTGTCACCCCTTGCATTGGTGGGCCGTGGACTGTAGCTAGCAGTCAGGGTTTCGGGGTGTCAATTCCGTATAGATCTACACACACAATTTCCGCTCTCCCTACAGGAGACTCTGGTTACCAACTAGACGACAGAGAAGGCCGCGTCCCGAAGATGCATCCCAAAGAGTGGGTAGTGGGTTTCATATGTAAGTGATGAACTAGAGGTAGAGACTCATAACTGAACCGACTAGAGCAAACATATATGTCTATGCTCATACACATAACATATAACTAATGAATCAAACAACCTTCGGACGGCCATCCGATCCCACCATACCACATCTCAACGAAGAAAAGGAAATAGGGCGGACAAGCCTTCCTAAGTCCTTCAATCATTACATATATGTATCTAAACAAGCACAGACATACATCTAACTATGCTTGAGTGTGTAACAAGTGGATTCATATTGTGAAGTATAAGTGTACAGTGTGGAATAACCGAATCGTGAAGTATAAGCGTACTAAATGTAAGTGTATCACGAAGTGGAAGCGACAACAAGTGAATTAGGAGCGTATCGAGTATAAGTGAAGTAGAAGCATATCACTAAGTAAGAGTGTGAACAAGTATAAGCGTCTAACTGGTATAAGTGTATCACGAAGTGGAAACGACAACAAGTGAAGTAGGAGTGTATCGAGTAAAAGTGAAGTAGAAGCGTATCACTAAGTAAGAGTGTGAACAAGTATATGCGTCTAACAGGTATAATTGTATCACGAAGTGGAAACGTTATCGAGTAGGAGTTTAAACTAGGTAAAAACGAAGCAGCGGTATCTAACAAGTAAAAGTAAAAGTATACGACATGAAAGAAAACTTTGATGAAAACCTTTGGAAAAACCTTTATCCTTATGAAAATTACAACCGGGTATTCTTCGATAAAATAAGTTTGTAACCTTTAGAATTTCTTTGGGAACCTTTCATAAACCAGTTTAAAATAAACTTTGATAAAGCAGTATAAGTAAGATCTTGAACAAGTGAAAACATTTTAGAAAACCATTTATAGTATCCTACTCGGTAAAACAGTTTACAGTGTGGTAAATCCTTGTGCATGCGGGTTATCAATCACATGTGATTGATATGATAACTGGCATGTTTAACTTGTATTCCCCCCCCCTATAAAACATGTAAAAACATTTAAAAGGTTCATTCAGGGGTATGAACTCACCTAGTGTAAGTGGATCCGACGCAGGTTTCGGTTGGGTGCTCGGTGTCAAGTAAATACTTGGACACACTTAGTGACCTATTTAACATATCATAACATATGTTCACATACAATTAGTACATTTAATACTAATTAAACATGTATACGCACTCTAAGGAGCGGAAAACACTTTGGTTAAGTGTTAGGGGTATCCCAGGTAACATTTAAGGGCTAGAATGGATTAGGAATGGAGTTTCCTCTCCAAGAGTAAACTATTTACTTAGTGTTTACAGCCCTGGGACCACTCCCATGAGTTTACGGCCGTAAACTCATGGTGAGGGTGTTCTAGGATGCTAAAATGTCTCATATCAATTGTGGAATTTTCCTAGGTCCAAATATAAAAGGTGTGAATGGATTTAGAGCATCAAATGGCCCCTTTGAGGAGTTTACGGCCCTAAGCAAGGTAGCTTATGGCCTGAAGCTCCTATTCACTCTTTCTTTTGGTGTTTTAAGGGCTTAAGTGGTAGAGGGTAAATTCCTAAGCATTTTCCAAGTCAAATGGGGAGTTTAGGGAACCAATTAACCCCTCTGTAGGAGTTTACGGCCCATGTACCCTTCCATGAGAGGTTTACGGCTGTGAACTCCTTATGGAGTTATTTTAATTGCATTTAAGGTCCCTAGCTTGTTGTTGGTCGTTTCTAGAATTTAATCCAAGGCCATTGGTGTGTTTAAGGGCATTTTCAACACACAAACATGAGTTTACTCCCCATCAAGAGGAGTTTACGGCCCAAGCATGTTATTGGGTAGTAAACTCATGTTTACTCTTCAAAAACTCATTTCAAGGTGTTATATGTCCGATTCCATAAGCCTACAAGTCATATCTAAGCTTTAGGGACAATTTGGAGGGGTTTTGGGGCTTAAAAACCCCATTAAATGGTGTTCACGGCCCAAGAGTGTTTTTGGGCCGTAAACTCATGATTTTGTCCCTATTTTATGTTTTAAACACGAATTTGCATGCTAGATAGGTTGTACAACAAGTTAGGATAGTTTACCTACTCGTTTGGGGCTCGAAACGGACGATTTTTGGCTCGGGAAAAAGTTATAGAGAGAGTTTAGAGAGAGAGTAAAAAGTCTCCAATGGACTCCACTCACCCTTATATAGGGGTTGGAGTTGGGAATCAGTGGAAATCTACACGATACTGTCGCTAAACGGGGCTTTTGGTCGCACCCGATTTAGTGGTCGTAATAATAAAAACTAACTTTCTCCAAATTACTATGGAAATGTAATTTAAGTGTTTTTATTTACTTTATTACGACTATAACGACATAAAACATAAATAAATAAATAAATAATTTATTTGACGACCTCTTATTAACGGAACTTTTATACAGTGGAATATTCCGTTAACGGTAACGGGGTAATGAACGGAATAACTTTGGGTTGTCACATTATATGATTGTACTAACTACTCATTAAGTCTTGCATAACGATATGTTTTATAACACCAAGTTACTAATGTGTTTTTGTATCATCAATGCACAACCTAATCGTAGTCAACAAGTCATATATCTTACTTTGAAGATTATATGATATTATCGTCTCACAATCACTCATGATAAATTCCATGAAGTAATTCAGGTGAGCGCATGTTGAATCCAATACTCAAATCTTATTTTAGGAGCACTCATGAATGGTGTAGCAAACTCTCGCTATGTCTAACGCCTTAGAAAATCTACAAGCCACTTCATGACAGTCTTATTTCATACCTACTTCCAACGTATGATCGACTGTGGATAGTTTGAATAATCTCATTATTCGGGAAGTCAAAACCTGAAAATTAAAACACAATAATAATACTAATCCTATATGGCCCCAAAACTTTTGAGTGTAAATAAAATACCTTTGATTTAATCACCATATTGATTACTCATTATTCATTGTATAATGTTTCGAATAATCAACTTAATACTTGAATTTAAACAATAGTTATCCCATGCTCCAAGCGTGCACACTATGTTTGTCTATAGTCCTTACTTTGTGAAATAGATCAATTGTAAACATTTCCAACGACACTCATTTTACAATCCCAAATCCTTACCATAAGTGTGAGAATACCAAGTCCTTGCCACTTATTGTAATCTATTAGATTCTAACCTTATATGCAATAATCCTCTTGTAATGACTATGCACAAAAGTCACAGAGACTTGGCAACAGACATTACAAAGTATTCCATGGAGAACAATTCCATGGAAACGAAGTCTCATATTCAAAGTACATTCCTTTAAACATCCTTATTGCATTAAGTTTTCTAGTCTTACACAGATTTAAAGAATAACTTCCTCTTATGGTAACATTTCCATATTCCCATTTGGATTATCACTTCTGAACAAGAGTTACCTCTTCTCAGAGTATGCCAACATGGTCCTTCCAAAATTTAAACTATACTTCCAATTTTCCATAAGCAACCCGTATTTGGTAAACCTCAGATTGTCCTCGATAATTGCTTAACCATTTTAGTCATATCCAGTTCTGGCCCATTTTCCCTCTAAATGCCCTAGGCATTTGAAAAATTTAGAACACATAAATATTATATTGAAATTCCCATGTTAAAGCATTTCAACATGGTATTCATATAAGTCCATGACTAAATTTGATTAAAATCACAATCTAAACTTTCAGAATTGAAATGAAGTAGAAGTTCCTATCCCTTAATTATAGCAAAATAACGTTTCAACCCTGCAAATTTGCAAATTGAAAACTTTGTTTTTCTATAATTAACATTGCTAGCATGCAACACTTACAATAATAACTATGCTCCCACTAGCATAACAATTATTTCTTTAATAGCATAACACTTATGCTCCCACTAGCTTTTACATGTACTCAGAAATCAGTTGGACTTCTAGAAATCAATAATTATTAACTTTCTTTCAAAAGTTCAGATTTCTGACATGATATACTTTGATAAGCATTTATCTAAACTCGCACACCTTTTATTAAAAAGCTCATATATGTGTCTAAACAATTTTAGAACTTACAACAATAGGTCTCAAATGTTTAGACATTTTTCCATTTCTCACAATTCGAACTACAAAGAGGGATGTCATAATCATAATCGAATTTTAGAATGCAAATATTACAATTGCTAACTCTTTAAAATCCACTTAGTGAAAGCATTTCCTCACAATCATTTTCATGAATTGAAGAGAAACCTTATGACACTTAGACTTTTTTATGGTGTATGTGTTCCTATCCATGTGGATTTGTCATAACCATAATCATAAGACAAGGTTAGTGACAAAATCTACCTCATATGGACTGAACTTACTCAATCTTAATTTCTTGCCACTTGGCAGCACAAGAGCATACTATGTCTTCCAAGTTGTTCAGCAAATCACTCTTACTGATCAATGAGCTTTCACCGACCAAGGTGCTTTTCCCTATGCAAACAATTAAGAACTGATAGAACTCACATGCATAGTCCACTTCAACTGGAATGGGCATGGAAACAAGAATATGTCAATATGATAGGTTACAAACCTCAAGTCACGTGCTAGTGATTATGTCACACCCCAAAACCGGAACGGCGGAAACGTTCTGGGGTGGATGACATCATGTCAAGTATCACAACACATGCATTATAGTAAATCAAGTACAACCAAACATTGCATTAATAGTAATAGTTTTACATGGTTACATTACAGTACATAAAGGTAATACAAGTAATAGAAATAAATACAGCGTGGTACTAAGCTATCTTCATCAACAGCTCCTGGGATGTACCTGTCTAATGCTAACCTGAGAATACAAGTTATTTGAAAAGCGAGTATCAGCATTTTTACAAATGCTGGTGAGTTCATAAGTATTTAGTGACATTTATTCAAATAGCTTTATAAAGTAGTAGTTTAAGTGTTTACTGTGTGTTAGAGTTCTTTCCAGAAAATCCTATATTTTCTTTAATAAAGCAGCCTTCTACCAAGACTGGTCAGTGTTATGTGATAAAAAGTAGTTTTCCCTAAATTGCTATCATTATCAAAATATTGAATTTGATTTTTGAGGAAAGCAAACAACATCAGGGAATAACATATGCCTCAGCAGTGAGGACTGCTGACTAAGGCAAGGAATCATAGACTCCAGGAGAGTATCGAACGAACGACACACCTGGTTCAGTCTAACAAGTAGAGACTCAGACCCCAGAAGGTACCAAAGGAAAGGCACAGCTGGTAAGGTCTAAAACAGTGAATACAGACCCCAGACAGTATCAAATGAAAGATATGTCTTCTAAGGTCAAAACAGAGAAGACAGACCCCAGACAGTATCAAATGAAAGATACGTCTTGTAAGGTCAAAACAGTGTGACTCTTAAAATGAATTACCAGCATATAGTGTAAATTGTCGGTGAAATACTGTTACCTTAAGGCCAATGAATTATAAGGTAACCCGGGATACTCATAACCATACTGACTAGAGTACCAGACGCCCTACAAGCGTCTAAAATATGACATTTGTCACCCGTTGGCTTGGTAGGCCGGGACTGTAGCTAGCAGTCTGGGTGCGGGGTTGTCAATCCCGTATAGATCTATACACATAACGTCCGCTCTCCCTACAGGAGATCCTGGTTACCATCTAGACGACGGAGAAGGCCGTGTCCTGAAGATGCATCCCAAATAGTGGGTAGAGACTTCCAAATAGTGGGTAGTGTGTTTCTAATGTAAGTGTAGACTAGAGGTAGAGACTCTTAACTGAACTGACTAGAGAATTCCTGTATGTCCATACTCATATACATAATATATAACTAATGAATCAAACGACCTTCGGACGGCCATCCGATCCCACCAGACCACATCTCAACGAAGAAAAGGAAATAGGGCAAACAAGCCTTCCTAAGTCTTTCAATCATTACTTATATGTACCTATATAAGCACATACATACATCTAACTACGACTGAGTGTGTATCAAGTGGAATCATATCGTGAAGTATAAGTGTACAGTGTGGAATAAATGACTTGTGAAGTATAAGCGTACGGTGGAACATCCGAGTCGTGAAGTATAAGCGTACAGTGGAACATCCGAGTCATGAAGTATAAGCGTACAAAGTGGGATAATCGAATCGTGAAGTATAAGTGTACCAAGTATAAGTGTATCACGAAGTGGAAACGACGATAAGTGAAGTAAGAGCGTCTATCAAGTATAAGCGACTACAAGTATAAGCTAAATAGAGACAATAACAGGTATAAACGCATCACGAAGTGAAAGCGTTATCGAGTAGGAGTTTAAAATAAATGAAAACGACGCGGCAGTAACTAACAAGTAAAAGTATACATGAAAACCTTGGAAGAACCTTTATACTTAGGAAAATCGCATTTTGTATTCTTTGGTAAAATAAATATGAAAAACTTTAGGAATCTTTGGAACCTTTATAAACCAGTTTGAAATGATTTTAGATAAAATAGTATAAGTAAGAGTTTTGAAACAATTGAAAACCATTATAGTGTCCTACTCAGTAAAACAGTGTAAAGTGTGGTAAAACCTTGTGCATGCGGGTTATCAATCACATATGATTGATATGATAACTGGCATGTTTAAGTTGTATTCCCCCCCCCCCCCTATAAAACATGTAAAAACATTTAAAAGGTTCATTCAGGGGTATGAACTCACCTGGTGTAAGTAGGTCCGACGAGGGTGTCGGTTGGCTGTTCGGTGTCACATAAGGACTTGGACACACTTAGAGACCTATTTAACATATGATAACATATGTTCACATACAATTAGTATATTATATACCAATTAAACAAGTATACGCACTCAAAGGAGCAGAAAACACTTTGGTTAAGTGTTTGGGTGTCCCGGGTAGCGTCTAAAGGTGTGTATGGCTTAGGAATGGAGTTTACTCTCCAAGAGTAAACCCTTAATATGATGTTTATGTTGGATATAGTGTCTAAGTCCATAACTATATTTGGTATTTACTTGAACCGACCCGGCATGGTCCATTTGGGTTGCACTTCACCCGAACACTTTATGGATAATATTTGAGAATAGTACAAGTTATGATTTATTAATATATTATAAGTTCTAATATATTAATATAAGATCATATTATTTAATTAGTAGTGATCTATAATTAATCTACGATTAATTTAGTGATCAAAGATATTACTAATTAAATATGGGCTTCTATATTTATATAGTGTGGGCTTATGCTTATTTGGAATGGGCTAGGCTTGGATGGAGAAGTCCATGGATACTCCATGGAGCTTTAACCCATGGATCTCATGGAAATGAAGAGACATGGGTATTAGGGTTTACATGGATGTAACCCTAATCCACCACACTATATAAAGGAGGCTTTGGTTCTTGAAATCACACTAGTTGACACTTGTGGAGTTGAGGGCCGATTTCAAGAAGTGGTGACTATTCTCTTAAAGTTCCAAGTTTGTGGTGATTTGTGACTTTCATTTGAGGCATCCACATTATTGGTGCTAGGCTCAAGAACTCCAAGCAATCAACTACAACTACAAGGTAAGTGTTTCTACTAGCTTTATTTGATTCAAGTTCCCCATGCCATGCTAGTTAGGATATAAGCCTTGGAAAATTAATTATTTGCATGTATCTTAGACAAACATAGATCCAAGGTTTATTAGGGTTGCATGTACACTTAGGAAGTGTTAGAATGCTCAAAACCCATCAGTGGTATCAGAGCCTAGGCTTGTTTGTTTGATACTTGTTGCAATATGCTTGAAAAAGTCGAAATCTTGTTGTCTGTCTGATGGACTCGCCGATTCCATGGGGGGGACTCGCCGAGTTCACTTGTATCTTCAACCTACTCGTCGAGTAGGTTCATGCACTCGGCGAGTAGGGTCGACAGAGTGCAGTTTTTCGACTTTAGTTGCTGGAAATGGATTAGAAACATTACCCTAAACTGTTTTGGTACTTGAAAACTTGTTTTAGAAGGTGTAATGTCTTTTCTAACTCATTTACAACAACTAGTTATCAAAATTACAAAGATTAAATGTGATTTTGATATATGAAAGTGTTCATATTCATATTCTTGTTCTTATGATGTTTAAATGATCATAGGAATTATTTGTAACCTATGTGGTAGATTAATTCATGATCATAATGTGTTTTAATGGAGTCCATAACTTGTCCTCAAGTTATGGAAAACCAAAAGTCTCTTGGATTAAAAAACCATTAAAAGAACACAAGAGTTAGAAAAATGAAAAGTCCTCATTTTATTACTCTATTAAACTCATAAGTTACAAGAAATGAAAAGTTTTGAAAGTTTACAAAACTTGCCCTCAAGTTTTGGAACAAGTAAAGTTAAGTTAAAACTTTAGTTCCAACCCTTAGAATTTTAAAAGTTAAAATTCAACCCTTATACTTATATTATTATGATTTAATAATATATATATATATATATATATATATATATATATATATATATATAATTATTAAATCATAATAATATAAGTATAAGGGTTGAATTTTAACTTTTAAAATTACAAGAAATGAAAAGTTTTGAAAGTTTACAAAACTTGCCCTCAAGTTTTGGAACTATTAAACTCATAAGTTACAAGAAATGAAAAGTTTTGAAAGTTTACAAAACTTGCCCTCAAGTTTTGGAACAAGTAAAGTTAAGTTAAAACTTTAGTTCCAACCCTTAGAATTTTAAAAGTTAAAATTCAACCCTTATACTTATATTATTATGATTTAATAATTATATATATATATATATATATATATATATATATATATATATGTATAAGAACAAAGTCGTCTTACCGCTAGTACGCCTCATTCACGAAGCCGGTCTATAAGGTGGGTATAAGGTTGTTGCCTATAAAATGGTGACTTAATGGGTGTCCACTCTCACCCACCGCTTGCTTGACCGGTGGAGGGTCGTTAGCCGAACGGGTAAGACAAGGACTTATAAATTCTCATTCAAAGTATGATGAATATTATAAAGTAACTAAATGTTTTATTAAATTCCCAATCTTAGTTACTTTAGGAAAAATGTGAATAAGGTGCTAATCCATGAAATTACACTTTACACTTTGATTAGGTCGTTGGTGGAGCGTGTGTGGTTAACCGGCACACTAACTTGGACTTAACAAGGTAGGTAAAGGGTGACTTAGGGTTTATTATAGTATCGATGGAGCGTGTGTGGTTTACCGGCACATCGATTGAGTGATAAATCTTAAGGGTACCAAGTGATTTGCATGGTTACTTCACACCTCGTTTTGTGATCCTCGGCATCCCAGTCACAAAACCTGGAGGGCACACTCGAGATTGAAACATGCCTTTAAAAAGTTCATTGAATCTCAAAGAATCTAGGAATTTCTAAGAACCATTCAAAAACCTAATACTTAAATATTGCGGTTTTCGTGGTGGAAATTGGTGAATCGTCATTCACCTGCCTTTCAAATATGATATAGCTTAGATTACGGCATACCTCTTCTAAGTTATATTATATTGTGATTGGATCCTAGCCTTAATATTACATTTGGGTGTTTTATTAAGGACTCTCTTATATCTAAACTAATCTTGTTCTCTTCTCTTCAGATGTCTTCCAACAATGCTTCTGGCTCTAATCCTAATGGCTCCTTTACCCTTATGAACTTGTGTGGGAAAGTCACCTTTGATGGATCCAACTTCAATGAGTGGATCAGAAACATCAGAATGATTACCCGCTACGACGACAAAGAATATGTCCTTGACAAGGAGCTTAAGGAGATTGATGAGACCACTGCAACTCCTCAGGAGATCGCTGACTTTTGGGCACATGAAAGGGATGCTACGAAAGTGGCTTGCATCATGATGGCCACGATGACAGCGGAACTCCAAAAGTCTTATGAGGATTTCTACCCTTATGAAATGCACCAAGATTTGATGGAAAGATACCATCAAAGTGCAAGACAAGAGAGGTATGAAATCATCTGCTCCATGATAACAACCATGATGAAGGACGGGGAATCCGTCACGAGCCATATGCAGAAAATGCAAAGGTATGTGGATCGTTTGCTGAAGCTTAATGTGAACTTCCCTAAGGATCTTGCAATAGATATCATTTTGCACTCCTTACCATCGTGCTATGATCAATTCCGCATGACATATCACATGAATAAGGAAGAGGTCACACTCAGCAAACTTCAGGGACTTCTCAAGACCGCAGAATCAGGTCTTAAGGGGAAGTCGGTTGCTATCACTCCTACTCCAAACTCAACTCCGGTTTTGGCAATTGGGAAAGGTCGATGGAGGAAGAGAAAGAGGTCCTCGAAGGGTACCAAGGCTCGGACCCTTGATGGCTCTTCTTCAAGTGGAACCAAGAAAGGTTCCATCACTCCTTCTTCTGACCCAAAAGAGGTTGAATGCTTCTATTGCCATGACAAGTCTCATTGGAAGCGGAACTGCCCAAAATACCAGCAGGATGTGAAGGATAGGAAAGTCAAACCCAACCATGCAGGTATTTACACTGTCATTTCTAATAACTCACCCCATTCTAAATCTTGGGTCCTTGATACCGGTTGCGGTATTCATATTTGTTGTGACTTGCAAGGACTAAGAAGAAGTGAGAATGTGGAGCAAGGAAGAATAAACTTGATCATGGGGAATAGGAAACCTTCACCTGTCACCAAGATTGGAGTTTATACTTTATCGCTAAGTAGTGGGTTTAATTTAGAATTGAATAAATGTTGTTATTCGCCAGGAATGGCAAGAAATATTATTTCCTTTCATGCTTTGTACAAACAAGGGTTTACCTTTTCATTTAATAATGAAGTTGGTTCTATTGATGCTTTCTATAATAATGTCTTTTATTTTAAAGCATTACCTTGTGATGGTGTGTATGAAGCTGTATCTGTTGTAGATAACTTAGGAAATAATGTTTTGTGTATTGATTCTACTAATAATAATAACTTGGATAAAGCATCGTTATGGCATTGTCGTCTTGGACATATAAGCAAGAAACGCATAGGCCAACTCCAAAAGGATGGAGTCTTGGAGTCGTTTGACCTAAAGTCAGATGATAGTTGCGAATCATGCTTACTTGGAAAAATGACAAAGTCACCCTTCACAGGCTCCTGTGAGAGGGGTGAAGGTTTGTTGGACCTTGTACACACGGATGTGTGTGGACCATTCAAACATGCCACAAGGGATGCTAATCGTTATTATTTGACTTTTACTGATGATTACAGTAGACATGGATATGTCTACTTAATCAAGCATAAGTCAAAGACTTTCGAGAGGTTTAAGGAATTTAAACAGGAAGTCGAGAATCAATTGGGCAGGAACATTAAGATGCTTTGATCCGATCGAGGAGGTGAGTATCTTAGTTCAGAGTTCCTCGACTATCTTAGGGAATGTGGGATTATCTCACAATTGACACCTCCCAGGACACCACAGTTGAATGGTGTGGCTAAGAGGCGTAATCGAACCTTGTTGGACATGGTTCGTTCCATGATGAGTCGAGCTACGCTACCAATTTCATTCTGGGGGTATGCCTTAGAGACTGCCTCCCATATTCTTAATCTGGTCCCTACAAAGAAAGTTGCCAAAACTCCTCACGAGATGTGGACTGGTAAAGTACCTAAGCTAGACCACATCAAGATTTGGGGTTGTGAGGCTTTTGTGAGACGCGAGACTCATGATAAGCTCGAACCCCGAAGCGAGAGGTGTATTTTCATCGGCTACCCACAGCAATCCTTCGGTTACCTCTTCTACAAGCCTAGTAACAATGTGGTCTTTGTAGCAAGAAGAGGAGTTTTTCGAGAGAGAGAATTTATAAGCCAAGGAAACAGTGGGAGGCAAATTGATCTTGAAGAAATTCAAGAGTCAAGTGGTGAAGGAACTTCAAACCCTAGCCCTCAACTTGAGGAGGAAACTCCTGTTGAGCCAACTGATGTGCCTGTACCTCTTAGGCGTTCCACGAGAGTTAGGAATGCACCTGAGCATTATTATGGATTTCATATTACTGCGGAAGGTGAGACACTTATTAGTGATGAGACACTAGTAGGTCTGGATGAACCTAACAGCTACACGGAAGCCATGGCAGGCCCTGAGGCTGCTAAATGGAAAGAGGCCATGGATAGCGAGATACAATCCATGTATGACAATCAAGTTTGGAACTTGGTTGAGAATGTACCTGGTCGTAAGACTGTAGGGTGCAAATGGATCTTCAAGAAGAAGAACGACATGGATGGTAATGTACACACTTATAAGGCTAGACTGGTTGCAAAGGGCTTCTCTCAAATTCCTGGAGTGGACTATGATGAGACCTTTTCTCCAGTAGCCAAGATTAAGTCTATTCGGGTTCTGTTGGCCATAGTTGCATTTCATGATTATGAAATATGGCAAATGGATGTCAAAACCGCTTTCCTTAATGGAAAGTTGGCTGAGGATGTTTACATGGTTCAGCCAGAGGGTTTTGTCAGTACAGAGTACCCTAATAGAGTGTGTAAACTCGAGAAATCCATTTATGGATTGAAACAGGCACCTCGCAGGTGGAATCTATGCTTTGATGAGAAAGTCAAGGAATTTGGCTTTTCAAGGAGTGAAGATGAATCTTGTGTCTATATCAAGGCTAGTGGGAGCATAGTCAGCTTTTTGGTACTGTATGTGGATGACATACTACTCATAGGAAATGACATCCCAACCCTGCAGGAAGTTAAGTCCTGGCTTGGGAAGTGTTTCGCTATGAAGGACCTTGGTGAAGCTGCCTATATCCTAGGGATAAAGATTTTGAGAAACAGGAGTAAAAGACTAATTGGACTTAGTCAAAGTACCTACTTGGACAAAGTGTTGAAAAGATTCAACATGCATAACTCCAAGAAAGGAGAGTTACCCATTCAGTGTAACGCCAGATTGAGTAAGACACAAAGCCCTAGTACTGAGGCTGAGATAGCAGAAATGAGTCGATTTCCTTATGCTTCAGCTGTAGGATCGATCAAGTATGCCATGACGTGTACTCGGCCTGATGTAGCTTTTGCTTTGAGCATGGTTAGCAGGTATCAGGCGAACCCTGTCAAGGAACACTGGACTGCGGTAAAGAATATCCTCAAGTACCTACGAAGGACTAAGGACTGGGTCCTTACCTTCGGTGGGAGTGATGACTTGAGATTTGTAGGGTATAGTGATGCTAGCTTCCAGACTGATAGGGATAATTTCCGCTCTCAGTCAGGCTGGGTCTTTACCCTAAACGGAGGAGCAATCTCTTGGAAGAGTTCCAAGCAGGAGACAGTGGCAGATTCTACTTGTGAATCAGAGTATATAGCGGCAAGCGAAGCAGAAAAAGAGGCGATATGGCTAAAGAACTTCATCGGAGACCTTGGAGTTGTACCAGCTATAAAAGAGCCAATGGAGATTTTCTGTGACAGCAATAGTGCGGTTGCCTTAGCCAAGGAACCAAGGGATCACGGGAGATCCAGACACATCGACAGAAAATACCATTTTATCAGACATCGAATCGAAGAAGGACTCCTCATGGCGAAGAGGGTATCATCGGATGAGAACCCAGCAGATCCCCTCACGAAGGGACTGAGTAGGGTTAAGCATCTCCAGCATGCTCGGAGCATAGGGCTGAAGGATGATATAAGTTTTAGTAGTTAGATAACCCGGAAATTTGTAAAGTGTAATTGACATTTGATGATGAATAAAAGGTGTTTTAGTTATGAGTAAAGTGTTACTATCTCTTGTCGATCTTTTACTATATTTCTTTTGCATGTTTTGACTTCAAGAATAATTTTTTGTTTGGTATAACATAGTATTCAAACCTCCACAGTCGGTCATATGTCGGAAGTAGGTATGAATCAAGACTGTCATGATGGGTTGTAGAGGTCTAAGGTGTTGGACAAGGCTACAACAATCATGAGTGCTCATAAGTTCTGAGCATTGGACACAACCCACGCTCACTGGAATCACTTCATGGAATTTTATCTCGAGTGATCGTGAGACGGTAATATCATATAAGTCTTCAAACCTAGAGATATGATTTGTTCCTTACGAGTTGGTTATGCATTGATTGTACGTAAACGCATTGGTAACTCGATGTTATAAAACGTGCCTTTGTGTGTAATTCAATGAGTGGTAGAACAAACATATGAGTCGAAGTTTATCTGTTCCTTCTTGGATTAGAAGCTGATATCTGGGCCCCCCGATGATTTTGTGTTGACCTATGTACCGGGCCCGGTCAGAACTAAATTGATGTGTTCAGTTAAGTTCTATGTCAAACAAATCGGAAATCAGGAAACAAATGTTGGACAATAAGTAAGACAATGTTCCATGTGTTTGTCCGGCTGATATCTAGAACAGAGGATTATATGATCACTTATCTAAATGGCGCGTTCTAGTTAAACAGAGTTTAAAGAGCTACAAGTGCTGATCGGTTCCTGAAGTTATACTTGCAAATATAGTTACTAGACTTATCCAAGTGGGAGACTGTTGGATATAGTGTCTAAGTCCATAACTATATTTGGTATATACTTGACCCGACCCGGCATGGTCCATTTGGGTTGCACTTCACCCGAACACTTTATGGATAATATTTGAGAATAGTACAAGTTATGATTTATTAATATATTATAAGTTCTAATATATTAATATAAGATCATATTATTTAATTAGTAGTGATCTATAATTAATCTAGGATTAATTTAGTGATCAAAGATATTACTAATTAAATATGGGCTTCTATATTTATATAGTGTGGGCTTATGCTTATTTGGAATGGGCTAGGCTTGGATGGAAAAGTCCATGGATACTCCATGGAGCTTTAACCCATGGATCTCATGGAAATGAAGAGACATGGGTATTAGGGTTTACATGGATGTAACCCTAATCCACCACACTATATAAAGGAGGCTTTGGTTCTTGAAATCACACTAGTTGACACTTGTGGAGTTGAGGGCCGATTTCAAGAAGTGGTGACTATTCTCTTAAAGTTCCAAGTTTGTGGTGATTTGTGACTTTCATTTGAGGCATCCACATTATTGGTGCTAGGCTCAAGAACTCCAAGCAATCAACTACAAATACAAGGTAAGTGTTTCTACTAGCTTTATTTGATTCAAGTTCCCCATGCCATGCTAGTTAGGATATAAGCCTTGGAAAATTAATTATTTGCATGTATCTTAGACAAACATAGATCCAAGGTTTATTAGGGTTGCATGTACACTTAGGAAGTGTTAGAATGCTCAAAACCCATCAGTTTACGGCCCAGGGACTACTCACCATGAGTTTACGGCCGTAAACTCATGGTGAAGGGTTCTAGTGTGTTTAAGGCTTCTAGCTTGTTCATGGAATTATTCTAGGTCCAAATCTAATTGGTATGTGTGGATTTAAAGTGTTTTAATATGGGAGTTTACAGCCCATGAACCACCCTTATGGGAGTTCACGGCCGTGAACTCCTATCCTTTGATTCTATGGAAGTTTAAATCCCCTAGATCACTTCTAGTAATTTATTCAAGGCTATAGGGGTGTTTGGGGTTCCAAGGGTGCATTCCTTTAGAGTTTATGGTCCAAATGACCAATCTTTGAGAGTTTACGGCCGTAAGCTCTATGGCTTGGCCGTGAACTCTCATACACCCACGACTCTTGGAGTTTAAGCCCTTAAATCATTCCTAGCATTTTATAAAAATAGTCTAAGGCCATTTGGGGGGCAAAAACCACAGTTTTGGCTTGGTTTGGGGAGTTTACGGCCTTGACACATGTCTGGGCCATAAACTCCTTTTAATCCTCCAAATCCTTATGTTTAAATGATCTAAACCCAAGAGGATAAGCCCCTAATTTATGTATGAAGCCCTAGGGTGATTTAGGAGTGTTTTGGGGCACTTTTGCAAGGTTTAGAGGTGTTTACGGCCTAAGCATGTGCTTGGGCCGTAAACTCTCTTTTATGCCTCAAATCATTGTGTTTTTATGATTAAACACTCCTAGACAAGTTCCTTAATTGTTTCCTAGGCTTAAAGGGACAAGCTTGGGTCATTTTGGCCACATTTTGGGTGTTTACGGCCTAAGGAGGAGCTTAGGCCATGAACTCCTTTTCGACAGCTTAAATGGTCCAATTTTAAGCTATAAACACGAATCATAATGTTTAGAGTAAGCTAAGGTAAGCGGACTTACAATTTGGAAGCGTTTGGTTGCGGATTTGGGGCAAAAACGAGTCTAGTGAGAGAGTATAGAGAGAGAGAGAGTGTGTGTGTGAAAAGTCTCCAAATGGAGCTTACTCCCCTTTATATATGGGTGGGAGTTGGAGCTCAGTGGAATTCTACCCAATACTGCCGTTATACGGGGCTTTTGGTCGCACCCGATTTAGTGGTCGTAATAATAAAAACTAACTTTTTCCAATTAAATGGAAATGTGTGTTATGTGTTTTTATTTCCTTTTATCACGACTTAACGGCATACTAGGTGTAAACAAATGGAATGTTTATTAAATTGACGACCTCTAATTAACGGAACTTTTATAAACTGGAATATTCCGTTAACGGTAACGGGGAAATGTAACGGAACAATTTGGGTTGTCACAGATTAACAATTGGTTTTCTCTTGATTAGTTATTGAAACTTGTCAAGATCTTTAAGACTCTCACTGACCTCTAGACATATAAGATTCTCTTGTCAAGAAACATTACTTGACAAACAAATATTCAAGAGTTATTACCGTCCATAAAACTCGTCTTTAGCGAATTGTTCTGAATACGTTTTTGGATTAAGTTATCTAAATTGAGACTTTTATTATGATCTCGTGAGTGTCCAAACCCATTAGAAATGCGCGAAAACACCCTTGATACTCATATGGAAAAAAAATTAAAACCATGTCGGGTTACGACAACTAAATCGGGTACGACCATAAGCCTCGTTTAACGTCAGTATCGGGTAGATTTCCACTGCGTCTCTAACTCAAACCATATATAAAGTTGAGTGGGCTTCATTTGAAGCTTTTTCACTCTCTCTCTCTCTACTCTCTCTCTACAAATCCAAGCTTTTGATCCAAAAACACCCCATTGAAGCTCCAAATCGGTAAGAAATCCATCCTAGCTCATAGATTAACATGTTTTGCTTTCAAATTCGTGTCAAAATCATCCAAAAGGACCAAAAACATGTGTTTACGGCCCTGGAACACTCCAAAACCGTAAACACACATAAATGGGGTTTTGGAGCCCCAAAACCCTCCCAAATCACTCCTAGAGCTAAGATATGACCTAAGGGCTTACAAGATTGGACTTAGAACACCAAAACCTTAACATTTGAGGGGTAAACATGAGTTTACGGCCCAAGAACATGCTTGGACCTTAAATACCCTTTCTTAGGCCGTAAACACCTTTTAAGGTGTTCAGATGCCCCTTAAACACCTTATATGCCTTGGAATAATGTCTAGAACCATCCACCTTTGTGTTAGGGACATTAAACATTAAAGAAACCATCCCCTTAGGAGTTCATGGCCGTAAACCCCCCAAGGATTAATTCCTGGGCCGTAAACTCCTATAAAATGGTCAAATGATACCCTAACTTCCTTCCATGGCTTGTATATTGAGTTAGAATCACATGTGATTAACCTAGAACCACCAAAACACAAAAGGAAAGGGTATATTAGGGCTTACAGCCGTAAACTCCTAGTTTACAGCCATAAACTCTATTAAACGGTCCCTTTGGTGGTTTAATCACTTCCTATGCCTTAGATTTGATCCTACCCAAATTCCTCAAGTGTTGTATGACCATTAAGTAACCAAGAACACATCACCCATGAGTTTACGGTCGTGAACTCATGGGGACATGGTCATTGGGCCGAAAACTCCCTTAGGAGTTTACTCTTGAAGAGCAAACTCAATATCTAGGCCCTATACCCCCGTAGATGCCACCCGGATCACTCCAAACACTTGTAATGAAGTGTTTTCGCTCCTCAGAGTGTATATTCTTATTTAAATAGTAGTTCAAAGTCTAATTAGATACAAGTGTGTATCTCTTCGTATTACATAGGAACCACACGCGTTCTCAAGCCCCAAACTGACACTTAGCATCCAAGCCGACACATTTCTCGTTTGGTGAGTTCATACCCCTACACCTTTTCCGTGTTTTTCAATGTTTTCAGGGAGGGATACAAGCAAAAGTACAAGGAAATCTTGTACTCAGATTTATTATTTCATTTGAAATGTTTCATATTCCGTATGCTTTTAACATTGAAAACCGTGTTAACCAACCGTTTGACTTGCAGAGTTAGTTTCCAAACTAATTGCGAAACTCATTTTAAAATGCTATACTTCATATTTCACAAATGATTGTTCACATCATTACTATTAAAATTATAGAACTTTTGATACGTCCTTGGTACACTCCCCCTAGTTACGAGAGTGAAGGACTAATATATTAGAATGTTTCGTGTTATTACTTTTAATTTCATTAATCCTAAGATTGGAGTTATGTCTTTGATAACACTCCCCCTAGATACGAGAGTGAAACACCAATACCATTAATCTTAGAACTTTTGATACGTCGTTGGTACACTCCCCCTAGTTACGAGAGTAAAGGACTAATAGATTAGAATGCTCTGTATTATTATTTTTAATTTCATTAATCTTAATATTGGAGTTACATCCTTTGTAACACTTCCCCTAGATACGGGAGTGGGGGACAACCCCTGTAACCAGAATCTCCTGGAGGGAGAACATGGCTTGAGTGTATAGATCTATACGGGATTGACTACCCCGCACCTGGCTTCTAGCTACAGTCGAACCGAAAGGTTCAAGGGTGACAAAAGTCATAAAATGATATTGGCCCCGTTCCGAGCCTTATCTAGTCTATAGTATGGTTATGGAACTCGCAATCTAGATTATGTAAACTTTTCCACTTACTTATTAGTTTTATATATGTATTAAAACTAATGTACTTTTCAAGGATAACCAGACTTTTAGGAAACTTCATACAAACACATCAAGTAGGGTAGATACTTGTACACTGCGTTCTGAATCAATAACAACCACAAACTTTTAAGGAAAATAAGGGTTTTTCCTGGGATAACTGAACTGTTCTTAACTTGACTGTGTATCAAATGGATAACTAGACTTTACTTATAAGAAAATATGGGATTTTCTTGGATAATAACTTTTTCAGAAAAACCAAAGGAAACTTGTTCTTTTACGAAAACAAACCGCTTATGAACTCACCAGCTTTATGCTGATTTTCAAAATGCTTGTATTCTCAGGTCCGCATTAGACAGGTACCCCGCGATCTTTTGGAGAAGACGGAGCGTGTAGAAGTCACGTCTTTACTTTTGTTCATTTGGGATGTATATATATCTATAATCATGTATAACTTTACTTTCAAACAAATGTAAATACTTCTACGTAATGTAATGGTTGTGTTTACTATGCTTGCTATGTACATTGGTTGTGATACTTAACATGACGTCACCTCCGCCCCGGAAGGTTTCCGCCTTTGGTTTCGGGGTGTGACAAATTGGTATCAGAGCCCTTGTTTATAGTGAACTAAGTATACCAAACCTTACATGGTATAAGACTATAAACACTAAGGGGCCGAAGTGCTCTGAACTAAAAGTATACTTTAAAATATAAGTATTTTTCAAAAGTATACGAGAATATCTAACCGCCAAAAAACATAACTACGAGTAGAAGAAAACATAAGTAATTGGGTGTTGTATGCTGCGGTTAAACCTGGGCAGTTATGTAGTCGTGTCTAGGGTCAATATAGCCTAATCAACTATATTCATTCGAGACACGACCAACATGTGCTTGGGAGTGACTGTGGTGTGCAGCAGGCCTAAAACTTACCCAATACCCAAACAACGAGTCGTCGTCGCAGAGAAAACCATAAAATACTATAGGAGTATTTTAGCCAAGCCGAATACGTTGTGGAAATTCATTCCAAGTGCTGCTACTCTCTCTCTTTAGCGATAATTTCTTGCTTTGATAGCTCTCCTATATTATATCATAGTAGAACACTTTATCTGTCATAATGATGGATATCTCTTATTTCATATCTCATTATTCGATTCGGAGGACTTACCATCCTCTCTTTCCTAATCATTTTAGATTAATATGCCTCCAAAGAAAGGACCCAACTCAAGAAACAACCATCCTCCTCCATTCGACCCTATCATATTTCAGGCAGCTGTTACTGCCACAGTGACGGCAGCAATGTCACACTTGAACCCCGACGGGTCTGGCGGACCAGGAAGTGACACCCATCCCCAAAATCATGAAGGTGATCAGGGGCACCGAGATGAGTGTAGTAAGAGTAAGACTTTCTGGAGAAAACGAAAGGTTCAGAGTTCGCAAGAGCCCTCCAAGAAGCACAAAACTGTGGCAGTCCACGTTGCTACTACCCTTGCTGCTACTCCTGCCGCTGCTCCTACAACTCAAGCACCTACCAGTAGATATGTTGGTACCCTTCCTCGGTGCAACAAGTGTAAATACCACCATAACCCCGGCCCATGTCGTGATTTTTCATGCTCTAACTGTGGTAAAAAGGGGCATACGATTCGATTCTGCAAGGCACCAGCCCAATCAACCAATCAAGCTTCTGGAGCAGGTGTCGGTCATACCTATTATGGTTGCGGCAAAGTCGGTCATTACAAGAGAAACTGCCCCAAAGCAGCAACAACCAACAACACTGGGAGAGTTCTAACGATGGGTGAAGAAGAGGCAGTCGCTGATCCCACCGTTGTCACGGGTATGTTCCTCCTCGACAACCCTTATGCTTGCAATCCTTTTTCGATTCTAGTACTGAAAGAAAATATGTTAGCTATTCATTCAAACATCTTCTTAAACTTAGTCCTCCACTAGTAACCAAAACGTTTACCGTCGAGATGGCTATCAGTGAGAAAGAGAACTCTAGCGATATATTCATAGGTTGTACTCTTACCTTGAACGGTCATTCTTTTCCCATCGACCATATGCCAGTCTCCATAAAGAGCTTTGATGTTATCATTGGTATGGATTGGCTGAGTCCCAATCATGCTGATATCCTTGGTTACGAAAAAGTCATCCGTCTCAATCTCCCCTCTGGTCAGACTCTCATGATCTACGGCGATAAATTTCGGTTCCAACCTTCGCATCATTTCATGCATCAAACTCAAAAGCTTCTACGAAAGGAGTGCCATGCATTCCTAGCCCATGTGATCAACGAGAAACAGGAAGTTAAATACCTCGAGAGCATCCCCAAAGTCTGCAATTCTCCTGATGTCTTTCTTGAAGAACTCCTGGGAATTCCTCCCAAACGTCAAGTTGAGTTTCGCATCGACCTAATTCCTAGAGCTACCCCCGTAGTCAAATCTCTGTATCGATTGACGCCAGCAGAAATGAAGAGGTTATCCAGCCAGCTCAGCAAAGGGTTCATCAGACCGAGTTCCTCACCCTGGGGAGCCCCTGTATTGTTTGTAATGAAGAAAGATGGATCCTTCCAGATGTGTATCGACTACCGTGAGCTGAATAAGTTGACCGTCAAAAACCGATATCCTCTTCCTCGAATAGATGACCTCTTCGATCAACTACAAGGAGCCAGCTACTTCTCCAAGATAGACCTTAAGTCAGGGGACCATTAGCTACGAGTTCATGAGAATGATGTTTCCAAGATAGCATTCAGAACTCGATATGGTCACTACGAAGTCATAGTGATGCCCTTCGGTCTAACCAACACACCAGCAGTGTTCATGGACCCTTCTAAGATCAAAGCGATAGAGAATTGTTCGGCACTGAAGACACCCACAGAAATCCGTCAATTCTTGGGTCTCGCTGGCTACTATTGCAAGTTCATCCAGAATTTTTCCAGAATCGCCAAACCCCTAACCACTCTGACACAGAAAGATGTACCCTCTTGTTGGAGATTGCGTCCTGTTGGAGGTCTTACCCTGGAAAGGCATGATACGCCTTAGAAAGCACGGAAAACTTAACCCGAGGTACATAGGACCTTTCGAGATCCTCACCGGGATCGGACCCGTGGCCTACAAACTTCGACTACCTCAAGAGCTTAGCAACGTCCATCCTGTATTCCGCGTCTCAAATCTTAAGAAGTGCCTGTCCGATGAAACCCTAGTAATTCTTTTTGATGAGATCGAGATCAACTAAAAACCTAAACGTCCTGGAAGAACCAATCGAGATCATGGATCGAGAGATCACACGTACGAAACAAAGTCGCATCCCGATAGTGAAGGTTCACTGGAATGCTAAGCGGGGACTCAAATTCACTTGGGAGCGCGAAGACTCGATGCAGCAGAAATATCCACATCTCTTTCCAAATCCATGATTTGTATCTTAATTTTGAATTTCAGGACGAAATTCCGTCTAACGGGGGATAATGTGACAATCCGAAGTTTGTTTCATCGTCGTAACCCGTTTCCGTCCATAAAACTCGTCTTTAGCGAATTGTTCCGATTACGTTTTTGGATTAAGTTATCTAAATTGAGACTTTTATTATGATCTCGTGAGTGTCCAAACCCATTAGAAATGCGTGAAAATACTCTTGATACTCATTTGGAAAAAAAAATTTAAACCATGTCGGGCTACGACAACCAAATTGGGTACGACCATAAGCCTCGTTTAACGTCAGTATCGGGTAGATTTCCACCGGGTCTCAAACTCAAACCATATATAAAGTTGAGTGGGCTTCATTTGAAGCTTTTTCACTCTCTCTCTCTACTCTCTCTCTCTCTACAAATCCAAGCTTTTGATCCAAAAACACCCCATTTTGAGCTCCAAATCGGTAAGAAATCCATCCTAGCTCATAGATTAACATGTTTAGCTTTCAAATTCGTGTCAAAATCATCCAAAAGGACCAAAAACATGTGTTTACGGCCCTGGAACACTCTAAAACCGTAAACAGACATAAATGGGGTTTTGGAGCCCTAAAACCCTCCCAAATCACTCCTAGAGCTTAGATATGACCTAAGGGCTTACAAGATTGGACTTAGAACATCAAAACCTTAACATTTGAGGGGTAAACATGATTTTACGGCCCAAGAACATGCTTGGACCATAAACACCCTTTCTTCGGCTGTAAACACCTTTTAAGGTGTTAAGATGCCCCTTAAACACCTTCTATGCCTTGGAATAATGTCTAGAACCATCCACCTTTGTGTTAGGGACATTAAAAATGAAAGAAACCATCCCCTTAGGAGTTCACGGCCGTAAACCCCCCAAGGATTGGTTCTTGGGCCGTAAACTCCTATAAAATGGTCAAATGATACCCTAACTTCCTTCCATGGCTTGTATATTGAGTTAGAATCACATCTGATTAACCTAGAACCACCAAAACACAAAAGGAAAGGGTATATTAGGGCTTACTGCCGTAAACTCCATTAAATGGTCCTTTTGGTGGTTTAATCACTTCCTATGCCTTGGATTTGATCCTAGCCAAATTCCTCAAGTGTTGTATGACCATTAAGCAACCAAGAACACATCACCCACGCGTTTACGGCCGTGAACTCATGGGGACATGGTCATTGGGCCGAAAACTCCCTTAGGAGTTTACTCTTGAAGAGCAAACTCCATATCTAGGCCCTATACCCCCGTAGATGCCACCCGGATCACTCCAAACACTTGTAATGAAGTGTTTTCGCGCCTCAGAGTGTATATTCTTATTTAATTAGTAGTTCAAAGTCTAATTAGATACAATTGTGTATCTCTTCATATTACATAGGAACCCCGCGCGTTCTAAAGCCCCGAACTGACACTTGGCATCCTAGCCGACACATTTCTCGTTTGGTGAGTTCATACCCATACACCTTTTTCCGTGTTTTTCAATGTTTTCAGGGGGAATACAAGCAAAAGTACAAGGAAATCTTGTACTCAAATTTATTATTTCATTTGAAATGTTTCATATTCCGTATGCTTTTAACATTAAAAACCGTGTTAACCAACCGTTTAACTTGTAGAGTTAGTTTCCAAACTAATTGCGAAACTCATTATAAAATGTTATACTTGATATTTCACAAATGATTGTTCACATCATTACTGTTAAAATTATAGAACTTTTTATATGTCCTTGTTACACTCCCCGTAGTTACGAGAGTGAAGGACTAATAAATTAGAATGTTCCGTGTTATTACTTTTAATTTCATTAATCCTAAGATTGGAGTTATGTCTTTGATAACACTCCCCCTAGATACGAGAGTGAAAGACCAATAACATTAATCTTAGAACTTTTGATACATCCTTGGTACACTCCCCCTAGTTACGAGAGTGAAGAACTAATAGATTAGAATGCTTTGTATTATTATTTTTAATTTCATTAATCTTAAGATTGGAGTTACGTTCTTTGTAACACTTCCCCTAGATACGAGAGTGGAGGACTACCCCTATAACCAGAATCTCCTGGAGGGAGAACATGACTTGAGTGTGTAGATCTATACGGGATTGACTACCCCGCACCTGGCTGCTAGCTACATTCGAACCGAAAGGTTCAAGGGTGACAAAAGTCATAAAACGATATTGGCCCCGTTCCGAGCCTTATCTAGTCTATAGTATGGTTATGGAACTCGTAATCTAGATTATGTAAACTTTTCCACTTACTTATTAGTTTTATATATGTATTAAAACTAATGTACTTTTCAAGGATAACCAGACTTTCAGAAACTTCATACAAACACATTAAGTAGGGTAGATACTTGTACACTGCGTTCTGAATCAATAACAACCACAAACTTTTAAGGAAAATAAGGGTTTTTCCTGGGATAACTGAACTGTTCTTAACTTGACTGTATATCAAATGGATAACTAAACTTTACTTATAAGAAAATATGGGATTTTCTTGGATAATAACTTTTTCAGAAAACCAAAGGAAACTTGTTCTTTTACGAAAACAAACCGCTTATGAACTCACCAGCTTTATGCTGATTTTCAAACTGCTTGTATTCTCAAGTCCGCATTAGACAGGTACCCCATGATCTTTTGGAGAAGACGGAGCGCGTAGAAGTCACGTCTTTACTTTTGTTCATTTGGGATGAATATATATATATATATATATATATATATATATATATATATATATATATATATATATAATCATGTATAACTTTACTTTCAAACAAATGTAAATACTTCTATGTAATGTAATGGTTGTGTTTACTATGCTTGCTATGTACATTGGTTGTGATACTTAACATGACGTCACCTCCGCCCCGGAACGTTTCCGCCTTCGGTTTCGGGGTGTAACATCACTCAATAAACAATCTTGGAGGATGACTCTAAGATTTGATTTTGGAGCGAAGTATGATTCATCTTAATTGATTTAACTATTTCAGCAATTCCTGATTCCTCTTCATAGCCAAACAAGTACACTAAGGCATCCTTAGAGGATCAAATTTTGATATGATTTTTATAATCATTAAGATGATCATAAAACATGACACTCAAGTACTCTACCATGTTTTCAGATTGGAGAAACTTTTATCTTTTTGCCGACTTTTATTCTTCTTATTCATTCTACTATACATTGAGACCTTTTCAATGACTCAGAATTATACTTAACCTTGTAAGCATAACCATATTTACTAACTTTAGTAAACCATAACGAATAGTCTTATCGTTCTTTGTAGTGGACCTGACCAGTGCACAACCAAGTGTACCCGAACTTGTGGGTTAGGGATAATAATTTTAGGAGGTGGTGGAAGTGAAGTTTGATACTGTAGAATATCATCTTCATGTAGAAAGCATTTTCCAGTAGATTCGGGAAGACCATAGTTGTCTGACCTAGACATCTATAACGGGAGAAATTCAAGTTAGTTGATTTAAGTCCTTAATATAACACCCAAAACGAAATATTAAGGCTAGGACCCAACACAATATTTTACAATTGCGAATAGGGATGTCGTAATCCAATTGTAAAGTATTTGAAGGTAGGTAAATGGCGATTTACCAATTTCCACCATGAAAAACGAAAATAATTGTTAAGTTTTAATTGGAATGAAATTCCTAGATCCTTTGAGATTCATTTAACTTTTTAATGGCATGTTTAAATATCGATTATACCCTTCAAGTTTGTGACTGGGATGCTGAGGGTCACAAACAAGGTGTAAATAACCATGCAAGTTAGCTTAGTACACCCGATGTTCCAAATCACCTAATCAATGTACCGGTTAACCACACAGGCTCCATTGATCTATGATTAACACCAAGCTACCCTTTTCCACACATTATTAGTCCTAGAATAGTGTGTCGGTTAACCACACACGCTCCAGTAATGATTTAACAAGGTGCAAAGTGCAATTTCAAGGATTAGCACTATTTTCATATTTTCCTAAAGTAACTAAGATTGGAATTTAATAAAAGGTTAGTTACTTCATTTATTCTTATCATTATACTTTTAATGAGGGAGAATTAATGTCATATCCTACCTGTTCGGCTAGCGGCCCTCCACCAGTCAAGGAAGCGGTGGGTGAGAGTGGACACCCATTAAACCGCCATTTTATAGGCAGTAACCTTATAGACCGGTTTCGTGAATGAGGCCTACTCACGATAAGACTGACTTGTCTTATATATATATATATATATATATATATATATATATATATATATATATATATATATATATATATATTATTAAACCTAGCGTTAATAAGACTATTCGTTATGGTTTACTAAAGTTATAAAAGTTAAAATTCAACCCTTGTACATATATATATATATATATATATATATATATATATATATATATATATATATATATATATATACAAGGGTTGAATTTTAACTTTTAAAACTCTAGCGTTTGGAATTAAAGTTTCATTAGTGAGACTTTACAAATTCCAAAACTTGAGGGAATGTTTTGAAACTTGTCAAAACTCTTCCTATTCATAACTTATAAGTTTAGTGTTGGTTTTATGAAAAGACTCTTTACTTTCCATAACTTGATGACAAGTTATGGAGTTTATAAAACATTTATGATAAGACTTTTCATGTTCCATAACTTGAAGACAAGTTATGGAACTCATTAAGGAACATTTAGATCAATTCTAACTAATAAAATTATCAAAATATTCTATTGTCTAATCTAACTTATATAGCAAGGCAAACATATCAAATAATACAAATAATTAACCTATTATCTTAATATTTGACAATTATCCTTTCATTTCCATAACTTATGAGTTTAATGTCATTTTAATGTATGAGACTTTTCATTTTCCATAAACTTGAGGACAAGTTATGGAGTCCATTAAAGGCATTTAGATCATTATTTTAATTAACACAATAATCAAATAATTCATCCATAATCTAGTTAAACACATAAGAACAAGATAATTCACATCAACAATCTTCAAGAAATTAGCCTAATCATATAAACTAATACAAATCTTGAAATTATGACAGTTATCTTTAAATTGGATAAGCAAGATCATTACCATATCAAAAAAAAAAATTCATGGTTCAAAAAACAGTTTGGGGTAATGATCATAATCCAATTTTGGCCAAGAACTCGAAATTCTACACACAGGAGCACTAACTCGGCGAGTACATGAACTGGACTCTTCGAGCTGGTCTTTTACTGGGTGGACTCATCGATTCAGCCAGTGGACTTGGCGATTTCACCAGTCAGAAGGCAGAAAATCGACTTTTTCAGCTTTGTAAAATTAGCATGCATCAAGTATAACAGAAAACAATCCTAGGCTCTAATACCACTTGTGGGTTTTGAGCACTATAACACTCCTATGGTGCATATGCAACCCAAAATGCTTTGGATCTATGTTTTCTCTAATTATACACGCATTTCAATTTTTCCAAAGCACTCTCCCTAACTAGCATACAATTGTCATATGAATAATACAACTTGTTATATGACTTACCTCTTAGAAGGACTTGTAGTTCTTGACCTTTGAAAGCTTGAGCACCCCAAGTGTGATGCCTCTAATGGTTCACAAACACCAATATGAAAGTAAAGGCTTGAGAGGATAGGTTACTTAGCACAAAATCAACTTCACTCTCTTAGAAGGAATGGTTTAATGATTTTGGTCATGAAGGGTTCTATTTATAGTGCCAGGGTTACATCTTTGCAAACCCTAATGACCTTTCATATTACTTAGGCTCCATAGGTTAAAAACCTCCATGGATTATCTCATTGGTTTAGCCCATTCTAAATAACCATGGATCATTAGCCCACACTATAAGAATCATTGGTTTACACAATCAATCCCCATATATTTAATTAGTCTCTTTTGATCACAAAATGAATTCCAAAGTAATTCTTAATCAATACTAATTAAATAATATGATTTCATATTAATATATTATACTTGTAATATATTAATAAATCATAAATAACCTTATTCTCAAAAGTCAATCCTATCAAATTGCATCGGTGAAGGCAACCCAAAAAGACCATGCTACAATCGGGTCAAGTACATATCAGTTATAGTTATAGGCTTAGACACCAAATCCAACACGTTATTCCTTCCTGAGCTATGGATAATGATACAAAGGGATACGCACCATCGGTTATGTAATTTCTCCTTTAACCTTGACTAGTATAAGTCTCAAAACAACTTTGAGTAAGGGTTTGCGGTATGGTGAGACTTTTCTATGCATAGAGGTGACGTGGAAAGGTCACTTACGCGTAAACACCACCCCAAGTGCACGTACGTGCCTTGTGGCATAGCCTCTACCACAGACGAAGACGGCCAGTTGAAATGAGAGAGAGAGAGAGAGAGAGTGTGTGTGTGTGTGTGTGTGTGTGCGGTCCTTTTCCGACCGTTTAGGTTTTATATATATATATATATATATATATATATATATATATATATATATATATATATATATATACACACTACACTTAAAATCTTCATTTTACACTTCTAAATCAAAAAAATTATCCTACTTTCTCTCTATTTTCTTCAAAAAATGGATCCAAACCAAAATACCTCACCCACTCCAAACACCCCAAACACTCCAAGTGATTATCAAACATATATGAAGTTGTTAAATTCTCCAATCCAACAACAACCTTTATTCACTAACCTTCCATACAACCCACAATTCTTCCAACAATAACGACCACAACAACAATTTACTCAACCTCAATTCATTCCCCAATTCCAAGGTTTTCAACAACAAACTTCTCCACAGTTCCAAACACAATCATCTCAAGTCTCATTATCTCAATCCCAAACTCTGACCCTTGACAACGACGATGAACTAGTCCAAGAAACACCACAACCATTTCGAAGAAGACAACCAAAAGCAAAAGGGAAAAAGAAAACAAAGGCTAGGAACGAAGAAGAGGAATAAGCTTTAGCAAAGTCTTGGATTTTCATATCCTGTGAATCGAGAAAGGCAACGCGCAATCTGGAGAAAGTTTTTGGAATCGTGTTTTGGATCACTTTCACACGCTACTTGGAAGGAAAATTGATCGGTCGTACGATGCGGTCAATGGAAAATGGCGTGATCTTCATGCGATTTGCACAAAGTTTAATGACATATTTGAAAATCTAAACAATATGCATAAAAGTGGTTCCAACGATTTCAACATTTCATCAACCGCGTACTACCAATTCGAAGTAACCAACAACGGTAAACAATTTGGTCACAAAAAAGCGTGGGAAGTTTGCGGTAACGATCAAAAATAGGTCCTTACTCCAACAAAAGACCAAGAACTTATGATTTGGACGCGAGTTTTGGACTAGACCTCAATCATGACGTCGATGTTGTTGATGGAGAGGGTCCACCTGAAGTCCAACTCTGTCGACCACCGGGAAGGGACAAAGCAAAATGGGCGGTGTCTTCAAGCGGGAAAGCAGCCACAACTAGCTACGATGGGTTTGTGGAATCCATAGATAAAACCTTCGGTTTTCTAGAAAAAAAATACCAATTAACGGAGGAAACTTGTTGCCAAAAAATCGTTCTTACCGATCTTCAAATCATAAACACGAAGCTCCAACCGGATCTCGACCGGGAAAATCTCATGACATTTCTAAAAATCCAACAACGTGTCCGTGCTAAATATGAAGATTAAGTTCTAATATTTATGTTATAGTTGTTATGTTGTGTGTTTTTTTAAGTAATTTAGGATAAATATGTAATTTAGGACTTTTTTTAAGCATTTTAGGATTTAAATTTGTTTTTTTTTAAATTAATACAATGTGTTTTAGTTTAATGTTTTTAATGTGTGTTTTATTTGATTTATTTTTTTAATTTAATCTAATAATGTCAAAAAAAAATATTATGTCAAATGGTAACCATTTCAAAAGAATTAGTGGGTTGGTAGTGACAGAATAAAATGGAATTACTTTTTCAATAGGTTGGATATTACATACCCTTAGCTTAATTGTTTGTGAGTTGTTGGCTTTGTTGTGTTTGTTGGTATATGGCAGGTGTAGGACAACTTTACTAGACAAGACCATTCGCTTGTTCTTTTTTAATATCTATTTATATGATTTTTTATTTGGAGCTTTCGATTATATTCACCAAATTACCTAAGAGTATTAAACAATCACAATATCATTATCATATGTGAATATCTAATTGATGTATGTTACTTTTTACTTTTTACCATTACATTACAGTTTAAGATTCTTAACTGTTAGCTTAAAATTGCATTTTATTTTGTTTTTATAATGTTGTGATTTTGTGTGAACTAAAATTGTGTTTGTATTATGTGTAGGACCAAGAATTGAAAACAAGGGAATTTGATATACAGTGCATGTTAATTTTTTAAATAACTGTATATTTTTATATGAATCGTATATTGGGTTATTGAAATACAACATGGTTTTCTTTATTCAAATAAGAATATATGGTAAAATGAATATATTCAGATAAGAATATATGGTAAAATAAATATCATTTTGTTATTCTTTTAAGTATTTATTTCAAAATTAATATTTTGTTATGAATTTATTAATACATCTTACTGATTTATGTTGTTATTCGGTTATAAATTTATATATACGACTTATAGTATGTAACATATTGGTTTATATTGTTATTCGGTTATGAATTTCTATATACGTTTTATAGTTACAATTCATTTAAATATCTTTAATTGAATATATTATGTTAAATTTATAGTTTGAATACTCACTTATCGTTTACGTTTTCTGTGTACTTACAACTCAAAATAACTCAAAGAAAAAACATAGTCAATGCAAAAAAGAATATAGTCAAAACCAAGAATACTATAACCCAAGAAAATTAATTTAATACATGCAACCAATGTAAATACTTTGTCTTGAATTTGTATGTTTCTACTTTTTTTTTATGTTATTATTTTATTATGAATTAGATATATATTATTTTTCTTTATATTATTGTTCTATTATGAATTAGATATATATTATTTTCCGTTATTGTCGTTATTTGAAACAAAATATCTTTTATATATATATATATATATATATATATATATATATATATATATATATATATATATATATATATATATATATATATATATATATATAGGCTTAGGTTATTCTATTAAAACTAATTATTGTGTTATTGTATGCATAAATGTGGGCCAATCTTTTTACTTATTTTAAGAAAGTGATTAATACATATTATTGAATTAAAAATAATTGAAAAATACCATCCAATTAAACTAGAAGAGTATTTTAGTCAATTAATACATATTTAATAAAGGAAATTTGCATATTTTAAGGAATCATAGATTTTATTAATTTTAAAAATCCGAATTTTAATAATTATAAGGTTTTTAATTCGGACATTCTGACAGAACATGCTTATGAGTATATTCAAAACTAAAAATATTCTTGAGCCGTAAATAATAAAAAAAATTTGAACCTATTTCTTGATCATAAATTTAAAAACTTCTTGTAGAATAACAAAATCTTGAGCAATCAATTGAATAATAAAAACAAAAAATACATTATTTCTTATAGAATACGGGTAACAATTGTTAAGAATTACATTTATTGTTAAAGAATAAAACTAAAAAACTTTTAAGACGGGAAAGAAAACATCAAAAATCTAACAACGACTAATACATTCTAAAAGAATAATGTGATCCGTTTCAATTTTATGGTCCGTTCTTCAAGCATCAACTTCTGTGATTCCAACAGAATGGAAATTCGTGATTCTATTCCAACAGAATTGGAATTCATGATTTCATTCAAATAGAATTGGAATCTCACCAATATCATCCATTGAATCATCTACATAAACATACTTTATACATTTTCAAAATTCAACATTGTCAAGATCCTGCAATGTCCACTTAAATTAAGTGTTAAATCAGAAAAAAAAAAAAAAAAAAAAAAAAAAAAAAAAAAAAAACATAAATTGAAATATGAATCAATTCATAAAATGCAGTAAAAAAACTGCTCATTCTGATATGTATATTAGTCGCAAATAAAATCAATTTCCCAACAACGATTGTTAATGAGAAAACACATAATTACTTTGTCTGGCTTTTCATCGAATGCCTGGAGTGCAGGTTTGGTGCACAACCACAAATTATCAATAACAAAATCAAACGTGACCATTTGAAGGAGGAGATGATGGCATCTGATAAGTTTGACCACATTCAGTAATAAATATCAACAACTTCACATCGACAATTCAACAAATAGGTGGAAAATGGGAATCGGGTTGAATCGACAAAGACCTATCGTTTATTGAAGAAAGTTAAGAGAAAGAACTCATCAAGGAGACAATTAAAGTTATGATATAGATGGAACATTACCACATGTTTAACATCACAGATGAAATTAGCACAACGCCTCCTTTCTGGATCAATGGCATGAAGGAAATTCAGAATAGCTGCAGGTGTTGACACGATTATGTTGGGTTTATTAACTGGCCAACCCTACAGAAAAAGAAAACAATGTGAGAAAAGAAGAATTGGAGAAGAGGGAAAAAGATTGAAGATTAGGTTGTGGATATGGATATGGATATCACAGTTACCTGGCGTCCACAGACAGCTGCAACTCGAAGAAGTGGTTCACCATTATCATTGCAGATACAGTTGGCCATTCGAACGAGTTGCTCACATAACATGACATTAGGGCAAAGAACAAGAGACATATGAGGCCTATTCAGTTGCTGATCGGTGTTAAGTGAATCGTTTGTTGTTGTGCAAAGCTTATTGAACAGTGGAACAAGATAACCATGAGTTTTGCCACTGCCAGTCTCAGCTGCAACCACAACATCATTTCCATGGAGTATAGGAGGTAAAGACACGGCCTGAAGTGGAACGAAACATGTGTTAGCAGTTACCAAAAATTGAAGTTCATGATCTCTACGCATTCACAACACAACACAAGCTATGTGTATCAGCTATGAAATCGACTCAAATCTAGGTAAAATTTAGACGAATTGAGTAATTACCTAAACCAGAGAAGGATGATTAATTTTAGAAAGAGCTTGAAAGTCTATCAATCGCCTCTTTTTGTCAATTCAACCCGATTCCATCGGCATGAGATTGCATTCACTATCAGGAAACAATGTCATCGGCAAAGAAGGTATCGCTTTCCTTAACTTTCTTCAATAAACGATAGGTTTTTCTCTCAACATTCGATTCTGATTTTCAGTTTCTGCAAATTAACTTCATTGTAGTCTCCCAAATTCCTGTTCTTACCTTTCAGCTTATCATCATCGACTTCCAGTTCACCACACACGTCTCAATTCCACCACCGACCGTGCGTCCGAATTAGGACATTTGTCGCCGTCGTAAACGTCAATGAAAAGGAAAGCTATTGATCGAAAGCAGCGAACAGGGGGAAGCAGTGATTCTATCTTTGTTCTGATTTGGAGCAAGGGTTATGAATGGGATAGAATACAATTTGTTTATTGTTCTTAAAAAGGAATAAAGGTAGGTCAAAGTATTTACCATAATGATAGGAGTGTATTTGTAGAAATTATTTATCAAATTAATAAACTACCCTTATTTATTTGTTTGATTATTTATTTATTTTTTTAATATTGATTCTACACATTTATGCATACGATAACATAATATTTAGTTTAAACAAATAAACCTAGCTATATATATATATATATATATATATATATATATATATATATATATATATATATATATATATATATATATATATATATATATATATAGGTTAATGCGAACACATAAATATCTTGCGAAAACGCGAAAACAGATTTAACTTATAAAAATCAAACACATACTATAAAAAATAAATTTATTAGCAATAAATTAAAGATAATAAGTTTACACTGGATGGTGTTATGATAATATAGATTTAAAAATGTTATATATATATATATATATATATATATATATATATATATATATATATATATATATATATATATATATATATATATATATATATTTGTATTTGCATTCTAGTATTAATTTGTGCGGTTATTTTAGATAAGGTTAGTAATGTAAGTGTTCTATAACTATTAATATATTTCCTAAAATCTATAATTTTCTAAACAAGAAATGCAATTTCGGATTAATTCAAAAAGAAATTTCTACTTTTTAAAGTTTAAAATTCGTAAATTTCCGCTAATTAGTGAATGGTGAATTTCTAAAAAGCTAAAATAATTATTTATATAGTCAAGAAATCCCTAAACAAAAATTAATAAATAAAAATAAAAATAAATAAAAAAGTATAAGTAATAAATACTTTGCAGGTTTATCTCAAATGACTTTTAACATTTTGCCCGTATAATTTAATAATCCCAATTTTAAGTATAATTTATTTATTAGTATAAGATCCGTCGATCAATTATTATATATAATTAATTACCTGGATATAAAACTTTTATGTTTCATACTTTTGTAACAATTCTGTACATGTTTTAACAGTTCCAATCCCTAAAATAATATTTTGTTATTTTTTGTGTTTTTACCCCAACATTTTCGACTTCCGACTGTGTGGCTGACTCATTCGCCTTTTCGGTTTTCTTTACCTCAATTTGTTTAGTCATCACTTTTATCCACTTTTGCACACAATTCTTTGTCAATTTTGACAGTTTTAGTCACAAAAATAATAAAATTTTCTTTTTAGCCTTTTTACCCATCATTTTACAAAACAACTAATAATTAGCAAAAAAAAAAAAAAAAAAAAAAAAAAACTCATCGCTTATAAAACTTGCATGTTATAGTTTCCCGGTACACTAAATTATTTCAAACCCGTAATATAGTGAAAGGGCTTTTACTAGTTACTATTTAATTTTTTGATCTTATATATATATATATATATATATATATATATATATATATATATATATATATATATATATATATATATATATATATATATATATATATATATATATATATATGCTCCAGCGGACCGATAGGACATGAGAGTTATAATTTTAAATGATTATTCAACAATGTCCATTTATTTTTCCTGCAACATTCCTGACCACCACTACTACCATATCTGCCATCAATTGACCCACCACTGTCATCTCTGTTACCTATACTACCGTAACCTTCTTTTCCACCAACCACTATAATCATATATGAATATTCAATCTATGAATAGACATATATGTATAATCAATTATGATTAGGCATATCTTGCTGATACCGGTATGGTTAAGCGTTAGATGACAAATAAGAAATATGTGGCTGTTGTTGAATCTCAAAATTTTAATTTTTTTTAAATCTCAAATGAACCGTCTTATATATATATATATATATATATATATATATATATATATATATATATATATATATATATATATATATATATGGGAAAAGTAATTATACCCTTAAGGGTATATAACCTTAGGTACCCAAACTCATCATAATATGACGTTTTGTTTGATATAGTCATTATAATGTTCTTAAACTTCAACCCTAACTTGATTTACTTTCAAGATTTTTCGAAATTTCACTATTATCTTCATCTTATATCATATCTTTTTGCCGAATACCTATTAGACTATATATATTATAGTTAAAAATGAAAATTATTTAAGAGGAAAATAAATATGAAATGTATAAAAATCTTGGAAGTAAATCATGTTAAAAGTTGAATTATAAGAACTCTGGACAATTACAATGTATATATATATATATATATGATACATAACGACGTAGTATTGTGAGTTTAGGTACCTAAGCTTATATACCCTTAAGGATATATTCACTTTTCCCTATATATATATATATATATATATATATATATATATATATATATATATATATATATATATATATATATATATATATATATATATATATATATATTCTAATAAATAAATAGTTTTAATTTATTTTTGTCAAATATCACTCTAATACAACTCCTAATTAATATTATGTCATGTGTCATGTAGATATATTAAACACCTCATTTTAAAATTCAAATTTACCTTTTATAATTACATATTAAATTTGAAGTTATAATAACATTAAAATTTTGATATATATCTTAATTAATAATTTATTTAAAATGACTTATTTAAAATAATTGATTAATAATTATAAATTTTTATTATAAAAGTTTAATTAATTTTTATAACCGTGGTTTCCTCAGGTTATATATATATATATATATATATATATATATATATATATATATATATATATATATATATATATATATATATATATATATATATATATATATATATATATATATATATATATATATATATATATATATATCATGGAGTTGCCCAACTACATGTCGTCACACACCTTGAGCCTTAGTGTCCTATAGTTTTGTCGAATCATGCAACTTCGTTGTTTAGAATATGAAATAAAATATTAATATTTATATAATTTTTGACGCAAAATGTGTTATTTTAATTATATCTTAGCTGTCGCATTAAATTAGTATCCATGTGAATTCCTATATATTCATTTCATTTTGTTAGAACTAATATGAAGTCATCGGCAGAACGTGAACGAAACCATATAATGATTTTTAAGCCATTTGCTGTTGTATTTTTTGGAATTTTGATTTGCACAGTAGACATTATTTATGCGACAAACCTTGAGAGTAAACTCTTTGATATTGATGTCGCAACAGCTCAATGTGTACAAGGACAAATAAAGGCGGCTAGAATTCAGTTGCAGGATTCTGAAAGCAAGCTCAGCCAAATTAGCGGAAGCTTGAAAATGAAAGTTGACAATATTCTTGGAAAATTAACAGCGGCTAGAATGCAGATCCAGGATTCTGAAAATCAGCTTGGCCAAATTAGCGGAAGCATGGAAGTGGATGAAGAAATTCCAAGGGAAAAGGTAGTAGGAATGTTCAGTGATGATATTATAGATAATCAGGACGGTCAACTTAACAATAGAGCGGGAGGAGAAGGAGGTGGTGGTGGTGGTGGCATACGTAGAGATGGCATAGGAGGTGGTGCTTGAGGAGGAGGTCATGGTGGTGGACACTGATGACCATGAAACACAATAAAACTTGCAGAATATAGGGCGAAAATTACATGCTAACTCTATCTATTTGCTTTTAAATAAACACGCATTGTTTCAAGGTGTGTCAAAGCTGCATGTTTTATATTATCCTTATGTATTATATGTGTCAGTAATGAGTGGTTCAATATCTCAAAGCTGTCATATGTGTATATGGTGATGAGATTAAAACTTTAATCTATGAAGATCGATTAGATCTTAAACAGGTAATTAATTATAAAACAGCAAGAACACGAAAATAAGTATAAGACAAGAGTGAATCAATCGTGTCGAATGATTAAAACAAAATCCTCAGAAGAGTTCGATTAAGAACATCAACTGTAGAGGATTGGTAGGTTACAAAACGATTAAAGAAATCTGGAAATACTATCGTTATGCTCTAGATGAATCGTTCAATCATTAACCTAATATGCATGCAAGCATATACTTATATAATAAACATAATGGGCTCTCGGTTGGACAGGCCCAAACCGGAATACAAAATAAATAAATAAACAGTCGAGCCCAAATGACGCAATCTTCAACAAAATCTTCAGCCCAACAATCTCCCCCTTTGCGTTAATTGGAGCGAGATCTTCACTTGTTACTTGGGCCAGCAGCTGAAGCAGGTACCTTCTTCTTCACGGTGTTAAACAAACATTTGGTGAGAGAGAGAATTGTCTGTCTAAACCTAACGTACCACTGGATCATGTCTTCGAAGTACTTGACATCATCAGCTGAATTCTCTTTACACCTTTTAATAATCGATAACACATGCTCCAGACAAGCAGTGGTGTAAAGGTGTTTGTCAGCTAAAGCAAAGAGACATTTCTGTCCTTCTGCTCTAGTGAACATAACCGAGTTGCATCTCGGGTCGATCTTGCCCATTTGCATTTGGTTGAGATCACTGGCCAATCCCACAGGAGCTATCTTCGGTTTCTTCTTGAAGACTGTGGCAACCTCCTGATCCATTAGGGCAACCTCCATGATGTAGCAGACTAACATCCTTTTGATATGGTCTATAATGGGACCATATTCGGCTTCATTTGTCAAAAGGATATTATGCAGGACAATCCAATCATAAGGATTTAAGTTCGGTAGATCTGCCAGGGAGATATGATGTGCAGTTTTCGCAGATCCTCGAATCACCTTGAACCGAACGTTTATGAACCTCCCTTCGGTGTAAGGCTTCAGTACCCGAACGTTCACTATCTTCTGGGCGCTCCAAGTTAGATACTGAGGACGAGCAGCCTTTAGATAGAAGTCGATAAGCTCCCTATCAAGTTCAGCATTTGGATGAGGGACTTCAGAGATATTTGAGAAGGCGTGGAAGGTAAACGCCTTTCGAGTCAGCGGCATGTCGAACTGCGAGTCGACAGAGTTGTAGCAGTCGAACGAGATAACCGGCTCGAGCCATAAGATGCTGGGAGTATCTATGGCCTCTTTAATCAAACGCTCCCGAGTCCAGGCAGGGAAGAGAGTCTTCCTGCTCTCGAGGAGATCGTGGGCTTCCTTCTGCTTGCGTTCGGCTTCTTCAGCCTCTCGCGCCACACGATTAACATCATCATCCACATTGCGACTGTTCTTTCGTTTCAACATGTCAGCAATGGTTTCATCATCTTCATCTTCATCTTCTTCCTCAGCTATATTTTTCCCTTTGTTCTTCACACCCGAACCCGAAGCTTGACTAGTCGGAGGTGGTTCGGTTGTGTGAGTAGCTTTGGAGGAAGGAGGTGGTTTCGATCCGGTCTTCTTCTCTTCTCCCCCTTGTTTCGGATTGGACACGAAACTAGGTAAGCCTTCGATTTTGCTGAGAAGGTCCATGGCAGGAGAAAGCTTTTCAGCAAGGGTTCGCCTCACCGAATGGTTGAGAATAGGATCGTGTGCTTCTAGGATGTTTGATAAAGCAGCGTGTACATCCGAAACACAAGATTGATGACCTCCCTTTCGGATCAAAGAGCTTCAATTTGTTGTTGTGAGTTTGAAAGCTGCGTGCTCTTGATCTTGAGGGCGGTTGTTTTGCTCGCCAGAACGTCCATCAGTGAATTTTCAGCTGCGAGATCCTCCTGAAGCTTAGCGAGGCGCTCATCGATGGAGGCACGAAGGGCTGAGTTGTCGTCGCTTAGAGATTGGCGAAGTGTAGCGAACGAGGTCAACTCCGTAGAAACAAACTTTGCCAATTGCTGAACAATCGGTTCCAAAGTTGTCTTTGTGGCGTCGGCGCTTTCCTGTAAGGACTTCAACAGGATGGAAGCGTCGGAGAATAGTTTATCGACTTTTTCGGTCGCTGCCTCACAGGCTTTGGTTGAGGCGTTTATGGCGGCAGTGGCTGAGGCTACCGAATCATGTTGAGCCCTGGAGAAGGCATCAACAGTCTTCTGAAGTGCAGCTTCAGAGAGAGAGGACTGTTGGTTGGAAGATGAGGCGAGAAGTAGGTCAACCTTCTCATTGAGCTCCTTAAGATGCTTCTTTGTCACTGGAGCATCATCCTCTTCATCACTTTGAACCTGAAACGGACTATAGTAGACCGAATCGAAGTTCATGTTGTCACCGCCAAGAAACGGGTTATCTCCATCAGAGGCATTATCTGGAGATTGTGGAGGTGGTGAAGCTGGGGGTGTGGTTGGTTTGGTAGGTTCAGGTTGAGTGGGTGTGGGGTTAGTTTCGGGTGGTGGTTGAGTATGGGTAGGGTCGGTTGTATGCTGGGTTTCGGTTTGAGGTGGTTCGGTTACCAGTGGGGTTTCGGTTACTGGTGGTGTTTCGGTTGCAGTTGTGAAAATGGGTGGTGGTATAGGGAAAGATGTTGGAGGAATAGTGGTAGTGGGGATTATGGTCGGAATGGAAGTAGGAATAGTTGGAGGAGGTGAAGGAACTGGTGAATTATGAGGTTCCATCTCTGGGGTAGGTGATCGAGGTGGTGTGTTGCCTCGTTGAGGGGTTTCGCCTCCTTGAGAGCCGTCCGAACCCGAACTCTCGTTCTCTGAGTCACTCGAAGAAGAGGGAATTACAAGCTTTCGCTTCTGTTGAGTCTTCCTCCTCTTCGGTTGTGGGGACTGTGCAGCTTTCGGCTGTTTCCTCTTCTTGGGAGAAGGACCCTTAGGAGCTTTGGTCGCTTGCTTCCCTTTGTCCGCCTTTTTGCCCCTGGGAACCGGTTTGTCAGCATCATGGATTGACTTTAGCATTTCCGGTGTAAGTTCCCTAGGACCAGTTGCCCTGAATTCCTTGATCGTCCGGATAAGTCTGCTGTCAGAGGGGACGTCGCCATACATTGTCTCCGGAATAGAGCCAATGAATGAGAATTTAGATGCATCCGAGACGATGATCTTCTTGGTGTGGAACGTACCGACAGAAGACATCGATGCACCTGCAGCAGTGGGAATGTCGAACTTGTCAATCGCCCACTTTGTGATTAAAATCCAGAACCGGGCCAGCGACACCTCAGAGTGTCGTGATGATGAAGAAAGGCTCTGAATGAGCTGTTGCCAGAGGACCATACCAAAATCCAAATTAACCCCGTTGTAGACTGCATACATAATCGACAAGAAAAGTCGACTAGCCCCGTCTGATCCCGAGCTCCGTTCCGACAAGCCCTTGAAGAGGACCGTGAACATGCCGTTCCACTGTGGCGGCAAGCAAGATTTCTTGAATTTAGCGACGGAGGTGAGAACCTCCTTGTACCCCATGTTGTAGAACATGTTATACAGATACCTAACCAGAATCGTCTCCGGATTTATTCTCGATGGGTCAACAGCCAACCCTAGCATTGTGCAAAAACGTTGTCGAGAAACAGAGGTCTTGTGTTCAGCAATCTCGAAGAACACCCGTTCGACCGCTTTGTCGTAATAAGCAGTCGCATAAACCTGCGAGAGGGCCACCATGGGCACAGACTCGATTCTGGAGAGAGCCGTAGCGATTTGGGAGTACTTCAGGCACTCGATGATCGGCGACATGTAGGAGTTGTACGCCAGAGGGTTGAGATCGATCACCAGGCATTGTTGCGGACGAATAGGAAGGATTTGTGATGTAGCATGGACGGAAGATGATTCTGCCATTGTTGAAGGTAGTAGAAGAAGATGAACAGTGAAGCGTTTGGGAGTTTTTGCTCTCTAGAAAATCCGGAAGCAGTAAAAAGGTAAATGAGAGTTTAGACTGCCTTTTATAGTGAGGGAATGGAGAGAGAAAAATCGTTTCAAATCTTCTATGCGATGATCACGTAGGAGAGAGAGTGTCAGAATCCTAGGATCACGCCACCCAACAAGCGCCGTTTCAGAAGAAAATCGGTTCAAATCCTCACGCGCCTTTAAATGCTAGAGGGATGTCGCTTGGATTTCGCACACGCGTCCATAATGTCAGTAAAAGTATGGGCGTTTCAAATTCACACGCGCCCCCTTTTTACCGTCGTTTGAATTTCAATCCGTTTAACTCCCGCTGAGTCAGCAACCTTTCGTCTTATCTTTTTAAATGGCATCTTTTGAATTGAATACCCACGTGAATTATTTTTTACCACAACTTCATAATTAACCACCAAAGTAATAATACAGCCTATAATAATTAGTAACGGAGTTCTGGAAAATCAAAGATTTTCGTGCAAAGAGTGTAAAAAGAAAAGAAATAAAGCAACTCTTTTAAGGATATTCTGTGATGTCAATAATGACACGAAACTGATGATCCCGGGCACGAATCTCTTCCTTCAAGGTCAAGAGAGACCTTAAAGTGTGAGTGTGGATTCCCGTTGAATTACGATCAAACATTTATTAATAAATGTTGAAAGGCTTCTTTTAATTAGGCTAAATAAGGGTGGCTTTCGCTTTGATTCAGCAATTCTAGTCTTGAAATAAGAAAGAAAGTGAACAAAGTACTTGTGAGACCGGTGTAGCCTGTTGAACAAGTAGGTGGGAATTTATTTTAAATTGGCTTGGAAAAATATAAAATCTCAGATAAAAAATTTAAAAAATGGATCCCAAGGGAAGAAATGTTATGGTGTTTAACAATTTCATAGGAATCACACAAAATAAAATTTGAGATTTCATGAAGGTACATTCGTCAATTCTTTGGTGAAAACTTGAGCAAATTAATTGTTCACCGTCAATTCAGATTTGGTGTTGAATTTTGGGTTTCACTCAGCTCGTAGTGACACGAAACTAAGATCATAAACACAGATGTTGTGTAACCATAAACCTCAGTGGTAATTTCTGAGAGTCTCAAGGGTTACGTTGAGGAAACGAATGTAATGGAGAAATATAATGGAGATGGTGTAAGAAGATAAAGTACCTCTGCTGCGAAATAAAGGACCAAGCAGAAAAATCTTATCTCTTGTGAGAAGAGAGTGAGGTAGCTCACGATTAGAATAAATGTGTTAGCCTTATTGGGAAGACAAGGTTTGTGTATACCAGGTCATGAAGGCTATTATTCAAAATCTTATGAGGCTTGGGACACATACAGCAGCATGCTTCTAGGGACACTTAATTAAGCCAACATTTATATCCCCATAAACGAACGAACACACAATAAAAATAAAAAAAATAATAAGAAAAAAAAATATTTTTGGAGTTTTTGAGATTTATAAAGAAATTAAGTAAGAAAAAAAATGAGGTAAAAAAAACTTTGAAAAACCGAACCCGAACGTTCGGTTAGTTTCGGTTGGGAAAAATTTGAAAAACCGAACCCGAGCGTTCGGTTGGTTTCGGTTCCAGAAAATTTTGAAAAACCGAACCCGAGCGTTCGGTTGGTTTCGGTTCAAGAAAATTTTGAAAAACCGAACCCGAACCTTCGGTTGGTTTCGGTTCAACAAAATTTTGAAAAACCGAACCCGAACCTTCGGTAAGTTTCGGTTTTGGAAAATTTTAAGAAACCAAGGAATTTAGACATGCAATTGGAAAATACTTTCAATATTAAGAAAAACAATTTTTGTACAAGAAATATACAACCAAGAAAAACTACCTTTGAGGTGATGAGCGAATCAGATGGTTTAACCGAACCCGAACGTTCGGTTAGATTCGCTTCTTACGTTTGAGGTTAAGAGATAGTGTGAGGTACTGACTCTGATTCCATCATACCTAGCCCTTGTAGTATTCTGTTGAATGATGCTTCAGGAAGAGCTTTGGTAAAGACGTCAGCCAGTTGATCAGTGGTTCTTACAAAGTGAACTTCGACGTTTCCATCTTCCACGTGATCTTTGATGAAGTGATACCTCAGTGCTATGTGTTTGGTTTTAGAGTGTTGCACTGGGTTATGACAGATCCTAATTGCACTTTCAGAGTCACAATATAGTGGGATCTTCTTCATATTGAGTCCATAGTCTCGAAGTTGACTCTGGATCCAAATCACTTGCGATGTGCAGGATGCAGCGGTAATGTATTCCGCTTCGGCAGTAGACAACGACACGCACGTTTGTTTCTTGGATTACCAGCTAACCAACTTCCCGTCAAGGAATTGACAGCCACCAGTAGTGCTTTTTCTGTCAATTCCACATCCTCCAAGGTCTGCATCTGAATAGGCTTGAACGAAAAAGCCTGAGTTGGAAGGATACCACAGACCTAAGGAGGCAGTTCGCTTCAGATAGCGTAAGATGTTCTTCACTGCAAGCATGTGAGGTTCGCGTGGATTTGCCTGAAATCGAGCACAATAACACACAGAAAACATGATGTCAGGCCTGCTAGCAGTAAGATACATTAGTGAGCCTATCATTTGACGATAGAGCGTGATATCGACAGCCGGTTTGTCTAGGGATGGAGTCAGTTTCGTGTCGAATGCCATTGGGACTTTGACTTTTGAGTCTCCCATCATCCCAAACTTTGCTAGGAGAGTCTTCGTGTAAGCTTCCTGATTAATAAAGATGCCTTCAGGTCCCTGTCTAATATTTAAACCAAGGAAAAAGTTAATAGGACCCATTGAGCTCATTTCAAATTTAGTCTCCATTAACTTTCTGAATTCAGCTGTTAAGCTGGGATTCGTAGAGCCAAAGATAATGTCATCGACATAAATTTGAACTATCATAAGGTGGTTACCTTCCTTTTTGCGAAAGAAGGTTGGGTCAACCGAACCTTGTTTGAATTTAGACATCTTTAAAAATTTTGTTAGCGTTTCATACCAGGCTCTCGGAGCTTGTTTAAGGCCATACACAGCTTTATCCAGAATGTAGCAATGATTTGGATATTTTTCGTTCACGAACCCAGGAGGTTGCTCCACATACACGGTTTCTTCAAGTTCTCCATTAAGAAATGCACACTTGACGTCCATTTGGAAAACTTCAAAGTTTTTGTGAGCAGCATAAGCCAGAAATATTCTAATAGATTCTAGCCTAGCTACTGGAGCAAAAGTCTCTTCATAATCAATCCCTTCCTCCTGACAATATCCCTTCACTACCAGACGAGCCTTGTTCCTTATTACATTCCCTTCCTTGTCCATTTTGTTCCTAAAAACCCATTTGAGACCAACAACCGAAGCATCTGGAGGAGTTGGAATTAGGTGCCAGACTTTGTTCCTTTCAAATTCGTTCAGTTCGTCTTGCATTGCTTGAACCCAATCAGAGTGATCGAGGGTAGTGTTAACTGTCTTCGGTTCAACTTTTGATACGAATGAGTTAAACATACAAAACTCAACCTTTGAGAATAAGGATGTCTGTTTTGCCTTCAATTGTGATCGGGTCAGAACCTTTTCAGAGACATCACCAACTACTTGAGAGATAGGATGATCTCTGGTCCATTTGGTAAGAGGAGGGTAATTTGGATCAAAGGTTGGGTCTAGTTCAGCATTGGTCATTTCTTCTGGCTCAGATTGGCTATCGTAGTCAAGCGTCATATCATCATGCTCCCCCTCGATTGATGAGCTTTGAGAAACATGAGGTTCAGGAGTTTCTTGTGATGCTGGTCTTGCAGGCATTGATACACCTTCGGTTGGAGAAGCACTTTCGGTTGGAGAAGCACTTTCGGTTGCAGTTGTAGAGCTTGGCTCCCCCTCGACATTTGAGCTTGGCCCCCCCTCGACTGAAGCATTGTTGGATGGAGAGTCATCAGTAGTCGATCCTCCTTCATTCATTCTCCTGGCAGCTTCTTCGACAATTTGCTTCATGTGGTCGACCTTGTTGTCTGCTGCACTTGTTTCTGAGAGAGAAGCTCTCTCTGGCTCGTCAAAGAGCTCCAGAAATTTATCGTATAAATTAGCGATCGAGACTGTGACTTGCCCAGTTTGAGGAAAGATTTCCCCGGCGGTGTCTTCTTGTAACTTTTTGACATAGCCATCGTCAAAGGTCACGTAATATGTCTCTTCAATTTTTCTCGAACGCTTGTTTAGGACTCTGTATGCCTTGGATGTGAGAGAGTATCCCAGAAAGATTCCCTTGTCGGCTTTGACGTCGAACTTGTTGCGGTGTTCTTTAGAGTTGAAGATGAAACACCGTGAGCCGAACACGTGGAAAAATTTCACATTAGGCTTTCTGTTATTGAGAATCTCGTATGGTGTGAGCGTGAATCGTTTGTTGAGATAAGACCTGTTCTGTGTAAAACAAGCAGCAGAAATAGCATTAGCCCAAAAATAAAGAGGTAAGGAAGCGAAACTTAGCATAGTTCGGGCAGCTTCACACAAAGATCGGTTTTGTCTTTCGACAATTTCGTTCTATTGTGGTGTGTAGGGAGCTGAGAAGTTGTGACTTATTCCCTTTTCTGCAAGAAATTCTTCAAACTCCCTGTTCTTGAATTCCAGACCATTGTCGCTCCTGATGTTGCGAACAATTTTCTTGAGCTGAACTTCAATCTGCTTGATGAACATTTTCAGCTTATGAGTTGCTTCAGATTTGAGCTTTAGAAAGAACACCCATGTAAATCGTGAAAAGTCATCAACAATAACAAGAATATACTTGCTACCACCGATGCTTTCGATAGATGAAGGACCACACAAATCGCTATGAAGTAATTCGAGTGGTTCAACAACTTTTGTGTTAATTACAGATGGGTGACTTTGACGACTCTGCTTCCCCATTTCGCATGCAACACACAGATGATCTCTGTCGAACTTGAGCAATGGAAGACCCCTAACATGACCTCCAGTGACAAGTCGGTTGATATCTTTGAAGTTGAGATGAGAGAGTCTTCGGTGCCACAACCAGCTTTCGTCAGATTGAGCTTTTGATAACAGACATATAGCTGGGTTTCCTTTGATGGGTTTCAGGTTTAGAGGAAACATTTCACCCTTTCGCTCTGACTTGAGAATTACTTTCTTTGTCTTTTTCTCAATAATTTCAAAACCTTCATCATCGAATGAGACTTTGAGACCTGTACCTCCAACAAGCTGAGATACACTGATGAGGTTGTGTTGGAGTCCTTCCACATAAGCCACCTTCCTTATAGTAAAGTCACCATTTGTTATCATCCCGTATCCCTTTATGGTGCCGAAAGAATTATTTCCAAACTTGACATTGCCACCATTTGCAAGAGACCTGTATTCCCTGAGCTCCTCTTTCCTCCCTGTCATGTGACATGAGCGGCCACTATTGATGTACCATTCTTCGTCGAACTGCTCGTCACTCATAACCTGCAAAAATTAAGCAGATTTAGGAACCCAAAGTTTCTTGGGTCCACGTAAGCATTTCATGGGAACAGGAACAGTAAGAGAGATGTCAACAAGATATGTTCGTTTTATAAGTGCTGTTTCATCTTTCTTTTTAATGGTAAAAACTTTTATTTTATTAGGATTGGGTGCGTTCGGTTTAGACTCTGGTGTGGATGAAGAGACCTTCTGTTTGCCCTTTTGTTCAGCCGATGAATTAGATTTTTGAGAACGAACAGAACGAGCTTTAGAGCTAGATGAAGATGAATTGGAAGAATTAGAAGAAGTGGATGAATGAGAAGGAGTGGGTTTAGATTAAGAGGACTTCTTCGCCGGAGATTCTAAGTGATCCTTTTGCTTTTGATCATTGGAGGGACTAACCTTAGAGTTTTGATCTCTTTTGACTTCAGAACAGAACCCTTGCTTTCGGTTGGAATCGTTCTCTGAACCGAACCTTCGCTTTCGGTTGAAGTCATTCTCAGAACCGAACCTTTGCTTTCGGTTGGTATTTTCCTGTGAACCAAACCTTGGCTTTCGGTTGTTGTGACTCTCAGGTTTTCCGACAGGATTGTTTTCATACTTCAGATTCTTGTCTTGATGTGAGAAGTATGCATTCTGGGATTGCCAGAATTGTCTCCTTTCAGAGAGATTCTTCTTGTATCTTTGGTTCCTTTCTTGTTTCTTATTCCTCATCTGCTTTGGTTGATGATGAACATTAGCCTTCATTTTCGGTTTCTCCTTGGCTGGTTCATTTTGAACTGTAGGAGTTTCATTTTGCACTGAGGAAGTTGAGGGAACGTCTTCTGTTGCCGAAGTTTCATTCTCCTTAGGAATGTCTTTTGTACCGCTGGTACTTGGCTCATCGGAAATATCTGGCTTATTTAAGGGTTCAGGTATGTATCTACCTTTACTCATCCAAGAGGTTCTTTCTGATAAGCCCACCGTTTCATCTGCATTATCGATTGGAGCTGACCAGAAGAACTCATCACATCCATCAGCATTGTCTTCGTTTACAATAGCTGTGAGTTCAGCGGTCTGATGTTCGGTTACTCCAGTGACCTTGTACACTTGATTTGGAGTGGTCTGAACCTTTTGATATACAACTGCTTTCTCTACTAAGATCGGGGACTTTTGTTGGGACAATCGAGCGAACTCCACTGAATTTTCATAAATTAGATTCTTGTGGTTTTCAGGTTCGTTTTTCACAAATTCTGAGCAGTCAACCGTGTCCTCTACAGAAATTTCACTCATGTTGTCGTCCTCGTTAAGCTCAGATGCATTTTCAACATCAATTTTGTTTTCTGAGCTTACGTTGGCGTTTAAAGAATCAAATTTTTGTATGGTTTCGGTTCTCAGTTTAAGTCTATCATTTTCATCCAAAAGGTTTTTAAGCATGTCCTTGTGGTCCTTGGATTTAATGAAAGATTCAATTTTGTCCAGTCCATACATGTAGGTCGGATTGACATCATGAGATGATATCACACTCTCACAGTTATAAGCTTCGGCATCAATTTCATCCTCCTTAAATTCCAGGAAGGGCAAAATCATGCGATGGATCTTTTGGCCTATTTCACAGTCTAAGTGAAGTTGAGTAATATTAGAATAAAGATGTTTTGCAATTAAACAAAAAACATTCCGCTGTTTTAACAACTTTAAATTGTCTCTTTGTAAATAAATGTTTTCGTCTTTAATTTTAACTAATTCAGACTCCTTCAACTCGATCCACATGCGCCGCTCCTCACTCTTCGATGACACCCTGCTTAATTGATCAGTTAGGTTAGAATTGGTGACTCGAGTTTGAGTTAAGCTACTATCTAGATGAGAAATTCTTGTATTAACATTTTTTAGTTCTTTCTCATATGAGGATTGTGGTACTTTAAATGAAACAAAAACCGATTGTACCTTCTTTATCAGTTCATCAAGCTCATTGAACTGCTGGCTGAGTGGTTTGGCCATAAAGCACATGTCCTCCTGCACCTTCGGTTCATTGCTTCCACTATCGGTGTTGTATCCCCTCATCTGAGATACATCAGACACCATGAAGCATCTACCTCCACTGCTCTCCTCCTTTGCCACATAAGCCTTTCCATGAGTAGGCTTCCTCACTTCATCGTCTTCTGAGTCAGTAGACCAAACTTCCACTCTACCGAAATCGTCATCAGCAACCGAACCCTGCACAATAAGAGCATTCATAGAAGGGTTAGCGGTAGACTTCTTCTTTCTCATCTCATCGAGCCTTTTCTACAGCACAACTTCCTCATCCTTTTCAGCCATCTTCTTAAGGACACAATCTTTAGCATAGTGGTTTTTCCCACCACAGTAGTAACAGCTTACTCCAGAATCACCATCAGCCTTCGGTTCCTTCTTGGGCTCTTCAACCTTCGGTTCATTGTTAACTTTTTCTGAACTATAATTCCTCTGCCAGTTTCGGTTTTTATTGCTGGGGAATCTCTTCTTTATGAACCTCTTGGGGTTAGACACCATCATAGCATAATCCTCAGACGTGAGGTCATACTCCTCCAAGTTAAGGTCTTCATCCTCCATTGCAGCTTTACTTTTTGACAGGAGGGCCAGTGAACCAAGGCTTGAAACAACGTTCTTCTCCTGCAGTACAATCTTCTCCTGGGACTTGAGAATACCCACCAATTTCGCCAAAGAATATGATTTAAACTGCTCATGGGCTTTGACTGTAGACACCACTGCTCTCCATTCAGACCTTAGACCATTTAAGAATGTAACCTTCTGCTCGATAAGCTTCCTTTCGATTTCATGCTTGATCATCCTGCTGAGAAGATGATTGAAGCGATCGAACGTCTGGGTCACTGTTTCTTCGGCTCCTTGCCTGAATTCTCCAAACTCCGATAAGAGCAAGGTTTGGATAGAATGTTCAAGATCCTCGTCTGTAGAGTACAGTTCGCGAAGTCTATCCCAAACTTCCTTTGCCGTCGTGCATGAGTTGACCAACCTGAAGGTGTCGGATTGAAGGGCAAATCTAATCAATCTTAACGCCTTGATATTGCACTGGAATTTATCCTTTTCATCTTGTGCAATATCTTTAACATCCTTCAGCAGATCATTGTACTCCTTTTGAGTTTTGATAATCCTAGACGTTGCAGAATGAGAAAAAGGTCCATTAATGATAGCTTCCCATATCAGGTATCCATTATCCTCAGATCCTATCACGTAGTCTTCGAAGTGATGCGCCCAGACTTCATAGTCATGGGTATATAGGATTGGAATCTTTGTCGTCGAACCGATGCTGTTGGAAATATTGATAGGATTTGATTGTGATTCGTCCATTATGATCGAAAAAACCTGTTAAAAGATCAGACTTGTAATAACTCAGATTAGGGCAAAACAATAAATATCAAGATACGTCAATAATGAGATGACGGCTCAATAAATATCAGTAATTGCAGAAAAACCCTAATTGAAACCTTTTCACAGAAAAGATGTGTATCGATTACACAGCCTCCTGCTCTGATACCAATTGATGAGATTAAAACTTTAATCTATGAAGATCGATTAGATCTTAAACAGGTAATTAATTATAAAACAGCAAGAACACGAAAATAAGTATAAGACAAGAGTGAATCAATCGTGTCGAATGATTAAAACAAAATCCTCAGAAGAGCTCGATTAAGAACATCAACTGTAGAGGATTGGTAGGTTACAAAACGATTAAAGAAATCTGGAAATACTATCGTTATGCTCTAGATGAATCGTTCAATCATTAACCTAATATGCATGCAACCATATACTTATATAATAAACATAATGGGCTCTCGGTTGGACAGGCCCAAACCGGAATACAAAATAAATAAATAAACAGCCGAGCCCAAATGACGCAATCTTCAACAAAATCTTCAGCCCAACATATGGATTATCTCTATAATCTCTAACTATAAACTTTTGATCATACTTAACACGCCATAAATTATACTAAGGATCTTTCAAATATAGATGGTTTTCATTATGATGGAATATGGTTAAATAATGGGTAAAATAGTCTCTATGCAATAAATATAATGTCATGTTGAAATCATATCAACGTTATGTTGGATTTTATTCAAAATAACGGTTTCTAAAACGGTAAAACGACAACCGAAGCTCAAAATCCAATTTCTAAAACGGTAAAATGACAACCTTTGATGAATGTGGTTCTTCTTTGATGGTTGGAAGTTGATAAAAAATGTAAATTAGAACTTTGTCTTAATTAGAAACACCAACAATTCTTCAACTTGATAAGATGATAGTCTTGTTCTTGTAATAATAATACTTTCAAGCCATTAAGAACAAAAACAAGCTTTTGTCATAAAGAGAGTTCAAGTATCAAATATATGCTAAATATCTTAACTAATTTGAGACATAAAGAAAGGGAGAGTATAGAAATCAAGTATTCTTCAACTAGAAAAAGGAATGAGATAAAAAAAGTCACTTAAAACGTCTCCAAGAGTCCTCTTTATCCATTGAGGTTACTAGCTTTTAGTATGATACCTCTATAGACAAAAGTCTATAAATAAAAAGGTATGGCTTTACTAATAAACAAGTCAAACTTGTTCCTTTCCTTTTCACTCTCTATTCACAGTTAATGAAGTCAAAAGGTATAATTAAAGTATAAGGTAAATATAGTAGTTATCCGTTTACTACAGATATCCTGTTGAACATGGGACTCTGATCGCAATCAATCTCATTTGGTACTTAAGTTTGGTTAACACATGTTGGATGTCTAACTCTTAACACATAAGAGGAACAAATCTTGTTTTAACTAAATAAGCCTCTTGCATAGTTTGCACCATTCTTGATAATGATCCTTCCGACTACCCGGTTAAGGATCAACATTTGACCACATCCAAGCATACCACTCCATACTCTTAAGTCCTACTATGTATCACAAGTGTTAAGGATACAAAGATAGTACCTTTTTATCAAGTATCACTAACGAAAGAGATCCATGATGTAATCGTGATACGAGTCCATTCAACACCAGTTCTTTGATAAGTACTTATAACTGTTGGTTACAACCACTTGCCTACATTCATCTAATGAGTATCAACCAATCTAATTCATATTAGACTTACTTAATAATTGTCCTGACAATCATGACTAACTATGAAGTTCTACAATAATAATGACTATTAATGGTGTATACATGTTAATATAGAACATAACAAGTATTGATGTGAAGATGATATCCTTATATATCTAAACAATATAATAGTTGTTGTTTTAATGTTCCAATATCCAGATACTAAATCCAAATCAAATCACATTTCTAGAATAATAAAGTCATATAGCTTAGGCTTAACCATTCATGCTTACCTTAAACAAAGACTTTATTTATGGGTATGACTAAATTTTATTTTTGTGAATTTTGATAAATACTATCATCTCCATATTTAACTTTATTATAAGTATAGTTAAATATCTCAGAGAATATGATTGGTTTTATTGTGTGATTTAGAGTCTCTTAGCTTTATTAAGTATACTCTTAAAGTTACAAAAGATTTATAGGTTATCCTTGAATGGAAGGACTCAACTTAGTTTTTCAATGAGCTCATTCATCTAATCATATTTGATTGCAGCTTCTAAAGTAGCAGTGTATTCGGATTATGTAGTAGGCTGTACCGTTATATTTTTCTTGGACCTCGTTTCAATAAAAATTACTCTTCATTTCATAATGAAGTCATAATCTAATTATAATTCAGATTTATATCTATCTGTTTTGAAGGTACCATCTTGTTTAGCTCTTTACATAAATATCTTCTTCTAAATTGATTATCTCATATACATTTTTTTAGGTCTTTTTAAGTGCTCCTAGAATGTCCTTATAGTCATCCATTGATTTACCCATGCATCAAATTAGTATCCTATGTTATGATAATAGCATGATTATAGTGCATAATGTGGTATAAATTATGGACTCATTTTTCAAAGAAAATAGAATATAAATCATTTTATTTAGCTCAAACCTATGTGCTAGGTCTTTTTGGCACACTCAAAATGGTGCCATATGGCAAACTAAATTATCTCCAAAGGAATATTGCATGTTCATTTCTTTCAAGATATTGTAAACATATGCAAAAGAATTTTAAACTTTAGCATTCATCTTTATCTATCTCTACAAATTTTACACATGTAGGGTTCAAAGTATAGAGTGAGGTATCGAAGTACATTTAGGTCTCGGTAGTGTTGATGTCGAAGTCATGTACTTTGAATGTATGTATTATGTAAGACCGTTTAGAGGCCGAAGCCTGAACGTTTAGCCTTTAAATATTTTTTGTAAACGTTTGTATCACCCTATAAATAGGGTAAGTATAGGAGTCGAGAGTAACTTTTGAAAGTTTTGTATTTTTTGAGAGTTTGAGCATTGTTCGTGTATTCTTGTGCTTGTTCAGACGTAATCAAAGAGCCAAATAGATTATACTTACATCTTTGTTCTTAATGCATTTTGTTCTTGATTTCGTTCTTAATACTCAAATCAAACACACTACATTTGGTATCAGAGCAGGATACAATCAATCATTTTTTTGGTTTTCTCGTCTGTTTCAAAAGTTTTGAATCATTCTTTCGAATTCAAAAGATTTCCGCACTTTTGATTAAGAATACTAGTTTTACTTAAGTGAATTGTTACGATTCTGCAATCGTTTGATTGATCAAGTATTTTCTGAATAGTTTCTGAAAGATTTATCCATTAGATCTCATTTTCTGAATCTTTTTGTCATTTTAGTCCGTACAACAATGACGAATTTCAACATGAACACAATGTCTAGCTATTCTCATCTGCTTGGATCTTCCACTAAGATTCCAATGCTTATTCCAAAGTACTACGAGCAATGGGCAGATCTCATGGAGGATTACCTCAAAGATATTGATGAGGATCTATGGAGATGTGTTACAAGTGGTAATTATTGTGCAGGAACGCTAGAACAAATTGGAACAGTTGGTTCTTCTGCCGATGTTGCATTGCAAGCTGATAAACCAAAAGCGAATGATAAAAAATGTTTACAGGAACTTTGTGGTGCTCTTCCACCAGTTGTCTACAATTTTGTTAGAGGTTGCAAGACTGCTAAAGAGGTCTGGAATACTTTGAAGGAAAAATATCAAGGAAGTGAGAAAACGAAGAAAAGCTCAGTGAAGTAGTGTTTATTAGCACTTGGAGAATTTAAGCAAAAGGAAGCTGAAACCATCGAACACTACTACGATCATCTCAATGAGTTGATATTCAAATGAAACCGTTACAAAGTCACACGTTCCACTCTTGAATACAATCTCACATTCTTGATGGGTCTAAAAAAACGAGTGGAGGAATATTAGCTTGATGATAAAGACTCAGCAAAGCTTCGATGGCTACCCATTGGTAGACTTGTATAATGTTCTCGAAGCTCATGAGAGCGAAATCAATGACATAGCTGAAAAATGGAAGATGAATTTAGGAGATCCACTTGCCTTGATATCGAAGGTGTCAACGAATGACTCGGAGATCGAAGTTGTTGAGTTGGTTGGTTTTGAAGATGAAGGATTCTTGATGAACACGGAGAATGAGGTTGTGGCTTACTATTTCAACAAGAAAGTGAAAATTTTCTTTAAGAAGCCATTCAATCCGAAATACAAAACTAATAATGAACTTAAGGGTAATACTTCGTCTGGGAAAGGAATGAGAGTGGAGGTGAAGGAAGAGAAGAAAGAGAGCAAGAATGTTGTTGAGAAGGCTAAGAAGAAGTTGAAAGGAGATTCGGGTTTCGAATGTAATTACTCCAATGGTGCAAATCATATGGAAGTAGATTTCATGTTAAGAAAGAAAGAGGAGAAGAAGGAGAAAGTTAAAGATGAGGCGTATTATGTAGAACGGTTGGAAGAGGTGAGAACGAGGACTAAAGGATTGTCACTGGTGGCGAAGGGAAGAGTTGAAGGGGATGGAACCTACCAGATTTGGTCATCTGGTTTCGATGATGAAGAATTGAGAATCTCCACCCATGGCACGATGTATGCATGTTTCGAAGATGGCAGTTCTGAAGAAGAAAACATCACTGGGACATGTTTTGTGTCGACAAGAGCAGACAAATCTCCTATGATATCGAAGGTACGTTCTTTTCTTGAATCGTTTAACATTCCTCCAAGTTCTTATATCACTGTTTTATCTGATTTTGATGATACTCTTTCTTATGTTAATGAGATGGTAATTTATGTTGGTACTGAAGCTGAAAGATCAAAAAGTTTGTTGCTAGACACCCAAAAACACTTAGAATCTAAGAAGAGATGCATAGATAGTCTAGAGCTACAACTAGATAATATTACTCTTGATAGAGATTTGGTTAGGGCAGACAATGTTATGTTGACGGAACAGCGAAATATTTACTGTAATAGTGCAAAAGGACTATATGCAAAACTAACTAATCTTTATCACTCCTCGGAAATAAGCAAAGAGCAACACAGGAAGTTATTGCTTTTTTTTAGAATACGAAAGAGAGAAAACTGATACAATTTCCTATGATTGTGAGAAGAAAATCTTAGAATTGGATAAAGCCCCTGATGATTCTTATGCCTATGGAATTGTTAGAATTGATCAATGTTTGAATGCTAATGAATTAGTGCATATTATGAATTAGACTCTTACTAAGACTGAAAAATGTTCAAAATTTTGAACATGACTGAGACTTCGACTTTAGACTCTCAATAAAAAAATTGATATCGAAGAGACTCTGACAATATTAGTGAAATTGAGGAAGAGAAAACTATTGACTGTTCTCAATTCCCTATCATTAATTTCACTTTGATGTCTAAGGGAAAAGATATTTTTTATGATTCAATGGAGAAGGTTAACATTGACCAACCCTCTACATCGAGAATTCATGAAAATGACTATCTGGCGGTCGAAGACTGTGAGACTTATAGTGATGAAGATGAAGCTTCGATTGAAACAACTATTCCCCGAGTTGTTGTCGAACATGTTTATGAGGAAACATAACAGTTTGAAAAGGTGATGAAAGAAAAAGGTTCTTATTTTCTTGAATCTAGCTCAGTCGTCGATCTGAATTTCAAGTGCACAGATGAAGTTGTATTCCCCAATTAAGTGTTCATTACCACTGGAAATAGTGACAAAGTGAATCCTGAAATCAACAAAATTGTTGAGGAAGACAACAAACAAGCAACAAAAAAGGGTTATTTTCTAATCAAAGACCGTCTAAAATACCCTAAATAAAAATTCAATGACTTTTCAAAGACAAAAACCGAAAAAAGTTTGGGAAGTTAAATCTGAAAAATCAAAAGTTGATAATCAAACAATTGAATCTATTTCAAAAACTCGGAAAACAAAAGCACAAATTTTCAATGAGAATATTCAAAAAGTTGCAAAAGAGGAAGGTATTTCGATGCCAAAAACACGAAATAAAGTCTATTGGAAAAATGTCAAGGATTTTCAAAAAAAAATTTAAGCAAAACCCAACTGAACAAGTTAAGAAGTTTTCTAAAAATAAGACTTTTGTTCAAAATAAGTCCACTCAAAAGCAAATGACTTTCAAAAGGGTCAATCTAATGTTCACAAACCAGTTCGAACACCAATTGTTCAAACACAAAGAAATGAGAATTTTATTCAAAACCAACATCCAAGGAATTTTGTTCCAAATCCTCAAAATGAAAGGTTATCTCAAAACAAATTTCAAGGAAATGTTGTTCAATGTAATAAACAAAGAAATTTCAATCAATTTCAAGGTCAAAGATATTTTCCACAAGGAAAAAAGGTTTTTAATCGAAAATCGGTCGGTTACAACCATCATTTCCAAAAAGAAATTTTGAAAAATTGGAAGTAAAAGGCAAGAAAAATGAACCGTTTAAGCCAACACAGCCTCACTTTCCAAATCCGGAATTGAAGCAGAAAGTTAAAGCTTCTTTTGTGAAAGGCAAAAATAATGTGAAGAATATCAACCAATGGTTGGAAGGCAAAGGGAAACAATATAGATTTGGTAAGTTCCCTTAAGAGCAAATCAAGGATACTTACAAAAGCTACTTGAACGGGTCACAAAATGGTAGTTCATCCTCAATGGAATCGACTCTATCAGTGAAAAGGTGAAAAGAAGTTCCCAACAAAAAAGTTGAAGCACAACGAACTAAAGATGGAAAAGGGAAAGTCGGTGTCGAAACTAAACCATTGAATGATTACATTTCGATGCCTAAGTCTATTGAAGTTGACTTAATAGATAGTTTAAAATCGAAAGTTAGAAATTAGGTGTTAGGTTCTTCATTTCACAATGCATTTCAAACTAATATCCAAGGAGCAAGAGACACAACAGTTCGGGTAGCACCCAAATTAAATAGAACATGAGTAGTCATACCATTGACTAAAAATGTCCTTATACATGATCAAACAAGACATAAGCATAAACAAGGAAATAATTAAAAGATATGATTAAGTTGCATACTAATAACCACATCTTGATCTTGAATCAACAGTGTTGGGTCTCTTTGCTTGGCCCTCTGATGTTTGTGTCTAAACTGGCATCCGCTTCCTCCGAAGCTCCAAATCAATATCCCACTCCCAGGCTCTGACAATCATATCCTCCATCTCCTCATACGTAACGCACTATGGAACTAAATCTATATCCCTCAACATATTGTGGTATTTTGTATTGTTTATCTCCTCATCTGCAATGTCTTACAACACTAGTAGAGCTCTCTCTCAGAACTTGGCGTTGATCTCCACCATAGTCTACGTAATTTGGAGAAGGACTTTAAAATCCTTCACCAGCTGTTGCACCTCGATAGTTGGGGCGAATTAGCTCTGAACCTCATCACGAAATCATCCCAATTCATGGATGCCATAACCTCTGATCCCAAAGCATGTCTAATATCCTCTTACTAATCATGAGCTCGGTCCATCAGAAGGCAAGATGCGAACCCACCTTTGACCCCTTGAGGATAAAGCTCATTCGTTGAGCATTCTCCATGTCATAAATCCACCGTCGGCTAACAATAGGGTAGTTCTTCCCAAATAACTATGGGAATCCGCAAGCCTTGAACTCCTGAAATAAGAAAGTTTGTGCCCCCAACCAACCTACCGGAATCACGGCCTGAAAAGCACACAGGTGATCATCCAAAAACTCCATAATCCCCTCCTTGATGATGCGAAAAATCACAGGAGTAGCATCCAATATATCGCGAGTGATCTCTGGCGCGATGAACTCATGTATCATCTCCTTAATCGATTCGACACCATAGCAAGAACCAGGACCTAATCCACATCTCCTCCTCGATTGCTCACGAAAGTAAAATACAAACATACAAATGATTAGAATACACTCGAAGGAACTCTAACACTACAAGCTCCTTAGAATCTTTTTGATTTTCCGTGATTTGAGTATAAATCTCGTGCTTTCAGTAGTACGAGCCCAATACTACCTTTCACACATATCCTTACTTTCCTCAAGAACAATCCTGAATCCTCTAAGTCATTTTACTAAAGCTAGTCACACAATGCCTATGCTAAACACCATATATATATCCTCACTGTAGTACTCCCTAGGCTCTCCTAGGAATCCTCACCTCACTGGCCTCTGGAATACTAGGAACTTCTACCAACATGGTCGGTTACATTATGCATGCAAATTATACAAAATACAGGATTAGCCGAACAAAATTCCAATTTCCATAAAAGCCTGATCTGACACTATACCTTAATACCTCTTGGCTCCAAAACACCAACCGAACTCCCAGATCATATAAATCGCATTCCCCATACCCAAAAGGGTCTAAATCTCTTTTCCTCAAAGGCCCTAAGCCTAATGATACTCGGTCTTTGGGTCACCACCCTGTATTAGGAAATGATTCAAAACAAGGCGTTACAACTCTCCCCCACTTAAATTAGATTTCATCCTCGAAATTATTCCTTACCATCCCAGGCATGCCAAAAATCATGAGCAACAACGCCACAACCCCGATCATACCACAACCTTCCCAAAGGCGACCGAAAGCGAACCGCAAGGCTCTCCCAACCTGAAGATGAACAAATCCTTTCTCAGCCTAAAACAAGCTCATATGGAAAAATCACATCTACTCATCCTGAAATATGAAGTCTCGAATTGGTTTGACTCCCTGACAGATCGCCCATATCAAAACATTGGTAACTCCATTCCACTTGTATCCCAAACTGACGGCCTAACTTCTGATTACCTAAGCTTCCCACTGGAAAACAACATCACAGATCGCATGCTGGTGCCGGAAACTTTTCATTTGACCAAAGGGATTAGATATTCCTTTGAGGGGAGGTTCATCCTGATGGTAACAATTCAATGAATATAATGAACAACGTGAGACAAACCGGGAGATAAACCTTCTGGTGCCAAACAAGACACTGCTTCCTTGAACTGCCGAACCAACATACCACAGCTGAAATTCCAAAACCCCATTTTTGCCTTACCCCCACATAGATAGAACCAAACCAAAACACAATCACAAGAGTCTGATCTACCATCAAATATGAAACCATCCTTAATTCATATCCCATTGAAATGAAGACCTTGCACACAAACACCTGCAATTCCCAATGCGAGTTCCCACCAAGAACCAACTCGGTACCAAACTCATAACTCGAGATCAAAGGATCTACACTTGCATTTCAACTGAAACCTTCTTATTCACAATAAACCCTTACTAAACCGGGATATAAAGGTCTCCAAACCATCGCTAAGACTAAAAGTCTCGCACCTGGTCTAGCCACCAGGTTCCCAAGAATCCAAATAACAAAGCTACCCTAGCCTAAGCATCCCTTTGCGCCACTCACTGACTACGTAATCACTCTTGTAACCCAAAATCCAATACCTCAACCCAATCATCTCTTATCAAGTTCCACCTGCATTGTCATAAACATATGGGCCTCGCCGATGGGTCCCATACATCTAGACCTACACAGGCCCAACTCTGCCTCGGACACCATTGGTCCTCAACCTAAAATAGAGAGATGCTCTCCAACAATCCTAACCGTCGTGCCCAAGGCACAAACTAATCCCCCTTTATACTCATGTCTATTTCAACGATAGTCTACCTAAAACTGGTGAATGCTACGATCCCATTGCAGTCTTTCAACACTTCAAACCAACCATGGTCTTACCACACCCAAACCACCACAACCCCACTCATTCTAAGTCGAAACATGCATCCAACTGCATCCATTCAGGTGTTCGGGTCATGTTTTGAACCCCAAAGCATTCATCAAACAAGAACAGGCATCGAGGCTCTAACACAACCCATACCTGGATCCATTCACAAGCCTATTATAAAGAAGATGCGAACCAGTTGTTAGGAGTTTTCCTAAACTCTTAACTTACACAAGTTCAATCCCGATGGCCACTGGGATCGTATATCCTCCTAACTGGGATGCGAAACTTACCCTAGTTTCACACCCGATCCAACTCCCAGAATTTTTAATCAATTCTCCCCCACTTGGATTCGCCTAAGCTCTTCCATCCCAAAAAATTTGATGGGTTCCCAGGCCATCTTATCTTCATATACATGAACCGACTATGACCTGTGCTTACCATTACTAGCCAAACTCGATGATCGCCCAACTCCTGAAATCCAGAAGAATACTCTTGAAATCTTAACATGTCCGATAGTCCCAATCACCTACCAAGATATTGTTGGGTTTTGAGCATTCTTACACTCCTAAGTGTACATGCAACCCTAAATACCTTGGATCTATGTTTTCTATATTATACATGCAAATATGAACATCCAAGGTATTATCCTAATCTAGCATACAAAACAATGAATATAACAAGATAGAATACATACCTCTTTGATGTAGAATGTCTTCATGAAGCTTGAGTGCCTAGTGCCTCAAGTGTGACACCTCAAATGGTTCACACAACACCAAATACACTTGGAATAACTTGAGAGAAACTTAGAACCCCTTGAAATCGGCTAGCCCTTCTCTAGAATAATACTAGTGCCAATTTTGGTCAAGAATAAGATGCATATATAGTTAGGGTTACACCATGTAAACCCTAATTGACATGGCCTTTCATTTCCATGATCCATGGATACAAAAACACCTTGGAGCATCCATGAAGCATCATATGGGTTTTAGCCCAACTAGATAATCCATGGAGCATTAGCCCACTATATAAGTATGGATGATTTACACAATCAACCGATATATTTAATTAGTCTTCTTTTGATCACTTAATTAATCCTAGATTAATTCTTGATCAATACTAATTAAATAATCTTATTAATATATTAGAACTTATAATATATTAATCAACCTTAAGTGTTATTTCTCTCATTATAGTTTATCCAAGTGCATGATGCCATGCAACCCAAATGGACCATGCCGGGTCGGGTCAAGTCTTACCAATTATAGTTATAGACTTAGACATTAATCCAACAGTCTCCCACTTGGATAAGTCTAAAACTATTATTGCAAATGACTTCAAGAACCGACCGGCAATCGTAGCTCTCAAAAGCTTCTGTCGAACTCTAACCTTGTAGATGAACTCTGACCTTTGTCAGTGACTTGTCCATTAGATAAGGGATCATATATTCCTCCATTCTAGATATCATATGGACTAAGACATGGATTATAATCATTCTCTCTGTCCATTTGTTGTTTCCCGATTTCCGATTTATGACGACTGACTAATTGAACAAATCAAATCAGTCCAGGCCCGGCCGAGCACTTACATTTGTCATCACCAAATCATCGAGGGGCCTACAGATATCGCTTTTATCCCGAAGGTAAAAGGAATGGATAAACTTCGACTCATATGGCTTGTTCTACTACTTGTTGAATCATACACAAAGGCACGTTTTATAACACCGAGTTACCGAATGCGTTTTCGTGTAATCAATGTACAACCAATTCATAGTAACAACTCATATCTCTAGATTTGAAGAATATAAGATTGTGACAACCCAACGTTTATTCCGTTATATTACCCCGTTTTCGTTAACGGAATATTCTATTTTATAAAAGTTCCGTTAATTTGAGGTCATCAAATAAATAAATGTTTTATTTATTTATATTTATGTCGTTATCATCGTGATAAAATAAATAAAAACACGTACTTTACATTTCTATTTAATTGGAAAAAGCTAATTTTTATTACGACCATTTAACCTGGTAAAAAGGTTAAACTACGGTAAACTTTGCTATCGGGTAGTAGTATACCGGGTGCAACACCCAAGGTATATATATAAGGAGTTGGGTACTCAATTTGAAGCTTTTACCACCCTAAACCCATTTCCTCCCTCTACTCTCTCTCTTTCTCAAGCCCGATTTTGCCTCAAATCCGCGAGTTTCCGCCTCCAAATCGTAAGTTCTTGCACCCTAGCTTGTTTTACAACCCATTGCATGTCATTATAGCTCAAAAATGGTCCAAGAAGGCAAGGAGTAAGAAGTTTAAGGCCCAATAACACACTAGGGCCGTAAACCCCTAAAATGATGCCAAACTTGCCCTAAAACTCCTCCTTAAGGTTGGAAACTAATTTAGGATTAAGCCTAGAAGTTTTTGAACCTCAAAACAACAATTTTTAGATCATAAAAGAGGGTTTACAGCCCAAGCACATGCTTAGGCCGTAAACACCCTCTAATCATGCAAAAATGCCCAAAAACACTTCCAAATCATGTTAAAGCTTGAGATATGACTTAGGGAATTTCCATTTCGAGTTTGGAAGAATTAAACATCATCATTTGAGGGGAAAACTAGAGTTTACGGCCCAAGCATATGCTAGGACCGTAAACTCCCCCAAACCATGTCAAATGAGAGTTTAAGTCCCCTAAATGGCCCTATACCTTCACTAGAAATTGTTGGGGTTGAAACAAGGACCTAAAAATCAAAGATTGGAGGGTGCACAAGAGTTCACAGCCTAAGCCATGGGGCTTACGGCCGTAAACTCCCAAGGAGTGGCCTTTGGGCCGTGAACTCCAAGGGAGTATGCTCTTGGACCCTTAGACACCCCTTTGGCCTTGTATAATTCCCTAGAACCACTTCTACATCCATATGAGACTTGAAAGATATCAAAACCACTCCTCCCATGAGTTTACGGCCGTAAAGTCATGGGGGATGTGGCCTCCCAACCGTGAACTCACATAAAGTGAGTTTTAGGAGAGTAAACTCCTTATCCAAGTCATACACACCCTTAAATGTTACCCGGGACACCCCTAGCACTTAATCAAAGTGGTTTTCGCACTTTAGGATGTGTTTACTTGTTTAATTAGTATTATATGTACTAATTGTATGTAAACATATGTTATCATATGTTAATAGGTCACTAAGTGTGTTCAAGTCTTTACTTGACACCAAGCACCCAACCGGCACCTTCGTCGGATCCACATACATTAGGTGAGTTCATACCCCTGAATGAACCTTTTAAATGTTTTTACATGTTTTAATGGGGGGGGGGGGGGAATACAAGTTATACATGCCAGTTATCATATCAATCACATGTGATTGATAACCCGCATGCACAAGGTCTTATTACATTGTCAACTGTTTTACCAAATTTGATACTGTAAATGGTTTTCTAAAATATCTTTACTTGTTCAAATCTTTACTTATATTGTTTATCAAAGCTATAACCAAATGCATTTATGAAAGGTTTTCAAAGGATTTCTAAGGGTTTTCAAACTTATTTTACGAAAGAATACAAAGTTCTGATTTTCTTTCGTATAAAGGTTTTCCAAAGTTTTCATCAAAGATTTCCTCCATGTTTTTATACTCCTACTTGGTTAAGATACTACTACTTCACTTCTACTTAGTTTAAACTCCTACTTGATAACGGTTTCACTTCGTGATACACTCTTACTTGTAAACGCTTCTACTTCACGATACGCTTTTGTTGGATAACGCTTCTACTTCACGATACGCTTTTGCTTGATAACGCTTCTACTTCACGATACGCTTTTGCTGGATCACGCTTCTACTTCACGATACGCTTTTGCTTGATAACGCTTCTACTTCACGATATGCTTTTGCTTGATAACGCTCCTACTTCACGATACGCTTTTACTTGTTAATGCTTCTACTTCACGATAAGCTTCTACTTCACAACATGCTTCTACTTCACGATATGCTTCCACTTAGTTAAAGGTATGCCTGTACTTGTATAGTTATATAAATAATGATTAAAGGACTTAGGAAGGCTAGTTCGCCCTATTTCCTTTTCTTCGTTGAGATGTGGTCTGGTGGGATCGGATATCCATCCGAAGGTCGTTTGATCATCAGTTATATAACATGTGTACATGTATAGACATATGGGTTTTCACATCGGTCGGTTCAGTTATGAGTCTCTATTGCTAGTCCAGCACTTTCATCAGAATTCACTGTTTGGGATACATCTTCAGGACACGGCCTTCTCCGTTCTCTAGTTGGTAACCAGAGTCTCTTGTAGGGAGAGCGGACATTGTGTGTATAGATCTATACGGGATTGACACCCCCGCACCTTGACTGCTAGCTACAGTCCACGACCTACCAAGCCAAGGGGTGACAACTGTCATTTTCACATCGACGCTTGCAGGGCGTCAAGTACTCTAGTGTCGATTAGTATGGTTACGAGTATCTCCATGTTACCTTATAATTCATGGCCTTAAGGTAATGACGTTTAACACTATATGCTGGAAATACACACCTAGAAAATACACACCTCGAGTATACACACCTAGAATTACACTGTTTTTAGACCTTATTAGACGTATCATTAAATTGATACTGTCTGGGGTCTGTATCCACTGTTTTGGACCTTACCAGTTGTATCTTTCATTTGATATTGTCTAGGGTCTGTCTCCACTGTTTTGGACCTTACTAGCTGTATCTTTCATTTGATACTATCTAGGGTTTGTCTCCACTGTTTTGGACCTTACTAGCTATATCTTTCATTTGATACTGTCTAGGGTCTGTCTCCACTGTTTAGGACCTCACTAGCTGTATCTTTCATTTGATACAGTCTAGGGTCTATATTCACTATTTTAGACCTTGCTTGCTGTATCTTTCATTTGATACAGTCTGGGGTCTGTGTCTCCTTTTGTTAGACTGAGTCAGGCGTGTCGTTTAGTCGATACTCTCCTGGAGTCTATGATTCATTTGCCTTAGTCAGCAGTCTTCACTGCTGAGGCACATGTTATTTTCCCTGATATTCTCCTACTTTCTTTAAAATCAATACCATATTTTGATAATGATTGTGTTAAGGGAAACATTACTTTTTACAACATAACTCTGTCCAGTCTTGGTAGAAGGCTGGTTTTAATTAGAAAATATAGGATTTTCTGGAAAGGACTCTAATTCACTGTATATTCTAAACTACTACTTATATAAAGTTATTTGAATAAAATGACACTAAATACTTATGAAATCACCATCATTTGTAAAAATGCTGATACTCGCTTTTCAAATAACTTGTATTCTCAGGTCAGCAATAGACAGGTACATCCCCGGAGCTTTTGATGAAGACAGTTTAGTACCAAGCTGCACTTATACTATTATATGTATTACCTTGATGTTTCTATGTAATGTAAACCATGTAAAATTATTACTATTAATGCAATGGTTGTTGTACTTTGATTACTATACTGCATATGTTGTGATACTTGACATGACGTCATCCGCCCCAGAACGTTTCCGCCGTTCCAGTTCTGGGGTGTGACAGATTGGTATCAGAGCATTGTTTATAGTGAGCTAAGTATATCATTTCATAAAAGATATACAGCCTATAAATACATAGGGATAAAACACTCTGACCAAGAATTATACTTTAAAATATAACCATATTTTACCAAAGTATAAGAACATCCAGAATCTAAACACTCGAACACAAGTATCACAAGAAGAACAAGAATAAAAGTCTTCGGGTGTTGAGCATTACCGTCAAACCTGGGTAGTTATGTAATCGTAAGCTGGAATAAATGTAACCTGATCAACTATATTTATTCGAGATGCGATGAACGTGTGCTTGGGAGTGATAGTGGTGTTGCAATAGGTCTGAAACTTACCAACTAGGAATGATAGAGCCAAACATAATGTTTAAAATACTATGGGAGTATTTTGGAATACTAAAAGACTCACATTAATCCCAGAATCAAATTCAGAAGATAAGACTCAAACAAGAAATTAAAATACCATAAGGGTATTTTAGGATCCATAGACAACCTTGTGTGAAGAACTATAAAAAGATCCTTATTGATATACCTACAATTACAGAGAGTATACTCCCAAGGTTATATATAATAAGGATCCCATAGGCTCAGAATGTGTGGTTTCGCTCTACTTCCTTTTCCTCGTTGGGATGTGGATAGAGTAGTATCACATATTTGAAGGCCTATCGGATCTAAGTTGTATATGATTTGTATACCCTATGTAATCGTAGCAGGACTCGATATGGATCATCTAGTGAAATGTTAATAATCTCTTACGATTCTTTAGACATTTCCATTCTCGCACGAACCCTGTAGAAAACCCTATCCACTTCAGTACTCGGCGAAAGAGGTGATTCAGACCCAAAAGAGGTTCATTGAGAAGATTTCCAGTTCAAAAATAAATGAACTACGTCGAGACTATTGAAATCACCAAGTGCCTATATCTTTTAGGGACATCAGTGAGAAATTCGCCTAAACTTCCGATATTTCCAGTCATCCATCATGAAGAGATGACGCCCAGAGTCGGAATCGGAAGTAAGGCGGAGTAGAAATTCAATATGTCTTCACGAGAAAAGAACCCTAGGTAACTACCCGAAGGATACCAATGCCGGTCCCAGTCAGGGATACGAGATAGACAGAGGGAACCAGTACATGGAACCCGAGAAGTGTCTTCTCCTCTCGATTCGTCACACTAATACACCCATAAAATAATACAATTTAGTGAGTTAGTGGTTACATTACTCGCGCTATGTGTTAGGTAAAACGCCTTTTCCCGTTGCCAGTTACACGATTAGAGCGGATCCCCACACCTCTATTGAGAGTATTTAGCCATAAGTCTTCATAAGCCTCTCTTTCCGCGGTTTTTGTTCCGAACTGTTCTCAAATCTTTCCAGACCGGAGAGTGAAACCTTTCCCAGTATAAAGGTAACGTAGTAGGAATGACTCCCATCTTATGGCCTTTTTCCGATACTAATTCTCCTACCTTGAGTACCAGGACTACATCATAGGGATGTAGGTCGACACTCAGACAACCAACATTCGAGGCACGGGAAAAATTTATGCCTAATATAGTAAGGACAGATATGTCCAGGGTTAACCATCATCTCTCATCAGCTTGTGTTCCTTTCCGTGTAGGAAAAACCATGCCTCCGAAGAAGCGTAACCCATCCGCTGGCAAGAAACCAACTCTTCTTTTCGATGAAGCTACGTTCCAAGCTGCAGTCTCGGAAGCCGTAGCAGCTGTCATGGCTCACCTGAATGCTAACAACGCCAATGTTAGCAAGGGCCCTATCGGGAATTCTGATCCTAGCAATGGACAGCAGCAACCAACACCTGCATACCCAACCACCCAAGGACCTCAACCAAATCCACTGAAGAGAAAACTCAAGATCGAGGAGGGAAGTACCTCGGCTCAAGGACCTTTCGAAGGACAACGAGCTGAGACAGTCAATATCCCTGCCAATCCTTCCGTCCCTACACCTAGGAGACCGTACCTAGGAAACCTCCCCCACTGCAGCAAGTGTAGCTACCATCATCATGGTATATGCCGGGAACTCTATTGTGCTAGGTGCCACATGAAGGGGCATACTGCTCGCGTCTGCAGAACCCCGGTTGAGTTTATTACATCAACCACCAATGTGGCGACCAATACAGTTTGCCACCTATGTGGGGAGATTGGACACTTCAAGAAGGACTGTCCAACTGAAAGAAAAGACAAGGACACAGGAGGAGTCTAACTCTAATGCTTAGGGAGAAGCATCAAGGAACCCGGTAGATTTTTGGTACGTCTCTTAATCTCTGATAACTAACCCAAAACATTAAAAGAGTAATTCAAAATGTAATTACTTCCCCATTAAGGCGAAAGTTGCAACACTGTTATAAAATTTAAAATTTCATCAGGTAAAACTATAATGGCTGGATATATACGTTACGGCCATGTATAATTAAGATGGATAGACCTAGAGTGAGTGAATGCCGCCTCATTTCCTGTTCCTCGTTTGGTTCTGGATTTAAGGTGGAGTCGCTCAGTCAACAGTCCTCCCCACATTAATTATACATGACTAGTATATGTTTGGCGATTATAGAAATGCGTCGTGAGAATCCATTCATAAAAAGGCACTCTACTCTCTACAATTTCGCATCGACTCTATCGGTCCAAGTATCCGCGGCAGTGATACACGGGACGAAACCCGAGATACCTAGAACTTGTGTGCTCGTTCGGCACATGACTCTATCGACCCTCCTACTGTATCATTTTGAAGTGTGCCAACTTCGACGACTCTATCAATCATGGTTCGACTTCGTGCAACCATGTGTAAACCCCGAGTGCTGTGTAAAAAGAACTTTCTCCATAGCCATTTCGACAAATAAAGGTTCTTCCGAACCTAAACATAATAAAATACTAAAGATTAATACGATCCGTCAGTCGTCACTCTTATTTCAAACTTTCCAAAGTACCCAGGAGAGGGGTACCGCGCGCTGTTAACCAACCCTTCTTAGACAGATAGAAACCGAAGCGAAAGACACTATAGGTATTCCAGAAGATGATAACCACCCGAAGCATACCATGTAGATTCTCCAGAAAGACCCTTCGCACCTCATAATCAGGTTCGTGAACCCAGAGGATAGAACTCATGGGACTGACTACTATAACTGAGTATATGCATAAGAGTGGTATATAATTGAGATCAAAAAGATTTAAGATGTGTGCTTCCTCCCTATTCCCTGTTCCTCGTTGGGTTGTGGGTCTGGGTTGGAGTCGCACAACTGAACATCCTGCCGACCTCAATTATATACAGCTTGCCTACACCAAGTATTAGTGGTTAAGCCGAGTATGAGCCCTACCACGAACCTCATAGTAAGACCCTTCATCCTGTTCCATAGAATAGGAGCTGGAGTCAAGAGAACCACTGCGGGTTGAGCTACTATAATGACCACAAATCCGAAATTTGTAGTCCTCCCGGTTAGACCAACATACTAGCTAACACCCTCGGTTGATATAGAAATCTGAGTCGTAAGAGTCAAGGACATTGACTATGACCATCCATTCACGCTTAATCCCATGAATTAAGCATCTCAGCGGATAACACGGAAACCCAGAAACTGAGACAAGTTAAACCCTGAGAAGAGTGGATGAGGAGATTAAAGTTCCGAGTGATGGGAACCTATAATCACTAGATTTGACCTAGTCCGAGAAAACTCAAAAACTTTGAAAGAGTAATTGCCAAAGATGTTCGCACTACTCAGGCACTTCGTCCACCCGTTACCGACGAGTAGTGCCTAGGACCCTCCGCCCCCTTGCATGGAGGAAATTGTCGTCGCCCTATAGAGGATAGACTTCATTCTCCGAAGTGAACACTAGGATACCGAGAACCACAGGATAAACTCCACAGCCAAGAATACTTGAACAAAGTGCGAGAATAGATTGCGTTAAGCCTTATAACTCATATCCCAAAGAGATTATAGACTTGACACCAGTCTAGGTGTTATTCAATGGGTTATACAGGAGCACGCGCTTTCCGCACTAGAATATACTAACGCCTTGGAAATTAGGGCATGTCTTACAAGATTCATTGGGCTATCAGGTGTTCCATGAATGCTATCTCCCGCAGAAATAATAGGACCACCTCCTGAGATAGTCCAACACTCGTCTGGTGAAACCCTATCTCCCCGACCCAGAGGGTTTCCGTTAGGAATATCTCAAGATTCATTAGTGCAGGTTCATTTTGCACAAGATTGAGATAGCCACTCTACAACAAAAAGATACCATAGACACACAACCCATTCGATGATCTAGAAAGTCTCTAAAAGCCAATTGACAGGAAACGAAAATCTAAGGACAACCCGAGCCCCTAAGAACCAACCTGAAGGACTACACTTCCAGTATGAGAGAGAACATTTAGAACTTCGGAATGGCGATCACGCCAGTGGTGATCTTGTCATAGAAGTACACTATGTTCTAAGTACTGAAAAGCTCTACCCTTTCGAGAGCTTTAGACCATCCGAGATCCTTTACGGAGATTGGTCCAACCCTCATCAGACCACAACTACTTTCAGAAATTCCACAAGCTTCACCCCAGATCGATCCACTTCTTAGACTTGATAAGTGTTTGCCCGACGTCACTCCTTGTATACCACTCATCTTGATAGAAACCATTGTGAATCCTAGCTTCGTAGTCATACCTGTACGAAATCGCTAACTACACGAGACGGAATCCGCATCCCATAGGTGAAGGTTTGTTGGAATGTTAGACACAGGCCAGAGATCACTTGGGAGTGCAAGACAAACCGAATAGGAAGTACCCTCCTGCCTCTACTTGGTCATTCATACCTGCTTCCTTGCCTAAACCTGAATTTCGGGACGAAATTACCTCTAACGGGGGGATGATGTGACAGCCCAAAGTTTATTCCATTATATTACCCCGTTTCCGTTAACGGAATATTCCATTTTATAAAAGTTCCGTTAATTTGAGGTCGACAAATAAATAAATGTTTTATTTATTTATATTTATGTCATTATTGTCGTGATAAAATAAATAAAAACATGTACTTTACATTTCCATTTAATTGGAAAAAGCTAATTTTTTTTACGACCATTTAACCGGGTAAAAAGCTTAAACCTCGGTAAACTTTGGTATCGGGTAGTAGTATACCGGGTGTAGCACCCAAGGTATATATATAGGGAGTTGGGTACTCAATTTGAAGCTTTTACCACCCTAAACCCATTTCCTCCCTCTACCCTCTCTCTCAAGCACGATTTCGCCTCAAATCCGCGAGTTTCCGCCTCCAAATCGTAAGTTCTTGCACCCTAGCTTGTTTTACAACCCATTGCATGTCATTATAGCTCAAAATCGTCCAAGAAGGCAAAGAGTAAGGAGTTTACGGCCCAAGAACACTCTAGGGCCGTAAATCCCTAAAATGATGCCAAACTTGCCCTAAAACTCCTCCTTAAGGTTGGAAGCTAATTTAGGATTAAGCCTACAAGTGTTTGAACCTCAAAACAACAATTTTTAGAGCATAAAAGAGGGTTTGCGGCCCAAGCACATGCTTAGGCCGTAAACACCCTCTAACCATGCAAAAATGCCCAAAAACACTTCCAAATCATGTTTAAGCATGAGACATGACTTAGGGAATTTCCATTTCGAGTTTGGAACAATTAAACATCATCATTTGAGGGGCAAACTAGAGTTTACGACCCAAGCATATGGTTAGACCGTAAACTCCCCCAAACCATGTCAAATGAGAGTTTAAGTCCCCTAAATGGCCCTATACCTTCACTAGAAATTGTTGGGGTTGAAACAAGGACCTAAAAATCAAAGATTGGAGGGTGCACAAGAGTTCACAGCCTAAGCCATGGGGCTTACGGCCGTAGACTCCCAAGGAGTGGCCTTTGGGCCGTGAACTCCAACGGAGTAAGCTCTTGGACCCTTAGACACCCCTTTGGCCTTGTATAATTCCCTAGAACCACTTCTAAATCCATATGAGACTTCAAAGATATCAAAAACACTCTTCCCATGAGTTTACGGCTGTAAACTCATGGGGGATGTGGCCTCCCAACCATGAACTCACATAAAGTGAGTTTTAGGAGAGTAAACTCCTTATCCAAGTCATACACACCCTTAAATGTTACCCGAGACACCCCTAGCACTTAATCAAAGTGGTTTTCGCACTTTAGGATGCGTTTACTTGTTTAATTAGTATTATATGTACTAATTGTATGTAAAAATATGTTATCATATGTTAATAGGTCACTAAGTGTGTTCAAGTCGTTACTTGACACCGAGCACCCAACCGGCACCTTCGTCGGATCCACTTACATTAGGTGAGTTCATACCCCTGATTGAACCTTTTAAATGTTTTTACATGTTTTAATGGGGGGTGATACAAGTTAAACATGCCAGTTATCATATCAATCACATGTGATTGATAACCCGCATGCACAAGGACTTATTACACTGTCAACTGTTTTACCAAATTTGATACTGTAAATGATTTTCTAAAATATCTTTACTTCTTCAAATCTTTACCTATATTGTTTATCAAAGCTATAACCAAATGCATTTATGAAAGGTTTTCAAAGGATTTCTAAAGGTTTTCAAACTTATTTTACGAAAGAATACAAAGTTATGATTTTCTTTCGTATAAAGGTTTTCCAAAGTTTTCATCAAAGATTTCCTCCATGTTTTTATACTCCTACTTGGTTAAGATACTACTGCTTCACTTCTACATAGTTTAAACTCCTACTTGATAACGGTTTCACTTCGTGATACGCTCTTACTTGTAAACGCTTCTACTTCACGATACGCTTTTGGATAACGCTTCTACTTCACGATACTCTTTTGCTTGATAACGCTTCTACTTCACGATACGCTTTTGCTAGATAACGCTTCTACTTCACGATACGCTTTTGTTGGATAACGCTTCTACTTCACGATACACTTTTACTTGTTAATGCTTCAACTTCACAATAAGCTTCGACTTCACAACACGCTTCTACTTCACGATATGCTTCCACTTAGTTAAAGGTATGCCTATACTTGTATAGTTATATAAATAATGATTAAAGGACTTAGGAAGGCTAGTTCGCCCTATTTCCTTTTCTTCGTTGAGATGTGGTCTGGTGGGATCGGATATCCATCCGAAGGTCGATTGATCATCAGTTATATAACATGTGTACATGTATAGACATATGGGTTTTCACATCGGTCGGTTCAGTTATGAGTCTCTATTGCTAGTCCAACACTTTCATCAGAATTCACTAGTTGGGATACATCTTCAGGACACGGCCTTCTCCGTTCTCTAGTGTTGGGTTTTGAGCAATCTAACACTTCCTAAGTGTGCATGCAACCCTAATAAACCTTGGATCTATGTTTTCTTTTTAAAATACATGCAAATAATAACTTCCAAGGTTTCTTCCTAACTAGCATAGCATAAGGATTATGAATCATAAAAGTAATAGTAGAAATACATACCTTTTGATGATGGTTGATTGTTTGGAGTTTGAGAGCCAAGCACCAATAGTGTGAATGCCTCAAATGGAATCAAAAATCACCACAAACACTTGGAAAACTTTGAGAGAGTAGTATACTTTCTTGTGGAATCGGCCACCACTAAGTCTCACACTCCTAGTGTCACATTTCTTGCTTCATATGCTTCTTTATATAGTGTGCATGGTTAGGGTGAAACCCTAATAACCCATGTCTTTTCCTTTCCAAGGATCGATGGGTTAAAAGCTCCATGGATCATCCATGGACTTTCATATTAGCTTAGCCCATTAACAAATGAGTATTAGCCCACACTATATAAAATATAATAGCCCATAATTTAATCAGTCTTCTTTTTAATCTCTAAATTAATTCATAATTAATTTAAGACTAAAACTAATTAAATAACATGACTTCATATTAATATATTATAACTTATAATATATTAATAAATCGTAAGTATACAATTCTCATAAAATTGTCCATAAATCGTTTGGGTGAAGTGCAACCCAAATGGACCATGTCGGGCCGGGTCAAGTATGTACCAAATAAGTTATGGACTTAGACACCTTATCCAACAGACTCCCACTTGGATAAGTCTAATAACTATATTTGCGTATGTTACTTCAGGAACCAACCAGCAATCATAGCTCTCGAAAACTTTGTTGAACTATGAAGTGCCATTTTAGATAAGTGATCATATAATCCTCTGTTCTCATGATATCAGCCGGACAAATACATGGAACAACGTCGTACTTATTGTCCAGCAGTTTGTTTCCCGATTTTTGATTTGTTTGACAAAGAACTTAATCGAACACATCAATTTAGTTCTGACCGGATGGTACATTGGTCACAACAAAATCATCGAGGAGCCCAAATATCGCTTCTATTTCTAGAAGGAACAGATAAACTTTGACTCATATGCTTGTTCTACTACTTGTTGAATTGTACACAAAGGCACGTTTTATAATATCAAGTTACTGATGCGTTTACGTGCAATCAATGCACAACCAACTCATAGGTAACAACTCATATCTCTAGGTTTGAAGATTTATATGATATTACCGTCTCACGATCACTCGAGATAAATTCCATGAAGTGATACAAGTGAGTGTGGGTTTATTCCAATACTCATAACTTATGAGCACTCATGAATGTTGTAGCAACTATTGCTATGACTAAACCCATTTAGCCATCTACAAACTCGATTCATGACAGTCTTGATTCATACCTACTTCCAACATATGAACGACTGTGGAGTGTTTAAATAACTTAGTCATTCGGAAAGAATAACCTAGCTATTTTGGAAGTCAAAACATGCAAAGTGAAACAAAATAATAATCGAATCCAATATGGTCTCAGAACCCTTTTGAATATAAATAGAACCACCTTTTATTTATCACCATATTGATTACACATTATTCATTGTATAATGTTTCAAACAATCAACTTAAGACTTGAATAAAAACAACAGTCGTCTCATGCTCCTAGCATGTACACTTTGTTTTTCTAAACAATAGTTATGCCATACTCCAAGTATGCACACTATGTTTGTCTATGATCCTTACATTGTGATGTAGATCAATTGAACATGATTCCATTGATACTCATTTCACAATCCCAAATCCTTATTGTAAATGTGAGAATCCCCGATTCCTATCATTTACCAAAAATCTGTTAGATTTTAAACTTTTATGCAATGTTCCTTTTGTAATGATTATGTGCAAAGTCACCAAAACCTTGTCACCAGTCATTACAGAGTATTCCAAAGAAGGTCAACTTCTATGGAACGGAAGTCTCATATTCAAAGCACATTGCTTTGAACATCCTTCTTGCATTAAGGTTTTCTAATCTTACATAGATTGAATAACTTCCACCTATGGAGACATTTCCATAGTCCCATTTTGACTATCACTTCCGAAAAAGAGTTACTTCTTTTCAGAATACGTCAATATGGTCCTTTCCGACAACTTACATCATACTTCCAACTGTCCCTGAGCAACCAATCTTTGGCGAACCTCAGATTTGTCCTCGACAATTGCTTAATCACTTTAGTCATATCCAGTTCTAGACTTTTCCCTTCTCAATGCCTTAAGCATTTGGAAAATTTAGAAAAGATGAATATTATAGCACATGCAATCGATCCTATATCCGAAGCATATAGGACACGATTCATGATGTTTGACATAAAGACATGATACTAGACCAGTCTTTTGCTACAATATTTTTTATTTGCCATGTTTTCAAAATTTAACTATGAAGAGGGATGCCGTAGTCATAATTGAATTTTGAGAACGCAATATATATAGAATTTCCTTAAGTCGAACCATTCAGACATAAAATTCATATATATGTCCTTGACTAAAGATGATTAAAATCTCAATCTAAGCTTCTAGAATTGAAATGAAGTATAATTTCCTCTCCCTTAATTATAGCAAAACGACTTTTTCAACCCTTGCAACTTCATGAATTGAAACTTTTGTTTTTCTATAATTAACATTGCTAGCTTGCAATACTAAACGTAATAATCATGCTCCCACTAACATGATGATTATCAGCATAACACTTATGCTCCCACTAGCTCTGACATATTTCTAGAAATTTGTTGGACTTCTGAAATTTAGATTCATACACCCTTTCTTAGATAGCTCACATGTGTGTCTAAGCAATTTCAAGAACTATGAAAAGGGATGCCGTAATCATAGTCTCAATTTCTTAGACCTTTGCCATTTCTCACAAGTCCATGTTAGTGTGCCGGTTAACCACACACGCTCCACTAACGACTTTTGAAAATGCAAATAACACAATTGATATCTACGTAAAATCTACTTAGTGAAAGCGTTTCCTCACCATCATTTTCATGAATCGGAGAGAAACCTTATGACACTTAGATTTTATAGTGTATGAGTTCCTATCCATGCGAATTTGTCAAAACCATAATCACAAGATAAGGTTAGTGACAAATTCAGCCTTACATGGATTAAACTTGTTCAGTCTTAGTTTCTTATCACCTTGGTAGCACAAGGCCCACCAATGCTTCCAAGTTGAACTCTGATAACTCACATGCAAATTCAACTTATTTGAAGTAGGTACAGAAACATGAATTATGTCAACACGATAGGTTGCAAACCTTAAGTTGTGTGCTAGTGATAAATTACAGGTTTTACTCTTGATTAAATCTTGAAACTCTTTCAGGATCTTTAAGGCTCCCACTGTCCCCTTGACATATAAGTTTCCCCAGTCAAGAACCATTCCTTGACAAAACAAATATTCAAGGGATAGTGCGGATTCTTATCAAGACTAACACTTCACACAATTGGTCTTAGTTGGTCTTTTTCTCATCCAAGACATCACAACTTACCAATCTCAAATGTACAAGAGTAGAAAACATTTTACTCTTACATTTGACTAGTGTTAATAAATCTTCCTTTATGTCACTCAAAGTTACAATCTTGGAGTATGACGCTAAGAATTGTTTTGGAACGAAGTATGACTCATCTTCTTGATTTTAACCAATCCAACAATTCATGACCTCTCTTCTTAGCCATAACAATGCACTAAGACGTCCTTAGAGTATGAATTTGTGATATGGTTTCATAATCATTAAGATGATCATGAAATACGATACTAAAGTACTCTCCCATCCTTTCAGATTTGAGAAACTTTTATCTTTCTGCCTAATTTGATTCTTCTCATTTGTTTTGTCATACATTGTAACCTTTCCAATGTTACAGAATTATACTTAACCTCATAAGTATAATCATATTTACTAATCTTTAGTAAATCATGACAAATCAATCTTTGTGGTGGACCTTGACCAGCACACACCCAGTGTACCTAATTCCTTAGTCCTTTAATTGACTCACATATACATGTGATCAAAGAATTAGTCTTGATTTTCAAAGATGAAAATTCTCATTCATCATACAATACAACTTGTATGATTCCAAGTTTCTGTCCAATTGAAACTTGGGTGATGAAAAACTTTCTTCATTCGGTAAATTTAGACACTACCACAAATGAAGGAATCAAATCCACTTTCCAATATTGCTATTACTGGAAACATATAAGCAACAATTTCCACAGATGCCATTGTAAGGATATTTTTAAAATAAATAAAATTAAAACCCTTTTTTTTAAACTTTGCGGAAAAACTTATCCTTACAATCCACATGAAAACCTTGTTGTTATCTATTCATAAGCAATATATTATAACTCTTAAGCAACAGCTCAAAACTTTGATTACCGAACCATGCGATCGAAACCTACCTTCGCAATCATAATCAACATATACTTACTTTAAGCTTCCTATTTGATTCTTAAAACACCAGCATGTGACCCATTCACATTATGTAATAAGAATCTCCAAATAGGAACTTAATAGAGTTAGACAGTGGACTTTACCCGAAGTAGAGTCAAACTTTTTGACTTGATCAATCTTATGATCTTTCAGGTAAATAGGGCAGCTTCGCAACCAATGCCCCTTTCTTTAGCAACAAAACACATGGACCCTTTGGTAATGGCACATGAGACTATCTCAGACTTAGCCTTTCTCTTTACCATTTGGTCAACCGAGTTGACTATGGCCGATCCCTTTCCATTGGGAAGAGAAATTCTTTTCTAGATATCCAATGCTACCATTGTCAATGTCCATTTAAGACTTGGGAAGTTGTTCTTTTAATCAAATTTGCTTTACTGGTGTTCCAAATCATTGCTGATTCCACAACACCAAGCAAATAGATAACATCATTAAGGGTCATGTCATAGTCTGTCTAATAGTAGTCCCAAAGAGACTCACAATGTTACTAAGAAAGTGATTGAACATCCAACCTTCACAAGACTTTGACACCCAACTCTCCCGGCTTGTCAATATGTGACTTTATCTCCAAGATGTGAGCACACATAGACTATGCTTGCCAATAGGGATTGAGTGACTTTAAACTTTTCAAGAACTTGTGGGTGAGGGAGAATAATTGGAGGAGGTGGAGGAAGTGAAGCATGATGTTGAGGGACACCATCTTCAAGAGATTTGGGAAGATCATAGTTGTCTGAACCAGACATCTATAATGGGAGAAAATCAAGTTAGTTGATTCAAAGTCCTTAATATAACACCCAATATGAAATATTAAGGCTAGGACCCAACACAATATTTTATAATTTGGAAGAGGGATGCCGTAATCCAAGCTATAAAATATTTGAAGGTAGGCGAATGACGATTCACCAATTTGCACCATGAAAAACGAAATAATTTATTAGGTTTTAATTGGATTTGAAATTCCTAGATCTTTTGAGATTCATTGAACTTTTCAATGGCATGTTTCAATCTTGAGTGTGCCCTCTCAAATTTGTGACTGGGATGCCGAGGATCACAAAACAAGGTGTGAATAACCATACCAATTCACTTGGTACCCTTAATATTATCACCCAATCAATGTGCCGGTTAACCACACACGCTCCATTGATCTATGACAAACATTAAGTCACCCTTCGTGATCCTTACTAGTCCAAGTTAGTGTGCCGGTTAACCACACACGCTCCACCAACGACTTGGTAAGGTACAAAGTGTGAATTCCATGGACTAGCACCAAATTCACATTTTTCCTAAAGTAACTAAGATTGGGAATTAAATAAAAAAATATTTAGTTACTTTATAATATTCATTATACTTTTAATTAGAATTTAAAGTCATTGTCCTACCCGTTCGGCTAACGACCCTCCACCGATCAAGCAAGCGGTGGGTGAGAGTGGACACCCATTAAGTCGCCATTTTATAGACAACAACCTTATACCCACCTTATAGATCGGCTTCGTGAATGAGGCCTACTAACGGTAAAACGACTTGTTCTTATACATATATATAATAATTAACCATTAATCTTATAAATAGTATAAGGGTAGAATTTTAACTTTTAAAACTTCTAGGGTATGGAATTAAAGTTTGTGTGAGACTTTACAAATTCCAAAACTTGAGGGAAAGTTTTGAACAATTCATAAACTTTTGGATATTCATAACTTATGAGTTTTAATTAAGTGTTTTAAAGCTTTTAATGAAGAGTCTCTTGGAAATCCATAACTTGAGGACAAGTTATGAAGTCCATAAAAGCATTTATGGGAAAAACTCTTCAAGAAAATGTAACCTACAACTTCTTAAAAACATTTAAAAGAAAAACTCTTGGAATTCCATAACTTGAGGACAAATTAAGAATTCCATTAAAACACATTAAGATCAAGAATTAACTAACAAACAATTTGCAAATAATTCCTATGATCTAACAAAACTCATATGAACATGAACATCCACTATCCAAAACTTTTCATTTCATAACTTATGAATTAAAGGTTCATAAAAATGAAGACTCTTCATTTTATGTAACTTATGTGTTTAATGTGTGTTAAAGAAAAGTGACATTTGGATATCCATAACTTGAGGACAAATTATGGACTCCATTAAAACACATAAATGACCAAGAATTAATTCTAAACAATTCAGCAAATAATTCCTATCATCTTCTAAATTCATAAGAACATGAACATGATCATCAAAATTTCAAGAATTATATGAACACATAAAATCATGGAATTTTGATATATGCTATTGTAAATGGATTAGAATAACCATTACACCAACTAAAACAAGTTTTAAAACACCAAAATAGTTTAGGGTAATATTTCTAGTCTATTTCTAGCAGCAAAAGTCGAAATTCTGTTTTTTTTTTTTTTTTTTTGTGCATCAAGTATCAAACAAGCAAGCCTAGGCTTTGATACCACTGTTGGGTTTTGAGCAATCCAACACTTCCTAAGTGTGCATGCAACCCTAATAAACCTTGGATCTATGTTTTCTTCTAAAATACATGCAAATATTAACTTCCAAGGTTTCTTCCTAACTAGCATAGCATAAGGATTATGAATCATAAAAGTAATAGTAGAAATACATACCTTTTGATGATGGTTGATTGTTTGGAGTTTGAGAGCCAAGCACCAATAGTGTGAATGCCTCAAATGGAATCACAAATCACCACAAACACTTGGAAAACTTTGAGAGAGTAGTATACTTTCTTGTGGAATCGGCCACCACTAAGTCTCACACTCCTAGTGTCACATTTCTTGCATCATATGCTTCTTTATATAGTGTGCATGGTTAGGGTGAAACCCTAATAACCCATGTCTTTTCCTTTCCAAGGATCGATGGGTTAAAAGCTCCATGGATCATCCATGGACTTTCATATTAGCTTAGCCCATTAACAAATGAGTATTAGCCCACACTATATAAAATATAATAGCCCATAATTTAATCAGTCTTCTTTTTAATCTCTAAATTAATTCATAATTAATTTAAGACTAAAACTAATTAAATAACATGACTTCATATTAATATATTATAACTTATAATATATTAATAAATCGTAAGTATACAGTTCTCATAAAATTATCCATAAATCGTTTGGGTGAAGTGCAACCCAAATGGACCATGCCGGGCTGGGTCAAGTATGTACCAAATAAGTTATGGACTTAGACACCTTATCCAACATCTAGTTGGTAACCAGAGTCTCTTGTAGGGAGAGCGGACATTGTGTGTATAGATATATATGGGATTGACACCCCCGCACCCTGACTGCTAGCTATAGTCCACGGCCTACCAAGCCAAGGGGTGACAAATGTCATTTTCACATCGACGCTTGCAGGGCTTCGAGTACTCTAGTGTCGATTAGTATGGTTACGAGTATCTCCATGTTACCTTATAATTCATGGCCTAAAGGTAACGACGTTTAACACTATATGCTGGAAATACACACCTAGGAAATACACACCTCGAGTATACACACCTAGAATTACATTGTTTTTAGACCTTATTAGACGTATCATTAAATTGATACTGTCTGAGGTCTGTATCCACTGTTTTGGACCTTACCAGTTGTATCTTTCATTTGATACTGTCTAGGGTCTGTCTCCGCTGTTTTGGACCTTACTAGCTGTATCTTTCATTTGATACCATCTAGGGTCTGTCTCCACTGTTTTGGACCTTACTAGCTATATCTTTCATTTGATACTGTCTAGGGTCTGTCTCCACTGTTTAGTACCTCATTAGTTTTATCTTTCATTTGATATTGTCTAGGGTCTGTATTCACTGTTTTAGACCTTGCTTGTTGTATCTTTCATTTGATACAGTCTGGGGTCTGTGTCTCCTTTTGTTAGACTGAGCCAGGCGTGTCATTTAGTCGATACTCGCTTTACAAATAACTTGTATTCTCAGGTCAGCATTAGACAGGTACATCCCCGGAGCTTTTGATGAAGACAGTTTAGTACCAAGCTGCACTTATACTATTATATGTATTACCTTGATGTTTCTATGTAATGTAAACCATGAAAAATTATTACTATTAATGCAATGGTTGTTGTACTTTGATTACTATACTCCATATGTTGTGATACTTGACAAGACGTCATCCACCCCAGAACATGTCCGCCGTTTCGGTTGTGGGGTGTGACAAAGATATTATCTTCTCATGATCACTCGTGATAAAATCCATGAAGTGATTCCAATGAGCGCGGGTTGAATCCAATTCTCAGAACTTATGAGCACTCATGAGTGTTGTAGCACCACCTTGTCCAACATGTTAGACCTCTACAAGCCCAACCCTTGACAGTCTTGATTCATATCTACTTCCAACATATGACCGACTGTGGATGGTTTGAATAACTTATTCATTCATAACAATGACCTAGTTATTCTGGAAGTCAAAACATGCAAAGTGAAACACAATAATAATCGAATCCAATATGGTCTCAGAACTTATGAATATAAATAAAACACCTTTTATTTATCACCATATGATTGCACATTATTCATTGTATACTGTTTCAGCTATCAACTTTATTCTTGAATTTAAAACAATAATTGTCCCATGCTCCAAGCATATACACTATGTTTTCTAAACACTAGTCATGCCATACACCAAGTATGCATGCTATGTTTGTCTATGATCTTTACTTTTTGAATTAGATCAATTGAACATAACTCCAATGATCCTCTTTTCACAGTCCCAAATCCTTACTGCAAATGCAAGAACTCCAAGTTCATGCCATTTACTGAAATCTGTTAGATTCTAAACTTATATGCAGTGATCCTCTTGTAATGATTATGCACAAAGTCATAAAGACTTGACAACAAACATTACAGAGCATTCCAAAGGAGATCAGCTCCTTTAGAAACATCCTTCTTGCATTAAGTTTCCTAATCTTACATAGATTGAATAATTTCTAACTTTGAAACATTTCCATATTCCATTTTGATTATCACTTCTGAATAAGAGTTGCCTCCTTACAGATTATGTCAATATGGTCCTTCCAGAATTATCACTATACTTCCAACTGTCCTTGAGCAACCAATCTTTGGTAAACCTTAGATTGTCCTCGGCAATTGTTTAATCCTTTTAGTCATATCCAATTCTAGACCTTTTCCCTTCTTAATGCCCCAGGCATTTGGAAAATTTTAGAAAGGATGAATATAGCACATGTAATCGATCCTATATCCGAAACATATGGGACACGATTCGTGATGTCTCACATAAAGACTAAACCAGTCTTTTGCTATAACATTTCCATTTCTATTTGCCAAGTTCTCATAATTCAGATTATGAAAAGGGATGTCGTAATCATAATCGAATTTTAGAACGCAAATAATGGACTCATATACAGAATTTCCTTATGTTGAGCCATTGCAACATGAAATTCATATATATATATATATATATATATATATATATATATATATATATATATCCTTGAATAAATGATTAAAACCTCACGATCTAAGCTTATAGAATTGAGATGAAGTATAATTTCCTTTCCCTTAATTATAGCAAAACAACTATTTCCCAATTGAAACTTTTTTGTTTTCTATAATTAACATTGCTAACTTGCAACCTTTATCATAATTATCATGCTCCCACTAACATGATGATTATTAGCATAACACTTACGCTCCCACTAGCTTTGGCATGTACTCAGAAATCAGCTGACTTTCTTACTAAAGTTCAGATTTCTGGTACTAGATTGTTTTGATAAAACTTTATCAAAATCATACACCTCTTTTAGATAGCTCACAGGTGTGTCTAAACAATTTTAGAACTATGAAAAGGGATGCCGTAATCATAGTCTCAACTATTTAGACCTTTTTGCCACTTCTCACAAGTGCATGTTAGTGCGCTGGTTAACCACACAGCTCCACTAACGACTTTGAGAATGCAAATATCACAATTGCTATCTAGCTAAAATCTACTTAGTGAAAGTGTTTCCTCACCATCATTTTCATGAGTCGGAGAGAAACCATATGACACTTAGATTTAATGGTGTATGTGTTCTTACCCATGTGAATTGTCAAAACCATAGTCACAAGACAAGGATAATGACAAATCCAAAGTCATATGGACTGAACTCAATCTTAATTTCTTGCCACCTGGCAGCTCAAGGGCCTGCCATTGCTTCCAAGTTGTTGTGCATTCAATTGAGAACTCTAAGAACTCATATGCAAAGCCAACTTTAATTGGAATGGGCATAGAATATGTCAACACGATAGGTTATAAACCTCAAGTCATGTGCTAGTGAAGAACTTCAGGTTTTATTCTTGATTAGTTCTTGAGACTTTCAAGACCTTTAAGACTCCCACTGTCCTCTTGACATATAAGACTTTCTTGTCAGATATTCAAGATATAGTGTGGATTCTAATCAAGACAAACACTTCACGCAATTGGCCTTGGTTGGTCTTTGTTTTATCCAAAACATCACAACTTACCAATTTCAAATGTACAAGAGTAGAAAACTTATACTCTTACATTTGACAAGTGTTTTAAACCTTCTTAAATACATGTCACTCAAGTTACATTCTTAGAGTATAGCTCTAAAAATTGTTTTTGGTACGAAGTATGAATCATCTTCTTGATTTAACCACTTCAACAATTCATAGCTCCTCTTCTTAGCTACAAGAAAGCACTTAGAGGATGAATTGTGATAAGGTCTCAAAATCATTAAGATGGTCTTAAAACATGATACTAAAGTACTCTCCCATCTTTTCAGATTTGAGAAACTTTTATCTTTCTGCCTAATTTGACTCTTCTTATTCGTTTTGCCTTACATTGAAACTTTTCCAATGTTTCAAAATTATACTTAAACTTGTAAGTATAACCATATTTACTGAACTTAAGTAAATCATGACGAATAGTCTTATCGATCTTTTGTGGTGGACTTGACCAGTGCACACAAGTGTGTACTCGATCCCTTAGTCCGTTACTTGACTCACACATCCATGTGAACAAGTAGTTAGTCTTAATTTTTCCAATGTTTGAAAGTTCTCATTCATCATGCTATACAACTTGCATGATTCCAAGTTTCTATCCAACTAAAACTTGGGTGACGAGAATCTTTCCTTATTTGGTAAATTTAGACACTACCACAAATGAAAGAATCAAATCATATTTCCACTCTTGCTCTTAATGGAATCTTATAAGCAACACAGATTTTCACAAATGCCATTGTAAGGATATTTTAAAATAAATAAAATCAAAAAATTTTCTTTTATTTTAAAAACTTTGTGGAAAAACTATCCTTACAATCCATATGAAAACTTGTTGTTATCTATTCCTAAGCAATATCTCATAACTCCTAAGAAGTAGCTCAAGAATCCGATCTTCAAACTATGCGATAGAAATCCATCTACGCGATCAGATTCAACATATTCTTTCTTCAAGTTTCTTCACTTTTCTTTGATTCTTAAAACATCACCATGTGATCCAGTCACATCATGTATCAAGAATCTCAGAGTAGAAACTTAGTAAAGTTAGATAGTGGACTTTATCTGAAGTAGAGTCAAACTTATTGACTTTAACATCCTTAGGTAAATTTAGCAGCTTCGCAATCAATGCCGCTTCCTTTGGCAATTTATCATATGGACTCTTTGAAAATGGTACATGCGACTATCATAGACTTAGCATTTCTCTTTACCATTTGATCAACCGAGTTGACTATGGCCGATCCCTTTCCACTGGGAAGAGAGAGCTTTACTAGATATCCAATGTCATCATTGTCAATGTCTATAAAGTTTTTAGGAAGTTGATCTTAGCAAATAAATAAGATCATTAAGGGTCTTGTCATAGTCTGTTTCATAGGTGTTCCAAAGGAACTCACTATGTGACTTAGAAAGTGATTGAACCACCAACTTTCTCAAGACTTTAACACCCAACTCTCCCGGCTTGTCAATATGTGACTTCATCTCCAAGATGTGATCACACCTAGACCTTGCCTTGCCAATAAGGCTTGAGTGACTTTAAAATTTTCAAGAGCTTGTGGGTTAGGGAGAATAATTTGGAGGAGGTGAAAGAAGTATGATTTCCATGGGACATCATCTTCATTTAGGAAAGCTTGTTCCAAGAGATTTGGGAAGATCATAGATGTCTAAACCAGACATCTTTTTGGGAGATATTCAAGATAGTTGATTTAAAGTCCTTAATATAACACCCAATATGAAATATTAAGGCTAGGACCCAACACAATACTTTTATAACTTGGAAGAGGGATGCCATAATCCAAGCTATAAAATATTTGAAGGTAGGTGAATGACGATTCACCAATTTCCACAATGAAAACAAATTAATTTAATTAGGTTTTACTTGGATTTGAAACTCCTAGATCTTTTGAGATTCATTGAACTGTTCAATGGCATGTTTCAATCTCGAGTGTTCCCTTCAGGTTTTGTGACTGGGATGTCGAGGATCACAAAACAAGGTGTGAAGTAACCATGCAAATTACTTGGTACCCTTAAGTGTTTACCCCTCAATCGATGTGCCGGTTAACCACACACGCTCCATCGATACTATGATAAACATTAATTTACCATTTGCCTACCTTGTTAAATACGAGTTAGTGTGCCGGTTAACCACACACGCTCTACTAACCGACTTAAACAAAGTGCAAAGTGTAATTTCATGGATTAGCACCTTATTCACATTTTCCTAAGTAACTAAGATTGGTTATTTATATATGGTTAAGTTACTTAGTATTTATCATTAATACTTTTAATGAAGGGAGAATTCTAGTCCTTGTCCTACCCGTTCGGCTAACGACCCTCCACCGGTCAAGGAAGTGGTGGGTGAGAGTGGACACCCATTAAACTGCCATTTTATAGGCAGTAACCTTATACCCCCCTTATAGACTGCCTTCGTGAATGAGGCCTACTAACGGTAAGATTGACTTTACTCTTATACATACATACATACATACATACATACATATATATATATATATATATATATATATATATATATACATATATATATATATATATATATATACATATATATATATATATATATATATATATATATATATATTATTAACTTATAATATTATAAACTATAAGAGTTGAATTTTAACTTTTAAGATTCTAAGGGCTAACTTGGAATTAAAGTATTTATAAGTGAAAACTTTTCAAATTCCAAAACTTGAGGGCAAGTTTTGAAACTATTCAAAACTAATTAATTACATAACTTATGTGTTTAAAGTAGTTTTAATTAAAAGACTCTTCAAGTTCCATAACTTGAGGACAAGTTATGGAAGACTTTAAACTAATAAAAGAATTAACTTTTCTTTATTTTATAACTTATGGAATTAATTAAGGTTACATATTTTATTACTTAATGAAGTGACTATTGAACCTCCATAACTTGAGGACAAGACTCTTCATCTTTTGTAACCATTGCCAACTTTTATGAGTTTTATGAAAATTAAATGTGACTTTTCATATAACTTGAGGACAACTTACAAAAACACATTTTAGAATCAACTATTAGATTAAAATGGATTGAAAACAACAATTTCACATAACTTCCTATTAATCTAAGCAACTCATAAGAACAAGATAATTCAAATCAAACTTTTTCATGTAATTATTCTAAACCTTAAACTAATACAAAACATGAATCTATTGACAATTATCTTTGAAATTGGATTAGCATGAACATTACCACATCAAAAATAAGTTTATAAGTCCAAAAACATCTTAGGGTAATGTTCCTAGTCCAATTCCAGCCAAAAAAGTCAAATATATGTTGTCTAGGGGTCCAACTCGTCGAGTGCACGAACCAACTCGGCGAGTTGGATGCATTTTGTCTTGGACTCGGCGAGTCCATCAGTGGACTCAGCGAGTCTGCTGGGCAGACAGCATAAAAACTCGATTTTTCAGCCAATTTTGCAAGTATAACAAGAAAACAAGTCTAGGCTCTGATACCACTGTTGGGTTTTGAGCATTCTAACACTCCTAAGTGTACATGCAACCCTAAATACCTTGGATCTATGTTTTCTCTATTATACATGCAAATATGAACATCCAAGGTATTATCCTAATCTAGCATACAAAACAATGAATATAACAAGATAGAATACATACCTCTTTGATGTAGCATGTCTTCATGAAGCTTGAGTGCCTAGTGCCTCAAGTGTGACACCTCAAATGGTTCACACAACACCAAATACACTTGGAATAACTTGAGTGAAACTTAGAACCCCTTGAAATCGGCTAGCCCTTCTCTAGAATAATACGAGTGCCAATTTTGGTCAAGAATAAGATGCATATATAGTTAGGGTTACACCATGTAAACCCTAATTGACATGGCCTTTCATTTCCATGATCCATGGGTACAAAAACACCATGGAGCATCCATGAAACATCATATGGGTTTTAGCCCAACTAGATAATCCATGGAGCATTAGCCCACTCTATAAGTATGGATGATTTACACAATCAACCCATATATTTAATTAGTCTTCTTTTGATCACTTAATTAATTCTTGATCAATACTAATTAAATAATCTTATTAATATATTAGAACTTATAATATATTAATCAACCTTAAGTGTTATTTCTCTTATTATAGTTATGGACTTAGACATTAATCCAACATATATCACACTAATTCCTTAAGTCCTTTACGCTAGTGACTAAAGACCATCACCCTTTCTTTGAATTGGAAAATCTTCACCCAAACCTCCCATCCTCAAAAGAATTTATGAATCCTAACCATCTACAATCCTTGTGATGACAATATTCCCCTGGCACTTCCCAAAGACCCAACAACTCATGCGACTGCCACCACCGTCTTCTTGCTACCGCTCCTTCCCTAGCAACAGTAGTTATAGAACCCAAAGGTTCTTCCATAGACAACTGCCAATCATACCAGGACATATGCTAACATGACTGAATTCTGACTTCAATGGAGAAGTAATCAACTAATACGACCATAAACCTTCCAAAGAATACCCTTGAATTGACCCCACCAATGCATTAGAACAACAACCGAACAAACTGAAACCCGCTCAGCAAGATACGACTCACTAAAGACTCTTGGCATGTAGAATGGCAATAATCATTCTCGATGATATAACCCAGACAATAGCATAGACTCAAACTAGAGATAATGCTTACCCAAACCAATACAAAATTTCGAAGCAATATAAAAATTCGGACAATAAAGAATAAGAAAGCAAAAGATAACATACCTGTAAACGTACCTGCCGGAATTCAGACCTCCTCTTCCTACCTAGGTACCACCAACGTAAATTGAACTGCCCCAACCACTAAGCATGGGCAATTTGCCCTAATATGTCCCGACTTATGACAAAGATGGCATAATTCTACCTCTAGTGTGCATTCTTGGCTGAAGTGGCCTTTTCGTCCGCACTTGTTGCACTTAGACCTACTGCGCATATCCTCATGTCCCCCTTTCGGCCTTCGTGCAACCACCACAACCCCTCGGGTCCCTAACACTGGCTATGGCAACGTCCAGTTGGTCAGATCACAAAGCCAAGCCATGAGTCTGCTTCCTCATCCCCAGTTGCCTATCTGAACCAATCTCTTTCTCCTAGGTTACCCCGACCATCCCATCAACCACCTGAACAGCCGAGGTCCGACTCTCGAACCTGGCGATCAATCTATCAGCGACACGCCTAGTGATGTCAGGTAACTCCTCACGTAAGGCTCTCAAGACCTCTATGGCAATCCATTCATGGGATTAAACTCCCTAAAAACATGGCGCATAACCTACCTCCGATCCTAACTGACAAGATCTAGCAATAGGATCCTCCTCCCTGAAGGATTCTAGGGTACCATAACCCTTGGGCTCCAGGTGAGTCCCCAACTGCCCTGCTACAATCTCGGCCCGAAAGGCCCCAAGATGACCATCGAAGATCTCCAAAATCCATTCCTTAACTGAACCATAGATCACATGAGTCTGCTCCAAAATACTGCAGGTAATCTTTGACGAGATGAACTCCCGCATCCGCTCATCAATCGGATCAGTACCTGCACCTGAGCTAGAACCAGAACCTGAACCCCTTCCTGAGTGCTCAACACCATACTGAAAAACAACATGCAAAAGATCAGAACATACCCAAGAATCCTCATCCTACAGGCTTTCTAGATTCTCCAAGACTCTCCCCAATTCGAGTATGGATCCTGTGCTTTTAGTAGTACAGGCACAATACTACCTTCCACACATATCTATAATTTCCTCAAGAATCATCCTGAATCCTCCAAGTCACCTTCTCAAACCAATACTCCTAGAACTCGCTAAACAACACAACAAAACCCACTAAAGCATTCCCTAGGCTTTCCTAGGTTCCCGACCTCACCTACCATCATCTGTTGAAGAATTCCTCATAATGTCAGTTTGCTACTTTGTGAACACAGTTACATGCAACAAAGTCCAGATAATCCTTCGAGTAAAAGACTCATCCCCACAATGGTTAGACTCAAACAAGAGTTGTACAATAGGGTTAAATCCATCACTCTCAGATTAATCAAAATTTATTACATGTGATTTAACATGTTCAATTAAAAGCTAACTCACCTCAGCTAAAAGTCCCACAAAGCACAAAGCAAGCAACATTCAAACAGTAGCACTTTGATCCATAGCATAATCAAAGAACATTCAAACTCACACACCATAACTCATGCTAGGAACCTCCACTTTCACTGCCAGTTTCCTTATGCATGTAAATTATACGTAGAATAGGATCAAATAGACTGCCAAATAAAAGACTCTACACTAGGACCACAACTAAATGAGGAACACGAAATAAGGCCAAATCAATCATTCTAGGGCTATATGATCCTAACCGTATATAATTTTTAAATCATACACTTAGCAATTACTGATACCAATAGATATTCCCATTCCAGCATAGCATCTGATGCTCCCTAGACTAAAAGACATCACATATCAGGCCAATCCATCACTGACTAATCCGAACTAGCATGCAAGGCTACAAGCTCATACAATAGGCACACAAGGAATCTCTCCTAGAATTCTATCATGCAAACACTAGGCAAATCCTTAGCCCTAACTAGCATGCAATTCACATATTCATAAATCAAATCAAATTAGATAACAAGTATGGGTATTTTGAGAAAAACTTACTTGAGCTCGGCTGATTGCACGCACTACACCCTTTCTAATATTAGAAAATCTTTTCTTAAAAATACTTTTCTTTTTGAAAACTTTACCAAATCCTCAATTTGAGTTTAGACACACCCAAGAGCATGTAATCCCTCAAACCAAGGCTCTGATACCAACTTGTAACGTCCTAAAAATAAGACTGTAAAATCTTTTTTTTAAAGTAATAAACCATTAAATTGTATCATTTTCATAAAACCGAGGTAATCAAAGTTTTATCAATACATCATCATTATCGGAGTAAATCACAAAATGCGGAATCGAATGGTGGGTGCTCTGTATTCATCCTGAGCTCTTCCCTTTGAAAACCGAAGTACCTGAAACATAAACTGAAAACTGTAAGCACAAAGCTTAGTGAGTTCCCCAAAATACCACATACCACACACACATTTGCTATGGGCTACCCCTATGGTCTTTTCCTTGGAATGTCACGGGCTACCCTAGAGGTCTGACATCCAAGTGCCATGAGCTACCCCCAACATCTTTCCTTGAAATGTCATGGGCTGCCCCCAATGTATGACATCCAAGTGTCATGGGCTACCGCCATGTTCTTCCATACAAATGTCACGGGCTACCCTCGGGGTCTTCTTATCAAGTATGACAAAGACAATTAGCAATCCACATAACAAGTAATGGGCAGGAATTGGTGCCTTCGACCCATGGATATGGTGAAAAGACTTACCTCGTACTGCCGAATCTCACAGAAAGAATCTCTGGTTGTTGGCCCGCTATAATCCCCGCACTATCAATCAATAAAATAATCATTCAATCAATAATTGGATCCTGACTCACCCTACGAATCCAAATTAGGGTAAAAGACCTTTTTACCCTTCCCTATACTTGACCTCAGGCCCAAGTTCAAATGTCCAAAGGCCTAAATTCTAACATAACCATTCAAGGCCCAACTATGGCCCAATTTTCTAAATTGGGCCTCCAAAACCCTTTATCGGCCTAACATCCAAAGGAGCCCAAAAGTTACAAACCAGAAGCCCAAAAAGAAGTCTAATGGCCCAACAAGGCACAAACTAAGAAAACCCAACAATGGCCCAAACCTCAAAAGCCCAAAATGATCCTCTGCGGAGTACGCCTTGCATACTCGGCCATGATGCGCAATGTACAACTGTTTGGTATATGTTTCTCGCATTACGTTGAGCGAACCTCCTTGTACACCCATCATACTAGTCAGGAATCCAAAAACAAAGATTTTGCTCTTAATGGGTTTAGATAAGATGTCCAAAACATAGATCTGGTCGCTAGCAAAGGTCTTAATCAATAAAGTTTCCACCTTTGCTTATGAACACGTGTTAATGGGACTCAACACTTAAAAAAGCAACTCGATAAGAGCTTAATACTTGCATGGACCAAAATCTTTCATAAAGTTTCCATTTTTATAAATAAGGGACCTTAGTGGAGCTTAGATATAATATCCACTACTTCTAGAGTAGATCAAAAGCTCGCCTTTACATCAAGGGACTCAAAAATGCCAAAGAACTCCATAAAGTAGATCCAACCAAAAAGATCATCAAGGTTAAAGCTTTTTACCTTAGGAAGCTTGCAAATGGAAAGATACTACTGGATCTAGAAGCTCAAGCCACACCTCCAAATGATTCTATTCTTCTTCTTCTTCTTCACAAAACACCCATCAAGCACATACGAAGCTTAAAGTCACCAAATTGCACTTAGGGTTCGATTCTATGGTCAAAAATGGATGGAGGATAAAGGTACTAAGCTTTGGAGAAGAGAAAATGAGCTTAAATAGGGTCCAAGGCCCTAAAATAGGGTTTTCATGAATCTGGACTACGTCATGTGTACTTCCATTACACTTAGTGTACTCCACTCAATGGTCGTGATCCTTCTTCGTTGTATGCCTAGCGTACACCGAGGTACACCCCACATACTAACCTTAGCACTAGAGCTGGCAATTCCAGACATGAATACATGAATCTGTGAGAGACACGACATGACACGAATACACGACACAAATACATCTTGATAATTGAGATAAAGCTTATTTCTCATCGTGTAATCGTATCATGTCAAATTCATGGCTGACACATTTCATGACACGAATACATGAATTACCAAGTCTACTTAGCGCCAGTATCCTCCACGTACTTCCTATGTACACCTCGTGTACAAGGGCTAGCCTTAACCTTGCGACCTTTTGAAGTCCATAACGTATTCGTTATAAGTCCGTCTCCGACGATCCTTATATCCGTGAAGAGGTAACGAGAAGCTCTACACTTCTATCAACTCATACTCACCTTAAAATTTCTCGAACAAAAATCCAATTTCCATAAAAGCCCGATCTGACACTTTACCGAAATACCCCGTGGCTCCAAAACACCAACCGAACTCCCAGATCATCTAAATCTCATTCCCTACACCCAAAAGGGTTTAAATTAGGGGTGTTCATGGGGTGGTTCGGTTCGGATAGTAATAAAATTGTGAACCGTGACCACGGGGCGGGTACCTCATGCGCTCTAACCGAAACCGAACCGTATTGACAAAAAAACCGAACCGTATGAAAGCGGGTAACCATGGTTCGGTTCACGGGTACCCTGTAAAATATAAAAAATTCAATTCAATTAAAACTACAAACTCCATTTTAGTTATCTCTTTCTTAAAATTAGTAAGTCAAAGAGTTTAAAAAAACATAATGAAGTTTAAAAAATGTAATGAAGTTCAAATATCATATATTATAAGTTGTATAATAAATACAATAATAAAAATAACAAGAAAAGCAAATAAATTTAGAATTACAAAATTAGAGTTGTCGATATGGATTTTTGTTTAAGTTATTGGGCCCGTAGATCGATCAAAACAATACTAATGAAATAATGTTTTTTTACTTTATATATATATATATATATATATATATATATATATATATATATATATATATATATATATATATATATATATATATATATGTTATCAAACGGTTCGGTTCGGGTATCCGCGGATACCTAAATATGAAAACCAAAAACCGACCCGTTGATATTCGGTTTTTTTCGGTTTCGGTTTTTTCAGTTTCGGATTGACCGGTTCAGCTCGGTTTTTCGGTTTTGCGGTTTTTTTGCACACCCCTAGTCTAAATCTCTTTTACTCAAAGGCCCTAAGCCTGATGATACTCGATCTTCGGGTCACCATCCCGTGTTAGGAAATGATTCAGAACAGGCCGTTACATGTATATCTTGTCGAGAGATTTTCGGGGATTTAAAGAACATCGAAAATGGAGCTTGTATAAAGAAGTTACTATTGGATTAATGTCTAAGTCCATAACTATTTTGGTATGTACTTGACCCGATGGTGCATGGTCCTTTTGGGTTGCCTTCACCAAAGCAACTTGATAGGATGAATTATGGAGAGAAAGGATTAAATATGATCTATTAATATATTATGGGAATAATATATTAAAGGAGAAATCATATTGTTTAATTAATATTAGTCAATAATTAATTGGTAATTAGTTTTGTGACTAAAAGAGATTAATTAAACTTAAGGGACTGGAATTGTAATTATAAGATAATTTCAATTTGGGCCATGAATTGTCTTATATTATAAGGTGGACGAATTCTATGGGGGAAGCCCATATGAAATCGTCCAAGGCCTTGAGGAAAGGGCGCCATGGGTTGCTTAGGGCTTAAGCATCAAATTAGGGTTTCCTTGTTAGATAACCCTAATAGCCTCTTATATATATGGATCCCTTATGACCTAAAAACGTGGCTAAGACTTCTCTAGGGTTTGTAGATGGTTTTGGGCAGCCTCCTTCCTCTCTCCTCTTCATCCTCTTGCTTATGGTGTTTGTGAACCATTAGAGGAGTGACAATTGTGACTCTAGGCTTTCTAAAGTCAATACAAGGAGATTTGGGATTGTTATTGCTACATAACAATCAAGGTAATATCTTAAACCTATTCTTATGTTAATATGATTACTTGAATGCTAGAATTAGGGTTTATAGTCTTGGATAACTTGCATGTACAATAGAGAAACCTAGATCCAAGCATTAGGGTTTGTATGAGCACATAGGATGTTCTTAGGACCAAAACCCATCAGTGGTATCAGAGCCTAGACTGGTTTCTATTGTATTGATGCTTGATATGTTTAAAAAATTCAATATTTTGGTTTCTGGAGGCTGGACTCGCCGAGTCCATAGCTGAACTCGCCGAGTCCATGCAGACTCGACGATTCCAAGCTTGACTCGATGACTCAACTCGTCAGATGGGGCTATCTTCGCGATTTCTTGTTGTTTTTGCTTAAGGATAGTTGCCTTATCATATTAGATCAATATAAATCCGATTTTTTTGATATATATGAGTATATTCTTGATCTAATTGAAGATATTTATCAATTAATAAAATATGTGTTTCCTTATGTGATATTTGATTAATTATTTTGATTAAATTGGTAAATTGTTTTGCAAGAAATCATTAAATAAATCAAATATGGATAATTATGTGATTAAATGTTAATTTAGATTATTTGTTATTTGATCCTTGTGCTTTAAAAAGTTTCATATTTTCCCCTTTAGGTTTTATAGTTTAAATTTGAACCCAAAAGTTTTGTTGTTTTGAAATTTAAATAGTTAAAACCCTAATGTTTTGAAAAAGGTTTCAAAACTTGCCCTCAAGTTTTGGAATTTAAATTTTGATTAATAGTTTAAATTTGATGTATATTTAAATTCTAAACCCTAATGTTTTGAAATGTTTCAAAACATACCCTCAAGTTTTGGAATTTAAAAGTTGATTAAAAGTTTAATTAGGAATGTTAAATTCTAAAACCCTAATATTGTTTTGAAAAGGTTCAAATCACACCCTTATGGTTTTATTAATTAATTAAGGTGTATAATTAAAAGAGGTTTAATAAATCCATAAAAGTTTAGGTTTACAATTTAATTGAATTAAAAGTATAATTGTTAAGTTAGACCACCCAATATTTTAAAAGTGTAAAATACATTCTACACAATATATAACATTAAAAGTTTAACATTATATATATGTATGAGTAAAAGTCAGTCTTACCGTTAGTAGGCCTCATTCACGAAGCTGGTCTATAAGGGGTGTTTAAGGAAATTGCCTATAAAATGGTGATTGAATGGGTATCTACTCTTACCCACCGCACTCTTGACTAGTGGAGGGTCGTTAGCCAAACGGGTAGGATAGGACGAACCCTTCCATTATAAGTATAATGAAGTATAAAAGTAACTAAATGTTTTCATAAAATTCCCAATCTTAGTTACTTAGGCAAAAGTGAATTGATGCAATTCCATGAAATTACACTTTGTGCCTTTGCGAAGACATTAGTGGAGCGTGTGTGGTTTACCGGCACACTAAATGGTTCCAAGCAAAGGTAGCAAAGGGTGACTCAATGTTGGTCATAGTTCGGTGGAGCGTGTGTGGTTTACCGGCACATTGAATAGATGACTATAACATGTGAGGGCACCATGTAAGTTTGCATGGTTATTCACACCCGCTTTGTGATCCTCGGCATCCCAGTCACAAACAAGAGGGGCATATCGAGATTTAAACATGCCATTGAAATGTTCAATGAATCTCAAAGGATCTAGGAGTTTTCATAGATTTAAAACTTGAATTTCTTTTTCATTTTTCATGGTGGAAATTAGTGAATCGTCATTCACTTACCTTCAAATATTCTGCAACTAGATTACGGCATCCCTTTTCTAGGTTGTGGCATATTGTGTTGGGTCCTAGCCTTAGTATCTCATTTGGGTGATTTACTAAGGACTCAATCAATCAACTAACTTGAATTCGCTTTCTCCCGTTTTGTAGATGTCAAAGTTCGACAACTATGGTCTTCCCAAATCCCGTGGAATAAGCTTTCCACATGAAGATGATATTCCACGATTCGATCGAGGAACAAGAAATCATGCTTCACTTCCTCCACCTCCTCCAATTATTCTCCCTAACCCACAAGTTCAAAGGCTTGAAAAGTTCAAGATCACTCAAGCCCTTTTTTGCAAGTAAACAAAAGAAGGAAAGCCGGTGTGTGCACACGTGCTAGGGATGAAGTCACACATTGATAGGTTAAGAATGTTGGGATCCGCTGTCTGTGAGAAGATGGCTGTTGATTGGGTTCTTCAGTCACTTCCTAACTCATATAGTGAGTTCGTAAGAGAGTACTATATGATGAACCGCGACGTGACCCTTATAGATCTCACCTATATGCTTATTGTTGCTGAATCAGGAATGGTTTGGCGCAATAGAAAAGCAAAGTTGATTGGTGAATCTGTCTTCAAGACCTCTATGGATATAGACAATGGCAACGAAAGACATGCTATGATCGAAAAGTTTGATCATAAGAGAAACGCAATGTCTGAAGTAGTTCCATGTCATGTTCCAAAAGAGTCAATTTGCTTTTATTGCCAAGAGAAAGGGCATTGGAGACGAAGCTACCCCATTTACCTAAGAGATCTAAGAGATGGGAGAGTCGAAACATATGGCCCTAATATAGGTAAAATCCATTAACTAACTCTTTTAAGCTTCTATTCTAGATTCTTAATACATAACGTGATAAGATTGCAATTGATGTTTTGTAGGATCGAAGAAAAGAAAGGAAGCTTAAGGGAAGAAGTGAGCAGAATCTAACCGTGAAGGAATGGATTTCGATCGCATTTCTCAAAGATTAGATTCTTGAGCTACTACTTAGAGTTAGAATTAGATTGCTAAGAAATATGTATTAGCATAGTTTTTCAATAAATTTCGTTGTAAGGACAAAATTTTTCCGCAATAAAATAAATTTTGATTTTATATTATTTATTTATCCTTGCAATTGCGTATATGAAAAATTGATGTTTGAATGTTTCTATTATTAGCAATAATGGATTTGGTTCTTATTATGTTATTTATGGAAAGTCGAGAGTTTACCAAATAGGGAGAGTTTCTCATCGCCCAAGTTTCAATTGGACATAAATTTGGAATCATGCAACTTGGTTGCACAATGAATGAGAAATTTCATATTTGGAAATTAGACTAATTCATTGACAAAGTGTCAAGTGAAGGACTAAGAGATCGAGTACACAAAGTTGTGTGTTGATCAAGTCCACCACAAGAGTAATAAAGACATTCGTCATGATTTACTAAAGGTTTAGTAAATATGATTATACTTATAAGATTAAGTGTAATTCTTAATTGATTGAAAAAGTTTAAATCAATAGCAGAACGAATAAGAAGAATCAAGTAGGCAGAAAGATAAAAGTTTCTCCATTCTAAGAAGAAGGGAGAGTACCTTTTATGCTTTATGATGGGTCTTAATGATTAAGAACCATATCTCAATTGATCCTCTAAGTGAGTCTTAGTACAATTGTATGTCTAAGAAGAGGAATCAAGAATTGAAGAAATGGTTAAATCAGAAAGTCAATCATACTTCGTTCCAAAACAAGTCTTAGAGTTAGGATTGTGATATTGAGTGATAAGTATTAAGAAGGTTTATAACATTCATCAAATGTGGAAAGTTGTGATGTCTTGGATAAGACAAAGACCAACTAGGACAAATTTATGAAGTGTTTGATAAAAGCTACACTAACTCTTGAATATTTGTTTGTCAAGGAGTCAGTGGGAGTCTTAATGGTCTTGAAAAGTTTCAAGAACAAATCAAATAAACCTTATCGATCATCACTAGCACACGAGTTGAGGTTTACAACCTATCGTGTTGACGTTATTTTGTTTTTATGTTGTTCCAATCGAGTTAATTATGCATGTGAGTCCTATGAGTTCTCATTTGAATGCATAAAAGGCAAGGACCTTGATCAATGGAAAGTACATTGATAAGAAAAAGTGAGCTGCTTAACTACTTGGAAGACATGGTGGGCAGCTGTGCTACCATAAGGCAAGAAATCAAGATTAAGAAAGTTCGATCCATATGAGTTTGAATTTGTCGTAAACTTTGGTTTTAACAAATTCACATGGATAGGAACATATACACCGTTTAAATCTAAGTGTCATAAGATTTCCTCCTTCATGAAAATGATTGTGAGGAAATACTTTCACTAAGAAAGATTTTAAGAAGATAGTGATTGTAAAATTGCATTCTCGAATTCGATTATGGTTACGGTATCCCTTTCCATAATTTGAATTATGAAGGTTGGCAATTGTTTAGACACACATATGAACTATCTAAGACAAAGGTGTATAAGTTCAAGAAGCCTTGATAAAAGATTATCAAAGCACTAAGTATTAGAAACATGAACTTAAGAAATTCAATAAGCATTGTTTTTTTTCTGAAAGTTAAGCTGTTTCTGAATACATGTCAAAGCTAGTGGGAGCATAAGTGTTATGTTTATAATAATCATCATGATAGTGGGAGCATAAATGTTATGATTGTATGATTATAAAGGAAATTATTGCAAGTTGGCAATATTAATTATAGAAAACAAGAGTCATTCTTTGCAAAGTTGTAAGGATGGAATAGTTGTTTTGCTATAATTAAGGGAGAAAATATTATGCTTCATTTCAAATCTAAAGGCTTAGGTTGTGGAATGTTAATAAATTTAGTCAAAGGTATATAGTGTGTTCTTGAAATTTCGATTATGATTACGGCATTCCTCTTCACAATTCGATTTTTGAGAACATAGAAAAATAAAACATTATGCATCGTGTCTCATACGCTTCGGGTATAGGATCGATTGCAAATGCTTTAATATTTGACCATTCTAAAATTTTCCAAATGTCTAGCGCATTTAGAGGGAAAAGGACAAGAATCGGTTTTGACTAATATAATTAAACAACTATCAAAGAACAATCCAAAGTTCGCCGATGATTGGTCGCTTGTGAGTAGTTGGAAGTATAGTATTGGAAAATATGGAAATGTTTCCATATATGATGGACCATATCGACATTATTATGAATAGATAAGATTCTATTAAGAATGAGTTGTCATATGGAAAATATGGAAACGTGTCCATATTGGGAATTGAATATTGAAAATCTATGTCTAGATTATGAACTTTTATGCAAAAGGATGTTCAAAGGAATGTACTTTGAGTGAGAGACATCATATCTAAGGAATTGTGTTGTAACAATCTCCGATAGAAGACTTTGTAATTTCATTGGCAATAGTCTTTGTGACTTTAGTGCAGTGACATTACAAAAGAGATCATTGCATAAAATGTTAGAATCTAGCATATTCTATAAGTGGCAACAATTTGATATTCTTTCACTTATGAAAAAGGATTTGGAGTTATGAAATGAGTATGATTGGAAATGTGTTCAATGTGATCTATTTCACAAAGTAAGAACCATAGGAAAACATTGTGTGCATGCTAGGAGCATGGGACAAGTGTTGTAATTCAAGTAAGAAGTTGATTAACCAAAACGACAAATAATGAGTAATAGATATGGTGATAAATAAAAGGAGTTTTATTTATAATCAAAGGTTTGAGGCCATATGGGATTAGTATTATTCTTGTGTTACACATTTGCATGTTTTGACTTCCAGAATAATTGAATTTATTAAGAACAATCGAATTATTCGAACGGGCCACAGTCGTTCATATGTTGGAAGTAGGTATGAATGAAGACTGTCGTGAATTGGTGTGTGGATTGTCTAAAAGAGTATTAGACATAAGCAAATGTTTGTTGCAACGTTCACGAGTGCTTATGAATATGAATTTGAGCATTGGATTAAACCCACGCTCACTTGGATCACTCCATGGATTGTGTCACGAGTGATTGGTGAGACGATAACATCTTATATTCTTGAAACCGAGATGTGTGAGTTGTATCTTGCAAATCGGTTGCACATTGATAATATGTAAACGCACTAGTAACTTGGTGTTATAAAACATATTATTGTGTGTAATTTGGTGGGTGAGTGCAAGCAAGCATTGTATCAAAGTTTATCAGTTCCTTTTATCCAAAGTAGGATAAAAGCGATATCTTTGGGCCCCTCGATGATTTAGTGATGACAAACGTAAATGCTCGGCCGGGCTAGGGCTAATTTGATTTGTTCAATTAGTCAGTCGTCATAAATCGGGAATCGAGATATAGTACAAAGAGAATGATTTGAAATCATATCTCATATGATATCTAGAATGGAGGAATATATGATCCCTTATCTAAGGACACACGTATCTGATACGATCAGAGATGACAGCGGCTTTGGAAAGCTACGATTGCAGATCAGGATCTGAAGTCATACGCATAATAGTTATTGGACTTATCCAAGTGGGAGACTGTTGGATTAATGTCTAAGTCCATAACTATTTTGGTATGTACTTGACCCGATGGTGCATGGTCCTTTTGGGTTGCCTTCACCAAAGCAACTTGATAGGATGAATTATGGAAAGAAAGGATTAAATATGATTTATTAATATATTATGGGAATAATATATTAAAGGAGAAATCATATTGTTTAATTAATATTAGTCAATAATTAATTGGTAATTAGTTTTGTGACTAAAAGAGATTAATTAAACTTAAGGGACTTGTCACACCCCAAAACCGGAACGGCGGAAACGTTCTGGGGTGGATGACGTCATGTCAAGTATCACAACACATTCATTATAGTAATCAAAGTACAACAAAACATTGCATTAATAGTAATAGTTTTGCATGGTTACATTACAATACATCGAAGTAATACAAGTAAATATAAGTAAGTACGGCATGGCACTAAGCTATCTTCATCAACTACTCCGGGGATGTACCTGTCTAATGCTAACCTGAGAATACAAGTTATTTGAAAAGCGAGTATCAGCATTTTTACAAATGATGGTGAGTTCATAAGCATTTAGTGACGTTTTTATTCAAATAACTTTAATAAAAGTAGTAGTTTAAGAGATTACAGTGTATTAGAGTTCCTTCCAGAAAATCCTATATTTTCTTTAATAAAAGCAGCCTTCTACCAAGACTGGTCAGTGTTATGTGGTAAAAAGTAGTTTTCCCTTAATTGCTATCATTATCAAAATACTAAATTTGATTATTAAAGAAAGCGAGAGACAACAGGGAAATAACATATGCCTCAGCAGTGAGGACTGTTGACTAAGGCAAAAGAATCATAGACTCCAGGAGAGTATCGAACGAACGACACGCATGGCTCAGTCTAACAGAAAGAGACACAGACCCTAGGCGGTACCAAATGAAAGGTACAACTAGTAAGGTCTAATACAGTGAACACAGACCCCAGACAGTACCAACTGAATGATACGTCTAGCAAGGTCTAAAACAGTGAATACAATGAATACAGTGGATACAGACCCCAGACAGCACCAAATGAATGATGTGTCTAGTAAGGTCTAAAATAGAGAATACAGACTGCAGACAGTATCAAATGAAAGATACATCTTGCAAGATCAAAACAGTGTGACTCTGAAAAATGGGTTACCAACATACAGTGTAAATTGCTGGCAAAATACCGTTACCTTAAGGCCAATGAATTATAATGTAACCCGGGATACTCGTAACCATACTGACTAGAGTACTAGACGCCCTACAAGCGTCTAAAATATGACATTTGTCACCCGTTAGCTTGGTAGGTCGGGACTGTAGCTACCAGTCTGGGTGCGGGGTTATCAATCTCGTATAGATCTATACACACAATGTCCGCTCTCCCTACAGGAGATTCTGGTTACCAACTAGAAGACGGAGAAGTCCATGTCCTGAAGATGCATCCCAAATAGTGGGTAGAGACTTCCAAATAGTGGGTACTGTGTAAGTATTGAACTAGAGGTAGAGACTTCCAAATAGTGGGTAGTGTGTCTCTAATGTAAGTGTTGAACTAGAGGTAGAGACTCTTAACTGAACTGACTAGAGCATGCCTGTACGTCCATACTCGTATACATAATATATAACTAATGAATCAAACGACCTTCGGACGGCCATCCGATCCCACCAGACCACATCTCAACGAAGAAAAGGAAATAGGGCGGACAAGCCTTCCTAAGTCCTACAATTCATTACTTATATGCATCTAGACAAGCATAGACATACATCTAACTACAACTGAGTGAGTAACAAGTAGGAGTGATTCTTGTGAAGTAGGAGTGTCTAACGAGTGAAGTAAGAGCATTCAACAAGTGAAGTAGGAGCCTATCAAGTATAAGTGAAGTAGAAGCGATATCAAGTGTAAGTGAAGTAGGAACGTATCACTAAGTAAGAGTGTGAACAAGTATAAGCGTCCATCAGGTATAAATGTATCATGAAGTGGAAACGTTATCAAGTATAAGTGTATCACAAAATGGAAACGTTATCGAGTAGAAGTATAAAAACATAGACGTAAACTTTGGAAAACATTTATATTTTAAGAAAATTACGACTTGATATTCCTTTGTGAAATAAGTTTGATTTAAAACTTTTAGAAATTCTTTGGAAACCTTTCATAAATCAGTTTGAAATGAAACTTTGATAAAGCAGTAAAAGTAAGAACTTGAACAAGTGAAAACCTTTTAGAAAACCATTTATAGTGTCCTACTCTGTAAAACAGTATACAGTGTGGTAAATCCATGTGCATGCGGGTTATCAATCACATGTGATTGATATGATAACTGGCATGTTTAACTTGTATTCCCCCCCTATAAAACATGTAAAAACGTTAAAAGGTTCATTCAGGGGTACGAACTCACCTGGTGTAAGTAGGTCCGACGAAGGTGTCGTTTGGGCGTTCGGTGTCACGTAAGGACTCGAACACACTCAATGACCTATTTAACATATGATAACATATGTTCACATACAATTAGTATATTTAATACTAATTAAACACGTATACGCACTCAAAGGAGCGGAAAACACTTTGGTTAAGTGGTTGCGTGTCCCGGGTAGCATCTAAAGGTGTGTATGGCTTAGGAATGGAGTTTACTATCCGAGAGTAAACTCCCAAAGCTATGTTTACGGCCCAGGGACTACTCACCATGATTTTACGGCCGTAAACTCATGGTGAGGGGTTCTAGTGTATTTTAAAGCTTAATCTTGTTAGTGGGATTTTTCGAGGTCTAATTCTAAAGAGGCATGAGTGGGTTTAAGGCTCCTAAGGGCTTCTTTAGGAAGTTTACGGCCCATGGACCATCCCCTAGGGAGTTCACGGCCGTAAACTCCTATGTCTTGAGTTAAGTGATGTTTTAAGCCCATAATACCTTCCTAGCATTTTATAGAGATAGTCTAAGGCCATTTGGGGGACAAAACTTAATGTTTTGGCATGTTTAAGGGTGTTTACGGCCCTGGTACATGCCTGGGCCGTAAACTCCTTTTGTCCCTTCATTTTTTTGTGTTTAATTGATCAAAACCCGAAATATCAAGTCCCTAAATTTTGTATTAAGCCTAAGGGTGGTTTGGGAGTGTTTTTGGAGCATTTTAACAAGATTTAGAGGTGTTTACGGCCTAAGCATGTGCTTGGGCCGTAAACTCTCTTTTATGCCCAAATTTGATTCTTTTAAATGTGCAAACACTCCTAGGCTAATTCCTCTATTAGTTTCCAAGCATTTAGGGACATTTTGGGGTCATTTTGGCCTCATTTTAGGTGTTTACGGCCTAAGGAGGAGCTTAGGCCATGAACTCCTTTTCAACAGCTTAAATGGTCCAATTCTAAGCTATAAGCACGAATCATAATGTTTAGATTAAGCTAGGGTAAGTGGACTTATGATTTGGAAGCGTTTGGTTGCAGATTTGGGTCGAAAACGAGTCTAGAGAGAGAGTATAGAGAGAGAGAGGGTAAAAAGTCTCCAAACGGAGTTTACTCCCCTTTATATATGGGTGGGAGTTGGAGCTCAGTGGGAATCTACCCAATACTGCCGTTATACGGGGCTTTTGGTCGCACCCGATTTAGTGGTCGTAATAATAAAACTAACTTTTTCCAATTAAATGGAAATGTGTGTTATGTGTTTTTATTTCCTTTTATCACGACTTAACGACATATTAAATATAAACCAATGAAATGTTTATTTAATTGACAACCTCTAATTAACGGAACTTTTATAAACTGGAATATTCCGTTAACGGTAACGGGGAAATGTAACGGAACAACTTGGGTTGTCACATCATCCCCCCGTTAGAGGGAATTTCGTCCCGAAATTCAGGTCTAGGCAAGGAAGTAGGTATGAATGGCCAAGTAGAGGTAAGAGAGTACTTCCTATATGGTTTGTCCTCGCATTCCCCAGTGAACTTTAGTCTGTGTTTGTCATTCCAACAGACCTTCACGTACGGGATGCCGATTTCGTCTTGTGTAACTAGTGGGTTCCGACTGGTGTATCTACAAGGTTAGGGTTCTCAATGGTTTCTATCGAGATGAGTGAGGCACGAAGAGTGTTGTCGGGAAATCACATATCGCGTCTAAGAAGTGGATTGATCGAGTGTGAATCTGGTGGTATATCCGAAAGTAGTAGCGGCCTGAAAAGGGTTGGACCATGTCTCCATGAGGATTCTCGGATGGTCCTAAGCTCTCGGAATGGTAGAGCTTTTCAGTACTAAGAACATAGTGTACTTCTATGGCAAGATCATCACTGGCAGGATCGCCATTCCGAAGTTCCTAACGCTCTCACTTGTACTGTGTGTGTAGTCCTTCAGGTTGGTTCTTAGGGATCTCGAGTGGTCTTTCGGTTTCGTGTTTCCTGTCAACTGGCTGATAGAGACTTTCTAGATCGTCGAGTGGGTTGCGTGACTATGGTTATCGGTTTGCTGTAGAGTGTCTATCTCAAGCTTGTGCAAAATAAATCTGCACTAAAGGCCCCTGAGATGCGGAAACTCTGAGGGTCGGGGATATAGGGTTTCACCAGACGAGTGTTGGACTATCTCGAGAGGTGATTCTACTATCTCTACGTGAGATGGTATTCGTGTAACACCTAATAGTCCAAGGATTTTCCAAGACTTTGGTTTATCCCGGTGCGGAAAGCGCATGTTCCTGCATAACCCTTCGACTAACACCAGGGGTGGCCTCCAGTCGATAATCTCTTCGGGATCTGGGTCACGAGGTTTAACACAGCTACTTTCGCACTTTAACCAAGTATTCTTGGTTGCGAAGGTTATCCTGTGGATTCTCGGTATCCTAGTGTTCACTTTGGAGAATGTATTTTTATCGTCTACAGGCGACGACGATTTCCTCCATGCAAGAGGGTGGAGGATGATAGGCGGTGCTCGTCTATAACTAGGTGGACGAGGTGCCTGAGTAGTGCGAGCACCTACTGCAACTACTCTTCCGAAGGTTCTGAGTTTTCTCGGTCTAGGTCAAATCTAGTGGGTATAGAGTTTCATCACTCGGAACTTTAATAGCTCAACCCGCAATGATTCTCTTGACTCCGGCTCCTATTTTATGGAATAGGGTGAAGGGTTTTTCTAAGAGGTTCGTGTTAGAGCTCATGCTTAGTCTAACCACAAATATCGGGTGTATGCAGGCAGTATACAATTGAGGTTGGCAAGATGTTCAGCTGTGCGACTCCACCCCAAACCCACAACCCAACGAGGACCAGGGAATAGGGAGGAAACACACACCTTAAATCTTTTTTATCTCAATTATATGTCACCTTTACGCATATACCTAGTTATAGTGGTCAGTCTCATGAGTTCTGTCCTCTGATGTGCGAGGTGCGAAGGGTCTCCCGGGGGAATCTACGGAGTATGCTCCAGATGGTTATTGTCTTCTGAAGTATCTATAGTGTCTTTCGCTTCGGTGTCCATCTGACTACGAGGGGTCGGTCAACGGCGCGTGGTACCCTCTCTTGGGTACTTCGGAAGGTTTGAGATAAGAGGGACGATTGACGGATCACATTAGGTTTAATCATTTGCGTTATGTTTAGGTTCTGAAGAACCCTTATGCGCCGACATGGCTATGGAGAAAGTTCTTTTTACACAGCACTAAGAATGTACACATGGCTGCACAAAGTCGAACCATGATCAATAGAGTCGTCGAAGTTGGCACACTCCGACATGATGTATAATGAAGATCGATAGAGTCATGTGCCGAACAGGCACACAAGTTCTAGGCGTCTCGGGTTTCGTCCTGTGTATCAATACCGCGGATACCTGGACCGATAGAGTCGACGCGGAACTATAGAGAGTTCTAAGTGTTTCCGAATAGAGTACCTTTTCATGAATGGATTCTCACGAGGCATTTCTATAATCGCCTCACATATACTAGTCATGTATATTTAAGGTGGGGAGGACTGTTGACTGAGCGACCCCGCCCTAAATCCACAACCAAACGAGGAACAGGAAATGAGGCGGCATTCGCTCACTCTAGGTCTGTCCATCTTAACTATACATGGTCGTGACGTATATGTTTAGCCATTATAGTTTTACCTAATGAATTTTTAAATTTTAAAACAGTGCTGCGACTTTCGCCTTATTGGGGAAATATTTACATTTGAATTTTTCTTTATTGTCTTTAGTTTAGTTATCCGAGATCGAGAGACGTACCAAAAATCTACTGAGTTCCTTGACGCTTCTTCCTAAGCAGTAGAGTCAGGCTCCTCCTGTGTCCATGTTGTTTCCTTCAGTTGGGCAATCCCTTTTGAAATGTCCAATCGCACCACATAGACGGCAAACTGGATTGGTCGTCACTTTGGTGATTGATGCAATACGCTCCACCGGAGTTCTGCATACACGAGCAGTATGCCCCTTCATGTTGCACCTAGCACAATAGAATTCCCGGCAGGCACCATGATGATGGTAGTTGCACTTGCTGCAGTGGGGTAGGTCTCCTAGGTATGGTCTTCTTGAGGTCGGGAGGGAAGGATTGATAGGAGTCTTAGCTGTCTCAGCTCGTTGCCCTTCGGAAGGTCCTTGAGCCGAGGTACTTCCCTCCTAAATCTTGAGCTTTCTCTTTAGTGGGTTCGGTTGAGGTTCCTGGATGACTGGGTATGAAAGTGTTGGTTGCTGCTGTCCATTGCCAGGATTGGAAATCCCGACAGGCACCTTACTAACATTGGCATTGTTAGCATTCAGATGAGCCATGACAGCTGCTACGGCTGCCGAGACTGCAGCTTGGAACGTAGATTCATCGAATAAGAGGGTAGGTTTCTTGCTTCTGGACTGGTTGAGCTTCTTCAGTGGCATGGTTTCTCCTACACGGAAAGGAATACAAGATGATGAGAGATGATGGCTAGCCTGGACATATCTGTCCTGACTGTGTTAGGCATAACTTTTCCCGTGCCTCGGGTACTGGTTGTCTGAGTGTCGACCTACATCCCTATGATGTAGTCCTGGTAATCAAGGTAAGAGTATGAGTGTCGGAAAAAGGCCATAAGATGCAAGTCATTCCTACTAAGTTACCTTTTATACTAGGAAAGGTTTCACTCTCCGGCCTGGAGAGATCTGAGAACTGTTCGAAACGAAACTGCAGAAAGAGAGGCTCATGAAAGCTCATGGCTAAACACTCTCAATAAAGGTGCGGGGATCTGCCCTAATCGTGTATCTGGCAACGGGAAATGACGATTTACCTAACACATAGCGTGAGTAGTGTAACCACTAACTCGCTAGATTGTATTAATTTATGGGTGTATTAGTGTGTCGAACATGAGGAAAAGACAATTCCTGGGTTCCATGTACTGGCTCCCTCGGTCTGCCTCGTATCTTTGACTGAAGTTGGCGTTGGTTTCCTTCGGATAGTTACCTAGGGTTCTCTCCTCGTATGCACATATTGAATCTCTACTCCGCCTTGCCTCCGAATCTAACTCTGGGTGTCATCGCTTCATGACGGATGACTGGAATCTCGGAAGCTTGGGCGAATCTCTCACCACTGTCCCTAAAAGATATAGGCACTTGGTGAATTCAATAGTCCCAACCCAGTTCATTTATTTCCGAACTGGAAATCTTCTCAATGAACTTCTTCGGGGTCGAAATCAACTCTTCTGTCAAGCACTGAAGAGGATAGGGTTTTCTACAGGGTTCGTGCGAGAATGGAAATGTCTAAAGAATCCTAAGAGATTATTAACATTTCACTGGGTGATCCATATCGAGTCCTGCTACGATTACATAGGGTATACAAATCATATATAACTTAGATCCGATAGGCCTTCGAATATGTGATACTACTCTAGAGCCACATCCCAACGAGGAAAAGGAAATAGAGCGAAACCACACATTCTTAGCCTATGGGATCCTTATTATATATAACCTTGGGAGTATACCCTCTGTAGTTGTAGGTATATCAATAAGGATCTTTTTAGTTCTTCACACAAGGTTAGTTATGGATCCCAAAATACCCCTATGGTATTTTAATTCTTGTTTGTTTCCTTATCTTCAGAATATGAATTCTGGGATTAGTGTGAATCTTTTAGTGATCCAAAATACTCCTATAGTATTTTATCTTAGTGTTTGGCTCTAACAATCCTAGTTGGTAAGTTTCAAACCTGTTGTACACCACAATCACTCCCAAGCACATGTTCATCGCATCTCGGATAAATGTAGTTGATCAGGTTACATTTATCCCAGCTTACGATTACATAACTGCCCAGGTTTGACAGTAATGCTCAACATCCGAAGATTTTTATTCTTGTTGTTCTTGTGATACTTGTGTTCGAGTGTTTAGTTTCTGGATGTTATTATACTTTGGTAAAATATGGTTATATTTTAAAGTATAATTCTTGGTCAGATTGTTTTATCCCTTTGTATTTATAGGATGTATATCTTTTATGAATTGATATACTTAGCTCACTATAAACAATGCTCTGATACCAATCTTTCACACCCCAAAACCGGAACGGCGGAAACGTTCTGGGGTGGATGGCGTCATGTCAAGTACCACAACACATGCATTATAGTAATCAAAGTACAACAAAACATTGCATTAATAGTAATAGTTTTACATGGTTACATTACAATACATCGAAGTAATACAAGTAAATATAAGTAAGTATGGCATGGCACTAAGCTATCTTCATCAACTGCTCCGGGGATGTACCTGTCTAATGCTAACCTGAGAATACAAGTTATTTGAAAAGCGAGTATCAGCATTTTTACAAATGCTGGTGAGTTCATAAGCATTTAGTGACGTTTTTATTCAAATAACTTTAATAAAAGTAGTAGTTTAAGAGATTACAGTGTATTAGAGTTCTTTCCAGAAAATCCTATATTTTCTTTAAAAAAATCAGCCTTCTACCAAGACTGGTCAGTGTTATGTGGTAAAAAGTAGTTTTCCCTTAATTGTTATCATTATCAAAATACTAAATTTGATTATTAAAGAAAACGAGAGACAACAGGGAAATAACATATGCCTCAGCAGTGAGGACTGTTGACTAAGGAAAAAGAATCATAGACTCCAGGAGAGTATCGAACGAACGACACGCATGGCTCAGTCTAACAGAAAGAGACACAGACCCTAGGCGGTACCAAATGAAAGGTACAACTAGTAAGGTCTAATACAGTGAACACAGACCCCAGACAGTACCAACTGAATGATACGTCTAGCAAGGTCTAAAACAGTGAATACAGTGGATACAGACCCCAGACAGCACCAAATGAATGATGCGTCTAGTAAGGTCTAAAACAGAGAATACATACCACAGACAGTATCAAATGAAAGATACATCTTGCAAGATCAAAACAGTGTGACTCTAAAAAATGGGTTACCAGCATACAGTGTAAATTGCTGGCGAAATACCATTACCTTAAGGCCAATGAAATATAAGGTAACCCGGGATACTCGTAACCATACTGACTAGAGTACTAGACGCCCTACAAGCGTCTAAAATATGACATTTGTCACCCGTTAGCTTGGTAGGTCGGGACTGTAGCTACCAGTCTGGGTGCGGGGTTGTCAATCCCGTATAGATCTATACACACAATGTACGCTCTCCCTACAGGAGATTCTGGTTACCAACTAGACGACGGAGAAGGCCGTGTCCTGAAGATGCATCCCAAATAGTGGGTAGAGACTTCCAAATAGTGGGTAGTGTGTAAGTGTTGAACTAGAGGTAGAGACTTCCAAATAGTGGGTAGTGTGTTTCTAATCTAAGTGTTGAACTAGAGGTAGAGACTCTTAACTGAACTGACTAGAGCATGCCTGTACGTCCATACTCGTATACATAATATATAACTAATGAATCAAACGACCTTCGGATGGCCATCCGATCCCACCATACCACATCTCAACGAAGAAAAGGAAATAGGGCGGACAAGCATCCTAAGTCCTTCAATTCATTACTTATATGCATCTAGACAAGCATAGACATACATCTAACTACAACTGAGTGAGTAACAAGTAGGAGTGATTCTTGTGAAGTAGGAGTGTCTAACGAGTGAAGTAAGAGCATTCAACAAGTGAAGTAGGAGCGTATCAAGTATAAGTGATGTAAAAGCGATATCAAGTATAAGTGAAGTAGGAACGTATCACTAAGTAAGAGTGTGAACAAGTATAAGCGTCCATCAGGTATAAATGTATCATGAAGTGGAAACGTTATCAAGTATAAGTGTATCACAAAATGGAAACGTTATCGAGTAGAAGTATAAAAACATAGACGTAAACTTTGGAAAACATTTATATTTTAAGAAAATTACGACTTGATATTCCTTTGTGAAATAAGTTTGATTTAAAACTTTTAGAAATTCTTTGGAAACCTTTCATAAATCAGTTTGAAATGAAACTTTGATAAAGCAGTAAAAGTAAGAACTTGAACAAGTGAAAACCTTTTAGAAAACCATTTATAGTGTCCTACTCGGTAAAACAGTATACAGTGTCGTAAATCCTTGTGCATGCGGGTTATCAATCACATGTGATTGATATTATAACTGGCATGTTTAACTTGTTTTCCCCCCTATAAAACATGTAAAACGTTAGAAGGTTCATTCAGGGGTATGAAGTCACCTGGTGTAAGTAGGTTCGACGAAGGTGTCGTTTGGGCGTTCGGTGTCACGTAAGGACTCGAACACACTCAATGACCTATTAACATATGATAACATATTTTCACATACAATTAGTATATTTAATACTAATTAAACATGTATACGCACACAAAGGAGCGGGAAACACTTTGGTTAAGTGGTTGGGTGTCCCGGGTAGCATCTAAAGGTGTGTATGGCTTAGGAATGGAGTTTACTATCCGAGAGTAAACTCCCAAAGCTATGTTTACGGCCCAGGGACTACTCACCATGAGTTTACGGCTGTAAACTCATGGTGAGGGGTTCTAGTGTGGTTTAAAGCTTAATCTTGTTAGTGGGATTTTTCCAGGTCTAATTCCAAAAAGGCATGAGTGGGTTTAAGGCTCCTAAGGGCTTCTTTAGGGAGTTTACGGCCCATGGACCATCCCCAAGGGAGTTCACGGCCGTAAACTCCTATGTCTTGAGTTAAGTGAAGTTTTAAGCCCATAATACCTTCCTAGCATTTTATAGAGATAGTCTAAGGCCATTTGGGGGACAAAACTTAATGTTTTGGCATGTTTAAGGGTGTTTACGGCCCTGGTACATGCCTGGGCCGTAAACTCCTTTTGTCCCTTCATTTTTTTGTGTTTAATTGATCAAAACCCGAAATATCAAGTCCCTAAATTTTGTATTAAGCCTAAGGGTGGTTTGGGAGTGTTTTTGGAGCATTTTAACAAGATTTAGAGGTGTTTATGGCCTAAGCATGTGCTTGGGCCGTAAACTCTCTTTTATGCCCAAATTTGATTGTTTTAAATGTGCAAACACTCCTAGGCTAATTCCTCTATTAGTTTCCAAGCATTTAGGGACATTTTGGGGTCATTTTGGCCTCATTTTAGGTGTTTACGGCCTAAGGAGGAGCTTAGGCCGTGAACTCCTTTTCAACAGCTTAAATGGTCCAATTCTAAGCTATAAACACGAATCATAATGTTTAGAGTAAGCTAGGGTATGTGGACTTACGATTTGGAAGCGTTTGGTTGCGGATTTGGGTCGAAAATGAGTCTAGAGAGAGAGTATAGAGAGAGAGAGGGTAAAAAGTCTCCAAACGGAGTTTACTCCCCTTTATATATGGGTGGGAGTTGGAGCTCAGTGGGAATCTACCCAATACTGCCGTTATACGGGGCTTTTGGTCGCACCCGATTTAGTGGTCGTAATAATAAAACTAACTTTTTCCAATTAAATGGAAATGTGTGTTATGTGTTTTTATTTCCTTTTATCACGACTTAACGGCATATTAAATATAAACCAATGAAATGTTTATTTAATTGACGACCTCTAATTAACGGAACTTTTATAAACTGGAATATTCCGTTAACGGTAACGGGGAAATGTAACGGAACAACTTGGGTTGTCATAGGACTGGGATTGTAATTATAAGATAATTGCTATTTGGGCCATGGATTGCCTTATATTATAAGGTGGACGAATTCTATGGGGGAAGCCCATATGAAATCGTCCAAGGCCTTGAGGAAAGAGCTCCATGGGTTGCTTAGGGCATAAGCATCAAATTAGGGTTTCCTTGTTAGATAACCCTAATAGCCTCCTATATATATATGGATCCCTTATGACCCAAAAACGTGGCTAAGACTTCTCTAGGGTTTGTAGATGGTTTTGGGCAGCCTTCATCCTCTCTCCTCTTCATCCTCTTGCTTATGGTGTTTATGAACCATTAGAGGAGTGACAATTGTGACTCTAGGCTTTCTAAAGTCAATACAAGGAGATTTGGGATTGTTATTGCTACATAACAATCAAGGTAATATCTTAAACCTATTCTTATGTTAATATGATTACTTAAATGCTAGAATTAGGGTTTATAGTCTTGGATAACTTGCATGTACAATAGAGAAACCTAGATCCAAGCATTAGGGTTTGTATGAGCACATAGGATGTTCTTAGGACCAAAACCCATCAGTTACAAAATTTGCAAAATTTGTGTTTTGTGCAGCGCGTGGTGCATGTTGGGTGCGTGATGCACGCTTCTAGAAGGTTAGAACATGGACCACGGAGAGCTTGACATGTGGCATAAAAATGGCTAGGGGTTCGTCACCTTATAATGTGCAACATGAAGCCTTTTTGCACATCATGCACCCCAAAATTGACTATAAATAGGAGGCCAAGCCTCATTCTTTCTCCTATAACTTCCCAAACACTCTCTCTTGATTTCTTTCCGTTTTAGCCCATTTTCTCTTAGTTTTAGCCTTTCACAAAGCCCTGCGACCCCTAAAGTAGTAGTAGCCAGTTAGTAGAAGCTCTACCTATACAATTTCCTAATCTGTATTTTAAGCTACACTCTAGCTTTTTCATTGTAACTTATATTTATAGCCATAAGTCGTTATTATGAACCTATAAATAAGATTTATCTGTAACGCCAAGTCACTTATATCTAGCTTGAAACAACCCAAAAATACGGTCCAAAATTTCGTTTTAGTTTATAAATAAAACCATAGTAATCCAAATCATCTCATCAAAACATACGTGATAATATCTCAAAACATCATATCCAAATACTGTATCAAAATCACATGTTAAAATATCAGAGTAAATCAAACCAGGCTAAACAATGTGGTGTATGCGATGTAGTCATCCCGAGCTCTTCCCCTTACTAGCGGAAGTACCTGAAACCAAAACTAAAAAATCTAAGCACGAAGCTTAGTGAGTCTCCCAAAATTACCACATACGATACACATAATAACATAATAACATACATCAGGCCTCACCCGACATCGGACGAACCCGGCATCGGACCAAAGTCTGGTATCGGGGCCCGCCTGACATCGGACCGAAGTCCGGCATCGGGCCCCGCCCGACATCTGACCGAAATCTAGTATACATATAACATATCAACAAGCATATAACTCGAACATATAAACATTCCTCGGGCTTGCCCTGGCATCGGACCGAAATCCAGTAACATATAACATAACATATAAACTAAACATTCCTCAGGCTTACCCCAACATCGGACCAAAGCCCGGAACATATAACACATAACATATAAGCTAAACATTCCTTGGGCTTACCCCGACATCAGACCGAATCCCGGAATACATAAACAAACACATGCAATAATCACGAAGACATCAAGCATACAAACATTCCATGGGATTTCCCCAGCATCGAACCGAAGTCTGGAACATATAACCTACATCGGGCTAACCCCGACATTGCACCTAAATCCGACATACACTAACATACATAAACGGGCCGGCATTGGTGCCTTCGGCCTGTTCCTACTAGAGGAAAACTCACCTCAAATGTCGAGTGAAGTAGCTGAACGTCTCAGCTCTTGCAACCGGATCTACTCACTCCCTATACAAAACAACCCCTTAGATACCATTCCTTACATCAAGACCCCTTCACGGGTCAAACTTGGTCAAAGTCAAGGTCCAATTCAAAGTCAACACAGTCAAAGTCAACAATCCAAGTTGACTTTACTCATCGAGTCATCCCCCTGACTCACTGAGTTTCCTTGCTACTCATACCCATGATAAAATGAGTCAATTCGTTGAGTCCCTATACAAACTCGTCAAGTTCTATCTTGTATAACATCGGGACAAATCGACTCAACTCGTCGAGTCACGCTCTGGACTTGCCGAGTTCCTTAGTCTGTTTAGGCCATCTTAATGGATTAATCCCCTACTCTTCAGATCTTAGCTTCATACTTCTCATATATACTGAAAATGTCCTTTTAAGGGTAAAGTTTCTAACTTTACCCGCTAATACCTTTACTTAATGGTTTTAGTTCAAACCCTAACTCCTTAGGACCTAGACCTTAGTCTACAAGCCATCCATGATATAACATGTTTTTTAAACAAGGAAACTTGACGAGTGTTCTCTGTTTTAGGTTGAGGACAATTGGGTTCCGAGGCGGGCCGGGCCTATGTAGCTCTAGATGAGTAGGGCACATGGGCGAGACCCGTGTGTTTATGGCAATACAGGTGAGACCTGGTAGAGACCTTTGAGTCAAGGTTTTGGATTCTGGATTGCAGGATCAAGTGGCTGGTCAGTGTGTGATGTAGAGGAGTTTATAGGATGGGTAGCCTTCTCATTTGGACCTTTGGGAACTTGGTGGTTGGACCAGGTGCGAGACTGGTAGTCTCAGCGAGGGTTAGGAACCATTATATCTCGGATTAGAGAGGGGTTGTCGTAAATTTGAAGGATTAGGGTGTAATTCAAGCGTAGATTTGTAGATCTCGGGTCATGAGTTGAATATCAGGTTGGTTGTGGATGTTTTCGGGTGAGGCCTTCTCTTCTGAAGGATATGGTTTAAAGAATAAGAATGTCAATGGTGTCAGTTAAAGGGTTCAGTGTCAAGGGATAGTTTTAATTTTTTTGGCAAATCAGGCTCTTGTGTTTTGGGTTGGTTCTATATGTGTAGGGGTCAAGTAAGTTTGGGGTTTTGGATTTTCAAATTGATTTCATTATATGATTGGTCAGGGATTTCTTCAGATGTATTAGACTCGGGTGGGTCATCTCGTATGGATGTAGGAAAACCATAGCATGCATGGAATCGGTAAATGGTAGGCGATGGAGGCCAGTTGAGATTTAAGACTACAGTTGATCTTGTAACATTCTCTTTTGGCATTATATTTGATGGCATTAGGTTTGTCAGGTTGTTTTGATCTATTGTAGCCATAAGTAGCGAGATAGCTTGGGCAATTATCGCCGGATGTGTCTTTCATTCGAAAGTCGCATGGGGCGAATTAGTGTGTCTTTTGACTCAGCAACCGGATGGGAATTCGGTGTTTCAGTTAGTGGAAGAAAAGTTGGGACCATGGAGGTCCCGACTACTTTTGAAAAGCAGCTAGGAGTCAGCATGATGTTTTGTGAAGTATTAGTGATATGGGATACGTGTGTGGAGTTGCTTGTTATTCGAGAAAATGCTATGTCGCTTATAGATGGATCAAATAATCTCAGAGTGGTTAAATTGACCCTGTTGTGGAACTCTCGTCTGAGCTTAACCGTTGCAGGGATAAGTCTTCTACTCGAAGGATTATCTAAGCCTCATGTCAAGTCTAAGTGTTCCGCAGTGATAATTGGTATGTGATTCTGTTTTCTAGTGGAGACCTCAAGTTATCAGAAGATGTGTAGTCAGTTGGGAGATAAGTGGAATGTATTTAGCAATGGTTTAGTATGGGCGGTCTGTCATGGAATCAGACCATCTCGAGACTTCATATCCCAGATTAAGTGGATTTGTTTATGTTGTAAGGAATGATTTTTAATAGGATAAAGGATTCGTTCATCTTCAGGTTGAAGAGCCCCGCCAAGGCTGGTTTCGGTTGCCTTGGAGAAGGCTGGGTTTGCTCGGGGTTGTGGTCGTGCTGCTAAGGTTGTCTGGTGTGTCGGGGATGATAAGGAATTATTTCGAGGATGAAATCTAATTTAAGTTGGGGAGAGTCATAACACCCTGTTCTAAATCGACTTCGAATTCAAGGCTGCAACCTGAATATCAGTCATCATAAGGCTTAGGGCCTTTGAATAGGTGAGATTTAGGCTCATTTGGGTGTGAGTGATGTAATTGAAGTGATCCAGGTGTTCAGTTTGTGTTTTGGAGCCTAGGGGTAGTTTAGTAAAGTGTATTTTCGGGATTTTGTGGGAATTGTATTTTTTCGGAAGGTCTTAAGGCTGGTAAGAGTTGATAGAAGTGTAGGGATTCTCGTTACCTTTCCGTGGATATAAGGATTGCCGGAAATGGACATATAACAAAAAAGTTATGGCCTTCGGAAGTTTAGTGGTTTTAAGGTTTAGCCGGTTACAATGGGCGTACACAAAGGGTACCCAGGGCATACTAGTGAAAAGGGCAGTATGTAGGGTGTACCTTGGTGTACGTTGGGCGTACTGACCAGGATGGTCACGGATAGTCTTCAGAGTATGCTGGGCGTAACATATGTATGTTGAGCGTACTCTAATCAAACCCAAACCCTATTTTAGGGTCTTGGACCCTATTTAAGCTCCTTATCTCATAACCTAACCCTAATATCTTCAGCCTCCATCCCTCTAAACCCTAGAAATCGAACCTTATCCCCCATTTGATTGATTCTTTAGCTTCAAAGTGATTTATGTGTGTTTTTAGTGCTTGAGGAGGAAGCAGGAACTTCTTGAAGAGTCATTTCTTGAATTAGAGCTTTTGGATCCAAGCTTTGTTCACCTAGATTTAACTTCTGAAGGTATAAAGTCTCAACCTTGACAACTCTTTCTTGTAGATCTAACTAGGTGGCATTTTGTTATATTTTGGTCCCTTTATGGTGGTTCTTGTGAGTAGAAGTTACTCCAGAACCTTTGGGCTTCATATTTAGTCCTTCTTGGGGTTTTGGAATCATAGAATTTGGATCTTGATGAGTATAAACCTTCCATGCATAATTTAGTAGTCTTTGGTGAATCTTGGGACTTAAGGTTTTGATTTGGGTTCCATTAAGTCATGTTAAGTCATAAAGTTAGGAACTTTATGACTTAAGAAGTCCCTTTGAATTAGATATGGAAGTTTGGACTAAGGTCTTAAGGTATTAAGAAGTTTCTAAGACGTTTGGGAGTGATTTTTGACCCTTGGAATTCATTTTTGGTTTTGGGCTTCATTAAGCCATGCAAAGGTTTAAAGCCTTCGACTTTATGGACCAATTCACTTATATTTAGCTATTATGAGGTTTTGGACGTCTTGGCTTAAGCGATTAAGACATTTTTTAGATTGGTTGTGAGCATGGTCAGTACGCGGGGCATACTGGGTTTCTTGGTCGTACACTTAGCGTACTCACTAAGTACGCGGGGCGTACTCAGTCTGGTGGGACTTTGTAATTCGGTTTCAAGTTTGGGCTTTCTTTTGGGCTTGGGTGTTGGGTTATTAATGGGCCTTCTGAGTACAAGTGTTTTGGACAAGGAAAAATGGTTGGGCTATATGGGTAAGGCCCATGTAAGGGGTTTAGGCCTAATTTAGAAAATTGGGCCATATTTGGGCCTTGGTTGATTAGTTGGCCTTTGGGTCTCACAGATTGTGAGTTTGGGCCTTAGTCTTGGACCCAGATAGCTTAGTGGTAAAATGGTCTTTTACCCCAAGTATGGATTTATGGCTATGGAATGGAACCCAATTGCTAATTGGGTGTTGTTTTGACTTTGATAGTTCGGGGATCTGCCAGTCAGCAGCCAAGGATTTTTTTGTGTGTTTTGGCAGTGTGAGGTGAGTCTTCTCACTATATCCATGGGTCGAAGGCACCAATGTCAGCCCATTACTTGTTATATGGAATGCTAGTTGTCTCTGTGATACTTGCATGAAAGACCATGGGGGAGCCCATGACACTTGGATATCATACCATAGGGGGAGCCCATGGCATTCCAGGTAAAGACCATGGGGAGCCCATCGCACCTAGATATCAGACTATAGGGGGATCTCATGGCATTCTATGTAAAAACCATGGGGCGGCCCATGGCAACTATATGTATGTCGCATGATATTCGGTGGTTATGTGTATGTGGTATTTTGGGGAACTCACTAAGCTTTGTGCTTATGGTTCTCAATTTATGTTTTAGGTACTCTAATTTTCAAATGGAAGAGCTCGGGATGATTGCAGAGCACACACCACGTGTTTCCACATTCTATGAATTACTCAAATTTGATTATGTTTTGCTAAACCTTGTTTACCTTGGTTTTATGGGAAAGATATGTATTAACAATTTATTAATCTAAAAACAAAAAAAAAATCATGTCATGATTTTTGGGACATTACATTATCAGTGATTCCAAGTCATAATATTGATTGACCTACTTATGGGAGAGGTGTGTAGAATGGTCACGTTCGCTTGGTTGTTAGATTTCAGAAAAACTATATGTCGAAATGATCATGCCTCACAACTGTCTTGCCTGGCTGATCGTTACTTGATAGATCTTAATGTAGACATTGAGATTAGTGAGGATCTAGACTATTATTAGTTACCAGGATCATTAGACTAAAACTATGTATTAATTAAACTTAGGCCATGGGAATATCTAACGTATTAGGCGGAACTCTGCCCAGATCACCAATCACCCACCTAAGTCAGGTGAGCATAGTCCATTTCATGAACATGATTTAATACAAGTATTTAATTAAAGTATTAAATATATGATGAGAATCGTATATGAATTATATGCTTATTGCTTGGATTGTATGTTAATAAATGTATATATTATGCTATGTGCGAACAAGATAGGGTTCTGTTTAATGTTAGGTTTAAATAGATAATATCAAATAATAGTACTAAAAGTAGCATTGCTAAGAAAACAAAAGAATAATAATACATAATGCTCTGTAGGGAATATAAATACACTAGAGCTAGGTTAGTGTCGCCCAAGAATAGAGTTGGTATTAAAAGTTTGTTATAGGCACTGTAATCTAGTCTAGGGATAAACTTAGACTTGCGGAAGGTACTTAGTTCAATTAAGTTTGATATATGGTAGTCTCGTTAGGAGAATGTGCGTAACCTAGGAACAGAGAGTAAAGTTTTGTTTCATGACACTTTAGGTGTCGATGTACGATAACTCTGTGCGGGAGTACGATATAGTATTCCCTTTGGGATAACCAAATATGGTGGGTCCCAATCAGAAAATTATAATGGTATACCTGCATATACTTGGATAACCAGAAATGGTAGGTCCTGATCAGACAAGTGTAATGGCATGTCTGCATATTCTTTGTGATTTATACAGGTCAAGGAAGCCCCTAGCTATATAGTCAATCTTTTTATGGTTCATCAGGCAAGATAATTTTCCCTTGACAATCATGGCCTATGATCTGCGAGGGTCGGTAAGAATAGATATGTAGGAATGTAAGCCTATATGGATATAGTATGGTAACAATTAGTTTTGTAGGTCTGATAACTAATGAATATTATCATATCAATGTTGTGGGATTGACATCCCTATGTATCTCACCATGTTTCCCCAACCCGACCCACATAGTTTATATGTGTCACACGTATCAAGACTTAAGCTATTGGAACTTGGTTAGGATGCTGAGTGATTAAGAGATAACCTACAATAGTATTCAGGACGATCAAGTTTGTACTATTTTTATTGGTTATGACATTGTTAGGGTTTTAACATTTTGGAACAAATATTTGTAATCAAAATGATCGTATTGAGATTTTCCAGAAATATAAATAAATGATATTTAAAGCGTAAATAAAATTTTAATTGGTTCTGAAAATTAAAGGATGTTACAGTCGTGCACGCACTACTGCGCGTCATACACGACACACGTTTTTAATGTCTAGATCCGTCAGGATACGGTTGATGCGGCACAATGCAGGGAAGACATGTGGCAGCTCCCTGATGTAGCCTTGCGTATAGGACATGCGACACGATGCAGTACACACTCCAAAAACTCCTATAAATAGGAAAGTCCGAAAAATAAACTACACACCTCCATAATTCACTCATTTTATCTCTCTCTCTCTCTCAATTGGAGATTTTCTTACCTCCCGAGTGGTCCCCGAGCTTTTGATGATCCAACAGTTTGCTTCAGGTATTCAAAAGCACGCTTCAAGGATAGGTTCACGACCCCATATGGCGAGCTCCTAGTGAACTAGATTGCCCATTGGAGGTTGAGATTGTTGATGATCTTCCGATGAGGGTTACGAGGGTTCATTGGGGTTGTATTTTTGAGGTTTTCAGTGAGAGATACCCAATTGACTTGGTTCCCATTCCATCATGCGAGATAAAGGTAATTATGGGTATAGACTAGTTGAGCCCTAATGGTGATATGATTGACTGCGGGCACCATCTAGTGAGAGTTCGAACCCTAAGTGGGGGATAATCGGTTATTCATGGCGAGGGTGCACAACATGGGTCAACTCTTTGTTTAGCTACGAAAGCTATGAGATACCTATAGCAAGGATGTTATGGATTTTTGGCGTATGTGTCTGGTACTCGAGTTGAGGGGAAGATGACCGTTGATGATGTGCCTATTGTTCGGGATTATCTCGATGTGTTTCCTGAGGATTTTTCGGGAGTGACTCATGAGAGGCAGGTGGTGTTCTGGATTGATTTGGTTCCTGGTATGGCTCCGATAGCCAAGGCATCATATCTTTTAGCACCTGCAAAGATGCAGGAGTTGTCTACATAGCTGCAGGAGTTGTTAGAGAAGGAATTTATCAGGCCAAGTAGTTTGCTATGGGGAGCACCGATCCTATTCGTGAAGAATAAGGACGGTTCACACTGGATGTGCATTGACTACCGGGAGTTGAACAAGTTGACGGTGAAGAACAGTTACCCACTCCTGAAGATCGGTGATTTTTTTCGATCATTTGTAGGGTGCGTCTTGGTTATCTAAAATCAATTTTCTTTCGGGTTATCAGCAGATGAGGGTTCAGGATGAGGATACTCAGAAGATAGCGTTCATGACTTATTATGGTCATTACTAGTTTGTGGTGATGCCTTTTGGGTTATTCATAGATCTCATGAATCATTTTTGCAAGCCGATGTTGGACCGGTCTGTGATTATATTTATCGATGATATCTTGGTCTATTCTAAGATGAAGGAGTAGTATAAGGATCATTTGTGGGAGGTTATAGAGACTCTAAGAAGGTAGAGGCTTTATGCCAAATTCTCCAACTGCAAGTTCTAGCTATGTGAGGTATATTTTTAGGGTACCTCGTCAACCAAAAGGGTATACTGCTCAATCCGGCCAAGATGGAAGTCGTGATGCAATGGGAGGTTTCGAGGTCTTAGATTTAGAGTTTCCTTGGTTTAGCAAGATATTACTGGAGGTTCATTGAGAATTTCTTCAGGATAGCAGTCCCATTGACAAGATTGACAAAGAACACCGTCACTTTCTGCCGGAGGCCTGAGTAGCAGACGACATTTGAGACCTTGAGACAAAAGTTATGTGAGGCTCCAATCTTGGCTCTAACCGAGGGCATGATCGACTTTATGGTTTACTATGACACTTTGATTATGGGTTTAGGTGCATTGCTTATATAGAGGGGTTATGTGATTGCTTATGCATCGACAAAGAAGATCGTCACTTTCTGTCGGGGGGCTGAGTAGCAGACGACATTTGAGACCTTGAGACGGAAGTTATATGAGGCTCTAGTTTTGGCTCTACCTGAGGGTGTGGTCAACTTTATGGTTTACTATGACACTTCGATTATGGGTTTAGGTGCAGTGCTTATGAAGAGGGGTTACATGATTTCTTATGCATCAAGTCAGTTGAAGCGTCATGAGGCAAATTATCCTACACATGATTTGGAGCTGGGGGCTATGGTTTTTGCCTCAAGATTTGGAAACATTACCTTTATGGGGTCCTTTGTACCATCTATACGGATCATAAGAGTTTGAGGTATTTAATGGATCAGTCGAATCTGAGCATGTGTAACACCCATAAAATTCATGAAAATTTTAAACTTTTAAAAACATTCAAAATCATCATTGTTTACAACTTGCTTTCAAAATAAGTTCCATATCAAAGATATCCCAAAATCATGAAACAAAAACATGAGGAGGTGCATGATCACGCCTTCGCCTTCTCACGATCCTAGGAAGTACCTGAAACATAATCCAAAACTATAAGCCCAAAGCTTAGTGAGTTCCCCCAAAATACCAATACAAACAACAACACAAATATAATAACAGCATATTATGGGCCCAAACAACCATCAGTTTAGAATTCCCCAGGCCCTCAACCATCAGGTTGGAATGCTAATATTCTATGGGTCTAGTCAACCTTCGAGTTGCAATACCCCAGGCCTCAACCATCTGGTTGGAATGCCAACATACTATAGGTTTAATCATCCTTGGGATGGAATACCCCCGACCCTCAACCATCGGGTTGGAATGCCCCGGTCTATTGGCTTACGCACAAAGCAGAAAAGCCTCAGCCACCAATCAAGCATGTGCACATATAACAGATAATCATATAACAGTCTACAACCAGTCAAACAGATCTAATAGACCACTAAGTATAGCATTATCCTAACTACCAGGATACCGATCTACAGATCATAACAACATAGCAACATCCATCTTCTAGGATACCGATCTAACATATCATAACAGCATAACAACATGCGTAACAGTAAATCAATCCACTGGGCCGGTATTGGTGCCTTCAACCCGCAAGTATAGTAAGGAACTCACCTCACAAGCAGCACTGACTGATAAGATCCAACTCTCAAATTTTAGCTCCTGACTCAAATGCCTACAACCACCATGTGACCATTTCCATCAAAACCCCGAAATACCCAGAATTCCCTTAAGAGTCAAGCTTGGTCAACCATGGTCAAATTCAAAGTCAAAGTCAACAGTCAAGGTCAACAGTCCATGTTGACCCAACTCGTCGAGTATACCTATTAATTCCTTTAGCATTCAGAAGTCGGGAACAATCCCAACCAACTCGCTGAGTTGGCTGGAAAACTTGTCGAGTTTTACCCTCTTACACATTATGTCCTTTTTCATAAAGTCTAATGTTTCAAGATGTAGATCTAGCACCCAAGAGCTGGAAAATAACGTAAAGTTGCCAACTTTACATTCATGCATGCCCCAAAGAGGCTCTTACTCTCAAGGAAAGCTTAATAAGGGATCTTAAGCATGAAAGAGGCCTAGAACTTAATAAAGTTTGCAACTTTAAGCCAAAAGAGGCCATCAGACGTCCAGATCTAAAGTGATAACTCCATGAAATGCTCAACCCCATGAACAATCCAAAAATGAGTCAAATATGACAATAAACTTCCATGGAAGAGATCTAAGCAAATAGATAAGAAAGTTTTCGACTTTTTACCTCAAAAGAGTAGCTAAACTCAAGGAGATTCTAGATCTATAGCTTTCCCTTCAAGCTAGGCACCACCAAATTCAAGCTATTTCAAAAAAATGAGACCAAAAGAAGCAACTTTTAAGCTCGCACACTCAACTTGGGGTAAGATGCATGAATTCTAGGGTTTCTGCACAGAGGAGGCGATTAAGGAGGCCATCAATGGGACTTAAGGCCTTTAATAGGGTGCAACACCCTAAAAATTAAGGTTTCATATTTAGCCACAAACTCGTCAAGTTTTCCTCTCCAACTCGTCGAGTTGGTCCAAAAAGATCTGCCCAAAAACTTTCAACACGTCGAGTTGAGGCCATCAACTCGACGAGTTCCCAGGAAAATTTGCCCTTTAATAAAAATTCTCATACCTGGGAATCGGGATGTTACAGCATGAGGCAATGTAGGTGGCTTGATATGGTGAAGGACTATACTTGTAATAATTTATATTAGTCTAGAAAGGCCAATGTGGTGTTCGGTGCGCTGAGTTGCAAAGTGATCGATGTACTTATTTGAATCTCTGTTTGAGGATGACGATTGTTACCCCCATTATTGTAGTGGATTCTCGAGGCACAAGTCGAGGCTATGAATGAGGAATACCAGAAGAGTGAGCGGATCGTGGGTTAGATCTCATTTTTTGATTACGACAGTCATGATTTGTGTAGCCTTGAATAGAAGGATCTCAATTCCTTATTTGGGAGGTGCGCGGCAGGTATTGATGGGATAGGATCACAAATTGAAGTTTTCAATTCATCCTGGAGCGAAGAATATGTATCGAGATCTTAGAGTTGATTATTAGTGGCCCTGCATGAAGGGAATGTAGCATGTTACGCGGAGAGGTGCTTGACTTTCTGGAAAGTCAAGGCCGAACATCATAGACCTCACGACAAGTTACAGCCGTTGGATATTCCCATGTCCAAATGGGAGTAGATTGCCATGAATTTTATCACCAAGTTACCGATGACAACGCATGGGGTGGATTCGATTTGGGTCATCATGTACCAATTGACCAAGAGCATGCATTTTATTCCTATTCAGGAGAGTATCACGTGAGATGGTTGCACGTCATGGGGTACTGATTTCAGTGATCTTGGATCGGGATGTTCGTTTCACCTCCAGTTTTTGGAGTAAATTCCATGAGGAGTTAGGTACTCGGTTGTAATTTTGTATAATTTATCATCCCTAAACTTACGGACAGAGTGAGCGGACGATTTAGATGCTCGATGATATGTTTTGGGCATGTGTGTTGGATTTTGGTAGAAGTTGGGATACATATCTACCCTTGGCCAAGTTCTCCTACAACAACATTTATCATGCTAGTATCAATCGAACTCCCTTTGAGATGCTTTATGGAAGGAAGTGTCGGACCCCAATTTGTTGGGGCAGGGTTGGACAACAAGTTATGGGGAGTATCGGGATGGTACTCAGGACTACTAAGTTGATACAACAGGTGTGCGGTAGGCTTCAGACTGTACAAAGTCGCCAGAAGAGTAATGTCGACTAGAGGAGATCAGACCTCGAGTTTCAGGTGGGAGATTATGTGCTTCTGAAGGTGTCAACTTGGAAGTGTATCATCCAATTTCGGAAGCGAGACAAGTTGGGTACTACTAAGTTGATACAACAGGTGTACGCTAGGCTTCAGACCGTACAGAGTCGCCAGAAGAGTAATGTCGACTGGAGGAGATCAGACCTCGAGTTTCAGGTGGGAGATTATGTGCTTCTGAAGGTGTCACCTTGGAAGTGTATCATCCGATTTCGAAAGCGAGACAAGTTAGATCCCTTCATGATTATCACCCGGGTGAGCAATATTGCATACTGATTGAATCTTCCTGATGAGCTCAGCTAGATCCACAATATGTTATATGTCTCTTAGGTGAAGAAGTGTTTAGACGATGATTCCACAATAGTTTTGTTGGATGATATTTAGGTGGACGGGTGCCTAAACTATGTGGAGTGACCAGTTGCAATTCTTGATAAGAAGACCAAGGCCTTGCGCAACAAGGTACTAGAGTTGGTGAAGGTGCAATGGCAGCATCGAAAGAGTTTCAAATGGACATGGGAACCCGATGAGGAGATGAGAGAGCATTACCCAGAGTTATTTGCAGCAACAGACTTCAAGGACGAAGTCTGATTCAAGTGGGGGAGAGTTGTAACATCCAGACTCCTGAGGTATTTAATTTAATTTAACTTAATTAAGTTCTGGGTTGCCACGATGTGGTGGATACACCACCATAACGTGACATATCAAGAATGTTCGCGAACTTTGTTTAAGTCGCCTATGTCATTGTGTGGCAGCCATCTAAGGATAAAAACCCTAATTAGCAGGTCTTAAGCCATATTTAAGGAATGTATAAGCTAGGGTTTGCTCACCCTCAACCTACAATACTCTTTTTTCAAACCCTAATAAGTTCTAGCCTCATTGATCTCATTTTTGAAGAAACTTGTGGTGTTTTTGGCCTTTTGAAGGAGAAGGAAGCTGGTCTGGTGTGGTAGTTCACCTTGCACACATCATCTTCATCTTCTAGAACATCTTCTGGACTTTTGTAAGTATTAAAGACTCAAACTTTTAAATTTCATGATTCTAGATCTTAATTTTCCCCTTATTCTTCATGTTGTGAAAGTTGGAATGGATGGATACCATAAAGTTTGCAACTTTATGGATCCTTGAGATCATTTTGGTGATATATGTTCCATATCTAGGATTCCTTAGAGTATTTAGTCTCATGCATAAGTTTGAGCCCTTTTCTTCCTTGGTTTTGACCTTTTATAGGTGAGACATGTATGTCCATAAAGCACAGATTTTTATGGTGTATTTTGGGTATGAAAGTATTCTAGAAAGTTGGTTGGGTGAATTGGTTGATTAAGAGCTTAATGGGTTAGCCTATGCCTTAGGATGTCATTAAGGACTTAGGGTTGGAGATTTCTTCATAGTGGGGTGTCTTAATGGGCAAAGTTGGAAACTTTATCCATCAAGATATTGGGAAGAATAAGATCTAAGCTTTGGATCTCCTAAGGACAAAGAAAACAACTTATCCAGTTAAGCTGTTAAAACCCAATTCCCACGCCATGACACCTTGGTTGCCACGTTGTGGCGACTAGGAGGCTGCCTAACCGTTTTGTCTTATTCGATGCCACGACGTGGCTAAGGGATCGCCACGCAGTGACATTTCGCTGAAGTGTAATTTCGGACTCTTGACCTTGATCTTTGATCGTTGGCCTTTTGACTTCTGGATTATTTGCTTGTTTTGGGTTAGTGAACTAAGGGTTCACCCTGTATATATGTTTAGGTAGTTTTTAGCACCCGATTTTGGATTGTGTGAGCGGTTCACTTTCATCTGCAATAGCGAGGTGAGTCTTCACATTATACCGTGTATGATGCTAGATTGTTTGTGTAACTCTTTCATGTGTTGTATGTTGGGCGGGGCCCGTTTATATGTTCGACAAGGCTCATGGGTAGGACCTGTTTGTATGCTGGGTGAGGCTTGTTTATATGTTGGGCGAGCCTCGTGAGTGGGACCCTTTTGTATGTTTAGGCAAGTCTCGTATGTATATGTGGTATTTTGGAGGAACTCACTAAGCTTTGTGCTTACAGTTTTGTGTTTAAATGTTTTTCAGGTACTTCTGGTTCCAAGGGGAAGAGTTCGGCATGATCGCGTTGCATACCCTAGAGTTTTATTCTACACTATCTTTTGATGTATCACCGATGTTTTGAGGATACATTATCATACTTTGATTATTGTCTTATTAGAATGAATGGATGTTGGATTTGGTTAATTTAAAAATGAAATTTTTACCTTGTATTTTTGGGACGTTTCATCACAACTCTTCAAAACAAAGTTCAAACACTTCTTGCCTCACTAAAAAATAAAAAACAAGGTGTTTTTGATGATCTCATGATAGAAATTGAAGATAATAAAGGAGGTTTGTTTTTTGTTCATGGTTATGGTGAAACAGGAAATACCTTTCTATGGAAGACGTTATCAACAACCATAATATATAATGGACGTATTGTTTTAAATGTTGCTTCAAGCAAACTTGCTTCTTTGCTAAACGGATTTAGAACATCACACTCTCGCTTTGGTATTCCTTTAAACCTTAATGAAGATTCTTTTTTCTATAAAGTGAAACAACAATGCCTCCAAATTACTAAAAAAACATGACTGGTTATTTGGGATGAAGCATCAATGGTTCATAAGCATGCATTCGAAGCATTGGATCACGCTATAAAGGATGTATTAAGTTTTGGTAATGTTAGCAACTCATATATCCTGTTTGAAGTCAAAGTAATCATATTTGGAGGTGAATTTAGATAAATTCTACCAGTTTTTTCCAATGGTAGCAGACAAGAAATTGTCAATGCATCTTTAAGTTCTTCATATATATATATATATATATATATATATATATATATATATATATATATATATATATATATATATATATATATATATATATATATAGCAATTGCAAAGTACTAAAATTAACGAAATACATGAGTTTGATTGTTGGAAGTGATCCATCTAAAGTACAACAAACAAGGTTAATTGCAAATTGGTTATTGGATATAAGAGAATGAAATACGGGTGGTTTTAATGATAGCAATGATTATTCATATTCCTAAGGAGCTTCTTATTACTCAATCTTGTGATGCCATAGGTTCATTAATTGAGTTTGTATATCCATCATTTTTTGAAAACTTCAACAATGCAAATTATTTTGAAGAATGAGCAATACTTGCACTGAAAAATGAAGTATTTCAAAAAATAAATGATTGTCTGCTTTCGTTGTTCCCTGGAGATGAAAAAGAATACATCAGTTCATATAGATCTGCCAATCAAAGATTCTTCACGATCTATTCGATGAGACTTTATACTCACTTGATGTTCTAAATGGACTTAAAATCTCTAGTTTGTTTAACCATAAGTTAATTTTAAAATTCAGTGTTCAGTTATGTTACTAAGAAACATCGACCAAAAAATGGCTTATGTAATTGGACTAGACTTCATGTGCTATCATTGGGTAATCACATCATAGAAATAGTGTTCATAACCGAAAGTAATATGGGATATCGAACTTTTATTTCAAGATTGTCTTTAACACCTCCAGACATCAAAATTCCATTAAAATTCAAAAGATGACAATATCCTCTAGCTCTTTTTTTTATGACCATAAATAAAAGTTAAAGCCAATCATTGCCAAAGGCTGGTTTGTTTTTATGAGAATCACTTTGCACATATAGTCTGTTATATGTTATTTTATCCAAAGTAAAAAATAGATAATGATTAAAATTATTGATTTTAAATAAAGATGACAAATTGACGAATAAAACTTCTATGTTGTATACAAAAAAGTCATTCAAAATCTATGTTAGAGTATTATGCTTATTTACTTATCATATCAATTCAACTTTACTTACATTCCGAAATGCATTGCATTTTGTATATGGACATTTAATATTTTTCTTTTTTCTATCTAATAATTTTAAACATAGTAACCTTGTTTCTACATAGGTCGTGTTTGGCAAAAGTAGTTGTTAGCTAGAAGCGGTTAGCGGGTAGCTGGTAGCGGAAAGCTGTGACTTTTATTTGTTATATGAGTGTTTGACAAAAGTAGCTGGAAGATTTTGAAATATATAAAATTATATAAAAGGACAACTGATTAAAAATAAATAAATATATAAAAATATTTTTAAAGGTAATTATGAAAATTGATTTCAAAAACTCAATAGCGTTTTGTTAAACGCTACATGAAGTAGCTTTTAGATTTGGAGCGTTTTGTTTAAACTAAAAACTAAACGTTCGTACTACCAAACGAAACTTTTGTTTAAACTATAGCGTTTTGTTAAAAGTTAAAAGCTAGAAGCTCGGAAATGCTTCCAAAAGCTCCGTACCAAACACGCCATGATAAGCAGAAAAAATAGTTGAATAATAAGGCTAGAGGGTGTGGTGCCACCGAAACCGCACTCCCTCCCCCGCCACATAAGCGCCATGTCATTTTTTACCATTCAAGTATGGTTTCTTGCCAGTTACCACACCAAGGGAGTGTGCCACAGTTTTAGTTTTAGTTTTAGTTTTTTTTTTTTTTTTTTTTTTTAATTTAATAAAACTTATTTTTTTAATAAAAAAAACATAATTTTAAAAACATAATATTTCATTAATTAAAAATACAAATACCATACATTACTTAATTTAAAAAAAAAAAAAAAAAAAAAAAAAAAAAAACCTAAAAATTTAGAAAAACAAAGTAGAAACATAAAACCTACAACTTAAAAAAAACACACACACACACACACGAAACGATTAAAAACTTGAAAAAAAAACTAGAAATTAGCCACGATTGATGTAACGGTTTTTCACTTCCTCCTTCATCGCCAAAACCACTTCAAGCTCGGCCCCGGTCATATTCGACGTGTCCATCGCTAGTACTCGCATGTCGCTCTCCCTTTGTTTTCGAAGCTCTCTTTCAGAAGCAATTTTCAAAATCTTGTCCATTTTGTCTTTTATACCCTTCATGTCGGTTCCCATTTCTTTCAAATCATCTGAATCCGACGCTTTGCCTTTGCCTTTGCTTTTTGATTTGTCTCTTCCCAATAATCGGGAAGGTGGTGAAGCTGGAACAAGTTCATCTTTGTTCAGATCAAATTGAACACGAGCATCTGATGTAGTGTGGTCGGACTCAGATGTTCTGCTGCGTTTTGACCCACTGTCGATATGCTGGTCAGATGTTTTGCTACTCAGCCATTTCCTGTTATCTTTAAAAAAATTCCAAACTTCAAGAAACTTGAAAAGCCTTCAGATTTTCTTTTTGATACACTTTCAACGCTTTCCTCAAAATCACTTCATCGCTTTATCCACTTTTCCATTGACGTTTCATGTTGTTCCACAAGTCATTAAACAACATGACTTCTTTGTTCATCTTCCCCCATTTAGAGTACACTTGATATTTTGAACAATATTCTCCACGGTTCATTCCTTTATGGAACCTGTGTAAAACACGAATCCAAAAGCGGTCATGCTTTTAGTCTTTTCCAACCGTCGCATATTCTGAAATATCGATCCAAGATTGTACCAACACTAACGCTTCCAAAGGTTCCAAACATCTAGCCTCCGCCTTCTCCTTTCTTTTAGTTGCTGCTCGAGTTAGCTGAGTCTTTGTAACGAATTCCGGTTCAGAATCAGAAACGACCGTTTCTGGCTGTGTTTGTGTTTGTTGAACAAACTCGGTTTGAGATAAAAAATCAAATGGATTAAAATCCGGGTTGGGTTGTGGTAGTGGTGGTGTTTGTGGTAGTGGTTGCCCTGGTCGTTGTGGAAAATATGGAAGCATACCGCCGTAGTGGTAACACGGAGGTGAGAAAATAGGTTGATCGAACGAAGGTCCTGGGGTGTTGGTGTTTCTGACTGGTGTTTTTTCTTTAGTAGGCCTTTTGGAAGAAGACATTTTTTCAAAAAAAATGGATGAAAAGATTGTGTAAATATTTGTTTAAAGATAGAGTGAAGGTGATGAATGGTTAAAATGGTAACATGTATATATATATATATATATATATATATATATATATATATATGAGTAAGATCAATTGAGAACACCAAAAAGGTTGAGAACGCGAGAACACATCTGGGCCATTAAAATATTCAAATCTAAGACTATTATCAAACGGGTAATTTATGTTGATTCTAAAACTATAGGTAGTAAAGTGTAACTTTTAAAATGGCATAAGGGTATAACAGTAATTGAAACTTTAGGTCAATCCTATAATTTCTCATTCCCATTGTTATTTCCATTAAAGATTGCCGTCTCCCTATTCATTCCCCAATCAAACGATTTTTTTTAGCCCTAATTGGACCTGCAAGCCGCTTTGAAGATAAAGACTATTGATGTAGTCGCTTTTTTTTCTCTACTCATCCAGAAAGCACCCTATTTCTCCTTCGTCTTTGATCTTCAACAATCCATCTGCCTCTCTGCAACGCCGCCCTTCCTTTTGCTGCCCTAGCCCCGAAAACGCAAGCTTCGCCGAAGATGGTTGCAGCGACGTCGAGTTCCCCAACCATTGAGGCGTCTATATCCAGTTTAGACCCGTCTCCGCCATAACTGAGATGCAAATATGGTCAAGATAAGCTCCTAAGAGGCTAACAGCCGCCGCCTCCTTCTGCTGCCCTAGCCCCGACAACGCAAGCTTCGCGAATCAAACTCAACCCGAATATGAAGCTTCGAATCAATTTCAAACTACAAACATCCCAATAGTGAACAGTCGATTTCGAATCTGATCTTAACTTTGATGTTCGTGGGAAAAATGAGTCTGAGCCCTGATTATCAAGCTCCGATCGTTCGCAGGTGAGATAGTTCGCAACAATATTGACTTCCAGGTTGACCAGCAAATAGCAGACATCCTTAGAGCATTCCAGTAAAGTTTCAATCTCGATTTCATTCAGTAAGAACATCATACTCCCGATTGCGAATCGATGTTAATACCTGAATCCAAGCATTCCAAACATAGGCTTGATTCAGATTGCAAATATGAGTTACGATTCCGAGACCTCGTTTCTGATTACATTCACAGGTGAAACATTCGAACCAAAAAGTCCACAAATCCAACTTTGACTTTTTAATTGACCATCCCGATTCCAAATCAATCGACAATATACTCCATAAATTCAGAATGTGTATTTATTTATGAATAACATTGTATTCATGTGGGAATAACAGTGCATTCATGTATGAATGAATGTATTTAGTTATGACTAGAGGTATTTATTTATTTATTTGTGAATAGCAAGGTACTCATTTGTTAATAACAGTGTATTCATTTGTGAATAGCAATGTAATCATGTGTTAATGAGTGTATTTATTTATGATTAGAGGTATTCTTTTTATTTTTAGTTGATTAAAATAAAGAATTTGGTTACTTGTAAGTTGATATGTATTCATTTGTGATTGGAGTAGTTTTATGTTTTTTGGAAAAAAAAATCATTTGTGAATATAATTGTATTGATTTGGGGTTGAATTTCTATTCATTTTTTTTTGAAGAAAAAAAAACGTGAAATAAGAGAAAAAATTTGATTTTTTTTCATTATTTAAATAAATTTTTGTAAAAATGTTTTTTATATTACATTAATAAGAAAAATAAAAAAATCGAATATTTTTTTTTGGTAACTGATCCTAAATTTAAGGGAATTTGATTGAATTTTATTTTATTTTAATTTAATTAACATATATAATTACTAATATACCCTTATAATATGATTGGTCCAGAAGTGTTCTCGCGTTCTCAACCTTTTTGGTGTTCTCATTTGATCCTCCCCATATATATATATATATATATATATATATATATATATATATATATATATATATATATATATATATATATATATACACACACAGAGAGAGAGAGGTAGGTTGAAATGTTTCTCACATCTATTGTATACTAGAATGCACCAATAAGAATTGAGTAAACATTAAATGTATATTAAATAATATCCATATTTATAATTCCTTTTTATGGAAACGAATTTAATTCGTCATTGATGTCAATAATAATAATATTATTTCAGAATAATTTCATATATAAAATAATAAGAGTGTATTCTAGGAGAACGAGATTATATTCTACTAGAATACACCATCATTCTTCATATTTCATACAATTTTATTGTATTTTAAGTGAGTGAGTCCTGAAATATTGTTATTGCTGACATATAAACCTAGATACGAATTCATTCTGAAAGAATTTTATTGCTAACATTAATGACGAATTTAATTAATTTTCATAAAAAGAAAATTATAATTATGGATATCATTTAATATACATATAATTATGGAAACCATTTAATATTTATCATTATTTAATTAAATAATAATATAATTTTACTAAATTCCTATTGGTGCATTCTAGCACACAATAAATTTAAAAAACACTTTAACCTAGCCCTATATATATATATATATATATATATATATATATATATATATATATATATATATATATATATATATATATATATATATAGTGGCGGACCTTAGTGGTGCCCCAGGGGTCCCGGGCCACTGCTCCGACGCCGGCACATAGTGTAAAAAAAAATTTAATGTCTTTTTAATGTTTTTTCTATTAGGTGCACCGGCTTAAAACACGAATGACACTACTAATATAGATTTATTTGGAAAAAAAAATTTAGTGTCGCCGCTATGAAAATGTTCTGCGTCCGCCACTATATATATATATATATATATATATATATATATATATATATATATATATATATATATATATATATATATATATATATATATATATATATATATATATATATATATATATATAATAGTAACAAAAAATACACGAATATACAGCTTTCTACGGTCAAAAGTTGACCAGCCAATCAGAGGACGCGGTCTTCAAAGGCCGTACTGCGGTCTTGGCCGCAGAAAACCGTGGCTTGAAGACGGTGTTCCAGATCCACGTGGCAGAAACCGCGGTTCCAAACCGCACCCCCACACCGATGACACCGATGAGTCTAAGTAGAAAAATATGAATCTATGAGGAAAAAAAAAAGGTTAGATTGTGCTAAGAAAAAACAAAGACGTCCATTTGCTAAACCCTTTTGCGGCAGAGTTCACATGATTGGCAGATAATGGTCAATAATCCAAACGTCCTGTTCAAAAACAGGGGCTCACGATTTTGACCAATTGACATTTATTATTTAAACCCTAAATTCCAATGCAATTTCCCAGAAACTAGTAGATCTACGAAGAAATCTCTCCCAATTTGAGAGAAGGCTCAAGGAAGGTAACAACTTTCCAAAGGAGAACGGGTATCTGATTCTTATTTCACCCCTACTGAAAGAAATTAAATGCATCAAGATACCTGCTCTCCTACGCAACTACAACTTAGAATCAATCAACATCTTAGGTTATATACCAAGGAATCTGAATTGGGTATTGCCGATCTCTTGTTATCTCCGCCGACTCTTGTTTATTGATCATTTCGATTTTAGCTGGAGGATTTTCAGTTTCTAAGGTTTATGTCGAGAAATCTGAATTGAGTATTGCGATTTCTTGTTATTCCGAAGGTTGTTTTTTTTGGTTTTTAAATTGCACGCAAGAGATTTACGGAAAGTAGATCAACAGAGATCCATATGGAATATTGATTCTGTCTTAGGGTAATTCGATCGGTTTGGTATTCTACTTTTACTTTTTTCTGTTTGATGCATATGGTTGTTGTCGTCGGTTACAAAAATTGTCTGGCGAACATATCTCTGTGTGTGCTCAGGCGGTTGTCTCTACATTGGGTTGAGCCAACTGCTAGAGATAGATGGGATAAGGATTATTTCAAATTGCAGGGTGGATAGGGAATAGGGACATTCATAGTGTTTGAAAAGAAAAGGTCGTTTGGTTTTTAGATTGTGATTTTAGGAGTATTTCTTCAAGATGGGTTCTTCCCAAGGTTCTTCACTATCCACAAATGTGGCAGGATTGGTTGAGGGTTCATCTAATGGGAGAGAGGTTGCTTATTTAGATACATTGCCTGTGTATGTCAAGGAACTAATAGCTGGAGGTGCTGCAGGAGCATTTGCTAAAACTGCTGTTGCTCCACTCGAAAGGATTAAGATCTTATTGCAGGTGGGGTTTTGATTAATACTTTGTTTGTTTAGCTTTTCTTTTTAATAATCTCCATGACACTTTAGTTTCATTTTTACAATGGTGTGTCTTTGATTTTTACTGTAGTTGTTTGCTTTCATTGATTGTTAAATTGAGAAGTTCACAATGTAGCATATTAGTATAAGGAACTTGTGATTTTATCAGATGTAGAAGCTGGTTTGTATTTGAGTTCAAAGGGGTTATAATTCAATATGGCATGTTAGAGCTGCATATGTGTTTTACCATATAATGAATGACATTAATACCATTTCAATCATTATCTTGTTTTATTAAATAAAAAACAAGAATGATATGATTCAACTTTCCATATAAGGGTAGTCTTGTACTCGAAGGATGATATCATAATTATCATTATGATGAGAATTTTCTTTGAATTAAATCGATTGCATCCAATGTAAGATAATATTGTTTACTGCCAATTGCATCCATGTGGAATTCGATTTATGTTTTGTTTAATGTTAAAAAAGTTATGATTCAGTAAAAAGATGTAGCAGAAAGACAGGATGAAAATCATGCATCAATATGAATTTTCATACATGATTTTGTTCTATTTGTTATATTATAACTTTTCTATTTCTATATTCAGACTCGAACTCAAGGCTTTCAGTCTCTTGGAGTCTACCAATCACTGAAAAGACTACTAAAGCATGAAGGGCTTCCAGGATTTTACAAGTATGTCTAGCATCATATTATCACTTCCATTTCTCTCATTTTTATTCATTTGTATATCTAGCATCATACCTCCTTTTCTTTCTATTAAGACTTTGCATACGTTATACTTTGAGAAGCGTACTCAACATTACTATAATCGGGTAGAGGAAGAAATGAAAAACAAATGAATGGAAATGGAAGTTGCATAATTTAGAATGTATGTAAATGGTTTGGTGTGTGTTTTCAGAGGAAATGGAGCTAGTGTTCTTCGAATAGTTCCATATGCAGCATTGCATTTCATGACATACGAGCAATACAGATGTTGGGTGTTGGACAACTACACCGGATTATTAGGGACGGGGCCCGTTGTAGATCTCTTAGCCGGCTCAGCAGCTGGAGGCACTGCTGTCTTATGCACTTATCCTCTCGATTTGGCTCGCACCAAACTCGCTTATCAAGTCAGTTTTTTCTTTCTCATCAAATCATTTTAATGTTTTCATTTTTTGATCCCTAAATTGCAAAAATCAGCTAGCTATACTCAAGGACCAAAAATACTAATTTTTTTTTTTACTTAAATGAAGGACCAAAAATGAATTAAAAATAACTTTATAAATATTTGAATGGATTTTATCTACAAATAATTATGGAAATTATCATTTCATCACAATTCTTATTTTGCTTTCTGGTTTTATAGGTTGTGGATGAAAAAGCAAGTTTGGGAAATGGTTGTAAAAGTAAAAGTATTACTACTACTACACAGCCTCGCTACAGTGGCATTAGAAATGTTTTACAAAGTGTTTATACAGAGGGTGGGATGCGTGGCTTGTATCGAGGTGTAGGTATGTTGTTATGTATCATCCTTTATCATATATCATATATTTGCATATTTCTTATAGGCTACTAATTTAATTATCTTTTCAGGTCCAACACTTATTGGTATTCTGCCATATGCTGGTTTGAAGTTTTATATTTATGAGAAGCTGAAAAGACATGTTTCTGAAGAGCATCAGAGATCAATCATGATGCGTTTGTGCTGTGGTGCTTTGGCTGGTTTATTTGGTCAAACTTTCACATACCCTTTAGATGTTGTTAGAAGGCAGATGCAGGTACTACTTAATACTTATGTTATTTTATTTTGCTTTTTGCTTCCTTAAATGCATACAATAGCAACCTACTTGTAATTATCTATTTCTTACATTTTTCAAGCTCTAATTTCTTGTATTACTTTCTTTTGCATTCTACTTATCAAAAATCTACCTGATTAATTATAGTGGTTTCATCCAAATACAAAGCAGTTTTCGCTGATTTAATTCAGTATATTTTTTGGTTAATCTGATAAAAGACCTTATATTTTTGTGTGTCTTTTACCAGATTAAACCTCAACTTTATTTTTTTTTCCTGAAAAAGACCTTGTATTTTTTTATTTTTTCCGAAAAACCCTACTTTGGCTATGTTTCGCATACTAGCTAAAAAGCTGAAAAGCTAGCTGTTAAATAAAAAGTTAGCTGACAGCTGAAAAACTAGCTGATAAAAAATGACGTTTGGTAAAACTAGCTGAAAAGGTAGTTGTTAAATAAAAAGTTAGCTGCCAGCTGAAAAGCTAGCTGCAAGCTGAAAAGCTAGTTGTTAAATAAAAAGTTAACTGATAGCTGAAAAGCTAGCTGATAAAAAATGACGTTTGGTAAAACTAGCTGAAAGATATAAAATGACATAAAAGGTTATTTAAAAGAATGTGTTTCTATAATTAATTAAGGGGTATATTTGGAAAATTAGCTTATAAGCTACTTTTTGGCTTGCCAAACATGACAACTTAAAAAAGCTCGAAAAATAAGCTAGCTTATCAGCTAGCTATGACGCGCCAAACACAGTCTTTGTCTTTTTTTTTTTTCAAAAAAAACCATCAACCTTCTAACTGCCTCCAAATAAACCCTCAACTTTTTCAATTTTTCTCAAAGAAACCTCACATTTTACATATTGTTTGGGAAAAAAAAATGACTAAAAGGGCCAAATGGAAAAAATGAAAAAATACATGGTCTTTTTCAAGTAAAAAACAAATTTGAGGTTTAATCCGGAAAAAAACACAAAATATAAGTTCTTTCATCAGATTAAGCCTAGATTTTTCTAAGTACAATTTTTTTTTTTTTGAAATTACAATGTCCTAATAGAAAGAAATGAAATGAATAATTAATTGTAGGTTGAAAATATGCAAGCCTTAGGGGGTGGTAGACATAAGAATACATGGCAGGGGATCACCACTATTGTCTCTGAACAAGGATGGAGGCAATTATTTGCTGGCCTCAGCATAAATTACATCAAGGTGTACCTCTTCATTTTCTTTCTACTTTCAATTACATACAAGAATCAGCAATCTTAATTCAGTTACACTTGTTTGTTTATATAATAGCAACTAAGAAAATATATACATATATTTATTATAATCTTAATTAAGCTTTTTTATTATTATTTATTTTTTTGCAAATGAAATGTGTAGTATTTATAAAAAAAAATACTAACAGAGACGCACAATTGTTGGCAGATTGTTCCTTCGGTTGCGATTGGTTTCACAGCATATGACATGATGAAGTCATGGCTTCGCATCCCTCCTCGACAAAAAACACAATCGGTCTCTGCTGCATAAATTTCCAAACACATTTTATGCAAAATTTAGACCTCTAAAAGGCAGTTATTGAAATGCAAAAAGTAATATTTTAATCAGAAGCCTATACTTAAGCTTTTAAAGTTTCAGTAGAAGATATATCTATCTGTTGAAACCTTTGAAAGAAAGTGAAAGAGATAGACACGATTATGTGGTGAAGGCTGCTTTGGGAGTTGAACCAAAGTGTAGAATGTTTCTTCTTACAGTCTGTGTTTAGGGACATTATTCCCACTTGTAAATAGTTTTTTTTATGGTGAAATGACACAAATTTAGACTTTGAAATCAAAAAGTTTTTATTTTTTGAGCTTTTGGCTATGTATTTTTTAATTTAGCCGCAAAGCTAGCTAGCAGGTGATTCGGTAAAAAGCTAGCTCATAATTTAACTGAAAAAGATAAAATTATACGATTGCATACAAAAGAATAATTTAATATTATAAGACAAATACGTAAATATGTTTCAATAAATTAAAATAAACATTAAATAACATTTTTCTATTATTTTATGTTTTAGTGAAGTTTTTTGCATCTCCTATCATAATTGCTTGTTATCATGAATATGTCGTATTTTATGATGTACCTCTCGGATTGAATGATTGTCTATTCTGCTGGTCAATAAGATGTTTTGACATTTGTTTCATATGATCTGTTTACAAAAATAAAACTTTAATCATATAATTAATAATTTTAAATTTTAAAATTCTAAATAATAATAACCAATTTGTGTACATTCACAATGCCAAGTGCCCTACCAAACTAAATAGAAAAACCTCTGGTCGTTGAGTATGTTGACATTGGACACAAATTATTATATAGTGTTAATTAGGTTATAACCCGTGGAAACTACAGACAAAAAAGAAAAATAATATTGATAATATAAAATCGTAATGAATAATCAAATATTTGTAAAATAAACTCTAAACTAATAAATTTTTTGATCTTGCAACCAAAAACTCAAGACATAAACTTTCATTTAACATTTATGATTAATTAATTATATAAATGTTTTATATGTAAAGCTGATAATATTTCATTTAATCCTAATTTGTTATGTCATTTGATACATATACATATACAACACAAAATTTAAGAAAAACTTGCCTAACTACATAACAAAATCAAAGTCATCTTTTGATAACATATAACATTCTATCAGGATTTTAAACTTAGATTTATTTTTTATATTTTTTATATTAGTAAACATCATATAACTAACTAATCAAAAACAAATATTGCCAAGTTAGTAATAGTTTTTTCTATAGAAAGAATACAACATATTTGCTTTATATAATTTTAAATTATTCAATGCAATTATATGAAATAAAAACAAAAAATGGGTGCATGAAATGCACCTAACAATATCTTTTGATCCCATAATTATTTTGCATATATATATATATATATATATATATATATATATATATATATATATATATATATATATATATATATATATATATATATATATATATATATATATATATATATATATATATATATATATATATATATATATATATATATATATATATATATATATATATATATATATATATATAGGCAGAGTAACAATTAAGTACGGTGCATATCCCTATATTTGACCAGCATAACTTCTAGGTACTACGTTATCCTAGGATTTTGGCAATTATAACATCAGGTATTATCTTTTCTTAGACTATGAGGCATTATATCTCTTAGGCATAATATCACAACTTATAAGTAGGCATAGTATCTATAGCTACATTATCCTAAGGTTTTAAGCTTTAAAATGATTTGATATTTGTAGATATAAATATATTTAAAAAAAAAACATTTGATAAGCATGTATTCCCCCCCCCCCCCCCCCCCCCCCCCCCTTTCCTCCGGTAAAACATTTAAAGTAGTAAAATAGGGGCCGTCAACTCACCCTAGTCGTGTGAAACCTTTGATGTATGGTTGAATCGGGCTTGGGACCGCTCTAAAGGGTAGCATCTTCTATCAAAGATAGAGAGTGAGAGAGAAGACTGAAAGTGTGTAGAAATGGAATGGCACTGCCTTCTATTTATAGTCGAGTTTTGGAGGTGAGCGTCAGGAAATATTTACACACGCCGCACGTGATTATCATGGCTCCATCCGGAAGTTTCCACGTGTCACTCCCCCACTTGGCCACGTCTCTCACAATCTACTTGAATCAGGTGTGCGGCGTGCGGAGACGCGCACAAAATGATTTTGCAAAAATCATAACTTCTTCGTGTGAGCTCCGATCTAAGCCCTCTCTATATCTATGTGATGATATCAATGGGTACTACAACTCTCTTTTAGGTTGTTTTGGCTAGGTTTGACTTTCATTTTTGTATCTAACAGGGGTAAAAGTAAATGATTTTACAAAAATCATATCTCTCTCATACGTACCCCCGTTTTTAGCAAACTTTTTCCTAAAGTTTATATCTTGAAGAGTACTAAGAAACTCCTGTTTACACTCTTAGTCAAAACTCAACCAATATCTAAGTACTGTTTTGACGTAATTAATTTTAACTACATGATTGATTTCTATTTTTATAAAATCCATAACTCTTACCTTTGGAGCCGGAGTTTTATGAATATTATATCCTTGAGATCACGTTAACGAGTACTATCCATGTATTTTATGTAGCTTATAAAATGGTACAACTTTTCGGAAGTTAATTTTTTAGCCTAATGGATGTTTTTAACAAATAAATGCAATGACTTATTTGATTCTTATTACCTCAAAAATCAAATATTACAATACTAAGCTATTACATCTATTTTCCTACTATTTCCTAATGGTGATCAGTGAACGAAAACCTCTCGGTTGTCACACAGTGAAATCCCTGTAACAGTATCGTCGGTAATGATGATTAAAAATAACCCTTAGGATAGATCCTTAGGGAACAATAAAGAAGAGAACGGGGACGGGTAATCGGTTTAACTGTTTGATAATTAAACATAATTAACTATATTTATTGTGGGTAAAAAACTCTATGTACTCACCAGGTTTCCTAACCTGACCCACTCAGTTTCTTTGTATAATAGGTAACGATACGAAGATATCTGACATTTGGACCTGTTGAGAGATTAAAGGAACTATAGGTCATTAGATATTGTAAGGCCAATAATAATAATGTTTATGATTAGGTTCTTGTATCAGTTATGACATCCCGAGCCTTAATAAATCAATGGAAACATTTCTTCAGAAATACTTTTATGGGACCAAATTCCGCATTAATGAATAAACTCTGTATTGAACAAACATAAATAAAAAGTTTTCAAAATGACCGTAAAAGTGGGGATGTCACATTAAAACATTCTCTTGTTGTTTATCCTTTAAAGATTAAATTCACCATGGAATACACTTATCACTTTCATTTTTTGTTTACAGCCGAGGGTGCTAAAAGTGGTCTTGAATTCAGCAATGTTAAACCTTTCAGTTGGATTCGCTCTAGGATGGATTTCATTCTAGGTATTGATGGTCCCACTAAAGGTGTTTCTAGGGCTCTTGCTTGCTTTAGTAATGTATGTTTCAAGTATATCATTAATCTTATCTATTTAATTAATCAACTAAATTATTATTTATACTTAAATAGTCTTTACATTGGATGATACAACTCTAAGATGGATTTCAGTCCCACCTTCCTTAGTTGGTGTGCCACCTGGATCTTTTGAGCTTGATACAACTTCTTTTTGAAGTGCTTAAAGGTATATTTCTCCACTTCTTTGTGTTTTGTAGCATTCTACTTTCATTTGATTCTATTATATTTATAAAGCATTGCACTTTGAAAATCTCATCTAACTACAAAGCATTTTTTACTATTATAATTGGATAGATTTTAATAAATAATGTTCAAATAAGGACAAAATTTGAAAGCAACATGCTATAATTAGCATTGTACTTTGAACTTTGAAGTACACTGTCTTAATAAGGAAAAGTTAAAAGTATAATGTTATAATAGAAATAAATCAAAATAAGATGCTATAATTCAAAATAATGAAAGTACATTGATTTTTTTGTTTTTTTTGTTTTTTTTTTTTTTTTTGTTTTTTTTTTTTTTTTTTTTTTGCATTTAGGTATTTCTCCATGCCCTTTTGAAATTTCCATATATATTCTTTAAGTTGGTTTTTGTATAGTCATTATGAAATTGGCATTTTAGGCTCTCACAGTTTTAAGTCAATATCTTAGAGTATGTTAACTAATGAAGTTTACTATTAAATGCAAGAAATATCAATGTAATTTCATTGTTGTTGTTTATTATAACGTTGCACTTTCATTTGTTTCTATTATAGCATTTTACTTTGAAAATCTATCCTTTATAAAACTATCATCTAAATATAAAGCAATTTTCACTGTTATAGTTGGTTAGATTTTTAATAGAATAGGGCTTTTGTAGGAAAAAAAAACCAAATGTACAATGCTATAATTTGGTGGATTTGAAGTACAATACATTAATAAGAAAAAAAACTGAAAGTATAATGTTCTATTAGACAATACCTAAATGCGAACAATGAAAGTACAATGCTAATTTTTGGAAAACAATTCTCTAAAAATTAGATGCTAGTAAAAGTACATTGTTGTTTCTTGCATGTAACTATGAATAAATGCTATTCCTACATGCTTAATTAAGTTTGTTTGGTTTCGTGATTCTGACATTAAACCATCTTTATCCAGGATTACTCTTGAGTGTGTCTAATGAAGGTTAACCGAACTAATTTCATTCAACATTTTTGGCACATGAAAGAATAAATATTGGTAAGAAAAACTAATCTTATTTGCATTTTATAAATGTTCATTTTATGCAATCCTTATTTTATTTTTATTTTTTTGGTTTTCATAGGTTTTAGTTGAGATTTTAGGAAGTCGTCAGGGGCAAGATAGTCTTTACATTGGATGCATGAAATCCGGTGAGCTAGATTCGGGCTTGATCCTAAAAGAGGTCATAATAGAGGGAAATGGTATAATCCAAAGATTTCCCCAAATTCCAAGGCCAAGTAAGAAACATTTTAATATAATTTTTGTCATATCCATTTATTGGATTTTAAAGCTTTTCTGTTTATTGACATAATTGGTGTATATATTGTAACACTCAGTTCCTGGTACGTATTTAAATTCAAGTAATTTCATATTTTGCTCTGGGACTCAGTGAGTTGGAGGCCCAACTCGTCGAGTAGACTGGATTTCTGGTTGCGGGGGTTAAGTGGCCTACTCGACGAGTCGGGAGCCCGACTCGGCGAGTAGGGTTGTCTAGATAAACCCTAGCATTTAGGGGTTACACCCTATTTAAACACCTTAAGTGGTACCCTTTGCAGCCTCCAACACCCTCAGACCACCCCCACGAAGCCCTAACTGTTTTTGAGTGATTTTGAGCTCTTTGTGCCATTTTGTGCAAGTTAGAAGGTTGAAGAAAAGAAGAAGGAGCTTGGGATTTCAGAAGGAGCTAGGAGATCCAGAGGTTTTGCTTCATTTCCTGTTTATTGGAAGTAACAAGTCCATACCTTGCTTCTTCTTTCATTAGATACTCTTTTTGGAGTAACTTAGGGTTTTTGGTAGCCATTTTGGAGCCATTCTTGGATGCAACCACGATTTTGGGATAAGAACTTCAGATCTGGAGCCATTGGGGGTTCCTATGGCATAAAGGTGCCAAATTTAATGCCATAAGAACCCCATGCACCATATTAACCCCTTTTTAGAGCCTTTTGAGCCAAAAAACCCATGCATGGACATCAAGTTCGTAACTTTACGTATAATATGGACCCCAGGAGGTCAGATCTATGGTTTAGATGCCTTGAGACCCACTGAAATTGACTGTATAGTTTTGGACAAAGAAGGAATCGGCGATTCGGGTTGCAGTTTGCCCTAGAATGACTTCTAGAAGTGGTCTTCGGTTGAGTTGAAGGAAAACTCAGCCTGTTGGGGTTAGTTATGGAATTGAAGATCAAAGGACTCGACGAGTTCAAGGCAATGTCCCAACCGCATGAAGACAGACTCGACCAGTTCAAGGAGAACTTAGCGAGTCATAGACTAAACACCTTCATACGGATGGAGATGAACTCGACGAGTTCAAGGATGACCTCGGCAAGTCAGTTGAAGAAGGTCTCGATGTTTGTGGAATGCAAACTCGTTGAGCTCTTGCTAGACTCGACGAGTAGTAAGGGGATTGTATCATTTCGAGGACGTGGGGACTCGACGAGTTGGTGGACCAACTCGGCGAGTCTAGTCAACCAGATGTTGACTTTGACCAGGGATTTGACCTTGACTTTGACTTGGACTTGAGTTGACCCTTGTGAGAGTTATGAGTATGAATTGGTAATGTAGAAAGGATGATGTGTAGGGATTGAGGAGTCGAGAATAGTTGATTTTTATACCGAGGACAGTGCAAACACTACACGACATTGAGGTGAGTTACCTTCTAGTAGAGGTGGGCCTACGACCACAATGTCGGCCTACCAGCAGGAGTTGTCTTTAGATGATTGTCTTTGTGATAATTGTCTAGGTTTGCTACTAGCTGATGTGTCTTATGTGCCAGTATGATATGTTATATGCAATAGTGGTAGTAGGAGGGGAATAGTCTCTCGATCCGGTCGTTAGGATGGAAGGGTAGGTCGGACACCCCAAATATGTCTGACAGCATGATTATGATATGTTATTATGTGATAATGGTAGGGGTGAAACAGTCCCCGTGGCCGGTTGAGATAGACCGGAGGGTAGGAAGGCACCCCAGAATGGCCTGACACGGGTAGGTCAGCACCCCATAATGGCTTGACATGGTTAGGTCAGCACCCCAGAATGGCTTGACATGGGTAGCTCAGCACCCCAGAATGGCTTGACATGGGTAGGTCGGGCACCCCAGAACTGCCCGACAGTATGTATGATTGCATGGTATGTGGTATGATGGGGGAACTCAATAAGCTTTGTGCTTTTGGTTTTCAGTTTTGGTTTCAAGTACCTCTTCGTCGAAGGGAAAGGAGCCGACTGGGTAGCAGCACATCGCACACACATGATTCCGCATTTGAGATTTTTGGGATTGTACTCTGACATTATTACTATTTGACGTTATGGTTTTTGAGACATGTAAATATGGTTTATGAATTAATATGATATCATTAATGTTTTCCTCAAACAAATTTTATAAGCAATATAATTAAAACAAAAATTCCTGGTCTCGATTTTTGGGATGTTACAAGTTGGTATCAGAGCCTTGGTTTAAAGGATTCAGGCACACCTTCGGGGGATGTCTGGACTCAAATCGAGGGCTTGAAAGATTTCTACAAGAAAATAGTTTTCTAAAACTTAAAAATAAGGATTTTTGAGAAAGAAAAAGGTGTGTGATGCGTGCGACCGACCGAGCTCAAGTAAGTTTTTCCCCAAGATACCCATACATGATATGTTATGTTATATGATATGATTATGAGAACTGCATGATAGACAAGGGTTGAGGATCTAGGGAGGATGCATGTATTCCTGTTATGTGATTATGAGAACTGCATGCTAGATTAGGGCTAAGGATCTAGGAAGGATGCCTTATATGCCTATTGTATGAGCTTATTGAGCTATATGCTAGGGCTGGTTAGTCAGCAGTATGATAGCCTAATTAGGTTATGCTTGGTTATGTTACTCGATGCACGAATGTTGCTTGCTTTGTGATTATAGGGGGTTCTAGCTAGCTTTACCTAACTAGTAAGCGAATATGTAATAGTATTCGCAAGCTAGTTAGGGAAGGGTGGTAGGGACTCCTTGTGCAGCTAATGGCGGAGAGTAGGTCTGAGAGTACCTTAGGACAAGCCTAGGATGAGATTATCTTGGAAACAAGTATTAGTATAAGGGACTTGGTGAAGTTGAAGCAATCCCTAAGGAAATTATGGACAGATGTGGAAGGTAGTATGGGCCCGTACTATTGGAAGCATAGGATTCGTACTCGAATCAAGGAGGGCTTTGAAAGAACCAGGGAACTTGGAGAGTGTGTGAGACCTCTCAAGAGTTTGTATGACCCTGACGTTTATGTGTTTTATTTCAGAACGACGATTATGCGACATGGAGCAGAGGGTTCAGGGTCTGGATCAAGATCATGATCAGGCTCGGGCGCGGGATCCGAGCAGGTTAATGATGGGCTACACGAGTTCATCGCGTCTGAGATCACGAGAGGTATCCTTGAGGTGACCCCAGTCATTTTCGAGTCGATCAAGGAAGGGATTATTGAGCTAATGGAGGATCGCCTCCAAACATCCAGGAGTGACTTGTCGTCCATCCAGTCAGGGATGTGCACACTGTCCTTCAAAGACTTAAGGGGGAGTGGTGCACCAGACTTTCATGGGTTGAAGGACCTCATTGTTGCCAGGAGATGGATCGCAGACATTGAGTTGTGCAGCTAGCGAGCTTCTGCCTAGAAGGGTCGAAGGTCCGCTTTGTTGCGGGTTGTTTGAGGGATAGAGCTAGGGATTGGTAGAAGTCGGTTAGTGACTCACTGGGAGCCCTAGCCATCGAGGCCATGACATGGTTGGACTTTGTGACAAGGTTTAGGGTTGAGTTTGCGCCAGCTGTAGAGCTTCAACAGCTGGCCAGAAAGTTTCTTGATATGAGAAAGACTACTGAGACAGTGTCGAAGATCACTGCCAAGTTCTGAGAGAAGGCTTTATTGGTAACTCAATATGCAGGGGATCAGGAGATACGAAAGACCCGCTATCATGACATGTTGAGGGCTGATATTCGGGAGCATGTCAGCTACTCAGCCTGCCCGACCCTGGAGTCCATGATTGCCAGGGCGAGGGAGATGGAGATTGATTTAGATCACCTCAAGAAGAGGAAGGCAGAGGCGGAGCAGGTTACTAGGGTTTCAGGGAAGAAACCCAAGGGATCATCCGACACTAGGTCAAAGGGCCAGCCGGGCCACAGCCGCTGCAGGAAATGCAACAGGCCGCATGAGGGAGCTTGTAGAGCAGGATCATCGGGGATGCTACAAGTGTGGTAAGACGAGGCACTTTGGCAGGGATTGTACTGCCCCTGCCCCCACTATTCAGACGTTATACCTAATTTGCTTTCATTGCAATCAGAGGGGCCATAAAAAGGCCAACTACCCTAGGTTGACAACAGCAGCGCCAGTGGTAGCGCCAACTCCAGCAACTACACGGGTTACGGATGGCTAGAAGGTCAAGTAAGAGGCTCCATTGGTGAGGAGCCAAGCTTTCCAGTTGACAGCCGAGGAGGCACGCGCCGCACCCAATGTGGTGACGGGTATGGTTTCTTCTCTCTAACTTTTATTATATGTCGTTTGTGATATTAATGTGTCATGTTATATGTTTTGTTTAGGATCGTTCCATGTGAATGGTATCCCAGTTTAGGTGTTGTTTGAATCGGGTGCTACCCGATCATTTGTCTCTCTTGCGCTTAGCAAGAGGTTCCCTGAGTCTTCAGGCATGTTGCCCTCTAAAGGTCGAGATTGCAGACGACCGATCAGTGCGAGCATCAGAGGTGTTCAGGGATTGTGTTTTGAGGTTGTTTGAGGAGCGCTACTTGGTAGACTTGGTTCCCATACCATTTCGGGGGAACAATGTTATTATAGGCATGGATTGATTGAGCCCCAAAGAGGCAGTGATCGGCTGCGCGCAACAGTTGGTCCGGGTCAGGACCCCAAGTAGGGGAGAGCTGGTGATTCAGGGCGAGAGGCTAGAACATGGACCGGCTTTATGTTCAGTAGTGAGAGCTAGGCGTTATCTGCAGGAGGGGTGCGTAGGGTATGTCGCTTATGTTTTGGATACCCGGGAGGCGGGTGAGGCGACGGTGAGTGATGTGCCGGTGTTACGATAGTACGCGGCTGTATTTCCAGAGGAGCTGCCTAGGATACCTTCAGAGAGGCAGGTAGAGTTCAGGATCAAACTAGTCCCTGGTGCGGCTCCGATAGCCAAGGCATCGTATCGGTTGGCTCCTCTTGAGATGCAGGAGTTGTCTACACAGGTGCAGGAGCTGTTTGACAAAGGATTCATCAGACTGAGTAGTTCACCCTGGGAAGCCCCGATTCTATTTGTACCGGGAGCTGAATAAGGTAACGGGGAAGAACCCTTACCCACTCCCGATGATTGATGATCTCTTTGACCAGCTTCAGGGAGCATCTTGGTTCTCCAAGATTGATCTGCGTTCGTGTTATCATCGGATGAGGGTCAGAGAGGAGGATGTGCAAAAGACTGCTTTTCGGACATGCTATGGTCACTATGATTTCATGGTGATGCCTTTCGGGCTCACCGATGCTCATGTCGCGTTCATGGATCTCATTAACCGTGTGTGCAGATCGATGTTGGATCAGTCTATGATAGTTTTCATCAATGACATCTTGGTTTATTCCAAGACGCAGGAGCAACATGAGGAGCACTTGTGAGATGTGTTTGATACTCTGATGAGGGAGATCTTATATGCCAAGTTCTCTAAATGTCAGTTCTGGTTGCGCGAGGTGCAGTTTCTTGGGCACCCCTTCAACCAGAATGAGATTTCGGTCGACCCAGCCAAAGTGGAGGCCGTGATGAGGTGGGAGGTTTCGAGATCTCCATTTGAGATTTGGAGCTTCCTGGGACTGGCATGTTATTATCGGAGATTCATTCAGGACTTATCCAAGATAGCCATGCCCTTGACTCGGTTGACAAGGAAAGTCGTGGTCTTTCATTGGGGGCCTAAGCAGTAGGTCGCATTTGAAGCACTGAGACAGAGATTGTGTGAGGTGCTAATCGTAGACCTGTCTGAGGGCATGGATGATTTTGTAGTGTATTGCGATGCATCCATCTCGGGTTTGGGCATGGTATTGATGCAGAGGGGGCATGTTATCGCCTACGCTTCCAGGCAGTTGAAGCCTCATGAGGCGAACTATCCGAGGCATGACTTGGAGTTGGGCGCAGGTGTTTTCGCCCTCAAGATTTGGCGTCATTACCTCTATGGGGTCCGTTGTACCATTTACACGGACCATAAGAGTTTAAGGTACCTCATGGATCAACCAAATCCGAATATGAGACAGCGTCGATGGCTAGATGTGGTGAAGGATTACGATTATGAGACCGTCTACCACCCGGGGAAGGCCAATTTCATGGCCGATGCGCTTATCCGCAAGGCAGCACCGATCAGAGATATTTGCTTGAGGATGACCGTGGTGACTCTACTGTCGGAGCGGATTCGAGAGGCCCAGCAGGAGGCTATGAAGGAGGAACATCGTAAGAGTGAGCGTATTGTGGGTCATGTTTCCTCCTTCGATTACGACAGTCATGGATTATTGACACTACACCGTAGGGTGTGGGTCCCATACCATGGAGGTGTGCACCAGGTATTCATGGAGGAGGCGCACAAATCCAGGCTTTCCATCCATCCCGGGACGACAAAGATGTATAGGGATCTTCGTCCTGATTATTGGTGGCCCTGCATGAAGCGGGATGTAGCTTGGTATGTTGAGATATCGCGGCAAGATCTAGCCATTGGATATCTCGATGTGGAAATGGGAAGATATCACTATGGATTTCATCACGAAGCTTCTCAGGACCACGTGAGGAGTGGATTCGATTTGGGTCATCGTGGATCGGTTGACCAAGAGCGCCCATTTCATTATGATTCAGAAGAGCATTTCGTCCGAAAGGTTGGCCGACATCTACATCAGAGAGCTAGTGGCTCGGTATGGCGTGCCCGTCACGGTGGTTTCTGATAGAGACGTGCGGTTCACTTCCAGATTCTGCACTTTAGCATCGCTTTTCACCTGCAGACGGATGGTCAGAGCGAGCGAACCATCCAGACTTTGGAGGATATGTTGCGGGCATGCATTTTAGACGTTGGAGGTAGTTGGGATACTTACCTTCCATTGGCAGAGTTTTCCTACAATAACAACTATCATGCAAGTATCGATCGTCCTCCCTTCGACATGTTGTACGGGAGGAAGTGCATGACCCCGATATGTTGGGGTGAGGTTGGAAAGAGGGTCATGGGGAGTACTGAAGTGGTACTCAAGACTACACAGAGGATTTAGCAGGTTCGGGGAAGGCTTCAGACGTCTCAGAGCCGGCAGAAGAGTTATGCTGACAAGCGATGTTCGGACTTGGAATTCTAGGTCAGGGATATGGTGCTTCTGAAGGTGTCACCTTGGAAATGTGTCATTCGGTTCAGGAGGCAGTGCAAGTTGGGCCCCAGGTACATTGGACCCTTCAGGGTTGTAGCCCAAGTGGAGGTAGCATATAGGTTGGACTAGCTAGCCGAACACAGTCAGATTCATAGTACCTTTCACGTCTCCTAGTTGCAGAAGTGTCTGGAAGACGATTCGGCAGTGGTGCCTTTAGAGGATATTCAGGTGGATGACAGCCTGAACTACATCGAGCGGCCAATAGCTATTCTCGACAAGAAGTCGAGGGATCCGAGGAACAAGAGGGTGGAGTTGGAGAAGGTGCAATGGAAGCACCACAAGGGCTTAAAATGGACCTGGGAGTCGGAGGACGAGATGAGGGAGCACTACCCTGAGCTTTTTCCGAATTCAACAGCAGATTTCGAGGACAAAATCTAAAATAAGTAGGGGAGTTTTGTAACACTCGGTTCCTGGTACGTAATTGAATTCAAGTAATTTCATGTTTTGCTCTGAGACTCGGGGAGTTGGAGGCCTAACTCGTTGAGTTGACTGGATTTCTGGTTGCGAGGATTAAGTGACCTACTCGACGAGTCGGGAGCCCGACTCGACGAGTAGCTGTCTGGATGAAACCATAATATTTAGGGTTTGCACCCAATTTAAACACCTTAAGTGGTTCCCTTTGCAGCCTCCAACACCCTCATACCACCCCCATGAAACCCTAACCGTTTTTGAGTGATTTTGAGCTCTTTGTGCCATTTTGTGCATGTTAGAAGGTTGAAGAGAAGAAGAAGGAGCTAGGAGATCCAGAGGTTTTGCTTCATTTCCTGTTTATTAGAGGTAAAAAGTCCAGACCTTGCTTCTCCTTTCATTAGATACTCTTTTTGGAGTAACTTAGGATTTTTGGAAGCCATTTTGGAGCCATTCTTGGATGCAACCACGATTTGGGATAAGAACTTCAGATCTGGAGCCATTGGGGGTTCCTATGGCACAAAGGTGCCAAATTTATTGCCATAAGAACCCCATGCACCATATTAACCCCATTTTAGAGCCTTTTGAGCCAAAAACCCCATGCATGGACATCAAGTTCGTAACTTTACATATATGGACCCTAGGAGGTCAGATCTATGGTTTAGATGCCTTGAGACCCACTAAAATCGACTGTATAGTTTTGGACAAAAAGGGACTCGACGAGTCGCTTAGGTGACTCGGCGATTCGGGTCGCAGTTTGCCCTAAAACGACTTCTGGAAGTGGTCTTTGGTTGAGTTGAAGGAAAACTCAGCCTGTTTGGGTTAGTTATCGACTTGAAGATTAAAGGAATCAACGAGTTGAAGGCAATGTCCCAACCACATGAAGACAGACTTGACGAGTTCAAGGAAAACTTGGCGGGTCATAGACTGAACACCATCATATGGATGAAGATGAACTCGACGAGTTCAAGGATGAACTCGACAAGTCAGTTGAAGAAGGTCCCAATGTTTGTTGAATGCAAACTCGTCGATCTGTTGCTAAACTCGACGAGTAGGAAAGGGGTTGTAGCATTTTTAGGACGTGGGGACTCGACGAGTTGGTGGACCAACTCGGCGAGTCTAGTGAACCAGATGTTGACTTTGACCAGGGATTTGACCTTGACTTTGACTTGGACTTGAGTTGAACCTTGTGAGAGTTATGAGTATGAAATCGTAATGTAGAAAGGATGTTGTGTAGGGATTGAGGAGTCGAGAACTGCCCTACAATATGTATGATTGCATGGTATGTGGTATGATGGGGGAACTCACTAAGCTTTGTGTAACATCCCAAAATTCAAGACTAAAAATTTCTTTTAATAAACCATTACTTTAAGCAAAGTCACCAATCCAAAACATAATCGAAGTATTAATTTCCAAAACACATGTTCGTTATCAGAGTAAACATTCCCAGGCTGTCTAATCTATGGTGTGTGACATGCGATCACCCCGAACTCTTCCCTCCGCTACCGGAAGTACCTGAAACCAAAACTGAAAACCTTAAGCACGAAGCTTATTGAGTTCCCCACCCTACCACATACCATGCATAACCACATACTGCACATATTGGGCCACACCCGCTATCCTGGGCCTCGCCCCCTACCCCGGGCCTCGCCCACTACAACGGCCCCGCTTGGCTTTGAGCCCCACTCGGATACAGATATGTTTCACTTAGGCCTCGCCCACTAAAATATAATAGCACATAAACATATCACATCACATCACATAAGCTAAAAACATACTAACGGATCTTGTCCTAAGGCATCACCTGTCTCTGGGCCCCGCCCTTGTCATGCTACTGATGAGTCATGGAACCCCGTCCATACTCCTGCTGATAGTGAGGTACGGGCCCAGCCCACCCTCACTCCTTCCCTATCTTGGGCCTCGCCCCTGATCTGCTGCTAATAAGATGTGGAACACCATCCACACTCTGCTATTGGTGAGTTACGGGACCTCGCCCACACTCACCTCCCTACCAGGCATATATAAGTATCACACAGACAACAAGTATAGACTATCACATAAGTCATTCCTTGGCCACCCGCCCGCTATCATTGGACCTTGTCCTGAATATCATACTAGCATACTGTGCCTAAGGCTAACCCTCGGGTCTTCTAATCATACTACATGGGCCGACATTGTGGCCGTAGACCCATTCACACAAAAGGGAAACTCACCTGCACTGGCTGAACTTGCTGATGATCCCACTAGCTGCTACCCGACAACTCTCTGAACTCCTGCTCCACTAGCTCCCCGAGCTACCAATATCAATGCAACACTGAGTCTAACTGACCCCCGAAATACAACCAAGTCAACTCTGGTCAAAGTCAAGGTCCTGGTCAAGGTCAACCTTCCAGGTCAACCCTACTCGCCGAGTCACCCTACTGACTCGCCGAGTTCATATGTTTAGAGTCCTTCCATTCGCGACTCGACTCGCCGAGTCAGTCCATGACTCACCGAGTCTACCGATTACTGAGTCCTGACCTGTCCAACTCACCGAGTTCCACTCGACTCACCGATTCGAGTCTCAACTCGAAGGGTTTGGGGTTTCACGACTTGACTCGCCGAGTCCAAGAACAGACTCGCCGAGTCCAAGACAACCTTCAATAGACTCGCCGAGTTGTTCTTCCAACTCGCCGAGTTCCTGTCCAACTTCATCCGACTCGACGAGTTGTTCATCCCACTCGTCGAGTTCCTCCAAATCTTCATGCTACTCGTCGAGTCCACTCAAAGGACTCGTCGAGTCCATTCAGATCTTCATACATGCAGAGGACTTTTGAGTCATGCATGGACTCCAAACTGTAGATCTACCCTTCCCAAGCCTATTCCTCACGTAAAGTTGCAAACTTTACGTGTAGATAAGGAGATCTAGGCTAAATACACCATAAACTAGGGTTTATGTCACACCCCAAAACCAAGAACGGCAGAAACGTTATGGGGCGGAGGACGTCATGTATAGTATCACAACACAGTAAATGTAAATAAGCAAACAACATCATCCATTGCATTAAATATATAATTTTAATGCAAGTGTGTTCTGTACAGTTATAGACACCAAAAATAATGAAACACAAAATAATATGAGATGAGTCTTGAATGCACTCCATCTTCTCAAAAGCTGGCCTCGGTACCTGTCTACTGATGACCTGAGAATACAAGTTATTTTGAAAGAGTTTATCAGCATTAAGCTGGTGAGTTCATAAGTATTTTAGTGTCAATGTTTCTTGTAAAAAACGTTTGAACCTGTCTCAATGTATAAGTTGTAAAAATGTAAGTAAATGTTTGAAAGTGTTTGTAAAAGTTTGAATCACCCAGAAAATCCTATATTTTCTATAAAAGTAACCTTCTACCAAGGCTAGGCTGTTTTGTAAACTTTTCTGTTGTAAAAGTGAGTGATTACCCAAATATAACTATCATTTGTTATAAATATAGTTTGTACATTAATGCTTAAGTGAGGTTATCACTAAAATATGTAATGGGTAAATCATTGTAGTACTGTAGCTTTGTATATTAAGACTACTGCTGTACTAAATACTACTACCTTAAACCGGATTTATATTAAGGCATATTGTGATTAATTGCACCATGCTATCGACTGATAATCAACGACATAATGAACGGTCGTAATAAGAAATGACGTTTGGCACCCGCAGACCTGCAGGTCCGGCTGTAGCTAGCAGCAAGGTGCAGGATAGTCAATCCAGTATAGATCTATACGCAAACTCACGCTCTCCCTCCAAGAGAATTCTGGCTACAACTCGGGCCATGACATTTAAGGCATGCCCGATACAGTGGATCACAATTATTACGTATTTATGTATATGTATTGTTTCTCGTATATCTGTATATGTATTGTTTCTCGTATATCTGTATATGTATTGTTTCTCGTATATCTGTATATGTATTGTTTCTAGTATATCTGTATATGTATTGTTTCTCGTATATCTGTATATGTATTGTTTCTAGTATATCTGTATATGTATTGTTTCTAGTATATCTGTATATGTATTGTTTCTAGTATATCTGTATATGTATGATCCCGCGTTACCCCGATGGTAACCAGCTAATGATGTACTGATGAGTATGAATATGGAAGTACTTTTATGTCTATACATGTATATATGTTATATAAGTAATATGGAAACGACCTTCGGATGGTCACCCGAAATCCCACCAGACCACATCCAAATCGAGGAAAAGGAAATAGGGCGGATGGCCTTCCTAAGCCCTTTAAACATTATTTATATATCTATACATATATGGGCATGCAATTGGATATATAAAGCATAAATAAGTTTTCATAAAACATTTGAAGCAGTAATATAATTTCAAGAGAAGATCGACTTGATGTCGATCTATAAAACATTTTGAAGGCATAAGTTGATAAAACAGTTGAAGTATAAGAAGTATTTGTTGAATCATAGTCTATAAATGAGTTTGGATAGTAAAACAGCTTGTAAAACATTTCAATAGTAAAGCAGTTTGAAAAACAGTTTGAACAGTGTAAAAATCATTGTTTTCCTAGTTATTAATCACATGTGATTAAATGCAATCACATGTGATTGAAGCAATAACTATAAGTATTTGACTTTTATTCCCCCCCATAAAATATTTAAAACACTTAAAATCATTTCAAAGGTTGATTCAAGGGGTATGAACTCACTTGTGGTGAGTCGTTTGAATTGTAGTGTCGGCTACCGTGCTAGGTGACAAACGGAGACTGGTTTACACGCACGAGCCTAGTTATCATATAATAAGCATACGTATAACTAATTAGACATATAATAAGTTAAATAAATAAGTTAAGACACTTAGAAAACATTTGAACACTTTTATGAGTGTTTAAGGTTCAAATGGTTGCATCTAAGTTGCTACGGGACAAGGCAAAAGGGTTTGAAACATCAAAGGGCCTTGTATAGGAGTTCACCACCCAACAAACCCCACACCTTGGAGTTTACGGCCGTAAACTCATAGGTTTATGGCCGTGAACTCCTAAAAGGGTGGTTTTGGGTGTTTTGTGGTGTTATCTTGCATCTAGAATACTCCTAGCTTTGTTGGAATAACACATGAAGTAGTTTTAAGGCTCTAGCACACTCCATAAGGGAGTTTACGGCCTAAGGTCCTTCACCTTAGAGTTTACGGCCGTAAACTCTAGGAATTTAATTGATTTGAGGCACTTAAACATCAAGAATGGCATCCATGATTTTATCTAAGGCTAATGGGGACAAGAGGCACACTTTGGTGCCTTCACTTGGAGTTTACGGCCCAAGTCATGTTCCTTGGCCGTAAAATCCTTCCAAGGAGTGGTTTAGATGTGTTCTACTCTCCATTCTAGTCCTAAGGGTGCAAGGTAAATTGTCTAAAGGCTTAAGGGTAGCTTGGAATGATTTTTGTCCCACAAAAAGGGGTTTACGGCCCAAGAGAGTTCCTTGGCCATAAACTCCTAATAATTTATGGTTTTGATGATCTTTTGTTGTTCTAAACAAGCACAAGTACTAGTAGTTAAAGTCCTTAAGCATTTGGGGAAAGTTTTAGGGCATTTAAGCCCTTGAAAAGGGGTTTACGGCCCAAGGGAGTTCCTTGGCCGTAAACTCCTAGAACTTGTGTTTCTTGGATGCTTTTTGGCCTATAAAGATCATATCCTAACTCCTAAACAAGTTGTCTAACAAGGAATCGGGACTAGGAAGCATTTATGTTCCATTTTGGAGTTTACTCCCCAAGAACGTTCTTGGGCGATAAACTCCCGGATCTTGATATCTAGACATGTTATTGTTGTTAAGAAGCATTAAACAAGTATTGAAACACATATAGAAAAGTAGACTCACAATCTGGAATGAAAACCCGAAGATCCGTCAGAGAGAATATGGCTTTTCTCTATTTGGAATTGTGAATAATGAATTAATTTAATTCAGAAAACTATTTATAGTCCTGGAATATTTTGGCAGAAAATATTTTTATTCCTGATATTGGACTGTAACATAATGAAACTTGAAATGCCCAAGTTTCACAACACTAGGAGTATCCACTCTCCTGATATCATCTAAAACATAAACCCTAATGTACACCAATTTGTTCGGAAAAGCTTGAAAATCACTGAAACTGGACTAGCTTCTATTGAATAGATGAGGTTTATACAATTGGAAATTTCAGGTTGTCACATCATCCCCCTGTTAGAGGGAATTTCGTCCCGAAATTAGAATTTAAGCAAATAAAAGTTACAAACAATCAAGCGAAAAGATGAGGGTATTTCAACTTCATCTGATCCTCGCGTTCCCAAGTGAATTCCGGTCCTCGCTTGGCGTTCCAGCGAACCTTCACGATAGGGATACGGCTTTGTTTCGTCTGCTTGACCTCACGGTCCATGATCTCTACAGGTTCTTCCACGAAGTTGAGGCTCTCGTTGATTTCGATCTCGTCGAGTGGGACTACAAGAGTCTCGTCGGACAGACACTTTTTCAAGTTAGATACGTGGAATGTAGAATGTACGTTACGCAGTGTGTCGGGTAGATCAAGTTTGTAAGCTACAGGGCCGACTCTGGCAAGAATCTCGAAAGGCCCTATGTACCTCGGATTAAGCTTCCCACGCTTGCCGAAGCGTATCAAGCCTTTCCAGGGTGAGACTTTGAGAAGGACTCGGTCTCCCACCTGAAATTCCAAAGGTTTTCTTCGTTTATCGGCGTAGCTCTTCTGTCGGTCTCTAGAGGCTTTCAATCGTTCACGGATTTGAACGATCTTCTCTATCGTTTCCCGAATGATTTCTGGACCAGTGAGAGTACTGTCGGAAGCTTGCCCTCTCGCTAATTGGGTATCACCAACCTCAGCCCAGCACAGAGGGGATCTGCACTTGCGGCCGTAGAGAGCTTCGAATGGAGCAGCCTTGATGCTGGTGTGATAACTGTTATTATAGGAAAATTCGACAAGGGGTAAATGAGTATCCCATGCCTTCCCAAAATCAATCACACAGGCTCGCAACATATCTTCCAAAGTTTGGATGGTCCTCTCACTCTGTCCGTCGGTCTGTGGATGGTAGGCTGTGCTCATGTCCAGCCTTGTTCCTAGGGAATGTTGTAGGGATTGCCAAAATCTTGAGGTGAACCTACTATCTCTATCGGAGATGATGGAAATAGGTACACCATGCAACCGTACAATTTCCCTAATGTATGTTCAGAAATATCTTCCCAAGTCCAGATCTATAGCTCCTTCTTGCACCTCCAAGATCCTTCTTTCTTCTCCAAGCTTTAATGCACTCTTCAAAGCAATAATTGGCTCAACAATGGATATGGCGGCTAGGGTTTGGTGTTATGGGTTAGAGAGGCAGTAAAAGAACCCTAGGGAAGAGAATGAGGCGCTTAAATAGGCTCCAAGTCCCGAATTTAGGGTTTTCCTCGCACAGACCAGACTCGCCGAGTCGGTCACTTACTCTTCGACCCGGATCCCGCTCGGACTCGCCAATTTCCTCCTTGGACTCGCTAAGTCGTCCCTAAAATTAGGGTTTCCTTTACTTTCTTGTCTTTCTGACTTCGGGTGTTACACTTTGTGCTTGCGGTTTTTAGTTTTACCTCTTCGTCAAAGGGAAGGAGTCGGCAGGGTAGCAACGCATCGCACATACATGATTCCGCATTTGAGATTTCTGGGATTGTACTCTGACATTATTACTATTTGACGTTATGGTTTTTGAGACATGTAACTATGGTTTATGAATTAATTTGATACCAGTAATATTTTCCTTAAATAAATTTTATAAGCAATATAATTAAAACAAAAATTTTTGGTCTCGATTTTTGGGATGTTACATATATGTACTGTTTATATAACAGATGAAAGTCATCAACTATCTTTTGGTGCCAATATGATTGGCCTTTTCAATGTATGAGAAGATTAAAGGCTATTTAGCTAGAAGAAGTATGATAAATAAAAAACAATATCCAAGGTTATTTTTTTGTTTGTATAATCTTAAGGTTGGTCATGACACATATAATATAGAAGTGGATCAACTAGGTGCACCTGATGTTGTTGTTTCTCTAAAATATTTACATATGTTCTCACATTCCACATGAGGTAGAATCAAAGTTTGGATGATATTTGTTATTATTATTTATGGTTGATTCCTAAAGCATTAGGGAGCTTTTTTTTATTATTCCAAAAATATTTAACAGGTTGTTAAGGCTAGGCGTGGAGAAGTGGGACACCACTCATAAATGGTGGACTGCATAAAAAAAGTGTTTGACCATGAGGGAATCCCTCTATCCCATGCGGATCATGGGTATCCTTTTTCTAGTTAGGATTAAAATGTTTAAAAACATTAATGTTCCAAATAATGTTAGGCGTAATTTGACTAAAATATCATGTGTCAAGCTTTTACGAGTCGTGGCGAGCCACGTCGTTTGTAAGGAGTGACTTAAGGCGGCAATTTTATATATAATGAATATATATATATATATATATATTACTATTATTCATTTTCATATCTATACATACATGTAACGTATGGGATTTATAAGGTACTATTGTTATTTATATAAGGTTAATAGTTTTAAAAAGGTTTGGGCTTAGACCTTTGGGCCCTTGTAATTGGGATGAGGAAGCACTATATGTGGAGTGTACCTTGCTATGTACGCTCAACATACTCAAGAGATAGGAACACGGAAGCCATGCACGTACGCCCAACATACTAAAGGGTACGTGCAACGTACGCATGCAGATGCTAAAACCCTAAATTTTAGGGTTTGATCCCTGTATAAAGGACCTTATGCCTTTGGTCCAGCCTCCCTAAAACCCTTAGACAACCACCACGAAAACCCTAACCTATATTTGTGTGTTCTTGTGATTTGGTAGCCACTTGAGAGCATTTTAGTGTTGTTTTGGTGTTTGGAAGAGAAAGAAGTTTGAAGAAGGAGCAAGGATTTAAAGGGAGCTTGCAGATCCAGGAGATTAGCACCATTTCTGACTTATATGAGGTATCAGGCTTCAAACTTGATCATTTCATGCTTAGATTTGATTTTTGGGGTGTTTTGTGTCACTTTTGGACTCCATTGTTGAGGTGGCTTGAATCTTGATAGTTTCAGACAAATAAGAGCTATCCTTTTGAGCTATTAGAAGCACTTAGAGTCATACAAATCAGACCTTGATGGTTAAGCCACAACCATGCAAGTGTTTGATGGTCACAAAGTTTGGTTAAGGACCAAAATCATGTTTTGATCCCCAACCATGCATGCAAGCACATAAATTTTTGACTTTATGGACTATGAGGTCTTAAAGGACCTGGATCTTCATTCTGGACATGAGGAATTAATGGATTAAGTCACAAATGGAGCCCCAAGGAAGCTGGTCAGTACGTTGGGCGTACACCCTGGTACGCTGTGCGTATTGGGTCAACTTCCCACTTTTGGTCAAGGGCAACATACGCTGGGCGTACGTGCCAGGTACGCCGCGCGTATGCATGCAAAGTGGCAAACTTGGGCTTTTGGGTCTGGATAGTTGGGCCCCATGACCCACTGTGGAGTAGAGTTTCTTGGCCTAGAACTGAGATTTAAAGTATTAGGCCATATTAGGCCACTTGAAATTATTTATTTTGGGCTCGGAATGGACTTGGGATCCCGAGGAAGAGATGAGGGAGCATTATCCGAAGTTATTTTTAGATGCAACAGACTTCAAGGACGAAGTCTGATTCAAGTGGGGGAGAATTGTAACACCCAGTCCGTGTATTAATTACATTTTTGGTCCCTTATATATCGATTTGCTGCTTTTGGACCTTGTAATTATGGAATTTGGAAGAAGGAGGGACCATTTATGCCAACTTTGGATTTTGGAAGCGGAGCCCGAACGCGGGGCATTCCCCTGAGGAATGTGCTGCGTTCCCGTGTTGAATGCAAACCCTAATTTTTAGGGTTTGGGACCAGTAGGGGATAATGATTTTCGACGGTCAGCTTGTTCAGTTCTCTATAATAAATACACATTCGGAATGAGCTGTCTTTCTTTTTCATGAACAAGACCGGTGCTCCCCAAGGCGAGAAGCTTGGTCTTATAAAGCCCTTGCTGAGTAGTTCGTTAAGTTGACCGGATAGTTCTTGCATCTCTGCTGGTGCTAGATGATAAGGCGATTTGGCTATGGGAGTAGCCCCCGGAACTAAGTCAATCCTGAATTCGATTTGTCGTTGAGGTGGTAGCCTTGGTAGTTCTTCCGAAAAGACGTCAGGAAAGTCGCATACTATGGGGAGGTCTTTTAGGTCTTTTGTTTCTCGGTTCACATCGACTATATGAGCAAGGAATGCACTATATTCCTTTTGTAGGTACTTCTAGGCTTGCATGTACGAGATGATACGAGGATTCGTACTAGGTTTGTCTCTGTAGATCATCAAGGTTTCGTTATTCGGCAGGTTTAAGCGAACTGCTTTCTCGAAACACAGAATATCGGTACGATGGAGACTCAACCAGTCCATGCCAATAATGACATCGAAACTCTTTATTGACATTGGTATGAGGTCATTTAGAAAGGAATAGTTATCTAGCGTGAGGGTACAACCTATGTAGATCTCGTTACAACTCTTTGTCTTTCCGTTAGCTATTTCTACGACGAAGGTTTCTTGTAGTGGTTGCAGTGATTGATTAAGTAAGTGTTTAAATTTTTGGTTCACGAAGCTCCTTTCTGCCCCAGTATCAAATAGGATACATGCATATGAGTTATCGAGGAGGAAAGTACCTGTGACTACTGTGGGGTCTGCCACTGCTTCGTTGTGGCCGATAGTAAGTAGTCTCCCTACTCCTCCCATATTTCCAGCTTTAGGACAGTTTCTTTTGAAGTGCCCGATCTCGCCACACCCGTAGTAGGCCTGGCTTACTCCTACACCAGGAACTTGGGTGATGGGTCTGGGTGGTGCTTTGCAAAACCGGATAGTATGACCCTTCTGGTCGCAGTTGGTGTAGTGCATTTCTCGGCATGGGCCGTTATGATGGAAATTGCACTTAGTGCACTTGGATAGACTCCCTGCATATGGCTTTGCTGGTACAGGAGCAGCAGGAGTTGTGGCAGCACGGACAACCACCACCTATTGGTTCTTGGAAGAGGGTTGAGCTGATTTGCCCTTCTTTTAGTCCCAACGCTTTCTCTTGTTGTCGACCGCTTTGGTTGGTGTTGAGGCAGTAGTCGTAGTTGTGGCTGGAGGAGAAGGAATCTCGTGATCGATAAGCCTTTGGGCTAATTGCTTGGCACTATCAAAGGTTGCAGGGTTCGATGCTAGAACGTTTCCTCGGTACGGGGATACCAAACCCCAGATGTATCTCTCGATTTTCTTGATTTCGTTGAAGATCATATTAGGACATAGAGTCACTAGGTCGCTGAACCTGGCTGTGTAAGCCACTATGTCGGAACCCTTCATCTTAAGGTTTCGCAGTTCCTCTTCGAGTTTCTGAATCTTGCCCCTCGGGCATTACTCCTTTGCCATCAGATCCTTCAGTGTATCCCAACCCATAGCGTTATCCGCTACCCTTGAGACTGATTTGACATGGCCATTCCACTACGTCAAGGCTCTTCTAGTGAAGGTGCAGGCAGCAAATTTTATCTTGCTTCCTTCATAACAAGAGCACATTTCAAAGACTGCTTCCGTTCTTTCTATCCATTGAGATAGTGCAATGATCCCTCCGGTTCCGTTGAAGAACTTGGGCTTGCAGCTGATGAAGTCTTTATAGGTACACTCTTGTGTACGCATTTGGCTTTCACCATGATTAGAGCTGGTGCCCGTTCCAGCTCCGCTGGTACCACCAGAATTTACTTGTGTCATGGCTGCGGCCACAACTGCGGTCACAGTAGCCTGAAACATCACCACATCGAACTGCGGAGGGGGTGGTGGTGGTGGTGTTTTATTTATAGGCGTGCCTCTGGCCGGACACTTGTGAGACGAGATCTTTTACTGAAAGTTTAAAGACATGACGAATATGGTAAGAATTAATTGCAAGTATAATGAGAGTGATCCATGGGTTAAATTGCCATAGCCAAACCATTGAATGAGTGTATGTTTGAAGCAGAGACACAATAGTAGGATAGGGGAAACACAAAAGCAAAGATTTTTCAACAGATTAGACAACTGTCAATGTTACTGGTATTAATGATGTAAATGAGTTCGGGGAAAAATGATCTAACAGTAGGTCTTACATCAAACCATACATGGGAAAATTTTGACAGCTTAGTAGTCTAGATAATGTACTTGAAAAGACAGGAATATTTTACAGACAAGTGCTTTATAGAGTATATAAGAAAGGCTATTCCTTAACCCAAAAGAAAGGATGAGTCAACATCTTCTACTGACGAAGGGTACCCCTCGGGTGAACCCTCAGATCCGCCAGTTGACGTACCACTTCTTTAAGATGTCGCTCGTGACCTCTTTGACGAACACGAATTTCTATGACCTCGGCTCGGGATGCAACTAACTATTGCTATAGAGCCTCATTGGTTCTCCTAGTCCTTTCCATAGACTCTTCAAGTTGGCGGATGCGGACCGTGTTAACGCCAGAGTTGGCGTCAATATCCATGACTTGGTCTATGGCTGCTTGACCTTACTCGACATTCCAAGCAATTGTAACAACCCAATTTTCACGTCCAAAAATTTCATTTTTAAATCAATACCTTGGAAAGCATTTGTAAATAAAACATTGTCTGATCAAATCATTCCACAATCATATATTGTGTTTGAAAAACCAAAATACGAAATCAACTGAATATCATAGTACAAATCCCAGAACAATCTCATAAGGCGGAAAATAGTGTATGTGTATGATGTATCGCTACCACGCCAGCTCCTTCCCCTTTAAAGAAGAGGTACCTGAAACCAAAACTGAAAACTGTAAGCACAAAGCTTAGTGAGTTCCCCCAACGTACCACATACCATACATACAGTACAATCATATAACATACCATACTTGTCAGGCATTTTTGGGGTGCCCGACCTACCCGGTACGGCCATTCTAGGGTGCCGTCCTACCCGTGCGGCCATTCTGGGGTGCCCACCACCCTTCAGTCCTAACAACCGAACCTCGGGGACTGTTTCACCCCCTACCACTACTACTATCACATATCATAACATAGCATACTATCAGACATATCTGGGGTGTCTGATTACCCTTCGGTCCTAACAACCGAACTCGGGGACTGTTCCCCTCCTACTACCCCTAACACATATCTCAGATCATGCTATCATAAAATCATGAGATCACATACTGTCAGACGTATCTGGGGTGTCTGACTACCCTTCGGTCCTAACAACCGGACTCTACTACTATAACACATCAAGCTAGCGTATAACATATCAGGTATTAGCAGAACTAGATGATATCACAAAGACAATCATCTAACACACAACTCCTACTGGTGGGCCGGCATCGTGGCTGTAGAGCCACCACTACTGGAAGGTAACTCACCTCGAAGTAGCTGCTGATCTGCGCGGGAACTGTCTGTCTGCTGCTGCTGCTCCGGAAATCCTCCGGCTGTAATTCCCATGAAACACTCAATCAAACACTGCTAATTGTCCTTAGGGTAAAATGACCATTTTACCCCTGACCAAGTCAAAAGTCAAGGTTAAAGTCAACTTCCAATTGACCCGACTAGCCGAGTTGGCTCGTTAACTCGTCGAGTCCCTATCCAGTCGATTGTCCTCACTCCCGTCCCTACTCGTCGAGTTAGGCATTGACTTGATGAGTTCTCCTTCTATACAGATATCCAATAGTCCTTCATTCGACTCGTCAAGTTGTATGAACAACTCGTCGAGTCTGGTCTTGAGGCAAGAAGATTGCCTTGGACTCGCCGAGTCAGGGCATTGATTTGCCGAGTCCCTCCATTACTGAGTCTGGCTTCCGACTCACTGAGTCCACTTAAAGCTCACTGATCCCACTCAGCGTAACTCAAAAGGGGAACATCGGGAACTCGCGACTCGACTCACCGAGTCGCATGCATGCAATTACTATATACTCGATTCTGCTTGAATCCAATGCATTCCATTCATAGATCTGGGTTCTTAGGGTAGGTTTTACACGTAAAGTTTCCAACTTTACGTATATTCATGCATCAAAAGGGAAATAAGAGGCTTAACAAGGACTAGAAGAGTAGATCTAGGACTTATACACAAGTTAGGCTCATGAAGGCAATAGATCCGAGCTCCTAGAGCTCAATCATGCCTAGATATGAAGTCCCTTAACACTATAAGCTCATTACTCAAAGATCAAGACTAGAAGAGGCCTTAAAATGACTATCTTAAGCTCTTAAGGAGATAATAATGAAGGAACAGAGAGGGTTTCGAGTCTAATACCTATAGAAGCTCTGAAATGGCACAAAGATTCTGGATCTTCTTCCTCTCCTCTTGATCTACCTTCTTCTTTTCTCCAAAACTTCAAGGAAGTGAACCAAAAGCACTTAAATTACTAAAAGAAGGGTTAGGGCTGCGTGAGGGGTATTTTGGACGTAATGGGGGCCGTTATGAGGCACAAAAAGATGTTTAAATAGGGTGCAAACCTTTGAGATTAGGGTTTCAACCACACTGGCGGACTCGAAAAGTCGCCAACTTAAACGTGCTTGATATCTCGTCTCTACTCGGCGTCAGAACCATCCGAGTCAGAACCATCCGAAAAGCCTTCTACGAGGTGATCATCCAAAGGTATTGGGTGATCATCTTCTGGCTCATCTTCAAACCATCCTGCATGGCCTTGATTTGGGAAGTACGGATCGCCAGGGGGATGGGGATGAAATCCAGCCATGATATCTATGCGAGAATAGGGATAAAGAAATGATTAATAGACATACTATTTAGATAATTATAAGATGATCTTTATTAGTTACTTCAATACTTGTATAGTGCATACCAGTTATAGGTAATCAAAAAAGGATAGACCTTCGAATAAGTGACCCTAACTCTAAATCCACAACCAAACAAGGAACATGGAATAAAGCAAAGATCATAGATTCTCCGTTTATGACATCTTAGTTACATATAATCTTAGCGTATCCACTTAGCAACTATTGACCTCCTAATAAAGACCTTTTTAGTTCTCAGATAAGAATTTTAGTAACACGAAATACTCCTATAGTATTTTAGGTTTATGTTCTGTTCTAATGTTTCCATTGTAGTAGTGTTGGTAAGTTTTTAGACTTGTTGCAACCTCACAACCATTCTTAGGCACATGCTAGTTACTCCTCGGAACAATATAGTTGATCAGGCTATATCACTCCCAGATTTGACCATATGTCTCTAAGCCTAATTGTTCCGTTCAACAATCGTAATACTTTTGTTCTGTTCTAGTATGATACTGACCTTGGTATGAATATATGTATGTATACTTAGTTAAATATTTTATTATTTAAAAGTATAAACTCTTGGTCAGAGTAATTTAATCCCGACGTGTTTATAGTTTGTATATCTTTTATGGGTTGATACACTCAATTCACTATAAACAATGCTCTGATACCAATCTGTCACACCCCAAAACCGTGACGGCGGAAATGTTCTTGGGTGGAGGACGTAATGTACAATATCATAACAATGCATAATAGTAAACAAGCAACAACATCCATTGCATTAATAGAATAGTTAAATACATGTGTGCTCTTTTGTAAGTTTAAATGACACTAAAAATGTACAAACAAAATAAAGACGAGTCTTGGATCCACTCCGTCCTTCAAAAGCTGCATGAGTGTACCTGTCTTACTGGTTCCCTAAGAATACAAGTTATTTTGAAAGAGAGCGTCAACATAAACATGTTGGTGAGTTCATAAGTATTTTAGTGTCATTATTTGTATGAAAAATATTCACAGAAAAGTTTGTAAGTGTTTACTCGTAGTAAAATGTTCGTTAACTGTTTGTATAATGTTCGTATCTTCCTAGAAAATCCCATATTTTCTACTAGACTGTAGACTTCTACCAAGACTCAATGTTCGATTTGTTTGTCTATAAAAGTATGTATTTTCCCAAATCTTACTATCTTATCAAGATATATTTTGTATATTATCTTTATAATGAGAAAATGTTTCAAGGTAGTTGTATTAGGGAAAATATTATAGAATTGTAGCTTTGTATGTGGGAATTACTATAGTACTGCTTACCTCAAAGCCAATGAATTATAAGGTAAAGTGAGATTCGTAACCATATTGATTGACGACTGTAAAACACGACGATGAAAGACGTCGAAATAAAAAGTGACATTTGTCACCCCTTGGCTTGGTCGGCCAGGGACTGTAGCTAACAGTCAGGGTGCGGGATAGTATGTCCCGTCTAGATCTATACACATAATGCCCGCTCTCCCTCCAGGAGACTCTGGTTACCTACATGACAATGGTGAAATCCGCGTCATGTAGAAGTAAATCTCATATTCTAATTGTTATGTTGGTGTATGTTCTTTATGTTTAATTGTAAATGTATATGTATATGTTTTTGTTTGTTCCTTATTATAGTAAGTTATGTTTGTTTCTCCTCATAATAAGTAGTGTCTCATGTATGAACTGACTCTTTGTATGTTTCCTCGTACTAGAAGTAATGAGTAGTATCTTTCTAAACGATACCTATTATAGTTTACTAGTAGAATTGTGGTATAACCGAATGTATTGAACTGAAATAAAAGCTTTTATGTCTTATACGTATATACATAATACATAACTAAGGATTAAACGACACTCGGACAAACAATAGGATACTCTAAGTCCACAACCAAACAAGGAACAGGAAACAAAGTGTGTTATCATTCCTAAGTCCTTTAAACCTTACTTATATAACTATATATGTATTAGACATGGTTTTGACAAATTATAAGTTTAAAGAAAGCTAAAGAAAAGGTTTGTTATGTAAGAACAAGTTTGATAAAGAGTTTAATGTGTAAAGGAGTTTGATAAACATTTTAAAGTAGTTTGTTTGATAAAACAGCTAAAAGTATAGAAAAATCCATTGTTTGATAGTTATTAATCACATGTAATTGATATAATAACTATATTGTTTCAACTTGCATTCCCCCCCCCCCCCATAAAAGCATTTGAAATCATTTAAAAGGTTGATTAAGGGGGTATGTGTTAGGGTGCAAAGTCACTCTTAGATGTAGTGTTTTAGGCTTTCCTCTTTGTATGTGTAAATGGGTTGAGTCTTTCCTATAAATAAGAAGTGAGTGACTCCCATTATGTAAGTGAATCCATTTGGAGTGTTAGACTAGAGAGAGAAACTTTGTACAAACCCATTTGTATATTCTTTCTAGATATAATATGAGCTTACAAAGATTTAGTTACTCCTTGTGTTCTTGATTTTACATGATGATTCACTAGATCTTTCATATTCCGCACATGCCATCATAATCAACACCACTACAATTGGTATCAGAGCGGGTCTTCAAGATCAAGGTGATTTTTGAAGAACGATTCTTGGTTTGGCAACTTTTGTCGTAATTTGAGCAATTTTGGTGAGTCTCTCTATGATCTCTCTTAATTTCATTGAATTCGTGCATTGCGTTTTTGATTTGTGATCATTTGACTCGTTGGATCAAAATTTTATTGAAAAACCCATTTGTTGTGATCCAATAATTTTTGTTGATCAAGGTTCGATCCAATCTAATATCAGTTCGTTCAAATTGATTTTATAATTGCAATTATTATTTTGAATGAAATCAATCGTATAAGTGGTCATCAATTCATGTTAAGCACAATTGAAAATTCATCTACTGTTTATGTCCATCCATTGAGCCCAAAAAGTGTTTAATTCGATATCCTATAAGTTGTGAGCCCAATATTTCATCCGTTTATGATCCAAAAGAACTCTTCACTGTTCATCAATAATTTGAGCTCAAAATTGTTAAAATCTGTAACTCATTGAATCATTTGAATCATCGATAGATGTTCGTATTCTGACTTGTACACACACTTCCTGTACATGTACTATCAGTTCATATATCTTCTTAAACAATTGATTTTGAAGTTCGATTTCATTGTCTTCAAGTTTGATTTCTAAAAAATCGATTAGAATTTCTTGTTCCTCAGAATTGTGAATCAGTTGTGTTTGATAAGTCGATAATGATCAAGCAGGTGTCGATCCATTCTTTGAGTTTGATCAAATTGATCAAGAAATCTCAATTTTTGTGAAGAACATGGTTAGAACAGTTGTTTGAACACTCTTTGATCTGAGATTCTGTGAATTAAAGGCTGAAATCGATTGTTACAAGTTGAATATGGGATATGGATGTCGTAAGTTTAATTTTGAATTTGGATGAGTTGTGTTCTTGATGACGAACTCTGTAAATCGATTGGAAACGATGGTTGGGACGAACTGTAAAATCGATGAATTCGTTTTCTTTTAAGTTTTGAAAAGTCGATTTTCGTTTGTTCATTGGTATTAACTGGAATGAAGATTCGCATGGTTTGGATGGATGTCAAGAACGAACAGATGATGTATGTCAATTGTTGATTTGGAGTCGGGAACTCGATGTTGTTTAGATGTCGATGTCGATGTTGACTGGGTTCGCATTTTGTGAAACAATTTTGAGGTCAAAATCAGTTCGCATAGAAGTTCACGATTTCTTGTTTGAGGATGCGAAGGCTTCATATTGTGAATTGGTCGATTGGGTTGATGGTCAAACATGAGTTCGCATACATGGTCAAGAACGTTCGCAGGTTGTGATATGGGTCGTTCGCATCTAGTAGCAATTTGTTTGTTTGTCAAACATGATTCACAATCTGTGATGTTTTGGAGAAGTTCGCATCTGGTAACAAGCGTAGAAGAAAGCAAAAGTGTCAATTTGCATCCCTAAACTTTCAATGAAATGACGGTTTATACCTACTTTCGCAATGAGGGTCAACATTTGTGTCTAATGCTGAATTTCCATTTCGCATCCCTACAGTCTTCGCAAGGTGACAAATTTTACCCAGCTTCGCATTTGGGGTAAAATTTTTGAGAAATCGGAATATTTTTGAATCTGGTCCCTGCAGTTTGTGCGAATTTACACATTCTACCCAGTTTTGCAAATGGGGGTGTGTTTCGCATATTTGGCTGTTTTTGGCGCAACGGGTCACTGCAGAATTTTGAAATTGACAATTTCTACCCATTTTTGAGAAATTTTGTCAAAGGCGATCCGTGAAAGAAGCTAAAAATAGAATATTTTTTGGATTTTCCGGTTTGAAGCACAAAGTTTATGACACATGTTAAGGGGGAGTTTTGACATGAAAAATTCCGAATAGAACACGTTCTTTTTCCTTGGAGTTTTATAATCAAATTTCGATTATAAAAAGAGAGAGAAGTTTTATATGGAAATTCGAACTTGAATTTTTCATATTACACGGATTTGAAGACCAAAGTGATCTTGAAGTTTTGAAGCCTACGAGATGATGCAATTGCAAGTTCGGAAGTGATGTATTCGAAATGGGTTTGGTTTATTGAAGATTTTAACATATAATTACACATATATGAATACATTTAATGCATATAACCATTAGTGGTGATAGGGAAACGCCTTAGGGACATAAAAACACTTAGAACTAAGTGTTACCAACACATATGCTTGCACATAAGGGGTGTATGGCTCTATATTGGAGTGTAAGGCCACAAAACCATGGAGTTTATGTGTGTGCGGCCAGGGTGTATGTGCGGCCGCGCACTCACTATGAAGTGTGCCAAAGAGTGTTTCCAATCCTTAGGAATGTTCTAGGGAAGGTGTTTTGACCAATGCTTAGCCGAAATGGAGTTTGTTGCTATTTTGGACCCTCAAAAGGGTGTGTGCGGCTACACTTGGTGTGTGCGGCCATACACATGGTGTGTGCGGCCGTACACACTTGAAAATCATATGAAATGGCGTTTTTCATGCAAAAATTCTAGGGTTCTTAGCTTATATCAAGCTATTGCAAGTGTATACCCGAATTAGAGGCTAATATGCATCAATCAAAGGGGTATACAGCCACATGAGGGTGTACGACCGTACCTCCTTGATGATCATGATTTTGCACGATTTTTAAAGTTATAACTAATAAGTATCAAGCATGGGGAGGAGCACTTACGATATATAAGCCTTTGGGGGTGTTTTGGGGTCCAAAACTTAGAAGATGTGTTTGGTGTTCTTGAAGAACACTTGAAGATCTAAATAAAATGAGTGGATTCTTGGATGAAATGATAGATTCTTACCAGATTGTGTAATGAATCATCAAATGGGAGGAAGAAATACTTATAATTTGAAAATCTAGAAGTGGAAGATGGTTGATACTTGAGAGAAAACGAGTTCTTGGCTAGGGGGAGTGAAAAGGGTTTAATGGAAGCTAAGTCCCCCATTTATAGATCAGAGTGTACGACCAGAAGGGGGGTGTACGGCCGCACACCCAAGTGTACGGCCGTACACTCCTCATGATGGAGTGTATGGCCATTTTGTGAAGTATTTGAACTTGTGGGACCCTTTTCCATACCCTAACTTGAAGATACTAGGCTTAGAACGCTCTATTTGACTCTAAACAATGCTAGAAGATTGCAAAACAAGTCCGAACTTGATTGATTTGAATAATTGCACAAGGTAGAAATTTCGGGTTGTCACACAACATTTTGTAAGAAAAAATAGGATTTGTAGTGGAGATATGGATACCACTTGGATCGTGAGAACACTTTCCGAACTGATATTTCTACCCTATGTCTAGGTTGCAAGAAATTCAGCCTAGGATAATCCATGAGGACACTTACGATTCTAGGCACAGAAGTCGTAAGCCAAATTACTAGAGGGATTCTCTGTTTGCTTGATGAAAATGAGAGCTTAAGAATTTCGTGTATCTCTACTAAAAGAGAAGAGTCGTTTATATAATAAACAAGATTAGGGTTTCTGTTAGGGTGGGCCGTCATGGGGTGCTTTTGAAGCAAGCAAGGGAAATCTGGATTTTAATGAGGATTTAGGGTTTCCAAAACTACGAATTTTGTTAGTTTTACCATAATCACCCTCAAGAATTTGAATTTCCCATTATGTTCCTATATGTAAAATCCCGAGAGGTTTTGGGGTGCTGCCCCTCGACCCCACCCGCTGACCTGGGATCGAGACCATAGCCAAGGGCTTTGCCCCTTGGACCCCACTAGGGGCGTTGCCCCTAGACCCCGCCAAATGGGCACCGCCCCTTTGGAAACTCCGGACCCAGGGGCGTTGCCCCCGGACCCCCGACTTCTCGTCGAACCAACTTTTAATTCGATTTTATACATGCATGCATTTCGCACAAACCCGTACATATACATATATTAGAGTACAAATTATGAAGCCCAATAACTCACATGTTAGTTCCAGTTACATAAAATGACATGATAACACTAAAATCACCAACATTTTTTTTGAACTTTAGAAAATATTAAATGGTAATTATCTTTCTTAGTTATGATCAATCGGCGGAAACAATACGAGTAAAGGTGAGAATTATTTGGTCCGAAACCGAAAAACCAGAAAACTGAATCAAACCGAAATCGATTTCAGACCAAATTATATTTAAATTCAGTTTTTGGTTTGGTACAAGACCAAACCGAATTGCGAATTTGGTTTTTGGTTCGAATTTCGGTCTCATGAAGCTAAAACCAAACCAAACCAAAAAAACTGAAAAAACTGAATTGCATAAATAAATTAATTAAAAAGTATATTATATATTTTATATTTTATATATTACGTAAAAATATTAATTACAAAATAAAAATCATTTTAGCCAATTTACTATTTTACCAATGTAAGGTTCACTTAAATGACTTGATCACTGTTCAAGGCTTCAAGCTTCACGAAAATCCAATCGTTGATATTTGATTCCTCTGTCCTTATTTGCCACGACTCACACAATCGACAACGAAGCTCTCACGAAAATCCGACCATCGGTACACGATTCCTCTATCTCCATTTCTATGTTTAAAACATTGTAATGTATGTTTGGAAAATTGCAACACTAATTTTTTTTAAGTTAGTATTTGATTTCCTCGGTTTTCAAACCGAGCCAAACCGAAATAGAATTTGGTTTCCGATTTGGTTCATAGAATTTGAATTTGATTTGGTTTAGGTTTCAAATTAGACCAAAAAAAATTTCAAAACAAGGAACACGATTCGAAGAAACCAAAAAAGCCGTAAACCGAACCCATTGTCACCCCTGAATACGAATATAAGCCGGTGCTTAACCCCCCAACTTCTCCTCTTTTACTTGGTATCTTTTACCAATGTAGTGAATCGGACAAAAAACCATATTATATTCTATCTAAAGCCCAGTTATTTTAATCGACGTACAATTATTAATCCCAGGGTACAAGTGGGTTATTTATCGCCCCTAACTATTTCAATCGACGCAGCGAATTGGACAAAAAAATTCCCCTAACTATTTTAATCGACGTATAATTATTAATGAAAATGTACAAGTGGGTGATGCATTGCAGTGCGTCATGGCTTAATTACACAAAGATTACCCTTCTTTTACGGCTAGGATTTGTTCATCTTGTTGCAGACTTGCAACTATAAGAAAGAAAGATTAGGTTGAACAATACATTATAGAGACACACGTGCACCCATCGAAGGAGATTTGTTTGTTTGTTTGTTTGTTTTAATTATAAATAAATTGTAGTAATTGTGTTGGTGATTTTAGTGTGACCATGTCATTTTGTATAACTGGAGTTACATGTAAGATAAGACACTTCGTAATTTGAGGTCTAATATATTTTTGGGTTTGTATGGAGTGCATGTATGTATAAGATCGAATTAGAAGTCGGTTCGATAACAAATCTAAGGTCCAGGGGCAAATGCTCCTGGGTCCGGGGTTCCTAAAGAGGTAGTGCCCCTAGCGCGGTCCAAGGGGCAGAGCCCCTGACTGGGGTCTCGCTATAAACCCTAACCAATTCTTAAGAAATTATATTTCCTTGTTTTCAGTCTTTTGTTGCACTCAGTAATAATGAGATTGAAAAAATTATACTATGTAATAATGAGATTGAAAAAATTGTACTTGTGATATAAAATATATTGTAATTGTAAGTACATCAATGTTTAAGACTAGAAAATATCTTATTATAGTGTTAAGAAATGTCTTAAAACCAACATACTTTCTGAAAAAAAACTGTAACCAATAGATTTATTTCATAATATGAACAACGATTGATACAATTTTCATCCGTAACTTCAAACATTTATTGAGACAACTTTTTTTTGGTCAATAAGCACATCAATGTTTAAGACTAGAAAATATCTTATTATAGTTTTTAGAAAGGTCCACTGAGTCTTAAATCCAACATTCTTTTTGAAAAAAACTATAATCAGTAGATTTATTTCATAATATGAACAACGATGGATACAATTTTCACCAGTAACTTCAACTTTTATATAAACAAGTTTTATTTTGTGTGCATGTATGATTGATTCTGGACCAATCATTTTAGTTATTTTAAAAACTAATTAATGCATATTAAATGTTGAAGATGTAATTTATATCCATTATATCTTCAACATGTAATATGTATTAATCAATTTCTTAAAATAACTAAAATGATTGGTCCAGAATCAATTATACATGCACACAATAGATAGTGAAAACAAAATAACCCAACCCTATATATATATATATATATATATATATATATATATATATATATATATATATATATATATATATATATATATATATATATATATATATATATATATATATATATATATATATATATATATATATATATATATATATATATATATATATATATATATATATATATATATATATATATATATATATATATATATATATATATATATATATATATATATATATATATATATCTGCTTTTATGAGTTTATCAATATGCGTTAAACTAATTGATGAATGCTCTTATAAATAAAATATTCTATCATTTAAATAAAAACGTAAGGGAGGAGGGAGTCATTCTTTCCAAACCCACTGAATCCATTGCCACATCACTTTTTCTCTTTTATTTTTCTTAATCTTTTCGAACCCACAACATACGGAAACCCTATCTTTTTGAACCCACTCAACCCAGTCAATTAAAAAAAATATAAAACAATCAAATGTAAAATCTTAATTAGCAATAGAGTTATCGGCGGTACCACCCGCTTCAACGAGTGGGTTGATTGGTTTCACTAACCTACTTCATCATCTTTCTCTACTTTCTTTTTCTTATTTTTTCTTGTACCATGTGTTTTAAAACTTGTATATTAGTTGTTTTGTATTTTTTTTTTAATTGAGTGGGTTGAGTGAGTTTAGAAAGATATGATTTCCGTTTATTATGGGTTGGAAAAAATGAAGAAAAAGAAAAAACAAAAGTTAATGTGACAATAAATTCGATGAGTTGTGAGGGAACGAAACCCTACTCCTTAATGCAAAAAAATAATATAACTCAAGAAAATAATTTAAAATGTTTGTGCTTGATGATTGAGAATGGGTCCAGATATTTCTGGAACGTGTCCTGATTTAACCCACACACTACATCACACGTGCTCAGCCTAATCCATATGCACACACAGCTACCGCATTATTTACTTGTACAGTACAAGTAAGTAGATGTTACTTCCACTCTTACAAGTAAATATCTTCAGATAAAACACGCATTTGCAGTTTGTACTGTACAAGTTTCACAGCATGATTCCAAGAACCTTCTTTGATATTTTATCCTCTAGAACCTTCTCCTCGTTCTCCTATTAATACTCCGAACACCCGTTTCAAGCTGAATAAGACATTCATCATCGACAAGACGTTAATCGAAGAGATTTCATTGACAATGGACTTGAAAACTGAATTGCAAGGAGGAGTGAGTGTGAAAGTAGAGGAGGTTACATTTATATCGTCTACGAACACCGCCGCAACCGCTGGTTCATCGTCTTCATCTTCTTCGCCGCGGCCGAGGGAAGGGTTGCATGAGGTAGGTCCTCCGCCGTTCCTGACGAAAACTTTCGACATGGTGGAAGATCCATCAACTGATTCGGTGGTTTCGTGGAGTAGAGGAAGGAATAGTTTTGTTGTTTGGGATTCTCATAAGTTTTCCACTACTCTGCTTCCGAGGTATTTTAAGCATGGGAATTTTTCTAGCTTTATCCGTCAGCTCAATACTTATGTAAGTCCATCTTCTCGATTCATACCTACATTGAGTCATGACAATCGGACGCTATTTGTTGTTTGCAAGGAATTCGATAAAACGATTTAGTAGCATTTCTTATGTGTTATGATTGAATGTTGTAATAGTAGGTTTATCTGTGAAAAATCATTTTAATTTCACGTTACACTGCGTTTTCCGTTTATCCTTCTTACTCTCAGAATGCAATGCTTTTTTGTGTTCGTAGATTGATCAACTGTGTTGATTATTGAAAAATCATCAATTAGGGCATATCACATTGTGCATCTTCAGAATTTTGTTTTCGTTTATTTCTGTTGTTCAAAATAATCGCTTTAATTTGGTACTGAATACGAAATTTGATGCAAATTGGATTCAGGGATTTAGAAAAGTGGATCCAGACAGGTGGGAATTTGCAAATGAAGGGTTTCTCGGAGGTCAAAGGCAACTTCTAAAAACAATCAGAAGAAGAAGAAACATATCCCAATCCACTCAACAAAAGCATGATTTTGGCCCATGTATCGAAGTAGGTCAATACGGAATCGAGGAAGAACTCGAAGGACTCAAAAGAGACAGAAGCTTATTAATGGCAGAAATCGTACGTCTAAGGCAACTTCAACAACATTCAAAAGACCAACTCATAGCCATGGAAAACAGATTAAGATCCACCGAAAGAAAACAACACAACATGATGGGATTTCTCGCAAAAGCATTTTCAAATCCCGAATTCCTTCAAAAATACATGGCTAAATACGCACACAGGGAACAAGAACACATTGAAATTGGTCGTAAAAGAAGGTTAACAATGGTGCCAAGCTTTGAGAATCTACAAGAAGTTGATGATGGTCTGGATTCATTTCTTGCGACCCCTGTTGAAGATGAATCAAGCAGCGATGTGGGAAATCAAGATGTTTCAAGCTTATTGGAAGATGATTCGAATTTATGGGAAGAACTATTGAAGATTGAAAAACACCCTGAAGATGTTCTTGATGATTTAGATGGTCAACAGCTTGAATGGGATGAGGATTTGCAAGAATTAGTGGATCAAATGGAGTATTTAAGGTCATCCAGTGCTTAAATTATTGAGATTTTATTGTTTGTGGCCTTGTGGGTGTCTGCAAGTCCACGTCTTCTTTAGTACAAGTCAGAGATGCATATGGATATGATTCATTAGTATCTCTGTGGTAAAATGTTAATTTGTTGTTTAAGTTTGCATGTTTGACAGTACTTTCTGCATCTGATGTACGTTTTTCTATACAGCTGAAGAGATTGTGGATTTGCAAGGAGGCCAAAGCTGCTGGTTTCTTGTATCCTTTTGTCGTTTTTATATTCTATTTACTGGCATTTCTTTTTTATTTTCTTATTTTGGGACAAAAAAGCCCTTGATTTATTACCTCTGTTTCTTGCAGGGGCCAAAGAAACAAGAAACAGAAGTTGGAGGGGTAATATTAGAGCTGAAAGAGAAGTTGGAGGGGTCAACTTTTTTTCTTTTGACAGTCTTGAAGTTTTTGTCCCATATTTTTACCACGTAAAAATGTTGTAATTTTTGTTTTGTTCATATAATAGAATGTTATTTTTTTATGATGAGGGTTTTAGAGGTATAGTGGTGTGTATAAATTTTAGATGGAATGGAAGTTTTTTTATTTGTTGTTCTATTAATCTGTAGGCTTCATAGGACTGCAAGTCAAGCCAAAATATCTTTTAAAAAAGGTTATACAAAATCAAATTCTACTATCCTTAGATTCTTTTTAGAAAGCGAATATAAATAATACCCATTTGTCACTGCTGTTGGAAAATGTAAACTTCTCCGCTTTCTGAATCAAATCCACCTGCTACTTTTTAGCAGAGTCTAGACCATCCCCACTGCCATTGAAAACCCGGAACATCCATTTGAGTTACTCTGTCCAACATACATTATTAGTCTTTCCTGTTTTTATTAGTGTAATATTATAGACCGGTTAGTCTTGCCCATTTAATATTGTCAATCCATTTGGATTGTATATATTTTGTAGAGCAAAGGTAATCTGATTATGGGAAAATATTGAAACCCTAATATCAGGGGCGGAACACAAACTCTAAAGGCTAAGGGGGCCGAAATCGAAACAACGAAACAATATAAACAATTTTAATTCTGTTTAAATTGTAACATATCATAATACTATTATACTTTTTGTTTATAAATGCAGTTCTAACAGCTACCAACTAGGTTTTTGAATAAAAATGAACTAACAACTCACAACTTGGGTTATGATTCATAGTTAATCTTTAATATTTTCTTTACAAAAAATAGCATTATTATATATATATATATATATATATATATATATATATATATATATATATATATATATATATATATATATATATATATATATATATATATATATATATATTTTAAATACGTTTGTAATAAAGGATTTCTCTATATCTTGTCAAATCCTTTTTATTCAATTTATACAATTAAACAATTACACAAGGTACATATACAAAAATAAAACGTTTACACAACAAATGGTTTATACATATCTTACAAAAATAGTAATTCTTACTATCTTATATTCCTAAAAAAAATTCGTAATTTGTACTTTACTATCTTATCTTCCTAAAAAAATTAGTAACAAATATGTGCTCCTATGGCTATGACTATGAGCCTATCACACATGTATTTAAAGAAAAGTCAAAAGCTAATATAGGATGTAGAGGCATAGGTGCTCTGTTGCAGTATTTAATTAAAAAAGCAATTCATGTATATGCATACACACAATGTGTTGGACTCTGATTAATAACACTTTACCATAAAATACCCTAAAACAACCACCGAGAAGGAACAAGATACAAGAAAGAGTATGTTGCCTTACAACTTATTAGCAACTGAGGCTACAGAGGTGAAGCAAAGTGAGAGTGTGACAGTCTGAGATGAACGGAGAGACTGAGAAGCTCGACCAATGCATCGTTAAACCATTGGAAAAACGGAGAGGAGGATAAGAGCTGTGTGTTCAGTTACAATCTTTTTGAGACTTTTTAGTTCTTTTTTTCTCCGTTTTATAGTTATCAGATAATTTGAACTTTTAGATTTGAATTTTGGAGCATATGTTTCCTTCAAATTAGGATGGTTAGTTATTCACAAAACTTCTACTTTTATTTTCCGTTCCTTTCGAGCCCTCCAATTTCCAAAGCTTCATTTTTTATAATATCCTAGAAATAACTAAAAAATAATATATATATCAAGTATAAGTAGGCTGAAAAGCGGGGAGACCATGGCCCCCTCTGGCCCCTAAAGGGATCCGCCCATGCGGTTTCGGAACATACTCTTGTCACATATTTTCTCAACAGTTAAACCCAAAATATGACCATATTGTTGTTGTGATTCACCACAAAGAACCTCTCCCGACTTTGCTTCAAGCCCGATTGATCCTTCTCTCGAGGACGGTTGTTTCTCACGACCCCGTCAAGCTACTGCACATCATTCCGACCACGTATCTGCTCCCATTATTCTTTATTCGGCTTATCCAACTTCATCTTAAAATAAAGAGCAACAACCGAAACATCAACAATCGTAACGACTCTTCTAGCCACCAATCCACCAAAGAACCACCAACAACAGGTTGTCCTTTCTCCGTCTCCACATAACCACTTTCCTGATGTTGTGGCTCGACTTTCCTCTACCTTGGACACCCTACGACTGGCTTACATCCTGTGATATGTTCCTCACACCTATGTCGGACAATAGCAGAGTCACCGCTCTCCTTCACCTTTAGTAGTCCCGCCACTACAGATCGTCTGTTTCAGCCTCTTGTTGCATTTCACACCGCTGATCAAAGCACCGAGCCTACTCCCCCGTGGAAATGGTTTCCTCCGACTCAATCTGACCAACCCACTAATGTTGTTAGTGAAATAAACACCATGTCCATCAATGCACATGATCCATCTTGGTTCATGGACATCGGTGCTACTTCTCATTTTGCTTCAGGAACATGTAAACTCCATTCTTTTAACAATAATAGCAAAATAAATTATGTTCTTGTTGGCAATGGTTCACATATACCTGTCACTCACACTGATCACCCCCGCTTACATACATCCCATCGCCGATTTCACAATCACAATGTCTTTTTTTGTAACACCTTTGTTTAGGTAATTTCTTTTTCAATAAGTAATTAATTTGTTGCATAATTGGTCCCATAACTCACTTATGTGAAGCGTGTATCTGTGCTAGTACGCTAGGCGTACCCAAGCGTATGCAGGGTGTACGTGGTTGGGTGTCAACCCTAATTTTTAGGGTTTGAGATTTATTTAAGCATCATTATCTCATCAAGACCTTTCCCCTCATCATCCTCCATTTCCCAAATCGTCCCTTGTAAACCATAATCCATTTTGTGAGCACTTTGAGCTTGAGTGAGTGTATTTTTGTGTTTTTGAAGGAATGAAAAGATAGTGGATTCATCTTGGAAGCTCAAGACCACTTAGATCCAGAAGTATCTCACCCTCAAGCATCCTTTGGAGGTTTACTTGCTTAGATCTTGCTAGTCTAGAGTTTGTGTATACTTTTGGTCCCATAGTTTGGTCTAGTAGAGTATGAGCTACTTTAGGTACTTGAAGTGTAGTTTTATGTAGTTTTGAGCTCATAAATTCATATAAACGAGAGCTTTCGCATTCTCATTAAGCCTTGCAAGAGTTTTGGGACTTTGGATGACTTTTAGACCAAGGGTTTGAGTTTTTACCCTCTTGTATGCATGCAAATGGATAAAGTCAGTGACTTTATCCATTAAGATGTCCATTTTTACATCTTGAAATGAGTTCGAGTATACGGATGTTTGGAATCTCTTTAAAAATAAACATTTTTTCATGTAGACGATTCTTTTATTTGTAATGTTTGTCATTCCTATATCTTATTCGTAATGTTTATTTTCTGGTTTTTTTGTAATGTTTTTATGTTATTTGTAATGATTTGTTTATTTGAATGTATCATAATATTTGTTGGTGCATTCTGTTTAAAAAAATAAAGGATAAATAACATAATACAAACACAATTAAAAAAAAATCAATCATAGTACATATAAATAAAGCAATACAAATGCAGTACAAGTTAAAAATACGGGAGATCCTTGAAAAGATTCCAAGGGGCTTAATAGTCGAAAATCTCTCTGTTGTTAATGGATTTGTATTCTTTTTTAGCCACCTCCAAGATGTCTTCCTCAATATCATTCACACGTGCATCTTCAATCTTCTTATAAAGATCGTTGAATAACACAACTTCTGTTTTCAGTTCATACCATTTTGCTGCTATATCAAGTGTGCTGCGATGGTTTTCTAAGGTGGTTTGAGCGTCAGTGTTGAAGGTATTGGTTAAACAAAGCCAAAACATTGTATCATTCAAATTGCTCTTCTCGTAGACATTAATATATGCACGAGTTAGAAGCAAATACTCCTCAGTGGTCCATGGTCCTTGAACCCATTGTAAGAGATACAAAGTAGATGTAGTGATATACATTAGATGAAATCATATAGATTTTTGAGTCATTTTATAGTGAAATGTAATTTGCGACTTCTCAGTCCGCATAATTGACTTGACAATCCGCGGAAGTGACTTGCAGTCTGCGAAACAAATATAATAACAAAAATAAAACACATATTTATATTAAAAAAATTACTAAAAACATGTATTTCATATTAATATTACAAAGTTCCTAAAATCAAGTTGTATAGTGTCCCAAATAATATTTGTCATTCAATTTGTATATAGAAATCATGCATCTCTACGTGGCTATCAATCTTCACCGGTACCCCCAAAACAATCATTTCTATAAACATGATATGAATACTGCACAATCCCCTCTATCTTCGATGTATTCCCGGTGTGGCAAATCTATAGCTTCAAGAAACTCCACAATTGCATTGTCTCTGTGTCCATTGGGGAAATCGTTCCAGTACTCAATCACATCTAGCTCTCAGATAATACTATCCCCAAAACTTTTGAATTCTCCACCAATCTTGTACTTTGAGAAGAAACTCAAAGATCGTGTCGAATCATAAATGTTTACTTTCCACATATTTAAATGTAGCACTTCCACAAACCAAGGGACACCAACAACGGTTATGGGGAATAGAACTTGGAAAAAAAATTAAATAGTAATAAATTTGGTAATATATATATATATATATATATATATATATATATATATATATATATATATATATATAACTAAACTAACCATATCCACATCCTTCCATTTAGGATAGTCTCCAACACCATTTGCTACATTCCTAAAAAAATGATTTTCAGGGTTGCAAATTGAGTTCTTGAGGGTATATCGTCCACCTTACATTCGCCGACCATCTTTCCATAAGCAAAGCACTCCATATTGCAATATGCTGGAAATTTTTAGATAAAATTGTTACAATTACTTATATAAATTATCGTCTAAAAAAGTAGTTCAAATTTAACGAATGTTACCGAAAAAATTAACCACCCAGAGTCAGTAACTGCAAGTAACCTTGACGAAAACTCCACATCCAGTGGGAGTATATGCAACATGTGTGTAGTGTTGAGGTTGGAAGAGACCATATTCCATTCTTTTCAAAAACCCCAACATACTAGCACCATAAAGACAGTCTGACAATAGATAATTTAAAACATCACTAATGTCTTCATTCACAATGTCTTCAGTTGCTTTTTCGGGACACTCCACAACAATAAGTCTCAAATGTTTAGACCTTTTGCCATTTCTCACAATTCGAACTATGAAGAGGTATGTCGTAGTCATAATCGAATTTGAGAATGCAAATATTACAATTGCTAACTCTTTAAAATCTACTTAGTGAAAGTGTTTCCTCACAATCATTTTCATGAACTGGAGAGAAACCTTATGACACTTAGATTTTTATGGTGTATGTGTTCCTATCCATGTGAATTTGTCATAACCATAATCTTAAGACAAGGCTAGTGACAAATCCAAACTCAAATGGACTGAACTTGTTCAATCTTAATTCCTTGCCACCTGACAACACAAGGGCCTATCATTGCTTCCAGGTTGTAATGCAAACAATTGAGAACTCTTAGAAGTCACATGCATAGTCAACTTTAACTGGAATGGGCACAAAAAATAAGAATATGTCAACACGATAGGTTACAAACCTCAAGTCGTGTGCTAGTGATTAACAATAGGTTTAATCTTGATTAGTTCTTAAAACTTTTCAAGATCTTTAAGACTACAACTGACCTTTTGACATATAAGTTTCTCTCTATCAAGAAACATTACTTGACAAACAAATATTCAAGAGTTAGTGCGATTACCTATCAAGACAAACACTTTTGACAATCGGTGTTAGTTGAACTTTGTTTTATCCAAAACATTACAACTTACCAATTTCAAATGTACAAGAGTAGAAAACATTTTACTCTACATTTGTTTATATGTCACTCAATATACAATCTTGGAGGATGACTCTAAGATTTGATTTTGGAGCAAAGTATGGTTCATCTTAGTTGGTTTAACCATTTCAACAATTCCTGATTCCTCTTCTTAGCAAAATAAATGCACTAAGGTGTCCTTAGAGGATCAAATTGTGATATGGTTTTCATAATCATTAAGATGATCATAAAACACGACACTCAAGTACTCTCCCATCTTTTCAGATTGGAGAAACTTTTATCTTTCTGCCGACTTTGATTCTTCTTTTTCGTTCTGCTATACATTGAGACTTTTCAATGACTAAGAATTATACTTAATCTTGTAAGCATAACCGTATTTACTAACGTTAGTAAATCATAACAAATAGTCTTATCGTTCTTTGTGATGGACTTGACGAGTGCAAAACCAAGTGTACCCGATCCCCTAGTCCTTCACTTGACTCACATATACATGTGAACAAGGAATTAGTCTTAATTTCCCAAAGACAAAGGTTCTCATTCATCATACAATACAAGTTGCATGATCCAAGTTTTTGTCCAAATGAAACTTGGGTGATGAGGATCTTTCCTTATTTGGTAAATTTGACACTATCACAAACGAAAGAATCAAGTCCATATTGCTAAAAATACAAACATCAATTTTCACACTACTTCATTGTACGAATCCTTCCGAAAAATTTCGAATCCTCCTTCGAACCTTATTATTTTCATACATTTGTTTAAGCCTTATCGACATTATTGACATTCCTATCATTATAAATGATTACATGCTCTTACGCCATGAGCTAGACGCTAAACCTATAACTTAACCCCTGACCCCTATAAAAGGCTACATAACTACATTGACACCATAAATTTTTTTACAAACAATTTTTCTCTTGAACTTTATTTTGGGGACTAAGCCACCGGTACTCGTATTATACTCGCATTAGTATTAGGTATGACTAGTTACACTAACCCAATTAGTCCTTGCTTCTTAATCTTTCACTAAACCCATTTCATTTCACCAGTTCTATTTACCATCAGTACAATAGTTTGTAACTACTTCATATAAGTTACTAGACCTTTCCCAATAATGTAAGTTATATTTCTCGTTAAAAACAACCAGCTTCACCTTTGACAACTTGCTTTAACTTAACAGTTTTCTCTAAAACTCATTTTAACCATTGTTGGTTTCAACCTTGTTATTTCAATTTCATTTCAAATCCATTTCAATGGATATATGTGCTTTTAAAGGGCATATAAACCATTTTAAACCTTGCTTACTATTTTGGCACGTTTTCGAAAAACTTAGAAACATTTCCTTTTATAAAAGTGTTTAATCTCTATGCTATAAAACTTAAACATATGACATTGAGGTTCATATTATGTGCAAAAACTTCATAGGATTTTCAAACCACTTTTTTTTGGACTCTTTTGATCACTTTCTTAAATGTGTTTTCATGAAACCCATCATGATATTTTTACAACTTTCTACTCCAAACGTGTTTACAATGCATCACCTCTACCTACATTTCAAACATACCACATTTGTTTATTTTATTTCAAATTAGTTTTATAACATATAATGTTTCTAAAATTTACAGCATTTCAAAACATTAGTGTTCACTCTTAAATTTCTAGTGATGCACTTTTAACAAAATATAATTATTCTTTTAAATATATTGAGTTTTACTTTATCCATTTAAACCATTGTTGGAATCTAGTCTAAAAGGTCAAAACTGTTAGATTTTCAATTACCAATTGTAGTGCTTCTTCTTTTTCACAAATGAAGTTTAACTTAATAGATTACTCATGAATTTTTAGCAAACCTTAGCAAACACTTTCTTCATGTCTATGTAACAATCAACATACATCAAAGGGTGAAGTTTGAAATATATCTCGACCTTGTTTTAAATCTACCTATTTGTATTGCTCTTAAAATTTTATCAATAGCAATCATTGCTACTACCTACATTTTCTTTCTCCCGATCTTGATTTCTTGCTCTCCTTCTGATTTGAGATCTCACAAACTCATAATAATAACACAATGAATGGTCTAAATTTGTTTTTGTCTATTTTTCTTCTCTTGGTACCATGTTCGTACACATACAGACTAGAAGTCTACCCTTATCAACCTGAGAGATTAATGTGTGTATAATCATGAGACATAATTTTAACTTGGTCAACTTTGATATATTCAATTACGTCATCATATACATTTTTTTTTATTTTGAAATCTATTGTAAACAAGTGATCCTTATTTACATTTTCTCTTTCATTCTAAATTCGGAAACTTGATTTAAAGTGCAATTTTCATTGTATTTTCCTTACAATTAATACACAAGATGAATACCCTTCTTCTTATCATTTCTCTAAATCCAGAAAATATATGTGAAAGAATACATTTTATTATGTTTCTTCTTCTTAAAAACATTAAAAAAGTTTTTAAATATTACAATTATCTATCCTTAAAATGATTGTTTTTGGTAGAATCACTGAATAAAAAATGCATTATTTTCAATGATCGATATTTTTACTTCTTTTGTAAAATAGCATTCTACTTTGCAATCTCTAGTGAATTCCTAAACTCTCAAACTTTTTTTCATAAATGCCCTGACTCCTCTTAAACTTGTATTTGTATTGACTTTGACAATTAGACAATTTTTTTTCAAAAGAGTAATCAAAATATTTATGTATAAATTCCCTTATTGATGACTAAAACCTGTAACCTTAATTAATTAATTAATATATATATATATATATATATATATATATATATATATATATATATATATATATATATATACACTACTTCATTTGATCGCCACACATGTATCTTCATTCTCTTGGAATTATTATACATTTTGATAATAATGAGATTATTTATCATTTCTAAACACTCAAATGCTATCTAGACAATGTGATTTAATTTGTCACGAACTTTCATCGCCTCCATTTGCAACAATGACTCTTTAAATATATATATATATATATATATATATATATATATATATATATATATATATATATATATATATTCAAATATGATTTTACTATAGAGAGAGTAACAGTAGTAGTAAATATAGCTTTAGAAATCTTTAGCCATTTCGTAATTTCTTTGGTAGACGGGACTTAAATAGCCTTTACATTTGAGATGTACCACAACTTCGTTGCCTACCCTTAGTGCGTATCTTTAGGAACTTACCCTTGATCGCTTCTCTTTCATTTGTGTTACCCCTTCTTATTTCGGAATATATCTTTTCCAGATTTAGTAGCCAACCCGGAAGTGAACAAATTGTTCCTAATCTCTTCTTTATCGGATGGCAAATTTACACTTAGTGCTGATTTAGAACGCGACTTAAGGATCAATGCGGACTTAACGCTCAATGCAGTTGGTGCTTTAGCATAATTTATAGCGCTCTCTTAATTCAGATAATATCTAATTAGATAATCTTTTTCGTCTAGGTCGCCATGGTTGGGTCATGATTCCATGAACCAAATTTCCCATAATCTAGAGTGTAGAACTCGAATTAGGGAAACACTAATTTGATTATAGCTAAAAGTTGGGCTCTTCCCTTGAGAAATAAACCCAAAATAATCAAAGAGCTCTTCAAGTCACCACCTCTCTAACTATATAATTGTATTCGGTTGAGTTTTAATAGAATACGTCACGAATTGAATTTCGGGACGAAATTCTTTAAACCAGGGGAAACTGTAACAACCGTCAAAATTTGAGACAGTTATAGATTTGAATAAACTTAGTTGGATGTATAAGCACGACTCCTACTAGACTTAGTAACTAGAAGCTAAATTATAACCTACTAGAAAACTTGGAAACAAGTCGAATCAAATTATAGTGTACTTAGATTTCACATAAAAATCAAGGTTTTATGAATAAAAAACTTGATTAGGGCACACATTTTATAAAAAAAAATTGATATTTTTATAAAAGAGTTGAATTTTATAAAAATGGAAGAAAATGAAACCCTCTCTCATCCCCTCAATTTCGTTCTCTCTCTCTCTCTCTCTACGACTAACACTGTTTCCAAACTAGTGATCATTTGAGCCATTCTCACACTCCGTCTTCATTTTTCTTACGCTCTTTCTCTCTCACACTCCATCACTCCTTTTCTCTCTTCTTCTCTCTCAAACTCACGAAAATTCCAGCAAAGTGCAACCATTTTTACTCAAAAACTTCTCCATTTTTAAGTGCTCATCAAGGTAAAATCGAAAACCCCTTATTCTCCTTTTAAAGTTACTCCATTTCATGCACATTTTTCAACTTCTACACCATTCTATGGATGGGTGATGAATCATATGTTCATAACCATGATTTTTATGATGATGGTGGTAGTATTTCACCCAAAAACCAACATGCATGTGATGATCTTCAAGCATTGATGCTTGATGATCAAAAAGCTTTCAAATATGTCATAAAAGATTTATTCACAAATAAATTTCTAAACCTTCCATTATGATCAAATCTGATTTTTCCTAGAATCTAGACAACAAACCAAGATGATCAAGAAATTTTCAGAAAATAAATCACTTTTCTCGATTTATTGATATTTTTGCAAGAAAATAGATCAATAATTCATATAAAATACTTTTAAAGGTCAATAAATTCTGGTAAACTTCGAATATCACCTACGCACTGAGTAAAGACTTTTCATAAAGTTGCATGCATTTCTACGGCTGTTTTCTGTTAATTTCTAATTTATTTTTGTTGAAGAGAAATAAATTGAACAATACAGTTATGGATGTCCAAACCGATATTTCATAATTGTTTCAACTTCTAGACATCATAAAGACTCCATGAAAACGTTTTCAGATTTTTCCAAGACAATTTTTTATTTTTCCCGATTTAATGAATATTTAAGGGATTAAATTGATGAATATAGCTACACTTATCCAAAAATTATGAAACTTTACAAGAACATCTTATATTATATTAGGATGCTGTATGAGAAGTTGGATGAGTTTTCTCTTTTGTATGCTATTTTGTTTCTATTTTTCTTAGATTAGATACACATAAATCCAAAAATCGGATTCCATTATATGAAAATCAAATTTGGTATTTTTCCCAGCTTATGCACACTGTATATGAAGTTTACAAAAAGTTTGGTAATTTTCCTTAATTGTTTGATAATTATTCAAAAATTAATGCTTATTTAAATGAATAAAACAAAGAAAAATAGTTAAACTTTTTGAAGACCAACTTTGATATTTTTTCCAGCCTAGATTTGTTAAATAATAGTGGCACAAAATGTTTGGTGAATTTTATAAACTATTTCCTATATATTTCAAATTTGTGTTTATTTGAGCATTTAAATAAAGGAAAAATACCTATTCATATATAAAATTCATCTAAAATTTTATGGAAGTTCTTAACTTCAGTTGGAACATAAATAAAAAGTTTGATGATTTTTCACTACTTTTTGTATTTAATTAAAATTTCTTGGTTTAAAAGATTATTAAATTAGAAAACTAGGTTCTATTGATCAAAATTGGCAATTAATATTTTTCCCAATTTAAGGATATTATGAAGCAGTAACATAACAAATATAATAATTTTCCATGATCATTTACTGTTTTCCCCAAATTTTATGATGTTTTCAAGGAATTAAATTGGTGAAAAATAGTTATACAAATAAAAAATTCAAGAAAATTTATTTTAATGTCTTGACTTCAGTTATACATGAAATACAAAGTTTAGGAAATTTTATAACTTATTTGATTTATTTTAAAATATTTAACCATTTGAAACACTTTCTAAAATGTTATAGTTACACTTCAATTGACATTGCCAAAAATGAGATTTTTCAATTGAATTTGTTATACAACAAATTGATTTATAGAAACCTAAATTTCACAGAAAAATGTTTGTAACTTACTAATATTAAATTTTGACACAATATTGGCATAATTATATTGTAGTAAGTGTACTAGTATTAGATTTCGATTAGAGACTCATTAGTGTGTAACATCGTTGTTGGAATCGATAGTGGTACAACTAGAACGTAGTTCATGACATCATTTACATCATCTCAATGTATTGTGAGTATTCACGAATTCCCCTATTTTCGGTTTTTATGTTTTGGGGTGCAAAAGCATGTCCGAAAAACCGTTTATTGTTCGTTGTATTTAAATTGATTTTGTATCAAACATGATTGTTATGCAACTTGAAACATGAGGCCTTATCCTCTTAAGTCCATTCCCTTACACTTTACTCCAACCATTAACTTTTTGATCCAATGGTCATTATGGATAACACTATTAGGAATTGACAACTCCTCACTCGCCCGATTGCTTGAGTGCATTATACCGTATTCATCTATGGAACGATAAGCATAGATATTGATAGGGAATCAGTCATAGGCTTGGTTGTGAACTCATTGTTTGCTCGTATACATACAAACTTGTTACTTATTATAGCAATAAACTTTGTTTCTCATTATAACAACGAGCTTTCATTACTAGAAACTTATTTACTTGTCTTAGCAATGAACTTGTTTTCTCTTTGTAGGAACAAACTTGTTTGCTCTTTATAGCAATGAACTTGTTTGCTCTTTGTAGCAACGAAGTTGTTTGATCTTTGTAGCAGTGAACTTGTTTAATCATTTGAGCAACAAACTTTGTTTCTCAGATTAGCAACAAACTTCTATTTATGGAAACTTTATTACTCGTTTTAGCAACGAACTTTTATTCATGAAAACTTATTTACTTATTTTAGAAATGAACATCTGTTTATGGAAACTGTTATCAATATTCTGATTATCATGACTTCAAACTATATTATGTTATAAACCTATGAGTACTCACCAACTATTTTTATAGTTGACGCTCGTTTTACATGCTTTTTCAGGAATCATCTAGTATGAGGCACGTAGAGACACAACACTTGTAGGAGCATTTGCATGTGTTGACTTTTAAATACATTGTAATCTCTTTTAAAAAGTTGTTCAAACTCATTGTAAAATTGATGATTTTGAATACCATGGTTAGTATTGTCTTTTAACTTTTGCGATGAGACCGTTTGTACTGCCATGCCCCGTGTTTCCGCTTTGGCAGGGTGTGACAACCACGAACTCGTAATGCCCGTAGTGAGTTCGAAAAGCCATCTTCGGGGTATCCTCCTCCCAAACCTTCATTTGATGATAATCGGATCTCAATTCAATTTTGGAAAACCAATATGCCCCCTACAACTGATCAAAAAGGTCGTCAATCCTTGGAAAAGGATACCGGTTCTTCACTATTAATTTGTTCAACACTGAGGAATCGATTCACATCCAATGTGAACCATCCTTCTTCTTGACAAAGAGGATCAGTGCTCCCCATGGTGAGCTACTCAGCTGAATAAACTCTTTCCCCAACAGCTCCTGCAGCTGTGAGGATAGCTCCTGCATCTCTGCTAGCACAAGGCGATACGATGCTTCACAATCGAGGCGGTACCAGGAATCAGATTGATCCTGAACTCAATCTGCCTCTTGGGAGACATGCCAGACAATTCCTCCAGGAAAACATTGGGAAACTCCCTTACAATAGGGACATCGGGAACTGACTTTTCCCTCATAATCCACGTATCGACCACGTATGCAAGATATCCCATACATCCATGCTGAAGGCATTACCCCGCCCTGGTAGAGGAATAAAAGGTGGATCCAATCCTAGTGCCCTCACCATAGATGGTCAACACTCCCCCCACTAGGGTCATGGATCAACACAAACTGATTCTTGCAGTCAATTACTGACACAAACTGTAACATCTCGAAATTCAGGTTCAACCATTTAACCCTTCTTCATTTACAAGTTGTTGTATTAGGTCCCTTTATGTAAATTCTAGGCTTGTGAGTACGCTGGGCGTACTAAGGAGTACGCTGCGCGTACTCGCGTGCTTATTTTGTACGCGGATTCATCCGGGTACGCTGGGCGTACCCAAGGTTACGCCGGGCGTAACCGGCCTAGATGCAAAACCCTAATATGACTTGAGGGCTATAAAAGGAATGAGATGGTCTTGTCTCTCAGCCACCATCTCACAGAAAGAAACCCTAAGAGAGTATTCCCTTCGTCCTTAGCTTGTGTGTGAGTGTTCTAAGCTTCAAAGTGCCATTTCAAGGTGGTGAAAGAGAAGAGGAGGCCATTGTAGGAGCTAGAAGTTGGTGGACAAGAGTAGGTCTGAGGTCTACAGAGGTTGGAGCTTCTTCCTGAGGTATAAAGTTCAGAACTTGCCTTGTTATTTGTGTTGTGTGCTTATTGGACCAAATTCTAGGGTTTTTGGTCCCAAGATAGAGACTTTATGAGCAAATAGTCTCCATTGGCCTAGATCTATCATATTCCAGGACTATATGAGTTGTATGTTCATAAAAATGCAATCTTGGACATAAATGTTGAGAGCCATGCATGAGATCTAGACTTTTGGGGGAGAAAGGAAAGGTGTTAGAAGGTGTGGGAACCTTTATAGCCATGCAAAGGCTTAAAGGTTTCGACTTTATGGATTAAGAGGTATTAGAATGGCCAGATCTGGAATGTAAGATTATGTCTTAACTGTTTAAGACCTAAAATGAAGAAAGTAAGAAACTGGGATTTATGCTGGGCGTAATCCCAGTACGCGCCGCGTAGGGGATCACGTTCCCCGATTCTGGAGTGCAAGGGTACGCCCCACGTACAGGAGTTGGTACCCCCCACATACTGCTTGTTGTTGACTTTTGTTGACTTTTAGGGTATTGGTCAACATGTGGACTTTTGAGTCAGGGAGGGGTAAAATGGTCTTTTACCCTTCTGTAGAATTATAGAAAGGGATGTAGTATAGCCTTGAGAGCCGTTAATGATTTGGAATGATTACTTGTTGTGATTAGGCGAGGCTAGGTCGTTGTTTCGAGGTTCAGAGATATCAAGCATGTGAGATACTAGACATCATACGAGGTGAGTCTTCTCACTATACTGTACCTGGAAGGGTACCTATGTGTGACCGGAAGGTCTGGTATGCTACGAGATATATGCATTGTATGCTATGAGTTGCCAGTTTTGTAAGCGATATGTATGCTATGCTTGATATGGGCCAGAAGGCATTATGATGTGGACCGGAAGGCCAGGGAGTTATGGACCGGAAGGTCGACACGGGTAGGACCGGAAGGTTTACCGGGTTGGGACGGAAGTCCCCTGAGACACATGGACCGGAAGGTCGTGTGGAGTATGGCCTAGAAAGGCATATGTGTGTAAGTGGTATATTAGGGGACTCACTAAGCTTCTTCCTTACAATGTTTATGTGTAATGTGTTTTAGGTACTAGTGAGGACCGTGGGAAGGTGCTGACATGACTCGTACACACACAGGCGGATTTGGATATGTTTGATCTTGGGATTTGATATGTTTTGTATTATGACCATGTTACATTGGATTTTATGGTTTGTCTTGAATGAAATTATGTTTTAAAGAAATGAAAAATTGTTTTGAAAATTTACCTTGTTACAAGTTGGTATCAAAGCCTTGGTTTGAGGGATTCGGATGCACCTTCGGGCGTAACTAAACTCAAACTGAGGATTTGAGAAAATTTTCAAACGATAAAAACTAATTTTTCTAAAAAGCAAGAGATTTTGAGACAACCAGAGCGGAGCAGTGTGTACGGTTAGCCAGCGCCCGAACGGTGAATCCCCAAAATGCCCTTACGTTATGTGTTATGAGATATGATATGTTATATTATGCATGCTAGAACTGGCTAGGTATTAATATTAGGACTAGAGTGACCTGATTTTGTGATGCCTTAGCCTAGGAAGGATTATGCTGCTATGTGATGCTTGAGAGCGAGTAGGTAGCAGTGAGGGGCTGATAAGAGGTCTACTAAAAGGTAGCCTATGCTAGTGAGATATAGAGTACTTGTGATCTGGGATCCAAGGAGGAGGACTTAGGGTGAATACTGATGCGGTGTAGGCGGTAGTATAAGGTCCCGTACTACCGAAGACACCAGAGCAGTGCACACTCTAAGTAAGAATCCTTTGGGTACTAAGGAACAAGTAGGGTCGAGTTATCGAGTGCGAGCATGCTCGAATGAGTCTTTTATATTATTATGTTATAGGAGAGACATCATGGTTGGGACACGCCACAGACCTAAGGAGAGCGGTGTGAGTGACGAGGAGCTTCGTCACATGATCCACAATGAGGTGGCTGTGGCGATCAGGGCCGAGATTCCGGAGATGTTTGGGTCTATCAAGACCACACTGATTGAGACTTTCGATGAGCGGTACGCCGCGGTGACTGAGGCTACAGCCGCTGCAGCTGTGGCTGCTGCCAGACCTCAGGGAGGTGACTCGTTGTTGTTCCAGGAGTTCAGCAACACGAAGCCACCTGAGTTTGATGGGACACAGGATCCGATCGCTTTTGATGAGATGGATTTTTGATATTGAGGGATGCTTCTATACGTGTTCATGTCTGGAGCATCTGAGGGTACGGTTTGCTTTGAACCAGCTTTGCTTGGGAGCGAAGGATTGGTGGAAGTTCGTGACGACGAGCTTCACTCTTGCAGAGATTTCGGCGGTGACCTGGGAGAGGTTCACCACCATGTTTAGAGACGAGTATGTTCTGATGGGTTTTGGTCATAGGACATCCTATGTGCTCATACAAACCCTAATGCTTGGATCTAGGTTTCTCTATTGTACATGCTTTGAATCCAAGACTATAAACCCTAATTCTAGCATATGGAAATCAATATTAACATATAATTAGGTTTAAGATATTACCTTGATTGTTATGTAGCAATAACAATCTCAATTCCTCCTTGAATTGACTTTGGAAGGCTTAGAGTCACAAGTGTCACTCCTCTAATGGTTCACAAACACCATAAGCAAGAGGATGAAGAGGAGAGAGGATGGAGGCTTCCAAAACCGTGTGAAAACCCTAGAAGGTTGCTTGTCCACGTTTTTGAGCCTTAAGGGTTCTTTATATAGTGAGGCTATTAGGGTTATCTAACAAGGAAACCCTAATTTGGTTGCTTAAGCCCTAAGCGACCCATAGACTCCTTTAATCAAGCCCATGGACGATTTCCTTATGGGTTTCCCCATAGAATTCGTCCACCCCTTGATTCAAGGCAATCCATGGCCCAAATTGCAATTATCTTATAATTACAATTCCAGTCCCTTAAGTTTAATTAATCTCTTTTAGTCACAAAACTAATTACCAATTAATTATTGACTAATATATTATTCCCATAATATATTAATAAATCATATTTAATCCTTTCTCTCCATAATTCATCCTATCAAGTTGCTTTGGTGAAGGCAACCCAAAAGGACTATGTACCAACGGGTCAAGTACATACCAAAATAGTTATGGACTTAGACACTAATCCAACAGTCTCCCACTTGGATAAGTCTAATAACTATTCTGGGTATGACTTCAGATCCTGATCTGCAATCGTAGCTTTCCAAAGCCGTTGTCAACTCTGATCCTATCAGATACGCGTGTCCTTAGATAAGGGATCATATATTCCTCCATTCTAGATATTGTGACTTCCCCAAAATCTCGGCCAGAAAAGACCGATTTTGTTTATGCTTTGTAAAAATCAGAGTACTTTTTTTCATAAAAATGTTGCGGAATTTGTTCCCAGAAAAACACGATAAATACGTTATTAAAACATTTTCGAAGAAACGTATTTTTATTCCTCTTAAACGTTTGGGATGTCATCGTTAATACAGAAACATAAGCATAAACAGAACTTACAATTATTTACACTAGTGATCTACATCTCTTTAAATCTCTCAGTGTAATGTCACTTCATATCGCCACCTGTGATGTAAATAAACTGAGTGGGTCAGGTTGGGAAACCTGGTGAGTACATATGGTTTTCAACCCACAATAATATAGTTATTATGTTTAAACAATCAACCCAATTACCCATCCCCATTATCTTCTTTTAGTCTTCCCTAAAGATATTATCTCAAGGGTCATCTCCTATATCATATTTACTTCTCATCTCCTTACATCGTATTTCCTTATATGATTGTTCCTACGAACTTTACCTAAGGATCGTTGCCTACATTGCATAGACAATACTAATCCGGGGATTACTCCCTCAATATGTGTCTAGTAAGAGTTAGGGTATCATCGCATGATTACGCAACCACAACATCGCCTGGACTTGTAAATCATGATAAGGGTTAGTCTATCATCGCATGAATACGTAGCCACAACATCGCCTGGACTCGTAATTCATAATAAGGGTTAGACTATCATCGCATGAATACGTAGTTACAACATCGCCTGAACTCGTAATTCATCACCTACAGGTTACTAGCCTGCTGGTGTTTCCACGGGGTTGTCTATAATAGTCCGTGATCGCCATTTATACTCTGGTAGATGACTACATCTCCAAATTGTCGGACAAGGTTGTAGTATCCTACATCACCGATTCATAATCACCTTCCTGTCATCACCTATCTCTCATTATTTTATTTCATCACTCACCAACTATTTCATCTACCCATGTTTTATCCCAACAAATCATTTAAAACATGTATAAATCATTCATCCAGCATAGACAACAAGTATTCAAACAATATGCACACATAGCACGTAATTTATATTAAAATACTTCATATCTATGTGTAAGATGAAAGGGACCATGCACTCACCTGAGTAGGTGGTGACTCATCACTCGGACAACGCTTCGATACTCTCAAAACGATATTCCTTCGATAAAACCTAGTACCGATACCACTAGGGTTTAGTTTAACGATAACCGCGACAAATTAATTAGTCTGACTATTATTAAGCGTTAATAACGCTCAATATAATTCATAATAATATCCCAGATAATTATTCTAAGGACCTAATAACATTCCTATAATTATTTGAAAGCTATATTAAAAATTGCGTAAGCGTAGCATACTTGCAACGAATTTTATCGAAAACTGGAACTTAATTGGAGCAGCGTTTCGAAACCGAAAAGCTCCTTTTTCTCGGGACTCTGGGAGCCTCGGGGCTTCCCTAGGGTGCTAAGGGTTTAACTAGGGCTTAGGGGAGGTTTGGAACTCTAGAGAGAGAAAGAAACTAGAGAGAGAAGTGGAAATTGTGTGAAGAATGCGAAGGCCCTCGCCCCTTTTTATACCCTGCGAGGCCTCGGACTACGCTGGGCGTAATCCTTGGCTACGCGGGGCGTAACTTCGGATAAGGCGGACACGTATGACCCAGCTGGCTCGCACTCGGACAGGACCCGGATAAGACCGAAGGTACGCGGGGCGTACTGAACCTCGTACGCGGGGCGTAATGCGAAGGCTTCGTGGCATGATCCGAAGCAAGGTTTGTTCAGCGATGGAGGGTCCGAATGTTGCCACGTCATCTTAGTTTCGCAAATTTCCTTCTCGACTTCTAAAAATCATAACTTTCGCATACGAGCTCCGTTTTCGACGTTCTTTATATCCACGCGAAGGTGGGAACATACTTTATAACTTTCGTTTAGACTTCGTTGGCTAATTTTGGCTTGATTTTAAAATTTATATTATTAACGGGCCGAGACAGAATTGGTCCGTTAAATCCTCATAACTTCTTCATCCGACATCCGTTCTCGCCCATCTTTTTCTCGTTACGCTACTCTTAACGAGATCTTCGATTCTCGTTCAGGTCGTGTCGGCTAAAACCGCTCGATCTAATATTCGAATTTCGGGCTGTACACTGCTAACTCGAAACTTCGAAAGATCATAACTTCTTCATACGAAGTCAGATTTAGGCGTTCTTTTTATCGATGTTCTTAGTTTAACATATTCTACGACTTTCGTTTAGATTGCTAAGGCTAAATCTCGCTCTATCGTAAATTCATTATTTACGCTTTTCGGTATCGTGCCGGTTCTGTCGCGAAACTTCGACGGGTCATAACTTCTTCGTTATAACTCGGATTTCGGCGTTCTTTATATGTACGAAAACCTTGTAACATAATCTACAACTTGGTTAAGATTATTTATTCTAAATAACCTTTTGTCAAAAAGTCGTTTTCGACCCCTATTGCCTCTAATTTGACTAGCCCAGATCTACGGGCGTTACAGATATCATATGAGATATGATTTCAAATCATTCTCTTCGTACTATATATCGATTCCCGATTTATGATGACTGACTAATTGAACAAATCAAATTAGCCCTAGCCCGGCCGAGCATTTACGTTTGTCATTACTAAACCATCGAGGGGCCCAAAGATATCGCTTTTATCCTTCTTTGGATAAAAGGAACGGATAAAATTTGATACAATGCTTGCTTGCACTCACTCACCGAATCACACACAACAATATGTTTTATAACACCATGTTACTAGTGCATTTACATATTATCAATGTGCAACCGATTTGCAAGATACAACTCACACATCTCGGTTTCAAGAATATAAGATATTATCGTCTCACCAATCACTCGTGATACAATCCATGGAGTGATCCAAGTGAGCGTGGGTTTAATCCAATGCTCAAATCATATTCGTAAGCACTCATGAACGTTGCAGCAAACATTTGCTTATGTCTAATACTTTTCTAGACATTCCACACACCAAGTCACGACAGTCTTCATTCATACCTACTTCCAACATATGAACGACTGTGGCCCGTTTGAATAATTCGATTATTCTTAATAAACTCAATTATTCTGGAAGTCAAAACATGCAAATGTGAAACACAAGAATAATACTAATACCATATGGCCTCAAACCTTTGTGTATAAATAAAACGCCTTTTATTTATCACCATATTGATTACTCATTATTTGTCGTTTCGGGTAATCAACTTCTTATTTGAATTATTACACTTGTCCCATGCTCCTAGCATGCACACAATGTTTACCTATGGTTCTTACCTTTTGAAATAGATCACATTGAACACATTTCCAATCATTCTCATTTCACAACTCCAAATCCTTTTTCCATAAGTGAAAGAATATCAAATTCTTGCTACATATAGAATATGCTAGATTCTAACATTCTATGCAACTATCCTTTCTTAATGTCACTGCACCAAAGTCACAAAGACTATTGCCAATGATATTACAAAGTCTTCTAACAGAGATTGTTACAAGACAATTCCTTAGATATGATGTCTCTCACTCAAAGTACATTCCTCTGAACATCCTTTTGCATAGAAGTTTCTAATCTAGACATAGATTTTCAATATTCAATTCCCAATATAGATACATTTCCATATTTTCAATATGACAACTTATTCTTAATAGAATCTTATCTATTCATAATAATGTCGATATGGTCCATCCAATATGGAAACATTTCCATAATTTCCATATGAGAACTCATTCTTAATAGAATCTTTTCTATTCACAATAATGTCGATATGGTCCATTCAATACCATGCTTCCAACTACTTACAAGCGACCAATCCTCGTCAAACTTTGGATTGTCCTTTGATAGTTGTTTAATTATTTTAGTCAAAACCAATTCTAGTCCCTTTTCCCTCTAAATGCACTTGACATTTGGAAAATTTTAGAATGGTCAAACATTAAAGGATTTGCAATCGATCCTATACCCGAAGCGTATGGGACACGACGCATAATGTTTTATTTGCTATGTTCTCAACCTAATCCTTTAGATTTGAAATGAAGCATAGTATTCTCTCCCTTAATTATAGCAAAACAACTTTATAACCCTTACTACTTTGCAAGGTATAACTCTTGTTTTCTATAATTAATATTGCCAACTTGCAATACTTGCCTTAATAATCATACAATGATAACATTTATGCTCCCACTATCATGATGATTATTATAAAACATAACACTTATGCTCCCACTAGCTTCAACATGTATTCATAAACATTTTAACTTCTAGAAAGAAAATACTTATTGAATTTCTTAAGTTCATGTTTCTAATACTTAGTGTTTTGATAATCTTTTATCAAGGCTTCTTGAACTTTTACACCTTTGCCTTTGATAGTTCATATGTGTGTCTAAACAGTTAAGACTAATTGCCAAACCTCACAATTCAAATTATGGAAAGGGATACTGTAACCATAATTGAATTCGAGAATGCAATTTTACAATCACTATCCTCTTAAAATCTTTCTTAGTGAAAGCATTTCCTCACAATCATTTTCATGATGGAGGAAATCTTATGACACTTAGATTTAAACGGTGTATTTGTTCCTATCCATGTGAATTTGTCAAAACCAAAGTTTACGACGAATTCAAACTCATATGGACCGAACTTTCTTAATCTTGATTTCTTGCCTTATGGTAGCACAGCTGCCCACCATGTCTTCCAAGTAGTTAAGCAGCTCACCCTTTCCTATCAATGTACCTTTCATTGATTAAGGTGCTTTGCCTTTTATGCGTTCAAAATGAGAACTCATAGAACTCTCATGCATAATTAACTCGATTGGATTTGTACAGAACCAAAATAATGTCATCACGATAGGTTGTAAACCTCAACTCGTGTGCTAGTGATGATCGATAAGGTTTATTTGATTTGTTCTTGAAACCTTTCAAGACCATTAAGACTCCCACTGACTCCTTGACATATAATATTCTCTTGTCAATAAGCATTTCTTGACAAACAAATATTCAAGAGTTAGTGTAGCTTTTATCAAAATGCTTCATAAATTGGTCCTAGTTGGTCTTTGTCTTATCCAAGGCATCATAACTTTCCACATTTGATGAATGTTATAAACCTTACTTTTTCACTCGATGTCACAATCTTAACTTTAAGACTTGTTATTGGAACGAAGTATGATTGACTTATTGATTTAACCATTTCTTCAATTCTTGATTCCTCTTCTTAGACATATAATTGTACTAAGACTCATTTAGAGGATCAATTGAGATATGGTTCTTAATCATTAAGACCTATCATAAAGCATAAAAGGTACTCTCCCTTCTTCTTAGAATGGAGAAACTTTTATCTTTCTGCCTACTTGATTCTTCTTATTCGTTCTACTATTGATTTAAACCTTTTCAATCAATTCAGAATTACACTTAATCTTATAAGTATAATCATATTTACTAAATCTTTAATAAATCATGACGAATATCATTGTTACTTTTATGGTGGATTTGATCAGCACGCAACTTTGTGTGCTCGATCTCCTAGTCCTTCACTTGACACCATGTCAATGAATTAGTCTAATTTTCAAATATGAAATTTCTCATTCATCGTGCAACCAAGTTGCTTGATTTCAAGTTTCTGTCCAATTGAAATTTGGGCGATGAGAAAGTCTCCCTATTTGGTAAATTCTAGACTTTCCATAAATAACATAATAAGAACCAAATCCATTATAGAAAAATTTTAACATCAATTTTTCATACACGCCATTGTAAGGATAAATAAATAAAATTTAAAATCAAAATTTATTTTATTGCAGAAAAAATTTGTCCTTACAATGCAACTCTTTGAAAAACTTATGCTAATACATCTTACTTAGGAATCTAATTCTAACTCTAAGTAGTAGCTCAAGAATCTAATCTTCTAGAAATGTGATCGAAATCCATTCTTTCACGGTTAGATTCTGCTCACTTCTTCCCTTAAGCTTCTTTCCTTTTCTTCGATCCTACAAAACATCAATTGTAATCTTATCACATTATGTATTCAGAATCTAGAATGAAGCTTAAAAGAGTTAGTCAATAGATTTTACCTAAATTAGAGCCATACGTTTCGACTCTCCCATCTCTTAGATCTCTTAGGTAAATAGGGCAGCTTCGTTTCCAATGCCCCTTCTCTTGGCAATAAAAGCAAATTGACTCTTTTGGAACATGACATGGAACTACTTCAGACATTGCCTTTCTCTTATGATCAAACTTTTCGATCATAGCATGTCTTTTGTTGCCATTGTCTATATCTATAGAGGTCTTGAAGGTAGATTCACCAATGAACTTTGCTTTTTCTATTGCGCCAAACCATTGCTGATTCAGCAGCAATAAGCATATAGGTGAGATCTATAAGGGTCACGTCGTAGTTCATCATATAGTACTCTCTTACGAACTCACTATATGAGTTAGGAAGTGACTGAAGAACCCAATCAACAACCATTTCCTCACAGACAACGGATCCCAACATTCTTAACCTATCAATGTGTGACTTCATCCCTAGGACGTGTGCACACACTGGCTTTACTTCTTTATGTTTACTTGCCAAAAGGGCTTGAGTGATCTTGAACTTTTCAAGCCTTTGAACTTGTGGGATAGGGAGAATAATTGGGGGAGGAGGAGGAAGTGAAACATGATCTCTTGTTCCTCGATCGAATCGTGGAGTATCATCTTCATGTGGAATGCTTGTTCCACGGGATTTGAGAAGACCATAGTTGTCAAACTTTGACATCTACAAAATGGGAGAAAACAAATTCAAGTTAGTTGATTGATAGAGTCCTTAGTAAATCACCCAAATGAGATACTAAGGCTAGGACCCAACAAAATATTCTACAACTCGGGAGAGGGATGCCGTAACCCAAATTGCAGAACATTTGAAGGTAAGTGAATGACGATTCACTAATTTCCACCACGAAAAACGAAAAAGAAATTTAAGTTTTAAATCTATGAAAACTCCTAGATCCTTTGAGATTCATTGAACTTTCAATGGCATGTTTAAATCTCGATATGCCCCTCTTGTTTGTGACTGGGATGCCGAGGATCACAAAGCGGGTGTGAATAACCATGCAAACTTACATGGTGCCCTCACATGTTACAGTCACCTATTCGATGTGCCGGTAAACCACACACGCTCCACCGAACTATGACAAACATTGAGTCACCCTTTGCTACCTTTGCTTAGAACCATTTAGTGTGCCGGTTAACCACACACGCTCCACTAACGTCTTTGCAAGGGCACAAAGTGTAATTTCATGGAATTGCATCAATTCACTTTTGCCTAAGTAACTAAGATTGGGAATTTTATGAAAACATTTAGTTACTTTTATACTTCATCATACTTATAATGGAAGGTTTTGTCTTATCCTACCCGTTCGGCTAACGACCCTCCACTAGTCAAGAGTGCGGTGGGTAAGAGTGGATACCCATTCAATCGCCATTTTATAGGCAATTTCCTTAAACACCCCTTATAGAACAGCTTCGTGAATGAGGCCTACTAACGGTAAGACTGAGTTTTACTCATACATATATATATATATATATATATATATATATATATATATATATATATATATATATATATATAATGTTAGACTTTTAATGTTATATATATAGTATAGGGTGTATTTTACACTTTTAAAATACTAGGTGGTCTAATTTAACAATTATACTTTTAATTCAATTAAATTGTAAACCTAAACTTTTATGGATTTATTAAACCTCTTTTAATTATACACCTTAATTAATTAATAAAACCATAAGGGTGTGATTTGAACTTTTTCAAAACTATACTAGAGTTTTAGAATTTAACATTCTTAATTAAACTTTTAATCAACTTTTAAATTCCAAAACTTGAGGGCAAGTTTTGAAACATTTCAAAACATAAGGGTTTAGAATTTAAATATACATTAAAATTAAACTATTTAATCAAAATTTAAATTCCAAAACTCGAGGGCAAGTTTTGAAACATTTTTCAAAACATTAGGGTTTTAACTATTTAAATTTCAAAACAACAAAACTTTTGGGGTTCAAATTTAAACTATAAAACCTAAAGGGAAAAATATGAAACTTTTCATAACAACAAGGATCAAATAATTCAAATTAACATTTAATCACATAATTATCCATATTTGATTTATTTAATGATTTCTTGCAAAACAATTTATCAATTTACTCAAAATAATTAATCGATTATCACATAAGGAAACAATTAACTTATTAATTGATAAATATCTTCAATTACATCAAAATTATAGTCAAATATATTATATAATCGGATTAATATTGATCTAACATGATAAGGTAACTATCCATAAGCAAAAACAACAAGAAATCCTGAAATACCCTCCATCTGACGAGTTGACTCGGCGAGTCAGGCTTGGACTCGTCGAGTCTGCATGGACTCGGCGAGTTCAGCCATGGACTCGGCGAGTCTAGCCTCCAGAAACCCAAAAAACGAATTTTCCAGTTATACAATGCATCAATACAATTGAAACCAAGCTAGGCTCTGATACCACTGATGGGTTTTGGTCAGAAGACATCCTATGTGCTCATACAAACCCTAATGCTTGGATCTAGGTTTCTCTATTGTACATGCTTTGAATCCAAGACTATAAACCCTAATTCTAGCATATGGAAATCAATATTAACATATAATTAGGTTTAAGATATTACCTTGATTGTTATGTAGCAATAACAATCTCAATTCCTCCTTGAATTGACTTTGGAAGGCTTAGAGTCACAAGTGTCACTCCTCTAATGGTTCACAAACACCATAAGCAAGAGGATGAAGAGGAGAGAGGATGGAGGCTGCCAAAACCGTGTGAAAACCCTAGAAGGTTGCTTGTCCACGTTTTTGAGCCTTAAGGGTTCTTTATATAGTGAGGCTATTAGGGTTATCTAACAAGGAAACCTTAATTTGGTTGCTTAAGCCCTAAGCAACCTATAGACTCCTTTAATCAAGCCCATGGACGATTTCCTTATGGGTTTCCCCATAGAATTCATCCACCCCTTGATTCAAGGCAATCCATGGCCCAAATTGCAATTATCTTATAATTACAATTCCAATCCCTTAAGTTTAATTAATCTCTTTTAGTCACAAAACTAATTACCAATTAATTATTGACTAATATTAATTAAACAATATGATTTCTCCTTTAATATATTATTCCCATAATATATTAATAAATCATATTTAATCCTTTCTCTCCATAATTCATCCTATCAAGTTGCTTTGGTGAAGGCAACCCAAAAGGACCATGCACCATCGGGTCAAGTACATACCAAAATAGTTATGGACTTAGACACTAATCCAACATGTTCCCCCGGTGGAGAGTGAACGGTTGGTTTAGGAGTTCTTGACCTTCAAGCAGGGTAATGATTCAGTTACTGTGGTTACCCGGAAGTTTCATGAGAGGGTGATGTTCTGCTCTGAGCAGGTGTCTACTAAGCAGGCACAGATGAGCCGGTATTTGGGCATTCCGAGGAGGGACGTTCAGGAGTTCGTGTCGAACTCGACGTACTGGACATTTGCTGAGCTCTAGGAAAATGCTAGGAAGAGGGAGATTGAGTTGGAGACTCAGGCTAGGGAGGAGGCCGAGTCTCAGAGGATGGATCGGCGGCCGGTTCATTCTCAGTCGGCAGCCAAGCGGACCAAGTCTGCTGATTTGAGGACTAGAGGCCAAAAGGGCCACACTTGCAGGAAGTGCGGCAAGGGTTATGAGGGGGCCTATCGATTGGGTGCTTGCTACAAATGAGGCAAGGAGGGGCATATTGCCAAGGATTGCCCCAAGGGATTTATGGTTTGCTTTCATTGCAACCAGACTGGCCACTGGAAGGCCGAGTGTCCACAGTTGCATCAAGGGTCAGCACAGGGATCTACACCTGCTGCTAGGGTTACCGAGGTTCGATCGGTGAAGGATGAGGCTCCGAAGGCTTGTGGGAGAGCTTTCCAGTTGACTGCGGAGGAGTTCCGCGCAACGCCCGATGTTGTGGATGGTATGTATTATGTATTTATCTTTTTTAGTTGAGATATTGTGCTTATATGATGATATACATAGGTACTTTTCTTGTGACTTATGTACCTGCTTTGGTGTTATTTGACTCGGGTGCGAGTCGGTCATTTGTTTCCTTGGCATTTAGTCAGCACATTAGTATCCTTCGAGAGGCGTTGAGTCGACCTCTGCAAGTTTCCATAGCTGACGAGCGAGCAGTGTATGCTACGGATGTGATTCGAGGATGTATCCTTGAGATCTTCAGTGTGGAGTTCCCGATAGATCTGGTCCCGATTGCGATGGGGGACATATGTGTTATAGTGGGCATGGATTGGTTGAGCCGATTTGGAGCTGTTATAGACTGCGAGCGTCAGTTGGTGACGATACGAGACCCTAGTGGGGGAGTACTTACGGTGTATGGCGAGGGAACCCGATGTGGGTCAGCGTTTTGCTCGGCTGCCAGGGCGAGACAGAGTTTGCAGCAGGGCTGCAGTGGATTCGTAGCCTATGTGATGGACACGCGAGTGGCCGCTGGGAGGCCAGGTTCGATTGATGAGGTTCCGATAGTGTGCGAGTTCCCGAATGTTTTTCTCGAGGAATTTCCGGGTGTGCCTCCCGAGAGGCAAGTGGAGTTCCGTATCGATTTGGTTCCGGGAGCAGCACTTATCGCCAAGGCGCCTTATCGCCTCGCGCCGCCAGAGATGCAGGAGTTATCCTCGTAGCTTCAGGAGCTGCTGGGGAAGGGGTTTATTCGACCGAGTAGCTCGCCTTGGGGAGCACCGATCCTTTTTGTCAAGAAAAAGGATGGTTCACACCGGATGTGCATTGATTACCGGGAGTTGAACAAGTTGACGGTGAAGAACCGTTATCCATTGTTGAGGATCAATGATCTTTTTGATCAGTTGCGGGGGGCGTCTTGGTTCTCCAAGATAGAATTGAGGTCGGGTTATCATCAGATGAGGGTTCGAGATGAGGATATCCAAAAGACAACGTTCAGAACTCGTTATGGGCATTACGAGTTCGTGGTGATGACTTTTGGGCTCACCAATGCACCATCCGCGTTCATGGATCTCATGAACAGGGTGTGCAGACCGATGCTGGATCGGTCGGTGATCGTATTCATTGATGATATCTTGGTGTATTCGAGATCTAGAGAACAACATGAGGAGCATTTGAGGGAGAGCCTTGGAGTTCTGAGATCGGAGAGGCTTTATGCCAAATTCTCCAAGTGTGAGTTCTAGTTATGAGAGGTCCGGTTCTTGGGACATCTCGTCAACCAGAATGGGATATTGGTCGATCCTGCCAAGATTGAAGCGATCATGAGGTGGGAGGTGCCGAGATCGCCCACCGAGATCAGGAGCTTTCTAGGATTGGCCGGCTATTATCGGAGATTTATTAAGGATTTCTCCAAGATCGTTGTGCCACTCACCAAGTTGACCCGGAAGGGTGTCGCTTTTTCCTGGGGTCCGGAGCAGCAGACCTCATTTGAGACACTTCGCCAGAAGTTGTGCGAAGCCCCGGTGCTCGCACTCCCGGAAGGGATGGTGGATTTTGTGGTGTACTGTGATGCATCGATATCCGGGTTGGGAGCAGTGCTTATGCAGAGGGGGCATGTGATAGCATGTGCATCGAGGCAGCTGAAGCATCATGAGTCGAGGTATCCCACCCACGACCTGGAGCTGGGGGCTGTGGGGTTCGCCCTCAAGATCTGGCGTCACTATCTGTATGGGGTTCGGTGTACCATATACACAGACCACAAGAGTTTGAAGTACTTGATGGATCAACCCAACCTGAATATGCGCCAGAGGAGATGGTAAGATGTGGTAAAGGATTATGATTGTGAGATTCTGTACCACCCGGGCAAGGCTAATGTTGTAGCTGATGCCTTGAGCCCTAGGGCGGAGGGCGCCCCGATACGATACGTTTGTATGAGATTGACAATGATGACTCCGGTGTTGGACACCATTCGAGGGGCCCAGGCGGAGGACTTGAGACCGGAAAACCGCAAAAGGGAGCGGGTGATTGGGTAGGTATCGGAGTTCGTTACCGATAGTCGAGGATTTATGACCTTTCAGGGTCGGATTTGGGTATCGTTTGTGGGCGGAATGCGTGCCATCTTGATGGAGGAGGCCCATAGATCAAGGTTGTCGATCCATCCCGGGGCCACTAAGATGTTTTTGGACCTGAAAAGGGAATATTGGTGGCCCTGTATGAAGAGAGATGTCGCATGGTTCGTGGAGAGGTGCTTGACCTGTCGCAAGGTTAAGGCCGAGCACCAGCGTCCACATGGTAAGTTGCAGCCATTGGAGATTCCCGAGTGGAAGTGGGAACAGATTACCATGGATTTGATCACCAAATTGCCATGGACTGCAAGAGGTGTCGATGCGATTTGGGTGATTGTGGACAGGTTGACGAAGAGCGCTCACTTTCTTGCTATCAGTGAGAGGTCTTCTGCTGAGAGGCTGGCAGAGTTGTACGTGAGGGAGGTGGTATCGCGGCATGGAGTTCCGATCTCGAGTGTTTCAGACCGAGATGTGTGTTTTACTTCTAGATTTTGGAAGAAGTTTCACGAGGAGTTGAGTACGAGGCTGCATTTCAGTACCGCATACCACCCACAGACGGACGGACAAAGTGAGCGGACGATTCAGATGCTCGAGGACATGCTTCAGGCATGTGTATTGGATTTCGAAGGGAGTTGGGACATGTATTTGCCCTTGGCTGAGTTTTCCTATAACAACAACCATCACTCAAGCATTGGTATGCCACCCTTTGAGCTGTTGTATGGGAGGAGGCGTCGGACCCCCATTTGCTGGGGTGAAGTAGGGCAACGTGTGATGGGTAGTACGGAGATAGTGCTTCGGATGATAGAGCAGACACAACAGGTCAGGCAGAGGTTGTTGACCACTCAGAGTCGCCAAAAAAGTTATGCAGATAGGCGACGATCCGAGCTCGAGTTTCAGGTTGGGGATTTGGTACTCCTGAAGGTGTCTCCTTGGAAAGGAGTGATTCGATTCAGGAAGAGGGGAAAGTTGGGGCCCCGGTATACTAGGCCGTTTAGAGTGATTGCGAGGGTAGGCAGAGTAGCATATTGATTGGAGCTACCTGCGGAGTTGAGCCAGATTCATGATACCTTCCACGTGTCTCAGTTGAGGAAGTGTATAGCCGACGAGTCGACGGTAGTGCCACTGGTGGATATTCAGGTGGATGCGGGCCTGAATTATGCTGAGAGACCACTTGTGATTCGGGATCGGAAGATCAAGGTGCTGAGGAACAAGGAGGTACCGTTGGTGCAGGTTCAGTGGCAGCTTCTGAAGGGGTCCGAGCTGACGTGGGAGTCAGAGTCAGAAATGCGGAAGCAGTATCCGAAGTTGTTTTCGGTATAAGACTTCGAGGGCAAAGTCTGTTTCTAGTGGGGGAGAATTGTAACATCCCAAAATTCAGGTTCAACCATTTAACCCTTCTTCTTTTCCAAGTTGTCATATTAGGTCCCTTTATGTAAATGCTAGGCTTGTGAGTACGCTGGGCGTACTATGGAGTACGCTGCGCGTACTCATACCCAAGGTTACGCCGGGCGTAACCGGCCCAGATGCAAAACCCTAATATGACTTGAGGGCTATAAAAGGAATGAGATGGTCTTGTCTCTTAGCCACCATCTCACAGAAAGAAACCCTAAGAGAGTAATCCCTTCGTCCTTAGCTTGTGTGTGAGTGTTCTAAGTTTCAAAGTGTCATTTCAAGGTGGTGAAAGAGAAAAGGAGGCCATTGTAGGAGCTAGAAGTTGGTGGAAAAGAGTAGATCTGAGGTCTACAGAGGTTGGAGCTTCTTCCTGAGGTATAAAGTTCAGAACTTGCCTTGTTATTTGTGTTGTGTGCTTCTTGGACCAAATTCTAGGGTTTTTGGTCCCAAGATGGAGACTTTATGAGCAAATAGTCTCCATTGGCCTAGATCTATCATATTCCAGGACTATATGAGTTGTATGTTCATAAAAATGCAATCTTGGACGTAAATGTTGAGCCATGCATGAGATCTAGACTTTTGGAGGAGAAAGGAAAGGTGTTAGAAGGTGTGGGAACCTTTATAGCCATGCAAAGGCTTAAAGGTTTCGACTTTATGGATTAAGAGGTATTAGAATGGCCAAATCTGGAATGTGAGATTATGTCTTAACTGTTTAAGACCTAAAATGAAGAAAGTAAGAAACCGGGATTTACGCTGGGCGTAATCCCAGTACGTGCCGCGTAGGGGATCACATTCCCCGATTCTGGAGTGCAAGGGTACGCCCCGCGTACAGGAGTTGGTACGCCCCGCGTACTGCTTGCTGTTGACTTTTGTTGACATTTAGGGTTTTGGTCAACATGTGGACTTTTGAGTCAGGGAGGGGTAAAATGGTCTTTTACCCTTCTGTAGAATTGTAGAAAGGGATGTAGTATAGCCTTGAGAGCAATTAATGATCTGGAATGATTACTTGTTGTGATTAGGCGAGGCTAGGTCGTTGTTTCGAGGTTCAGAGATATCGAGCATGTGAGATACTAGACATCATACGAGGTGAGTCTTCTCACTATATTGTACCTGGAAGGGTACCTATGTGTGACCGGAAGGTCTGGTATGCTATGAGATATATGCATTGTATGCTATGAGTTGCCTGTTTTGTATGCGATATGTATGCTTCGCTTGATATGGGTCGGAAGGCATTATGATATGGGCCGGAAGGCATTATGATGTGGACCGGAAGGTGTAACACCGTGAAAATTAAAACAAATTTTCACTTTTGAAAAACACATTTTTAATTAAAAAAATCATTCACAAAATGTCATAACATCAAGTTTTCAAATCACAATGTCTCCCAAGATCAAAATACATCCAATTCCCATATGTGTGTACGAATCAAGCCGACGCCTTCCAATGGTCATCACTGGTACCTGAAACACATAACACTGAACACTGTAAGCATAAGCTTAGTGAGTTTCTCCAAAATACCACACTAATCACATAGTAGCCACTTGAGGCTGTAACTCTGTTGACCCTCTGGTCAATGTGTCTCAGTGGGGCCCTCCAGCCCTAACTCTCTGTGGGCCCTCTGGCCCTAACTCTAGGGACCCGAAAGTCCCAACTCTGTAACTCTATAATCATGCATATCACAAATCACAACACATAATAACATGCAATCACTCTGGCATATAACTCTATAATACTCTGTCTCTGAACTCTATTACCACACTAGGTAAAGTATAGTGAGAAGACTCACCTCGGGTGTCTCGGTAAATATCTGTCTTGGAATAAATGTGATCTAGCCTCCGCCTAATCACACAAAGTAATACACCCATAAATACAACTTAACTCAACCCTAAAGGTCAACAAGGTCAACGGTCAACTTTGACCGGACTCGGCGAGTGCACTAGGGCGACTCGGCGAGTCTATACGTGTCCACTGACTCCTTTGGATCCTCTCTTGACACGTCGAGTGCTTCCCTAACTCGACGAGTTCCACCTGGCATGAATCGCAGGACCACCACGACTCAACTCACCGAGTCTCAAGAACAACTCGGCGAGTTCAGACTTGAGTCAGCCCCACCCCTTGACTCTCCCTGACTCACTGAGTCGACCGCTCAACTCGGAAAGACCACTCGTTGAGTGGTTATGGGCAGACTTCATGCTACTCGCCGAGTTTGTTCTTCAGACTCGGCGAGTCCATGCCATGCATAAACTCAAACTCACTTCTGAGGTCAGATCTGTTCCATACAATCATAGATTTGGCCTCCCCAGGCATGATAATCACGTAAAGTCCAAACCTTGGTGCTCAAACAACAACTATTTGCTCATAAATGATGTTTTAGCCCCATATTTGACAACTCTAGGTCAATACTCTTATGAACCCTCATAAATCTTAAGGAATAAAGCTTCTCTGGACCTCTATGGATCTCATCTCAAGCCTCATCACAAATAGGGACGAAATGGACATCAAATCTAACCAACAAAGGGGTCAAGAAACCCTAAACCCCCATGTTCAACATAACAACAGAAAAAGGGAGCCAAATATACCTCCAAGATGATGCTCTGAGCTCCAAAATCGAAAGATGTCCACCTCCCTTGCCTTCTCTTAGCTAGAATCTCCTTTGCCTTGCCAAACAAAGCTTCAAGGGTCAACAATGGCCTCTTCTCTCTCCCAAAACGCTCAAATCTCTTTAGGGTTTCTCTCTAGTGGTTGGTGGCCGCAAATGACGGCCATAAGCCCCTTTAAATAGGTCTCAAACCCTGGAAATTAGGGTTTCATTAAACAGCGTGGACTCGTCGAGTCCACTTTTGGACTTGCCGAGTCCAGACGCGAACCCGCGCCCAAAACCGCGATCCTACTCGGCGAGTTTGGACTCCAACTCGCCGAGTCTCCTCACAATTTACCCAAAAATACAAGAATAAATAATACCTGGAAATCCGAGGTGTTACAATTCTCCCCCACTAGAATTAGACTTCGCCCTCAAAGTCTTACTCTGCAAATAACTCCGGATGCTGCTCACGCATCTCACTCTCTGGCTCCCAAGTCATCTCGGACCCCTTCTGATGTTGCCACTGAACCAAAACCAAAGGTACCTCCTTGTTCCTCAAAACCTTGATTTTCCTATCTCTGATTGCCATCGGTCTCTCAGCATAATTCAGGCTCGCATCCACCTGAATATCCTCTAATGGTACCACTGCCGACTCATCGGTTATACACTTCCGCAATTGCGACACGTGGAAAGTGTCGTGAATCTGACCCAACTCTGCTGGCAACTCCAAACGATAGGCTACCCTGCCTACCCTCACGACTACCCTGAATGGACCGATATATCGGGGCCCCAACTTGCCCCTCTTCCTGAATCGAATCACTCCTTTCCAAGGAAAGACCTTCAGGAGCACAAGGTCGCCGACCTGAAACTTAAGCTCGGAACGGCGTCTGTCCGCATAACTCTTCTGACGACTCTGAGCGGTCAGTAACCTCTGTCTGACCTGCTGGATCTGCTCTGTCGTCTGAAGCACGATCTTGGTACTACCCATAACACGATGCCCGACCTCTCCTCAGCAAATGGGAGTCCGACACCTCCTCCCATACAACAGCTCAAAGGGTGGCATACCAATGCTTGAATGATGGCTGTTGTTGTAGGAAAACTCTGCCAAGAGCAAATACGTGTCCCAAGTCCCCCCAAAATCCAAGACACACGCCCGGAGCATATCCTCGAGCGTCTGAATTGTCCGCTCACTCTGTCCGTCAGTCTGGGAGTGATATGCGGTACTAAAATGCAGCCTAGTACCCGACTCTTCATGAAACTTCTTCCAGAATCTGGAAGTGAAACGCACATCTCGGTCTGAGACAATCGAGATCGACACTCCATGCCGAGATACCACTTCCTTCACGTATATCTCTGCCAACTTCTCTGCGGAAGAGCTCTCACTGATAGCAAGGAAGTGGGCGCTCTTTGTCAACCTATCCACAATCACCCAAATTGCATCGACTCCCCTAGCAGTCCTTGGCAATTTGGTGATAAAATCCATGGTAATCTGTTCCCACTTCCATTCGGGAACCTCCAACGGCTGCAACTTACCATGCAGTCTCTGGTGCTCGGCCTTAACCCTATGGCAGGTTAAGCACCTCTCAACAAACCATGCGACATCCCTCTTCATACATGGCCACCAATACTCTCTCCTCAGGTCTAAATACATCTTGGTGGCCCCAGGATGGATCGAGAACTTTGACCGATGAGCCTCTTCCATCGAAATGGTACGCGTCCCTCCCAAAAACGGTACCCAGATACGCCCCTGAAAAGTCATAAGCCCCTGACCATTGGTAACGAATCCCGATACCAACCCAATAACTCGCTCTTTCTTCTGCATCTCAGGCTACACAGCCTCAGCCTGTGCCCCACGAATGGCGTCCAACACCGGAGCTATCATGGTCAATCTCAAACACACATCTCGCAACGGGGTGCTCTCCGCCCTGCGGCTCTGTGCATCGGCTACAACATTAGCTTGGCCCGGGTGGTACAAGATCTCACAATAATAATCCTTGACCACGTCTAACCACCTCCTCTGTCGCATGTTTAGGTTGGGCTGATGCATCAAATACTTCAGGGTCTTGTGGTCCGTGTATATCGTACACCGAACCCCGTACAGATAGTGACGCCAAATATTGAGGGCGAACACCACTGCCCCCAACTCAAGATCATGGGTGGGATAGCTCGTCTCATGAGGCTTTAGCTGCCTCGATGTGTATGCTATCACATGCCCTCTCTGCATCAGTACTGCTCCCAACCCCAAGATCGATGCATCACAATACACCACAAAGTCCTCCATCCCCTCCGGGAGGGCTAACACTGGGGCTTCACATAGCCTCTGGCGAAGTGTCTCAAAGGAGGTCTGTTGCTCTGGTCCCCATGAAAAAGCGACACCCTTTCGGGTTAACCTGGTGAGTGGCACAGCGATCTTGGAGAAATCCCTAATAAATCTCCGATAATAGCCTGCCAACCCCAAGAAACTCTTGATCTCGGACGGTGACCTCGACACCTCCCAACTCATCACTGCCTCCACTTTGTCCGGGTCGACCAAAATCCCTTTCTGGTTAACGAGGTGCCCTAGGAACTGGACCTCTTGCAACCAGAAATCACACTTGGGGAATTTGGCGTAAAGCCTCTCCGATCTCAGAACTCCGAGGATCTCCTTCAAATGCTCCTCATGCTGCTCTCTGGATCTCGAATACACCAAAATATCGTCGATAAACACGATCACCGACCGATCCAACATCGGCCTGCACACTCTGTTCATGAGATCCATGAACACTGCCGGGGCATTGGTGAGTCCGAAAGGCATCACCACAAACTCATAATGCCCATAACGAGTCCTGAACGTTGTCTTCTGGATGTCCTCATCTCGCACCCTTACCTGATGATACCCTGACCTCAAATCGATCTTGGAGAACCAAGATGCTCCCTGCAACTGATCGAACAAATCATCGATCCTCAGCAACGGGTAATGGTTCTTGACCGTCAGCTTGTTCAACTCCCGGTAATCAATGCACATCCTTCTTCTTGACAAAAAGGATAGGCGCTCCCCACGGCAATCTGCTTGGCCGAATAATCCCCTTCCCCAACAGCTCCTGAAGCTGCGAGGATAACTCTTGCATCTCTGGAGGTGCAAGGCGATAGGGCACCTTGGCAATAGGCGCGGCCCCCGGAACCAAATCGATACTGAACTCCACTTGCCTCACAGGAGGCACACCCGAAAACTCCTCGGGAAATACATCCGGGAACTCACGCACTATCGGAACCTCCTCAACTGACCTCGGTCTCCCTGAATCAACCCGCGTATCCATCACATACGCCATAAAGCCCTTACAACCCTGCTAAAGACACTGCCTCACCCTAGCGGCCGAACAAAACGCTGACCCAGAACATGTACCCTCGCCATACACCGTAAGAACTCCCCCACTAGGGTCTCGTATGGTCACCAGCTGTCGCTCGCAGTCGATAATCGCACCGAATCTACTCAACCAGTCCATGCCCACAATGGCACAGACATCACCCATCGCAATAGGAATCAAATCAATCGGGAACTTAACACCGAAAATCTCAAATACGCACCCACGGACCACCTCCGTGGCATATATCACTCTCTCGTCAGCTATGGAAACTCTCAGAGGCCGACTCAACGCCTCACGACTAACACTGATATGCTGACTAAAAGCCAGAGATACAAAAGACCGACTCGCACCCGAGTCAAATAACACCAAGGAAGGTACATAATTCACAAGAAAAGTACCTATGCATAACATAATATAAGCACAATATCTCAACGTCAAAATAAATACACGAAAGAATACATACCAGCCACGACATCGGGCGCTGCGCGGACCTCCTCCGCGGTCAACTGAAAGGCTCTCCCTCGTGCCCTCGGCGCCTCAGCCTTCATTGCCCGACTCTCGGTAGCTCTGACGGCGGCAGGGGCAGATCCCTGAGGTGCTCCCGGTGCTGATCCCCGTAACTGCGGACACTCTGCCTTCCGGTGTCTGGTCTGGTTGTAGTGAAAACATACTACAAAGTGCAAACCCCTTGGGGCAGTCCTTGGTCATATGCCCATCCTTGCCACATTTGTAGTGAGACCCTGCTTTGCACACTCCGTCGTGGCTCTTGCCGCACTTGCCACAAGTGCGGCCCTTCTGGTTCCCTGATCTCGAATCGGTGGGCTTGGCCCGCTTGGCTACTGGCTGGGACTGTGCCAGTCGTCGATCCCTCCCCTGAGACTCGGCCTCCTCCCTAGCCTGAGTCTCCAGCTCTATCTCCCTCTTCCGGGTATTTGCCTGAAGCTCGGCAAATGTCCGGTACGTCGAGTTCACCATGAAGTCACGTATGTCCCTCCTCAGAATGCTCAAATATCGACTCATACGTGCCTGCTCGGAGGACACGTGCTCTGGGCAGAACATCGCCCGCTCATGAAACATCCTCGTGATCATAGTAACAGACTCAGTACCCTGCTTGAGGGTCAGAAACTCCTGGGCCAAACGCTCCCTCTCCACCTGGGGAATGTACTCATCTCGGAACATAGCAATGAACCTCTCCCAGGTCACTGCTGCATGCTCAGTAGGCGTATAGTGCGCCGTCACAAATTTCCACCAGTCCTTCGCCCCCAAGCGAAGCTGGTTCAGCGTGAACCGGACTCTAAAATGCTCAGGAGATGAGCAAGTGAAGAAACACCCATCTATGTATGAAACCCATCTCATCGCCGCAATCAGGTCCTGGGTCCCGTCAAACTCCGGTGGTTTCGTGTTGCTGAACTCTCGGAACAGCAATGCATCACCACCCTGCGACCTGGTCGCAGCTATGGCTGCAGTGGCTGCAGCAACAGCAGCCTCAGAAAGAGCAGCGTACTTCTCATCAAATGTTTCTATCAACGTGGTCTTGATAGACCCGAGCATCTCTGGTATCTCTGCCCTGATGGCCGCAACCACCTCCTGCTGGATGATCCTACGGATCTCCTCATCCCTCGTGTCACTGGTCCCTGATGTCTGGCGAGTCCCAACCATGATCTCTCTCTCTGAAATACAACATAAGAATAATATCAGGGACTCGCTCGAGTATACTCACACTCGAGTACTCCATCCTACTTGTTCCCTGGGACTCCAAAGATTCTTACTTGGACTGTGCACTAACCCGGTGTCTTCAGTAGTACGGGCCCAATACTACCGTCCACACCGCATCAACATCCACTCCAAGTCCTCCTCCCAGAGTCCCAAGTCCCAAGCACTCTACTCTCTCTGATCATATGATATTCGCAACAGATCTCTCAAAATCTGCTCGCTGCTACCTAACCACTCTGAAATATTCCTAGCAGCAAGACTCCTAGACTCAAGCATCACATATCAGGCCTCTCTAGTCCTAATAAGAATACCTAGTCTACTCTAGCATGCATATCATAGCTCATCAGATAACATATCAGAACATATATTATAACACTTATAATGATGGTAATTTGGGAAATCACCGTTTGGGCGCTGGCTGTTCGTACACATGACTCTTCTCTGTTCATCTCGCAAGTTCTTCTTTTGAAACTTGTTTTATTATCAAAATTTTTCTCAAATCCTTGGTTTGAGTTCAGATACGCCCGAAGGTGCACCCGAATCCCTCAAACCTAGGCTTTGATACCAACTTGTAACACCGTAAAAATTAAAACAATTTTTCACTTTTGAAAAACACATTTTTAATTAAACAATTCATTCACAAAACGTCATAACATCAAGTTTTCAAATCACAATGTCTCCGAAGATCAAAATACATCCAATTCCCATATGTGTGTACGAATCAAGCCGGCGCCTTCCCGCGGTCATCACTGGTACCTGAAACACATAACACTGAACACTGTAAGCATCAGCTTAGTGAGTTACCCCAAAATACCACACTAATCACATAGTAGCCACTTGAGACTGTAACTCTGTTTACCCTCTGGTCAATGTGTCTTAGTGGGGCCCTCTAGACCCCAACTCTCTGTGGGCCCTCTGGCCCTAACTCTAGGGACCCGAAAGTCCCAACTCTGTAACTCTATAATCATGCATATCACAAATCACAACACATAATAACATGCAATCACTCTGGCATATAACTCTATAATACTCTGTCTCTGAACTCTATTACCACACTAGGTAAAGTATAGTGAGAAGACTCACCTCGGGTGTCTCGGTAAATATCTGTCTCGGAATAAATGTGATCTAGCCTCCGCCTAATCACACAAAGTAATACAACGATAAATACAATTGAACTCAACCCTAAAGGTCAACAAGGTCAACGGTCAACTTTGACCGGACTCAGCGAGTGCACTAGGGCGACTCAGCAAGTCTATACGTGTCCACTGACTCCCTTGGATCCTCTCTTGACATGTCGAGTGCTTCCCTAACTCGACGAGTTCCACCTGGCATGAATCGCGGGACCACCATGACTCAACTCGCCGAGTCTCAAGAACAACTCGGCGAGTTCAGGCTTGACTCAGCCCCACCCCTTGACTCTCCCTGACTCACTGAGTTGACCCCTCAACTCGGCAAGACCACTCGTTGAGTGGTTATGGGCAGACTTCATGCTACTCGCCGAGTTTGTTCTTCAGACTCGGCGAGTCCATGCCATGCATAAACTCAAACTCACTTCTGAGGTCAGATCTGTTCCATACAATCATAGATTTGGCCTCCCCAGGCATGATAATCACGTAAAGTCCAAACCTTGGTGCTCAAACAACAACTATTTGCTCATAAATGATGTTTTAGCCCCATATTTGACAACTCTAGGTCAATACTCTCATGAACCCTCATAAATCTTAAGGAATAAAGCTTCTCTGGACCTCTATGGATCTCATCTCAAGCCTCATCACAAATAGGGACGAAATGGACATCAAATCTAACCAACAAAGGGGTCAAGAAACCCTAAACCCCCATGTTCAACATAACAACAGAAAAAGGGAGCCAAATATACCTCCAAGATGATGCTCTGAGCTCCAAAATCGAAAGATGTCCACCTCCCTTGCCTTCTCTTAGCTAGAATCTCCTTTGCCTTGCCAAACAAAGCTTCAAGGGTCAACAATGGCCTCTTCTCTCTCCCAAAACGATCAAATCTCTTTAGGGTTTCTCTCTAGGGGTTGGTGGCCGCAAATGACGGCCATAAGCCCCTTTAAATAGGTCTCAAACCCTGGAAATTAGGGTTTCATTAAACAGCATGGACTCGCCGAGTCCAGACGCGAACCCGCGCCCAAAACCGTGATCCTACTCGGCGAGTTTGGACTCCAACTTGCCGAGTCTCCTCACAATTCACCCAAAAATACAAGAATAAATAATACCTGGAAATCTGGGGTGTTACAGAAGGTTAGGGAGTTATGGACCGGAAGGTCGACAAGGGTAGGACCGGAAGGTTTACCGGGTTGGGACGGAAGTCCCCGGAGACACATGGACCAGAAGGTCGTGTGGAGTATGGCCTGGAAAGGCGTATGTGTGTAAGTGGTATATTGGGGAACTCACTAAGCTTCTTGCTTACAGTGTTTATGTGTAATGTGTTTCAGGTACTAGTGAGGACCGTAGGAAGGCGCCGACATGACTCGTACACACACATGCGGATTTGGATATGTTTGATCTTGGGATTTGATATGTTTTGTATTATGACCATGTTACATTGGATTTTATGGTTTGTCTTGAATGAAATTATGTTTTAAAGAAATGAAAATTTGTTTTGAAAATTTACGTCGTTACACAAACTGACTTACCCAGTCCATAACCGCAATTATTCAAACATCTCCCATCGCAATTGGGATGAGATCAATAAAAAATCCAACACCAAAAATCTCCAATACGCAATCCCGGTATACCTCGGAAGTCGAAACCATACAATCAGCAAATTGGCAACTTTCAAAGGTCGATCTAGGGCCTCACAAGCAATGTTGAAATTCTCTATAGAAACATGTAGACACAAAAGAACGACTCGCACCAGAGTCAAACAACACCAAGGCAGGTACAAAATTCAAAAGGAAAGTACCTAACAAAATTACTAAATACGCATATACAATAAAGTAATTCAGCGGAAAAATAAAATAGATATATACTAGTGACGACATCAGGTCCTGCTCTGGCCTCCTCCGCGATCAATTGTGAAGCTCGACTGCTAGACTTCAGGGCTTCCACTTTCTCCTGTCGCCCATCGATGACGCGCAGGCGCAGGGGTCGGAGCCTAAATTCACTTCACTGGAAGGAATGGATATTTGGCCTTAACATGGCCTGACTGGTTGCAGCTAAAACAAACCCGCAACCGCTATAGGACACTCCTTCACAAAATTCCTATCTGTGCCACATAAGTAGCATTCAGATCCCGATCGACAGGGACCCTCGTGACACTTGCCGCACTTACTGCAAGTGCGGCTCCTCTGACCTCCTTCTCTTGAATAAGTGGGCTTTTCCCGTTTATCCGCTGGCTTCGACTGTACTGGCCTCATATCTCTCCTCTATGTATACACCTCAACGTCTCTCACCTGTATCTCCATCTCAATCTCCCTCCTCCTAGAATTGGTCTGCAGCTCCGCCAGCGTCTAGTATTAGGAGTTCGTCATCAACTCTCTGATATTCTTCTTGTAGTGACATAAGAACATGGTTTGGCATGCAGAATTAAAGCTTGCACAATTGAACATGGTGATTTGGGTGATCAAGAGATGTATTGATTGTATATGGTGTTACAAAAGGATCTAGATCTAGACTACATAAATAACACACACTTACACACTCAATTTTACATCTCTGAAGCACACCTCTACAAGTGGACAAACCCACCTTATATAGAGGTGTTTACATGTCTCTCTCTCAATCTAACTAACAAATGGGTCTAAAGGCTAAAGCAGCACATGCAAGTGGGTATTACAAAAGTCAAACATTACAAAGTCATTCATGGAAAACTTTGTACCCTAACATTCTCCCCCTCAAAGTTAGGAATGAATGACCCACTTCAAATCTTCCAAAATCAAGCACTACGCGGTTCGAGCCTCAAAGGTGACACATGTTGAAACGAACTTCAATCTTCAATTCTTCCATGATTCTATAATTTGGGCTCTAGGATGTGAGACCATACAATCCGAGTAGCAACGAATGATCAAGAGTATTCCAAACTCCAAATAATCACCCTAAAGTTGCACATAAAAACACACACCAAAAATCTTCAATAAAACCGAACCCATTTCGAATACATCACTTCTAAACTTCCAATTGCATCATCTCATGGCTTCAAAACTTCAAGATCACTTCGGTCTTCAAATCCGCGTAATATGAAAAATTCAAGTTCGAATTTCCATATAAAACTTCTCCCCTTTTCTATAATCGAAATTTGATTATAAAACTCCAAGGAAAAAGAACGTGCTCTATTTGGAATTTTTCATGTCAAAACTCCCCCTTAACATGTGGCATAAACTTTGTACTTCAATCCGGAAAATCCAAAAAATATTGAATTTTTAGCTTCGTTCACGGATCGCCTTTGACAAAATTTCTCAAAAATGGGTAGAAATTGTCAATTTCAAAATTCTGCAGTGACCCGTTGCGCTAAAAACAACCAAATATGTGAAACACACCCCCATTTTCGAAACTGGGTAGAGTGTGGAAATTCGCACAAACTGCATCGACCAGATTTGAAAACATTCCAATTTCTAAAATTTTTTACCTCAAATGCAAAACTGGGTAAAATTTATCATCTTGCGAAGACTGCAGGGATGCGAAATGGAAATTCTGCATTTTTGTCATTTTATAATCCCATTTGCGAAGTTGGACCAATTGTGTCATTTCGTGAAAATATAAGGGGCTAAATTTGAAACTATTTGCTTTCTTCCCCAATTCGCATTTTACAGTGAAATACTTTGCATTTTCCAGATTCTTCGCACATCTACAAACCATGAATACTTCGCATCTTTAACCCATCTAACCAAATGCGAACTGAATTTCAACCTTAATCACCTTTGCATCTTTAACCCAATTAACCAAACACGAACTCATGTTCTTGACCTCAAATGCGAACTCAATAGAAATCAATCAATTTTTTTTTATTATTCACATTTCAACAATAGAACTTGCGAACATAGTTTATCAATCTTAGATGCGAATGAAACACTTTTATACCAACCCAATCATCAAATGCGAACATTATTGACCTTATTTGCAAACTGCTTTTGAGACACAGATGCGAACTTGCACAAATCAAATTCTTGCAAACTCACAGAATGAACCAAATCAATACTTTGTATGCGAACATTCTTGGCCTTCAAACCAGTTAACCAAATGCGAATCTTGACCATCAACCACAAAATTTTTGTCATTCGCATTTCATTCACCAACCCAAAACCTTCATTAGTCAATCAAACCCGAATTTTCCCATTCCTGTAGATGCGAACGAACACACATACAACATACTGGTAAGAAATCAACTCCAAATCATATGAAATCAAAAATCAATTCACCAATCAAGTTCCCTTCATTCAAACTCCAACTGTTCCAAATCACAGGTCTTTGCTTTTTGTTCAAGAACTCAAAATCGATAATCGAAATTGATTTCTTAACTCCATTCGTTCATCAATCGATTTCAACATTTTTTAAAATGAATCGACATCCAAATCACGAACCGGTAATCATCAAGGCATCGACATTGACCTTTTTGCAGTTTGACTTTTCAGAGTCAAAGATCAACAAACACCAAATTGATGATTCTCACATACAATTTCAGATCAAAAAGTTTTTGTTCAACTGTTCTTCATTGCATTCAATTGTTCTTGACCAAAACTTATAAGATCTCAAAATCAATATCCGATTTCAAAGTCTAGATATGAACAAACTCGATTTCATCATACACAAATCATCTAAAATCGATTTCTAAGTTCAGATTAACAATCAATAACAAATGATTGTTAAGAACGATGATATAAAATCGGATCTCACAGAACAATCGATTAATAAAAGATCAGCTAAAAAAATGTAGATGTTCAGACCAGAATGTACAACCACGTAAAGCTTGTGCATATCAGATCCATATATATGAGAATGGACTTGAGAATGGATTTGAGGTGATCCGATTACAAAATCTTTAGATTGTAGATTGGGCTTGGACTTTGAATATACGAACAGTGAATAAGAATTGGGCTTAAACATGAACAGTGTCGGACATCAAGATTAATGTTTAGTGTAACAACCCGAAGTTGTTCATCGCCGAAAACGCATTCTACCCGTATAACTCGTCGGAGATCGAAATGTCCTGATATCGTTTTTGGGTTTAGTTAACTAGAATTATATATTTATTATCATTCAATGAGGGTCCAAATCATTTAGGAACTCATAATTTAGCCCAAAACATTTATTTCATAAGTTTTAGAAATATCCTCGTCAGGTGACGGAAACTCAATCGGGTGCGACCAAAAGCCACGTTGAAGGCCGGTATCGGGTAGAATTCCATCGCGTCCAAGTTTTAGGAACTATATAAACGTGTTTAACCTATCATTTGAAGCTTTTTCCTTCTCTCTCTACTCTCTCTCTAACCTCTCTCCTAAATCCAAAGATTAAGGGTCCAAAACTCAATTTTAAGGCCTCAAATCCTTAAGGTACCTTCCTAGCCTTAATCTACAGCATATTTGGCTTCCAAATTTGACATTTAATCATGGAATAGGACATCATATGTGAGTTTACGGCCCAGGAGGCTGCCTAGGCCGTAAACACCATTTTGAAGGGTTTTAAGCCCTTAAACTCCTTCCTAAACTCATTTGGACTTTAGATATGGCTAAGGGACTTCAAGATATGGACTTAGAACATTTAAAACTTTGATTTTGAGTCATTTGAAAGAGTTTACGGCCAAGGCATAAGCTTGGGCCGTAAACTCATGTATATGGGGGTTTTTCATGCCCTTAAACCCTTCCAAATCACTAGTATGGCTTAGTTATGAATTATAGAACCTTGGTTTTAGCATTTGGACACTTGAAACATGACTTTTGAAGGACTTATGTGAGTTTACGGCCAAGGCATGTGCTTGGGCCGTAAACTCCTCAAAACTTGGCATAAATTCAATTCTAAGGTGTTAGAAAGCCATCCAACACCACCAAAAGCCTTGGAATAAATCAAAGGACCAACCAAAAATAGTTTAAGGGCCTTAAACACATTAATTGAGGGATTTCTATGAGTTTACGGCCAAGACTTTTTCATAGGCCGTAAACTCCATGATTCATGGTGTTAGAATGCTAACTAAACACCCCTAAAGCCTTTAGATGAATTTTAGAAGCCCTTCTATGCAAGTTTTAGACCTTGAAACACCTTGTAGCACTCTATAGAAGAGTTTACGGCCATGAGGGGGTCTCATGGGCCGTAAACTCCATAAACCCCTCAAATGTCCCTTGCAAACTCAAGTTAGGCCTTGAAATAATTCTATTAATCACATGTGATTTGTTCTAGCTCCATTTAACACCATTTTCATGGAAAAATAGGAGTTTACGGCCATGAAGCCATGCTAGGACATAAACTCCAGTAAGAGGGTCTATTTGATGCTTTGAAATCATTCCAATCCCTTAAACCAAGTCTAGAAATTATTCCCTAAGTGTATGAAGTCATTTAGCACCATAAACCACAACCACCATGAGTTTACGGCCGTAAACTCATGGGGAATGGGTGTTTTAGACCAAAACTCTTATGTTAGTTTACTCATGGGGAGTAAACTCAAGTCCCAAGTCCCTAGTGTCATTTCACGTCCTTAAACGCCACTCGGGTCCCTCCAAACACTCGTATCGGAGTGTTTTCGCGACTTGAAGCAAGTGTCCCTATCATATAAACAAACTAAGTCCTAATTAGATACAAATGTGTATCTTTACATTATAATTAGGAACCTCGTGTATTTACAAGCCCCGGATCAACTCTTAGCATCCAAATCGTCACATTTCTCGTCCGGTGAGTTCATACCCCTACGCCTTTTTTCACTGTTTTTAACTGTTTTCAGGGGGGAATACAAGCAAACCATAACTGTTTTCAAATCATAACATTTATGTGTTTCAAATAATATCTGGCAAACTTATAAACTCTTTTACTCCTTATTTATTATGTTGAGCATAAGGAATGATTTATCGATTACAACTAAATGGATTTTAGTTAAGAAAATAATCAAACTAATCAAATTATTATGGGAATAATTTGGGGTTCTATGTTTCTCTTTATATCATGTACTGATATCTGTATTAAGTTATTAGATAAACTATGTCTGATTCAGTTTATCTCCATATCATTCAAATGTTTTGCCAGATAGTTTCATTATATATATCTATTTTCACTGTATCATGTCTTAAAATCTTTGTATGTCTATTATCGTATGAGAATCCTGTGAATAGTTTAATACTAGCTTGTGAGATAGTCACTACCCTTTATGGATGACCAAGTAAATCCTCTCCGGAAGTGTAACCAGAGTCTCCTGGAGGGAGAGCGAGGAATTTGTCAATAGATCTATTCGGGACTGACAATCCCACACCTTAACTGCTAGCTACAGTTAGGCGGGCACGCCTGGGGTGACAAATTATGTATATCATTCGACGTCTGACTAACATCAAGGAGGTCTCGTTGTCATATCAGCATGGTTACCCGACTCACAATACGTATTAATATAAACTTATTCACAACTAGGATTTTGTTTAGAATCTAAATCTTGTTCGGGATGATAATCCCATGGTCTTGTATCTATATCTCGTTCGGGATGGTAATCCCATGGTTTTATGTCTATATCTCGTTCGGGATGATAATTCCATGATCTTGTGTCTATATCTTGTTCGGGATGGTAATCCCATGGTTTTGAAGCTAAGTCTTATACGGGATGATAATCCCATGATTTTATCAACCTATCATATATCTAGTTTCGGGATAGTGATCCCATGGTTTATCAAGCTATCTTATATCTATTTTCGGGATAGTGATCCCATGGTCTTTATCGAATTATCTTATAACTGGTTCGGGATGTTAGTCCCAAGGTTTTCAAAATACTTTCGATCTACAGTTCGTCTAAATTATAGTTTTGTATATTAAACTATACTATGTGTTATTCAATCAATCTTGCATTTAGGAAAATATGGGATTTTCCTGGGGTTAACTTATAACTTGTAACAGAACTGTAACGAAAGATAACTTAACTACTTTATATAAGAAAATATGAGATTTTCTTGAATAACAAACCTTTTCGGAAAACTAAAGGAAATCGATACATTTTCACAAAACAAAACCGCTTATGAACTCACCAGCTTTATGCTGATTTTCAAAACTGCTTGTATTCTCAGGTCCAAGTTAGACAGGTACTCGGTGATATCTTTTGGTGAAGACGGAGTGTTTCGAAGACTTGTCTCTTTTGTTCATATGATATATGTATAACTTTTGAACAATTTTCTTTTGAACCAAATGTAAATTTTCAGATATATGTAATGTAATGATTGTTTACTATGATTACTATGTACATTGGATTTGATACTCAACGTGGAGTCAACCCCGGGAACGTTTCCGCCTTTGGTTTTCGGGGTGTGACTGATTGGTATCAGAGCCCTTGTTTATAGTGAACAGAGTATACCAAACCTTACATGGTATAAAACTATAAACATTAAGGGGCCTAAGTGCTCTGAACTAAAAGTATCCTACAAAATATAAGTATTTTCAAAAGTATTTAAGTATGCCGAGCCGTCGAAATCCGTAACTATAAGTAGAACAAAACATAAGTAAATAGGTGTTGTACACTGCGGTTAAACCTGGCCAGTTATGTAGTCATGTCTAGGGTCAATATAGCCTGGCCAACTATATTCATTCGAGACACGGCCAACATGTGCTTGGGAGTGACTGTGGCATGCGGCATACCTAAAACTTACCCAATATCCCAAACAACAAATCGACGCTGCAGCGAACCATGAAATACTATGGGAGTATTTCTCGAGCCGATCCTTTGTAGAAATCCTCGTATACACGTTATTCCTTGATCATTCCTCTAACGATAAAATGTTCTATCTTGATAACTCCTTTCTGCTTTATCTCTTAGTATGATGCTATATTTGCCTTGATGAGATATCTCCTGTCCCATATCTCTTGATTCAATTAAGAGGACTTATGATCCTCTCTTTCCTGATCTTTTTAGATCAAGATGCCTCCAAGAAAGAGACCCAGCTCAACGAACAACAACAATCCTCCTCCGCCACCACCTCCTATTCAGATTGATTTGGAAACACTTCAGGCAACCATTTCCGCTACCATATCAGCTCTCTTACCTCAACTGAACTCTAGGGGTTCGGGAGGTGAAACCCAAAACCCAGATGATAGCCAAGGACACCAAAAGGGGGTTCCTATAAAGACTTCATGAACGCAAAACCGACATTCTTCGATGGCACAGGGGGTGTCATTGCTTTAACCCGATGGTTTGAGAGAATCGAATCAATCTTTGAAATATGCGGCTGTTTCTAGTCTGATAGAGTCAAATTTGCCGCCTGTACCTTCCTAGACAAAGCCTTGACTTGGTGGAATGGCAGAGTCAAATCCTTAAATTTACCTGTAGCCAATGCTATGGGTTGGGAAGCTATGAAGGAGCTTCTTCTCGCAGAGTATTGCCCTCGGGGCGAACTTCAGAAGCTAGAACACGAACTTTGGAACCTTAAGATGAAGGGTTCTGACATAGTTGCTTATACCTCAAGATTTGACGATCTGGCATTACTTTGTCCGGGAATGGTTACCCCGGAGAGTAAAAAGATAGAGAGGTTCATTTGGGGGTTGACCCAGCCAACAAAGGGGAATGTCTTGGCTACGAAGCCAGACACATATGACAGTGCTAAGTGCCTTGCGAAAATCTTAATCGATCACGAAGACAACTCTGATGAAGAAGCTACTACCCCCGAGCCAGTCGCCAGTGGAGGCGGAAGTAAAAAGAAATCCTGGAACAAGCGGAAGGCTCAGAGTACGCAAGGGTCTTCTAAGAAACAGCAAACGGTAGCAGTCCATGCTGCTACTGCCCCTATTGCTGTTTCAGCTGTAGGTTCCACAACCCAAACTCCCGCCAGTGGATACACTGGTACCCTTCCTTGGTGTAGTAAGTGTAACTACCACCACCGTATTCCTAGTCCATGTCGCGAAAGGATCTGCGACAACTGTGGCAATAAGGGCCATCTTGCGCGAACCTGCAGAAAACCAGCCAAGCCAACAAACCAATCATCCGGAACGGGAATCAGTCCGGCCTGTTACAATTGTGGTGAAGCTGGACATTTCAAAAGGAATTGCCCCAAGACAGCTACAACCACAATTCCCTCTGCTGCCGCAGGTATATCTCTCTTTGATAATTCTTATACTTGCAACTCTTTCCGATTTTGGGTGCAAAAGGGAAACCTGTTATCTATCTATTCGAACATTTTCTAAACTCAATCCTTCGTATGTAATCGAAACGTGTACTATCGAGACGACTAACTAGTGAGATAGAGAACACTAACTTCGTACCTATAGATTGAATCCTCAGTCCGGAGGACTATTCTGTTCCATTCGATTTATAAAGGGGGAAACTTTCCATGAAAATACTTTGATGCCATGTTTAACCAGAAATGACCGAGTCTCATTCATGTTGTTATCTTTACTTTCGAAAGAGTCGCTCGTCTAGATTTTTCCTCGGCCCTGTTCTCGTGATCTTCGGCATCAAACTTTCGTATCATTCTATGCCTTAGAACTCAAAAGTTTTCCCAATGTGAATTACCACGCATCCCTCGTTTCTGTGATTATTGAAAAACGGGAAGTTAGCAGCTCTTCCCTCTAAATGTCTATCCCGAAGGATTCCCGAGAGTTTCTTTTGAGCATCTAGTTTAGTCTCACATCAGACCTTTCGAGATCTTCGTAGAGATCGATTCAGCAACCTTCAGATTTCGGATGCCCTTAGAGCTTGATAACATCTATCTAGACCATCACGTCTCGAATCCTTAGAAGCACCTACTCGATGAAACCCTAGTGATTCTTTGAGGAAACCGAAGTCGTACAGGGTTGGAACCTCCATGAGAAAACAGATTGATATCATAGATTGAGAGAGTCAAAGTACGAAACCAAGGCTTGTCCCGATAATGAGAATTCGTTAGAACGCCCAGTCGAGACCTGATTCCACTTGAGAAAGTGAAGATCTGAGGCAACAAATCCATTCGTGTTTCATTCCAATCCATGACCTGTATCTTATTCTTTGAATTTCGGGACGAAATTCCCTCTAACGGGGGGATAATGTAACAACTCGAAGTTGTTCATCGCCGAAAACCCATTCTACCCGTATAACTCGTCGGAGATCGAAATGTCCCGATATCGTTTTTGGGTTTCGTTAACTAAAATTATATATTTATTATCATTCAATGAGGGTCCAAATCATTTAGGAACTCATAATTTAGCCCAAAACATTTATTTCATAAGTTTTAGAAATATCCTCGTCAGGTGACGGAAACTCAATCGGGTGCGACCAAAAGCCACGTTTAAGGACGGTATCGGGTAGAATTCCATCGCATCCAAGTTTTAGGAACTATATAAACGTGTTTAACCTATCATTTGAAGCTTTTTCCTTCTCTCTCTACTCTCTCTAACCTCTCTCCTAAAACCAAAGATTAAGGGTCCAAAACTCAATTTTAAGGCCTTAAATCCTTAAGGTACCCTCCTAGCCTTAATCTATAGCATATTTGGCTTCCAAATTTGACATTTAATCATGGAATAGGACATCATATGCGAGTTTATGGCCCAGGAGGCTGCCTAGGCCGTAAACACCATTTTGAAGGGTTTTAAGCCCTTAAACTCCTTCCTAAACTCATTTGGACCTTAGATATGGCTAAGGGGCTTCAAGATATGGACTTAGAACATTTAAAACTTTGATTTTGAGTCATTTGAAAGAGTTTACGGCCAAGGCATAAGCTTGGGCCGTAAACTCATGTATATGGGGTTTTTCATGCCCTTAAACCCTTCCAAATCACTAGTATGGCTTAGTTATGAATTATAGAACCTTGGTTTTAGCATTTGGACACTTGAAACATGACTTTTGAAGGACTTATGTGAGTTTACGGCCAAGGCATGTGCTTGGGCCGTAAAATCCTCAAAACTTGGCATAAATTCAATTCTAAGGTGTTAGAAAGCCATCCAACACCACCAAAAGCCTTTGAATAAATCAAAGGACCAACCAAAAATAGTTTAAGGGCCTTAAACACATTAATTGAGGGATTTCTATGAGTTTACGGCCAAGACTTGTTCATAGGCCGTAAACTCCATGATTCATGGTGTTAGAATGCTAACTAAACACCCCTAAAGCCTTTAGATGAATTTTAGAAGCCCTTCTATGCAAGTTTTAGACCTTGAAACACCTTGTAGCACTCTATAGAAGAGTTTACGGCCATGAGGGGGTCTCATGGGCCGTAAACTCCATAAACCCCTCAAATGTCCCTTGCAAACTCAAGTTAGGCCTTGAAATAATTCTATTAATCACATGTGATTTGTTCTAGCTCCATTTAACACCATTTTCATGGAAAAATAGGAGTTTACGGCCATGAAGCCATGCTAGGCCGTAGACTCCCATAATAGGGTCTATTTGATGCTTTGAAATCATTCCAAGCCCTTAAACCAAGTCTAGAAATTATTCCCTAAGTGTATGAAGTCATTTAGCACCATAAACCACAACCACCATGAGTTTACGGCCGTAAACTCATGGGGAATGGGTGTTTTAGACCAAAACTCTTATATTAGTTTACTCATGGGGAGTAAACTCAAGTCCCAAGTCCCTAGTGTCATTTCACGTCCTTAAACGCCACCCGGGTCCCTCCAAACACTCGTATCGGAGTGTTTTCGCGACTTGAAGCAAGTGTCCCTATCATATAAACAAACTAAGTCCTAATTAGATATAAATGTGTATCTTTACATTATAATTAGGAATCTCATGTATTTACAAGCCCCGGATCAACTCTTAGCATCCAAATCGTCACATTTCTCGTCCGGTGAGTTCATACCCCTACGCCTTTTTTCACTGTTTTTAACTGTTTTCAGGGGGGAATACAAGCAAACCATAACTGTTTTCAAATCATAACATTTATGTGTTTCAAATAATATCTGGCAAACTTATAAACTCTTTTACTCCTTATTTATTATGTTGAGCATAAGGAATGATTTATCGATTACAACTAAATGGATTTTAGTTAAGAAAATAATCAAACTAATCAAATTATTAAGGGAATAATTTGGGGTTCTATGTTTCTCTTTATATCATGTACTGATATCTGTATTAAGTTATTAGATAAACTATGTCTGATTTAGTTTATCTCCATATCATTCAAATGTTTTGCCAGATAGTTTCATTATATATATCTATTTTCACTGTATCATGTCTTAAAATCTTTGTATGTCTATTATCGTATGAGAATCCTGTGAATAGTTTAATACTAGCTTGTGAGATAGTCACTACCCTTTATGGATGACCAAGTAAATCCTCTCCGGAAGTGTAACCAGAGTCTCCTGGAGGGAGAGCGAGGAATTTGTCAATAGATCTATTCGGGACTGATAATCCCACACCTTAACTGCTAGCTACAGTTAGGCGGGCACGCCTGGGGTGACAAATTATGTATATCATTCGACGTCTGACTAACATCAAGGAGGTCTCGTTGTCATATCAGCATGGTTACCCGACTCACAATACGTATTAATATAAACTTATTCACAACTAGGATTTTGTTTAGAATCTAAATCTTGTTCGGGATGATAATCCCATGGTCTTGTATCTATATCTCGTTCGGGATGGTAATCCCATGGTTTTATGTCTATATCTCGTTCGGGATGATAATTCCATGATCTTGTGTCTATATCTTGTTCGGGATGGTAATCCCATGGTTTTGAAGCTAAGTCTTATACGGGATGATAATCCCATGATTTTATCAACCTATCATATATCTAGTTTCGGGATAGTGATCCCATGGTTTATCAATGTAACGACCCAAATTTTTTTTTTTTTTTTGATATTACTTTAGAAAATATTAATAAATAAAAACATTGTCTAAATAAAAAGAAACATTGTTTGTTCACACCATAACACATTGCAACCATGTTCTCAAAAGCCAAACCGTACATCCCATCAAATATCAGAGTACAATCCCAGTAAATCTCATAAATGCGGAAACCGAAGAGTGTGTGTATGACGTGCCGCTACCGCGCCGGCTCCTTCCCCTTCGATGCAGAGGTACCTGAAAACAAAACTGTAAACGTAAGCACAAAGCTTAGTGAGTTCCCCCAACGTACCGCATACCATACAAACACATAACATATATATATACTGCCAGGCTATTCTGGGGTGCCTGACTACCCGGTACGGCCATTCTGGGGTGCCGACCTACCCATACGGCCATTCTGGGGTGCCGTCTTACCCGTGTCAAGCCATTCTGGGGTGCTGACTACCCATCGGTCCTAACAATCGATCCTCGGGGACTATTTCACCCCTACTACTACGATCACATATAACATAACAAGCCAACATGCATACATATCGTCACATACTGTCAGACGTATCTGGGGTGTCTGACTACCCTTCGGTCCGAACAACCAAACTCTACTACTATCACATACAGCATATCATGCTAACATATAACATGTCAGGTACTAGCGAACTTAGATGATATCACAAAGACAATCATCTATCATACAACTCCTACTGGTGGGTCGGCATTGTGGCCTTAGACCCACCGCTACTGGAAGGTAACTCACCTCAAAGTAGCTGCTGAACTGATCGGGAACTAACTGACTGCTGCTGCTCCGGGAGTCCTCTGGCTGCAATTTCCACGACATACTCAATCAAACACTGCTAACTGTCCTTTAGGTAAAATGACCATTTTACCCCTGGATTAACTCTAAGCCAAAGCTGGAGTCAACTTTCAGTTGACCCGACTCGCCGAGTGGATCACCACTCGCCGAGTCCCTAGCAAACCAATGTCCTGGGTCCCTGGTTCTACTCGTCGAGTCGGCTATGACTCGACGAGTTCACCTTCTAACTGCCATTCAACACCTTCATCCTACTCGCCGAGTTGTATGAACAACTCGTCGAGTTCATCTTCATCCGATGAACACTTTATGCTAAGACTCGCCGAGTTGTATGAACAACTCGCCGAGTCTGTTCTTGAGCTAAGAAGATTGCCTTGGACTCGCCGAGTCAGGGCATTGACTCGCCGAGTCCTAACATGGGTGAGTTTAGTTCCCAACTCACCGAGTCACCCCCTGTGACTCAAGGCTCAACTCGACACATGAAGAAGGGACCAATTCGGTGACTCGCGACCAGACTCGCCGAGTCACCTATGCGACTCGCCGAGTCGTCGCCATGCACTCCTTAAATATACCGATTTGCTCGGTTCCAGACCATGCCATTCATAGATCTGGACTTCTAGGACACGAATCACACGTAAAGTTTCCAACTTTACGTGTGGATATTCACCAATATGGATTATAAGGCTCAAAATGTCTCAAAATGGTAGATCTAGGGCTAACAATCCTCATGAGGCCAAAAAGCTAACAGATCTGAGCTCCTGGAGCTCAATCTTACATAGATCCAAAGGCCAAACGCCTTATTACAACATATAATGAACATGCAAACTTGGGGAATTGACCAAGAAGGACCCAAATGAAGTTTTAAGCATAGAATCAAGGGGAAAACGGGTTATACCTCAAAGGAAATGTTGAAATGACACAAGGATGGCTGATCTCCTTCTCCTCTTCTTGATCTACTCCTCTAAACCCTTCAAAACCTTCAAGAACACACCAAGAACACCTCAAACTCTCAAGAAAACAAGGGAAAACGATGTAGGGGCAGTTCTGGGGGTGAATGGGGACGAGTTGGGGCGGAATGAGAGTTTAAATAGGGTGCAAACCCTTGAAACTTAGGGTTTCATCCCGCAGCGGTGACTCGCCGAGTCCAGGATATGGACTCGTCGAGTCGCCTACTTAAAACGCGTCCTGAGTCTCGTCCCTACTCGGCGAGTCGGACCCTGTGACTCGCCGAGTCTAAGGCTAAATTAGGGCAATGCTCAAATAAATTTCACATACCGGAAACCAGGTGCTACAAATCTCCCCCACTTATTTTAGACTTCGTCCTCGAAGTCTGCTGCCTGATCCTGAAACAGCTCGGGGTAGTGCTCCATCATCTCGTCTACCGGCTCCCAAGTCCACTCTGAACCCTTGCGGTGCTGCCATTGCACCTTCACTAGCTCCACCTTCTTGTTCCTTAAATCCTTCGACTTCCTGTCGAGGATTGCGACTGGGCGCTCGATGTAGTTCAGGCTGTCATCAACCTGAATATCCTCCAAAGGTACTACTGCAGAATCGTCCACTAGGCACTTCCGCAACTGCGAAACATGGAAAGTGCTGTGGATCTGGCTAAGCTCGGCTGGCAGATCCAGCCTATACGCTACCCTGCCCACCCGGGCTAAGACCCTGAACGGTCCGATGAATCGCGGGCCCAACTTGCCCCGCTTCCTGAATCGGATGACGCCTTTCCACGGCGACACCTTCAGGAGGACCATATCCCCGACCTGGAACTCTAAATCGGATCGACGCTTGTCGGCATAACTTTTCTGTCGACTCTGAGCAGTCTGAAGCCTGCTCCGGACCTGCTGTATCCTCTCAGTCGTCTTGAGCACCACTTCGGTGCTTCCCATAACTCTCTGGCCAACCTCACCCCAGCATATCGGGGTCCTACACCTCCGTCCGTACAACATCTCGAAGGGAGGGCGGTCGATACTCGCGTGATAGCTGTTGTTGTAGGAGAACTCAGCCAAAGGAAGATAGGTATCCTAGCTACCACCGAAATCCAGAACACACGCCCGCAACATGTCCTCCAAAGTCTGGATGGTCCGCTCACTCTGTCCATCTGTCTGCGGGTGAAAGGCGGTGCTGAAATGCAGACGAGTGCCCAACTCGTCATGGAATCTCTTCCAAAACCTGGAAGTAAAACGCACATCCCTGTCCGAGATCACCGATACTGGCACCCCATGCCGTGCCACAATCTCCCTGATATAGATGTCGGCCAATTTCTCGGCCGATATGCTCTCCGGAATCGGAATAAAGTGAGCACTCTTGGTCAATCTATCCACGATGACCCAAATCGAATCCACTCCACGCGCGGTCCTGGGAAGCTTTGTGATAAAATCCATCGTGATATCTTCCCACTTCCACAATGGAATGTCGAACGGCTGCATCTTGCCATGCGGCCTCTGATGTTCGGCCTTGACCTTCCTGCAGGTCAAGCACCGCTCGACGTACCATGCCACATCCCGCTTCATGCAGGGCCACCAATAGTCTAGACGAAGATCCCTATACATCTTCGTCGCCCCGGGATGAATAGAGAATCGGGACTTGTGCGCCTCCTCCATCAAAATCTGGCGCACGCCCCCGTGATACGGCACCCACACCCTATGGTGTAGTGTCAATAACCCTCGGCTATCATAATCGAAGGAGGAAACCTGACCTACTACGCGCTCGATCTTCCGATGCTCCTCCTTGATAGCCTCCTGTTGAGCTTGCCGAATCTGCTCCAACAGGGGTGTCACCACAGTCATCCTCAAACAGGCGTCCCTGATCGGCGCCGTCTTGCGGCTAAGCGCATCGGCCACCACATTGGCCTTTCCCGGGTGGTAAAGGATCTCGCAATCATAATCCTTCACCACATCCAGCCACCGACGCTGCCTCATGTTCAGATTCGGCTGGTCCATGAGGTACCTCAAGCTCTTGTGGTCCGTGTAGATGGTACACCGAACCCCATAGAGGTAATGTCGCCAAATCTTGAGGGCAAATACCACCGCCCCCAACTCCAAATCGTGCGTCGGGTAGTTCGCCTCGTGAGGCTTGAGCTGTCTCGAAGCGTAAGCAATGACATGCCCCCTTTGCATCAGCACCGCGCCCAACCCAGATATGGACGCATCGCAATAAACCACGAAATCCTCTACGCCCTCTGGCAGGGCTAAGATCGGCGCCTCACACAATCTCTGCCTCAGCGTCTCAAATGCAGCCTGCTGCTCGGGTCCCCACCGAAAGACCACGGCTTTCTTCGTCAGCCGCGTCAGGGGCACGACTATCTTGGAGAAATCTTGGATAAATCTCCGATAGTAGCCTGCCAATCCTAGGAAGCTCCGAATCTCAGATGGGGACTTCGGAACCTCCCATCTCATCACGGCCTCGACCTTGGCCGGATCGACCAGAATCCCGTTCTGGTTGACGAGGTGCCCCAGAAATTGCACCTCGCGCAACCAAAACTCACACTTGGAGAACTTGGCATACAAGCTCTCCCTCCTCAGGGTCTCTAACACCTCTCTCAAATGCTCCTCATGTTCCTCCCGGGTCTTGGAATAAACCAAGATATCATCGATAAAGACTATCACAGACCGGTCCAGCATCGGTCTGCATACACGGTTCATGAGGTCCATGAACGCGGCAGGAGCATTGGTGAGCCCAAACGGCATCACCACAAACTCGTAATGGCCATAGCGCGTCCGAAACGCGGTCTTCTGCATATCCTCCTCCCTGACCCTCATCTGATGATAACCCGAACGCAAATCAATCTTGGAGAACCAAGATGCGCCCTGAAGCTGGTCAAAGAGGTCATCAATCCTCGGAAGCGGGTAACGGTTCTTCACCGTTACCTTGTTCAGCTCCCGATAATCTATACACATCCGATGCGACCCATCCTTCTTCTTCACAAACAGAATCGGGGCTCCCCAGGGCGAACTGCTCGGCCGAATAAATCCCTTGTCCAGCAGCTCCTGCAGCTGCGTAGACAACTCCTGCATCTCGGGAGGAGCCAACCGATACGGTGCTTTGGCTATCGGAGCCGCACCGGGAACGAGGTCAATCCTGAACTCCACCTGTCGCTCCGGAGGTATCCCAGGTAGTTCCTCCGGAAAAACATCAATAAAATCTCGAACCACCGGGACCTCGCTCACGGTCGCCTTACCCGCCTCCCGGGTGTCCATCACGTACGCGACATAGCCCGCGCATCCCTGCTGAAGGTAGCGCCTAGCCCTCGCTGCTGAACATACAGTGGGTCCACACTGCGGCCGCTCTCCATGAATCACTAACTCTCCCCCGCTTGGGGTCTTGACTCGCACTAGCTGCTGTGCGCAATCTATCACTGCCCCATTAGGGCTCAACCAATCCATGCCAATAATCACCTTGTTCCCACGCAATGGAATGGGAACCAAGTCTACCAGGTAACACTCCTCAAACAGTCGCAGGACACAATCTCGAAACACCGTCGATGCTCACACCGATCGATCATCGGCAATCTCTACCTCTAACGGGCAATCTAACTCGCCTGAAGTCTCATGAAATCTCTTGCTAAGAGCAAGAGAAACGAACGATCGGGATGCACCCGAGTCGAACAATACCTGAACCGGGATGCCGTTCACATGGAACGATCCTAATACACATGTATACACACAGAGCACATATCAATATCATAACAACGTAAAATAAAAGATAGAAGGAAGGAATTATACCCGTCACCACATCGGGCGCGGCGCGTGCCTCCTCGGCAGTCAACTGGAATGCCCGACTCCTCACCACTGGAGCCTCTGCCTTGCCCTGACGGCCATCCGTGATCCGCAGGGTCGCTGGAGCTGGCGCCTTCACTGGCGCTGAAGCTGTCAACATGGGGCAATTGGCCTTCTTGTGGCCCCTCTGGTTGCAGTGGAAACACAGCAACTCCGATGTCTGAATAACGGTCGCAGGAGCAGTGCAATCCCTGCTGATATGCCCAAACTTGCCGCACTTGTAGCAGCCTGACGATCCCATCCTGCACGCCCCCTCGTGCGGCCTGCCGCACCTCCTGCAGCGGCTCGGTCCCGACTGGCCTTTCGGCCTCCCATCTGATCCCTTGGGCTTCTTCCCCGAAGCCCCCGATGACTGACCATCCTCAAGTTTCCGTTTCCGGATGTGCTCCAAATCTATCTCTCTCTCCCTAGCCCTGGCAATCATGGAGTCCAGGGTAGGGCAAGCCGAAAAACTAACATGCTCCCGAATGTCAGCTCGTAGCATATCGTGGTAACGAGTCCTCCTCATATCCTCGTCACCTGCATACTGGGGCACCAATAAAGTCCTCTCCCGAAACTTGGCGGTGATCTCCGCCACAGTCTCTGTCGTCTGCCTCATGTCTAAGAACTCCCTGGCCAGCTGCTGAAGCTCGATCGCTGGTGCAAACTCTGCCCTGAACCTAGCCACAAAGTCCGACCAGGTCATTGCCTCGATAGCCGAGGCTCCCATCGAGTCACCCACTGACTCCCACCAATCTCGGGCCCGGTCCCGTAAACACCCTGCTGCGTACCTCACCTTCGACCCCTCGGGGCAGAAGCTGATCAACTGGGCGGATTCGATATCCGCAATCCACCGCCTGGCGACAATGGGGTCCTTCACCCCATGGAAATCCGGCGCACCACTGCTCCTGAAGTCCTTGAAGGACAGTGTGCGAGATCCTGACTGGCTAGAGGCCAAGTCGCTCCTGAATGCCCGTAGGCGATCCTCCATCATCTCCACGATCCCTTCCTTGATCGACCCAAAGATGATGGGGGTCGACTCAAGGATGCCCCTAGTGATCTCCGACGTGATGAACTCACGTAGCCTCTCCTCAATCGGCTCGGTGCCAGATCCCGAACCTGACCCCTCTCCTGACCCGCCATCTATCGGTCTCGGTCAAAGTACCACCATTCTGCAAAACATCAATAATAATCATTAGTGGTACTGCTACTTTCTGAGGGATCTCAACTACTTACAGGTTCCTTGGTCTCGTCTTGGCCTTCTTCGGCTCGGGTACGGATCCTCTGCTTTCAGTAGTACGGGCCCATACTACCTTCCACATCTATCCGTACCTTCTCCGAGGAATTCCTCGACTCCACCAACTCCCCTCTACTACTGCTACTCTCCGATATTCTCACCCTAGGCTTGCCCTAGGGAGAACTCAAGTTCAACACAACTGGTCCTCAGCTGCTGTAGGTCTCCTCATAATGCCAGTTAGCCACTACCTAGACACCATCACATGTAATGAGGATTAGATAATCCCTCAAGTAAAAGATCCGTCCCTACAACGGTTGGACTCAAACAAGAGCTGCGCAATAGGGCCAGTTCCAACACTTTGGGATTATTCAACCCTGATTACCTGTGGTGTGACGTGTTTACCTAGTGGCTCACTCCCATTACTCAGAATCCCACCAAGCACGAAGCAAGCAGCATTCGGATAAGGAAAAACAGACTCAAGCCAAAACTGTTCTTAGAACAAGAAACGACACTTAACATAGGATGCTAAGCTCATACTATCAGGCATAACCTAAACAGGCTACCCTACTGCTGTCTACTCAATTCTAACATGCAATATTCAATAAGCTGGAACAAATAAACAGGCACATAAGGCATCACTCCTAGATCCTTAGCCTATTCTAGCATGCAATATTCATAAAGCTGATAAACATAACATAAACTTGTATGGGTACTATGGGGAATACTTACTTGAGCTCGGCCGGTCGCGCGCGTCACACACTTTACTCTTTCTCGTGACTCTTTTCCGGGTTTTAAAGAATAATTTCTTTTGGAAAAATCTTTCAATCCCTCGGTTTGAGTCCAAACACTCCCGAAGGCGTGTCCGAATCCCTCAAACCAGGGCTCTGATACCAACTTGTAACGACCCAAATTTTTTTTTTTTTTGATATTACTTTAGAAAATATTAATAAATAAAAACATTGTCTAAATAAAAAGAAACATTGTTTGTTCACACCATAACACATTGCAACCATGTTCTCAAAAGCCAAACCGTACATCCCATCAAATATCAGAGTACAATCCCAGTAAATCTCATAAATGCGGAAACCGAAGAGTGTGTGTATGACGTGCCGCTACCGCGCCGGCTCCTTCCCCTTCGATGCAGAGGTACCTGAAAACAAAACTGTAAACGTAAGCACAAAGCTTAGTGAGTTCCCCCAACGTACCGCATACCATACAAACACATAACATATATATATACTGCCAGGCTATTCTGGGGTGCCTGACTACCCGGTACGGCCATTCTGGGGTGCCGACCTACCCATACGGCCATTCTGGGGTGCCGTCTTACCCGTGTCAAGCCATTCTGGGGTGCTGACTACCCATCGGTCCTAACAATCGATCCTCGGGGACTATTTCACCCCTACTACTACGATCACATATAACATAACAAGCCAACATGCATACATATCGTCACATACTGTCAGACGTATCTGGGGTGTCTGACTACCCTTCGGTCCGAACAACCAAACTCTACTACTATCACATACAGCATATCATGCTAACATATAACATGTCAGGTACTAGCGAACTTAGATGATATCACAAAGACAATCATCTATCATACAACTCCTACTGGTGGGTCGGCATTGTGGCCTTAGACCCACCGCTACTGGAAGGTAACTCACCTCAAAGTAGCTGCTGAACTGATCGGGAACTAACTGACTGCTGCTGCTCTGGGAGTCCTCCGGCTGCAATTTCCACGACATACTCAATCAAACACTGCTAACTGTCCTTTAGGTAAAATGACCATTTTACCCCTGGATTAACTCTAAGCCAAAGCTGGAGTCAACTTTCAGTTGACCCGACTCGCCGAGTGGATCACCACTCGCCGAGTCCCTAGCAAACCAATGTCCTGGGTCCCTGGTTCTACTTGTCGAGTCGGCTATGACTCGACGAGTTCACCTTCTAACTGCCATTCAACACCTTCATCCTACTCGCCGAGTTGTATGAACAACTCGTCGAGTTCATCTTCATCCGATGAACACTTTATGCTAAGACTCGCCGAGTTGTATGAACAACTCGCCGAGTCTGTTCTTGAGCTAAGAAGATTGCCTTGGACTCGCCGAGTCCTAACATGGGTGAGTTCAGTTCCCAACTCACCGAGTCACCCCCTGTGACTCAAGGCTCAACTCGACACATGAAGAAGGGACCAATTCGGTGACTCGCGACCAGACTCGCCGAGTCACCTATGCGACTCGCCGAGTCGTCGCCATGCACTCCTTAAATATACCGATTTGCTCGGTTCCAGACCATGCCATTCATAGATCTGGACTTCTAGGACACGAATCACACGTAAAGTTTCCAACTTTACGTGTGGATATTCACCAATATGGATTATAAGGCTCAAAATGTCTCAAAATGGTAGATCTAGGGCTAACAATCCTCATGAGGCCAAAAAGCTAACAGATCTGAGCTCCTGGAGCTCAATCTTACATAGATCCAAAGGCCAAACGCCTTACAACATATAATGAACATGCAAACTTGGGGAATTGACCAAGAAGGAGCCAAATGAAGTTTTAAGCATAGAATCAAGGGGAAAACGGGTTATACCTCAAAGGAAATGTTGAAATGACACAAGGATGGCTGATCTCCTTCTCCTCTTCTTGATCTACTCCTCTAACCCTTCAAAACCTTCAAGAACACACCAAGAACACCTCAAACTCTCAAGAAAACAAGGGAAAACGATGTAGGGGCAGTTCTGGGGGTGAATGGGGACGAGTTGGGGCGGAATGAGAGTTTAAATAGGGTGCAAACCCTTGAAACTTAGGGTTTCATCCCGCAGCGGTGACTCGCCGAGTCCAGGATATGGACTCGTCGAGTCGCCTACTTAAAACGCGTCCTGAGTCTCGTCCCTACTCGGCGAGTCGGACCCTGTGACTCGCCGAGTCTAAGGCTAAATTAGGGCAATGCTCAAATAAATTTCACATACCGGAAACCAGGTGCTACAATCAAGCTATCTTATATCTATTTTCGGGATAGTGATCCCATGGTCTTTATCGAATTATCTTATAACTGGTTCGGGATGTTAGTCCCAAGGTTTTCAAAATACTTTCTATCTACAGTTCGTCTAAATTATAGTTTTGTATATTAAACTATACTATGTGTTATTCAATCAATCTTGCATTTAGGAAAATATGGGATTTTCCTGGGGTTAACTTATAACTTGTAACAGAACTGTAACGAAAGATAACTTAACTACTTTATATAAGAAAATATGAGATTTTCTTGAATAACAAACCTTTTCGGAAAACTAAAGGAAATCGATACATTTTCACAAAACAAAACCGCTTATGAACTTACCAGCTTTATGCTGATTTTCAAAACTGCTTGTATTCTTAGGTCCAAGTTAGACAGGTACTCGGTGATATCTTTTGGTGAAGACGGAGTGTTTCGAAGACTTGTCTCTTTTGTTCATATGATATATGTATAACTTTTGTACAATTTACTTTTGAACCAAATGTAAACTTTCATATATATGTAATGTAATGGTTGTTTACTGTGATTACTATGTACATTGGATTTGATACTCAACGTGGAGTCAACCCTGGGAACGTTTCCGCCTTTGGTTTTCGGGGTGTGACATTTAGGCTCAACAATTTATGGATTGAATGAAGAGATTAAGTGATTTACTGTGGGTTTCAAAAAGATATTTGAATTTAATGAACAATAACGAGAATTTGATTTTGTTTTGGTTGGACATGATATTAAAAAAATATTGGATCAACAATGGGGTTTTTCAAGAAAAATTTGATCCAATGAATCAAATGATCAAAAACCAAGAACGTAACGCACGAATTCAAATGTTACGAGAGATCATAGAGAGAGACTCACCAAAATTGCTCCAATTGTGACAAAAGTTGCCAAACCGAGAATCGTTCTTCAAAAATCACCTTGATCTTGAAGACCCGCTCTGTTACCAATTGTAGTGACATAAGAACATGGTTTGGCATGCGGAATTAAAGCTTGCACAATTGAACATGGTGATTTGGGTGATCAAGAGATGTATTGATTGTATATGGTGTTACAAAAAGGATCTAGATCTAGACTACATAAATAACACACACTTACACACTCACTTTTACATCTCTCAAGCACACCTCTACAAGTGGACAAACCCACCTTATATAGAGGTGTTTACATGTCTCTCTCTCACTCTAACTAACAAATGGGTCTAAAGGCTAAAGCACCACATGCAAGTGGGTTTTAAAAAAGTCAAACATTACAAAGTCATTTATGGAAAAATTTGTACCCTAACACTTCTTGAGCATACTCAAGTATCTGGTCATCCGTGCTTCCTTAGTAGATGCATACTCTATACAAAACATAGCTCTCTCATGGTGTCACACCCCCAAACCGAAACGGCGGAAATGTTCGGGGGTGGAGGACGTCATGTAGAGTATCATAACAATTGCATCATAGTAATCAAAGTAAACACAACCATTACATTGAAAATAATGGTATTTACATCGATTTGTTACATAGTTTGTATTCATCAAAAGTATAGAAAAATGTAAAAGACGTGACTCTATATGATCCGTCTTCTCGAAAGCCTGCGGGAGTACCTGTCTACTGATTTCCTGAGAATATAAGCGATTTTGAAAGAGTGTCAGCATTAAGCTGGTGAGTTCATAAGAATGTTTTTAAAATAAAAACCTGTCATTGAATCTGTAAAAGTGTTTGTATGCTTCCCAAGAAAATCCAATATTTTCTAACATATGTGTTTGTTACTGTGTTCTATAGTAGTGTATAATATACTAGTTCATATGCCTGGTTACTACTATCTGCATTGTATATCATAATTTTGAATGAAAACCCTTTTGTATAAAAACCCTAGTTACCACCAGTATGTATAGTAGTTTTATTACTTAAAATAAAACCATGTATTGTGTCCCTGGAATCCTCCAGTAATGTATAGTAGTTCTATTAACTAAAATAAAACTAATGAAGAATGAATTCCCGTAAACAAAGGTTATTTTATACTATTGTGAGCTCGTATAACCATGCCTTATATGACTGATGACCTCAGTAACGTTCTTCAGGCATCAAACAGTATGGTATTTGTCACCCCAGGCATGCCTGCCTAACTGTAGCTAGCAATTTAGGTGTGGGATTGTAAGTCCCGAATAGATCTATTCACAAACCTCACGCTCTCCCTATAGGAGAATCTGGTTACACTAAATGATAGCATTTATTCCGTATCCCGGAGGATACAATTGAAGAGATGTCTCACAATCCTGTATTAAATAGTTTACGTGTAGTTTGTATTGTTCTCTTGTATTCGAATCCTTTTGTATACCTTGTAGAGTAATAATAATTATACTTAAATAATTATTTAGTGATGTACTCTTGAAATCCAAAGGTAGTAATGTGTATCATAAACTAAGTCTATCATAGTTTATAAGTTTGTAAATGTTTAAGCTCAGAATTTGTAAAACAGTATATTGAAATCCCAAACTATACCTATTATAGTTTGCATGTACGTTATGTACTTGGTTCATGTATTGATCTGAAAACTATGCAATTATGACTGTAAGTTGAAAACGTCCCTAATGCTCAACATATTGCAAAAGGGATAAAATATCTAAATATTTTATAGCATATGGAAATCTTTTGGTTGTATAAATTGCATACGTTTTAAACCTGTTGAAATTTTTTTTGTATAAGTTCTCAAAATCATTTGTGTTTGACTTGTATTCCCCCTGAAAATGGTAAAAATAGTAAACGTGTAGGGGTATGAACTCACTGTTAGTTGCGTGAAAGTTTCGGACAATGAAACTGGAAATGAAGACCCTCGGGTTGATGTAAGCGACACTTAACGGGATCCTAATAACAATTAAATACATAAATGTATTTTATTAGCGAAACCATTAATTATTATGTTGGAAAAACACTTGCTCTTGGTTTCGGAATGTTACTGGGACTTGATTGAATCGGAAGAAAAAATGGGTTTTCAGCCAAGTTCACGACTTGGGAAGGTTTGCGGTCGTCAACTGTTCTCAGCCGTGAACAACCCCTTGAATGGTTTACGGCCGTTATCATTGTTCTTGAAGCAAATATGAAGGTTGAAGGGTTCACGGTTGTGAACTAATTTCGGTCCTTTAATATTTTAGGGAGAAGAAGGATGGGTTTTCGGCCAGAAAAGTGTAAATGATGGGGGTAGGAGCACATATATATATATATATATATATATATATATATATATATATATATATATATATATATATATATATATATATATATATATATATATATATATATATATATATAGGCTGGGTTCATGGGGTCCACCAGCCGTGAACGGGCTTACGGCCGTGATCGGGTTCATGGTCGTGAACACCAGTCAGACCGATTTTCGCTGATTTTTCGAAGTAACTCGGGTTTTTGCGTGATTTTGGTTCCAAATTTTATATATAACTTAATTATATAAGTTAAATGATTTTCCAAACCACAAGAATTTGATGGAACTAAATAAAAATTCAAAATTTATTAAAGGAAATTGGGCTAACGTTAACGGAAAAAGGTTCGGGTTGTCACACATGGAACATCTGAGTGATCTCAGTCACTGTCTCTATTGTCTAGCAGAGCGATAGGTACTCCTGAGCCAATTTCTCCCTATCCACCAAAAGAACATACTCCCCTCGAATATCACAACAAACCGATCCCAGGTAACCGTGGCTTTCTCTGCATATGATAAATCAGTAGCCGTAAATTTCCACAAGTCCTTCGCCTCTAGGCGAAGTAAGTTCAACGCAAAGTGAACCCTCAAATCATCTGGACAAGAGTAGGTATAAAATCATCCCTCAACATAAGTGATCCACCTCATGGAAGTAATCAGATCCTGGACTCCATCAAAATCCTGGGGCTTTGTGTTGTTGAACTCCTAGTACTGCATCAAGTCACCTCCGTGAGACTTCGTAGCGCCGATAACTGCAGTGGCTTCAACCTTGGTGACAACGTTGTAGCTCTCATCAAATACTTGATCATCGCAGTCTTGACAGACCCCAAAAGCTCTGGGATAGCCTCCCTAGCCACTACGGCTACCTTTGCAGCAATGATTTTGCAGATCTCATCATTATTGATACCCTACCTCTTCGAACTACTGGAGCTTGAAACTCGGGTACACACCATACTGAAATACCTAAGGAAAAAGGTCAAAACCATACTAAAATCAATAACAAGCATATAGAAGTAAAACCCCCCATGTATAACCTCGAGACTCCTTCTAAACCTCATATAGATCCTGCACTTCTAGTAATACGAGCCCATATTACTATCCACAACTATCAATAGTTGATTTGTATCCCATCTCAAGGTTCCAAACCTCAAGTACTCTACTTTCACAAAAGTAGGCCACATACATCTAAGTGCTCGAAAAGGCACATCTAAACCTTGAGAAATACATCTCATGTCCCTGCCTAATTAAAACACCATTCTGAAAGAAGCCTCTAATAACGATGCTAATGGTTCCGTGTACATGGATTATGGCTAAACCAAGCGTTCTAAGACTATACAATCCTAACTTTGTACATCCATGTAGTTTAAATGAAGTAATTAGCAATCTTAGTTTCAACTCTAATAAAGCATCTACAAGTAATCTCCTAGGATATAAGGCATCACATTGTCAGGCAACCCTATGCCAAAACTCCTGAGGGATCCTTATTCTACCAACTAGCATTCATTTCTATCAGCTCAAATACAAAAACTACAATACAAAATATAACATAGCTATGGATATTTTGGAAGATCACCGCCTCGGGATCTAGCTGACTGTACACTCTACTTTCTTCGTTCCCTTCTACAAACACATTTTTGTAAAAAGGTTTATAAAACTTTTAGATCCTTAGTTTCTGTCTGGAATCCTACGAATATTCCTCCAATTCTTAGTTATATACTAACTTGAACCAACCCAAATTTTCCAACAAAATTTTATTTTTATTTTAGCAAAAACCTCCAAGTATCATAAAACCCAACACAAAAAATCATATGTGTATCAATAAAATCATCCCAAATCAGAGTATGAAAATGTGGAAATAATGAAAAGATCTACAAAAGTCAACCATAAGCAAAAGTCATTGGTCAAGGGCAAAGTGATAGGTCCCCACATTGTGGCCACTTATGGCCACGTCGTGGCCACTCCAAGACAAATACAGTGGGATACTGATCAACTCCTATGTGTGTTGGATTAGTGTCTAAGTCCATAACTATTTTGGTATGTACTTGACCCGATGGTGCATGGTCTTTTTGGGTTGCCTTCACCAAAGCAACTTGATAGGATGAATTATGAAGAGAAAGGTTTAAATATGATTTATTAATATATTATGAGAATAATATATTAAAGGAGAAATCATATTGTTTAATTAATATTAGTCAAGAATTAATAAGAATTAAGTTTGTGACTAAAAGAGATTAATTAAACTTAAGGGACTAGAATTGTAATTATAAGATAATTGCAATTTGGGCTATGGATTACCTTATATGAAGGAGTGGACGAATTCTATGAAGAAACCCATTAGAAATCGTCCAAGGCCTTTAAGGAAAGGAGTCCATGGGTTGCTTAGCGCTTAAGCATCCAAATTAGGGTTTCCTTGTTAGATAACCCTAATAGCCTCACTATATATATAACCCTTATGCCCCAAAAACATGGTGAACAAGATCCTTAGGGTTTCCACACGTTTTGGGCAGCCTCCTTCTCTTCTCTTCTTCATCCTCTTGCTCTTGGTGTTTGTGAACCATTAGAGGAGTAACATTTGTGACTCTAAGCTTTCTAAAGTCATTACAAGGAGGATTTGAGATTGTTATTGCCACATAACAATCAAGGTATGATCTAAACCCTAATTATATGTTATATTGATTATCATATGCTAGATCTAGGGTTTATAGTCTTGGATAAATTGCATGTACAATACAGAAACCTAGATCCAAGCATTAGGGTTTATATGAGCACATAGGATGTTCTTATGACCAAAACCCATCAGTGGTATCAGAGCCTAGATTGGTTTCTATTGTATTGATGCTTTATGTTGCTGAAATCGTATTCTGGCTTACTGTTCGACCTGACTCGGCGTGTCACTACTTGGACTCGGCGAGTCAGCCCTACTCGGCGAGTACCAAAGTGAGACTCGGCGAGTCGGAGTGTCAGACAGAGGAATTTTCGGATTTTGTTGCTGTTTTGCTTAAGGATAATTACCATATTCGTTTTAGACCTATAAAATACGAATTTTATTGTCTCTTAAAGAATATCCTTGCCAAAACACAAGATAATTACCAATTGATTAGATAATAACTTCCTTATATGATTAAAGTTGATTATTTGTATTAATTGGGTAACTTATTTTGCAACAAATTGAAATTAGGTAAAATATAGATAATGGTGAAATTAATTGTTTAATTTATATTATTTGTTATTTGATCCTTGTGTGATGAAAAGTTTTAATTTTTCCCCTTTAGGTTTTATAGTTTAAATTTAAACTCAAAAGTTTAGTTTTGAAATTTAAATAGTTGAAACCCTAATGTTTTGAAAAAGGTTTCAAAACTTGCCCTCAAGTTTTGGAATTTAAATTTTGATTAAAAGTTTAATTTTGATGTATATTTAAATTCTAAACCTAAATGTTTTGAAATGTTTCAAAACTTGCCCTCATGTTTTGGAATTTAAAAGTTGATTAAAGGTTTAATTGAGGAATGTTAAATTCTAAAGCCCTAGTATTGTTTTGAAAAGTTCATATCACACCCTTATGGTTTTATTAATTAATTAAGATGTATAATTAAAAGAGGTTTAATAAATCCATAAAAGTTTAGGTTTACAATTTAATTGAATTAAAAGTATAATTGTTAAATTTGACCACCTAGTATTTTAAAAGTGTAAAATACACCCTATACTATATATAACATTAAAAGTCTAACATTATATATATGTATGAGTAAAAGTCAGTCTTACCGTTAGTAGGCCTCATTCACGAAGCTGGTCTATAAGGGGTGTTTAAGGAAATTGCCTATAAAATGGCGATTGAATGGGTATCCACTCTTACCCACCGCACTCTTGACTAGTGGAGGGTCGTTAGCCGAACGGGTAGGATAGGACGAAACCTTCCATTATTAGTATAATGAAGTACAAGAGTAACTAAATGTTTTACAAATTCCCAATCTTAGTTACTTAGGCAAAAGTGAAGTGATGCAATTCCATGAAATTACACTTTGTGCCCTTGCGAAGACGTTAGTGGAGCGTGTGTGGTTTACCAGCACATTAAATGGTTCTAAGCAAAGGTAGCAAAGGGTGACTCAATGTTTGTCATAGTTCGGTGGAGCGTGTGTGGTTTACCGGCACATCGAATACGTGACTGTAACATGTGAGGGCACCATGTAAGTTTGCATGGTTATTCACACCCGCTTTGTGATCCTCGACATCCCAGTCACAAACAAGAGGGGCATATCGAGATTTAAACATGCCATTGAAATGTTCAATGAATCTCAAAGGATCTAGGAGTTTTCATAGATTTAAAACTTAAATTTCTTTTTCGTTTTTCAAGGTGGAAACTAGTGAACCGTCATTCACTTACCTTCAAATATTCTGCAACTAGATTACGGCATCCCTTTTCTAGGTTGTAGCGTATTGTGTTGGGTCCTAGCCTTAGTATCTCATTTGGGTGATTTACTAAGGACTCAATCAATCAACTAACTTGAATTCGTTTTCTCCCGTTTTGTAGATGTCAAAGTTCGACAACTATGGTCTTCCCAAATCCCGTGGAACAAGCATTCCACATGAAGATGATCTTCCATGATTCGATCGAGGAACAAGAGATCATGTTTCACTTCCTCCTCCTCCTCCAATTATTCTCCCTAACCTACAAGTTCAAAGGCTTGAAAAGTTCAAGCTCACTCAAGCCCTTTTGGCAAGTAAACATAAAGAAGGAAGGTCGGTGTGTACACACATCCTAGGGACGAAGTCACACATTGATATGTTAAGAATGTTGGGATCCATTGTCTGTGAGGAGATGGCTGTTGATTAGGTTCTTCAGTCACTTCCTAACTCATATAGTGAGTCCGTAAGAGAGTACTATATGATGAACTGCGACGTGACCCTTATAGATCTCACCTATATGCTTATTTCTGCTGAATCAGCAATGGTTTGGCGCAATAGAAAAGCAAAGTTGATTGGTGAATCTGCCTTCAAGACCTCTATGGATATAGACAATGGCAATGAAAGACATGCTATGATCGAAAAGTTTGATCATAAGAGAAAGGCAATGTCTGAAGTAGTTCCATGTCCTGTTCCAGAAGAGTTAATTTGCTTTTATTGCCAAGAGAAGGGGCATTGGAGACGAATCTGTCCTATTTACCTAAGAGATCTAAGAGATGGGAGAGTCAAAACGTATGGCTCTGCTTTAGGCAAAATCCATTGACTAACTCTTTTAAGCTCCTATTCTAGATTCTTAATACATAATGTGATAAGATTACAATTGATGTTTTGTAGGATCAAAGAAAAAGAGAGGAAGCTTAAGGGAAGAAGTGAGCAGAATCTAACCGTGAAGAAATGGATTTCGATCGCATTACTTGAAGATTAGATTCTTGAGCTACTACTTAGAGTTAGAATTAGATTGCTAAGAAAGATGTATTAGCATAGTTTTTCAATGAATTGCATTTTAAGGACAAATTTTTTCCGCAATAAAATAAATTTTGATTTTATATTATTTATCCTTGCTATGGAGTATATGAAAAATTGATGCAACAATGAATTTGATTCTTAATTATATTATTTGTGGAAATGTTAAGAATTTACCAAATAGGGAAAGTTTCTCATCGCCCAAGTTTCAATTGGACAGAAACTTGGAATCATGCAACTTGGTTGCATGATGAATGAGAAATTTCATATTTGGAAATTAGACTAATTCATTGACAAAGTGTCAAGTGAAGGACTAGGAGATCGGGCATACAAGGTTGCGTGTTGATCAAGTCCACCATAAGAGTAACAAAGATATTCGTCATGATTTACTAAAAGGTTTAGCAAATATGATTATACTTATACGATTAAGTGTAATTCTAAATTGATTGAAAAAGTTTAAATCAATAGCAGAACGAATAAGAAGAATCAAGTAGGCAGAAAGATAAAAGTTTCTCCATTCTAAGAAGAAGGGAGAGTACCTTTTATGCTTTATGATAAGTCTTAATGATTAAGAACCATATCTCAATTGATCCTCTAAGTGAGTCTTAGTACAATTGCATGTCTAAGAAGAGGAATCAAGAATTGAAGAAATGGTTAAATCAAGAAGTCAATCATACTTCGTTCCAAAACAAGTCTTAGAGTTAAGATTGTGACATTGAGTGAAAAGTATTAAGAAGGTTTATAGCATCCATCAAATGTGGAAAGTTGTGATGTCTTGGATAAGACAAAAACCAACTAGGACCAATTTATGAAGTGTTTTAAACTACACTAACTCTTGAATATTTGTTTGTCAAGAAATGTTTACTGACAAGAGAATCTTATATGTCAAGGAGTCAGTGGGAGTCTTAATGGTCTTGAAAGGTTTCAAGAACAAATCAAAATAAACCTTATCGATCATCACTAGCACACGAGTTGAGGTTTACAACCTATCGTGTTGACACTATTTTGTTTCTATGCCATTCCAATTGAGTCAATTATGCACGTGAGTTCTATGAGTTCTCATTTGAACGTATAAAAGGCAGGCACCTTGATCAATGGAAAGTACATTGATAGGAAAGGGTGAGCTGCTTAACTACTTGGAAGACATGGTGGGTAGCTATGTTACCATAAGGCAAGAAATCAAGATTAAGAAAGTTCGGTCCATATGAGTTTGAATTTGTCGTTAACTTTAGTTTTGACAAATTCACATGGATAGGAACACATACGCCATTAAAATCTAAGTGTCATAAGATTCCCTCCTTCATGAAAATGATTGTGAGGAAACGCTTTCACTAAGAAAGATTTTAAAAAGATAGTGATTGTAAAAAAAATTGTATTCTCGGATTCAATTATGGTTACGGTATCCCTTTCCATGATTTGAATTGTGAGGTTTGGCAATTAGTATGAATTGTTTATACACACATATGAGTTATCTAAAGGAAAGGTGTATAAGCTTAGATAAAGGATTATCAAAGCATTAGGTATTAGAAAAATGAACTTAAGAAATTCAATAAGTATTGTTTTTCTGAAAGTTAAGATGTTTCTGAATATATTTCAAAGCTAATGGGAGCATAAGTGTTATGTTTTATAATAATAATCATGATATTGGGAGCATAAATGTTATGATTGTATCATTATTATGGAAAGTATTGCAAGTTAACAATATTAATTATAGAAAACAATAGTTATACTTTGCAAAGTTGCAAGAGTTGAAAAGTTATTTTGGTATAATTAAGGGAGAGGATATTATGCTTCATTTCAAATCTAAAGGCTTAGGTTGTGGAATGTTAAATAATTTAGTCAAGGAAACATAGTGTGTTCTCAGATTTCGATTATGATTACGACATTCCTCTTCATAGTTCGAATTTTGAGAACGTATCACATAAAATATTATGGCAGAAGATTGATAAAGTATCAAATCTGTATGTAAGACATTATGCATCGTGTCCTATACGCTTCGGGTTTAGGATCGATTGCAAATGCTATAATATTTGATCATTCTAAAATTTTCCAAATGTCTAGCGTATTTAGAGGGAAAATGAAAAGAATCGGTTTTGACTAAGATAATTAAACAACTATCAAAGGACAATCCAAAGTTCGCCGAGGATTGGTCGCTTGTGAGTAGTTGGAAGTATAGTATTGGATGGAACATATCGACATTATTATAAATAGATAAGATTCTATTAAGAATGAGTTGTCATATGGAAAATAAGGAAACGTGTCCATATTGGGAATTGAATATTGAAAATCTATGTCTAGATTAGAAACTTTTATGCAAAAGGATGTTCAAAGGAATGTACTTTGAGTGAGAGACGTCATATCTAAGGAATTGTATTGTAACAATTTCCGATAGAGGACTTTGTAATTTTGTTGGCAATAGTCATTGTGACTTTAGTGCAGTGACATTACAAAAGGATCATTGCATAAAATGTTAAAATCTAGCATATTCCATAAGTAGCAAGAATTTGATATTCTTTCACTTATGAAAAGGATTAGGAGTTGTGAAATGAGTATGATTGGAAATGTGTTCGTTTGATCTATTTCACAAAGTAAGAACCATAAGTAAACATTGTGTGCATGCTAGGAGCATGGGACAAGTGTAGTATTAATTCAAGTAAGAAGTTGATTACCCGAAACAACAAATAATGAGTAATCGATATGGTGATAAATAAAAGGTGTTTTATTTATACTCAAAGGTTTGAGGCCATATGGTATTAGTATTATCCTTGTGTTTCACTTTGCATGTTTTGACTTCCTGAATAATTTAATTGGTTAGGAACAGTCAAATTATTCGAACGGGCCATAGTCGTTCATATGTTGGAAGTAGGTATGAATAAAGACTGTCATGAATTGGTATGTGGATTGTCTAAAGAGTATTAGACATAAGGAAATGTTTGCTGCAACATTCATGAGTGCTTATGAATATGATTTGAGCATTGGATTAAACCCATGCTTACTTGGATCACTCCATGAATTGTATCACGAGTGATTGGTGAGACGATAACATCTTATATTCTTGAAACCGAGATGTGTGAGTTGTATCTTGCAAATCGGTTGCACATTGATAATATGTAAACGCACCAGTAACTTGGTGTCATAAAACATATTGTTGTGTGTGATTTGGTGAGCGAGTGAAAGCGAGCATTGAATCAAAGTTTATCCGTTCCTTTTATCAAAAGTAGGATAAAAGCGATATCTTTGGGCCCCTCGATGATTTAGTGATGACAAACGTAAATGCTTGGCCGAGCTAGGGCTAATTTGATTTGTTCAATTAGTCAGTCGTCATAAATCAGAAGTCGAGAAATGGTATAGAGAGAATGATTAGAAATCATGTCTTATACGATATCTAGAATGGAGGAATATATGATCCCTTATCTAAAGGACACGCGTATCTGATATGATCAGAGTTGACAACGGCTTTGGAAAGCTACGATTGCAGATCAGGATCTGAAGTCATATGCAGAATAGTTATTAGACTTATCCAAGTGGGAGACTGTTGGATTAGTGTCTAAGTCCATAACTATTTTGGTATGTACTTGACCCGATGGTGCATGGTCCTTTTGGGTTGCCTTCACCAAAGCAACTTGATAGGATGAATTATGAAGAGAAAGGTTTAAATATGATTTATTAATATATTATGAGAATAATATATTAAAGGAGAAATCATATTGTTTAATTAATATTAGTCAAGAATTAATAAGAATTAAGTTTGTGACTAAAAGAGATTAATTAAACTTAAGGGACTAGAATTGTAATGATAAGATAATTGCAATTTGGGCTATGGATTACCTTATATGAAGGAGTGGACGAATTCTATGAGGAAACCCATTAGAAATCGTCCAAGGCCTTTAAGGAATGGAGTCCATGGGTTGCTTAGGGCTTAAGCATCCAAATTAGGGTTTCCTTGTTAGATAACCCTAATAGCCTCACTATATATAGAACCCTTATGCCCCAAAAACGTGGTGAACAAGATCCTTAGGGTTTCCACACGTTTTGGGCAGCCTCCTTCTCTTCTCTTCTTCATCCTCTTGCTCTTGGTGTTTGTGAACCATTAGAGGAGTAACATTTGTGACTCTAAGCTTTCTAAAGTCATTACAAGGAGGATTTGAGATTGTTATTGCCACATAACAATCAAGGTATGATCTAAACCCTAATTATATGTTATATTGATTATCATATGCTAGATCTAGGGTTTATAGTCTTGGATAAATTGCATGTACAATACAGAAACCTAGATCCAAGCATTAGGGTTTATATGAGCACATAGGATGTTCTTATGACCAAAACCCATCAATATCATGACCACCATTGGCTATGCTATGGCAATAGTCCAATGAGATGGTCTCGAAAGCACCAATCACCACGTTGTGGCACTAGGTAGCCATGTTGTGAGCACCATCCCTTCTGCTCAAACTTCCTTATCTGGAACTTCTCATGTTCTTGATGGATAAAGTTTCCAACTTTATTCATTAAGACCTCCTATTAAGACAATATCTCAACCTCTAAGATTTGAATGACATCACCAATCCATGGGTACACTGAAAAAGCCATGAATGCCAACTTTACAACCAACCCTAAGGTCTAGAAGTTAACCATTACACTAAAAGGTTCTGGAGTTTACTCCAGCTCCATAAACAAGAGGATTTGGTATAAAACTCATGAAATGGACCTAGAACTAGCTGTAGAGAATCAATGGTCAAGGTAAAGACTTTATACCTTCAATGATTCAAAAATGAGGTGTAGGTGATGGATCTAAGTTGGAACCACTCTTTTAACAACACCCAAAAGCTCCTTCTTCTATCAACCTTCACAAAGGGAGCTAAGGTTTTGGATGGAATTCGATCTCAAGAGGTGGAGGCTGCCAATTAGGTAAGCATAGGAGTTAGTGCCACTTAAATAGGGCATAGGACCCAAAATTAGGGTTTTAGGCCCAAAAAAATTTCCACTTCGTGCCAGATATTGTCACACCGTGGCCAATCGTGGATTCCGCATTTCATTAATCTCAGTGCCATGCTGTGGCACTTCAATGCCTTGTCGTGGTGAAGCTAAAAATGCAATAATTAATAATTTAAGACTTGGAAACTAATATCTGGAACAAGGATGTTACAAAACTGCTGAAAGAAAGTATTGAACTTGAGCAATCTAGCTGAAGACTGCACCCTGGTACGAAATTCTCTCGCTACGAAATCTTCACTCTCCCTCACTTGGAATATACAAGTTATTCGAACGCAACCAATACGAAACTAAATCACTCCCACAAACCGACATACACCAAACAAAGAGAGATCCTTAATCAATAACCCAAGTCCTTCAAGTTTAACCTAAAGTCAATCTAGTCAAAATACGATGACCAATGGTAAATGGTCAACAGAAGTCAATGGTCAACCAAGTCAATGCTCACCACGACATGGAAATCTATTGGTCATGTCGTGGTCATGCCAACACAAGATAGTCGTGATGTAGAGAACCACCACGCCATCCTTACTCTCTCTACTAATCACTCCCACTAGAAGACTGATGCCACATAAAGATTGACCTTTAATCAATAACCCAAGTCCTTTAAGTTTGACCCAAAGTGAAACTCATTGAAAGTCAATGGTCAATGGTCAACAAAAGTTAATGGTTAAACAAGTCAATGCTCACCACAATGTGGAGACCTTTTAGGCACATCATGGTCATGCTAGGACAAGATAGTCATGATGCATTGAACTACCACGTCATGGCAAGCCCTTTGTCATGTTGTGGTAACTAGAAAATTTCCATAATCTTCATTGAGAGCTTAATCCTTTAATCTACTCGTTTATAATTTCCAACAATCTTTCTACCACCCAAATATATCATAAAAATCAATACTGTATGGACATGCATGTCTAATGCATGTACTTTCCAAAAAAGGACACTAACGAAAGAAATAAAATCCAAAACTCATGCTTGGGACCAAGGACTCTGTAGAACATTAGACGTGGAGCATATAATGATAATGGGAGATCAAGGATCAATAAAGTTGCCAACTTTATGGAATCCACCCACTTAACCCACCTTGAATCAAGAATAACAAGATTATAAGCCTAGATCATTAAAAATAGCACATAAAGATAGAAACTTGGGGATATAAAAAAATCCAGAAGATGTGCAAGATGGTGGTGAGCAGGTTTGCTTGCTGGATCTTTTATCAAAGGGCACCTTCTTCTTCTTTATGTTGTAATCCATGGATTAACACTTCAAGAACACCACAACCACATGAAGAACACTCAAATGGGGTTAGATTTTTCAAATAAGAGGGGGAGGCTAAAGAGAATGACTTAACTCTGAAGTTAACGTCCTTAGATGTGGAGAAACCCCTAAAAACGTTAGCTTGGGCTGCATTAGGTGCCATGTTCTGACGGCCATTAAAACACATGTTCTTATATTAGAGGGAAAAAGGACTAGAATCGGTTTTGACTAAAATGATTAAACAACCATCAAAGGACGATCCAAAGTTCGCTGAAGATTGGTTGCTTGTGAGTAGTTGGAAGTATGGTATTCGACGGACCATATCGACATTATTATGAATAGATAAGATTCTATTAAGAATGAGTTGTCATATGGCAAATATGGAAATGTTTCCATATTGGGAGTTGGATATTGAGAATATATGTCTAGAATAGAAACTTTTATGCAAGAAGGATGTTCAAAGGAATGTACTTTGAGTGAGAGACATCATATCTATAGAATTGTTTCTGATAGAGATTGGCCAAGTCTTGATGATTTTGAGCTATGACTTTACGAAAGGATCATTGCATAAAATGTCAGAATCTAGCATATTCTATAAGTGACAAGAATTTGATGTTCTTATACTTATGATAAGGATTGGGAGTTGTGAAATGAGTATGATTGGAAATGTGTTCATTTGATCTATTTCAAAAAGTAAGGACCATAAGTAAACATTGTGTGCATGCTAAGAGCATGGGACAATTGTAGTAATAATTCAAGTAATAAGTTAATTAACCGAAACAACAAATAATGAGTAATTGATATGGTGATAAATAAAAGGTGTTTTATTTATACTCAAAGTTTTGGGACCATATAGGATTAGTATTATTCTTGTGTTTCACTTTGCATGTTTTGACTTCCTGAATAATTAATTATTTTAGAATAATCAAATTATTCGAATGGTCCACAGTCGTTCATATGTTGGATGTAGGTATGAATGAAGACTGTCATGTCATGGTTTGTAGATTGTCTAAAATGTATTAGACATAGCAAAGGTTTGCTGCAACATTCGTGAGTGCTTATGAATATGATTTTGAGCATTGGATTAAACCCACACTCACAAGAATCACTTCATGGATTTTCTCACGAGTGATTGTGAGTCGCTAATATTGTATATTCTTGAAACTGAGACGTGTGAGTTGTTATTTGTTGGTCGGTTGCACATTGATGATAAGTAAATGCACCAATAACTTGGTGTTATAAAACTTATTTTGGTGTGTGATTCGACGAGTGAATACAAGCAAGCATTGAGTCAAAGTTTATCCGTTCCGTTTTCCCAAAGTGGGATAAAATTGATATCTGTGGGCCCCTCGATGATTTAGTGATGACACCCTAAGCGCTTGGCCAAGCCAGGACTAATTTGATGTGTTCAATTGTAGTCTGTTGTCAATCGTCATAAATCGGAAATCGGGAAACAACACATAGACTGAGAGAATCATTTCAATCCATGTCTCATGTCTATACGATATCTAGAATGGAGGAATATATGATCCCTTATCTAAACGACACGCTTCTGATACGATTAGAGTTGACAGCGACTTTTGAAAGCTATGATTGCTGATTAGGTTCTGAAGTCATACGCAGAATAGCTATTAGACTTATCCAAGTGGGAGACTGTTGGATTAGTGTCTAGGTCCATAACTATTTTGGTATGTACTTGACCCGATTGTGAGCATGGTCCTTTTGGGTTGCCTTCATACTGGTGACTAGACAGGATGATTGTTGAGGAGAGAGGCTGGTTTATTGTTAAGAATAATAAATTAGGGTATAAATATGATTTGTTAATATATTATATGAATAATATATTAATTTGGAATCATATTATTAATTAGTATTTAATCAGAAATAAATTTAGAATTAATTTTGGGATTAAAGGAACTGACTAAAAGTGCAGGGGCTATTTTTTAATTATTCAATACTTGAGGCTTTGGGCCATTAGATCACCTTTATTAAGGCTTGAACGAAAATCATAGAAGGATCTAGGAGTTTTCGTCCAAGGGCTTAAGGAAAGGAGTCCATGGACTTGCTTAGGCCCTAAGCTAAGGGATTAGGGTTTACACCTTGAAACCCTCGTTAGCCTTAAGTATAAATAGCACCCTAAGGCACTAAGATTTCGTCCTAGCTTTGGGAAACCCTAAAAGGGACGAATTCTAGGGCAAGATACCATTCTCTCCTCTCTCCCATATTCACCCTTTCACCTAGTGTGTTTGTGAGCCATTAGAGGTACTACACTTGTGGTACTTGCTTTCAAGAGCTAAGGAAATTTAAGGAACTAGTTGTTGTTAATATATAAAAACAAAAGGTATGTATTCTATTCTTCTATGTGATTTTCGAAAATAGTACTAGCATGCCAGGTTTCTTTTGTGTTCATGAAGTTGTATAACTAATAGTGAAAACATAGATCCAACTCTAGGGTTTCTTTTGTGTTCATGAAGTTGTATAACTAATAGCGAACAGGTAGGATAGGGCAAACTCTTTCCATTAAAAGTATAATGAAGTATAAAGCAACTAAATGTTTTTACAAAATTCCCAATCTTAGTTAGTTTAGGCAAAAGTGAATTGATGCAATTCCATGAAATTACACTTTGTGCCCTTGCAAAGACGTTAGTGGAGTGTGTGTGTTTAACCGACACACTAAATGGTTCTAAGCAAAGGTAGCAAAGGGCGACTCAATGTTTGTCATAGTTCGGTGGAGCATGTGTGGTTATCCGACACATCGAATAGGTGACTATAACATTGGGGGCACCATGTAAGTTTGCATGTTTATTCACACCTTGTTTTGTGATCCTCGACATCCTAGTCACAAATCGAGGGGCATATCGAGATTTAAACATGCCATTGAAAAGTTCAATTAATCTCAAAGGATCTAGGAATTTTTCAATACATTTAAAACCTAATCTCTTTTTCGTTTTTCATGGTGGAAAATTAGTGAATCGTCATTCACTTACCTTCAAATGTTCTGCAATTTGGGTTACGACATCCCTCTCCCAAGTTGTGGAACATTGTGTTGGGTCCTAGCCTTAATATCTCATTTGGGTGATCTATTAAGGACTCAATCAATCAACAAACTTGAATTTTTTTCTCCGATTTTGATGTCAAAGTATGACAACTATGGTATTCCCAAATCCTATGGAACAAGATTTCCACATGAAGATGATATTCCACGATTCGATCGAGGAACACGAGATCATGCTTCACTTCCTCCACCTCCTCCAATTATTCTCCCTAAACCACAAGTTTGAAGACGAGAAAAGTTCAAGATCACTCAAGCCCTTTTGGCGAGAAAACACGAAAATAAACCTGTGTGTGCACACGTCTTAGAGATGAAGTCACACATTGATAGGTTATGGATGTTGGGTGTCGAGATTTCAGGTGAGTTGGCTGTTGATTGGGTTCTTCAATCGCTTCCTGAATCATATAGTGAGTTCGTTAAAGAGTACTATATGATGGATCACGACATGACCCTCATGGATCTCACCTGTTTGCTTATAGCTGCTGAATCAACAATGATTTGGCATGCTGGTCAAGCAAATTTGTCTGGTGAGTCAAACTCCCAAACTGCAATGAACACTGGCAACATCAGAAGTCTAGAAAGAACTAAGTCTATGATTGTCCTATGTGCTGTGCCAAAGGAGTCCATTTTTCTTTTATTGCCAAGAGAAGGGGCATTGGAGACGAAGTTGCCCTATTTACGTGAAAGATCTAAGAAATGGGAGAGTCAAAACGTATGGCTCTACTTCAGGTGAAATCCATTAACTAACTCTTTTAAGTTCCTATTCTAGATTCTTAATACATGATGTGATAAGATTACATTTTGATGTTTTGTAGGATCGAAGAAAAGAGAGGAAGCTTAAGGGAAGAATTGAGGTGAATCTAATCGTGGAGAAATGGATTTCGATCGCATTACTTGAAGATTAGATTCTTGGCTACTACTTGGAGTTAGAATAGATTGCTAAGAAATATGTATTAACATAGTTTTTCAATTGAATTACATTGTAAGGACAAATTATTCCGCAATAAAATAAATTTTGATTTTATTTATTTATTTATCCTTGCAATGGCGTGTATGAAAAAATTGATGTTTGAAGGTTTCTATTATTAGCAATAATGGATTTGATTCTTAATTATGTTATTTGTGGAAATGTCAAGAATTTACCAAATAAGGAGAGTTTCTCATTGCCCAAGTTTCAATTAGACAGAAACTTGGAATCATACAACTTGGTTGCATGATGAATGAGAGACTCCATATTAGACTAATTCTTTGACAAAGTGTCAAGTGAAGGACTAGGAGATCGAGCACACTAGGTTGTGTGTTGATCAAGTCCACCACAAGAGTGACGAAGACATTCGTCATGATATAGTAAAGTTTAGTAAGTATACTTATAAGATTAAGTGTAATTCTGAGTTGATTGAAAGAGTTTTAATGAATAGCAGAACGAATAAGAAGAATCAAGAAGGCAGAAAGATAAAAGTTTCTCCATTTTAAGAAGAAGGGAGAGTATCTTTTATTGTGTTTTATTATAATTCTTAATGATTAAGAACCATACCTCAATTGATCCTCTAAGTGAGTCTTAGTGCATTTGTATGTCTAAGAAGAGGAATCGAGAATTGTGGAAATGGTTAAAATGAAGAAGTCAATCATACTTCGTCCCAATATCAAGTCTTAGAGTTATACTCCAAGATTGTGAATTCAGTGACAAATCTTAAGAAGGTTTATAACACTCAACAAATGTGGAATTTGGAAAAGTTTTCTTATTCTTGCACATTTGAAATTGGTAAGTTGTGTTGTCTTGGTTAAGACAAAGACCAACTAGGACCAATTATGTAAAGTGTTTTGTCTTGATAAGAACTACACTAACTCTTGAATATTTTTTTTGTCTAGGAAAGTTTCCTGACAAGAGAATCATGTATGTCAAGAGGTCAGTGGTAGTTTTAATGATCTTGAAAAAGGTTTCAAGAAATAATCAAGAATAAACCTTATTGATCATCACTAGCACACGACTTGAGGTATATAACCTATCGTGTTGACATTATTTTGTTTATGTGTCATTCCAATTGAGTTAATTATGCATGTGAGTGTTGGGTTATGGTATACTGCAACATCCTATGGTGCACATACAACCCTAAATACCTTGAATCTATGTGTTTCACTAATTATACATGCAAATGGTTTCCAAGGTATTAATCTTACAACTAGCATGCATTTAACATAAAAATATAATATACTAGTTAGCATGACATACCTTTTGATGGAGCTTGAATTCTTGGTGTATTTGGCTTTAAAGAGCTTAGCCCCAATAGTGTGGAAGCCTCAAATGGAATCACAACACACCATGGACAAAGGATGAACTTGAGAGAGAATTCCATGCACACAAAACACACCATGAACTCTAAAAAGATACAAGTGGCGATTTTGGGCAATGAAGTATCTATTTATATGTGGGATTTATAGGGTCATGGAGATAACCCAAATCCATACCCATGGGTTTTATGATCCATGGTTCATGTGGCCCAACTCTTTATGTATCCATACATAAACTTGGTCCAACATGGATCATAAGCCCAACACATATAAATATAACTAATTATCATAATTAGTCCCCATAGGTTTAATTAGTCTCTTTCGACCACTAAATTAATTCCAAATTAATTCTTGATCAATACTAATTAAAACATATGATTTCATATTAATATATTATTAATTATAATATATTAATAAACCATAAATAACCTTCTCTCAAAAGTCCATCCTAACAAATTGTCCTGATGATATGCAACCCAAATGGACCATGCTACTCTCGGGTCGAATACATACCAATAATAGTTATGGGATTAGACACCTAATCCAATAGTCTCCCACTTGGATAAGTCTAAAACTATTATTCAAGTATGACTCCAAGATCCCGACTAGCAATCGTAGCTCTTAAAGCCGCTGTCAAACTCTGAACGAATCAAATGACATGTCTATTAGATAAGGGATCATATATTCCTCCATTCTAGATGTCATATGGACTGAGACATGGATTATAATCATTCTCTTTGTCCATTTGTTGTTTCCTGATTTCGACGACTGACTAATTGAACAAATCAAATAAGTCCAGGCCCGACCGAGCACTTACGTTTGTCATCACCAAATCATCGAGGGGCCCACAAATATATCTTTTAACCCGAAGGTAAATGGAATGGATAAACTTCGACTCATATGGCTTGTTCTACTACTTGTTGAACCATACAAAAAGGCACATTTTATAACATCGAGTTACCAATGAATTTTCATACAATCAATGTATAACCAACTCATACTAACAACTCATATCTCTAGGTTTGAAGAATATAATATATTATCATCTCATGATCACTCGTGATAAAATCCATGAAGTGATTCCAATGAGCGCGGGTTGAACCCATTACTCAGAACTTATGAGCACTCATGAGTGTTGTAGCCCTTTGTCCAATATCTTAGACCTCTACAAGCCTACTCATGACAGTCTTAATTCATATCTACTTCCAACATATGACCGACTATGGATGTTTTGAATAACTTAGTCATTCAGAACAATGACCTAGTTTATTCTGGAAGTCAAAACATGCAAAATGAAACATAAGAATAATTGAATCGAATATGGTATCAAAACCTATGAACATAAATAAAACACCTTTTATTTATCACCATATGATTACTCATTATTCATTGTATACTGTTTCAGCTATCAACTTTATTCTTGAATTTAAGACAATAGTTGTCCCATGCTCCAAGCATGTACACTATGTTTTCTAAACACTAGTCATGCCATACACCAAGTATGCATACTATGTTTGTCTATGATCTTTACTTTGTGAAATAGATCAATTGAACATAACTCCAATGATCCTTTTTTCATAGTCCCAAATCCTTACTGCAAATGCAAAAATTCCAAATTCATGCCATTTACTGAAATCTGTTAGATTCTAAACTTACATGCATTGATCCTCTTGTATTGATTATGCACAAAGTCAGAAAGACTTGACAACAAACATTACCGAGCATTCCAAAGGAGATCATCTCCTTGGAAACATCCTTCTTGCATTAAGTTTCCTAATCTTACACAGATTGAATAATTTCTAACTATGAAACATTTCCATATTCCATTTTGACGATCACTTCTGAACAAGAGTTTCCTCCTTATAGATTATGTCAATATGGTCCTTCCAGAATTATCACTATACTTCCAACTGTCCTTGAGCAACCAATCTTTGGTAAACCTTAGATTGTCCTTGACAATTGTTTAATCCTTTTAGTCATATCTAATTCTATACCTTTTCCATTCTTAATGCCCCAGGCATTTGGAAAATTTTAGAAAGGATGAATATAGCACATGCAATCGATCCTATATCCGAAGCATATAGGACACGATTCATGATGTCTCACATAAAGACTAAACCAGTCTTTTGCTATAATATTTCCATTTCAATTTGCCAAGTTCTCATAATTCAGATTATGAAAAGGGATGCCGTAATCATAATCGAATTTTAGAATGCAAATAATGGACCCATATATTAGAATTTTCTTATGTTGTGCCATTCCAACATGAAATTTATATATATATATATATATATATATATATATATATATATATATATATATATATATATATATATCCTTGACTAAATACGATTAAAACCACTATCTAAGCTTTTAGATTTGAGATGAAGTATAATTTCATCTCCCTTAATTATAGCAAAACAACTTTTTCCCAATTGAAACCTTTTTTTTTTCTATAATTAACATTGCTAACTTGCAACCTTTATCATAATTATCATGCTCCCACTAACATGATGATTATTAGCATAACACTTATGCTCCCACTAGCTTTGACATGTACTCAGAAATCTTCTGATACTAGATTGCTTTGATAAAACTTTATCAATATCATACACCTTATCTTAGATAGCTCACAGGTGTGTCTAAACAATTTCAGAACTTTGAAAAGGGATGCCGTAATCATAGTCTCAATTGTTTAGACCTTTGCCACTTCTCACAAGTCCATGTTAGTGTGCCGGTTAACCACACAGCTCCACTAACGACTTTGAGAATGCAAATATCACAATTGCTATCTACTTCAAATCTACTTGTTGGAAGTGTTTCCTCACCATCATTTTCATGAATTGGAGAGAAACCTTATGACCCTTAGATTTAATGGTGTATGTGTTCTTATCCATGTGAATTGTCAAAACTATAGTCACAAGACAAGGATAATAACAAATCCAAACTCATATGGACTGAACTCAATCTTAATTTCTTGCCACCTGGCAGCTCAAGGGCCTGCCATTGCTTGCAAGTTGTTGTGTAACCAATTGAGAGCTCTAAGAACTCATATGCAAAGGCAGCTTTAACTGGAATGGGCACAGAATATGTCAACACGATAGGTTATAAACCTCAAGTCGTGTGCTATTGAAGAACTTCAGGTTTTATTCTGGATTAGTTCTTGATACTTTCAAGACCTTTAACACTCCCACTATCCTCTTGACATATAAGACTTTCTTGTCAGATATTCAAGAGATAGTGTGGATTCTAATCAAGAAAAACACTTCACACAATTGGCCTTAGTTGGTCTTTGTTTTATCCAAAACATCACAACTTACAAATTTCAAATGTACAAAAGTAGAAAACTTTTACTCTTACATTTGATAAGTGTTTTAAACCTTCCTTAAGACATGTCACTCAAGTTACAATCTTAGAGTATAACTCTAAGAATTGTTTTTGGAACGAAGTATGGATCATCTTCTTGATTTAACCACTTCAACAATTCATAACTCATTTTCTTAACTATCAGAATGCACTTAGAGGATGAATTGTGATAAGGTCTCAAAATCATTAAGATGGTCTTAAAACATGATACTAAAGTACTCTCCCATCTTTTCGGATTTGAGAAACATTTATCTTTCTTCCTAAATTGATTCTTCTTATTCACTCTGCCACACATTGGAACCTTTTCCAATGTCTCAGAATTACACTTAAGCTTGTAAGTATAACCATATTTACTGAGCTATAGTAAATTATGACAAATAGTCTTATCGATCTTTTGTGGTGGACTCTAACCAATGCACAAGAATGTGTACCCGATCCCTTAGTCCTTCACTTGACTCACACATCCATGTGAACAAGTAGTTAGTCTTAATTTTTCCAATGCTCGAAAGTTCTCATTCATCATGCTATACAACTTGCATGATTCCAAGTTTCTATCCAACTGAAACTTGGGTGATGAGAATCTTTCCTTATTTGGTAAATTTAGACACTACCAAAAATGAAAGAATCAAATTCATATTTCCACTCTTGCTCTTGATGGAATCTTATAAGCAACACAGATTTTCAGAAATGCCATTGTAAGAATATTTTAAAATAAATAAAATCAAAAGATTTACCTTTTATTTTAAAAATTTGCGGAAAAACTTATCCTTACAATCCATATAAAAACTTGTTATCTATTCCTAAGCAAAATATCATAACTCCTAAGAAGTAGCTCAAGAATCCGATCTTCAAACTATGCAATAGAAATCCATCTAAGTGATCAGATTCAACATATTCTTTGTTTAAGTTTCTCCCTTTTCTTAGATTCTTAAAACATCAACATGTGACCCAATCACATCATGTTTCAAGAATCTCAGAATAGAAACTTAGCAGAGTTTGATAGTGGACTTTACCTGAAGTAGAGTCAAACTTATTGACTTTAACATCCTTAGGTAAATTTGGCAACTTCGCAACCAATGCCCCTTTCTTTGGAAATATAAACATATGGACCCTTTGGTAATGGGACTATCTCAGACTTAGCTTTTCTCTTTACCATTTGGTCAACTGAGTTGACTATGACCGACTTTCCATTTGGAAGAGAATGCTTTTTTTGGATTTCCAGTGTCATCATTGTTAATGTCCATAGATTTTTTTAGGAAGTTGATCTTAGCAAATAGATAAGATCATTAAGGGTCTTGTCATAGTCTGCTTCATAGGTGTTCCAAAAGAACTCACTATGTGACTTAGAAAGTAGTTGAGCCACCAACTTTCTCAAGACTTTGACACCCAACTCTCCCGACTTGTCAATATGTGACTACATCTCCAAGATGTGATCACAGATAGACCTTTGCTTTCCAATAGGGCTTGAGTGACCTTAAACTTTTTAGGAACTTGTGGGTTAGGGAGAATAATTGGAGGAGGTGAAAGAAGTATGATTTCCATGGGACATCATCTTCATTTAGGAAAGTTTGTTTCAAGAGATTTGGGAAGATCATAAATGTCTAAACCAGACATCTTTTGGGAGATATTAATATAACACCCAATATGAAATATTAAGGCTAGGACCCAACACAATACTTTTATAACTTGGAAGAGGGATGCTGTAATCCAAGCTAAAAAATATTTGAAGGTAGGTGAATGACGATTCACTAATTTCCACCATGAAAATGAAATATATATTATTAGGTTTTAATTAGTTTTTGAAACTCCTAGATCTTTGAGATTCATTGAACTGTTCAATGGCACGTTTCAATCTCGAGTGTGCCCTTCAGGTTTTGTGACTGGGATGCCGAGGATCACAACGAGGTGTGAAGTGACCATGCAAATTACTTGGTACCCTTAAGTGTTTACCCCTCAATCTATGTGCCGGTTAACCACACACGCTCCATCGATACTATGATAAACATTAAGTTACCCTTTGCCTACCTTGTTAAATATGAGTTAGTGTGCCAGTTAACCACACACGCTCCACTAACCGACTTAAACAAAGTGCAAAGTGTAATTTCATGGATTAGCACCTTATTCACTTTTTCCTAAGTAACTAAGATTGGGTATTTATAAAAGGTTTAGTTACTTAGTATTTATCATTAATACTTTTAATGAAGGGGAGAATTATAGTCCTTGTCCTACCCGTTCGGCTAACGACCCTCCACTAGTCAAGGAAGCGATGGGTGAGAGTGGACACCCATTAAACTGGCATTTTATAGGCAATAACCTTATACCCCCTCCCCCCCTTATAGACCGGCTTCATGAATGAGGTCTACTAACGGTAAGACTGACTTTGTTCTTATACATATATATATATAAGTATTAACTATTAATAATATAATAGTATAAGGGTGCATTTTAAACATTTAAAATACTTTGGTGGTTTAATCTATTAATTAAACTATACTCTTAATTTAATTAAACTTAAACCATGTCTTTATGGAATTATTAACTCTTTTAATTAGACACTGTAATTAATTTTATGAAGTCCATAAAGTTTGAACTTTAACTTTTAAAATTCTTGGGTTTGGAATTAAAGTGTATATGGGGTTTGACTTTACAAATTCCAAAACTTGAGGACAAGTTTTGAACAATTCAAAAACCTTATGGTTTCCATAACTTATGAATTTTAAAGTGGTTTAATGGAAAAAAACCCTTCAAGTTCCATAACTTGTAGACAAGTTATGGAAGACTTTAAAAGCATTAAAAACTATGACTCTTCATTTTTTCATAACTTATGGAAATTTTATGAGTTTTAAAATTCATAAATGTGACTTTTCATGTAACTTGAGGACAAGTTACAAAAACACATATTATGAACAACTTCAAGATTAATTTGGATTGAAAACAACTATCTGATAATTTTTCCTATTAATCTAAACAAACTCATAAACATGAACATTCATTATCAACATTTTTCAAGCATCATATAAACATGTATAAAACTTGAAACTTTGATTATTATCCTTTATTTGGATGAGAATAAACATTACCATAGTATAAAAAACAAATTTTATGAACAAAAATACATTGCGGTAATGATTCTAATCCAAAACAAGCCAAAAAACTCAAAGATAAGCTGTCAGGGGGTCCAACTCGTCGAGTGCATGAACCAACTCGACGAGTTGGATGAATTTATTCATTGACTCGTCGAGTCTGCTGTCCCGACAACAAAAAATTCGATTTTTTTTAGTTTTTTTCAGCAACTTGCATCAAGTATAATTGAAAACAACCCATGGATCTAATACCACTGTTGGGTTATGGTATACTACAACATCCTATGGTGCACATACAACCCTAAATACCTTGGATCTATGTTTTCACTAATTATACATGCAAATGGTTTCCAAGGTATTAATCTTACAACTAGCATGCAGTTAACATAAAAATATTATATACTAGTTAGCATGACATACCTTTTGATGGAGCTTGAATTCTTGGTGTATTTGGACTTAAAGAGCTTAGCCCCAATAGTGTGGAAGCCTCAAATGGAATCACAACACACCATGGACAAAGGATGAACTTGAGAGAGAATTCCATGCACACAAAAGACACCATGAACTCTAAAAAGATACAAGTGGCGATTTTGGGCAATGAAGTATCTATTATATGTGGGATTTCTAGGGTCATGGATATAACCCAAATCCATACCCATGGGTTTTATGATCCATGGTTCATGTGGCCCAACTCTTTATGTATCCATACATAAACTTGGTCCAACATGGATCATAAGCCCAACACATATAAATATAACTAATTATCATAATTAGTCCCCATAGATTTAATTAGTCTCTTTCGACCACTAAATTAATTCCAAATTAATTCTTGATCAATACTAATTAAAACATATGATTTCATATTAATTTATTATTACTTATAATATATTAATAAACCATAAATAACCTTCTCTCAAAAGTCCATCCTAACAAATTGTCCTTATGATATGCAACCCAAATGGACCATGCTACTCTCGGGTCGAATACATACCAATAATAGTTATGGGCTTAGACACCTAATCCAATAGTGAGTTCTATGAGTTCTCATTTGAACGCATAAAAGGCAAGCACCTTGATCAATTAAAAGTACGTTGATAGGAAAGGGTGAGCTGCTTAACTACTTGGAAGACATGGTGGGCACTCGTGTTACCATAAGGCAAGAAATCAGGATTGAGAAAGTTCAGTCCATATGAGTTTGGATTTGTCGCAAACTTTGGTTTTGGAAAATTCACATGGATAGGAACACATACACCATAAAATCTAAGTGTCATAAGATTTCCCTCCTTCATGAAAATTATTGTGAGGAAATGCTTTCACTAAGAGATATTTTAAGGAGATAGCAGTTGTGAAAATTGTATTCTCAAATTTGATTATGATTACGACATCCCTCTTCATAGTTAGAATTGTGAGATTTGGCAATTAGTCTGAACATTTGGGACTTAGTAACATAAGTTCTGAATTTGTCTAGACACACATGTGAGCTTTCTAAGGCAAAGGTGTATAAGGTTAAGAAGCTTAGATAAAGGCTTATCAAAGCATCTGGTACAAGAAATATGAACTTCAGAAATTCAATAAGTATTGTTTTCTGGAAGTTCAGTTGTTTTCTAAAGACATGTCAAAGCTAGTGGGAGCATAAGTGTTATGCTTATATGATAATAATCATCATGATAGTGGGAGCATAAGTATTATGCTTGTATGATTATTATGGAAAGTATTGCAAGTTAGCAATATTAGTTATAGAAAACAAGAGTTATACTTTGCAAAGTCGTAAGGGTTGAAAAGTTGTTTTGCTATAATTAAGGGAGACAATATTATGCTTCATTTCAAATCTAAAGGCTTAGATTGTGGAATGTTAATAAATTTAGTCAAGGATACGTATCCCAAATTTGGATTATGATTACGGCATCCCTCTTCATAGTTCGAATTATGAGAACGTGACACATAAAATATTATGGCAGAAGATTGATAAAGTATCATATCTTTATGTAAGACATTATGCATTGTGTCCCATACGCTTCGGGTATAGGATCGATTGCAAATGCTATAATATTAGACCATTCTAAAATTTTCCAAATGTCTAGCGCATTAAGAGGGAAAAATCACTAGAATCGGTTTTGACTAAAATAATTAAACAAATATCAAAGGAAAATCCAAAGTTCGCTGAAGATTGGTTGCTTGTGAGTAGTTGGAAGTATGGTATTGGATGGACCATATCGATATTATTATGTATAGATAAGATTCTATTAAGAATGAGTTGTCATATGGCAAATATGGAAATGTTTCCATATTGGGAGTTGGATATTGAGAATCTATGTCTAGAATAGAAACTTTTATGCAAGAAGGATGTTCAAAGGAATGTACTTTGAGTCAGATACATCATATCTATAGAATTGTTTCTGATAGAGATTGGCCAAGTCTTGATGATTTTGAGCTATGACTTTACGAAAGGATCATTGCATAAAATGTTAGAATCTAGCATATTCTATAAGTGACAAGAATTTGATATTCTTATACTTATGATAAGGATTGGGAGTTGTGAAATGAGTATGATTGGAAATGTGTTCATTTGATCTATTTCCAAAAGTAAGGACCTTAAGCAAACATTGTGTGCATGCTAAGAGCATGGGACAATTGTAGTAATAATTCAAGTAATAAGTTAATTAACCGAAACAACAAAACAATGAGTAATCGATATGGTGATAAATAAAAAGTTTTTTATTTATACTCAAAGTTTTGGGACCATATAGGGTTAGTATTATTCTTGTGTTTCACTTTGCATGTTTTGACTTCCTGAATAATTAATTATTTCAGAATAATCAAATTATTCGAATGGTCCACAGTTGTTCATATTTTGGAAGTAGGTATGAATGAAGACTGTCATGTATTGGTTTGTAGATTGTCTAAAGTGTATTAGACATAGCAAAGGTTTGTTGCAACATTCGTGAGTGCTTATGAATATGATTTTGAGCATTGGATTAAACCCACACTCACAAGAATCACTTCATGGATTTTCTCACGAGTGATTGTGAGTCGATAATATTGTATATTCTTGAAACCGAGACGTGTGAGTTGTTATTTGCTGGTCGGTTGCACATTGATGATAAGTAAACGCACCAGTAACTTGGTGTTATAAAAATTATTGTAGTGTGTGATTCGATGAGTGAATAGAAGCAAGCATTGAGTCGAAGTTTATCCTTTCTGTTTTCCCAAAGTGGGATAAAAGTGATACATGTGGGCCCCTCGATGATTTAGTGATGACACCCTAAGCGCTTGGCCAAGCCGGGACTAATTTGATGTGTTCGATTGTAGTCTGTTGTCAGTCGTCATAAATCGGAAATCGGGAAACAACACATAGACTGAGAGAATCATTTCAATCCATGTCTCATGTCTATACGATATCTAGAATGAAGGAATATATGATCCCTTATCTAAAGGACACGTTTCTGATACGATTAGAGTTGACAGTGGCTTTTGAAAGCTATGATTGCTGATCAGTTTCTGAAGTCATACGCAGAATAGTCATTAGACTTATCCAAGTGGGAGACTGTTGGATTAGTGTCTAAGTCCATAACTATTTTGGTATGTACTTGACCCGATTGTGAACATGGTCCTTTTGGGTTGCCTTCACACTGGTGACTAGACAGGATGATTGTTGAGGAGAGAGGTTGGTTTATTGTTAAGAATAATAAATTAGGGTATAACTATGCTCTGTTAATATATTATATGAATAATATATTAATTTGGAATCATATTATTAATTAGTATTTAATCAGAAATTAATTTAGAATTAATTTTGCGATTAAAGGAACTGATTGAAAGTGCGGGGGCTATTTTTTAATTATTCAATAGTTGAGGCTTTGGGCCATTGGATCACCTTTATTAAGGCTTGAACGAAAATCATAGAAGGATCTAGGAGTTTTCGTCCAAGGGCTTAAGGAAAGGAGTTCATGGACTTGCTTAGGCCCTAAGCTAAGGGATTAGGGTTTACACCTTGAAACCCTAGTTAGCCTTAAGTATAAATAGCACCCTAAGGCACTAAGATTTCGTCCAAGCTTTGGGAAACCCTAAAAGGGACGAATTCTAAGGCAAGATACCCTTCTCTCCTCTCTCCCATATTCATCCTTTCACCTAGTGTGTTTGTGAGCCATTAAAGGTACTACACTTGTGGTACTTGCTTTCAAGAGCTAAGGAAATTCAAGGAACTAGTTGTTATTACTATATAACAACAAAAGGTATGTATTCTATTCTTCTATGTGATTTTCTAAAATAGTACTAGCATGCCAGGTTTCTTTTGTGTTCATAAAGTTGTATAACTAATAGTGAAAACATAGATCCAACTCTAGGGTTGTATGCACACATAGGATTGTTTGTATAAAACCCATCATATGTGTGGATAAAAAACCATTGAAAACGGAGTCTATATACAGTAGTTTTTATTTTTACAAGAAATTTAAATTCAGATCCACCAGAGCATGACACATGCCACCTCACGGAGTACGACACATGTCAAGATCTCAGGCCAACCTTCCTCTCCATGAAAACTGGTAGATTGTTGAGACATCCTAGGATGCGGTGTGTCCTTCAATGCTTTTCTATATATAACCTCAATTTTTTTTATCAAATTTCTTTCTCAAACTCTTTTAATTATATTTTAAACTTTCTGGAGGCCCTGGGGCCCTATTCTAGGACTTCTTAAGTGTTAGTAGTGAAGCTCTGGAGCACGAGAGATCCTCGAGAAAATGGAGCTTTTGGTTTCCATGGTTTCCATGTTTTCCCTGCATAATTTTGGTTTCCAATGAGGTGTTTAAAGTGGATTTTCCAAACAATATATCTTTTTATGTGAAATGGATCCCACCTCCGATACGATCTTATCTGGTTGTTTCTTATCAGTTATACATCATTGTTTCGATTGGAATTGTAGATATATTTGATAAAAAATTATAATGATTAAGGTTTATAAATACGAACAAATACTAAGGTGTGGCATCTTGGGATTTAGGTCTAAATCCCAAAAACCCTAAATATGATGCATGATGTGTTTTGGTTAAGATAAGCTGTCCTTTCAGACCATATGAGAGGTCTTGAGTGAGAAAAATGAGGTCCCAATGGCTTTGGTTGTAGTAGGAAGGTCTTAATGGGTTAAGACCTTGAGTTAAGAGCTTTATGGACGTCAAACAGGACAAAGTTTGAGACTTTATGTGTCCTAGGCCCTTTTTGTCACTGGATCTAGCATATAGGCTTAAGTTCTTAAGCCATCAACTACATGGAAGGATTTTTGGTACAGACGCGCGTACGCCCAACGTAACTTATAGAACGCCCAACGTAGTGGGTCAGCGACCCGCTTTTCAGTCAACGAGCGACGTACGCCCCGCGTACTAGAGGAGTACGCCGAGTGTACGCCCTCTGTTGGGTTTTCGAATTTGGGCCTTGAAGTATTGGACTGTTTATGAGCTAGTTGGGCTTGGGCCGTGATTGAACTGTATAGATGGAGTATTTTGGGCCCAATAATTATTATGGACCTTGGATCTAGGCCTGATTAGAAAGATGGGCCCAATTTAGTAAATTAGGCCAATATTGGGCTTTGCATAAGGACTTGGTTTTGGGACTTGGCCCAATAAAAGGATAATGGATTTAATGAGTGGTGTGGGCACTTGGCCTAGAAATTCATGTTGAATTCTAACTTGGTGATTATCATGTTGATAGTTGGGATTTCCGGTGAGTCAGCGGTCATAGATTTGCAGGATTTTGGGACTACGTGCAAGGTGAGTTATCCTCACTATACCAAGGGTCTAAGACGCCAAGGTCGGCCCTTTGAATTTTTATTTGAGTAATTGTTGTTGTGATATGTTAGTTTGGTATTCTACTAGAATGGATGATTATATGCTAGTATATGGCTGGTTAGATCGGCATCCTGGTAGACTGGATGTGGCTATGCTTAGTGACCTGTAGTTGGTCGGACTGTCTGTATGCTGGTAGGAGATCACCTATGATATATGCACATGTTTGAGCAGTTGTAGAGGGTATTCCATCCAGGTGGGCTGATAGGGCCCTAGTATGTGTTTCTGTAGACTGTTATGTGATTATCTGATAGGTGCACATGTTTGTTAGCATGTGGGCATTCTAACCAGATGGTTGTGGGCCAGGAGTATTCCATCCCGGTAGGATGATTGGACTCATAGTAGGTAGGGCATTTCAACCCGATGGTTGCGGGCCAGGAGTATTCCATCCCGGTAGGATGATTGGAGTCCTAGAAGATTGGCATTCCATGTCACACCCCCGAACCAGATGGCGGAAACGTCCGAGGGCTCGCGTGACTTAAATTGAATATCATCACAATGAATATACATGAATCATAACATAAACATTACCATGCATCAATATATTACAACTGACGTTGTTCAATCAAGTACATTGTTTTAACATTACAAATCCATAACATAAAATGTTTGACAGTTTTCAAAAGCACAACACACTAACATACTTGGTACAACTCCTCAGCTTACCTGTTACCTGAGAATACAAGTTATTTTGAAAATGGTCAAGATATGGAATGTTGGTGAGTTCATAAGCAGGTTTGATATGAAAATGTTTTGTGTAGTTTGAAAGAAAACAACCCAGAAAATCCGATATTTTCTGAAAAGACCATTGTTTATATAAAAGTGTGAAGATTCGTAAAAATATGCATGATAATTTCAAAACATGTATAATTGAAAAGCTTTGTATTAAAAGTACCAGTGAAAAATGTTGAACTTCCCCGGAAAACCCGATGTTTTTTGAAAATAAACATATGATATAACGGTTCGAATTGTTATTCCATCACGTGAATGATTATGACTTACCTTGATTACTTGATTTATATTGGATTCATTTATGTGAGTCGTTCTAACCATGCATGATAATGACTAGTTCGTCTGTCTTGGCACTCTGGTGAACGCCGGATTTGATCTTAAGATTTTGTCACCCTAGATTGGCCGAGTCTAACTGTAGCGAACAACTGAGGTGTGGGGGAGTCACCCCGTATAGATCAATACACAAACTCTCGCTCTCCCTCTAGGAGACTTTGATTATAACTACATACTACGACCGAAACACATTGGTGCCACCCGTTATTACTCACTAAATTCCAATTGACTTTGATTACTATTGATTATCGACCTGTATTTGTTTACTTGGATTGACGATCGGCCTAATAAACAAGGAGAAGAGGATTATGAGATCCTACTATTCCCGCATATCATTTATGGCTATTGGTTATACGAAGAGCATGCTGGCCCATTTCTCATTTGATTTACTTGGACCTTACTAGCAATACTAATGGGCCACTAAGGCCCAATAGCACTTAAAATCCATTGAGGGTCCCTTAAATATGAAATTCGGTCGTAGAAGGCCCAGTAACATTTATTATTATCGCTTGGGCCCAAAAATCATGTTAATGGGTCACAAAGGCCCAACAAGAATGATTGGACTTTCAAGCCCAAAGTTTTGAATGTTTACTTGTTTTAGGAATTCTATAATTGTTGGAAGGTTTGATTGAACGATTGTTATTTTTGTATTGACACAAGACCGGTCGATTTGTTTATAACAATATATGGATTATACATATATTCATCTCTCTATTTTCATGAGTTGTAACTTTTGGTATTTTTGACTCAAATATCTTAAAAGTAAAATAATTGGTTCAAAATGTTGGTTTGACCCCTTTTCAGCCCTTCTTTAATAAAAATAACAATTTTAGTCCTTTATACAAAAAAAGACATTTTAAGCCCTTAAATCATTTTCTTGACACATCTGACCTATAGACTTATTAAATTGATATTTCTAGCTGAAAACTTATTCTTTGGCAGTTTCAGCCATTCCAGAAAAGTGTTTTTCGGTTAAAGCCCAAACTTTTTGCAACTTTTACAATTTTGGCCCAAAATCTAAAAACTTTACATTTTTTATCCTTTTTGGAAAAGAAAAGCATTTTAACCCTTGAAATAGTTTTGCTTAACTTTTTATCCCCTGTTTTGAGGAATTTCCCATTTCAGCCCCTTGAAAATCCTGTTTTTCGCAATTTTGGGCTTAGTGGGCCGAAAAGTCCAAAAATTGGCCCTTTAAGCTACAATTTACATTTCAAGTCCTTTGAAGAGCATGATATTCATAAAAACATTTATTGTAACTGTTTTGACTCTTTTGATCCTTAAGAAAAACCGTGAATGGCAATTTTAACCCAACTTTTGTTTATTTGACAATTTAAGCCTAAAAATTGGTTTTATGTTGCAATATGTTGATTTTAATCTAACAGGGTACTTTTCTTGACTTGTTTAGCGTAGTATACCTTAGATCATGTTTTTTTTCCTTCTTATGTCATAAATCTCGATATTTCTTCCCTTTTTGTTTACATATTCAACACATAAGCATATAAATTCACACATACATACATGAAATCATACATATCATACACATACACATAGATCTACACATTTTACTTGTAGTCTCCCCATTAAAACTTGTAAAAACCAAAAAGAGAGGGGTATGAACTCACCTTTTATAGTTGATCACGGTTTTGAAGAAAAATGGAAGAAGTTTGATGTTATTCTTGGCCTAGTAAGCTTCTTGGAGGATCTTTGGCTTAGATGTGTTCTAAGAGGCAAGATCACAAATTTTGTATGAGTTAAGGAGTGATTTTTAAGGAAATCAAGAAGTTAGAGTATGGATCTAGCAACAACTTACCAAAGATTTGTGATATTAAGAAAAGATCTTCTTGTAGCCCTTGTGATTCTCGAAGTTTTGAGGTAAAATGTGAGAGTGTTCTTGTGAGTGTTTGAGAGAATTTGGAAGAGTGTGGGTGTGTGTGATGTGTTCTCGGCCGAAGAAGAAAAGAGAGGGGAGAAGGGAGAGTGTGAAGTGATAAATGCTTGGAAGTATAGGATAGTTGCATGGATGTCCCATGTATAATTGTGAGGTGGCATGGAAAAAGTCAACTCTTCCTCCATTTGTTTTGTGGTTGGGCCAAGAGAGAGAGAAGGAAAAAAAAAGAATTTGGGCCTTTTTGTGCTTAAGCCCATATTATGGCCCAATTAGATGATTTTGGCCCACTTGGCCTTTGGAGAGGGTTTATGGCCCAAAATAGATTAAGGGATGGGTTTTATGACCCTTTAGAGCTAATTAAGTTTGTTATGGCCCAATAAGGGTATTTTATTTCATTCTTGGCCCATTATGGCCCAAAATGTTAAAAATAAATGAAAGCGGGTCCAATTGGAGCCCATATAAGAGTTTTAAGCCCGGAAAGTCAAATTGGAAGCTTATTGGTCCATTACGCTCATTAAGAAAATCCTAGTCCATAATGGACTTAAACCAGGGTTTCTAGGGTTTCCATTTCTTTGTTGACTATTTGAAGTGTTTGCACAGAGTGTTTGATGGAAGATTTGTTTTCATTGAATAAGCAACATACATGCTTTCACATTTTTGGTTCACAAATGTTATCATTGTTGTTGTTACTAAGCATCAAAATTCCTAGTTGTGTCATCATCCCCCCGTTAGAGGGAATTTCGTCCCGAAATTCTTTTGAAAGTTAGATTTGAGAACGCGAGAATAGGTGAGGGTACTTCTTCTTCATCTAGTCTTCGCGTTCCCATGTAAATTCTGGTATGCATCTCGCGTTCCATCGAACTTTCACAATCGGAATGCGACTTTGCTTAGTATGCTTCACCTCCATGTCCATGATTTCGACTGGTTCTTCGACGAACAGGAGATTCTCGTTGATTTCGATTTCCTCAAGTGGAATGACGAGGGTTTCGTCAGATAGACACCTTTTCAGATTGGAAATATGGAACATGGGGTGTACGCTGCTGAGCTCAGCGGGTAGTTGTAGTCTATACACCACTGGACTGATTCGGGCAAGAATCTCGAAGGGTCCAATGTATCATGGGTTCAGCTTTCCCCGTTTTCCAAAACGAATGACTCCTTTCCAAGGAGAGACTTTTAACAACACTCGATCCCCGACTTGAAACTCCAAGGGCTTTCGCCGTTTATCAGCGTAGCTCTTTTGTCGGTCTCGTGATGCTTGTAGTCGAGCTCTGATTTGAACTATCTTCTCCGTTGTTTCACGTATGATCTCCGGTCCCGTTCATGCATTGCCTGATGTCAGTCCTCTCGCTAGCTGGGTGTCACCTACCTCAGCCGAACACAATGGTGATCTACATTTACATCCATACAACGCCTCGAAGGGAGCAACTTTGATGCTCGAGTGATAATTGTTGTTGTACGAGAATTCGATTAACGGTAAGTGGGTATCCCACGACTTTCCAAAGTCTATGACACACGTGCGAAGCATGTCTTCAAGTGTCTGAATGGTTCGTTCGCTTTGACCATTCGTTTGCGGATGATAAGTGGTGCTCATGTCGAGATGTGTTCCCAGTGCTTTCTGAAGTGATTGCCAAAAACGTAAAGTGAATCTACCATCTCTATCTGAGATGATAGATACTGGCACTCCGTGAAGTCTCACTATTTCCTTGATGTATATCCTCGTCAACCTCTCCATCTTGTAGGATTCTTTTATTGGCAGGAAATGAGCGGATTTTGTCAATCTGTCGACTATTACCCATATGGTGTCCAATCCATCTGTTGACTTGGGTAATTTGGTCACAAAGTCCATAGTAATCCTTTCTGTGACAACCCAAAAATTTCCATTCTATACAACCATCCACTTCAATGGAAGTCAAAACTGATTCTGCTAACTTTCAAGGTTTTTGGAATAATTTTGAGTGTTTTAAAGATAGTACATCAAGGGATATCAGGAGAGAGGATGCCCTAGGGTTTATTATGTAACAATAAATGCCCAAAACTTCAAGATTTTGGAGTTTAGAGTCCAAAATGGTATTGGGACCGTAAACCCTAAAGACTATATAAGTGAGACTTAGATATTTTATTCACTTTTTTCACATTTCCAAGACTAGAGCCATTTCTCTCTCAAGTATCATCCCATTTTTCTTCAAGATCTTCAACTTGTAAGTGTTTCTAGCCCTAATATGTTTAGATCAAGTGTTAAACATCAAGAAATCATCTAAATACCCCAAGGTAAGGGTGTTCACGGCCCAAGATCCTCATGGACCGTGAACACTAAAAATGAGGCCAAAGTGTGCCTTATGTCCCTATAGACCTTGGAAACTAAACATATAAACTACCCTTGACATGTTTAGACCTTAGGAGCATCAAGAAAACACCCAAAATCACAAAGGGTAAGGTGTTTACGGCCCAAGAATCTTCTTGGACCGTAAACCCTAAAAAGGGTGCTAAAGTGTCCCTATTCTCTTGCCAAATCTTGGAAACAAACCTAGAACCTTCCTTTGATTTTTTTAGCACATGAAAACCACAAAAATGTCCCATGTATATGTGTTTGCGGTTTGGGGAGCTCCCAAAACTGTAAACACCCCAAAGAGGATTATGTAGCCCCATATTCCTTCCTTAAGCCTAGAAACTAGCCTACCACCTTACCTTGATGTGTTTAGTACTCAAAACAATCAATATACCATGGTCCCTAGGAGTTTACGGCAGCAAACACATGGATAAATGGTCCATGGGCCGTAAACTCCATTAAGTAGTGAATTGATGCCCTAAATCACTTCCTAAGGCTTAATCATGAAGTAGGAATGCTTAGAATGACTTCTAGGACTTCAAATCACAAAATGGTCAAAGTACCATGAGTTTACGGCCGTAAACTCATGCATTTACAACCATAAACTCAAGTGGAGTTGGTTATAAAACCGTAAACACCAATTAGTACCATTTCACTTCCCTTTGTTGAATCACATGTGATTCCAACACTTAATCAAGGTGTTACCTAGTCCCGGGAGGTGTTTCCTTTCATATAGTTGTTTATAAAACACTATATTCATGTCAATATGTGTCCTTATATGTCATTTAGGACTTATTGTGTCTCGGGACTTCATTCGTGGAACTTCTCATCCTTACACGCATACCCGTTTGAATCACCCACATCAGGTGAGTTCATACCCCGTAATGAATCATTTAACTATTTTAACTATTTTAAGGGGGGGGGGGGGAATACAGGTTGAACACAATGATAATTGTGTAAATGTCTGTTGTTAAACATCTTTCAAAAGGTTACTTATGTTATTTATAAGTTGTCAAAACATGTCAAAACTCGTTTAAAGTTATGTTACTTTATAGTTATACAAAACTCCGTTATTAAAGTAAAAGCATAACTTAGTAGAGAAATTAGTCCTTTCAGTAACAGTCCAAGTAGAGCATTAGTAAAGTATTATAAGGATAGTTTAGGAGAATGCTATTCATTACTTCTAGTACAATGAAGCACACAAAGAAACAATACCATAATAGAACAAACATTGATGAGAATCAAACAAAGCCATAACAGAACAAACAGTGAAGAGAATCAAACAAAGCCATAGCATAACAAACAGTGAAGAGAATCAAACAATACCAGAACAGAACATAACAAACAAGTTAGGTTGCTATAGCATGAGAACACACAAACATGATCTAATTATACCAATGAATCACTAACACATTAGTGATAGTTATATTGGATATACATGATCATATAACTCTAATGTGAATTACACGGCTTGTAAGAAATTGCTGGGGTCGCATTTGGTTCCCTTAATCTCTTTATATTGAGAGCGTTTAGTAGGGGTTCTAGCTTTCACATTATGACCGTAATAAAACAAATATGTTTTTAGATTATTAGTACATCCGCATGTCATTATAAACGACATATGTGTACTTACTTTTCCCATTACTTTCATAATGTGTCGATACCACTTGAAAGTTGATCTATTTTATAGTCAAGATAGTTATAAACTAGGGAGAATATACTTTTACATTTGACAAAGGAACAGTCGGGTTTAAATCAGAACAGAAGATGCCTTGGTAGAAGGCTACGATTAAAGGTTAGGATCATAATGCTAGCTTTATGATTCCTTAATGTATAGACTACAGGATACATATATGCTAATAGATTCCGACAACTAATAGGATGTGTGCTCTTCACTTCATTTCCTGTTCCTATTGGATGTGGGCTTGGAATGAGGTCACCTAATCTATTATCTACCTGAATCTATATATATATATATATATATATATATATATATATATATATATATATATATATATATATATATATATATATATATATATCTATGCTTAGTATACATTAAGTCATCATAAGGGTACTAGGTATGGATCAGGTCATAGGACACAGAGTCAACGCATACTTTTTCTAGTACAAAATTTACTTATAAAAGTAAGTACTTTTGGTATACAAAACTAGAGATTTCCCAGAAAAGGGCTTAATCCATTTTATTAAGCCAGTACAGTTTTAGAGACTTTAGGTGAGTAACTCTATAACACCTTAGTTTATATACAATGTTTATATATAAAACTAATATCCAATAGATAGTTAAATGTGTGTTTCCGCCTTACTTCTTGTTCCCGTTGGATTGTGGGCTTAGGGCAGATTCACCCAATTAACTTTCTACCCGATATCAGATTATATATAGCAGTATAAACAAAGCTATTATAAAAGTAGTCACCGTAGTCATCATTTTACTATAAGGAAAATAGGTTTTCTTAAAAGAACTCTTCATTAGATATAAAGGAACCATTACAAATAACTCCATGAGTAACAAGTGAATACACCAGGGTTATATATGACAACGATCTAACAACCAATGGAATGTGTGCTATCCGCCTTACTTTCTATTCCTCGTTGGGTTGGGAGTTTAGGGCGGATGCGCACAATCGATTGATTATTTACTCTGAGTATAAATAACTTATACCCACTTAGTACGCATAGAAAGGCTTGTAGTGTCATTTTACTTAACTTCCATTCAAGTAAGAAATATAGGATTTTCTAGAGGAACAGGCGAACATTTCAAATCAGAACTTATAGGTTACATCACTTGTGCATATACTTTTTCAACCACATTTTACAGCTTACTCACATCACTAAAATCTTATGAACTCACCAGCTTAATTGTTGATCAACTCTTTCAAATAACTTGTATTCTTAGGAGACTATTAGACAGGTGCTCGTGATGGGACTTCAGAAGATGGAGCATTATAGCTTCAATTCTTGTTTTGTTATTTGTTTATGACTTCTATGTTTTGTGAACGCACACATTGTAAACACTTTCTTTCTAAATGAAATGGTTGTTGATTACTTTCTTACCATATACATATCTCGTGATACTAAACATGACGTCCTCCACCCCCGAACGTTTCCGCCGTTCCGGTTTTGGGGTGTCACACTTTCCCATTTCCACTCAGGAATTACTGGTTGCTGCAATAATCCCGAGGGCTTATGATATTACACCTTCACTTTAGCGCAAGTAAGTCATTTGCTAAAATAGGTGGCAATCTCTGCCTTCATGTTGGGCCACCAATAATGTTGCTTAATATCCAAGTACATTTTGTTTGAACCCGGATGGATGGAGTATCGTGTCTTGTGGTCTTCATTCATGACTAACTCTCTGAATCCCCCAAGTTTAGGGATCCAAATGCGGTTCATGAAATAATATGTTCCGTCTTCCTTTGCTTCGAAATTCTTTTCCATTCCACCTAATGCTTCACTTGTTTTGTTTTCCGTCTTCACGGCTTCGAACTAGGCTGCTCTGATTTGGGAGGCCAGGTGGGATTGAATGGTTATGGAGAGAGTCTTTACACGACGATTTGAGTATTCTTTCCGACTCAAGGCATCAGCTACCACGTTAGCCTTGCCTGGGTGGTACTTGATTTCACACTCATAATCATTTAGTAGCTCTACCCATCTTCGTTTCCTCATGTTCAACTCTTTTTGATTTAAGATGTGTTGGAGACTCTTGCGGTCCGTGAAAATGGTGCACCTTGTACCATAAAGGTAGTGCCTCCAAATTTTCAAGGCGAAGACCACAACTCCCAATTCCAGATCGTGGGTCGTATAATTCACCTCATGTGTCTTTAGTTGTCGGGATGCATAAGCTATCACCTTCCCACACTGCATAAGTACGCAACCTAGACCCTGATTCGACGCATCGCAGTAAATTACAAAGTCCTCTGTTCCTTCTATAGTGATAGTATCGGTGCGTTGCAGAGTGCTAGCTTCAGTGTTCGGAATGCAACCTCTTGCTTATCTGTCCATTCAAAGGGTACACCCTTTTGTGTAAGCATGGTAAGTAGCTTGGCTGTCTTAGAGAAGCTCTGGATGAACCTCCTGTAATAGCCTGCGAGACCTAAAAAGTGGTGAATTTTTGTCGGTGTCGTTGGGATCGCCCATCCTTCGATGGCTTTGACCTTAGAAGGATCCACGTGTATCCTTTCTTGACTAACAACATGACCCAAAACGTTCACACTACAGAGCCAAAACTCACACTTAGAGCGTTTTGTGTATAGCTTTTCGATTCGCAGGGTTTCCAGGATTCGTCGGAGATGTTGGCCATGCTCCTCTTCGCTTCGAGAATAAACTAGAATGTCGTCAATGAAAACGATGACAAAGTTGTCAAGGAATGATCGGCAGATTCGATTCATTAGGTCCATGAATGCGGCAGGGGCATTCGTTAGACCGAAGGGCATTACGACAAATTCATAATGTCCATAACGAGTTAGAAAAGCGGTTATGGGGATGTCCTATTCTCGGAACTTGAGTTGATGGTATCCAGATCGCAGATCTATCTTAGAGAAATAGCTTGCGCCTTGAAGTTGGTCAAATAGATCGTCGATTCGCGGGAGTGGATAGCGATTTTTGACAGTGAGCTTATTTAGTTCCCTGTAGTCAATTTACATCCTAAAGGATCCGTCTTTCTTCTTAACAAAGAGAATCGGAGCTCCCCATGGTGAGAAACTGGGTAGGATGAATCCTTTGTCCAAAAGTTCACTGAGTGGGCTAGACAATTCTTGCATCTCCGCAGGAGCCAATCTGTAAGGCGATTTGGCGATGGGAGTAGCTCCTGGCACAAGGTCAATTCGAAACTTGACTTGTCTTTATGGGGGTATCCCCAGAAGATCATTAGGGAAGACATCCGGGAACTCGCAAGCTACTGGAATGTCTCGAATGTTGACCTCTTCCTTTGATTTATCCACTATATGAGCCAGAAATGTCAATCCTTTCTTTCGTAGATACTTCTGTACCTTAATGCACGAGATAAGATGAAGGTTTATGCTGGGTTTGTCTCCGTATACAATCAGGGTTTCGCAATTTGGAAGGTGAAGGCGAACGGCCTTCTCGTGAGACATAATTTTAGCATGGTGGGGACTTAACCAATCCATGCCAATAACCACATCAAAACTCCTAATGGAAACATGCATTAAGTTTATTCGAAAGACGTGTTGGTTCAAGGTTAGGGTACATCAGATATAGATTTCCCCAGTGGATTCTGTTTTCCCATTGGCCATTTCCACCGTAAAGGTTTCATTAAGCTTATGGGGTTGTTTTAACAAGTGTTTAAATTTATTGCTCACAAAGCTACATTTTGCTCCGGTATCAAATAGGATTCATGCATAAGTGTGGTTTAGGAGAAATGTGTCGGTGACAACAGTGGGGTCCTGAACCGCTTCTCCCTGACCCATGTTCAGCACTCTTCCTGTTCCTCCATTCCCAGGGTTGTTGTTGTTGGGGAAGTTCCGATGGAAATGCCCAGTCTTTCCACATTTATAGCAGGTGTGGCTCGGTCTTGCATTGTTGCCGCTGTTGTTGGTGTTGTTGTTGTTGTTGTTGTTGCGGTTGTTGCTGTTGTTGTTTCCTTGCTGCTGATTCTGGGGAGGATAGGTCCAGCAATATTTTTCCATGTGACCCTTTCGATTATAACTGGTGAAATGCATCTCTCTGCATTCTCCATTATGATGGAGACTGCACTTGTTGCACTTTGGGAGATTACCGGAATACTACCTAGGGGCACTTGGAGTAGCTGAGACTAGAGCATGTGGTGCGGAGGGAACTTGGGTGGTTGCAGCATTGACTGTCACTGTTTGTTGCTTCTTGGACGATTCCGAGCCTTTTCGTCCCTTCCACTTGTTATTCTTTCCCTTCTTATTGTCAATCTCCTGCTTGCCTTCAGTTTCCACAGGCTTCCCGCAATTCTTGTTGTTGTGGTCGTACAGTTTCTTGGCACTGTCGAAGGTTTCAGGATTTGCAATTATCACATTTCCCTAGATTGGGGAGGTTAGTCCCCGGATGAATCGTTCGATTTTTTTCCCTCCAAAGTAATCATGTCCGGGCACAATAGAGACAGTTCGCTAAACCTTGATGTGTATGCGTCAATGTCGGAATTTCGGACAGTGAGATTTCACAGCTCTTGTTCCATTTTCTGAATTTTGCCTCGCGGGTAGTACTCGGCCATCAGCATTTCTTTCAACTCCGCCTAGGGCATAGAGTTGGCTACAGGGAGAGTCATGGCTTCTACTGGTCCATTCTACCAAGTGAGAGCTTGATCAACGAACTTGCATGCGACAAACTTCACCTTCATCTCCTCAGGGCATTTGCATATCTCGAACACCGATTCCACCTTCTTAATCCACAAAGTTAGGGCTAGAGGGCCCATAGAGTTATGGGACTGGAGGGTCCCACTTAGACACATTGACCAGAGGGTCAAACAGAGTTATAGCCTCGAATGGCTAATATGTACTGTGTGTGGTATTTTGGGGAAATCACTAAGCATTTATGCTTACAGGGTTGTGTTACGTGTTTTAGGTACTAGTGAGGATCGCGGGAAGGCACCGGCTTGATCAGTACACAGATGAGGAGTATTTATATTTTGATCTTGGGATGTGATGTTATGTTTTGAGTATGTGATACAATGGTGTTGTTATAACAATTATGAATGAAAATGTGTTTTATAATAGATGTGAGAAACATTTGAACCTACCTCTATATTAACAATATAAGTATTATTACTAAGGAAGATAAATGAATATTAATACCTAATACTATGTATTAGAAGAATATACTAAATTAAGATAGTTTTTCCTAAACAAAGTTGGTATTGGAAGATGATAACAAGGATGGTAGCCTAGTCTAGTTTCTAAACTAAGAGATATAAAGGTTGATTAGATCCAAATAAGTTGAATAATAGTATAGTCATATTCTATATCGAGATGACCTCTTGAAGATTGTACTGATGAGGAATAGTAAATTGGTCTAGTACAAACTAAGGTTTTCCAAAGACATTTAACTTCGAGATAATATGAAAGAATATTCTCTTGTCTTGTAAAAATATTACATAGACAAAAACGTTGTGATGAATATGGGTATTGGAATTTGATTAGTTATACCCTAAGACTCAAAAGAGATGATTACTTAAGTTTGTATAATAGATACCCTCAAGGGGTTGAGATGGGAATGGAGAATAGAAATTCGTTCGATGAAATTGATGATTTTGGTGGAGTACATTTTACGTACAAGAGTACTATATTAAGTATTCTCACTCGTACTTAGATATCCATAGAGGGTGTGTCTGTAGCGAACCCCTACTAGGTATGTCTAGGTTAGGCAGCCGATAGGAACTTAGGTTACCTGTTTGTATCACACCAAAGGTTGACCAGTGATCTACTAGAATGTGATGAAGACCACTGATTAAATCTAGTCTTATGGAATACGATAGTTGACTTATAGTTTGCATGTGTTAATTGGTTGTGTCTTCATTTGATGCACTCCACCCCCTTATAGTTGTCTTTATTGATTAGTGCTTGATGCAAAGGACACCCTAAGGTTGTATAGTTAACTAGTTATTTATAGTTATCTATCAGGATAGATCTTATAGGATCACTATATTAGGATCAGTATATAAGGATTAGCGGGATGGGTAGTTTCAGGGAAATGTTTTATAGGTGATTATGATGTGTTGTTGGATGACAGTTGGTTTTGTAGGTTATTGATTAATATAACATTGTGGGATTGAAAACCATATATAACTCACTAGGTTTCCCAACCTGACCCACTCAAATTTTATGCATCATAGGTAACGGTGTGAAGACTGCTAAAGATTTAAATAGGATTCTGAGTGATTAAAGGTAAGACCTGCAATAGAGTTCTTGTTCGTAGGCCTTTACACTGTAACTATGTTGTGTATTGATCATGGCGTCCTTAGAGTTTTATACTTTGAAACAACATCTTTATTCAAATATAATTTAATAAACAAAATAGTTTCCGAAAAATGTTTTGTTATACTTTGGCCACCTAGATGCAATTGTTGTTAAGGATTAGTACAAGCGGTGCCAAAATCTAACCATGGTGCACCACCTAGATCCCATGTGATATTTACTTTATCTAACATCGTATAGTCCAACATCACTCTAGTATCACCATACCTTGGTGTACCATGTGTCAAAATGCACATCTAGAAATCCACTCAACTGACTCCCGTCATAGAGTTAATATCATACCTAGGCTATCTTTCAACACAAAGGTTACCATATAATCTTATTTGGGTACACACTTATGTAAGGTTACTACCCATTGCTCCACTATGTATGTTCCTCATATATTAATTAATTGTTAGTACTAGATGCATACAAAGGCCATATAATCTCACAAGATTAATCACAAAATGTGCATAATACTTCAATCATAATATTAACCGAAAATTTGTTTCTAACATATAATGCCTCTTAAAAGCTGACCTCATTATAATTCATAGAGACCTACCTTAAACCTCCCTTATAGCAAATAAAGTAGATGAGCCAAGTTGTGGTAAGACTAACAATGCAAATTTAAGAAACATGCGAGAACACAATATTTATTTTTAATGTTATACATAAAAAATACTATTTTACTATATATACACTTTTGTTGATTACATGTCTTTTAATTCTAATGACTAAGAAGTCAACAATTAAAATATATGCGTTCTAATCTTTTGTCGTTTAATTAATCTTATAATTAAATCAAATGTGACTTTATCTTTTAGTATAAAGGCTAGTTTGTTGTGGTTAAAATTGAAAAAGTGCGAGTAACCAAAAAAAAATAGAAGAATCTAGAACTTCGGGTTTTAAGACGTGGGGAAAGATCTGCCACATCATGACACACAGAAAACACGCAGTTTTATTAAATTATTTTTTTTGTTCTCAACAGCAAGTCACGATGTGAATATGAGTTGATCACATCATGAAGACTAAGTAAATTTTGATCCGAGTAGATACCACGGCGTGGTTGAGGATCAGCAACATCTTGGCGAAGCTGAAGAACGACTTAAACATCAATTTTAAAGCAAAAACATTTTCAATCTCAATCAAGGAAAATTTTCTAGACTTTTAAACAATTGAAAACAAAAACCCTACAAATACAAACCCTAACATACTCAAAGGACAAATTCTAAGTGCAATAGACTTGAGTTAACCTTGCCTGATACCACTGACGAGGTTTGAACCTCATTAGATCAAACAAAATGGCATCGCAAACCATAAACAATTCTGATCTAACACTCGAAACAATTAGATCTAAACTCAACTAATCTATGCAACTTATTTAGAACTTAATAGAACAAAAACATACCTTTGGCTTCATCGTAGAGTCCTTATTTAGACAAGTTGGTTGATTGGAATATAGAACCCAAAGTAGAATTCATCTCTTGTAATCATGCCCAAGACGCAAAACTCTAGCATATTTGAACAAATAACAAAGAAAGAACACAAAATAAGCTCAAAACAATGATATTGTTCATCATCATGTCGTGATAGACGGGGTGCCATGTCATGGTATTTAATCTTCATGTTTTTCTAGGTATCCTCACAGGTTCCGATGTCTTGGAGTAATAAGGCTATGTTTCCATCATATCAAAACATGTATTTGACCCCTTTATTTATAGAAAGTGGTTTGAAACCCTAAAGATAATTACCAAATATATTAGTAATTATCAATAGTATTCAAATAATTATGGAATATTCTATATTTCTTTATTTACTATTAATTAATTAAACTATTAATTAATTAACAAAATAAGTCCCTCAAATAAATGTCTTTTCAGTTCTACTTTACTTTGTTCTTGCGTGCAACCCAATAGGACACTGCTATTTATAGTAATATTATGGGGCTTGTTATGAGTATGGTCACTATTTTCAATCAATAAGCTACCTAGAGCAGGAAGTTGGAAATGAAAGGAGAAATAATTGTGTAACAATACCTGGAAAGGAGATATTATACTTTCTCTCCAAGTTGGAAAGGTCATACTTCTGACCTGATACTTGCACCCATTCCTTACAAATCAATTTTATAAGAAACTAAATACTGAAATGAAATGCAATGCCGTAAAATTTAAAATTTAAGCAAGGAATAGGAGCACGCATACCCCACTGCGAACTTTTTTCGTAAATTTAATAGCATCTCGAAGTTATCCATCTAGTGTGAATAAATAATCTCCACTGTTGAGGAGTGAATACATGTTTTCTTTTCCTATGAGACTGATATTGATATATATATATATATATATATATATATATATATATATATATATATATATATATATATATATATATATATGCATTATTTAAAGAAATTTTAGTTTCTTTTTTTTGGTTAATTACAAATATATTTGGTACTTATAGAGTATAAGTTGTATTTTGTAGCCAGAAAGGACTTTCTCAAGGAATATGACCAAATTGGACAAAGCTAGAAACTTTGAGGTTGTATGACCTCTTCAATAAGGAAAAAAGAGAAGAAGCATGTGTAAGAAGATCCCACGGCATGGCTAGCATTGGTCCACAAGATGGAAGCATGGAACCTTCTCGTTTATCTACATGGAAGACTTGGAGCATACACGTTTAAACTGTCTCCCAACTCATGGAGAGCCTTTCTTCCATTACGTGGCACTAAATTTTTGGAAAGTATATATTCGACTTTTAGGAAGATATTTTTGAGGAAGCTGCTGAAACCTACGACTAAAAGTGACGATAAACTTGTGAGAAAACCTTGGAAGGATTGAAATCAATTAGAGATCAAGGATTGAAGAAATTTTGAGTGAAGTACAACACCAATCATTCAGTTTACTACTTTTAACTATGTTTAATCTAGTTTAATTCATGTTTGTGTGTTTTTCTACTTTAATTATAGGCTAATACCCTCTACTTTTGTTTAGTGTAGATGAACCCTAATACTATGTGTTGATTTCACTAATTTATGGATTTATGAAGTCGGTTTTTACTTGTATTTGGTAAATCATATCCTAGGATGTTAAAGTTTTATCTTTATTTTCTTGCAAGTTTAATGTAATTAGATGATCACTCTTATTGCATAGACTTATTATCTAGTTCTTTATGAATAATGAATTGCTAGATCTAGAGATAGAACATATCATATACTTAAGTGGTGAAAGTTAGTTGTTGTAATTGTGTTATAGAGCATTAATATTACCGTGTGATTAAATTGCTTGTCTTGAGCATAGAAAAGTAATTTTTAGATATTATTATTTATAGCGCAACTAATCTTAACATCAATTTAGTGTCCAATTGTGTTTGACCATTACATAGTAGTTCATGAATTGGTTAATACAAGAAATCGGATCACGATAATTAGTAATTCATAAATTGGTAACCAACATAATGAATCTAATGCTTAGAAATCAACCATAGGAAAAAGGGTATTTGAAGCTAAACAGAATTGCCTTTATTCTTGATTAAAAATCATTTTCTAGTTACTCATTCTAGTTTAAATTCTTATTAGTTAAAGCGCTTGATTTAAGTTTTTCTGACACATAACCCCCAATCCCCCATTTAAAGTTATTTCTTTTTAGTTTTATTATTAACAAATGTTTTATGTTTAAAATTCCATTCCCTGTGTTCGACTCTTTATTTACTTTACTATGCTACTAGGTAACTAGGTACACTGCCTAATTGTGTTTTAGCAAGTAAAATTAGATAGGGTGATAAATTTAAAACTATAAGTGAATCTAAAACACATCAAGTTTTTGCGCCATCATCGCGGAAAGACTTATTTAGACTAAATTTATTTTCAATAGTTGAATGATGCTTTTTGTGCGGTTGAATCCACAAAAACTTATTTTTATGTTTTTCCTAGTTCACAGGATCCACGACGTGGCGATCTCCTTCCCACGACGTGGTAACAAACCATATCGATTTTATTTTTATTATGTTTTTTTGTCTATTTTACGGGAGATTTTATATTTTGTTCTAGAAGTTCATGACCATTGGATATTCCTCAAAGATTATGCCACCCTCCAACGATCCAAAATCCAAATTTCACAAGCAAAGGAAGGACAAGAAGCCGGACGAATTTGATTTAGATAAAAAAAACACCAAGGGAGAAATAAGTAATATAGAAATCAAAAAAGGTTTTAGTTTATATGGAGTCTCATTTTTCAAGAAACCTAACAAACAAAAAAGGATAGCGGGCACGACCCAGAAATCGAGAGTGAAACCGAAGAGGAAGAAGGAAGTGAACCTGACAATGAAATTGAGGGCATTACGACTATTGCAATGGAAGAGCAGAATAGACGGATGCGTGATGATAATGGCCCCATTCTCGTGCGACCGAAAATTCCAGCCACACCGAACTTTAAGCTAAATGGCACATCATTGACATGCTCAAAGACATTCCCTTTTTCAGGAAAGACCACAAGGATGCTTACAAGCACATCGATGAAATACTTGGGATGGTCAATTAATTCAATATTCTGAATGTGACGAAAGTCACGGTGATGTTAAGACTTCTTACCGTAACACTCAAGGACATGGCGAGGACTTGGCTAAAATCACTACCACCGAGAGCGATTTCAACAAGGGCCAACTTGAGAACGGAGTTTATACAACAATTTATCCCGCCCTCAAAGATTGCTAAAATAAATAAGAATATTCAAAACTTCCAACAAGTCGATGGGGGAGTCACTATATGAGGCTTGGGAGGGATATAAAGAGATGCTATGCAATTGTCCGTTCAAAATAAGCGGGGAGCGTTTATGAGGATTGTGAGTATTTAAGGCTTGGGAAGCACTTAGGATTTATTTAGACACAAATATATGCATTAAGGCAAAACAAAAGTGATGAGTTCAAATTGGATTGTTTTCATAGGCTATTACTCAGCACAGTTTATATGTGATGTATTGAAAAAAATAAGTTTTGCTTGAGGACAATCAAAAGGCAAGTGTTGGGTATTTTGATATTGCTATATTAATACATATATTTATGCATTATTTAAGTACATTTTATCTATATTTTCTTTAATTACGAAAATATTTGGTGCTTATAAAATATTAATTATATTTTGTAGGAAAAAAGGACATTCTCAAGGAAAAGGACCAAACTTGACAAAGCTGGAAACTTAGAGGTTTGAAGAGTTCATCAATAAGAAAAAAAAGAGAAGAAACATGCATAAAGAAGATCCAACGATGTGGATTGCATTGGTCCACGAAATGGGAAGCATGGAACCCTCCCGATTATCTACATGGAAGACTTGGAACATGCACGTTTAAAGTGTCTCCCACCTCATGGAGATCCTTTTTTCCATGACGTGGCACCTAATTTTGGAAAGTATATATTCGAATTTTAGGTCAAAGTTTTGTGGAAGCTGCTGAAAGTATATATTCGACTATTTTAGTCTACTTTACTTCATGTTTATGTGTTCCTCTACTTTGATTATTGGCTAATACCCCATACTTTCGTGTATTGTAGATGGACCTCAATACTATGTGTTGACTTCGGTAATTTATGCATTTATGAAGTTGATTTTTACTTGTCTTTGGTAAATCATATCCTATCATATTAAAGTTCTTATGTTTATTACTCTTCCTGCAATTTTTGTGTAATTAGATGATCATTGTTGTTGCATAAAGTTGTTATCGAGTCTTTATGATCAATGAATTGCTAGATATTGAGATAGAACATATCCAAGATTTACGTGGAAAAAGTTAGTTGCTTTAATTGTGTTAGAGAGCATTAACAATATTATTGTGTGCTTAAGTTGCCTTTCTTGACCGTAGAAAAGTAATTGTTATATCTTATCATTCATGGTCCAATTAACATTTACATCAATTTAGTGTGTATTTGTGTTTAGTAGTTCATGAATTGGTAAATACTAGAAATAAGAATCATGATAACTAGTAACTCATAAAGTGCTAACCAACATAATTAATGCATTGCTAAGAAATCAACCATAGGAAAAGGGGGATTCGAAGCTAAACGTAAGTACCTTTTATTCTTGATTAAAAATTGTTTTCTAGTTACTCGTTTTAGTTTAAATATTAGTAGTTAAATTGCTCGATTTAACTTTTTTGACAGATACCCCCCCCCCCCTTTAATGTTATTTCATTTTAGTTTAATTAAGAATGTTCATTTTCAATTCAAAATTTTGTTCCATGTGTTCGACCCCTTACTTTACTATACTACTAAACCAATAGGTACACTGCCTAATTATGTTTTATCTAGTAAAATTAGATAGGATTATATATTTATAACTTTTCGTGAATCTAAAACACAACAAGTTTCTGGCGTCATTGCCAGGGATTGACTTATTTAGAATAAAATTTTATTGACATTAGTTGAGCGATCCTTTTTATGGGGTTAAATCCGAAAAAGTTACTTTTTTGGTTTTTGTGCTTTTTGTAGCTGGGAGGATCCATGACGCGGCTGTAATATCCTAAAAATAAAAAGATTTTTTTTTTTTTTTTATTTTGAATCAACCAAAATCATCAATTAGACATCTCAAATTATCTAAGTATGTCAAGATAGAAAATAGTTATCAGAGTACAATCCAAAACCTATAAAATGCTGGAGACGGGTGGATGCGATGCGATCAGGTCGGGCCGTTCCCTTTTGAACCAAAAGTATCGGTAAACATTTAAACACAAACCGTAAACATAGAACTAAGTGATCCCATGCAAAGAGTATAACGGACCTCACCGTAACTCAAAGATCGAGCCCGCCCAATGACTATAACATGTCTCGCCTAGAATCACACAATGGACCCCGCCCAATGAGCATAACGGCCCTCGCCCTAGCCTGCAGAATAGGCCCACCAATACACAAAATATGCAAGTATCACACAGACAACCAATGTCCTGCAAACATAATCTAGTGGGCCGACATTGGTGCCTTTGACCCATGAGTACAGTGAAGAGACTCACCTCAATATGATGATAAAAAAATCACACACACAAGCTGCTACTACAACGACTCCTCATATTAAACACATTCAAACAATCTATATTCACTATTTAGGGTAATAACTTACAAATATAGGTCTACATCATAATCTCTCTTACAATGGGTAAAAGACCTTTCTACCTTTCTACTCTAGACCCAACTAACCATGGCTCAAGGCCCAAAAATAGCTTTAATGGACTTCAGGTGAGTACACCATGTGAACGCCCAACATATTGAACATTCACTAAAAGGGGACACGAGCTAAATCCGTTACGCCATGCGTACCTAGAGGGTCAACCCAACGTACTAGTCAGTTGCCTAAAAATTGCTATTAAGCTCTTAATGCTTAAAGACCTTTCATCCAACTCATAGATCTTAATCTTAGGAAGGTCTTAATAGATAAATTCAACTACTTTAAGCTTTTCAATGGCTTAATAGATCCCAAAACCAAACCCTATGTCCTAAACACTCTTAAACAATCTCAAACTCTTGTAAGAGTGAGAAATAACATCATTGACTCCATTTTTATGGCTCAAGATACTCAGAAACATCATAAATTAACTAACCTGAACGTTGGAGTAGCTTGTACTCACAAGATTCAACTCTTGGGATCAATACATGCCAAAACCCTAAGCTACATCTAGATCTACGCAAAAAAATCATATAGGTTGAGACTTTATACGTCCAGAAGGATGATCAAGATGAATAAAGTCTTTATCTGAAAGCAATGGTCTCCAAGCACTCCTTTGAAGACCTCCTTCTTCAGTATAACACACCAAAAATCACATAATAAGCTTGAGATTCACACAAATAAGGTTAGGGTTTTATGGAGGCTAAGAGAGAGGGTGGTTGCTAATGGTAAGAAGGTTTTCCAAGGGGTTAAGGTCTCTAAATAGGGTCGAAGACCCAAAAATAAGGGTTTGCCTTTGCCATGACTATGCTCTGCGTAATCTAGGTACGCGCATCGTACTCAAGAGGAACTCGCGACCATGCTTAAGGATTTACGCTTGATGTAACTCTCAGTTACGCCCAACATAATGGCCTTCCATGCAACAATTAAATATTTTAAACTTAAAGAATTTACCTAGGAACCGGGCGTTACAATTCTCTCCCACTTGAATCATACTTCATCCTCGAAGTCCACCAACACAGATAACTATGGGTAATGCTCCATCATCTCCTACTCAGGATCCCACATTCACCCTGAACCCTTTCTAGTGCTTCCATTGCACGTTCACTAAACCCACAACCAAGTTCTACAAAGTCTTTGTCTTTTGTCAAGAATCCAAATCGGTCTCTATATGTTATTCAAGCACTCTTACACATGGATATACTCTAATGGCACCACTATGGATTCATCAACCAAATAGTTATGCAACTGAGTCATGTGAAAAGTATTGTGAACCTAATTGAGCTCCTCGGGTAGCTCTAAAAGATGTGCTACCCTGCCCACTCGGGCGATAACCCTTAAAAGTAGGGGTGTAAGTGAGCCGAGCTACTCGTGAGCTACTCGGGATCGACTCGTTAAAAGCTCGACTCGAGATCGAATTAAACGAGCCTGAGCCGAGCTCGAGCCTAAATATGAGGCTCGTTTATTAAACGAGCTCGAGCCGAGCTTCAGTTAGTGGGCTCGCGAGCCTAAACGAGCTTAAACGAGCCTATATATATATATATATATATATATATATATATATATATATATACACACACACACACACACATACATACATACATTCACACACACACACACACACACACACACACACACATATATATATATATATATATATATATATATATATATATATATATATATATATATATATATATACATGGAGGCTCGTTTAGGCTCGATTAGGCTCGCGAGCCCACTGAATTGTTCACGAGCCGAGCTTCATTTTAAGGCTCGAATCGAGCTCGAGCTTCCTCGAAGTTAAACGAGCCGAGCTCGAGCTTGGTCAGGCTCGGGCTCGGCTCGGCTCGTTTACACCCCTACTTAAAAGGACCAATATATCTAAGGCCTAGCTTACCCCGCTTCCTGAACCGGATGACACCTATCCAAGGTGACACGTTCAGGAGTTCCATGTCTCCCACATGAAACATCAAATCCAATCGGCACCTATCATTGTAGCTATTATGTCATCTCTTTGCGGTCTGCAACCTCCCGCACACCTATTGGATCGACTCGGTCGTTTCGGAGCACCGCCTCTGTTTTACCTATAACTCACTGAACGACCTCACCTCTGCAAATAAGTGTCCGACACTTTATCCCATAGAGCATATCAAAAGGAGGTCGATCAGTACTGGTGTGGTACATGTTTTGTTAAAAAACTAGGCCATTGAGAGATATGTATCCCAACTACCGCTAAAGTGTAACAACCCTAAGTACGACCCAAAAAATTTTGTTTTAATTACTAAAAATCACATCATCCAATGTCATATATAACAAGAGCCGTGGAAGGAGTACTCAAAAGTCATAGTAACGGTGTCAAAACAAAACTGTATCAATCATAACAAAATGTCTGAATAAAACTCCCAGGATAAAACTGAAGTTGTGGTGGGTGCGATGCCATCAACCTGAGCTCTTCCCTTTGCTAGTGGAAGTACCTGAAACCAAACTGAAATTGTAAGCACGAAGTTAGTGAGCTCCCCCAAACTACCACATACCATACAACAACATATAAACAAATATTGGGCCTTGCCAATTGCGTCAGACCGAGGTCTGGAAACTGCATCGAACCGGAGTTCGGAACTAACTAGGGCCTTGCCCTCTACATCGGACCGAAGTCCGAAAACTGCATCGGACCAGAGTCTGGAACTAACCAGGGCCTTTCCCTCTGCATCGGACCGAAGTTCGAAACTGCATCGGACTGGAGTCCGGAACTAACCAGGGCCTTGCCCTCTGCATCGGACCGATGTCTGAAAACTGACTGAACATAGCATATCATAATCATAACTAGTAGCATAAACACATATACTGCATACTGCATCGTACTCATGTCCGGAACACATAACACAAATATAGGCTTGAATCACAAAGACATCAAGCACACTGAACTACTGCTAACTAGATGGGTCGGCATTGTGGCCGTAGACCCGTTCCTATTGGAAGGAAACTCACTACGTAATGCTGGCTGCCGAGATGCTAAATCTAAAACTGCCTGACCGCTGCTCCGGAACTCCCCGTCTACAAATCCCATAAACGTTAAATCGAATACTGCTAACTAATCTCAGGGTAAAATGAGTATTTACCCCTAGGCAAGTTAAAGTCAACTTCCTTGTCAAAGTCAACTTCCTGTTGACCGGACTCGTCGAGTTGGCCCGTCAACTCACCGAGTCCCTCTCATCTATTCTAGTCCTCTACCAGCTTCTACTCGTCGAGTTTGGCGAAGACTCGACGAGTTCTTCCTCGATGCTAACATCGAATCTAACTTCATCCGACTTGCCGAGTTGTATGAACAACTCGTCGAGTTCTCCTTCACATATGAACACGTCCAGTCTGTGAGTCGCCGAGTCGTATGAGCAACTCGTCGAGTCTAAAGAACAACTCGTCGTGTCTGAGCTCCTAGGAATTGTTTTCCACGTAAAGTTTCCAACTATACGTGCATGCACAAGGGTATGAGGCTAAAATACCCAAAATCATCAAATACTAAGCACTTAGGGTTTGGAACAAGGCCAAGATTTCATAAAGGTGGCTATAATGAGCTCCTGGAGTTCAAGAGAGACTAGATTTGATGTATAACTCGATCATAAGGCTTTATTACAAAGGATTTGGGGTTTTTGAGCTTAATATCAACAATTTGGGGACAAACAATATCTATTAGATCAATAAGAAAGATGGAGACTTTATTACCAGAAAAGATGATCACAAAGGAATGTGTTCTAGATCTACTTCTTCTTCCTTGAACTCTTCAACCTTCTCCTTCTTCTGCTTGCTCCAAAATGCACCAAAAGTTCCTTCACAAGGAAAAAATCACTCACACACTCTTTAAGGAGGTTAAGGTTTGATAAGAAATATTCTGAGGGTGATGGAGGTGAGCTAGGGGCACATAAATGTGTTTAAATAGGGTGCAGACCCTTAAAATTTGGGCTTCATCCAGACAGGCGGACTTGCCGAGTCCCAGCATATGGACTCGTCGAGTAGCCAACTCAATTTTCGTGATCATCCCGTCTCTACTCGACGAGTTGGGCTACAGACTCGTCGAGTACCCCTTAAGAATTTAAAATACTTATTTAAACTACATACCAGAAAATGGGGCGTTACAAATCTCCCCCACTTATCTTAGACTTCGTCCTACAAGTCCGCTGCTGCTATATCTGAAAATAACTTTGGATTATGCTCCCTTATCTCCCCCTCGGTCTCCCCCATCTAATCTGAACCCGTTCGGTGCTGCCACTACACCTTCACTAACTGAACCACCTTGATCCTCAAGGTCTTCGCCTTCCGATCTAAGATCGCAACTGGTCTCTCAATATAATTCAGGTTGCTATCAACCTAAAAATCCTCCAAAGGTACAACTGCTGACTCGTCCACCAAACACTTCCTCAACTGAGAAACATGGAAAGTGTTGTGGATCTGGCTAAGCTCTACCGGAAGATCCAACCGATAAGCAACCCGACCCACCCGAGCCAAAACCCTAAAAGGACCAATGAACCTAGGGCCCATCTTTCCTCTCTTCTAGAACCTAATAACACCATTCCAAGGTGATACCTTCAGGAGGACCGTATCGCCCACCTGAAACTCCAAGTTCGAATGTCTCCTGTCAGCGTAACTCTTCTGTTGACTCTGTGTAGTCTGCAATCTATTACAGACCTGCTAGATCAACTTTGTGGTCTTGAGCACCACCTCGGTGCTCCCGATGGCTCGCTGACCGACCTTGCCCCAACAAATCGGGGTCCTACACTTCTTTCCGTAGAGCATCTCGAAAGGAGAGCGGTCAATACTAGCATGATAACTGTTGTTATACGAAAATTCCGCTAAAGGAAGATATGTATCCCAACTGCCTCCAAAATCTAGGACACATGCCTGAAGCATGTCCTCGAGAGTCTGAATCGTCCTCTAGCTCTGCCCATCCGTTTGGGGGTGGAAGACGAGTCCCCATCTCGTCATGAAACCGCTTCCAAAACCTGGAATTAAAACGGATGTCTCGGTCTGATACTACTGATACAGGCACCCCATGCCGTGCCACTACCTCGCGCACATAAATATCAGCTAACTTCTCGGCCGATATGCTCTCCTAAATCGGTATGAAATGTGCGCTCTTGGTCAGCCGATCCACTATGACCCAAATCGAGTCAACTCCACATGTGGTCCAGGAAAGCTTAGTGATGAAATCCATAGTGATATCCTCCCATTTCCACGCCGGAGTGTCTAACGGCTGCATCTTGCCGTGGGTTCTCTGGTGTTTTGCCTTGACCTTTCTTCAGGTTAGGCATCTCTCTACGTACCAGGCTACGTCCTGCTTCATGCAGGGCCACCAATAATCGGTTCTAAGATCTTTATACATCTTCATCTCCCCTAGATGGATGCAGAACCGGGACTTGTGGGCCTCATCCATCAACACCTATCGTACTCCTCCCCAATACGACACCCAGACTCTCCCATGAAGGGTCAACAATCCTCGATTGTCATAATGAAAAGAAGCTACTCGGCCCACAATCCTCTAACACTTCTGCCTCTCCTCCTTCAGGCCCTCGACCTGTGCCTTTCTAATCTGTTCCAACAATGGAGTAATCACCGTCATCCTCAGATATATGTCTCTAATCGGTGCCGCCATCACCTTGCGGCTCAGGGTGTCGGCTAAACGTTGGCCTTGCCTGGATGATAAAGGATCTCACAATCGTAGTCCTTTACCACATCTAACCATCGACGCTGCCTCATGTTCAAATTTGGCTGGTCCATGAGGTACCTTAGACTCTTCTGATCTGTGTAAATGGTACAGCGGACCCCATAGAGGTAATGTCTCCAAATCTTGAGAGCAAACACCACTACCCCCAACTCCAAATCATGCGTCGGATAGTTAGCCTCGTGAGGCTTCAACTGTCTAGAGGAATATGCTATCACATGCCCTCACTGCATCAACATTGCTCCCATCCCTATGATCGAAGCATCACAATAGACTACAAAGTCATCCACTCCTTCTGGCAGGGTAAGAATCGGTGCCTCACACAATCGCTGTCTGGGCGTCTCAAATGATGCCTGCTGCTCAGGACCCCAGCGAAACACCACTAACTTCCTAGTCAGTCGAGTAAGTGGAACTGCTATCTTGGAAAAGTCCTGGATGAATCTCCTGTAGTACCCTGCCAACCCTACGAAGCTCTGAATCTCAGATTAAGTCCTCGGGACCTCCCACTGCATCACGGCCTCTATCTCGGCCGGATCCACCAATATCCCCTTCTGGTTGACGAGGTGTCCAAGGAACTGCACCTCGCGCAACCAGAACTCGCACTTGGAGAACTTCACGAAAAGTCTCTCCCTCCTCAAAGTCTCCAGCACTTCCCTCAGGTGCTCCTCATGCTGCTCCCGAGTCTTGGAATAAACCAAGATATCGTCAATGAACACTATCACAGACCGATCCAACATCAGCCTGCATACGCGGTTCATGAGGTCCATGAACGTGGCTGGAGCATTAGTGAGCCCAAACGGCATCACTACAAACTCATAATGACCATGACGGGTCCTAAAAGCTGTCTTCTGGACATCCTCACCTCTGACCTGCATCTGATGATAACCGGAGCACAGATCAATCTTGGAAAACCAAGATGCTCCCTGAAGCTGATCGAACAAATCATCTATCCTCGGGAGTGGGTAACGGTTCTTCACCGTTACCTAGTTCAACTCCCCGTAATCTATACACATACGGTGCGACCCATCCTTCTTCTTCACAAACAGGATCGAGGCTCCTCATGGTGAACTGCTCGGTCTGATGAAACCCTTGTCTAGCAGCTCTTGCAGCTGCGTAGATAGCTCCTGCATTTCTAGAGGAGCCAACCGATACGGCGCCTTGGCTATCGGAGCCGCACCCGGAACCAGGTCAATCCGAAACTCAACCTGTCTCTCCGAAGGTATCCTAGGCAGATCCTCTAGAAATACATCCAGGTACTCATGTACCACTGTTACATCGTCAACAATCACCTTGCCTTCTCCCGGGCATCCAAAACATAGGCAACATACCCCGCGCAACCCTGCTGGAAGTAGTGTCGAGCTCTCGCTGCCGAGCAAAGAATCGGTCCACATTGTGGTATCTCGCCCTGAATCACTAATTCTCCCCCACCAGGGGTGCGGACCCTCACTAACTGTGGCTCACAATCAATCACTACCCCATTGGGGCTCAGAAAATCCATACCCACTATAACCTTATTCCATCGCAGGGTAATGGGAACCAAGTCCACTGAAAACTGCTCATCAAATAACTGCAGAGAACAAGCCCTATGTACTCTCGCGACCCTGACGGTCTTGTCATCCGCTATCTCAACCTCAAGTGGACAATCCAGGTCCCTCGGAGCTCTGCTGAACCTCTTGCTAAGCGTAAGTGATACAAATGATCGGGTAGCCCCTGAATCAAACAATACTGTAGCTGATATGCCGTTCACTAAGAACGAACCTATATAAAAACATATAACCATAAGAGACAATCAAAATTAATAAAGAGATTAAGGGAAGATACATACCCGTCACCACATCAGGAGTCACTCGCACCTCCTCTGCTGTCATCTGAAAAGCTCTACTCTTCGCCACTGGCACCTCACTTCGGCCCTGACGGCCGTCTGTAATCCTCAATGTTGTAGGGGCAGGTGCTGCCACCTTCCCTGCTACTGCTACTGCTGGCAAACTCGGACACTTGGACTTTTTATGTCCCCTCTGATTGCAATGGAAGCAAATCAGATCAGATAATGCGGTAACGATGGGGGTAGCTGTACAATCTCTGCTCATATGCTCGTTCCGGCCGCACTTGTAGCAACCGGGACTCCTTGCCTTGCACGTCCTGTCGTGCAATCTCCCACACTTGCCACACCGACCGAGGCTCTGCTGGCCTCTATATCTGTGACCTGATATCTTGGGCTTTTTGCCCGAACTCCTAGTGCCAGATACCGCCTCTGGCTTCCTCTTCTTCCTCATCTCTAGATCAATCTCTCTCTCACGAGCCCTAGCAATCATGTCATCCAGCGTTTTACAGCTGCATCGAATTATAAACTGGCAGATATCACTCCGCAACATCTCATGATAACAGGCCTTCTTCATTTCCTCATCAGCTACATACTGAGGAACGAGAAGAACCCTCTCCCTGAACTTGGCGGTAATCTCCGCCACTGTCTCTATAGTTTGGGTGAGATCCTGAAACTCCCTGGCTAATTGTTGCATCTCGATAACCGGTGCAAACTCGAGTTTGAACTTGGTAGTAAAATCAGCCCAAGTCAAAGCATCAAGTGTTGTGTCATCCCCGATGACAAGCCCGATCTCCTCCCACCAATCTTATGCCCTGTCCTTCAGAAGACAAGATGCTAGTCTGACCTTGTCCCCCTCGGGACATCTGCTGGTGCGGAAAGTATTGGCGACATCTACCAACTACTTGGTACTCGCTATGGGGTCCCGAGCCCCATGATAGTCAGGAGCTCCAAAGGCTCTAAACTCCTTAAAGGTGAGCGTGCGCGACCCCATCATGATCACCACCTCAGCACGAAAGGTGCTCAACCTCTCATCCATCAGCTCCAAAATATCCTCCTTGATCGAACCAAATATCATAGGAGTCTGCTTGAGTATGATGCGAGTAATCTCTGAAGAGAGAAACTCCATAGTCTGATCATCCAAATGCTCGGCACCCGAGCCTGGTCCTGATCCCTCACCAGCACCTGAAGTGCCGACTGCTGGTCTAGGGCGTAAAACCACCATTTCGAAACACATAACAACGACGTTAGAAATACTGATATATCTCGAGGGATCACTATTACTACAAGTTTCCTGGTTTCTCCTTAACCTTCCTTGATTCAAGTACAGATCCTCTGCTTTTAGTAGTGTGGACCCTACTACCTTCCACATCTATCTATACCTTCCCCAAGAACTGCCTCGACTCCACCAAGTCCCTTCTACTACCACTACTGATCTCATGCTAATCTCATCCTAGCTTGCACTAGGTTAATCACCAACCCACTCTCCGCCATCAGCGGCATAAGAAATCCCCACTTTCTTCCCTTAACTAGCTCGTGAATACTATTACATATCACTCAGACTAGATAATTCTTCGAATGAGAGATCCTACCCTATAACAGTTGGACTCAAACAAGAGCTGCAAAATAGAGCTAAACCTAACCTTCTGAAATTATTTAGTCCTGGTAATATGTAACCTAACATATTCGTTTACTAGTTAGTTAAAGACAACTAGAACTCCTAAAATCACAAAGCAAGCAACATTCGGGCGTTGAGCACATAATTAAGCATATACCACTCTGGCTATCATACTGACTAATCTGCACTAGCATACAATGCTAAGCACATACTATCAGGCATAACCTAACCAGGCTATCCTACTGCTGTCTACTCAATACTAGCATGCAATTCTCATAAAGCTGAAACACATATAGCAGGCACATAAGGCTTCCTCCTAGATCCTTAGTCCTATTCTAGCATGCTGTTCTAGTGAAACTAAAATTGATAATCATAACATAAGCTTGTATGGGTAATTTGGGAATACTTACTTGAGCTCGGCTGATCGCATGCACCACACTCCTTTTTAAGAAAACTCCTTTTCTATCTAAGTTCTTTTCAACATTTCTTTTAGAAAACGTTTCTATTTTAAAAATCTTTCTCCATTTCCTTAGTTTGAGTTCAGACACACTCGAAAGTATGCCTGAATCCCTCAAACCAAGGCTCTGATACCAACTTGTAACAACCCAAAGTACGGCCCAATTTTTTTTAATATTACTAAAAATTACATCATCCCATATCATATATAACAAGAACCGTGGAATGAGTACTCAAAAGTCATAGTAACGGTGTCAAAACAAAACTATATCAATCATAACAAAATGTCTGAATAAAACTCCCAGGATAAAACTGAAGCTGTGGTGGGTACGATGCCATCAACCCGAGCTCTTCCCTTTGCTAGCAGAAGTACCTGAAACCAAAACTGAAACTGTAAGCACGAAACTTAGTGAGCTCCCCCCAAACTACCATATACCATACAACAACATATAAACACATATTGGGCCTTGCCCACTTCATCAGACCGAGTTCTGGAAAATACATCGGACCCGAGTCCGGAACTAACTAGGGCCTTGCCCTCTGCATCGGACCGAAGTCTGGAACTAACCAGGGCCTTGCCCTATGCATCAGACCGAAGTCTGGAAACCAACTGAACATAGCATAGCATAATCATAACTACTAGCATAAACACATATACTGCATACTGCATCGGACTCATGTCCGGAACACATAACACAAATACAGGCTTGAATCACAAAGACATCAAGCACACTGAACTACTACATCGGACCGAAGTCTAGGACTACTGCTAACTAGACGGGTCGGCATTGTGGCTGTAGACCCGTTCCTACTGGAAGGAAACTCACCTCGTGACGCTGGCTGCCGAGATGCTTAATCTGAAACTGCCTGACCACTGCTCCGAAACTCCCCGGCTACAAATCCCATAAACACTAAATCAAATACGGATAACTAATCTTAGGGTAAAATGACTATTTACCTGTGGGCAAGTCAAAGTCAACTTCCTGGTCAATGTCAACTTCCTGTTGACCGGACTCGCCGAGTTGGGCCGTCAACTCGCCGAGTCCCTATCATCCATTCTAGTCCTCTACCCGCTTCTACTCGTCGAGTTAGGCAAAGACTCAAAGAGTTCTTCCTCGATGCTAACATCGAGTCTAACTTCATCCGACTCACCGAGTTGTATGAACAACTCGTCGAGTTCTCCTTCACATATGAACACGTCCAGTCTGTGACTCACTGAGTCGTATGAGCAACTCGTCGAGTCTGAAGAACAACTCGCTGAGTCCCTACTATACAATCGATTCTAATCGATTTTAGTGCTTCCATAACATAGATCTGAGCTCCTAGGACTGGTTTTACACGTAAAGTTTCCAACTTTACGTGCATGCACAAGGGTAGGAGGCTAAAATACCCAAAATCATCACATACTAAGCACTTAGGGTTTGGAATAAGGCCAAGATTGCATAAAGGTGGCTATAATGAGCTCCTGGAGTTCAAGAGAGGCTACATCTGAAGTATAACTCGATCATAAGGCTTTATTACAAAGGATTTGGGGTTTTTGAGCTTAATATCAACAATTTGGGGACAAACTAGATCTATTAGATCAATAAGCAAGATAGAGACTTTATTACCAGAAAAGATGACCACAAAGGAGTGTGTTCAAGATCTACTTCTTCTTCCTTGAACTCTTCAACCTTCTCCTTCTTCTACTTGCTCCAAAATGCACCAAAAGTTCCTTCACAAGGCAACAATCACTCACACACTCTTTAAGGAGGCTTGGGTTTGAAAAGAAATGTTCTGACGGTGATGGAGGCGAGGTTGGGGCGCATAAATGTGTTTAAATAGGGATCAGACTCTTAAGATTAGGGCTTCATCCAGCCAGGCGGACTCGCCGAGTCCCAGCATATGGACTCGTCGAGTAGCCAACTCAATTTGCGTGATCATCTCGTCTCTACTCGACGAGTCGGGCTACAGACTCGTCGAGTACCCCTTAAGAACTGAAAATACTTAATTTAAACTACATACCAGAAAATGGGGCGTTATACAAAGTCCATTACAAGGGCCCGCGGCATATCCTCCAAGGTTTAATTAGTCTGCTCATTCTGACTATCAGTCTACAGATGAAAATCCATGTTGAATTGCATTCACGTACCCAACTCCTCTTGAAATCTCTTCCAGTATCTGGAAGTGAAACGAACATCCTAATAAGAAACTACTAATATTGGGACCCCATGCTGTGCCACAACTTCCTGGATGTAGACATCCGCCAATTTCTCTGTAGAGATTCTCTCTTGAATAGGAATGAAATGTGTACTCTTGGTCAATCGATCCATGATGACCCATATCAATTCTATCCCCCGCACGGTTCATGGTAGCTTCTTGATAAAATCCATCATAATCTCTTCCCATTTCCAAATTGGAACACCCAACGGCTTCATCTTGGTCGGAAGTCGCTAATCTTTGGCCTTGACTTTCCTTAAAGTCAAGCACCTATCCATATAACAAGCCATATTCCGCTTCATGCGGGGCCACCAATAATCGAGTTGGAGGTTTCTATACATCTTTTTTGCTCCCATATGAAGAGAAAACCTCGACTTATGCGCCTCCCCATCAAAATATTCCACATACCCTCGGAATATGGAACCCAAACTCTCCGATGAAGGGTCAATAATCTATCATAATCAAAACAGGACATCCGAGCCACTATACGTTCAATATTCTGATGCTCCTCTTTCATAGCCTCAACCTGAGCCTACCGGATCTGCTCTAACAATGTGGTACTCACTGTCATCATCAAACAAACATCATTGATGAAGGTATTAGCCGTCTTATGGATAAGACCATCGACCACTACGTTGGCCTTCCCAGAGTGATAAAGAATCTAATAATCATAATCTTTCACCACATCTAGACAGCTGTGCTGCCTCATATTCAGATTTAGCTAATCCATCAAAAACCTCAATCTCTTGTGGTCTATGTAAATGACACAATGAACCCCATATAAGTAACGCCACCATATCTTGAGGCAAAAAAACATCGCTCCCAACTCCAAATCATGAGTGGGATAATTCGCCTCATGAGGCTTCAAGTGTGTTGAAGCATAAGCTATTACATGACCCTTTTGCATCAACACTGCACCCAATCTGGAAATCGATGTATCACAAGAAATCATCCGCACCCTCTAGCAAGGCCAAGATCGAAGCCTGACATAAGTTCTAACTAAAAGTCTCAAACGCCACCTGCTGCTCTGACCCCCAACTAAAAGTAGCAGACTTCTTCGTCAACCTGGTTGACAGAACTATGATCCTAGAGAAATTCTTAATAGACCTCCAATAATACCCAGCTAAAACAAGGAAACTTCAAATCTAAGATTGAGACCTCAAAACCTTCCACTACATCACGACCTCGGTCTTGGTCGGATCGAGCAATATACCCTTATGTTTGACAAGATGCCCAGAAACTACACCTCGCACAACCATAACTCACACTTGGAGAATTTCGCATATAGCCTCTCCCTCCTTAGAGTCTCCGAAACCTCTCGCTGATGATCCTCATGTTAGTCCTTGGTCTTAGAATAGACCAAAATATAATCAATCAACATAATGACTGATCGATCCAACATCGGCTTGCAAACCCGATTCATGAGATCCATGAATGCTACTGGTGCATTGGTGAGCCCACAAGGCATCACCACGTACTTGTAATGACCATAATAGGTCCTGAAGGATGAGTTATGAACATCCACATCTCAAACCCTCATCTGAAGATATCCAGAATGAAAATGAATCTTGGAGAACCAAGACACACGCTGAAACTGGTCAAAAAAACCATCAATCCTCGAAAAAAGATAACGGTTCTTCACCATCAACTTATTCAATTCTTGATAATCAATTCACATCTGGTAGGTGACACCATTCTTCATCAATAATAAAATGGTCTTTTACCTTGGCTATGTGCTAAGTATCTTAGATTCTCTATTATGGGTCGAGATCCAATTAATAACTAGATGTTATATTGATGATAATTGCGGGTGGATTTTCCAAACCAACATACAACATACATTTGAGTGTTCAATAGCTAGAGGTGAGTTTCCTCACTGTGTTTAGCGGGTGAAAGGCACCAATTCCGGCCCATGGTTTTTAGGTTAAGATGCTAAATGTCTACGTGACTCTTGCATGTGTTATGTGCTTGTATGCTTACCAGGCAAGGTCCGATGTCGGGCGGGGCTCGATGACTATCCTGTATGCTATTTATGTTTGTGATTATTGCATATGTTATATGAATATATATATATATATATATATATATATATATATATATATATATATTTACTATATTATAAAACATACATCTTGAATGTCTTAAATACAATTTAATATGCATAATGTACAATGAAATAAAGCATTACTTAAAAAATTGTCTTAAAGACAACTTCTACAGCTTTTGTTACAAGTACTTGATACATAGAGAAGTTGAATCAACACCTTACACCCTTATCACTATCGCAATTCGAATATTTCACATGTATCAAGATCCTTACATTGTACATACAACGAAAGAAAATGATATCAAGAAAGATAGAATAAATCCAAGGGATAAAATTACCCAACAAACAAACACAAATCATCCTGCGTAAAGTTTAACTACCTATAAAAGATGGAGGGGCCACAACCATTTCTTTACTCCTCCTCAATCTCTCTCTTCAAAAGTTTGTTCAATCTTCTTCATCTTTTTTTGGAGAATAGTTATGAAAAAAGAGGTTTATTTAATATCAAACCAGAGTAACAATCTTCACCGGTAGCAATTTGCAATTAAAGTTTGAGCCATTTTTGTTGAACATCATTACTACCAACATATGAATTTCTCTTATTGGGATGAATTTTGGTTGTGACATAATAAAAACGAAGCTGAATCAATCTCTCAACTTGATCAAAATGACTACTTGGTGTTGGCATCTTATAAACAAGCTTTGGTGCGATTCTCAGTTAAATCTTAATAAGCATATTGTCACACCCCGAAAACCGAAGGCGGAAACATTTCCGGGGTTGACTCCACGTTGAGTATCAAATCCAATGTACATAGTAAGTAAAGTGAAACAAACATTACATTACATATTAAAAGTTTTACAATTTGATTCAAAAGACACAGTTTATACAGTTGTGATACATAATATAGATATAAACAAAACGAACGATCTTTGCACGCACACCATCATGGATCAAGGAAGTCTTCGGGTAGTTGTACTATCGTTGACCTGAGAACACAAGCGGTTTAAAAATCAGCATAAAGCTGGTGAGTTCATAAGTAGTTTTGTTTTGTAAAAATGTATATGTTTCCTTTCTGTTTCTGAAAATGTAACACACGCCAAGAAAATCCCATATTTTCTTAAAAGTTGGTTGTCATTTCCCAAAAGTAAAGTATAGTTTGATTATCCAATTCGTTAAACTATTTTGTTTACGTGCCAGTGTATTCCCAGGAAATTCCCATACTTTCCAAAATGTCAGTTATTGTAAAAGATGTAATGTTATTCAGTTTGTTACACTTTTCTAGTTATGTATATGTTACCTAGGAATGCCCCATGCTTTCCTGTATGTTGATTTTCAATGTGAAAGATGTATTCTGTTAGACCTGGTTATGTACAAGGTTTCCCCAGGAAGATCCCATACCTTCCTCAATATTGGTTATCATTGTAAAAGATGTATTCGTGTTATGTTCATTGTTTTTTTTTCCCCAGGAAAGTCCCATACTTTCCTGAATGTTGGTTACCTTATGTAAAAGATGTAAAAGATGTAAACCAAAACCTGGTTATCTGTAAAATGTAATAAGTAGTTCATTATTACTATAAGTAAATCTCTCTTATCCTAATTGCGAGTTCCATAACCATACTAGAGACTGAACCTGTGGCAATAAGTAGTCCACAACCTTATGACTTTCGTCACCCTTGAACCATTTCGGTTCGGCTGTAGCTAGGAGCCAGGTGTGGGGTAGTCAGCCCCGTATAGATCTATACACTCAAGTCACGCTCTCTAAATCCCAAAGATTCTGGTTACGGGTGTAGTCCTCCACTCGCGTATCTCTGTGGAGTGTTCGCCGAGGACGTGTCTCCAATCATACAGGATTAACAAATTTACTAGTAATAATATGATAATCCTCCATTGGTGTATCTATGTGGAATGTTACTGAGGACAAGACAGTGTACATATTATATCGTTCATGTGTTCTAATGTCATGCTTTCAACTGATAAAAATGTGGAAAACCATTTGTGAAATATATAAAACCTAACAGCTTATAAAACCCATTTCACAAATAAATGTTTATGTGATCTGCATGTTCTATTGGTCATCAGTTGTGTATATCAGTATTAAAAGCATATGAATTGTGAAACACACACACACAAAATAAGTTTTGAGTACAAGAACCCTTGTACTTTTCTTGTGTTCCCCCTGAAAACAGTGAAAACAGTGAAAAAGGGTAGGGGTATGAACTCACCAGACTCAGAAATCGCAACTGATTCGGATACTAAGCGTGGGTTCGGGGCTTGATTACTCGCGATGTCCCTATGTAAAATGTAATAATGTCCATATAATACTAATTAGATTTATACTCACTAATTATATGACACATTACACTCCAACGAGGTTAAACAACCTCAAAACGAGCGTTTGGAGCGACCCGGGTGACATCTTCGGACGTAATATGGCACTAGGAACTTGGGACTTGAGTTTACTCCCCAAGAATAAACATTCTAGGGAGTTTACAACCACAAAACACACCCATACATGAGTTTACGGCCGTAAACTCATGTTGGTCTGAATTTAGGTGTTTAATGGCTTTTTTGGACATGGGGATTGCTGGAATGGATTTCTAAAATGCCTTGGAATGGATTAAATGTAATTATACCATTTAAAAGGGAGTTTACGGCCACTCACTTGGAGTTTACGGCCGTAAACTCACCCATGGCCAAGAATGATTAATTTGAGCTACAAAGGACAATCACATGTCATTCTAACTAATTTTCTAAGGCTTGGTATCAATTTTTGGCTTCAAATAACACCTTTGCATGAGTTTACGGCCCAGAAACATACTCTCTGGCCATAAAGTCTAATATGGTTGAGAAAAATTAGATTTTGATGTTTAAAACACTCATATGTGATTCTAGGAATTTATCCAAACCTTTGGGGTGGTTTAAGGCATCATTTGACACACTTATAGGAGTTTACGGCCCAGGAGGTGTTCTATGGCCGTAAACTCACTTATGTAGGGAATTTGATGTGTTTAAGGTCTCCAAACCATTTTTAGATGATTCTAGGATTTACCACAAGGCCATTGGTTAAATTACAAGGCATTTGGACATGTTTAAAAGCACTTAATCCCCATTTTAGAGGAGTTTACGGCCCAAGAAGGAGCCTTGGCCGTAAACTCTCTTTTGTCCCCTATAATTCATGTTTAATGTGTTCCATGTCTAGATTTTCAAGCCTCAAGGTCATATCTAAGTCCCAACTATGATTTGGAAGGGTAAATTTGGCTTAAAAACCCCATTTTGAGGAGTTTACGACCCAAGCTTGCTCCTTGGCCATAAACTCATATTCATGGTCCCAAAACTTAATTTAAACATCAATTTGAAGGCTAAAGAGGTTGGATAACAAGTTAGGGGTGATACCTCTTTGATTTGAAACCTTAAATCTTGTTTTTGGACCTTTGATTATGGATGAGGAGAGAGGTTGGGAGAGTTTTATGAGAAATTGGCCAAAGGCTTCAAATGGAGTCTTAAAACACTTTATATAGTGTTTAAGTTTTGGACACGGTGGAATTCTACCCGATACCGGCGTTAGGTGAGGTTTTTTGGTCGTACCCGATTAGGTTGCCGTAACCCGATATGGTAAATTCTAGGAATAATCCGATCACTAAAGTGGGGTGTTAAAATGATTTCTAAATGTATTAAGACACCCATTAAGTCATTTTAGATACGTACAAGTTAATGACTTAATTAAAATGGTGAAATCGGAAACGAAATTGGAAACGACGTTTGGTTGATCAAATTGGATTACAAGAAGTGATATGAAATTTCGGGTTGTTACACATATGTATATTGTACATGAGATTTGCGGATAACATGAGGTTCTTATTATTATCCCAATTTTGTTATTTGTTTTTTTTTTTTTAAATTTTCAATCTTCATATATATAAGAAAACAATGAGTTTATGTTTATTTGAGTTTTTTTTTCAAGGTTCAGATGTAAAGTGTGAGAAATAGAATTGGGTTGAATCATTTGTACTATTGTATCCTTAAACAACTCCGGTGCATTGAAAAACTCATTTTAATTTCAACATCAAGTTGCAAAGATTTCAAACTATGTTTCAAGATCCAATACCACTTATGTATGTTTCAAGATTCAATAGCACTTATGTTCTTTAAAAAGCCTATAGCAATAACACATGTAGATTTGGAGTCCATATCCGGAAAATAAAATTATCATAAAAATATACAAATAAAGAACAAATAAAAATCCTTGTAAGGCAAGATTTTAATTAATTTAGGAGCCATTTTTTAGAGTATCGTTTCCTTCAAAATAAAATTCTTGAGTTAAGTAATAGGGATTTCGTGTGCCAAGATCTAAACCCATAGCAAAATTATGCTCACCAAGATACCAAGTTTATGCATGTCTTCCATGTCTTCATAACTCTTTGAAACTGAGAAACACGTATCACCCAAACGCTTCCATTTCTCGAGTTGGCTTTTTCGGTCGTAATACTGCTAGAAAAACCATTCCAAAACATGTCCCATGTACTCTTCACCCACTGCCATCAACATTGGAAACAACGGAACACCATCACCATCGATGTCTACACTACATCAAAATTGCAACCAGCATTTCATCGACCAACTATCACCACTCAATCATCACAGCCGCCTCGACAGCAAGCCACCTCATCCTCATCATAGCGAACCACCGCCACTTCCATCTTCATTGGCAACGATCACATATAATCATCATTTTTACTAAGAGCAAGAGAAGAAGAAAGGAGAAAATGAATAGAGCCATGCGCTTTTGTGTGGCTGCAATTGAGAAACAGAAACGTAGGGGTAGGGCACAAATACGTTCTAGGTTTATTTGGGCTAGATTAAAATTCAAATGGGCTCATAGTTTTTTGCTGAGCTAAATTATTAGTTGTCGATATTTTTAAATTCGACTAAAGATTTTTGGGCTAAACAATATTTACTGACTTCATAGTGACCGACAGTTGAGGTGCACAAAATTTTGGGCATTATTTATTTTCACCATTTAACAATTTTAGTAAATAAAAGTCAAGTGGATCTTTATACGTGACTTTTTTTTTTCATTCTTCATGAAAAGTCATTGAACGTTGCAAATCTTATGTTTGTAGATGTTTAAGGTATTTGCACGGGTGATGGCAGTCTCATCGAAATCCAAGGTTCCTGATGTAATATGCATATTAAGTATGGATATTTGCTTTTGTTGATTATATTTTATTTTCTGTTTATCAAATAATGACATTTAATTAGTATCTTCGTAATATATATTACAAATAAAATTGTGGAGTAAATATCGATAACGATGTTTGTCAAAAGGAAACTAAATCATGTATAGACTGTCGAAACAAAACTAATTTCGGCCGAAAACTAATCGTCAGAATGAAACAAGATATCCAAAAGCAAACGAGATATATCTGGTTAAAAAAAGGTAAAAGCCACACCATGTATTTTAAGAATGGTTCGTTTAATTCGACTTCGACTTAATTTTTCGATATAATGCTCATAAATACTACTCACTGAGACATATGTTGCAAAAGAAAAATAGTTGTTGAAAATGAACTATTCAAATAAATGATTCGCCAATAATAAATTATAAGCCCCTTTTCACAAATAATTTAATTGTAGAAAAAACTATTCCCGAACAACATACTTAAAGAAAATTAATTGTCGAAAGTAAAGTAGTCTTCGCCAAAAACTAATCAAGCAATATTTAAGATTTAAAATTTTAGAAAAATTAGAAATTGAGACATGTTTTGCTAAATAAAAGTAATCGCTGAAAGTAAACTCTTTTTCGAAAAGAATTAATCGCCAAAAAAAATTATTGGCGCCGCTGCATTACGCGGATACACTACTAGTATATATATATATATATATATATATATATATATATATATATATATATATATATATATATATATATATATATATATATATATACTATATTATGAAACATACATCTTGAATGTCTTAAATACAATTCAATATGCATAATGTATAATGAAATAAAGCTTTACTTAAAAAAATGTCTTAAAGACAACTTCTACGGCTTTTGTTACAAGTACTTGATACATAGATAATTAATTAACTGTTAAAATAGCCCGTTGAATCAACACCTTACACCTTTATCACTATCGCAATTTGAATATTTTACACGGATCAAGATCCTTACTTTGTACATCCAACGATTGAAAATGATTTCAAGAAAAATAGAATAAATCCAAGGGATAAAATTACCCAACAAACAAACACAAATCATCCTGCCTAAAGTTTAACTAGCAATAAAAGATGGAGGGGCCAAAACCATTTCTTTACTCCTCCTCAATCTCTCTCTTCAAAAGTTTGTTCAATCTTCTTTATCTTTTTCTGGAGAATAGTTATGAAAAATGATGTTTATTTAATATCAAACCAGAGTAGCAATCTTCACCGATAGCAATTTGCAATTAAAGTGTGAGCCATTTTTGTCGAACATCATTACAACCAACATATGAAGTTCTCTTATTGGGATGAATTTTGGTAGTGACATAATAAAACGAAGTTGCATCAATCTCTCACCTTGATCAAAATGAATACTTGGTGTTGGCATCTTATAAACAAGTTTTGGTGCGGTTCTCAGTTAAAGCTTAATAAGCATATGTATATTGTACATGTGATTTGTGGATAACATGAGGTTCTTATTATTATCCCAATTTTGTTATTTTTTTTTAATATTTTCAATCTTGGTATATATAAAAAAACAATGAGTTTATGTTTATTTGAGTTTTTTTTCAAGGTTCAGATGTAAAGTGTGAGAAATAGAATCGGGTTGAATCGTTTGAACTATTGTTTCCATAAACAACTCTGGTGCATCGACAAACTCATTTTAATTTCAACATCAAGTTGCAAAGATTTCAAACTATGTTTCAAGATCCAATACCACTTATGTATGTTTCAAGATTCAATACCACTTATGTTCTTTAAAAAGCCTATAGCAATAACACATATAGATCTGGAGTCGATATCTAGATAATAAAATTATCATAAAAATATACAAATAAAAGACAAATAAAAAATCCTTGTAAGGCAAGATTTTAAGTTATTGTAGGAGCCTTTTTTTAGAGTATGATTTCCTTCAAAATAAAAATTTTGAGTTAAGTAATAATGATTTCGTGTGCCAAGATCTAAATCCATAGCAAAATTATGCTCACCAAGATACCAAGTTTATGCATGTCTTCAAAACTTTTTGAAACTGAGAAACACATATCACCAACGCTTCCATTTCTCGAGTTGGCTTTTTCAGTCGCAATACCGCTAGAGAAACCATTCCAAAACATAACCCCTGTACTCGCCACCCACTGCCATCACCATTGGAAACAACGAACAACCATCACCGTCGCTGTCTACACTACATCAAAACTACAACCAGCGCTTCATCGACCAACTATTGCCACTCAATCATGACAACCGCCTCGACAACAAGCCACCTCATCCTCATCATCGCGAACCACCGCTGCTTCCATCTTCATTGGCAACGATCACAAATAATCATCATTTTACCAAGAGCAAGAGAAGAAGAAAGGAGAAAAAGAAGAGAGGCATGCGCTTTTGTGTGGCTGCAACTGAGAAACAGAAACGTAGGTGTAGGGCACAAATACGTTCCAGGTTTATATGGGCTAGATTAAAATTTAAATGGGCTAATACTTTTTTGTTGGGCTAAATCATTAGTCGTCGATATTTTTAAATTGGACTAAAGATTTTTGGGCTAAACAATATTTAGTGATTTCGTAGTGACCGACAGTTGAGGTGCACAAAATTTTGGGCATTATTTATTTTCACCATTTAACAATTTTAGTATATAAAAGTCAAGTGGATCTTTGTACGTGTTTTTTTTTTTTTTCAGTCTTCATGAAAAGTTATGGAACGTTGCAAATCTTATGTTTGTAGATGTTTAAGGTATTTGCACGGGTGATGGCAGTCTCATCGAAATCCAAGGTTCCTTAAGTAATATGCAAATTAAGTATGGATATTTGCTTTTGTTGATAAGATTTTATTTTTTGTTTATCAAATAATGTCATTTAATTAGTATCTTCGTAATATATATTACAAATAAAACTGTGGAGTAAATATCGATAACGATGTTTGTCAAAAGGAAACTAAATCATGTATAGACTGTCGAAAAAAACTAATTTCCGCCGAAAACTAATCGTCAGAACGAAACAAGATATCCAAAAGCAAACGAGATATATCTAGTTAAAAAAAGGCAAAAGCCACACCATGCATTTTAAGAATGCTTCGTTTAATTCGACTTCGACTTAATATTTCGATATAAAGCTCATAGATACTACTCACTGAGACATATGTTGCAAAATAAAAATAGTCGTTGAAAATAAACTATTCAAATAAATGATTTGCCAATAATAAATTATCAGCCCCTTATCATAAATAATTTAATCGTAGAAAAAACTATTCCCGAACAACATAGCTAAAGAAAATTAATTGTCGAAAGTAAAGTAGTCTTCGCCGAAAACTAATCAAGCAATATTTAAGATTTAAAATGTTAGAAATTTAGAAATTGAGACATGTTTTGCTAAAGAAAAGTAATCGCTGAAAGTAAACTCTTTGCTGAAAAGAATTAATCGCCTTTGGAAACTAATCGGTAAAAAAAATTATTGGCGCCACTGCATTGCGCGGGTACACTATTAGTATATATATATATATATATATATATATATATATATATATATATATATATATATATATATATTATAAAACATACATCTTGAATGTCTTAAATACAATTCAATATGCATAATGTACAGTGAAATAAAGCATTACTTAAAAAAATGTCTTATAGCCCGTTGAATCAACACCTTACACCTTTATCACTATCGCAATTTGAATATTTTACACAGATCAAGATCCTTACTTTGTACATAGCGAACGAATGAAAATGATTTAAAGAAAAATAGAATAAATCCAAGGGATAAAATTACCCAACAAACAAACACAAATCATCCTACCGAAAGTTGAACTTGCAATAAAAGATGGAGGGGCCACAACCATTTCTTTACTCCTCCTCAATCTCTTTCTTCAAAAGTTTGTTCAATCTTCTTCATCTTTTTCTGGAGAATAGTTATGAAAAAAGATGTTTATTTAATATCAAACCAAAGTAGCAATCTTCACCGGTAGCAATTTGCAATTAAAGTGTGAGCCATTTTTGTCGAACATTATTACAACCAACATATGAAGTTCTCTTATTGGGCTGAATTTTGGTCATGACATAATAAAACGAAGCTGCATCAATCTCTCACCTTGATCAAAATGACTACTTGGTGTTGGCATCTTATAAACAAGCTTTGGTGTGGTTCTCAGTTAAAGCTTAGTAAGCAGATGTATATTGTACATGTGATTTGTGGATAACATGAGGTTCTTATTATTATCCCAATTTTGTTATTTGTTTGTTTTAATATTTTAAATCTTCGTATATATAAGAAAACAATGAGTTTAAGTTATTTGAGTTTTTTTTCAAGGTTCATATGTAAAGTGTGAGAAATAGAATTAGGTTGAATCATTTGTACTATTGTTTCCTTAAACAACTCCGGTACATCAACAAACTCATTTTAATTTCAACATCCAGTTGCAAAGATTTCAAACTATGTTTCAAGATCCAATACCACTTATGTATGTTTCAAGATTCAATTGCACTTATGTTCTTTAAAAAGCCTATAGCAATAACACATATAGATCTCGAGTCCGTATCCGGAAAATAAAATGATCATACAAATATACAAATAAAAAACAAATAAAAAAACCTTGTAAGGCAAGATTTTAAGTTAATGTAGGAGCCTTTTTTTAGAGTATCATTTAGGAGCCTTTTTTTAGAGTATCATTTCCTTCAAAATAAAATTGTTGAGTTAAGTAATAATGATTTCGTGTGCCAAGATCTAAACCCATATCAAAATTATGCTCACCAAGATACCAAGTTTATGCATGTCTTCATAAATCTTTGAAACTGAGAAACACGTATCACCAGCACTTCTATTTCTCGAATTGGCTTTTTCGGTCGCAATACCGCTAGAGAAACCATACCAAAACATAACCCCTGTAGTCGCCACCCACTGCCATCACCATTGGAAACAATGGACAAGCATCACCATCGCTGTCTACACTACATCAAAACTACAACCAGCGCTTCACCACTCAATCATCACAACCACCTCGACAACAAGCTACCTCATCCTCATCATCGCGAGCCACCGCCGCTTCCATCTTCATTGGCAGTGATCACAGATAATAATCATTTTTACCAAGAGCAAGAGAAGAGGAAAGGCGAAAAAGAAGATAGGCATCCGCTTTTGTGTGCCTGCAACTGAGAAACAGAAACATAGATGTATGGCACAAATACGTTCTAGGTTTATATGGGCTAGATTAAAATTCAAATGGGCTAATAGTTTTTTGTTGGGCTAAATTATTAGTTGTCGATATTTTTAGATTAGACTAAAGATTTTTAGGCTAAACAATATTTAGTGACTTCATAGTGACCGACAGTTGAGGTGCACAAAATTATGGGCATTATTTATTTTCACCATTTAACAATTTTAGTAAATAAAAGTCAAGTGAATCTTTATACGTGTCTTTTTTTCCATTCTTCATGAAATGTCATGGAAAGTTGCAAATCTTATGTTTGTAGATGTTTAAGGGATTTACACGGATGATGACAGTCTCATCGAAACCCAAGGTTCGTTAAGTAATATGCATATTAAGTATGGATATTTACTTTTGTTGATAAGACTTTATTTTCTGTTTATCAAATTATGTTATTTAATTATTATCTTCGTAATATATATTATTTATTTGTAGAGTAAATATCGATAACAATGTTTGTCAAAAGGAAACTAAATCATGTATAGACTGTCGAAACAAAACTAATTTCGGCCGAAAACTAATTGTCCGAATGTAACAAGATATCCAAAAGCAAATGAGATATATCTGGTTAAAAAAAGGTAAATACCACACCATATATTTTAAGAATGGTTCGTTTAATTCGACTTCGACTTAATTTCTCGGTATAATGCTCATAAATACTACTCACTGAGACATGTTGCAAAAGAAAAATAGTCATTGAAAATAAACTCCTCAAATAAGCTATTCGCCAATAATAAATTATCAGCCCCTTTTCACAAATAATTTAATTGTAGAAAAAACTATTCCCGAACAACATACTTAAAGAAAATTAATTGCCGAAAGTAAAGTAGTCTTCGCCGAAAACTAATCAAGCAATATTAAAGATTTAAAATGTTAGAAATTTAGAAATTGAGACATGTTTTGCTAAAGAAAAGTAATCGCTGATAGTTAACTCTTTGCCGAAAAGAATTAATCGCCTTTGGAAACTAATCGGCAAAAAAAATTATTGGTGCCACTGCATCGCGCGGGTACACTACTAGTATATATATACATATATATATATATATATATATATATATATATATATATATATATATATATATATATACATTTACTGTATTATAAAACATACATCTTGAATGTCCTAAATACAATTAATATGCTTAATGTACAATGAAATAAAGCATTACTTAAAAAAAATTTCTTAGACAAGTTCTGCAGCTTTTGTTACAAGTACTTGATACATAGAGAATCAAGTGTTAAAGTTGCCCGTTGAATCAACACCTTACACCTTTATCACTATCGCAATTTGAATATTTTACACGGATCAAAATCCTTACTTTGTACATCCTACGAATGAAAATGATTTCAAGAAAAATATAATAAATACAAGGGATAAAAGTACCCAACAAACAAACACAAATCATCCTGCCTAAAGTTGAACTAGCAATAAAATATGGAGGGGCCACAACCATTTCTTTACTCCTCCTCAATCTCTCTCTTCAAAAGTTTGTTCAATCTTCTTCATCTTTTTCTGGAGAATAGTTATGAAAACTGATGTTTATTTAATATCAAACCAGAGTAGCAATCTTCACCGGTAGCAATTTGCAATTATAGTGTGAGCCATTTTTGTCGAACATCATTACAGCCAACATATGTAGTTCTCTTATTGGGCTGAATTTTGGTCGTCACATAATAAAAACAAAGCAACATCAATCTCTCACCTTGATTGAAGTGACTATTTCGTGTTGGCATCTTATAAACAAGCTTTGGTGCGATTCTCAGTTAAAGCTTAATAACCATATGTATATTGTACTTGTGATTTGTGGATAACATGAGGTTCTTATTATTATCCCAATTTTGTTATTTGTTGTTTTTTTTAATATTTTCAATCTTCGTATATATAAGAAAACAATGAGTTTATGTTTATTTGAGTTTTTTTTTCAAGGTTCAGATGTAAAGTGTGAGAAATAGAATTGGGTTGAATGATTTGTACTATTGTTTCCTTAAACAACTTTGGTGCATTGACAAACTCATTTTACTTTCAACATCGAGTTGCAAAGATTTCAAACTATGTTTCAAGATCCAATACCACTTATGTATGTTAAAAGATTCAATAGCACTTATGTTCTTTAAAAAGCCTATAGCAATAACACATATAGAGTATCATTTCCTTCAAAATAAAATTCTTGAGTTAAGTAATAATGATTACGTGTGCCAAGATCTATACCCATAGCAAAATTATGCTCACCAAGATACCAAGTTTATGCATGACTTCCATGCCTTCATAACTCTTTGAAACTGAGAAACACGTATCACCAGCGCTTCCATTTCTCGAGTTGGCTTTTTCAGTCGCAATACTACTAGAGAAACCATTCCAAAACATAACTCCTGTATTCGCCACCCACTGCCATCACCATTGGAAACAATGGACAACCATCACCATCTCTGTCTACACTACATCAGAATTACAACCAACGCTTCATTGACCAACTATCACCACTCAATCATCACAACCGCTTCGACAACAAGCCACCTCATCCTCATCATCGCGAACAACCGTTGCTTCCATCTTCATTGGCAGCGATCACAAATAATCATCATTTTTACCAAGAGCAAGAGCAGAAGAAAGGAGAAAAAGAAGAGAGGCATGCGCTTTTGTTTGGCTGGAACTGAGAAACAGAAACGTAGATGTAGGGCACAAATACGTTCTAGGTTTATATGGGCTAGATTAAAATTCAAATGGGCTAATAGTTTTATGTTGGGCTAAATTATTAGTTGTCGATATTTTTAAATTGGACTAAAGATTTTTGGACTAAACAATATTTAGTGACTTCATAGTGACCGACACTTGCGGTGCGCAAAATTTTGGGCATTCTTTATTTTCACCATTTAACAATTTTAGTAAATAAAAGTCAAGTGGATCTTTATACGTGTATTTTTTTGCCATTCTTCATGAAAAGTCATGGAACGTTACAAATCTTATCTTTGTAGATGTTTAAGGTATTTGCACGGATGATGGTAGTCTCATCGAAATCGAAGGTTCGTTAAGTAATATGTATATTAAGTATGGATATTTGCTTTTCTTGATAAGATTTTATTTTCTGTTTATCAAATAATGTTATTTAATTAGTATCTTCGTAATATATATTACAAATAAAATTGTGGAGTAAATATCGATTACGATGTTTGTCAAAAGGAAACTAAATCAAGTATAGACTGTCGAAACAAAACTAATTTCGGCTGAAAACTAATCGTCAGAATGAAACAAAATATCCAAAAGCAAACGAGATATATTTGGTTAAAAAAAGCTAAAAGCCACACCATGTATTTTACGAATGGTTTGTTTAATTCGACTTCGACTTAAGTTTTTGATATAATGCTCATAAATACTACTCACTGAGACATATGTTGCAAAAGAAAAATAGTCGTTGAAAATAAAATATTCAGATAAACTATTCGCAAATAATAGATTATCAGCCCCTTTTCACAAATAATTTAATTGTAGAAAAAACCATTCCCGAACAACATATTTAAAGAAAATTAATTTCCGAAAGTAAAGTAGTCTTCGCCGAAAACTAATCAAGCAATATTTAAGATTTAAATTTTTAGAAAAATTAGAAACTGAGACATGTTTTGCTAAAGAAAAGTAATCGCTGAAAGTAAACTCTTTGTCGAAAAGAATTGATCGCCTTCGTAAACTAAACGCCAAAAAAAAATATTGGTGCCGCTGCATCACGCTGGTACACTACTAGTATATATATATATATATATATATATATATATATATATATATATATATATATATATATATATATATATATATATATATATATATATATATATATATATATATATATATATATATAGACACACACACACACACACACTGGGCGGATCCCGATGCCAGAAGGGGCCTAATAACTGCTAGATTTGCTTACCGAGCGGGGCTCGATACCAGGTAGGGCCCGATGCCAGGCGAGGCCGGATGACCGGCGGGGTCCATTATGTGTTTATTATGTATGATATGTGAAATTTTGTGGAACTAAGTAAGCTTTGTGCATACGGATTTCATTTTATGTTTCTGGTTCTTCTGGTTTCAAGGTGATGAGCTCGGGATGATTGTAGTGCACACACCAACTTATTCTCATTTTATGATTATTCTGATGTTTTACGATGTAGTTGATACACTTTGTTCCACCATGGTTTTATGATGAAGTTTTTGATGATCGTTTTATTAATTTAAGAATGAAAATTTTTGGTCTTAATTTTGGGACGTTCCAAGTGGGTATCAGAGCCTTAGTTTGAGGGATTTGGAAATACTTTCAGGTTTGTCTGAATTCTAACCGAGGGTTTGGTAGAATTTTCAAAAAGAAATGATTTATGAAAATGGTTTCTAATAAAAGAAAAGGGTGTGGTGCATGCGATCGACTGGGCTCAAGTAAGTTTTCCCAAAATACCCACACATGTGTTATGATATGATTTTATTTATGAATTTGTGAATTACATGCTAGTTAGGGCTAAGGATCTGCTTAGGACTTGCATGATAGAAAGTTAGGAGAGATGCCTTTATATGCCTACTATATGAGCTTGTAGACTTGCATGTTAGTACTAATGAGTCAGTGATTGGAAGGCGTGATTAGGTTATGCTTGATTCCGATTACTTAATGTTCGAGTATTGCTTTCTTTGTGCTTTTGAGGAGTTCTCACTAACTTCAGCTAACTAAATAATTTCAGAAGGTTAGGGTTTAACTCTATTGCATAACTCTTGTTTGAGTCTAACCATTATAGTGTGATATATTTCATTCGAAGAATTATCTCGTGTTAGTGATATGCAATTGTATCCTTGAGCTAGTTAGAGGGTGCTGGTAGGAGTTCCTTTTGCAGCTGATGGCGGAGAGTGGTGTGGTGATTGCCATAGAAAAACCTAGGAAGAGATTTATTGTTAGGAGCCTTGTCTTATTAAGGAATGTATATATGGATAAGGAGTAACTTCTAGGATTCAAAGTGATTGTTAAGGAAAGTATAGATAGATATGGAACAGTGGAAGGTAGTATGGACCCATGCTACTGAAAGCAGATGATCCGTACTCTAGTTAATTAGAACTGGGATGAAACCAGGTATGAGACTCCTCGATATATATATATATATATATATATATATATATATATATATATATATATATATATATATATATATATATATATATATATATATTGATGCCTACTCTGATGGTTTATATGATTTATTTTCAGTATGGTGACTCTTCGAGGCAAACTGGATGGTGGTTCTGGTGCTAATGGGGGTTCAAGCTCTGGTTCTGGAGCCAATAGTTGGATGATCAGATACGGGAGTTTATTTTGTCTGAGATTACCCACATCATACTTGAGTAGACTCTAATGATCTTTGGTATGATAAAGGAGGGTATCATGGAGGTGTTGGAGGAGCGCTCGGGCTCTTTCCGTTCGAAGATGGTGGCTTTGATTAGGGTACTTTCATTGACCTTCAAGGAGTTCCAGTCATGTGGGGCTCTGAAATACTGCGTGGAGAAGGACCTGCACTAGTAGTTTTCCTGATGGGGCAAAGGTCAGACTTGCTTCCTATCTTCTGATAGACAGATCCCAAGATTGATGGGAGGAGGTTGGGTGCTTCGTTGGTGATGAGGTTGTTGATTCGATGACATGGGATGATTTTGCGACTAGATTCCATGTTGAGTTCGCACCAGTGATTGAGGTGCAACATCTGGTGAGGGAGTTCCAGGACCTTCACCAGACTACTAAGACGGTGGCTGAGGTCACTACAGTGTTCTGTGAGAGCGCATTGTTGGTTCCACAGTATGCGGCAGATAAGGAGATAAAGAAGGATAATATTCGACAGTTTGTGAGTCGATCTAGTTGCAGGACACTGGAGGATATGATTATTAGAGCCAGAGAGATGGACATTGATCTTAAGATGGAGAGGAAGAGGAATCCAAATCAGGCTTAGGTTTTAGGGGGTTTGGGCAAGGGGCCCAAGGTATTTGATTCCATGCTGAGAGGCTAGCGGGGTCGGAGCCGTTGTCGCAAGGGCGGCCAGACGCAAGATGGGGCATGTAGGGTGGGTGGTTATGGCTGCTTCAAGTGCTTCCAGACGAGCCATATTAGCATGGATTGTACTGCTAGAGTACTACCACCACCACACCACTATCTGATCTGATTTTCTTCCATTACAATCAGATGGGCCACAAGAAGGCCCATTGCCCGAGTTTGGCAGTAGCGGGAGCAGTGGTAACACCCGATCCAATGACAGTCAGGATCACTGATGGCTGCCACGGTAAGGTAGATGCGCCTATGGTGAATAACTGGGATTTTCAGTTGACATCCGAGGAGGCTCGCGCAACACCTGATGTGGTGATGGGTATGTTTATTTTTTCTTGGTATTGTTTGATGTATCACTTGCACTTAGAAAGAGGTTTGTTGGAGCTCTGGGGGAGCTGGAGTGTTATTGAGACATTGAGATTGTAGAAGAACGATCTGTCCGGGGTATCGAGGGTTCATTAGGGTTTGTGTTCTTCAGATGTTTAACGAGTAGTATCCGATTGATTTCGTTCCCATTCCCTTGTGTGAGAACAAGGTTATCGTAGGGATGGATTAGTTGAGCCCCAATGGGGCGATGATTGACTGTAAGCATTAGTCAGTGTGTATCCGGACCCCAAGTGGGGGAGATTTGGTGGTTCAGGGAGAGAGAGCTCAGTGTGGGTCGATTCCATTTTTAGTGGCTAGGGTCAGACGCTATCTTCATCATGGATGTTCCGGATTTCTCGCCTATGTCATGCATACCCGGGATAAGGGTAAGGCGACCATGGATGATGTGCTGATTGTACGGGAGTACCCAGATGTGTTTCCAAAGTAGTTGCCTGGAGTTCCTTTAGAGAGGCAGGTTGAGTTTAGGAATTACCTAGTACGTGGTGCGACTTCGATCTCCAAGGCACCATATCGGCTAGCTCTTCATGAGATGAATGAGTTGTTTACACAGTTGTAGGAGCGGTTAGACAAGGGGTTCATTCGACCGAGCAGTTTACCATAGGGAGCACCGATCTTGTTTGTGAATAAGAAGGATGGGTCTCATCAGATGTGTACTAATTACCGGGAGTTGAAAAAGCTAATGGTGATGGACCATTATCCATTCCCAAGGATTGAGGATTTGTTTGACTTACTTCAGGGTGCATCTTGGTTTTCCAAGACTGGTTTGTGTTCAGGTTACCATCAGATGAGGGTCATAGAGAAGGATGTTCAGAAGATGACCTTCCAGAGTCGTTATGGTAATTATGAGTTCATGGTGATGCCTTTCGGCCTGACCAACATTGCATCTGCGTTCATGGACGTCATAAACCACGTATGCATCCCGATGCTTGATCGGTTTGTGATTGTATTCATTGATTACATCCTGGTCTATTCCAAGACCCAGGAGCTGTATTAGGAGAACTTGAGAGAGATTTTGGAGACTCTGAGGAGGGAGAGAATTTTTGTGAAGTTCTTTAAGTGTGATTTATGGGTGCGCGAGGTGCAATTTTTGGGGCACCTTGTCAACCAGAACGGTATTTTGGTAGATCCGGCCAAATTCGAGGCCTTGATGAGGTGGGAGGTTCCATGGTCTCCATTTGATATTTGGAGTTTCCTTGTTTTGACATGTTACTATCGGATATTCATTCAGGATTTCTCCAAGATAGCGGTTCCTCTTACTCGGTTGATTAAGGAGATTGTCACTTTTCGCTAAGGGCCTATGCAACATGGAAATTTTGAGACCATGAGGTAAAGGTTGTGTGAGGTGCCGATTTTTACCCTGCCAGAGGATGTTGAGGAATACGTGGTTTATTATGAGGAGTCGATCACGGGTTTGGATGTAGTTCTAATGCTGAGGGTTCACGTGATCGCTTACGCTACGAGGCAGCTGAAGCCTCATGAGGCGAATAATCCGACTCTTGATTTAGAGTTGAGGCATATGTTTTTTTCCATCAAGATTTGGCGACATTACCTCTATGGGGTCCGCTATAATATTTATATGGATCGCAAGACCCTGCTGTATCTAATGGATCATCCGAATTTGAATATGAGTTGGCACCGATAGATTGATGTGGTGAAGGATTCTGCTGGTGATATCATTTACCATCTAGAGAAGGCCATTGAGGTGGCCGATGCTCTTATCTGCAAGGCAGTCGCGACTCCGATCATGGACATTTATTTGAGGATGAACGTGATTATTCCGCTTTTAGAGCCGATCGTGAGGCTCATATCGAGACAACGGAAGAAGAGCATCGGAAGTGTGAGCGCATAGTGGGTCAGGTGGCTTACTTTGATTACGATAGCCGAGGGTTATTGACTCTTCATCGGAGAGTATGGGCTCCATATTAGGGTGGTGTACATCAGGTTCTGATGTAGGAGGCGCACAAATCGAGATTCTCCATCCATCTTGAGGCGACAAAGGTGTATAAAGATCTTCATTCATATTATTGGTGGCCCTACAGGAAGGATGACGTAGCTTAGTATGTGGAGAGATGTTTGACTTGTAGGAAAGTAAAGGCTGAGCATCAACGATTTGGGTCATCGTGGATAGATTGACCGAGAGCATGCATTTTATCCCGATTCAAGAGAGTATCTATGCAGATAATTTGGCTGAGGTATACATCAGGGAGGTTGTAGCACGACATGGGGTGTCGGTTTCGGTGGTATCAGAAAGGGACATCTGGTTCACTTCCAGATTTTGGAAGAGATTCCTTGACGAGTTGGGCACTCGTCTCCATTTCAGTACGGCTTTCCATCCGCAGACGGATGGTCAGAGCGAGCGGACAATTCAGACCTTAGAGGATATGCTTCGAGTGTGTGTTTTGGATTTCGGTGGGAGTTGGGATACATATCTTATGTTAATGAAATTTTCGTATAACAACAGCTATCATGCCAACATCAATCGACCTTCTTTTAAGACGATCTATGTGAAGAAATGCAGGACCCCAATTTGTTGAGGTGAGTTCGGTCAGCAAGTTATAGGGAGCACTAAGGTGGTACTAAAGACTATTGAGTTAATACAATAGGTTCAGAGTACACTCCAGACATCTTAGAGTCAGCAGAAGAACTATGCCGACAAGCGCTGATCAGATATAGAGTTCCAGGTGGGGACATGGTTATCATGAAGGTGTCATCCAATTCAGGAATAGGGGAAAACTGTACCCCAAGCACATCAGTCCTTTCAAGGTTTTGGTCTTGGTGGGCCGCGTTGCTTATGGCTTGGATCTTCCAGAGGACCTTAGTCAGATCCATAGCACATTCCACGTCTCTCAATTGTGGAAGTGTTTGGTGGGTTATTTTGTAGTGGTTCCATTGGAGGATATTCAGGTGGATGATCGTCTGAATTATATCGAGAGAATGGTGGCGATTTTTGACCGAAAGACAAAAACTTTAAGGAACAAGGCTGTTAAGTTGGTGAAAGTCCAGTGGCAGTATCGCAAGGGTTCAGAAGGTATGTAGGAGCCAGAGGACAAGATCAGTGAGCACTACCTAGAGTTATTTTAGGTAGCAAAATTTGAGGATTATGTCTGATTCAAGTGGGGGTGAATTGTAACATTCAAATTTTGGTAAGTTCCCTTTTAGCCCCTTTAATGAAAATTGTTAACATTTTGGTCCCTGTCTAATACGCAGGGCGTACTCTATGAGTATTCTTACCGTACTAGCCCATTCGAAGGGGAAGAGCCTGAGATGATTGCAGTGCACACACCACCTCATTCTGCATTTCATGATTACTTTGATGTTTTATGATGTAGTTAATACACTTTGTCCCACCATGATTTTATGATGATATTTTGGATGATATTTTTCTTAATTTAAAAATGAAAAATTTTGGTCTTGATTTTGAGACGTTACACATAACATGTTGACATATACATAACATATAAACATATAACAAGTCAACAGGCAAACAGATAGATCTACAGATCACTACCACATGATAACGTCCTATATACCAGGATAGCAAACTAACCGATCTCTACAACATAATAACATACTATTATATAACAGGATATTCAATTCAATGGGCCGGCCTTGGTGCCTTTGACGCACAAGTACAGTGATGAAGACTCGCCTCACAATCTGATGAATAGGTGATCAATACTTGGCTCTCAATTACTAGCTCAACAGGTCATCTATTCAACAGATAGAGACCAAGACTCAACTATTTCTCAAAATACCCAAAATACCCTCAAGTCAAACTTAGTCAACCTTGGTTAAATTCAGCACGTCAACGTAGTCAACTCAACTGAGTCAATTTAGTCGAGTTGACTTTGGCTTTGTACACGTGCCTACTCTGGAGCTACGAAGGGCGTACATACGTCCAAGGCATCGGGGCCATATCTGCGTACGTGCAACATACCCTATCGTATGCCTTCCATACACAACAACCCTTCTCTTAACCCGTTTAACACTTATTTCTTCGACATAATGCTTCCAATTATAGATCCAAGGCCAAATATCCCTAAGAGTCAAAAATTTCCAACTTTATGACTTTTCATGTCCATTAAGTTCATAAAACATAAAAACTGGACATCTTGATGCATTAAGACCTTCTATAACATGCATGGAGTAAAACTAAGCATCAAGACGACATTTTTATTACTTAAGACCCCTCATATGGTCAGAAAGGACGACTTATTGGGTTAAGAACATGGCATGCTCAAGAATCACCATTTTTGGGACAAAAAATGTCTTAAAGGGAGAAATTTCTAGATCTACAAGATGGAGTTATCAAGTTGCAAACTTTATACCTCCTAGAGGTTGCTAACAAGAAAGAAATCCCAAATCCAAGATGCTTCCAAGCTCCAAGCTGTTCTTACCACCTTCTTCTTCTTCTTCAAGAACACCATCAAAACACTCTAAAGGGCTCAAATGCACTCTTCTCACTTAGGGTTTTCTTGGGGGTCATTTTTCATAGAGGGAGGCTGATGAAGAAAGGAGACATGAAGATATAATATGAACTAAACCCTAAAAATTAGGATTTGCATAATTCTCACATACGCCCCGTGTAAGAGTTATATGTCCACCGTACTAGGGCGCGCCCTAGTATGCTTAGTGTATACAACGTAGGCTCAGCGTACTACACTTGGACCATATTACGATATTGCAACTATGGGCCATTTTGCATTCCTTTTCAATCCAAGTTCTAAAATACAGTATTATTCAAACATAGGGTTGAAATCGAAATTACCTTGACATAAGGATGTTAGATTTCTCCTCCACTCGAACTGGACTTCGTCCTCGAAGTTGGCTGTCCTGAATAACTCAGGATAATGCTTTTGCATCTCAGCCACCGCTCCCAAGTCCAATTGGAGGCTCTCCGATTTTTCCATTGAACCTTAAAAAAATGTATCTCCATGTTGCACGGGACCTTCATCTTCCTCTCCAACAAAGCCTCCGGCCGCTCAATATACTTCAAGCGCTCATCGACTAGAATATCATCCAAAGGGACCACTGCCTCCCCGTCCAACACACACTTTCATTACTGAGAGACATGGAATGTGTTGTGGATCTGACTGAGCTCACTCAGAAAATCCAACTAGTAGTCCACCCTGCCTATGCTAGCTATCACACGGAATGGTCCAATGTACCGGGGGCCTAATTTCCCCCTTTTGCTAAAGTGTATCACAGGCTTCCAGGGTGAGACCTTCAGTAATACCATACCGTCGACCTGAAATTCCAACTTTGATCGAAACGGGTTAGCATAACTCTTCTGACGACTCTACGCTATCTACAACCTATGTCTGATCTGCTGAATATGATACGCGTTCTAAATAAGATACTACTTTGGTGCTTCCGATGAACCTGTGACCAACCTCTCCCCAACATACCTGGGTACTGATGGGTTTTGAGCGTTCTAACACGTCTAAGTGTACATTCAACCCTAGAAAACCTTGGATCTATGTTTGTCTAACATACATGCAAAATATGATTTCCAAGGTTTATAATCCTATCTAGCATACATGGGGAACTTTTATTCTAAAAGGATGGCTAGAATTACATACCTTGTAGTTGATTTTGATTCCTTTGAAACCTTGTGAGCCTAGCACCCCAAGTGTGATGCCTCAAATGCTTCACACAACACCAAATACCTTTGGAATGACTTTTGAGAGAATGCACACACTTGTAAATCGGCCTATCCCTCTTCTTTTCTTAGTGTAGCCGATTTTGGTAGATAACATGTTCCTTATATAGTGTGACTCATCTAGGGTTACACCATGTAAACCCTAATGTGTCATGACTCTTCATTTCCATGACCCATGGGTTTGTAACTCCCATGGAGCATCCTATGGGTTTGACCCAAATTGATAATCCATGGAGCCTTTTAGCCCACTATACAAGTTATGGATGATTTACATTATCAACCCATATATTTAATTAGTCAGCTTTTGATCACTTAATTAATTCCAAATTAATTCTTGATCAATACTAGTTAAATAATACTATTAATATATTAGAACTTATAATATATTAATAAACCACAAGTGTTATTTCTCTCATTTAGTCTATCCAAATGCATGATGCCATGCAACCCAAATAGACCATGCCGGGTCGGGTCAAGTACATACCAGAGATAGTTATGGACTTAGACACCTTATCCAACAGTCTCCCACTTGGATAAGTCAAATAATTATAACTGCAAGTATGACTTCAGGAACCGATCAACAATCGTAGCTCTTTCAAGGTCTCTCAGAACTGAGAAGATGATAATACGCCATTTAAGATATTTGATCATATAATCCTCTGTTCTAGATATCAGCCGGACAAATACATGGAGCAATGTCTTACTTATTGTCCAGCAGTTTGTTTCCCTATTTATGATTTGTTTGACATAGAACTTAATTGAACACATCAACTTAGTTCTGACCGTGCCCGGTACATAGGTCAAAACAAAATCATTGAGGGGCCCAGATATCAACTTCTAATCCAAGAAGGAACATATAAACTTCGACTCATATGTTTGCTCTACTACTTGTTGAATTATACACAAAAGCATGTTTTATAACATCGAGTTACCAATGCGTTTTCGTACAATCAATGCACAACCAACTCATAGGTAACAAATCATATCTCTAGGTTTGAAGACTTATATGATGTTACCGTCTCACAATCACTCGAGATAAATTCCATGAAGTGATACCAGTGAGCGTGGGTTGAGTCCAATGCTCAGAACTTATGAACACTCATGAGTGTTGCAGCCATGTCCAACACCTTAGACCTCTACAACCATCTCATGACAGTCTTGATTCATACCTACTTCCAACATATGACCGATTGTGGAGATTCGAATAATATGATATACCAAACATAATTATTCTGGAAGTCAAAACATGCAAAAGAAATATAGTAAACGATTGACAAGAGATAACAACACTTTACTCATAAATAAACACAACTTTTATTCATCATCAAATGTCAATTACACTTTACATATTTCAAAATTATCTAACTACTAAAAAAGTAATATCATCCTTCAGCCCTATGCTCCGAGCATGCTGGAGATGCTTCACCCGAGTCAATCCCTTTGTGAGGGGATCTGTTGGATTCTCATCCGATGATACCCTCTTTACCACGAGGAGTCCTTCTTCTATGTGATGTCTGATAAAGTGATATTTTCTGTCGAGGTGTTTGGATCTCCCATGATCCCTTGGTTCTGTAACTAAGGCAACAACACTTTCACTATCACAAAAAATTTCCGTAGGCTCCTTTATAGCTGGCAAAACTCCAAGGTCTCCAATGAAGTTCTTTAGCCATATCGCCTCCTTTGCTGCCTCGCTTGCTGCTATATACTCTGATTCGCAAGTTGAATCAGCCACTGTCTCTTACTTGGAACTCTTCCAAGAAATTGCTCCTACGTTTAAGGTAAAGACGCAACCTGACTGAGAGCGGAAATTATCCCTATCAGTTTGAAAGCTAGCATCACTATACCCTACTACTCTCAAGTCATCACCCCCACCGAGGGCAAGGACCCAGTCCTTAGTCCTTCGTAGGTACTTAAGGATATTCTTTACCGCAGTCCAGTGTGCCTTTCCATGGTTCCCCTAATACCTGCTAACGATGCTTAAAGTAAAGGCTACATCAGGTCGAGTACACGTCATAGCATACATGATCGATCCTACAGCCGAAGCATAAGGTACTCGACTCATTTATGCTATTTCAGCCTCAGTACTCGTGCTTTGTATCTTACTTAATCTGGCGTTACTCTGGATGGGTAACTCTCCTTTCTTGGAGTCCTGCATGTTCAACCTCTTCAGCACCATATCCAAGTAGGTACTCTGACTAAGTCCAATTATTCTTTTACTCTGGTCTCTCAGGATCCTTATCCCTAGAATATAGGCAACTTCTCCTAGGTCATTCATAGAGAAACACTTCCTAAGTCAGGACTTAACTTCCTACAGAATGAGTAGTATGTCATCCACATACAATACCAAAAAGCTAACTATACTCCCACTTGCCTTGACATGTACACAAGATTCATCTTTACTCCTAGAAAAGCCAGACTCTGTGACTTTCTCATCAAAGCAAAGATTCTATCTGTGAGGTGCTTTCTTTAATCCATAAATGGATTTCTCAAGCTTACACACTCTATTAGGGTACTCTGTATTGACAAAACACTCTGGATGACTCATGTAAACATCCTCAGCCAACTTTCCATTAAGGAAAACGGTTTTGACATCCATCTGCCATATTTCATAGTCATGAAATGCAGCAATGGCTAACATAACACTAATAGACTTAATCTTGGCTACTAGAGAAAAGGTCTCATCATAATCAACTCTCGGAGTTTGAGAGAAGCCCTTTGCAACCAGTCGTGCCTTATAAGTGTGTACATTACCATCCATATCGGTCTTCTTCTTGAAGATCCACTTGCACCCAACTGTCTTACGACCTGGTACATTGTCAACCAAGTTCTAAACTTGATTGTCATACATGGACTGTATCTCATTGTTCATTGCCTCTTTCCACTTGGCTGACTCGGGGCCTGCCATTGCTTCTGCGTAACTGTATGTTCATCTAGACCTATCAGTGTTTCATCACTGATAAATGTATCACCTTCCGCAGAAATATGGAATCTGTATTAATGCTCAGGTGCATTCCTAACTCTCGTGGAACGCCTCAGAGGTACAGACTTGTCAATTGGCTCAACAAGAGTTTCCTCCTCAAGTTGAGTGATAGGGTTTGAAGTTCCTTCACCACTTGACTCTTGAATTTCTTCAAGGTCAACTTTCCTCCCACTGTTTCCTTGGCTTATGAACTCTCTCTCTCTCTCTCTCTCTCTCTCTCTATCAAGACAACCCTCCTAGCTACAAAGACCACATTTTCACTAGGTCTGTAGAAGAGGTAACCAAAGGATTTTTGTGGGTAGCCGATGAAAATACACCTCTCACTTCGAGGTTCGAGCTTATCATGAGTCTTGCGTCTCATGAAAGCATCGCAATCCCAAATCTTGATGTGATCTAGTTTGGGTACTTTACCAGTCCACATCTCATGAGGAGTTTTGGCAACATTCTTTGTAGGGACTAGATTAAGGATATGGGCGGAAGTCTGTAAGGCATACCCCCAAAACGAGATTGGTAGTGAAGCTCGACTCATCATGGAATGAGCCATATCCAACAAGGTTCGATTATGCCTCTCAGCCACACCATTCAACAACGGTGTCCTGGGAGGTGTCAATTGTGAGACAATCCCACATTCCCTAAGATAGTCTAGGAAATCTGAACTAAGATACTCACCACCTCGATCGGATCGAAGCATCTTAATGTTCCTGCCCAATTGATTCTTGACTTCGTGTTTAAACTCTTTAAACCTTTCAAAAGTCTCTAACTTATGCTTGATTAAGTAGACATGTCCATATCTACTGTAATCATCAGTGAAAGTCAAATAATAACGATTAGTATCCTTTGTAGCATGTTTGGACGGTCCACACACATCCGTGTGTACAAGATCCAACAAACCTTCATCCCTTTCACAAGAACCTGTGAAGGGTGACTTTGTCATTTTTCCAAGTAAGCATGATTCGCAACTATCATTTGACTTTAGGTCAAATGATTCCAAGACTCCATCCTTTTTGAGTTGGCCTATGAGTTTCTTACTTATATGTCCAAGACGACAATGCCATAATGATGCTTTATCCAGGTTATTATCATTAACAGAATCAATACACAATACATTATTTCCTAAGTTATCTACAACAAATACAGTTTCATACACACCATCACAAGGTAATACTTTAAAATAAAGAACATTATTAAAGAAAGCATTAATCGAACCAACTTCATTATCAAATGAAAAGGTAAAACCTTGTTTATACAATGCATGAAAGGAAATAACATTTCTTGCCATTTCTGGCGAGCAACAACATTTATTCAAATCTATACTAAACCCACTACGTAGTGATAAAATATAAACTCCAATCTTGGTGACAGTTAAAGATTTCCTATTCTACATGATTAAGTTTATTGTTCCATGCTCCACATTCTCACTTCTTCTTAGTCCCTGCAAATAAGAACAGATATGAATACCGCAACCGGTATCAAGGACCCAAGAGTTAGAATATGATGAGTTATTAGATAAGATAGTGTAAATACCTGCATGGTTGGGTTTAACTTTCCCATCCTTCACATCTTGCTGGTACTCTGCGCAGTTCAGCTTCCAATGCGACTTTTCATGCAATAGAAGCACTCAGCCTCTTTTGGGTCAGAAGAAGGAGTGACAAAACCTTTCTTGGTTCCACTTGAAGAAGAGCCACCAAGGGTCCTAGCCTTGTTACCCTTCGAAGACCTCTTCCTTTTCTTCCCTCTATCTTTCCGGATTCCCAAGACAGGGGCAGAGTTTGGATTAGGATTAAAAGTGTTAACAACCGACTTACCTTTAAGACTTGTTTCTGCGGTCTTGAGGAGTCCCTGAAGTTTGCTGAGTGTGATTTCTTCCTTATTCATGTGGTATGTCATGTGAAATGATCATTGCACAAGGGTAAGGAGTTCAAAATGATATCTATTTCAAGCTCCTCAGGGAAGTTCACATTAAGCTTCAGCAAACGATCCACATACCTTTGCATTTTCTGCATGTGGCTCGTGATGGAGTCTCTGTCCTTCATCCTGGTTGTTATCATAGACTAGATTATTTCATACCGCTCTTGATGAGCACTCTGATGGATCTTTCCATCATATCTTGGTGCGTTTCAAAAGGGTAGAAGTTGTCATAGGACTTTTGGAGTTCTGCTATCATGGTGGCCATCATGATGCATGCCACTTTGGTGGCATCTCTTTCTTGAGTCTGGAAGTTAGCGATCTCTTATGGAGTAGCAGTGGACTCATCGATCTCCTTTAGCTCCTTATCGAGGGCATATTCCTTGTCCTCATAACGAGTCACCATCCTGATGTTCCAGATCCAATCCATAAAGTTGGAACCATCGAAGATGACCCTCCCACATAGGTTCATGAGGGAAAAGGAGCCGGTAGGGTTTGAGCTAGAAGAAGTGTTGGTTGAAGACATCTGAAACGAAGAGAACATGATTAGTTTAGATATTAAGAGAGTCCTTAATAAAACACCCAAATGTAATATTAAGGCTAGGATCCAATCACGATAACATATTTGAAAGGTAGGTGAATGATGATTCACCAATTTCCACCATGAAAAACGAAATATAAATATTAGGTTTTTAATTGGTTCTTAGAAATTCCTAGATTCTTTTGAGATTCAATGAACTTTTCAAAGGCATGTTTCAATCTCGAGTGTGCCCTCCATGTTTTGTGACTGGGATACCGAGGATCACAAAACGAGGTGTGAAGTAACCATGCAAATAACTTGGTACCCTTAAACTTCATCACTCAATCGATGTGCCGGTTAACCACACATGCTCCACCGATACTATGATAAACCTTAAGTCACCCTTTACCTACCTTGTTAAGTCCAAGTTAGTGTGCCGGTTAACCACACACGCTCCACCAACGACTTAAACAAAGTGTAAAGTGTAATTTCATGGATTAGCACCTTATTCACATTTTTCCTAAAGTAACTAAGATTGGGAATTTAATAAGACATTTAGTTACTTTATAATATTCATTATACTTTTAATGAAATTTTATAAGTCCTTGTCCTACCCGTTCAACTAACGACACTCCACCGATCAAGGAAGTGGTGGGTGAGAGTGGACACCCATTAAGTTGCCATTTTATAGGAAACAACCTTATACCCCCCCCCCCCCTTATAGACCGATTTCGTGAATGAGGCGTACTAGCGGTAAGACGACTTGATCTTATACATATATATATTATTAACTTTTAAAATTCTAAGGGTTAGAACTAACATTTATTAAGTGACTTTTCATGTTCCAAAACTCGAAGGCAAGTTTTGTAACTTTACAAAACCTTTCACATTCATAACTTATGAGTCATTAAAATGAAGACTCATCATTTTATAACTTATGTGTTCTTTTAATGGCTTTTAACACAAAGAGACTTTTGGTTATCCATAACTTGAGGACAAGTTATGGAGTCCATTAAAACACATAAAGATCATGAATTAATCATATAAACAAGCAACTCCTATGATCTATCAAGAACTCATATGAACATGAACATTCATATCAAAATTTCAAGAACATATGAACACATATAATCATGAAAAATTGATATTAGTAATTGTAGATGGATTAGAACAACCATTACACCATCTAAAACAAGTTTTATAACACCAAAACAGTTTAGGGTATTGTTTCTAGTCTCTTTCCAGCAACACAAATCGAATTTCAGCATTCTGCATGGCCAACTCGTCGAGTGCACGAACTGACTTGCTGAGTTGGTGCATTTTCACTTGGACTCGTCGAGTCCTTTCCATGGACTCGTTGAGACCCCGGTGCAGACAACAAAAAAATCGATTTTCAACACTATTTTGCATCGAGTATCCACAAACAAGCCTAGGCTTTGATACCACTGATGTGTTTTGAGCATTCTAACACCCCTAAGTGTACATGCAACCCTAGAAAACCATGGATCTATGTTTGTCTAAAATACATGCAAAATATGATTTCCAAGTTTCATAATCCTATCTAGCATACATGGGGAACTTTTATTCTAAAAGGATGGTTCATAATCCTATCTAGCATACATGGAGAACTTTTATTCTATAAGGATGGCTAGAATTACATACCTTGTAGTTGGTTTTGATTCCTTTGAAACCTTGTGAGCCTAGCACCCTAAGTGTGATGCCTCAAATGCTTCACACAACACCAAATACCTTTGGAATGACTTTTGAGAGAATGCACACACTTGTAAATCGGCCTAGCCCTCTTCTTTTCTTAGTGTAGCCAATTTTCATAGATAACATGCTCCTTATATAGTGTGACACATCTAGGGTTACACCATGTAAACCCTAATGTGTCATGACTCTTCATTTCCATGACCCGTGGATTTATAACTCCCATGGAGCATCCTATGGGTTTGACCAAACTTGATAATCCATGGAGCCTTTTAGCCCACTATACAAGTTATGGATGATTTACATTATCAACCCATATATTTAATTAGTCATCTTTTGATCACTTAATTAATTCCAAATTAATTCTTGATCAATACTAATTAAATAATACTATTAATATATTAGAACTTATAATATATTAATAAACCACAAGTGTTATTTCTCTCATTTAGTCTATCCAAATGCATGATGCCATGCAACCGAAATGGACCATGCCGGGTTGGGTCAAGTACATACCAGAGATAGTTATGGACTTAGACACCTTATCCAACAGGTACGACATCTCCGACCATACAAGAGCTCAAAAGGTGGGGCACCATTGCTGGAGTGATAGTTGTTCTTGTAGGAAAAGTCCGCAAGATGTAGGTAGGAATCCCAAATCCCACCAAAATCTATGACAAAGGCTTGTAACATATCCTCCAGTTTCTGGATGATTCGCTCACGTTGACTATCGGTCTACGGATGATAAGCAGTGATGAAATGTAGTCGCGTTCGTAGTTCATCGTGGAACTTTTTTCCAGAATCGGGAAGTAAACCGAACATCTCATTATGAAACAATGGAAACCGGAAACCCATGAAGAGCAATAATCTATTGGACATACACATCGACCATCTTTTTAGCCGAAGAGCTCTACCGGATGGCTAAAAAGTGCGCACCCTTGGTCAATCCATCCACAATGACCCATATGGCATCAAAATCTTTGGCAGTCTTCGACAACTTAGTGATAAAATCCATGATGATCTGCTCCCACTTCTACATGGGAACCTCTAAAAGCTGCAGCTTTCCATGCGGCCTCTAATGCTCGGCCTTGACCATCCTATAGTTCAAGCACCTCTTCATAAATGGCCACTAGCAACTCAATCTCAAATCCCGATACATCTTGGTGGCTCTCGGGTGTAAAGAAAAGCGAGACTTATGAGTCACCTCCAACACTATCTGTCTGATCCCACCAGAAACTGGAACCTAAACCTGACCGCACCGGGTCAACAACCCTTGGCTATCGGTGACAAACCTTTCAATCTCACCCCTGATCCTTTCCTGTTTCCAGTTCTCCTTCTTAACCCCCTTTGGTTGTGCCTCTTTGATCAATCCTAAAAGTGGATAATCAACGGATATCCTCATACACATATCTCTAACTAAAGATCTAGTTGACTTGCAGCTTAAGGCATCCGCTACCACATTCACTTTACCAGGATGGTAAAGGATCCTGCAGTCATAATCCTTGATCACGTCCAGCCACCTACATTGCCTCATATTAGGTTTGGCTTGTCCATAAGATATCACATACTCTTGTGATCCGTGTAAGCAGTACAACACACCCCATAAAGATAATATCTCAAAATCTTAAGGGAAAACACCACCGCCCCCAACGCCAAGTCTTGAGTAGGATATCGTTCCCCATCTAACTTCAGCTGTCGAGAAGTATATGAAATCACTCTTCCCCTCTACATAAGGACCGTCCTCAAACTAGTGATGCATGCATCACATAATCCCACGAAATCCTCAAGACCGTCTGGAAGGGTTAACACCGGGGCCTCACATAACCATTGTCACAACGTCTCAAAAGCAACCTGCAACTTAGAGCCCCATCAGAAATCCACTTCAGGGGTATTGCGATCTTGGAGAAGTATTGGATTTGTCTCCGATAGTATCTTGCCAAACCTAAGAAACTCTTGATCTCTAAAGGAGATTCAGAACCTCCCACTGCATCATGACCTTGATCTTAGCCGGATCAACCAAAATCCTATCTCGGTTAATGAGATGTCCAAGGAACTAGACCTTTCGTAACCAAAACTCACACTTCCAGAACTTGGCATACAACCGTTCCCGCCTCAATACTCCGAAAATCTATTGAAGGTACTCCTCGTGCTACTCTCTGGTCTTGGAATTCACCAAGATATCATTAATATACACAATAACAGATCCGTCGAGCATCGGCCTGCAAACTCGATTCATTCAATCCATAAATACTACAAGCGCATTGGTCAGCCCGAATGGTATCACCACAAACTCTTAATGCCCATAACAAGTCCGGAATACAGTCTTCTCCACCTCCTCCTCTTTCACTCTCACCTGATGATATTCAGACCTCAAATCGATCTTGGAGAACCAATATGCACCCTATGACTAATCAAAAAGGTTATCAATCCGTGGAAGGGGATAACGGCTCTTCACCGTTAACTTGTTCAACTCCCTATAATCAATGCACATCCGACGTGAACCATCTTTCTTCTTGAAGAACAGTATCCGCGCGCCACATGGCTAACTGCTCGATCTGATGAACTGCTTGCCAAACAACTCTTGAAGCTGAGAGGACAAGTCATGCATGTCGATCGGTGCCAAGGGGTACGACTTCTTGGAAATCGGAGCCACACTTGGCACTAGATCAATCCTAAACTCAAACTGCCCTCGTGAGGCACACTAGGTAACTCCTTCCGGAATACATTGGAAAACTCCCTAACAAATGGCACATTTGAAACCGAGACCTAATCCCTTACCTGAGTATCAAACACATAATTAAAATAACCTACACACCCATGCTGAATATACCTCCAAGCTCTGGATGCCGAACAAAACCCTGAACCAACCATGGTACCCTCTCCATAGATAACCAGTTCCCTCCCCCCCCCCCCCCCAGGGTTCGAACTAGTACTCGCTAACCCTCGCAATCAATCATAGCACCAAACCTGCTCAGCCAATCCATCTCCACTACCACACATACATCCCCCATAGGGATAGGGATAGAATCAATCAGGTAAGGCACCCCAAAAATATCCAATACACAATCGTAATATCATTTGGATGTGGAAATCCTTTGTTCGTTGGTGATAGAAACCCACAATGGACACTCCATGTTGCAAATGGGCATACCAAAATTCCTACTAAAAGATCAAGACACGAAGGAGCGAGTCACGCCCGAGTCAAATAACACAAGGGAAGACAAAGAATTCACTAAGAATGTACCTATTAGAAAGATAAATACAAGCATATAATTAAATAATTGACAGAATATTAAAGAGAAACATACAAGTCACAATGTTTGGCGAGGCATCCTCGATAGTGAGCTAAGAAGCATGGCCCAGAGCCCTCGGGGGCTCCGCCCTCCCCTGGCGTCCATCGGAAATCCTCAGTGTGGCTGCTGTCGGGGCCTGTGCCGGCTTGGCGGTGAGCAATGGAAAGTTGACCTTCACATGGCCAACCTAATCATAGTGGTAGCAAATCCTGGTACTTGAAACTGGGGCCGTTTGGTGATAATCCCTCGCATAGTTCCCTCCTTGCCACATTTGTGGCATCCAGAAATAAATCGAGACAGACCCTCATGAACCTTGCCGTACTTACCACATATGTAGCCCCTCTGACTCCCAAATCTCACATCAGTTCCTTATGCCACTTCATCGCAGGCTGCGACTACATAGGGTCTTCCTCTGCTCCCTCGTATGGAGCTCTGTCTCAATCTCACACCATCGCGTGGCCTCTTCCAAATCAAGGAGTGAACCATAGTGCTAAGTTAGCACAAACTGAAAAATGTCCTTCTTGAGCATGCTCAAGTACCTGGTAATTTAAACTTGCCCGGAAGCAGCAAACTCAGGGAAAAACATAGCTCTCTCTGTAAACATCTTGGTGATCTCCATCAGCAACTCGATTCCCTGTCTTATCTCCAAATACTCCTAGGCCTGTTGAGACTGCTGTATTAATGGAACTCTCGAGTGGAACATCTTATAGAACTGCTCCCATGATACTCTAACTTGCTGATCTGGGGTCTATGAACTAGTAACCAACCCTAACCAATTCTTCGTTCTAGACCGAAGATGGTTTAAAGGGCACTTGACCTTCGGGTTAGATGGGCAAGAGAAAGTAAAGAAATATCCCTTAACATCTGATAACCACCTCATGCCAGTGATCGGATCCTGAATCCCTTCAAGCACTATGGGCTTCGAATTGTTGAAGTCCCGGTACTAGAAAGCTCTCCTAGAGCGAATCCATGCCACAATAACAGTCATTGTAGCTGAACAGGGGCAGTCCCAGAAAGTGCAGCATATCGGTCATCTAAGAACTCCATCATATTGGTATTGATAGACCCAAACAACTTTGGTATATGCTCCTAGATGATAGAAACAACCTCCTCACGAATGATCTCCCTAAACCGATCACCTCGAAACCATAATTAAAATAAATTAGTGAGACATCAGATAAAACACATATCATAACATAGGAACCATTCCATAACAAAACCCTAAGGGTAGTGACTTCCCTGTTACACGTACGGGTCCTATGCTTCCAGTAATACAGGCCCATACTACCTTCAGCACCTACCTGGTATTTGTCTCAGGGGATTATGACAACAACCCTAGCAACACTCACTAAAATGCGCATACACCCTATTTGTAACATTCGATATCAGGTAATTTCCTTTTTTGACCTTGTAGTTTAAAATATGTTGCGAAAATGGTCCCCTCGTATGTTGGGCATACATTTAGGTACATTTAGCGTACACGCGTACCTTGGATCAGGAAGCTTAGCTACATATGTTGGGTGTACATGGTGTACACATGGCGTACGTCGCCAGAGACTAAACTCTAAGTTTTAGGGCATGAGCCCTATTTAAGCAACATTATGGCCTTTAGACACCCACCCTCATCAGTCCCTAATGCTACTCATGTCCCATTTAACCCTAGTTTATCCTTTTAAGTGTTCTTGAGCTTGGAAGTGACATTTATAGCATTTTGGTGTGTGTTTTCAAGAAGAAGAACTTGGAGACCAAGCATTTGTTGAGGTTGCGCTTCTAGATCCAGAGACTTCATCAACTTAGGAAGCTTTTGATGGTAAAAAGTTCTTACCTTGATGATCAATTTTGGTTGTTAGAGTTTAAGGATTATTTATGAGCTCATTTTGGTCCCATGGGTTCTTTTTTGAGTTTGGGCAACTCCAGAAGTAAGAAGTGTTAGATCTCAGTTCCTTTGATGTTTTGGATGCATAAAAATGTCATCTTGGTGGTTAATATGATTCTAGGCATGAATTTAAGTCCTTAATGTGAGCCTTGATGGACAAAAAGGGATGTTTGGTTCCATTAAGACATTCTAAGGAATAAATTTGCCAACCTTATGTTGGATAAGGTGTCTAAGTCCATAACTTATTTGGTATATACTTGACCCGACCCGGCATGGTCCATTTGGGTTGCACTTCACCCGAACTATTTATGGATAATTTTATGAGAGTTATACACATATGTTTATTAATATATTATAAGTTATAATATATTAATATGAAGTCATGTTATTTAATTAGTCTTAGTCTTAAATTAATTTTGAATTAATTTAGAGATTAAAAGGAAGACTGATTAGATTGTGGGCTATTGGTTTTATATAGTGTGGGCTAACACTCATTTGTTAATGGGCTAGGCTTGTATGGAAGTCCATGGATGATCCATGGAGCTTTTAACCCATGGATCCTTGGAAAAGGAAAGGTCATTGGTTATTAGGGTTTCACCCTAATCATGTACACTATATAAGCATGCTTATGTTGCATGAAATAGCTACAAGTGTGTGTGCTTGTGTGTGGCCGAAAATTACAAGTGTGTGTACACTCTCTAAAGTTTTCCAAGTGTTTGTGGTGATTTGTGATTTCTATTTGAGGCATTCACACTATTGGTGTCTGGCTCTTAAACTCCAAAGGAATCAAACTCATCAAAAGGTATGTAATCTCATCTAACTCTTTTATGTTTAAAAGTACCCCATGCCATGTTAGATAGGTTATGAACCTTGGAAAATTATTATATTTTGCATGTATTTAGACAAACATAGATCCAAGGTTTATTAGGGTTGCATGCACACTTAAGAAGTGTTAGATTGCTCAAAACCCAACAGTGGTATCAGAGACTAGGCTTGCTTGTTTGATACTTGATGCAAAATAGTGAAAAAAGTTGAAATTGTTGCTGTCTGGCTGATGGACTCGCCGAGTCCATGGGGGGACTCACCGAGTACAAGGCAAAATTCATCCTACTCGCCGAGTAGGTTCGTGCACTCGGCGAGTAGAATGATCAGAATGCAGAATTTCGACTTTTGCTGCTGGAAATGGACTAGAAACATTACCCTAAACTGTTTTGGTGTTTTAAAACTTGTTTTAGTTGGTGTAATGGTTGTTCTAATCCATTTACAATAGCATATATCAAAATTCCATGATTTTATGTGTTCATATAATTCTTGAAAGTTTGATGATCATGTTCATGTTCTTATGAATTTAGAAGATGATAGGAATTATTTGCTGAATTGTTTAGAATTAATTCTTGATCATTTATGTGTTTTAATGGAGTCCATAATTTTTCCTCAAGTTATCGATATCCAAAGGTCACTTTTCTTTAACACACACTTAAAACACATAAGTTACATGAAATGAAGAGTCTTCATTTTTATGAACCTTTAATTCATAAGTTATGAAATGAAAAGTTTTGGATAGTTACAAAACTTGCCCTCATGTTTTGGAATTTGTAAAGTTTCACACACTTTAATAAACTTTAATTCCACATCCTAGAGTTTTAAAAAGTTAAAATTCTACCCTTATACTATTATAAGATTAATGGTTAATTATTATATATATGTATAAGAACAAGTCGTTTTACTGTTAGTAGGCCTCATTCACGAAGCCGGTCTATAAGGTGGGTATAAGGTTGTTGCCTATAAAATGGCAACTTAATGGGTGTCCACTCTCACCCACCGCTTGCTTGACTGGTGGAGGGTCGTTAGCCGAACGGGTAGGACAATGACTTTAAATTCTCATTAAAAGTATAATGATTATTATAGGGTAACTAAATGTTTTATTTAGTTCCCAATCTTAGATACTTTAGGAAAAATGTGAATTTGGTGCTAGCCCATGGAATTCACACTTTGTACCTTACAAAGTCGTTGGTGGAGCGTGTGTGGTTAACCGGCACACTAACTTGGACTAGTAAGGATCACGAAGGGTGACTTAATGTTTGTCATAGATCAATGGAGCGTGTGTGGTTAACCGGCACATTGATTGGGTGATAATATTAAGGGTACCAAGTGAATTGGTATGGTTATTCACACCTTGTTTTGTGATCCTCGGCATCCCAGTCACAAAATTTGAGAGGGCACACTCGAGATTGAAACATGCCATTGAAAAGTTCAATGAATCTCAAAAGATCTAGGAATTTCAAATCCAATTAAAACCTAATAAATTATTTCGTTTTTCATGGTGGAAATTGGTGAATCGTCATTCGCCTACCTTCAAATATTTTATAGCTTGCATTACGACATCCCTCTTCCAAATTATAAAATTTTGTGTTGGGTCCTAGCCTTAATATTTCATATTGGGTGTTATATTAAGGACTTTGAATCAACTAACTTGATTTTCTCCCATTATAGATGTCTGGTTTAGACAACTATGATCTTCCCAAATCTCTTGAAGATAGTGTCCCTCAACATCATGCTTCACTTCCTCCACCTCCTCCAATTATTCTCCCTCACCCACAAGTTCTTGAAAAGTTTAAAGTCACTCAATCCCTATTGGCAAGCATAGTCTATGTGTGCTCACATCTTGAAGATAAAGTCACATATTGACAAGCCGGGAGAGTTGGGTGTCAAAGTCTCGTGAAAGTTGGATGTTCAATCACTTTCTTAGTAACATAGTGAGTCTCTTTGGGACTACTATGAGACAGACTATGACATGACCCTTAATGATGTTATCTATTTTCTTGGTGTTGTGGAATCAGCAATGATTTGGAACACCAATAAAGCAAATTTGATTAAAAGAACAACTTCCCAAGTCTTAAATGGACATTGACAATGGTAGCATTGGATATCTAGAAAAGCATTTCTCTTCTTAATGGAAAGGGATCAGCCATAGTCAACTCGGTTGACCAAATGGTAAAGAGAAAGGCTAAGTCTGAGATAGTCTCATGTGCCATTACCAAAGGGTCTATACGTTTTATTGCCAAAGGGAGGGACACTGATTGCGAAGCTGCCATATTTACCTGAAAGATCATAAGATTGATCAAATCAAAAAGTTTGACTCTACTTCAGTTAAAGTCCACTGACTAACTTTATTAAGTTTCTATTTGGAGATTCTTATTACATAATGTGAATGGGTCGCATATTGATTTTTTTAAGAATCAAAGAAAAGATAGGAAGCTTAAAGTAAGTATATGTTGATTCTGATTGCGAAGGTGGGTTTCGATCGCATCGTTCGGTAATCAGAATTTTGAGTTGTTGCTTAAGAGTTATAATATATTGCTTATGAATAGATAACAACTAGGTTTTCATGTGGATTGTAAGGATAAGTTTTTCCGCAAAGTTTTAAAATAAAAGGAAAAAAAGGGTTTTAATTTTATTTATTTTAAAAATATCCTTACAATGGCATCTGTGGAAAATTGTTGCTTATATGATTCCAGTAATAACAATATTGGAAAGTGAATTTGATTCCTTCATTTTTGGTAGTGTCTGAATTTACCGAATGAAGAAAGTTTTTCATCACCCAAGTTTCAATTGGACAGAAACTTGGAATCAGACAAGTTGTATTGTATGATGAATGAGAATTTTCATCTTTGAAAATTAAGACTAATTCTTTAATCACATGTATATGTGAGTCAATTGAAGGACTAAGGAATTAGGTACACTGGGTGTGCGCTGGTCAAGGTCCACCACAAAGATTGATTTGTCATGATTTACTAAAGATTAGTAAATATGATTATACTTATGAGGTTAAGTATAATTCTGTAACATTGGAAAGGTTACAATGTATGACAAAACAAATGAAAAGAATCAAATTAGGCAGAAAGATAAAAGTTTCTCAAATCTGAAAGGATGGGAGAGTACTTTAGTATCATATTTCATGATCATTTTAATGATTATGAAACCATATCACAAATTCATACTCTAAGGACGTCTTAGTGCATTGTTATGGCTAAGAAGAGAGGTCATGAATTGTTGGATTGGTTAAAATCAAGAAGATGAGTCATACTTTGTTCCAAAACAATTCTTAGAGTCATACTCCAAGATTGTAACTTTGAGTGACATAAAGGAAGATTTATTAACACTAGTCAAATGTAAGAGTAAAATGTTTTCTACTCTTGTACATTTGAGATTGGTAAGTTGTGATGTCTTGGATGAGACAAAGACCAACTAAGACCAATTGTGTGGAGTGTTAGTCTTGATAAGAATCTGCGCTGTCCCTTGAATATTTGTTTTGTCAAGGAATGGTTCTTGACTAGGGAAACTTATATTTCAAGGGGACAATGGGAGCCTAAAGATCCTGAAAGAGTAACAAGATTTAATCAAGAGTAAAACTTGTAATTTATCACTAGCACACGACTTAAGGTTTGCAACCTATCGTGTTGACATAATTCTTATTTCTGTACCTACTTCAAATAAGTTGAATTTGCATGTGAGTTATCAGAGTTCAACTTGGAAGCATTGGTGGGCCTTGTGCTACCAAGGTGACAAGAAACTAAGACTGAACAAGTTTAATCCATGTAAGGCTGAATTTGTCACTAACCTTATCTTGTGATTATGGTTTTGACAAATTCACATGGATAGGAACTCATACACTATAAAATCTAAGTGTCATAAGGTTTCTCTCCGATTCATGAAAATGATGGTGAGGAAACGCTTTCACCAAGTAGATTTTACGTAGATATCAAGTGTGTTATTTGCATTTTCAAAAGTCGTTAGTGGAGCGCGTGTGGTTCACCGGCACACTAACATGGACTTGTGAGAAATGGCAAAGGTCAAAACAATTAAGACTAAGATTACGGTATCCCTTTTCATAGTTCTGAAAATTGTTTAGACACACAAGTGAGCTATCTACGGAAAGGTGTATGAATCTAAATTTCAGAAGTCCAGCAGATTTCTAGAAATATGTCAGAGCTAGTGGGAGCATAAGTGTTATGCTGATAATCATCATGTTAGTGGGAGCATGATTATTACGTTTGGTGTTGCAAGTTAGCAATGTTAATTATAGAAAACAAAGTTTCAATTCGTGAAGTTGCAGGGGTTGAAAAGTTGTTTTGATATAATTAAGGGACAGGAAATTATACTTCATTTCAATTCTAGAAGCTTAGATTGAGATTTTAATCATCTTTAGTCAAGGACATATATATGAATTTTATGTCTGAATGGTTCAAATTAGGGAAATTCATATATGTATTGCGTTCTCAAAATTCAATTATGACTACGGCATCCCTCTTCATAGTTAAATTTTGAAAACATGGCAAATAAAAAATATTGTAGCAAAAGACTGGTCTACTATCATGTCTTTATGTCAAACATCATGAATCGTGTCCCATATGCTTCGGATATAGGATCGATTACATGTGCTATAATATTCATCTTTTCTAAATTTTTTAAATGCTTAAGGCATTGAGAAGGGAAAAGTCTAGAACTGGATATGACTAAAGTGATTAAGCAATTGTCGAGGACAATCTGAGGTTCGCCAAAGATTGGTTGCATAGGGAAAGTTGGAAGTATGATGTAAGTTGTTGGAAAGGACCATATTGACATATTCTGAAAAGAAGTAACTCTTGTTAGGAAGTGATAGTCAAAATGGGACTATGGAAATGTCTCCATAGGTGGAAGTTATTCAATCTATGTAATATTAGAAAAACTTAATGCAAGAAGGATGTTCAAAGCAATGTACTTTGAATATGAGACTTCCGTTCCATAGAAGTTGACCTTCTTTGGAATACTCTGTAATGACTGGTGACAAGGTTTTGGTGACTTTGTGCATAATCATTACAAGAGGAACATTGCATAAAAGTTTAAAATCTAACAGATTTTTTGGTAAATGATAGGAATCGGGGATTCTCACATTTACAATAAGGATTTGGGATTGTGAAATGAGTATCATTGGAATCATGTTCAATTGATCTACATCACAATGTAAGGATCATAGACAAACATAGTGTGCATACTTGGAGTATGGCATAACTATTGTTTAGAAAAACAAAGTGTACATGCTAGGAGCATGGGACGACTGTTGTTTTTATTCAAGTCTTAAGTTGATTATTTGAAACATTATACAATGAATAATGTGTAATCAATATGGTGATAAATAAAGAATGGTTCTATTTATATTCAAAAGGGTTCTGAGACCATATTGGATTCGATTATTATTGTGTTTCACTTTGCATGTTTTGACTTCCAAAATAGCTAGGTTATTCTTTCCGAATGACTAAGTTATTTAAACACTCCACAGTCGTTCATATGTTGGAAGTAGGTATGAATCAAGACTGTCATGAATCGAGTTTGTAGATGGATAAATGGGTTTAGTCATAGCAATGGTTGCTACAACATTCATGAGTTCTCATAAGTTATGAGTATTGGAATAAACCCACGCTCACTTGTATCACTTCATGGAATTTATCTCGAGTGATCGTGAGACGGTAATATCATATAAATCTTCAAACCTAGAGATATGAGTTGTTACCTATGAGTTGGTTGTGCATTGATTGCACGTAAATGCATCAGTAACTTGATGTTATAAAACGTGCCTTTGTGTACAATTCAACAAGTAGTAGACCAAGCATATGAGTCGAAGTTTATCTGTTCCTTCTAGAAATAGAAGCGATATTTGGGCCCCTCGATGATTTTGTTGTGACCTATGTACCGGTAGGTTAGAACTAAATTGATGTGTTCGATTAAGTTCTTTGTCAAACAAATCGGAAATCGGGAAACAAACTGCTGGACAATAAGTACGACGTTGTTCCATGTATTTGTCCGGCTGATAAAATTGAGAACAGACGATTATATGATCACTTATCTAAAATGGCGCTTCATAGTTCAACAGAGTTTTCGAGAGCTACGATTGCTGGTTGGTTCCTAAAGTAACATACGCAAATATAGTTATTAGACTTATCCAAGTGGGAGTCTGTTGGATAAGGTGTCTAAGTCCATACCTTATTTGGTATATACTTGACCCGACCCGGCATGGTCCATTTGGGTTGCACTTCACCCGAACTATTTATGGATAATTTTATGAGAGTTATACACATATGTTTATTAATATATTATAAGTTATAATATATTAATATGAAGTCATGTTATTTAATTAGTCTTAGTCTTAAATTAATTATGAATTAATTTAGAGATTAAAAGGAAGACTGATTAGATTATGGGCTATTGGTTTTATATAATGTGGGCTAACACTCATTTGTTAATGGGCTAGGCTTGTATGGAAGTCCATGGATGATCCATGGAGCTTTTAACCCATGGATCCTTGGAAAAGGAAAGGTCATTGGTTATTAGGGTTTCACCCTAATCATGTACACTATATAAGCATGCTTATGTTGCATTAAATAGCCACTAGTGTGTGTGCATGTGTGTGGCCGAAAATTACAAGTGTGTGTAAACTCTCTAAAGTTTTCCAAGTGTTTGTGGTGATTTGTGATTTCCATTTGAGGCATTCAAACTATTGGTGCTTGGCTCTAAAACTTCAAAGGAATCAAACTCATCAAAAGGTATGTAATCTCATCTAATTCTTTTATGTTTAAAATTACCCCATCCCATGTTAGATAGGTTATGAAGCTTGGAAAATTATTATATTTTGCATGTATTTAGACAAACATAGATCCAAGGTTTATTAGGGTTGCATGCACACTTAGGAAGTGTTAGATTGCTCAAAACCCAACACTTTATGTCTTTGAACCCCATATTGGTTGAGATGTGAATATTGGATAGAGTAGCTGTAAGGATTAAGCACCGAATGTGTGACATCCCCATTTTCATGGCCAGAAAAGACCGATTTTGTTTATACTTTATAAAAATCAGAGTACTTCATTTTATAAAAATGTTGCGGAATTTGTTCCCAGAAAAACATGGTAAATACGTTATTAAAACATTTTCGAAGAAACGTATTTATTTCATTTTAAAACGTTTGGGATGTCATCGTCAATACAGAAACATAAGCATAAACAGAACTTACAATTATGTACACTAGTGATCTACATCTCTTTAAATCTCTCAGTGTCATGTGACTTCATATCAACACCTGTGATATAAATAAACTGAGTGGGTCAGGTTGGGAAACCTGGTGAGTACACAGGGTTTTCAACCCACAATTATATAATTATTATGTTCAAACAATCAAACAATTAACCCAATTACCCATCCCCATTATCTTCTTTATTCTTAAGGATCTACCCTAAGAATCAATCATTCCTCGTTCATACATTCCTAAGGATCATCCTAAGGAATCGACACGAAGTCCATCATCACCGGGGTTTAGGCAGTAAGTCTGCATAGTCGCCAGGGTTTTGGCACCAAGTCTGCATGATCACCAGGGTCTAGGTATCAAGTCTGCATGATCACCAAAGTTTAGAGTACACCGAGTGAACACATCGTTCACAACACCTACAGGTTGCGAGCCTGCCAGTGTTCCACTGAAGTATCTAAAATAGTCCGTGGTTGTCATCCATACTCTGCTGAATGACGGGGACATCGTTTGGGAAAAAGGCTTCTAGCATCGTACACCTCTCACCCATACCTCATAGTCTATATCACCTCTCAACTCATCGTCCAAATCATATTTCATCTATTATATCTACCCATGTTTTATCCCAACATTTTCGTAGATATAAAATACATATATAGTTTAAATCATTTAAAACATGTATAAAATCTTTCATCGAGCATAGATAACAAGCAAACAGACAATATGCACACATAGCACGCAGTAAATACTTCATATCTATGCGTAAGTTGAAGGGGACCATGCACTCACTTGAAAAGTGATGACTCAGCACTCGGACAACACTTCGATACTCTCAAAACAATTTCCTTCGATAAAACCTAGTACCAACACCACTAGGGTTTAGTCTAACGATAACCGCGAAAAATTAATTAGTCTGACTATTATTATTATGATATAAGCATTAATAACGCTCACTATAACTCATAATAATAGCCCAAATAATTATTTTAAGGACCTAATAACATTCCTATAATTATTTTAAAGCTATATTAAAAATTGCGTAAGCGTATCACACTTACAGCGGATTTTATCGAAAACCGGAACTTTATTGGAGCAGCGTTTCGAAACCGAAAGACTCCTTTTTCTCGGGACTCCGGGAGCCTCGGGGCTTCCTTAGGGTTCTAGGGGTTTAACTGGGGCTTAGGGGGGGTTAGAAACCCTAGAGAGAGAAATAAATCTAGAGAGAGAAGGAAAATTGTGTGAAAAATGCGAAGGCCCTCGCTCCTTTTTATACCCTGCGAGGCCTCGGGCTATGCTGGGAGTAATCCTTGGCTACGCGGGGCGTAACTTCGGATAAGGCGGACACGTATGACCCAGCTGGCTCGCACTCAGACAGGACCCGGATAAGACCGAAGGTACGCGGGGCGTACCGAACCTCGTACGCGGAGTGTAATGCGAAGGCTTCGTGGCATGATCCGATGTGCGTTCCTTCATCAGCGATGGGCGGCCAGATGCAACCACGTAATCAATCCTCGCAACAGACTTCATAGATTCATGCTTCAACTTTAAAAATTCATAACTTTCTCATACGAACTCATTTTTTGACGTTCTTTATATCCACGCGAAGGTAGGAACGTACTATACAACTTTCGTTTAGACTTCGTCGGCTAATTTTGGATTGATTTTAAATTTTATATTATTAACGGGCCGGGACACGATTGGTCCGTTAAATCCTCATAACTTTTTCATCCGACATCCGTTTTCGCCCATCTTTTTCTCGTTATGCTACTCTCAACGAGATCTTCGATTCTCGTTTAGGTCGTGTCGGCTAAAAACCGCTCGATCAAATATTCGAATTGCGGGTAGTACACTGCTAGTCCGAAACTTTGAAAAATCATAACTTCTTCATACGAAGTCAGATTTGGGCATTCTTTTTATCGATGTTCTTATTTTAACATATTCTACGACTTTCATTTAGATCACTAAGGCTAAATCTCGCTCTATCGTAAATTCACTATTTACGCTTCCCAGTATCGTGTCGGTTCCGTCGCGAAACTTCAACGGGTCATAACTTCTTCGTTATAACTTGGATTATGGCGTTCTTTATATGTACGAAAACCTAGTGACATATTCTACAACTTGGATAAGATTATTTATTCTAAATAATCTTTTGTCGAAAAGTCGTTTTCGACCCCTATTGCCTCTAAATTGACTAGCCCGGATTTGCGGGCGTTACAATTATCTCCCCCTTAGGATGATTACGTCCCGGAATCATCAACGAAACAGGGCTCACATGATGACTCCATACGTTATCTCTTCATCCTAATTCATAATTTCGATGTTTCTTCGAATGAGTATCTAACTCTTGGACTCCTTGACTACAGGCGGTGCTCGATCCTACATCCGCTCTCTATCTCACATTAGACTCTAAATTATGACCTTCAAGCCACAATGTCAATCCTTAGTTGATACAAACTTGAGATAAGTTCTTTTATTATTTTAGTGGACTGATGTGTCATATTCTATGACCTCTCATCATATGTTGCAAAGCTTAGACTCAAGTCTCTTAGAGTCAAATTACAGAACAGACTATACCTTCCTTCATGTTCTAGATCACATCTTAAAATGGTAGTATTTCTAGCAACCGTCATGATACCTCTACTGATTGCTTTGATTAATTCTTCTGGCTTAAGTCGGTGCTACATCGAACTTGGTTCTCTGAACCACGTAACATACTTATCGTAGTCGGACTCAATTTGATATGACCACTCGGGTTGGAATATTAACAATCTTTTTAGTCATTACCGAAACAATGGTAACGACATACTTAAATGAAACGAAATCATTTACTAGTTTCTTGGTAACCTTGTGACTTTCCCTGATCCAAGCATGAGTCTTGGACTTCCGGTAGTATATGCATCTACTACCTTTCACACCTACTCATACTCGTCCCAAGTATTGTCTCGTAGTCCCCAAGTCACCATATAAGAAAATCACATAAAAGTTTAACACATCAGATAACAAAACGAAGGTTTTATTATTTCTTGAAACTATTACATAGGTGTTCAAGTTCACCCTAGACTATGCCTCTGATGGGCTACATCATAACATACTATGGCTACTACATGACTTGATCTTCGAATATGAAGTCCTCATCCTTGATTCCTCGCATGGTTTTCTGCTTCGTCGAGGATCATGTGGAATGCCCTTGGCCTCGGCGGCGTTTCTGGTCTTGCTGCTTGATTTTTCCCCGGGCAGTCCCTAGAAATATGCCCTTCTTTGTTACATCCATAACACACCTTCTTGTTGGTCTCACACTTGCTGGCCTAATGCCCTGTCTTTCCACATTTGTAGCAAGTCACCTCCTTACCACATTTCCCGAAGTGCTTCTTTTTACACTTCTCGCACCACTTGGATTCACCTCGTCCTCCTTCTTCAGCTTTTGAGAATTTCTTTTCCTTGTTGGATTTTGAAGATCCTTCATGCTTCCTTTTCTCGCCAACTTCAGCTCTTTCCAGACCCTTCTCTTGTATCTGGGTCTCCACATTCTTAGCAGCCCAGATAGCGGCTTTCAGAGTGGTAGTTTGCTTGACCATTGGACCGAAGTCTGCTGGTAATCCGAGGGCAAATTTGTTAACCTTTGAGAGTTCAGTTAGGACGAGGTGAGGAACAAGCTTCATTTTCTCCGTAAAACTTGCAGCATACTCGATGACACTCATCTTTCCCTTCTTTAGATTCTGAAACTCGTTGTTGATCTCCAGAAGATCCTGTTCAGAGCAGTATTGCATTTTTAACTGCACCAGAAAATCCTCCCATGACATCTTGCTCGCTTCTCCTTTGGGCATCAAATTGGCTAGTAGCTTCCACCAGCTTAGTACTCCAAATTTCAACAAAGGAACCGCGAGAGCGGTGTTTTGCCTGTTGCTACACTCGCAACTCTCAAACATCGTCTCCATCTCGGAGATCTAGTTCATGACTTCCACTGGCGTCGGGATTCCAGATAGACTCGGTGGTTTGGACGCCATGAAGTCCTTGTATTTGCATCCACGTCCATCATTTCCTCCATCCTGGTGGTTTTGCCTAACTATCGGTGGGTTGGCTTGACCAACAGTCCCACTGTAGTTTCCCTCCTTAGTCTGCCCTTCCTTCAACTCGGGCTGTTCAATCTGTATGGTTGCTTCCTCTCGATTTTGCTGGAGCAAACGTCTGGTTTCCTCCATTTGACGATCCAACATCGCCTGGATCATTGCTTGCACTCCGACCATCGTTATTGGCTCAGCAGCGGCTACCACAACCGGTATTTGCTCAATCACTGGGGGCTGATCTCGGTTCCCATTTGCATTCACGTTTCCGCTACGTGTTCTTACCATCTTGATCTATACACCGAATGAGGTGAATCTAGACCTTTACTTAGGATTGACGTTTAAATCATCCTTATCACTCCGAAACGTTTACATGCTAGTTCTAGTATCGTATTCGTACATTTAGAATCCTAAACACATAAGGTTTCTACATCCAGTCGGCAATAGACCATAGATCTGATCAAACTATAGCATAACAAATCATTTAGCACATAAAAGCAATTTAGGCATCATTCCTTAAATAAGCTAGTGCTCACACCTCACAATCATCGCTTAGCATTCTAAGTTTAAGTCTAGAAATAGATCCATATTCCTAGTTCGCTTAAACTAATGCTCTGATACCAACTGTGACATCCCCATTTTCACGGCCAGAAAAGACCGAATTTGTTTATGCTTTATAAAAATCAGAGTACTTCATTTTATAAAAATGTTGCGGAATTTGTTCCCAGAAAAACATGGTAAATACGTTATTAAAACATTTTCGAAGAAACGTATTTATTTCATTTTAAAACGTTTGGGATGTCATCGTCAATACAGAAACATAAGCATAAACAGAACTTACAATTATTTACACTAGTGATCTACATCTCTTTAAATCTCTCAGTGTCATGTGACTTCATATCAATACCTGTGATATAAATAAACTGAGTGGGTCAGGTTGGGAAACCTGGTGAGTACACAGGGTTTTCAACCCACAATAATACAATTATTATGTTCAAACAATCAAACAATTAACCCAATTACCCATCCCCATTATCTTCTTTATTCTTAAGGACCTACCCTAAGAATCAACCATTCCTCTTTCATACATTCCTAAGGATCATCCTAAGGAATCGGCACGAAGTCCATCGTCACCGGGGTTTAGGCACTAAGTCTGCATAGTCGCCAGAATTTATACAATAGGCACTAAGTCTGCATAGTCGCCAGGGTTTTGGCACCAAGTCTGCCTGATCACCAGGGTCTAGGTATCAAGTCTGCATGATCACCAAGGTTTAGAGTACACTGAGTGAACACATCGTTCACAACACCTACAGGTTGCGAGCCTGCTAGTGTTCCACTGGACTATCTAGAATAGTCCGTTGTTGTCATCCATACTCTGCTGAATGACGGAGACATCGTTTGGGAAAAAGGCTTCTCACATCGTACACCTCTCACCCATACCTCATAGTCTATATCACCTCTCAACTCATCGTCCAAATCATATTTCATCTATTATATCTACCCATGTTTTACCCCAACATTTTCGTAGATATAAAATACATATATAGTTTAAATCATTTAAAACATGTATAAAATCTTTCATCGAGCATAGACAACAAGCAAACAGACAATATGCACACATAGCACGCAGTAAATACTTCATATCTATGTGTAAGTTGAAGGGGACCATGCACTCACTTGAAAGGTGATGACTCAGCACTCGGACAACGCTTCGATACTCTCAAAACAATTTCCTTCGATAAAACCTAGTACCAACACCACTAGGGTTTAGTCTAACGATAACCGCGACAAATTAATTAGTCTAACTATTATTATTATTATATAAGCGTTAATAACACTCAATATAACTCATAATAATAGCCCAAATAATTATTTGAAGGACCTAATAACATTCCTATAATTATTTGAAAGCTATATTAAAAATTGTGTAAGCGTAGCACACTTACAGCGGATTTTATCGAAAACCGGAACTTTATTGGAGCAGCGTTTCGAAACCGAAAGACTCCTTTTTCTCGGGACTCCGGGAGCCTCGGGGCTTCCTTAGGGTGCTAGGGGTTTAACTAGTGCTTAGGGGGGGTTAGAAACCCTAGATAGAGAAAGAAATCTAGAGAGAGAAGGAAAATTGAGTGAAAAATGCGAAGGCCCTCGCCCCTTTTTATACCCTGCGAGGCCTCGGACTATGCTGGGCGTAATCCTTGGCTACGCGGGGCATAACTTCGGATAAGGCGGACACGTATGACCCAGCTGGCTCGCACTAGGACAGGACCCAGATAAGACCGAAGGTACGTGGGGCGTACCGTATCTCGTACGCGGGGCGTAATGCGAAGGCTTCGTGGCATGATCCAAAGCGCATTCCTTCATTAGCGATGGACGGCCCAAATGCAGCCACGTCATCAATCCTCGCAACAGACTTCGTACATTCATGCTTCAAGTTTAAAAATTCGTGACTTTCTCGTACGAACTCCGTTTTTGACGTTCTTTATATCCACGCGAAGGTGGGAATGTACTCTACAACTTTCGTTTAGACTTCGTCAGCTAATTTTGGCTCGATTTTAAATTTTATATTATTAATGGGCCGGGACACGATTGGTCCGTTAAATCCTCATAACTTTTTCATCCGACATCCGTTTTCGCCCATCTTTTTCTCGTTACGCTACCCTCAATGAGATCTTCGATTCTCGTTTAGGTCTTGTCGGCTAAAAACCGCTCGATCTAATATTCGAATTTCGGGCTAACATTGCTAGTCCGAAACTTCGAAAAATCATAACTTCTTCATACGAAGTCTGATTTGGGCGTTCTTTTTATCGATGTTCTTAGTTTAACATATTCTACGACGTTCATTTAGATCACTAAGGCTAAATCTCGCTCTATCGTAAATTCACTATTTACGCTTCCCGGTATCGTGTCGGTTCCGTCGCGAAACTTCAACGGGTCATAACTTCTTCGTTATAACTCGGATTTCGGCGTTCTTTATATGTACGAAAACCTTGTGACATATTCTACAACTTGGTTAAGATTATTTATTCTAAATAATTATTTGTCGAAAAGTCCTTTTCGACCCCTATTGCCTCTAAATTGACTAGCCCAGATTTGTGGGCGTTACAAAATGGCTTAAGGTGGCAAGAAGCTCAGCACACTAAGCGTACCAAGGGAGTACCCGACGTGCACTAGCAAGCGATAGAGTACGCCGAGCATAAGGAGCATACGCCGAGCATATGCCACTTAGTGGGCTTTTGGAATTTGGTTGGGCTTTGTACCTTTGGGCAATAGTTAATTTCTGGGACTTGGCTCGTTTATGGTGGTGGGCCTCAAATTTCTATTAGTAGGACTTAAGTGGTATGAGTTGGGACTTTTTTGGGCCTTGGGGCCCATTATCGTATTTTAGGCCAAGTTTGGTTTGGCCCATTATTGGAATGATAAAATGCGTTTTTATTTTAGGAATCTGAATTTGGGATTTAGGCCCATGGTTATGGTTTATAACCTATTTCTGATATGGGTAATTTGTGTACGTTTAGTGTAGGATGTTACAGATTAGTAGCAGAGCAGTTAGTTATTTATCAGTAGTCTGAGGTGAGCTTTCTCACTGTATCAATGGGTCGAAGGCACCAAGGCCGACCCATTATTTATGATATAGGGTGTTAGCAATATTTGAGATATGTATGTGAAAGACAAGGATTCGGCCTTGGAAACTGTATGAAAGACCAGGATTCGGCCCCTGGCAACTGTACGAAAGACCAGGATATGGCCTCTGGCATTTGTATGAAAGACTAGGATCTGGCCTTTGGAAACTGTATGGAAAACTAGGATTTAGCCCTCGACGGTACATTATTTGTAAGACTATGGTTTGGCCCATAGCACAAACTTATTTATATTTGGTATGTGGTACTTTGGGGAAACTCACTAAGCTTCTGCTCATAGTTTGTATTTATTTTTTCAGATACTTCTGGTACTAACCTCTCAAATACCATCTCCATCTCGGAGAACCAGTCCATAATTTCAACCGGCTTCGGGCTTCCGGAAAGGCTTGATGGCTTGTGACCCAAGAAGCTCTTATACAATCGTCAATCCTTTACGTTTCCCCTCTCCGGGCCATTCCTTCGTTCTCCTTGAGTCCCAACATGACTTACAGGGCGGCTATAGTTACCTTCCTACGATTGCTCAGGAATTAGTTCAGGTTGCTCAATGGGCATGGTAGGTTCCTCCCTATTTTGATGCAACATCCTCCTCAGTTCTTCCCTTTGTTCAGCTAACATAACCAGAATCATTGCTTGTACTCTAGGCATGGTGATTGCTTCAGGTGCAACTTCTACTACAATAGGTATTTGTTCAATCACTAGGGGCTGTTGATTATTATTTCCATTTGTGTTCCTGACTCCACTTCGGGTTGTTGTAATTTCGATCTATACACCAATTCAGACGTTCGGTATGTAATGACGAGAACTAAGATAGGAAAAGATTTTATTTACGATTGACGTGTAAATCTCCCTATTACTCCGAAAAGTTACATGCTAGTTCTAATACCGTGATTAAATGTTTCGAAGTCTGAACATGTAAAGTTTCCAGATCCAGTCGGCAACAGACCATAGATCCAATCATACATTAAGCATCATAAATCATTTAGCACATAAAAGCATGTTAGGCATTTTCCCTAAATAAGCTACTGCTTGTGTCTATTCAGGTGTATTACCTAAGACAAACTCCTCACAATCATTGCTTAGCATTCTAAGTTTAAGTTTAGAATTAAATTCATATTCCTAGTTCACTTAAACTAATGCTCCGATACCAACTGTGACATCCCCATTTTCATTGCCAGAAAAGACCGATTTTGTTTATGCTTTATAAAAATCAGAGTACCTGTTTTAATAAAAATGTTACGGAATTTGCGGATCTACGGGCGTTACAATAATCCTCAACAAGAAAATGCTCCTAACACCGAATATCTTCCTAGGTATTCGTAGGGTATCACCCACACTACTCTCCACCATCAGCTATAGAAGGAACTACCCCTAACACCCTCTAACTAGCTCACGAATACAATTACATATTATCGACACTAGATAAATTTTCGAATGAAACACTCTACAATGGTTGGAATCAGAAAAGAGCTACAAAATACAGTTGAAAGCTAACCTTCTAAACAAATCTAGTCTCAATAATATGTAGCTTAGCATATTCGCTTACTTGTTAGCTGGAATTAATAAGAACTCCAAAAAGCACAAAGCAAGCAGCATTCGAGCATCGACTAACCGGAAACAAGCATATCCTAATTAGGCCATCCTATCACTGACTGATGAGTACTAGCGTGCAAGTTTACAAGATCATATAGTAGGCATACAAAGGCATCTCTCCTAGCATTCTATCTTGCAATTATGAGCAAGTTCTTAGCCCTAATCTAACATGCGATGCACATGTTCACAATTCACAGCATAACGTACAACATGTATGGGTATTTTCGGAAAAATAACTTGAGATCGGTCGATTGCATGAACCATACCCCCTTTTATTTTGTTAGAATATTCATTTTATTAAACATTCCTGTTATGAAAAATCTACCAAATCCTCAGTTTGAGTTCTGACACACCCGAGAGTGTGCCTGAACCCCTCAAACTAAGGCTTTGATACCAACTTGATACGTCCCAAAAACACAGCCTAAAAATTTCATTTTTATAATAATAACACCATCATTCAAAACGTGTTCATAACACTATAAAAGAAAATCAAAGTATGTCAATAATCATCCAAATACATCATGTCAACAAAATGCGGAAAAACATGGTGTGTGTGATGGGATCATCACGAGCCCTTCCCCTTCGATCCGGAAGTACCTGAAACATAAACTGAAAACCGTAAGCACAAAGCATAGTAAGTTCCCCAAAATACCTCATACCATACATATCAAATATACAATTGGCCAAGCCAAACAATCTATGGGCCCCGCTCGAAACAGATATGTCAATAGCATGGGATAGGCCCCACCTCATCATATTCAATAGGCCCCACCTGACATCGGTCACCGCCTGGCACTCATATAGACACATAAAACACATGCAAGAATCACTAAGGCAAATAGCACATAATACACTCATCAGACCCCGCTTGGCATCGAACCCCACATAGTATACATTGCACATACTACACATGCGAGAATCACACAAAAAACCAGCATCCTAAACGTAAAAAATCATGGGATGACATTGGTGCTTTCGACCAATGAAGCATAGTGAGGAGACACATCTCAAACTGTTGAAATCAGCTAAATGATCGGGTTGCTTATATGTAAAATCCCCACGCTAAACAAGCAAACAATACCCTAAGTAATAATTGGGTCAAAATTCATAACCGGGGTCCCCAAACCAACAATCTTAGTCTCTAGGAGAAAATACTCTTCTGCCTCTTCCCTTATTGGGCTTAACTAGCTTGGCCCACCAAACTTATAGTGGTCCAAGGCCCAAATTCAATGATCCAATCTACAACAGTTGACCCTCATGTCGTGACCAACTTATGGTCACGTCGTCAGTATCAACTCGACCTAGTACCAAATCAGAGGGTCAACTCAACCCATTAATTCGATTCCAATAATCGCTACATAATTACCTAATCTGAACAAAATTGTCGGGACGGAAAGCATCCTCACATCGTGAGCGCTGCACTGACCAGCTTTGAGCAATAAGCTCTTATTTCTTCAACCATAACTTGGGACTTTCTAGAGGATCTACCATCACCCAAAGGATTATAAAAGTAAAATCTTTTTAGTAATGCATGTCCAATGCATGACTCAAACATTAACTAGGTCAAAAGAGAGAAAAATAGGATCTATACTCATGCTTGGAGTTTCAAACTATACCAAAACTCATATCCAAAGATTATATCATAGAGAATGACTCAAATATCCATAAAGTTTCCAACTTTATGGATCCCATGCATGCAATCCATCACAATCATGCAAAAAGGAGCATAGAACTTAGATCTAGTTTGCAAGAGGTAAAAAGGTATGAGATTTATGACTTAAAATGGTCCAAAAGCTCAAAAAGAAGGTAAGGTAGAAGCTAAATTGCCAAGAGGTTGTTCCACCAAGGTCTTCTTCCACTTAAATGAGTCAAAAACCACCAAAGAATGCTTTAATGATCACGAAAATGGCTAAGGAGTTCATGTTGGTCGAGATTAGGGTTTCTAGGAGGCAAGAGAGTGGGGGAGGCTAAGGATGGGAAACCTTAGCCCTCTTATTTCGTTAATTATGTGAAATATTAGGGTTTTGGTCATCAGGCCGTTCTCATGTTGTGAGCATTCATAGTCTCACGTCATGAGACTCAAAACATAGGTCACCTAGTCAACAGTCACTCACAACGATACCTCTCTTTCACACACTGTGACCTTCTTCTAAAGCTAAAATTTAAGAAATTAAGTACCTCCGTGATTCGGGTGTTACAAGCATACTCAAAAGGAACTGGAGATGAGTCTTAATGAGTTACGCCCGACAAAATTCTCAATTACACCAAATGTAATGGCCTTCCATGCAACAATTAAATATATAAAACTTAAAGAATTTACCTGGGAATCAGGTGTTATAGTGGCGATCTCCTTGCCACGACAGGGAAATTGCTCATTTCAGTTTTATTTTTATTATGTTTTTTTATCCATTTAGTGCGTGATTTTCTATTTTGTTCCATAATTTCAAGACCTTCAATGATGCAAAACCCAAATTTCACAAGCAAAGGAAGGACAAGAAGGTGGAAGAATTTAATTTAGATAAACTGACACCGAGGGAGAAGCAAGTGATCCGAAAATAAACAAAGGTTTTAATTTAGATGGAGTCTCTCCTTTTAAGAAACATTACAAAAGCAAGAGAGGGTATGACCCAAAAACCGAGTGCAAAACCAAAGAGGAAGAAGGATGAAAATGTGAAAATTTCAAAAATTGTCACTAGTCACCTGTTGTAAAACACTTGGAATATGATAATTATCTAAACACAAGGCTTAGAACTCTATTATGAGTGAAAATTGTCCAAAATATACATAAATTGCATAACTAAGTGTGTAAAAAGTTGTGTTAACTACTATAAAGGGTAGCTTATTCAGAAAGTACACTTCGATGTGATACCAGGGATATGAACTTCGTAAATGTATGACTTCGATCGAAGAAATTATGATTCTTGTAGAAAGTAAAATCAAATGCGTAAATAGATTTTGCAACGTCAAAATAGTATTAAGAGATCGGTTGAGTTTTAGCTAACTTCATACAAATGAAATTTGTAGTAATCCTCGAGATAATAACTTTGAGGCAAAGAAGGCCAAAAATGAGGTACATACGAAGAAGATATGATTTTCGAAAAATCATTTAATACGGGCTAAAAACAAAAGTTAGCATTAGCCAATGCAACCTTATGGAAAGCTATAGTACTCATACATAGCTACATGAATATGTAAGGAACGTCAGAAGCAAGATTCATATAAGAGATATATGAATTTTTAGAAAATATTAATCGTGTGTCGATCACGTTCAACGTGCACCTCTAATACCTAGATTCGTCGAGATATTAGTGACGTGGACCACCAGGAATGTGACATGTGGAATGTATTGGATGCAACCGCGATGCTCATGCTCAAAGCACACAGATATTTGCACCACATGCTGACAAAAATAAGCGCTATAAATAGAGGTCTTCACATCTTTATATTCCACACCTCAAACACTCTCTCTTCTCTCTAAATCGATCTGGAATCCTCTCTCTCTTCTTGAATGCTTGAACACCCACTTTTTACAGTTTTTAAAATGTTTTATGGGGAGGGGGAATACATGTTATAAAACTATATCAATGATTTTAAATAAATGTTTTTATTTGTAATAACAGTAGTTTATAGAAATGCATGAAACGTTAGGATATTATTATGTCTAGTAGTTAACCTATCAAAATTATAGGAATTATATTATGCCTAGTTGTTATATTGGCAAAAACTATATTGAAAGATTATACATAATTATTATGTTGACCTATACCCTAGGACAATAGAGTACCCTAGTCATTATGTTGGCTAACCTTAAGGATAAGCATGGTACTTAGCTGTTACTCTGCACTAAATGGAATTATGTAAGACAATCATATTAAAGGAAAACTAAAGGGGAGAATAATAAGATTAATAATCATACTTTATGGTTACACTAAACATGTTTCAAATGAGTGTCAATATTCATCTCTTCGCCGATTAAGTTTGGCTAACCCCATGCCTATAATTGTTAAAACCTAAGTGGGTGATAATCATATGTATAGATCTATATGTGACTGACACCCCCATATGTGGTTGCTAGCTACAACCCTTGATGGTAAAGTCACAACAGGTATAACTTTCTAAACTACATCAAAACGTCCGATGAAGCATTTAGGGGGAGGGGGAGGGATATGAAGTTGAAAGCTTAATTATAGGAACTCATTTTAACATTGTTCATCAACCTTAATTTATTAACCTACCTAAAGGAGAACACCTTGAAGTAGTAATAGTATGAAAAGATAAGTACAAAAAGGGATGATATATCTCATAGAAAAAGATAAGTTAAAAAAATAAGAATTCCATCGAATAATATTTATAAACATATTATAAAATATAAAAACGAAACTATAGGATGGATAAAACATCCATAGAAAAAAGATATATTAACAATAAATCCAATATAAACACAAGTACCATACTAGTAACTTATTGGTTGTCAATATATCTTAAGCACAAGAGAATGATAGAAGAAACGTATAACAAAGTTAGAGTAAAAGATATTATGATACTAATCATATTCATAAACAAAGATCCTATACTAAATCTTTTTAAAGAGTTTTGTCAATAAAACTATAAAAACTTGTGAAGTCACCAACATTATGTTAACAATTTTCAAAACGCATGTATTCCTAGGGAATCTTAACTGGAGAAGATCATCGCAAGGAAGGACAACAAGCATGGGAATATATGGTTATTATCATGTAAAAGTCAATGTAATCATTGTTTATTAATAAAAAGAATCATGTGTTTTTTGACTTATGCTCTGTGATTTAGGTAATCTATGTACCGTTGCACAAGTCAGCATTTCTGCCACTAGCCGAGGGTGTGACAAAGAACCTGACAACAAAACGTCGAACATTATGAGTCTAAAAATGGAAGAGTAAAATAGGAAGATGTGTGATAATAATGTCCCCGGTTTCATGAAACATGAAATTTCATCCGCGACGAACTTTGAGCTTATGGGGCACATCCTTAACATGCTCAAAGACGTTCCATTTTTTGGGAAATACCACGAGGATGCTTAAAAGCACTTCGATGAAGTACTAGAGATCATCGATTACTTCAATATCCTGAACGTGACAAAAGTAACGGTGATGTTATGACTTATTCTCGTTACACCTAAGGACGCGGTAAAGACTTAACTAAATTCATTACCACCGAGAGTGATTACAACATGGGCCTACTTGAGAATGGAGTTTATACAAAAATTTCTCACACCCTCAAAGATTGCTAAATTAAAGAAGAATATACAAAACTTCCAAAAACTCGATGAGTAGTCGATATATGAAGCTCGGAGAGAGATACAAATGAATGGTTTGTGATTACCATCAAGATGATCTAAATGTTCAATAAGAGATCTTGACATTCTATAATGGGATTAATGATTTCACAAGGCAACTTCTCGAATCCCATGGGCCTATGAAAAAGAAGAATCTGACTACAAACAAAGAGTTTATTGATGGATTTGCTAAGCACTCAAGAGAGTATCATAATCCATGAGAAGATGTTACAAGGAGAAAGTCGAATAGAGATGGATTTGAATTTTGGCATCCATAATAGCTAAATTAGACACTATGGATCAAAGGATTAAAATGATGGGGCAACCAATAATGATATACAAGTTGGGTGCAACAATTCTAGCGGGCCTCATTGAACTAAAAATTGTGATTTGGATGACAACAAAAACAAAAAGGCGCAAGCATGGTACTCGAGTGGGGATCGGTTTGACAATGATTAGAGGAAACCAAAGGAGTCCTAGCCTTAAAAATAGTACAAGTAACACAAAGAACATAAATATAGGCAACAAGGAAGGGGTTCATACCAAGAGAACAAGTTTAACCCGAAAAGAAACCCAATCTCGAAGGGGTTTTTGCTTGATTCATGTAGTTAAGCGAGAAAAGAGACAACGCCAGTGATATAGCTATTAGAGATTAGTAAGCTACTGTCCTTAATCAAAAAGTACCAATCATGAACATCGGAATACAAGTTGGGCAATTATCGAGGCTTTTACAAGAGATATTACCAGGAACTTTGCCAAGAAATACCGAGATAACCCCGTAGGCGCATGTGCTAGCTATATTCACTAAAGAAGAAAAGCAAAATGAGCCTCTAGAACTCCTTGAAACATCCAAAAACATTCAAGATCGAAGGATTGATGGAGAGGAGGAGAAACATAAAAAAACGTTTATGTCCAGCAACCACAACGTAGAGACCAAGGTGCCACATCATGACCACCGAACAAAAGTTCAGAACCCTATTTTTTTTTTCCATACAAGCCGTCATTACCATATATGTCTCGAGCCAAGCTGAAAATTCTGGAGCAAGAGCATAAGAAGTTCATAGAACAAGTGAAAAGCCTATCATTTAACATGCAATTCATAGAGTCTATTGCTTAAAATCCCAAATATGTGAAATTTCTCAAAGATCTTATTAGTAATACAGAAAAATCTAAGAAGGTGTCAAAGATGATTCTTAATGAGAAATGTTCAGCTGCTATAATACAAGAAATTCCAACCAAGATAGAGGATTTGGGGGGATTAACAATCCCTTGTGAATTTAAGAACTCGAAAAAGACAAATGCACTAGCCGATTTAGGAGCTAGAGTTAACCTAATGTCATATTCATTTTACCATAAGCTCAATCTACAAGAACTTGAAGTCCACAATAATGACCATCCTAATGGAAAATAAATCTGAAGTCCACAAGAATGGCCATCCTAATGTAAAATAAATCTGTCACATACCCTCATAGAATAATAGAATACTTGTAGCTAAAAGTTTGACATGAAGGAGGATGAAGAAGTGGCCATCATTATAGTAAGACCTTCCCTAAGCACCGCTCGAGCACTCGTTGATATTCGCGATTCAAAACTTACATTACGAGTGGATGATGAAGAAATTACCTTTAGAGTATATCCAAACTCCTAAACCCTCAAATGAAAATGGTGATAAAGACTTCTTCATGGAGAAGGTGCAAGAAGATGAGAATGGGAAAGAATCTAATGTGCTTTGGAATAAGAAAAAATGATGGAATAAGAGTTACTAGTTCGGCAAGAGCCAAAGCTCTAAGAAGAAGTAAAATCTACAAATCCCCAATCTTGAATTACAATGCTCATTGAATTTTTTGCATATACCAATCCTAAAGTAATAATATAAAGAGACAAGTGAACATCTAGAGACTGGTAATGAAGAGGGGGAAACAAAGATCGAAGATCTCACATTTCAAAAAAAGGATTTCCATGTAGAGAAGCCTTAAAAAGATGAATCAAAGGTCAAAGTAGCTCGATAAACTCAAGGAGTAAAGCGCAAGCACAAAGGAAGCACAAACAAAAAGAAGAAGGAAAACATGAAGAAGGCTTACAAAAGATGTGTGGCTGCTTATAAGAAGAAAAGACTTAGGATAAAGGAGAGCAAGGAGATCCCACTCCCGGCAATAAAAAGATATATTGGGAAGGTGCAACGTCACAATTTTTAAACCAATTTTTTATTTTTATTTATTCAAATATGTCAGAGTATAATTAAATTGTGCGAAAACATGATGTGATTGTGCATGTGTATAATCGAGCCTTGCCCTTCTCACAAATTATTCAAGTACCAAAAAAACATTTATAACTAACTACATTATCATGAACCATCATGGATTTCACCTATGAGAGTAAGACCAGGTAGTTGTGTAGTGGAGATCCATCTGTTGGTTCTTTAGTCGTTTGGCATAGTCGGGTGATTTAGTAGTATGGAATTTATACTAGTGGCTCAGTAGCCAATATGTTTGGATCAAGCTTTAGTAGGAGGTGGACTGGTTGGAAAAGTTATGGTTGTATAACAACATTTCCTTGTTGAGCTTCTTCTTAGTAGATCCTTGTTGGTTTTAAGCATGTGGAGTTACTCGCAACAGAGTTTGTGTAGGACTCTTAGATGATTTGTCAGAAGGTGTTACACTTGAGTGTGTATGGCAGTGTGGATGCCATGCGATATTTTAAGTTCGCCACTGTTACGCTTGCAGGAGCAATACGATAATGATGACTTTTCAGGAAGTCAAGTGTATATTTGAGGTCTTTTGGCTGTAATTTCCATATTTTGGTACTAGTTGGAATTCACGATCAAAATGTTTTGAGTGTTGTTCTACATAGTTTGGTGATGTTCCTAGTTAGGGACTAGAGGTACGTATGACAATGGATGATAATCAGTCTTTAGGTTTGGTGTCTAAAGTTTTAAGCTGATGGATTCCCGACTTAGTGAAATATATTGATAGAGTTGGTTATAGTCGCACCTTCAACAACTTGTTTTTTCTGTTTTGCGTAGTTTCGCTATGAGTGGGGTTGTACCATTGGGGAAAGAGAGGTTGTTGTTGTAATTGAATATTTTCAAGTGATTGAGTTATTTGTTCACATTAGTTGGGTTCTAAATGACCTCTCAAGTGTTCGAATTGAATGCTTTGATTGTAAGAAGTGGTTGGAGGGAGCATATGGGTTGTGTTTGTACCATTTTAAGAAATTATAACTAAGTCAGATTTCAAGGACGAAATCCAGTTTAAGTGAGGGAAAATTTTAATGCTCGTTTCCGTTTAGTTATTTCAAAATGAAGTTAATGAATAATGACATATTGTTATATAATTTTAAAGACTAAATTCTGAAGGTTTGACAAATGATTTAATTAATTAAAACGCATTATAAATTTAAGTGTTTAAACAATAATAATCATAATAATTAAACCAAATCAATTTATTACACATAATTAAATATTAAAGGTCCAGGGATTTATTTGTTATTTTGTAAAATTATTTTGTTTAAGGAAAGTAAGATAGCATATGTACTATCAAAAGACCAAACCTCGAGGACATTTCATGCTAATTTTAGAAATGTGGACCAAATTTTGTCTCCTAATATGTACCATCGTGCGCAGCGTGGGGGTAAGGGGTATGTGTGTGTAGTGGGGGGGGGGGGTCGTCCGTTCTATTTTAAGGCTGCAAAAAATTCGTCGCATTCGACCAAACCCTAGTTTAGATGTGTTTGTGTGTCTTGTATGCAGCTAGAGAATTAAAGAGGGGGATTTGAGCCTGAAAGTGAAAAACAGAAGGGAAGGGAGGTTGTGTGATGCTTGCAATTTTAGCCAAGACATTTAAGATCTAATAGATAATAATTGTAAATATATATCCTTGATTAGGATTATCATTGGTTGTGTGCATTGTAGACTACGTATTACAAAGCCATTTTAGTAATTTATCAGTAAGCGACGAAATGACAATCTTGATTGAAGATTATTCAGGACAAGTTTAGATGTGTTTCCATTCGATCAATTTTGATGTGTTTGTGTGTGTTGTATGCGGCTAGAGAATCAAAGAGGAGAATTTGAGTCCAAAAGAGAAAAAGAGAAGGGGAAGGAGGTTGTGTAATGCTTTCAACTTTAGGTGGGACATTTAAGATATAATAAATAATAATTGTAAATATAAATCCTCGATTATGATTATCATTAGTTGTGTGCATTGTAAACTATGTATTACAAAGCCATTTTAGTAATTTATCGATAAGCGACGACATGACAATCTTGATTGAAGATTATTTAGGACAAGTTTAGTTGTGTTTCCGTTATATTTTAAGGTTGCAAAAAATTCCTCCCATTCGACCAAACCCTAGTTTAGATGTGTTTGTGTGTGTTGTATGCAGCTAGAGAATAAAAAAGGAGAATTTGAGTCTGAAAGAGAAAAACAGAAGGGGAGGGAGGTTGTGTAATGCCTGCAACTTTAGGCAAGACATTTAAGATATAATAGATAATAATTATAAATATAAATCCTCGATTCTGATTATCATTAGTTGTGTGCATTGTAGACTACGTATTACGGAGTCATTTTAGTAATTATCGATAAGCGACGAAATGACAATCTTGATTGAAAATTATTTAGGACAAATAATCTTGTCGGAAAATGTAAGAATTGTAATATGAATCTCGTATACATGAAGCACACTCAAATTCGACTTCATATGCGAAAGTTATCAACTTCCAAAAGTTTCACAATCAGACAGTGTATCAAAGATACTGAATTGGAGATGGGTTTCTTATTAGCTTTAGTATTCTAAATAAGAGTCGTATTAGTCACAAAACCAAGAGAGTGCATATAGAGAATCCTCAAATTTAAATTCATAAAATGAAGTTCTGATTTTTCTATTTAGCACAACAATGTGCACACGGATATCGACTTTTAGATTGGTTGATTATTAGCCGAATCAGTCTAAACGGGAATTGAAGATCTCGTTAATAGGAACCCGACAATATAAAGACAGTCGGGAACGGACGTCGAAAGAGAGAGTTATGTATTTTGAACGGACTTTAACAATCTAAGCTTGTTAAAAGTATAATTTCGAAAAAATAAAGTCAAAATTAGTTGTCAGAGTCTAAACAAAAGTTGTAGATCTCGTCGATATCTATGAGTGGATATAAAATCCATCGAAAACGAAGCTTGTATGAGCAAGTTATGAATTTTATAAAGAAAACATAAAATTTCATTCATCGCCATGTACACAGACAACATGCTTGACACACACTAACACACCACCTAGAATGCGACACGTCGGACCACGCAAAAAGCGACATGTAACCTTTTTCCAACCAGATGTATGACGTACACCTTATTTATGTGTGGCGCGCACTCATTTCTTCATCTATAAATAGATCTCCGATTTCAGTCATTTTTTACACCTAATTTCCTTCGAATCTCTCTGAAGTAGCTTCTAACTTTTAGTCCCTTTTAATCCCGAGTTTTCGTTCCCTTCGGCGAGAACTGAAGTGTCAGACAACTGGTGAATAGAAGCTCCCGGATCAGAGTTATGCCAACGTAATTCCCAATTTTAATTAGATTACTTTGTTAGTTAAGCTACACTTATTTTCATTAAGTGTAACTTTTAGTTATAATCATAGTCGTTATTATGAACTTATAATCAAGATTTATCAGTGATTCCAAGTCATTATACTGATTGACCTACATACATAAGTGATGTCTAGGTTGGACTTAGTGAGGTATCTAAAGTGGGATTTCCAAATAATATACTCTTTATACCAAATGGACCTACCTCCGATATGATCCTACCAAGTTATTACTTACTTGATGGATGATGATGTAGACATTGTGATTATTGAGGAATCTTGACTATAATTATTATAGTCGCCATGATTATGAAACTAGACTAAGGCTTAGTGTTACATACGTCCATGTCTCTTCGAAAGTGAGAAGCGAAGCGTTGTCAAAATCGTCAACCACCCATTTTCATCAAGTGAGTGCATAGTCCCTTTCATGAAAATGATTTAATACAAGTATTAATTAAAGTATTAAATATTTGTTGGTAGTCTTATGTGAATTATATGCTTATTTCCTGGATTATATGGTATGATATATGTATATATATCATGATATGTGTGAATCGAATATGGTTCTATTTTATGATTGGATAAAAAGATAACTCTATATAATAATATTAAAAGTAGCATTGTTAAGAAGATAAATGAAAAATAATGCCTAATACTCTATAGGGAATGTAAATACCCTAAACATAGGTTAGTGTCATCCAAGAAAAGAGTTGGTATTAGAAGTTGGTTACATGCATTGTAATCTAGTATGGGGATAAACTTAGATGTATGGAAGATACCTAATTGAATTTGTTTTGATATTGGGAAGTCTCATTAGGAGAATGTGTGTAATCTAGGAAAAGAGAGTAAAATTATGTTCCTTGACACTCTCTGGTGTCATGATCGGTAGGTCTGTATGGGAGTACATTATAGTATTCCCATTTGATAACGGTAAATGGTAGGTCCTATTCTGACAACTATAATGGCATGTCTGGTCACCTCCACAAGTAGGTGAAAATACTTGATCATTCTAGATAATCTTATGAATATGTTGGTTGCATGAGCTCATTACTCACTGAAGTAGATGAAATGGGATACCATATTCATCAAATACTCTGATGACCTATATATCTTTATGAATACACCAGCCTAGGAAGCCCTTAGGTGAATAGTCAATCTATTTAACTGTTCATCAGGAGAGATAATTTCTCCCTGATAATCTGTGAGGATCGATAGGAATGGGTACGTGGGAGTGTAAGCTTATATGGATATTGTATGCTACAATTGATTTTGCAGCTCTGATAATTTAGGAATGTTATCATAACAATATTGTTGGGATTCCAATCTCTATGCATCTTATCAGGTTTCCTAACTTGACCTAGTTAGTTTACATTCATCACATGTATCAAGATTTAAGCTACTGTAATTTCATTAAGATATTGAGTGATTAAGAGACAGTTTGTAGTAGAGTTCAGGACCATTAGGTCGTTACGCTAGAACATATATTTATGTATTGATTTTGATATCCTTAGCGTTTTATTAAATTGAGACAATCACTTGTACTTAAAAGTTTTCACATATAGCAAGGAATTCCATACCAATGATAATATAAGCATAAAGAAAGTTTTAAATGGTTTCCAAATTTAGAGGATGTCATAGGTTGTCATCGTCAATAGCTCTCTGGAGTTCGTTAAAACACCATTAGACGTCGTCGGAGCTCAGTCAAAGGAATGTAGTTCCTAGAAACCATGGAATGGCGGTGGAAGATGTTGGTGTTGTTGTTTGGAACCTTTTTAGGTAAGAAAACTCATTTTCTTTCAATCCAACTCTCTTCTTCCTCTTGTTTCTTTACTGAGTGATGCCACTACCATCGTAGTTGGTAACATAGGCCATCGGAGGTCACTCCTGCGCCACCACAGGCCACCGTGGGTTGGTTGTGGGTGGTTCCTTACTTCCTAGCTAGGTTCTTAAAGTTTAAGGAAGACACCCTTCACTTTTCTTTTTCCAGCAAGATGTAAAGATAGTACAAGAGCATGTTTTTCGAAAAAGAAATGGTACAAGCATTTATAGCAAAGATGATTATGAAAGGATATCATGTGAAGGTACTTAACTTACCATTACGAGTTCAAGCTTCTGATTATGGATTTAAATATGTAATTCAAACTTATTTAATTTGATTTGGACTTTTAGACATCGTTTGATTTGTTGACCAACTAGTATTTCCACTAAAATGGGTCATGGGGATTTTGGCATAAAGAAAGCTGGTAAAAATGAAATCAGTTTTACATATGGCGTTCATTGGAATATTCGAAAGAAAATTTCTGTTGGAAATTGTGATTTCTAAAACAAAAATGGTATGGACTTTACCATCAACTTAATTGACTTAAAAAGAGCTAATTATAGTATATTGTAAATAGATATACCGTTTTTCATTGAGTTGGTTGTAATTAATCAGTAGTTTGTATTTTAAGGTAATTTAAATAGATCAGGTAGATATTATTTAATTAGTCTTAGTTGAATTTAATTATTTTATGTCAAGTAAGGATATGTTAAATTCATAAAGCATTAATTAGCATAATGAATATATTTGTGGGGTAGGTTCATTAAGATAATTAACTAGTACATTTAAAAGTAGAGCATTTAGAGTAAATATCATTGAATCGGGAATTTAAATCAACAACTGGATGTAAGAAAATGTTATTTATATAAATTTTATTAATTAGTAGTTGAAATATGAGCTAAGTAGAGATTATTGATATGAGAGTGGTGCTCAGAGATCTGTACGATGCTTCATGTGAGTTCTTTCTCACTGTACTCGGGGGTCGAAGGCACCAATGTTGGCCCTCTAGACTTTGTATGTATCTTGGTATATAGATTGTGGTATGATATAGAGATTGAATAGTCGGTAGATCTATATGATTTGTTATTTTGTTGGGTATTACTTGTTATTTAATTATGTGTGTATGGCGATGTATTGCGGTTAGGTTGAGGCGGTCCTACTTCGTGCTAAAGGAAATGATACCTGGGGCGCTCCGTATTGGTTGTAGGCCTTGCGAGGCGGTCCAGTCAGGTCGAAGGCCTGGAGAGCGGTCCAAATAGGCTGTAGGCCTTGTGAGGCGTTCTAGTCGGGCTGAAGGCTCGTGTATGCATGTTGTTATATGTTTGGTTGTATGTTGTATTTTGGGGGAGACTCACTAAAATTTTGTTTAAAGTTTGATATTATGGTTTCACGTTTATCAGATGATAGGGGAAAGGCAAAGGCTTGATTATGCGCATCATCCTCATATATTCTATTAATAAAATGTTTTTGGGATACACTAAGGATTTTAGAGCACATATTTTGTATGACTTATGGATTATTGTATGGTTTTGAAAATGAAAATTTTTACTATGATTTTTGGGAAGTTACACGACATGTAATTGTATTCGTTTGATAATCAGTTAATATTGGCAGAAGTTCTTCCTTAACTAATAGTACGGTGAAGTGGAAGGAATTTTAGTAAAAGAGTATAAGAAGTTTACTATATTCTTGATAGGTCATATATTCATAAGATAATGTAATTGTAAAGATGCAAAGTCCTAGTGGAGTCTAAGAAAATCTGTTATATATGCTCGTTGGGACTCATACACATGTTTTTTTAGCGATTGTTATATGTAGTGTCGGAAGTGAGAAACTGCGAGAAATATTTTGGGACGGGTATGAGTAGGTGTGAAAGGTAGTAAAGGCCTATACTATCCGAAGCACAAGATTCGCACCTAGATCAGGAAGTGTCGCAAAGTTCCAAAGGCACTAGTAGTTAAGTATATAGTGTGGCTAACACTATGAATTCATTATGCTTTATATCTTTTATTACATATTATATGGTGATTTATAGGAGAGTGTCTCTAAGATTGGGTCAAAGTGGCCATAAAAGATCGAGCCCGAATAAAATAGAATTGCATACATAAGTTGGTTCAGAGAACCTCGTCAGATATATTACCGACTTTGGTCATAAGAAGTAGGGACAATTGGAACGCATCAAGGTGATAGTCCTAAAAAAAAGAATGATGGAGTGGATCAAAGAATTTTCATTGTCCCTAATAGTTCAACTATGTGAGCAATACCCACGTATACCATTTCATTTTATGTATGTGTTAGTGCATTTCTAGGCAAATTTGTGCTTGTGACGACTTTATCCTATTTTGGTCGTGATATGCAAGGAGACCGCTTATGGTAGTTAAGTGAAAATGCTAGAATGAGAATATAGAAAATCATTAGACATGACCAACACGAGTTTCTTCAAGGTCAAAAGGAACTATAAATGACATAGGCAATGCTAGATTAGATTTATGCTAGTTACGAGCAGAAGCAGATGAGGGGTCGAACCCAAGTGGGGGAGAATCGACCCTTAAGACGAAAATACAATGGGTAGTTCAACTTGTGATATCGACATAAAGGTCCCAGAGAATTGAAAAACCAATAGGCGAGGGTTGTTATTTTTGATTTTGTTGTACGAGCAACAAAGAAAGGAAGTGTTCTGCAAGAATACATATAGGCTATGATTTTCTTAGAGCGCTTCTCGAGGAAAGGTTGATCTTCCCTCTTAATATTTTTTATAGGATTTAGGGATTTGCCAAATTCCCAGGTGCAGATAAGATTTTCAAGAGAACCATTTAGGTTCGTACCTTCACTGATGAGAAATATATGCTCACATCAGAGGCTCATGAACTCAATAGGTAATGTAGCTTGCCATAAAGTGTGTCGAGTACTATTGGGATACATGAGACTAAGAAAGCTTAGTTAAGCATGTAGTCAAGACTTAGTTTCCCTATGCAAAAAGACGAAAATCGTAGGATCAATGTCAAGAAGAAAGCATTTTCGTAGTATGAACGTTTCAAGTCATCAGATAATATGCATATAGAGACGCCTAGAAAAGGATCAATTGGGATGTACCATGTCAATTCAGGGAGGTGGTAGTGCTTTGAAAGGGTTGTGGATGTGTCATCCATAGGATTGATAGATCAACTTGTTGATCCAGGTTCAACCAAACAGTCTTGATGTTATGAATAGTAGTTAAAGATAACTAAGAGTCCCTAGCGTAAATTGGCAAGAGTTCAATTTTAGGAGTGACTTAGTGTTAAAACTGATGGGTTTTGTAGGTTACTAAAACATGTAAAGCGGAAAATCTTAACCCTTAAGTTCATATGCAACCTACTTTGGATCTAGTTTTTCTCTAATTGATAGCAACATACTATGAACTTCAAGAAGCCTAAAGGAACGATATGAAAATCAAAATTCATGAATTAGTGTCTACGTACCCTTATATATGTTATAACAAATAAATCTTTGATCCTTTCCTTTGCTCCTTTTGAAAGCTAGCACCAAAAATATGGATGTCTCTAATGGTTCACACCCAAAACCCTAAAAATTAGATGACAAAAGGAGAGTGGAGAGGGCATAGAAATTTCGATCCTATGCTCCTTTAAAAGGTATTAACGAAATTTGCAAGCTAATTGGTCATATCTATGGATAGGGGATCTCAAGGATAAACCGTGATTTCAATTTAAAATAATATTATTTTAATCCAATTCAAATCCTTACCCTATCAGCTATTAGGAACATTCGAAAAACCCTATCAAGGGTTCTCCAAATTTTCCAACATATGGAAGGTTATGGAATCCTTGTCTTGTTCAACTTTTGAGCAATTACAACTCAACCGTTGCAGTTTCAATTAAGTCTAATGAATCTTAAACTAATTCCAATTAATTTCTGAGTAATTCAAAATTTAATTTTTATTCATTTCATATAAACTTATTAATCAAAAAATAAATTTACAAATCAATTTTTTTATTTCTAATTAATATATTAATCGTGTAAGATATTCACAAATTATATAATTTCTAATCAATATATTAATCATATAATTAACTAACAAATTATATCTTCTCCTTACAAGCATCATTATAATCAGTTTCTAGTTTATAAGGGCAACCTAAAAAGGAAGTTGCTTTTAATTACAAGTATATACTAATTTTGTTATGATCTTAGACACATTAATCTAATAAAAGTTGTGTAAGCATTAGTAGTTGTTAGAGATTAAGTTGTAAAGACGCCTCGTGAGATTTAAATAAACGATAGAGCTGCAAGGAAAAGATCTAAGGATTTCCTATAAGGTTTAGAACTGCAATAAGTCAGTAGAATATTTTAATCAACAAAATAAATTTACAAATCAATTTTTTATTTCTAATTAATATATTAATCATGTAAGATATTCACAAATTATATAATTTCTAATCAATTTATTAATCATATAAGTAACTAACAATTTATATCTTCTTCTTACAAGCATCATTATAATCAGTTTCTAGTTTATAAGGGCAACCTAAAAAGGAATTTACTTTTAATTACTAGTATATACTAATTTTGTTATGATCTTAGATACATTAATCCAACAAAAGTTGTGTAAACATTAGTAGGTGTTAGAGATTAAGTTGTAAAGACGCCTCGCCAGATTTCAATAAAAGATAGACTTGCAAGGAAAAGATCTAAGGATTTCCTATAAGGTTTAGAACTATAATAATTCAGTAGAATATTGTTGAGGAACTGTTCAAGCATTTGGGATTCAAAGTTTCGATTGGAGATAGAGTACACAAAAGGATCGTAAGCAATTAGTATAAATTCCTAATCTCGTTCGTTTAGTTAAGAGTCACATTAGGTAAGTCGTCGAGTACAACTACATATGTGTCATTGGTCTTCAGGTTAAGCTACGATATTAGCTTAGTTATTCCATTAGTCGATAAGCATAAGATTTAACAGAAAACTAATATCGAATTCCAACGTTTATAGGTCGTAATAAGTAGATTTTAGCATATGTACACTGTAGATTAAGGACCTCTAATCTGTTGTAGCCTCAAAAGTTTTAAAGGAAAAGATTTGTTGTATTAAGTAGATATCGAGAAAGGATGATGATTGGGTTTGTTAGCAGGACAGTCGGATAATGGTGGTGGTTCTTTAAAACCACCAAAAGGTTGATCGCGAGTCCTCATGCCCAAGGATGGATGATGACAAGAGCGATCTGGCATCATAATCCTAGTAGTTGGATGGTGTCATGACGTATCATGAGCGGGCATAAGAACAAATTCCTCAAACCAATAGTGGTACCAAGATATACGAAAAATAGTTAGAGCCTAGCAAGAGGGCTATTAGTGACCTAGTGTTCGTTATAATCTAGTAGGTTGGAAGATAAGCAAACCTTATTATGAGTCCATCACAAATATTAGAGTGTTGTTCATGTTTTTTCAAGCCTGCAAACATGTTATAGTAAGTATGATTAAAATTTAGGATGTTCGTAGAGAAACCGCTTGCAACCTAGATTTGTGTTTTTTAAGGGTATGCCATAAACCTTTTAGAGGCATGTACCATGAATTGGATTCCGTTAGGATGTCGTATATAATTTCCATGGTTATTTACTTCATAACAAGTTGACTGTGTCGACATTTTACATTTGAAGGTGATCATCAATTGTAGCATAAAATATCTAGAAGTCCAGACCAACGATTTCTCGGTTTGGAAGACTTTGTGAGATGTCCGGGAGTATGCATAAGGTAGAAAACAAAGTTCTACGTGGAATATCAATGTTCCATGCTTGGAAAAACCACGAGTTGACATCAATAAGCTCCAATAAGATGACGTCTAGGTACGCTAGCAGTAGGATTTCGGGAACCAAATCTCTATAAGTGGGGGATAGTTGTAACACCTCATTTTCGTCTGACAGTATAAATGACCAGTTATGTAAATAGAAGTTTTTTTATATAGAACTATTTAGCATAAATATTATTGATGAAAGTTATAGTAATCGAAAAAGCGAACCGGTGCATCTAAAGAACCTCCAAATATGACTTCGTGTGAGGAAGTTATAAATTATCGAAGTTTTGGTATAATAATACGCGACACTGAAATCACAATGGAAATCGGTCATATTTTAGCCAAAAAATCTAAATGAGAGTTGAATATCTCGTAGATACAATTCTATCGACATAAAGCCAATCCAAAATACAATTTGTATTGAACAATTGTAGCTATTATACAGACTTTACCAACCTTAGCCCAATAAAAATATAAATTTAAAAATAAAGAGAGAATTAGCCGAAAAAGTCTTAATGTAAATTGTAGTACTGTTGATAGCTACACAATCATATAAATAATGTCAGAAATGGAGCTCGTATGAGAAAGATACGATTTTATGTAGCTTTCAAAAAGCGCCCTATGCTGGTAGCCGTGGTGCACGCTTCTAGAAGAAGGGGGTGTGGACTACAGGGAGCTTAATATGTGGCACAATTCTAGAGAAACAACATAGCAAGGGTGCGCAACGTGCTCCTTGAAAGGGGACGTGCGTCGCAAAATCCTCCTATATATAACAGTCTGTGCCTCATTCTTTCTCACTCCAAACTCTCCCATCTCTCTCTCTTTATCTCTCTCTCTCTCTCTAAGATTCTAATTCTCTTGGGTTTTTAGGATTCTATAGATTTCTACTTCATTGAGGCCCTGTAGCATTAGAGAGCCAGATAGAAAGAAGTGCTCAGGTCAGAGTTCTACAAGCGCAAATCCCCGTTTTAGCTAGAAACTCCTATAAGTTGAGCTGCACTTACTATGCTTTAGGTGTAACTTATGTTTTTATTCATAGTCATTGTTATGAGTGCATAAATAAGATTTATCAGTAATTCATGTCATAATGCTAAATTATCTACTTACGGGAGAGGTATCTAGAATGGGCATGTTGGCTTGGTTGTTGTATTTCAGAATGGCTACCAGTCAAAATGGTCCTGCCTCCCAAATGTCCTGCCTTGTTGATACATATTTGATATAATTGTTTGTATTCATTGCATTATTGAAAAATCTATCTTTCATTACCATGTCATCATAGATTAATAAGGTATAATATTATATGTTAGTACTTGTTAGGCGCATTGCCCGCCAATTGGATCCCCAGTTGGGTCACCATGATAATTTTCAATTGTCTAAGTAATTTTCCAAGTGAGTTATCTCAACATACTATGTAATTTAATATATGTTCATGTATGTTCGGATAGAGAACAAGCAGAGTAGAGATGACGGAATAATCTCTATGTGCTTAATTATAAATGTACTTGAAATTGGTAGAGTAGAATGTATAAATGTGTTTGTACTTGTAGAGTTTAATGTGTAGTCTCTATGTGGGTAAATGTTGTGATATTAGATTTAGTTAGGGATGATGGAGGAACGAAAATGAGGTCAGGATCCTATAGGCCCGCGTGTTGACGAAATGGCATATATGTCGTATGTACACATAAGCCTGCATGTTGACAAAATGGTATGTCGGTCGTAAGTACACATAAGCCCATGTGTTGATGAAATGGGATGTAGGCTATAGGTGCATATAGACCCATGTTGAAGAAATGGCTTGTAGGTTGTTAGTACATGTAGACCCATGTTGAAGACGAAATGCATGGCCGTAAGCTTTGTGGTATATGGTATTTTGGGGAATTCACTAAGCTTTGTATTCATGTATATGTATTATGGTATATCGTGTTTTGGGGAATTCACTATGCTTTGTGCTGACCCCGTTAGTTATCAAATTTTTACAATTTCGTTTGGAATTCTAGCCCAACCCATGTTATAACCCATATCATCGAGTTTGATGCTCTAGCTCCAGGATATTCGAACTAACAAACAATCTATGAAGTTGACTTTGAAGGCTTGTTCCAACCCTCAAAAACAAATCTTGATTTAGAATATAGAACAAGACAAGCCTTATCAACCAAACCGTTTCAACCTTCTCAGGTTGAGGGGGAGAATGGTCAACCTTCCTTTGAATCAATTGTGGATGGATTCCAAGACGCAGCTGCTGAATTCCATTCCAATCCTATCAACAACCATGATAATTTAAATTTCATCGATTTCCCACCTAATGATGATGTCAACCTATGCGGTTCAGAAGTTTAGGGGGAGCATCATCCATAAGTTCAAACTATTCAAGGGGAGCAACACAACCCCATTTTTGATATAGGATCATCTGCTGCACAAGAACTTTCGAGACTACTTGTCTGGACTAAGAATCATCCTCTGAACCAAGGTGTACAAAATCGTTCTGCCACAAGTGTTGAAAATGAATGTCATTTCTCAGCATTTATCTCAATGCTTGAACCAAAATCCATCAAAGAAGCACTAGAACATGCTGATTGGATTACAACCATGCAGGAAGAATTGGCAGATTTCGATAGAAATGAAGTATGGACTCTCGTCCCTCCACCTCAGAATCATCCCATTGTTGGTACTTGATAGGTGTTTCACAACAAACTAGACGACGCAGGAGTCATCATTCGGAATAAAGCAAGATTGGTGGCAAAAGGATTCACACAGATCGAAGGGCTTGACTACGATGAGACCTTTGTTGATGTTTCCTGACTTAAAGCTATCATAATTTTTATTGCTTGTGCTGCTCACAAAGGCTTTAAGGTTTACCAAATGGATGTCAAAAGTTCCTTTCCATATGGTGAACTTGATACATAAATATATCTCCAACAGTCCCCTAGTTTTTTCAATCTGTCATATCTGAACTACTGCTACAAACTCCAAAAAGTTCTTTATGGCCTCAAGCAAGCTCCTCGCACCTCGTACGAGACCCTCACCGACTTTCTCAAGCATTCAGGTTTTCAAAGAGGTATTCTCGATCCTACCTTGTTCAGAACCTCAAATGGAAAACGTCTCATGCTTGTCCAAATTTATGTTGACGACGTCATTTTTGGATCCATCGATTCATCAATGGTTGCTGACTTTGCTAAGTTAATGGTTAGTCAATTCCAAAAAAGTAAGAATCGAGAACTAAGCCTCTTCCTAGGTCTCTAAGTCAAACAGACCAACAGAGGAATTTTCATTCACCAAGAGATGTATATTTCAGAACTTCTCAAAAAGTACTCGATGGACACCTGTGCCTCTGCCAAGGTACCTTTGGGTTTCCGACAAAAAATATTTTCGGACCCATCTGGTGTTGCAGTTTATGAAAAGAAGTATAGGGGAATGACTGGATCCCTACTCTACCTTACAACAAGTCGTCCGGCCATCATGTTCTCAACATATTTGTGTACCAGATTTCAAGTCAATCCAAAGATGTCTAATCTCTTGGTTGTTAAGCAAATATTTAGATATATAAAAGGTACAAAGAATCTCAGAATCTGGTACCCAACAAACGAGAGTTTCCTCCTTCAAGCATATTTCGATTCAAACTATGGTGGTCTTCATTGGACAGAAAAAGCACATCTGGTGGCTATCAATTTTTAGGTGGTTGATTGGTCAGCTGGTCATCTAAGAAGCAGAACTGCATTGCACGCTAAACAACCGAAGAGGAATACGTTGCTACTGATAGCTGTACATCTCAAGTTCTTTGGATGAAATCTCAGCTCTTGCATTTCGGTTACCTGTTTCAACAAATCCCAATCTATTGTGATTCTCAAAGTGTCATTGCAATCTCATACAATCCAATTCGGCACTCTATGACGCAGCACATCGACATACGATACCATTTTCTTAAAGATCATGTTTTAAATGGTAACATCGAACTTATTTTTGTTCCATCTGACAATGAAATCGATGATGTCCTTACTAAGGAATTATACGAAACCAAATTCAATGGTTTTCTGAGCAAAATAGGTTTGATGATACATGATCCTCAGTTCTTTCAAGTGGTTTGTACTCTCTGATGGCAACATCAGAAAGAAAACTAGTTCAGAAATTAAAAAAACATTCTCATCTCGGAACTATAGCCTCTTAGAATAAATAGGGTCATTTTATGTATCTTTTCATCTAACCACCTCTTGGAATTGTAAGCTGTATAGCTCATCTAATCACATGAAGTCCATGACCAATATAGTCACATTGGTACTATTTTCACCTCAGAACTTAATTCATAAGATCATCCCAGAATTCAACTCTAGAATGGTATTGAACTCTCTTTTATTCAACTCCGGAAGTTTCTAAATTTCAACTCTTGAACTTTTCATATTTCAACTCCGAAACTTTTCAAATTTCACTCCGGATGTTTTCAAAACTCACCCCGGAATCTCTTCAAAATTTAGCTCCGAAATCTTTTCAAAACTCACTCTGGATTCTAATGAAATTTTCACTCCGGAGTCTTGGCTCCGGAATTCTTAAAAATTCATTTTATAACCTATCTCGGACCTTTTTCATGTTCCAAGATCGCTCAATTTCATCCCGGACTCTACATGATAAGAAACCATTTTCAAAACATTCTGGAACTCCATTGTTCCAAAATCAAAACACATAATGAAGTCCAAAAGGTTTTCAGGTGAAATGTTTTTTACCGTTTACTTTTTGATGATGCTTATCTTTCCACCCTCGAAACTCGCTCCATGTTTTTTACCGGTTACTTTTTGATGATGCTTATCTCTCTCACTTCAATCCATTGGAATCTTTAGTCACTGCAAGTCAACTCACCCAAATACGACAACTTAATTAATGCGACCCATTTCCTTTTTCAGGTTTCATCATTACACCTCTAACCCGATGTGTTTCCTTAAATTATATAAACCCTCCTCAAATTCTCTTTTACTCTTTATGTGCACAAAAACTTAATTCTTCTTCTTTTATCTCTCCGAACTATGTTCTTCAAGCATTTATCTTCTGCAACAATGGTGTCTTCATCTCCTTCCAAAATCACCCAAACCGCACCTAAAACTGCTAAATTTGTCCCCAAAAAGAAGTCATTGAAAGGTTCATCTTCTTCCATGACAACAAAAGCTTTCCTAAGAGACACAACCCAACATTTTTCTTTCGATCCAGACGACTATGATGAATCAATCCGCGTTATGATAGAGTTCATTTCTCATCACCCGATTACTGTGTCACTTACCAAGATACTAGATCCACCTATTCTAGTCTGTTTACAATGGTGTTCTTGAAACAAAAATTATTTGAGACAGAATCATACCCATTCACAAATCAACATTCTTAAAAGCCATCAGTGTGAAGGAAAACCCAACAAACTTCATTGTCGAAGAACCCACAATTGAAGAGTTTTAGTCATTCTTGAATCACATCGGGTAAAGTGAGGAGTTCAAAGCCAAAAAGTTCAAGATATCAGTGGTATCATGTTTATTGATTGTTCTTATGCTTTTCATCGTAAGGGGATTATAAGGAAAACATGGAGGAACGGATTCTCTAAGCAAAGACTAGTTGTACGTGGTGATTAGCATCTTCTCAGGAAAGAACAATGTGGTGGATCTTATTGAAGTGTTATGACAATACTTCTAGAAGTTAGATGATTACTAGAACACATGCTATCCATTATACCGTCCATGTCCATTTATTTAAAACAACATATAGAGACTTCGATTTTGTATGGCCCTACACAATCTACCCATGTCTCTGTTGAGCCCATATCGGACATGGCCAAGCCAGTTCCATCAGGAGTCAAGAAAAAGAAGTCCGCCAAGCGAAAAACATCCCCCTCAAATCCAAAAGCTAGAAAGATAACCAAATTCGGTTCCTCCTCTCAAAAGGAAGGAACCAAGGACATTCATGCTGACTCTGGCCATCCTTCTAACCCACCTACCCACTCTTCTGAAGTACCCATCGGAGCTTCAATATCAAAAGCACACACACATGGGGAGTCTCCTAATAATCCACCCTCTCCTTCCTAACAAGGTGATGTTGATGTTGACAAAAGTTCCTTGCCCTCCTGGAACAACCCCATGAGTCTCATTTGATATCCCAATTTCTTCTACACAAGCACGGTCCAAAACCCCTGTACCGGAACACATGCAAAGGTGTCCGAACTCGATTCTAAACTTGATGCAATTCTTTCATCCTTGTCCGATGTCACCAAATCCTCTCCAACGGTTGTTGAACTTGAAGCTCAGCTTGATCAGCTTATCTCTCTTTGGCTAAAGCATACTGTAGAAGAAGTGGAAAAGAAGTACAATGAAACCCTGGATCACTACCTTGACACCATCAATACAATGCTCAAGGTCCACGACGACATGATTGGGGCAATGAATGAACTGATTAAGCAAAAACATGTTCGTCATGAGAAACAAATTTAAAGGATGGAGAAGGGGATTAAAAAGAAGGATGAGATGAATCTCATCATGCAGAAGGTTCTAATCAAGCTCCTCGGGGCATGATGGAACATCGTGGATGTTCCCAATCACAAGTTCAACGAGATGCTCTCCATTCTATCCAAGCTATTTGATCATCTTAAAGCTCAGGCTCCCACAGTTGAGGCTTATGATGCCCTGACACTACAGCTCAACACCAGTTTTCAAAAGGTGTTTGACAACCCTGGAAACATGTCTAGGAGTTTAGGAATTTACTATGCTTGCTCCAGTTGCCGGACCTTCCATTGAAATAGGGGTAAAAGGACCCAGTTTAAGAACACAACCCTAGAAACCTGTCTAGGAGTTCAGACTCCGAGATGAAAGCTCTGATAATTCTCTACAAATCCTTTCAGGTTCTCCAGGTGGTGATGATGATAATGATGATGATGATGATGATGATGATGATGATGATGAAAGTTATGAAGAAGATGTGTATGTTAAGAACGGAGTAGTAGGACTTCCAGCTCCAAGGAAGTATCCTACTAAAGTACTAACGAAGGAAGAGTAAAGAATTTGGTCAGCAGTCTCTTGGCTATCTACCCTGGATGATGTTCTTCAAAGACGCATAGAAGTTTCCAAGGCAAAAACCAAATTAAAGGTTGACGCCTTCTGAGCCACTCCTTTAATGTTACCTCCAATTCCCTATCCCAAGATTTCTCCTATAGATGAAGGCTCTCCACACCAGAAGCCAGATAATATTCCATAAGACCCCTACCTTCCTCTCCTACGAGATTTTGTCAATGATAATATGCAACATATTCTTTCCGTCCTCATCAAACAAAAAGATAAGGGAAAGAAGCCTATCTCGGAAGATCACTTCTTTGATTGCGGTAGTAGAGGAATAATTGTGTTAGGGAAAAGAGTTGTGGTAGCAAAAGAACAAGTTCCGATAGACAAAGATGATTGCGGATAACCTAAGTTTAAAAGGGTCACTTTTTGCTTTAACAGAGGGACCTTTCAGCAGAGGACAAAGAGACTAACATTGCTGACTTGGGTACTAGAATTTAGGAGAATCATGAGGTGTTCGAAAAGTGTGGGGGAACTCATAGATTTTCGTTTCACAAGTTCAAGTGTTTCAAGTGTACGAAAAGAGGGCATGTGCAACGAGCTTGTAAGAAGGATCATATATACTTTCACTATCACCTACCAGGTTATTTCAGGTCCAACTGTCCTGCATTGTAGGCTGAGGGATTTAAGGTCCCAACGCTCATCGTTCCTCAGGATGTCAAGGTCGATCCACAAGAAATCTCTAGTATGTAATTTGAACCACAATTTTGTATTGATATTATGGCGAAATTGTTATTGATCGATGTTGTAATTGTCTTGGAATCTTGTTGGGTGTTAGTAAGTAGTATCTTCGGGTTAGTTCTTTGTGTTTCCTGAATTATGTATTGTGAATCTTCATATGCCATTTTGCATGCCAAGAGTCATCGATGAGTCGTTTCTTGCTGGATGGGATTAAGTGATCCAGTGGGTTGTTCCAGTTCCTTGGGTGGATCTGATTCAGGGGTATGGATTGTAAGATCTATGGTCAAAGTAGTAGGAATAGTTCATCAGCGAAGTCGGGGTTCGGGCATGATATCATTCATTCAGGTAGGACCAGCAGTTGTCCATGAGAGAACCTTTGGGTTCAATCACTATTGTTGCTAAGGAAGGAATACTGGAATAGTATCAAGGAGATGGTGATGCCAGTCGGATGAGTCGTTAGGTCATTGGAAGTATCAGGGGAATTTTATTATCACCAAGGATTGTAGATGGTACAAATTCAGGGTTTCATATGAGGATGATTAGTTAGGGTAAAGATTTTCCAATTCAGAGAAAGGATTGTGGTTTTTAGTCACTAGAATATAGGGCTTAAATATTTAGTACCGTACCATGAGAAGAGATTGAGATTATCGGATTTGCTAGGATTTCGGGGAGCATTCTTCTGGTATTCAAGAGTTGGAAAATTATCGAGATCGGATAGTAATGGTACATTATTCTTGGAAGACACAGATCATAGTTAGTTCATGAGGATAAGATGGGTTGGGAAACCAACAAATTCTATGCGATGGGAGAACTTCGGTGAATCCAAGTAGGGGAGAATCGATAAGAATCTTCGGGAGCTGACTCAGATGTGGAACTAGGGTAAGTTTCATGTCCCAGTGAAGAGGAAAGCGACACAAGTGGCTGTTTGGATTGAAGTTGTGTAAGTTGGGAGTGAAGTTGTGTAAGTTGGGGATTCATGTGCGTGTAGAGTTTGTGATATATTTTTACATATTTAGAGGATTCAACGAGTGTGTACCAAGCTTTATAACATTTTGAAATGGAGTATCAAGCAACTTCAAACTAACTTTGGGCGATATTCGACTTCTAGACCTACAATACCCACGACGTGGAGACACACTTGCCACGCCATGGAGGATTATTTATTCATGACTAAGCAACGTCATTTTTCACACTTCACTATGTGGTAGAATATTTTCCATGACGTGAAGCCGATATTGATCACGATCCTGAAGACGTCGAACTCAATGTCACGACGTGGTCGACACTTTCCCACGTCGTGGTTAATGTTAATATTGAAGAGTTATATATTTTTCACCACAAGTCAAAAGTAGTGTTCTTGATTCATTTTTCTAATACATTTAGAAACATCAAAGTCCAACTTCTAGCAGCATTCAATATGTCAAAGCTTACACACTTCGATTAGTCGATCTATTCTCATGACTACATTTTCTAAGGAGAATTTGTTCATTTTCTCCTTATTTTATTTTATGTGCTTTAATTGTTATCACATACAATGAGATTATTGTATAATTTAAGTGTGAGGTAAGGTGATAGTTTTCTAGTGGTCTATTTAAAGAATCTACTAAATTTGAAATTTTGATCCTATTGTGTTAGGACTAGTTTTCTAGTGTTGTATGAGATGATTTGATGAGAGCTCCAAAATTAAGTTAAGCTAGTATGGTATAGTATATTTGTGGCTTCCTAGCCCTAGTGAAATCATCAGACAAAAACGTAAACTTGTGTAGTTTGAGGGACATAATACATTTTGAATTATAAATATCTAAACCGAATAAAAAGTCTACATATGGAGATTTATCTCCTAGGTCCTTTTGTTAAAATAAAGTGAGTAAATTTCCAAGTATTATCTACTTAATTTCTGCAATTTGAGTTTAGTTATAAATATTAAATAAGTAACAATTCATGAGTGGAACCAATCTATGGGCTTCAAGAATAGGTGAGTATTCCCCCCAGGGGACATTTATATCTATCAACCTAATTATAATGAACTTGGATGGATGGAAAGAAAAATGTTACATGGTTTTCATCGGAAGTTATGGGTTGCATTAGTGGGCTTTGAAATTCCAAGTACTCTAATGACTTTCTTAAAAAGTCACGAACTATACTACTAATAGAAAATTTAGTATTATTTGTTTCTTTATATGTGCAAGTTAAAGTTGAAGTATTGCGAAAAAGATAAAATGGAAAGAGTTGTGAAAAAAAATTAAAGTGAAAAAGAGAAAAAAAAAAACAAATGTTCCAAAAAAGAATAATATGCTGCAAGAATTTTAGTTATATTTTTAGGTCAATTATTATATATAGAATTTATTTTTAAAATTTTGCCACTTGGAATCTGAAAATTACTTTTGAAACGAAAGGGGGTAAATAAAAAGGCATAGGTGATAGGAATACAAAAATGAATGTTGTTCAAAATAAGTGGGGAGCGTTTATGAGGATTGTGAGTATTTGAGGCTTGTAAAGTACTCAGGATATTTTTATATACAAATATATGCATTGAGGTGAAACATAATTGATAAGTTGAAGTTGGATTGTTTTGTATGATATTAGTGAGCAAAGTTTTGATGTAATCTATTGCAAATAATAAGTCTTGCTTGAGGACAATCAAAAGGCAAGTGTGCGGTATTTTGATATTGTTATATTTATACATATATTTATGTATTATTTTAATACATTTTAGCTATATTTTGGTTAATTACAAAGATATTTGGTGCTTATAAAGTATAAATTATATTTTGTGGGCATTCTCATGGAAAAGGACCAAATTATACAAAGCTGGAAGCTTAGAGGTTGGAACAGTTCATCAGTAAGGAAATGAGAGAAGAAACATGCATAAAAAAAATCCCATGGCCTGGCTTGAATTGGTTCATGACATGGAAGCATGGAACCTTCTTGAGTATCTGCATTGGAAGACTTAGAGCATACATGTTAAAAGTGTATCCCATCTTGTGGAGATCCTTTATTCCATGACATGGCGCCAACTTTTTGGAAAGTATATATTCGACTTTTAGGACAAAATTTTAGGGAAACTGTTGAAACCTATAAGTAAAGGTGACTATAAACTTCTAAGAAACCCTTGGAAAGCTTGAAATCAATTAGAGATCAATGATTGTAGATATTGTGAGTGAAGTACATCATCAATGATTCGGTTTGCTAGTTTTGACTATGTTTAATCTAGTTTACTTCCTGTTTATGTATTTTTCTAATTTGATTATGGGCTAATGCCCTCTTCTTTCATTTAGTGTAGATGAACCATAATACTATGTGTTGATTTTGCTAATTTATGGATTTATGAAGTTGGTTTTTAATCGTGTTTGATAAATCATATCCTATCATGTTAAAGTTATAATATTTATTGTTTTTCCTACAAGTTTTGTGTAATTAGATGATCACTCTTGTTGCATAAACTTGTTATCTAGTTCTTTATGATCAATGAATTGCTAGATCTAGAGATAGAACATGTCCTAGAGTTAGGTGGTAAAAGTTAGTTCCTTTAATTGTGTTAGAGAGAACTAATAGTCTTATTGTGTGCTTCAATTGCTTGACTTAATTATAGAAAAGTAATTGTTAGATCTCATCATTCATAGTCCAATTAACCTTCATATCAATTTAGCGTCCACTTATGTTAACCATTACATAGTAGTTCATGAATTGTTAAATACTAGAAATCGGATAGTAAATCATAAATTGATAACCAACATAATTAATCTATTTCATAGAAATCAACCATAGGAAAAATGGGGATTCGAAGCTAAACAGAAGTACCTTTTATTCTAGATTAAAAATCATTTTCTAGTTAATCGTTTTAGTTAAATTATTATTAGTTAAGGTGCTTGATTTAAGTTTTTCTAAAATATAAACAACCCATACCCCATTTAAAGTTTTTTCGTTTAAGTTTAAGGGTAAATGTCACCGTAGCCCAATTATGTTATAGCTTTTGGTTTAAATGGTCCCTTTTGTTTTTTTAGCTTTTAAGGGGTACGAGATGTTATTTGACTAGATAAATAGGTCCCTTTACATGTTAAAATGGTTTCCCTTTACATAGCTTTTGGTTTAAATGGTCCCTTTTGTTTTTTTACCTCTAAGCCAACTCGCTATACATGTCACTAAGTTGAAGCCAATTCTTTGTTTGGGCCGTAAGGGTTACAGTGGACCCTATGTTCTTAAAAGGAATGGTATTTTCAAGCAAACCCTAATAGTTTATTCCCATTTTCGGCCAAAACAAATCTAACAAGCAAACAGGTTTCGTTTTCACGATAATCACGAGATGGCTACCTCACCACCATAATCACCTAGTTCCATATTGATAAATTATCATAATAGGCTCAACTTTGGTGACTTTCACACTATTTTCTGACTGTGGGGCACAAATTGTCAAGTAAAAGATCAAGTGAAGGAGGAAATGACTATGCAGCGTCGTTTAGAGCGTATTGTCACAGGATGACTATTTTAAACTAGTCAATATAGTGTGCCACTTAGTGCTTCTCTGACTAAGTCAGGCTAACTTCGACGATCTAGATGTACTAATGAACTTAGGAAGCAAGAGTTACGACAAGGAACACTTCAAGAAAGCTTTTATTATATAACTCAACTTCTTTACAAGGCAACTTCTTGATGGTTTGGACAAATGAGTCCTCCCCCTATTTATAGCAACCTTACAACTCCTCAAATGGAAGTTTCTAGGTCCCGATCAGTCATGACTAATCTAGACTCTTCCTATAATATACATGGATTTTACAAGACTCTAGAATACGGTAGACTTGTATACGATGCTCTAGAACTCTCTAAGTCGTCCAAACATTATCCAAATCGTTCTTTTATGATCTAGCGTGTTCTAGATCCTTCCAAAGTCTTTCGAGTCGTTCTAGCTTCGTCTAGTGCCTTCTTGATTTATTCCGGATCGTTCTCCTTTATTCCACGGACATCTATAATATTCTAGCATCTTCTAGGGTCTCGTAGAGCATTCTTGATCTCTCCGGAGATTTCTCAAGTAAACTTGATTGTTCTAGAGTTCTCTAGACGATCGTGGAATTTTCCAGAAACTTGGTCCGTGACAATACGGAGAAAAAGGTGCAATCTTTGATTTGGTCGATTCGCTCACCTAGGTCCTTTCTTTTATTAACTATTGGTATTCCTGCCATTTACCTCCTCAAAGGTGGCAGTGGTTGGGTGAATTCAATAGAAGGACACATATTGCTACCTTTTAACCCATGCATTGGATATTTATAATTGTTCCTGTAAAATGCTCCATGGTACATTGGATCCACATAACTTCCAACATCTCTATTCAAATAGGATATGGTTGCATTTGAATCCACATACCCATACCCATTTAGCTTCCACACTCCATACGAACATGTCTTCTTGTCTAAATCTATAAGGACTCTGCTAAGTTCCTTGTCTCAAACTGGTTTAAACCAGTTGGTAAAACGTACCAATATCTAATGAAAAAATAAAGTAGTTAGTCTATGCTAGTAGTTTTCATCATATTTAATAAAATGATAAATTATTTACCTTTGAGATTATTTCAACTGATTGAGTAAGACTGTGATTGTTAGACATGGTTTAAATTCAGGCCATGAACTACCTTTCATGCTCAAATTAAACTGTGTATCCATAAAATACAATTTAATTTCTTTTAGCAATGTGATGATTGCTTTTTTCCTTACAACTCTTATGACATTGTTAAAGCTCATAGATAATTCGTTTTGTACTGCATCACATATCCTTCCCTCCAGAAAGAAATCTCTATGTAACGCCCACAGATTCGGGTTAGTCAATTTAGATACAATAAGCGTTAAAAATGACTTTTTGATAGAAGATTATTTAGAATAAATTATCTTAACCAAAGGTAACGTATGGGGTCATTATACAATTACCAGCAGACAAGAAATCCAAAAGTTAGATATTAATTTGAAAGGACATAATAATTACCATTACCAACTAGGATGGAAAGGTAACGTATGGACTCATTATACAAGTACTGTTTCGTTGATGATTATGGGATGTAATCATATGAAGGGGGAGATAAATGTAACACCTGCAGATTCAAGCTAGTCAATTTAGAGACAATAAGCATTAAAAATGACTTTTTGATAGAAGATTATTTAGAATAAATAATCTTAACCAAAGTATAGTATATGTCAGAAGGATTCCATACATATAAAGAATATTAAAATCCGACTTATAATGAAGAAGTTATGACCAACTGGCACAACATCGTGTATCATAAAAATTAAAGTTTCAATAAACTACTTTTTAGCATTATATATCTAAATGTAAGTCATAGTACACATTAAACCGAGAGCGTCCATATAGAGAACGTCGAAATCTGAATTCGTTTGAGGATGTTATGGTTTTCTGAAGATTTTGCATAGCAGTGCACAACCCGAAAATCAAATTTTAGAACGATCGATTTTTAGCCAACACAAGCTAAACAAGAATCGAATATCTCATTAATAAGAACTCAATGATATAAAAACATATGAAAACGGACATCGAATGAAAAAGTTATGAATTTTTAAAGGACTTTATCTGTCTAAGCTTGTTAAAATATAACCTTAAAAATAAATTCAAAATTAGCCGACATAGTCTAAGAGAAAGTTTTAGATCACGTCGCTACCTGCGCGTGGATATAAAGAACGTTAAAAACAGAGACATTATGCTAAAGTTATGGAATTTAGAAGATAATTAATGTTTGGGATTAACCAATGTTAGTATAAACTTAATTTGATCGAAAGATTCTTAACAGAATAGTAAATCAAACAACGAATGCAATGATCAAAATGTTGTAAAATGATTAAAATCCAATGCCTTAGAAGAGCTCTATGAAGAGCTTTGGCATGACACTGAGTAGAGTGCTGCGAACTGCAATCTGGTCATATCTGCGAAGCATTTTTACATACAGTGTAGTTCGCTTTAGATTTCTCGATCAACTCCAAAACATAGTTCAAGCAGAAAGTGGAGTAAAGATGCTTATCCGAAAGAGAGAAGAAACATCTTTGAGAATTTGAACCATCTCTAGCACTCTGTTGAAAAACCAAACTCCAATCGTCTTTATAAATCTTTCTGGGCTTCACTTTGTAAACATCATACGAAGCTTCTTTGGGTTTGACAGTGGGTTTCTTTCGGAGTACGGTCTCAATCTATACATCCATTTTGCCAACCTCATGGATGTATGTGATCAACATCCTCTTGAGATGCGCCACAATAGGTTTGTGCTTCTATTCATCCTTAAGCAAGAGATGAAATAGAGATATCCAGTCATGAGGATTAAGACACAGCATGTCTGTGAGTGTAAACTCAAACACCGAACTCACAGCACCTCGAGCAGTTTTAAATTGAGCATTAAGGAAACTTTCGGTTTCAATTGGCCCAACAACTTTCACTGTTGTAATCTTCTTTGAACTCTAGGTTTGATATTGTGTCTTGCCATGCTTAAGATAAAAATAGATAAGAAAAATATTGACATTGTTATCAGACTCAAGAGCATTCTCAACTCTGTCAAAACTCTGAAACGGGAATGCCTTCGGAGTCATAGGAAAATCAAGCATCGAATCCAAAGTGTTTTCTAATTCAAACGAACTAACTGGCTCCAACCAGTAAACACTTGGATTATCCATCGCTTCGTTAAAGATACGCTCCAAAGACTAGGCAGGAAAAAGAAGATTTTTAGTTTCCAGAGTGACTTGGGCTTCACGGGCTTCCCTTTCTCTTTCTTCAGCTTCCTTGACAATTCACATATTTTCGTCAATGTTTGTATAACGAGCCTTGCATCTTAAGTTTTCATTTTCATCTTCTTCTTCCTCATCACTATCATCAATCAATTTCTCTTGTCCTTTTGATGCCGAAGCTACATTATCCTTCAGATCATTTGACTTGGGTGGTTTTTGTTCGTGTTCATCAGAGCCACCAGCTGGTTTCTTAATTTCTTCAGTACAAACCTGCTTTGCTTCTCCCTCTTTTTTAGAATAGCAAAAGATTCCAAAACACCATCAATTCGTTCAAGCATAGAGAAGATAGGCTTTAATTTCTCAGCCAGATGCTGACGAACGGAGACTGTGAGGAGTGAATCAAGAGTCTCAATGAGATTATTGAAGAGAGCATCTACATTAGCAACACAAATCTTGATCACATCTTTCTCAGACTTTAGGGTATCAATCTATAAGTTTGCATGCTATAATTTCACAGAGAGAACCTTCGCCTTCTCAATTTTATTAGCGAGTTGATCCATGATTTTGTTCTATATGGCCAGATCGTCCTGAAGCTTATCAATTTTGGAGGAGATGGATGTTTGAAACTCCGTACTATCATCCTGGATTTTAGTACGAATCTTCTTAAGAGTGTCTTTCTCTGTTTGGAGTGAAGAACCAGGGCTAGTGATAACTTTAATTGTTGTGGCAGTTTTTGATTCAAAAGAAGTTATAAAATCACCCATGAAGGTTTGAACATCAGAGAGTAGTTTTTCGACTTTTTCGGTTGTATCCTTCCAAGTTTTCTCTGAATCCTCGGTCGCTTTACTTGTTTTTGCAAGGTTTGCAACATGCTCTTTCGTCAAAGTCTCAAGTAAAGCTTTGTGAGAATCAAGAGAGTAGTTTGAACTGGAGAAAGACTTGGATGATTCAAGCAAGGAATCCAGCTTGTCCTGAAGCAACTTGAACTGACGTTTGGTCATGGGGCATCATCATCATCGTCCCCACTGGATTGTTGAACAGTGAAAGGGTTATAGTGAAAGTCTTCAAAAGCATCTCGATCATCATCAAACATGGTATCCGAATCATCATGGCGAAGAGGTGAGATGGGAGTGAAATCATCACCAAAAGAGAAACGAGAAGCCCCTGCCCTCGTATCAGATACGTTGACGGTGACCTGTGGTGTACTAGTGGTGGGTGTGGTTGTTGTTGTGGAGTCTATGAAGAAAGGAGCTGATTATGCAATAGACACTTTTGGTTGCGAAACTCCCACATAAACATTCAGATAGGGGGTTATCGTGATAGGTGTAGTAGTAGCAGTAGGAGAAGGTTGAGAAAAATCCTGGAAGAATTCATCTGTTATGGGAACGGAAGTTGGCACGGAAAAAGTTACCTTAGGATTAGTTGTTAAAGGCTCTGAAACCATGGTTGCTAAGTCGCAGCAGTGTCTTCAGTTTCATGCTGGACTTGCGTTGGCATACGAACGTCGGAGATGGTGTGTGACTCCGAACCCTCCTCATTGTCTGGTGAAGGTGACCTAGGCTTACGAGCGGCTCGCTTGACTTTCTTCTTCGAAGTGTGAGCAGGCTCGAAGGATCCAACCTTCATTTTTCTTTACCCCCTTTCTTTGTCTTGTCGGCCCCTTTTAAAGCATTTCGCAACTCAACGGTTAATGGACTACGAACCGATGCCGGTTGTTTGCCATATTATGTGATAGCTTCACTTTCTACTGGAACATTGCGAAGCATGGTCTCTAGAATAGATCTGATGAAGGTGAAACTTGAATTGTCAGACACAATAGCATTGGAAGTGTGGAAAACTGGAAATGCTACAATCACCGAACCCTCTATCACGATAATGTTTTAAAGATTAATTTCCTTCTGAGTAATGATATCCCAAAACAAGCACAAGATATCTCTTTGTGCCTCATTATAGAAATGGTACTTTGAACAAGTTGAGCCCAAAGGACTGAACCGTAATCTAGATTGATCCCAGAGTAAACGCCATAAAGAATAGTATGAAAAAGCTTACTTGCACCATCTAAACATGTTACCCTCTCTGAAAAACTCTTGAAAATAAGGGTAAACATACCCATTCCAAATGGGTGGAAGGTTAGGCTTCTTGAACTTGAATAGAATCACAAGATAGTTGTTGTAACCCATCTGGTAGAACATCTCCAGAATAGCTGAAAGGGAGATTGATTCAGCATCGACCAAATCGCTAGCAAAGGGAAACCCCATTAGTCGACTCAATCTGGACTTGGTGATGAATTTTTGTTGATTACCAAGTTCAAAAGTGATAACAGATCCACTCTCTTCATAACGAGCAGTAGAGTAAGCTTTGGATAGAAGAGCCAAAGGAACATTCACTTTCTTTGATAGTGCAGTAGCCAAAGGAGAGTATCCAAGGCATTCGATCAATGGTTGGAGAAAGGTGTCATACTTGGATGGATCAAGGTCTAAGATGAGATTCTGGTTAGCCTTGATGCCTAATAGCCTTGATAAAGCGGTCTGATCAGTGGCAGATGGAGTTTCTGCTGAAGCCGCCATGGAAATCAAAGGAGAAGATGATGAACAAAAGAAAGAGAAAGGTTTGCTTGCATCGAAAGTAGGAATTCTTTAAAAGAGGTAAATGAGAATGACGATTGGAATTTTCCTTACATACGTAATTAGTGGTGAGAAATAACTGGAGTTTGGTGCTCCATAATCCCTGAAAAGGCTCCTAAAAAAGCATGACAGGTTGGCGTGTGTCAGGCGGCGTGATGTCAGGGTCTGTTTAAAATGGTCACGCACCAAAATTGTAATCTTATCCCTTAAGTTTTGCCATTTCCTGTACTCTGAATCTGAAAGTAACCATTAGAACTACGAACAACACTTTTTTAAATCACGAGGATCTTCATGGATGAGTGTGCCAAAGATAAAGAAATAAAGCAAGTTATAAAAGGGATTCTAGTGATGTCATTAAAAACATGAAACAATTTGATCCCGGGAAACGATCTCTTCCTTCGAAGTCAACAGACACTTCGAAGTGACTACGTGGTATCGCATTGAATTATGATCATCTGTTTATGGCGAAACAGTGAAAGTCTTCTTTTCAATAAGGCTTAAGGGTGGTTTCATCTTCAGCCAAACTTCAAAACCCAACATAAGTACGAACGTTCAGAAGAAGTACTTGTCTGACCAGTGTCACCATAAGAACAATTATTCTTGGGATTAATTTGAGTGACTGGATAATTATAGAAATCTCAAGAAAAAAAATTGGATCTTATGGGAAGAAATATCTTAGGTCTAGAACATTTCATTAAAATCTTGCAAAAATAAAATAATGAGATTTCAAGATACGAACCTCAAAGGTGGATTCACATCAATTCCATGGTGAAAAGCTAGAACATGTCAATTATTCACCGTCAATTCAAAAGATGGTTTTGGATTTTGGGTTTCACTCAATTCATGGTGATAACTAATGTAACGCCCCGATTCTCAAGTATTGATTTAATAAAAGGTTCTTTGGTTTTAAGTCCTACTCGACGAGTTGGTAGCCCTACTCATCAAGTAGCAGCGGGGTGGGATCACGTGTTTAATGACCTACTCGCTGAGTCCAAGAAGGGACTCGACGAGTAAGAGCTGGCAGATGAAACCCTAAATCTCGGGGTCTTGCACCTTATTTAAAGGATTCTCATCCTCATTTTGTCTCTTGGCAGTTCTGAAGAGTTCTTAAGAAACCCTAATTCGTGTGGTACCTCTTGTGTGTGTATAGAGCTTGGAAAGAAGGTTCTTAGACGAGGAAAGGCAAGGAAATTGAAGCAAGGGAGTGTGGGAATCAGATCATACCTCAGTTAGCATCTCCTTGAGATATCAAATTGCCACCCTTATCTTCTTTCCCTTTTCAGATCTCTCATGGTTGAGTTTTGAGGGTTTTATGGATTTTTGGGAGTCACATTGTTGAGCTATGGGCTAGATCTGAAGTTGTAACTTCAGATCTGGACCCTTCTTAAGTTCTAGAATCATAAAGTCTCTGTGTTTGGTCGTGGTTGAGGCCCCCCTTATGCATGAAACCCCATTAAGAACTTAGGTTTGGCATTAACAGCCTTGTTAGTCATGTACGCACGTAAAGTTTGCAACTTTACGTGAAAAGCATGTCCTAGAAGCTTGGACCTGAAATTTGGAGCCATTTAATGGCTTAAATAAGTCTGTATGGATTAAGGACTAAAGGAACTCGGCGAGTCGCAAGGTTGACTCGACGAGTCATATGATGATGGCCGATAAACTCGACGAGTTGATGAACAAATCGGCGAGTCCGATGAAGATTGCCTTATACTCAATGAGTCGGATGATTTTTCCTCGAGTTACGAATGAGTGTGTAGCCGACGTGTTGCAAGAAGGGAACTCGATGGGTGGCCTTAGGGTTTCGATCGAAAATCATAGGAACTCGACGAGTCACCAGATGACTCGGCGAGTGGGAAAGAACTTCAAAGAACTCGGCGAGTAGCCGAGGGTACTCGACGAGTTCAGGTCAACAGGGACTGTTCACCTTGACTAAGGATATTGACTTTGACTATTGACCTGGGGTTGACTGGTTGGTTTATGGAAATACTTTTGAGGTTGAGACCTTATGAGTATGCTCGTACTATGGTAATAAATGGAGGAGTCTTTGGCGAGTGATCCGAGAGATGGGATTTATCTACCGACTCGACATCTGCGAGGTGAGTTATCCTCACTGTATCAAAGAGTCTAAGGCACCAAGGTCGGCACTTTATGGTTTGCATCCTGGTTTAGGATGGTTGCTATGTTACTGATATGCTAGATTTCATCCTGCGTTAGGATTGTTGCTATGTTAGATTTTGGTTAGATCGGTATCCTGATTATAAGATGTCGTTATGCTATTTGATATGTTAGATCGGTTTGACTGTCACGAATGCTAGCATATGATAATTATGTGCACATGTTTGCTTGATTTGGGGTTGGGTTGAGGCAGTCCGGCTTTGTGTTGAAGGCCAACATACCCTATGAGCGGTCCGGGGAGACTGTAGCCCCACAAGGCGGTCCAGTCATGCCAAAGGCTCGGTATAGATTCAGTTAGACTGTAGGCCCAGTAGGGCGGTCCAGTCGGGCCGATGGCCCAGTATGCATATTTATTGATTGATTACTATTCTTATGATATTATCTGTGTAGTGTTGGTATTTTGGGGCTAGCTCACTAAGCCCTTGGGCTTATAGTTCTCACTTATTGTTTCAGGTACTTCAGGAGATCGTGGCAAGGCGAAGGCGTGACCGTACCGCTCCTCATCCTTACGATCTGTTTTTGGTACACTCAAATGAATAATTATTTGAAAACAACTTGTAAGAAAACACTATTTGGGTCTAAACTATGATTGGAAAAGTTTAAATTTGGTGTAAAATTAATGGATGTTACAAGTTGGTATTAGAGCCTTGGTTTGACTAAATTGGAAGAGCACTCGTGTGAATCCAGTCTCAAATCAAGGAGATTTTTGGAAAGTAAAATTTTTTTAAATGGGAAAAAATTAAGGATGGAGGATGCAGAGGGTACGATCATCCGGAGCCTGTAAGTAAACCCCAAAATACCATACAGTTATTTGATATTACGATATGTTAGAATAGCATGCTAGTGCTAGGCTAGGGATCTTCAGGAATCGCATGATAGACTTGCCTGATTATATGATGCCTACTAGCCTAGGGTTTCTCGTATATGGAATTGACATCATTACTTTAGTTGTTAGTGTATGCATCACAGTCGTGCGTAATCAAGATCTTATAGCCTGAGAATGTTGGATTCAGTCTTCGGATAGGATTAGATATTTGAAAGTCTATTGGGTCCAGTGTTATGTGCGACTAGCATGCACGAGCGTTACAGAGGGTTGATGGAAGTTTCATGGATGTGTGAAATGTGGGAGCAGTGAGGTCAGTTGCGAGGTAGGCATTGATCCCCTAGGAGCGAGGGTTGAGTGTATATTATGTTGACGATAGTATTAGGGCGTTGTGGTGAAACTTGAGACAAATATGGGTAGGTGTGGAACGTAGTATGGGCCCGTACTACTGAAAGCACAAGACCCATACGCGTAACAAGGAAGTCACGACCCCTAGGGTATGTGGGTTTTGGTCTCCCGATATTATGTTGCTTATCTAATGTCTTGAGTGTATTTTTTAGTATGGTAGTGACGAGACGTTTTGCTGCTGGGTCCAGATCAGGATCGGGATCCGGATCAGGGTCATGGTCGGGAGACGGAGGGTCAAAGGTGCCGGCAGCACCTGAGCCCATGGTTCAGATAGGGACAGAGGAGTTGGATGCGAGGATCCGGGAGATTCAGCATGATGAGGTCGTTGCGGCCTTTCGAGCACAACTCTCAGAGATGTTTGAGTCGATTAAGAATGCAATGGTCGAGTATTTTTGATGAGCGATATGCAGATCTAGCTGAGACAGCAACCGGTGCAGCCATATCGGTTGTAACCGCAGCAGGGGTTGGAGGAGGAGCCGGCAGGGCTTTTCAATACTAGGACTTCGATAACAAGAAGCCCCCGATGTTTGATGGTACATAGGATGCGAGGGCTATGAGGTGGTTATCTGATGTGGAGGGTTGTTTCTTCACGTGCTCATGTCCTGCTAACCAGAAGGTCAGGTGTGCCCTGAACCTACTGAAGCTTGGGGCAAAGGACTGGTGGAGGTTGACGACTGGGTCGTACACTGATGATCAGCAGGCTGCTGTTACTTGGGAGCAGTTCAGGGATATGCTCCAAACCCGCTACGTTCCACGCGTTGAGTGGGAGTAGCTTGCTTAGGAGTTTTTGACATTGAGACAGGATGGGGATTCTGTGATGGAGATTACATGTATGTTCACGGAGAGGGCTATGTTTTGCCCGGAGATTGCTTCAGAGCACTCTCAGATGACTCGTTATCTGAGTATGCTCAAGACTGATATTCGACTGTTTTTGTCTACACAGTAATATGATACCCTCCTGGATCTTCAGGAAGCCGCGAGGTGGCGTGAGTTGGAGATAGAGCTGCAGTTGAAGCAGCAGCGTCAGGCACCGGCGCAGTCTCAGCCGGTGCCTAAGTAGTCTATGACCGCTGATACTCGGTCTAGAAGTTAGCAGAGCTGCACTTGCGGAAAGTGTGGTAGGGTTATTTAGGAATTTATCGAGCAGGAGGTGGGTGCTACAAATGTGGCAAGGAGGGGCAGTATGCCAGGGACTGCCGTCAGTCCGCCCCTCCAACAGATATGAGGATTTGTTACCATTGTCATCAGGTTGATCATGTGAAGACCAATTGCCCGTAGTTCACCGCCAAGCCGGCGCAGGGTCCCGCGCCAGCTACTATGAGGATTGGAGATGAGAGGCCAGTCAAGGTGGAGCCTCCGAAGGCTCAGGATCGTGCCTTCCAACTCACGGCCGAGGAGGCCAAGGCAGCACCGGATGTGGTTGATGGTATGTTTCTTTTCTCTGTCTCAGTTATTGTATGTGATATGCTTATTGGTTGTACCTGTGATTAGGTACATTTTTAGTGAATTCTTTGCCTGCTTTGGTTTTATTTGACTCGGGGGTGAGTCGGTCGTTCGTATCTCGGACTTTCAGTAGAGGGTTTAGTGTGCTGATAGATGAGCTTGAGTGCCCGTTGCGAGTTTCGATCGCCAACGAGCACGGGGTTTCTGCTTCTTCGGTCTACCAGGGATGCGAGTTCGAGATTTTCGGGGTGCCCTTCCTGATAGATTTGATTCCTATTCCCATGGGGGAAGTGTGCATAATCGTAGGGATGGATTGGCTCAGTCGATTTGGCGTCATGATCGACTGTGAGGGGCAGCGAGTTGTAGTTGGAACCCCAAGTGGGGGAGAACTGGTGGTATATGGCGAGGGCACCAGGATGGGATCAGGGTTTTGTTCGGCGGCCAGTTATTTAGCATACGTGGTGGATACGTGGGTTAGGGATCAGCCCTCAGTTTCGGAGGTCCCTATAGTTAGAGAGTTTGTGACGTGTTTCCGGAGGAGTTACCCAGAGTGCCTCCGAAGAGGCAGGTTGAGTTCAGGACTATAGTTAGAGAGTTTGTGACGTGTTTCCGGAGGAGTTACCCAGAGTGCCTCCGAAGAGGCAGGTTGAGTTCAGGATTGATCTAGTGTCGGGTGCGGCCCCTATCGCTAGGGCGCCAGACCGTCTGGCACCACCTGACATGCAGGAGCTATCATCTCAGTTGCAGGAGCTGTTGGGTAAGCAGTTTATTCGTCTGAGTAGTTCACCATGGGGAGCACCGATCCTTTTCGCCAGGAAGAAGGACGATTCACGAAGGATGTGCATTGACTATAGGGAGTTGAACAAGTTAGCAGTGAAGAACCGTTCACCACTCCCGAGGATATATGATCTTTTCGATCAGCTGTAGGTTGCGTCTTGGTTTTCCAAGATTGATTTGAGGTCAGGATATCACCAGGTTAGGGTGAGGGAGGAAGACGTGGAGAAGACTGCATTTCAGACTCGTTATGGTTATTACAAGTTCGTGGTGATGCCGTTTGGGCTCACCAACGCTCAGACAGTGTTTTTGGATTTGATGAATCGAGTCTGCAGTCCGATGCTCGATCACTCGGTCATTATGTTTATAGATGATATCTTGGTATATTCAAAGACCCGAGAGCAGCATGAGGAGCATCTCAGGGAGCTGCTGGAGGTTTTGCGGCAAGAGAGGCTGTATGCCAAGTTCTCGAAGTGTGAGTTTTGGTTACGAGAGGTCCAGTTCCTCGGATATCTCGTTAATCAGGAGGGGATTTTAGTCGATCCGGACAAGGTGGAGGCGGTTATGCAGCGGGAGACTCCGAAATCTCCCTCAGACATCGGGAGTTTCTTGGGTTTGGCAGGGTACTACCAGAGATTTATTCGAGATTTCTCCAAGATTGCAGTACCCCTCACTCGTCTTACGAGGAAGGGGGAGGATTTCCGGTGGGGCCCTGAGCAGCAGAGGGCGTTTGAAACCCCCCGACAGTGTTTATGTGAGGCGCCGGTTTTGACACTACCGGAGGGGGTCAAGGATTTTGTAGTATATTGTGATGCATCCATCTTGGGTTTGGGGGAAGTCCTCATGCAAAGAGGACGGGTGATGGCTTATGCATCGCGGCAACTAAAGCCGCATGAGACGAGATACCCTATGCACAATCTTGAGTTGGGAGCGGTGGTTTTTGCTCTCAAGATTTGGAGGCATTATCTATACGGTGTCCGATGCACTATATATACAGATCACAAGAGTTTGAGATACATCATGGATCAGCCGAACCTGAACATGAGGCAGCGTAGGTGGCTGGATGTGGTCAAGGACTACGATTGTGAGATCCTTTACCATCCTGGTAAAGCGAATGTGGTTGCGGATGCTTTGAGCCGCAAGTCAGTTGGGTCTTTTACCCCCAACAATGTGTATGAGGATAGTGGTGGATTCCCCGCTTGTGAGCTTGATTAGGGATGCCCAGGTTGAGGGTATAAGACCAAAGAACTGGAAGTTGGAGACGGTTAAAGGCGAGAGCACCCGGTTTGTTCAGGATAGCCGCGGGTTGTTGACCTGGTATGGTCGGTTTTGGGTTCCGATATCCGGAGGAATTCGGCAGACATTGATGGAGGAGGCTCATAAGTCTCACTTTTCTATTCATCCGAGGGCCACCAAGATGTACTGTGATTTGAGTTTGAGTTATTGGTGGCCCGGAATGAAACAAGAAATCGCTGGGTATGTTGAGAGGTGCCTGACCTGTAGAATGGTCAAGGCCGAGCATCAGAGACCGCATGGTAAGCTGTAGCCTTTGGAAATTCCCATGTGGAAATGGGAGCAGATCACGATGGATTTTATTATGAAGTTGCCGAGAACGGCGAAGGGGTTTGATGTCATATGGGTCATAGTGGATCGAATGACCAAGAGTGCCCATTTCTTGGCCATTCTGGAAAGTTCGTCGGCTGAGAAATTGGCCGACATGTATGTCAGCAAGATTGTCTCTCGTAATGGGGTTCCAGTTTCTATCGTTTCCGATCGGGATGTCGGGTTTACCTCCCGTTTTTGGCAGAAGTTCCATGAGGAACTGGGTACGCGACTACACTTTAGTACAACATTCCATCCGCAGACCGATGGGCAGAGTGAGCGGACCATCCAGACCCTCGAGGATATGTTGAGGGTGTGCGTCATTAACTTTGGTGGGAGTTGGGATTCTCATCTACCGCTTGCAGAGTTCGCCTACAACAACAGCTATCATTCCAGTATTGTTGCCCTACCTTTCGAGCTGTTGTATGGGTGGAAGTGTAGAACCCCAGTCTGCTGGGGTGAGATTTGGCACAAGGTCATGGGGTGGACAGAGGTAGTTCTGCAAACTACCGAAAAGATACAGCAGATTAGGCAGCGCTTGCAGACCGCTCAGATTCGGCAGAAGAGTTATGCCGACAAACGCCGATCTAAGTTGGAATTTCAGGTGGGTGATATGGTACTTCTGAAGGTCTCCCCTTGGAAGGGAGTGATTCGCTTCAGGAAGAGGGGAAAATTGGGTCCCTGTTATATTGGGCCATTCAGGATCACTGCTAGGGTTGGCAAGTTGGCTTATAGGCTCGAGCTCCCGGAGGAGCTTAGCCGGATCCACAGCACGTTCCATGTTTCGCAGTTGCGAAAGTGCATTTTGGATCATGAGGCAGTAGTATCATTAGACGACATTCTGGTCGATGAGTGCCTAAATTATGTGGAAAGGCCGGTGGCCATTTTGGAAAGGAAAAAGAAGATTCTTCGGAACAAGGAAATACCTTTGGTGAAGGTGCAGTAGGAACACTGGAGGGGCTCCGAGTGGACAAGGGAGCCGGAGGCAGAGATTCGCGAGCATTACCCGACATTGTTTATCGCAGCAGACTTCAACGGCAAAGTCTAGTTCAAGTGGGGGATAATTGTAAAGCCCCGATTCTCAGGTATTGATTTAATAAAAGGTTCTTTGGTTTTAAGTCCTACTCGGCGAGTTGGTTTCCCTACTCGTCGAGTAGCAGTGGGGTGGGATCGTGTGTTTAGTGACCTACTCGCCGATTTCAAGAAGGGACTTGATGAGTAGGAGCTGGCAGATGAAACCCTAAATCTCGGGGTCTTGTACCCTATTTAAAGGAGCCTCAGCCTCCTTTGGTCTCTTGGCAGTTCTAAAGAGTTCCTAAGAAAACCTAATTCGTGTGGTGACTCTTGTGTGTGTATAGAGCTTAGAAAGAAGGTTCTTGGAAGAGGAAAGGCAAGGAAATTGGAGCAAGGGAGTGTGGGAATCAGATCATACCTCAGTTATCATCTCCTTGAGGTATTAAATTGCCACCCTTATCTTCTTTCCCTTTTTAGATCTCTCATGCTTGAGTTTTGAGGGTTTTATGGATTTTTGGGAGTCACATTGCTGAGCTATGGGCTAGATCTAAAGTTGTAACTTCAGATCTGGACCCTTCTCATGTTCTAGAATCATAAAGTCTCTGTGTTTGGTCGTGGTTGAGGCCCCCCTTATGCATGAAACCCCATTAAGAACTTAGGTTTGGCATTAACAGCCTTGTTAGTCATGTACGCACGTAAAGTTTGCAACTTTACATGAAAAGCATGTCCTAGAAGCTTGGATCTGAAATTTGGAGCCATTTAATGGCTTAAATAAGTATGTATGGATTAAGGACTGAAGGAACTCGACGAGTCGCAAGGTTAACTCGGCGAGTCATATGAAGATGTTCGATGAACTCGACGAGTTGATGAACAACTCGGCGAGTCCGATGAAGATTGCCTTAGACTCGACGAGTTGTATGAACAACTTGGCGAGTCGGATAAGTTTTCCTAGAGCTATGAATGCGTGTGTACCCGACATGTTGCAAGAAGGGAACTCGACGGGTGGCCTTAGGGTTTCGATCGAAAATCGTAGGAACTCGACGAGTCACCCGATGACTTGGCGAGTGGGAAAGAACTTCAAAGAAATCGGCGAGTGGCCGAGGGTACTCGGCGAGTTGAGGTCAACAAGGATTGTTGACCTTGACTAAAGACTTTGACTTTGACTATTCACCTGGGGTTGACTGGTTGGTTTATGGAAATACTTGTGAGGTTGAGACCTTATGAGTATGCTCGTACTATGGTAATAGGTGGAGGAGTCTTTGGCGAGTGGTCCGAGAGTTGGGATTTATCTACCGAGTCGACATCTGCGAGGTGAGTTATCCTCACTGTATCAAAGGGTCTAAGGCACCAAGGTCGGCCCTTTATGGTTTGCATCCTGGTTTAGGATGGTTGCTATGTTACTGATATGCTAAATTTCATCCTGGTTTAGGATGGTTGTTATGTTAGATTTCGGTTAGATCGGTATCCTGATTATAGGATGTTGTTATGCTATTTGATCTGTTAGATCGGTTTGGTTGTCACGAATGCTAGCGTATGATAATTATGTGCACATGTTTGTTTGATTGGGGGTTGAGTTGAGGCGGTCCTGCTTTGTGCTGAAAGCCAACATACCCTATGAGTGGTCCGGGGAGATTGTAGGCCCACGAGGCAGTCCAGTCATGCCAAAGGCTTGGTATAGATTCAGTTAGACTATAGGCCCTGTGGGGCAGTCCAATCGGGCCGATGGCCCATTGTGCATATTGATTGATTATTACTGTTATGATATTGTCAGTGTAGTGTTGGTATGTTGGGGGTAGCTTACTAAGCCCTTGGGCTTACAGTTTTCAGTTATTGTTTCAGGTACTTCAGGAGATCGTGGCAAGGAAAATGCATAATCGTACCGCTCCTCATCCTTACGATTTGTTTTTGGGACACTCTGATGAATAAGGATTTGAAAACAATTTGTAAACAAACACTATTTGGGTCTACACTATGATTGGAAAAGCTTAAATTTGGTGTAAAATTTATGGATGTTACAACTAATTTAAAATCATTAACACAGAAGTTGTGTAACCATCAGCCTCAGTGGTAATTTTTGAGAGTGTCAAGGATTATGAGTGTGAAAAAGAATGAAGTGGAGAAGTATTGGAGGTGGTTCCGAATAGAAATGTACATCTGCTATGAGAGAATGACCAAGAAGTCAACTCTTAACTCAATATGAGAAGACTAAGGTAGCTCAATGACTTATGTGAATTTTTAGCCTAATTAGGAAGAAAGGATTGGTATTATCAATTCATTAAGGCTTCAAACATAGAGTTTTAGAGGCTTCGCTCAACATACAGCAGCATGCTTCTAGGGACACTTAACTAGTGCAAAGATTAGGAATTAAATACCTGCCCCATAATTCGTAATTCAGAGTATCATGACATGTTCCTTCAATCCAGCTCAATTATCTATTATTTTTGGTATTTTAATATTTTTCTGAAAAAGAAATTAAAGACAGAAAATATTTTTGTGTTTTTAATTTTTGTGAAAAATTAAATAAATATAAATTAAGAAAATATTTTTGAAATTTTAAGTTTTTCTGAAAAAGAAATAAAAACAGAAAAGAATAAAACGAAAACACAAGAAAACATACTATAAAAAGGATATATGAATTCCCAAACCTACGAATGAACAGTGGACTCTAAATTGCTCTGAGCGTTTGGACTAATTCGCAGCGTAAACAGTAGACTCTGAACCACTCTGAGCGTTCGGACCCATTCATAGCAAATTCTTACCAACTACGAACGTAATTTCGAAGCGGATTCAGCGTCAATAATTCCTAAGCCTTGAAGTATTCTATTGAATGTTTGTTCAGGTAAGGCCTTCGTAAAGATATCAGCTAGGTGATCAGCAAGTCTCACAATGTGAATATCAACATTTCCATCTTCCACGTGATCCTTAATGAAGTGATACCTCAGTGCAATGTGTTTAGTCTTCGAATGTTGCACTGGGTTATGGAAAATGTGAATTGCACTTTGAGAATCACAATACAAGGGGGTTCACTTCATATTTATCCCATAGTCCCTTACCTGACTTTGAATCCAAATAACTTGCGAAGTATAAGAGGCGGCTACAATGTACTCAACTTCAGCAGTCGATAAGGAGACACATGTTTGCTTTTTATATTGCCAACTGATGAGTTTTCCATTAAGAAATTAACATCCTTTGGTTGTACTTTTCGGATCAAGACCGCATCCACCAAGATCAGCCTCTGAGAATGCATGCACAAAGATCCCTAAGCTTGAAGGCTACCAAATTCCGAGTGAGGAAGTTCGTTTAAGATATCTAAAGATATTTTTCACAACAGTCATGTGGGCTTCGTGAGGATTTTCTTGAAACCTGGCACAATAGCAAATAGAAAACATGATGTCTGGATGACAAGCGGTTAGATACATTAATGAACCTATCATTTATCAATAGAGAGTCATATCGGTAGCTGATTTCTCCAAAGACGGTGTTAGCTCCGTTCTGAATTCCATTGGACTTCACTTTTGAATATCCCACCATTCCAAACTTCGTAAGTAAGCTCTTTGTCTCCTAAAGGAAAACCGAACTCCCTACTAAACGATCGAGAGACAAATAACCGAATCGCCCTCAAGTCAAACAATAAAAGAGCAGGCAAGGATTTCACTAAAAACGTACCTAACATAGGTACAAACATATGAGTATACAATAAACATAATCAATAAAATAAGGAATAAAAACATACCAACCACAACATCCGGTGCAGTCCTGGCCTCCTCGGCAGTAAGTTGGAACGCTTGTCCCCAAGCCCTATGGGGCTCTGCTCTACCCTGACTCCCGTCAGTAATCCTCAAGGTAGTCGGCACTGGAGTGCACCGGCCTGGCAGCTAATAGGGGACACTGGGCCTTCATATGGCCCACCTGCTCAAAATTATAACAAAGTCTGACCCAAAAGTTGGAGTCTGCTGTCTACAATCCCTAGCAATGTGGCTCTATTTGCCACCCTTGTGGCATCCTAAAGAAGATAGACAAACCCCATCATACACCTTGTCGCACTTCCCACAAGTACGACTGCGCTGACCTTCAAACCTAGAATCTACGGTCATGAACCGCTTCAGTGTCGGCTGCGGCTAATTCAGGGCCTGCTCGTGCTCTCTTTGTTGGATTAGTGTCTAAGGCTATAACTATATTTGGTAACTACTTGACCCAGGTGTGCATGGTCCTTTTGGGTTCCCTTCACCATAGCAACTTGACAGCATGATTTGTGAAGAGAGAAGAGATATTATTGTTAATATATTATGAGAATAATATATTAAAGGAATAATAATGTTATTTGATTAATATAAGTTATATATTAATTGAGAATTAATTTGGTGACCTAAAGAGGTCAATTGAATAAAGGGGCATAAACTGTCAAATGTGTGATAGTTGTGTTTTGGGATATGTATCCTTATGTATATAAGGGTGGACGGATTTTAGGGTTAGAGGACCATAAAATCGTCCAAGCCTGGTATCTAGGAGGATCTTGGATTGCTTAGGGCCTAATTTATTCAATTAGGGTTAAAGGTGAAACCCTATAGTATAAATAGATCCATTGGGTGAGGGAAATCAGCACTCATGCAAGGCAAGGAACCCTAGAGCTGATTTCCCACCCTCCTCTCTCTCTCTCTCTCTCTCTCTCTCTCTCTCTCAAGATCATTCTCTTGCTAGTTGGTGTTTGTAATGTAACAACCCGAAGTTGTTCGTCGCCGAAAACCCATTCTACCCGTATAACTCGTCGGAGATCGAAATGTCCCGATATCGTTTTTGGGTTTAGTTAACTAAAATTATATGTTTATTATCATTCAATGAGGGTCCAAATCATTTAGGAACTCATGAATTTAGCCCAAAACATTTATTTCATAAGTTTTAGAAATATCCTCGTCGGGTGACGGAAACTCAATCGGGTGCGACCTATAGCCTCGTTTAAGGCCGGTATCGGGTAGAATTCCACCGTGTCCAAGTTTTAGGAACTATATAAAAGTGTTTAACCTCTCATTTGAAGCTTTTTCCTTCTCTCTCTACTCTCTCTCTAACCTCTCTCCTAAATCCAAAGATTAAGGGTCCAAAACTCAATTTTAAGGCCTCAAATCCTTAAGGTACCTTCCTAGCCTTAATCTATAGCATATTTGGCTTCCAAATTTGACATTTAATCATGAAATAGGACATCATATGTGAGTTTACGGCCCAGGAGGCTGCCTAGACCGTAAACACCAATTTGAAGGGTTTTAAGCCCTTAAACTCCTTCCTAAACTCATTTGGACTTTAGATATGGCTAAGGGACTTCAAGATATGGACTTAAAACATTTAAAACTTTGATTTTGAGTCATTTGAAGGAGTTTACGGCCAAGGCATAAGCTTGGGCCGTCAACTCATGTAAATGGGGTTTTTCATGCCCTTAAACCCTTCCAAATCACTAGTATGCCTTAGATATGAATTATAGAACATTGGTTTTAGCATTTGGACACTTGAAACATGATTTTTGGGGGACTTATGTGAGTTTACGGCCAAGGCATGTGCTTGGGCCGTAAACTCCTCAAAACATGGCATAAATTCAATTCTAAGGTGTTAGAAAGCCATCCAACACCACCAAAAGCCTTGGAATAAATCATAGGACCAACCAAAAATAGTTTAAGGGCCTTAAACACACTATTTGTGGGATTTTTAAGAGTTTACGGCCAAGGCTTGTTCTTGGGCCGTAAACTCCATGATTCATGGTGTTAGAATGCTAACTAAACACCCCTAAATCCTTTAGATGAATTTTAGAAGCCCTTCCATGCAAGTTTTAGGCCTTGAAACACCTTGTAGCACCCTATAGAAGAGTTTACGGCCATGAGAGGGGTCTCACGGGCCGTAAACTCCATAAAACCCTCAAATTTCCCATACAAACTCATGGTAGGCCTTGGAATAATTCTATTAATCACATGTGATTTGTTTTGGAACCATTTAACACCATTTTCATGGAAAAATAGGAGTTTACGGCCATGAAGCCATGCTAGGCCGTAAACTCCCATAAGAGGGTCTATTTGATGCTTTGAAATCATTCCAAGTCCTTAAACCAAGTCTAGAAATTATTCCCTAAGTGTATGAAGTCATTTAGCACCATAAACCACAACCACCATGAGTTTACGGCCGTAAACTCATGGGGAATGGGTGTTTTAGACCAAAACTCTTATATTAGTTTACTCATGGGGAGTAAACTCAAGTCCCAAGTCCCTAGTGACATTTCACGTCCTTAAACGCCACCCGGGTCCCTCCAAACACTTGTATCGGAGTGTTTTCGCGACTTGAAGCAAGTGTCCCTAACATATGAATAAACTAAGTCCTAATTAGATACAAATGTGTATCTTTACATTATAATTAGGAACCTCGTGTATTTACAAGCCCCGGATCAACTCTTAGCATCCAAATCGTCACATTTCTCGTCCGGTGAGTTCATACCGCTACGCCTTTTTCACTGTTTTTTTTAACTGTTTTCAGGGGGGGAATAAAAGCAAACCATAACTGTTTTCAAATCATAACATTTATGTGTTTCAAATAATATCTGGCAAACTTATAAACTCTTTTACTCCTTATGTATTATGTTGAGCATAAGGAATGATTTATCAATTTCAACTAAATGGATTTTAGTTAAGAAAATAACCAAACTAATCAAATTATTATGGGGATAATTTGGGGTTCTATGTTTCTCTTTATATCACGTACTGATATCTGTATTAAGTTATTAGATAAACTATGTCTGATTCAGTTTATCTCTATTTCATTCGAATGTTTTGCCGGAAAGTCTCATTGTATGTATCTATTTTTCACTGTATCATGTCTTGAAATCTTTGTATGTTTGGTATCGTATGAGAATCCTGTGAATAGTTTAATACTAGCTTGTGAGATAGTCACTACCCTTTATGGATGATCAAGTAAATCCTCTCCGGAAGTGTAACCAGAGTCTCCTGGAGGGAGAGCGAGGAATTTGTGAATAGATCTATTCGGGACTGACAATCCCAGACCTTAACTGCTAGCTACAGTTAGGCGGGCACGCCTGGGGTGACAAATTCTGTATATCATTCGACGTCTGACTAACGTCAAGGAGGTCTCGTTGTCATATCAGCATGGTTACCCGACTCACAATACGTATTAAAATAAACTTATTCACAGCTAGGATTTGTTTAGAATCTAAATCTTGTTCGGGATGATAATCCCATGGTCTTGTATCTATATCTCGTTCGGGATGGTAATCCCATGGTTTTATGTCTATATCTCGTTCGGGATGATAATCCCATGATCTTGTGTCTATATCTCGTTCGGGATGGTAATCCCATGGTTTTGAAACTAAATCTTATACGGGATGATAATCCCATGATTTTATCAATCTATCATATATCTAGTTTCGGGATAGTGATCCCATGGTTTATCAAGCTATCTTATATCTATTTTCGGGATAGTGATCCCATGGTCTTTATCGAATTATCTTATAACTGGTTCGGGATGTTAGTCCCAAGGTTTTCAAAATACTTTCTATCTACAGTTCGTCTAAATTATAGTTTTGTATATTAAACTATACTATGTGTTATTCAATCAATCTTGCATTTAGGAAAATATGTGATTTTCCTGGGGTTAACTTATAACTTGTAACAGAACGGTAACGAAAGATAACTTAACTACTTTACATAAGAAAATATGGGATTTTCTTGGATATTAAACCTTTTCAGAAAACTAAAGGAAATCGATACTTTTTCACAAAACAAAACCGTTTATGAACTCACCAGCTTTATGCTGATTTTCAAACTGCTTGTATTCTCAGGTCCAAGTTAGACAGGTACCCGGCGTTATCTTTTGGTGAAGATGGAGTGCTTAGAAGACTCGTCTCTACTTTTGATTATATGATATATGTATAACTTTTGAACAATTTTCTTTTGAACCAAATGTAAATTTTCAGATATATGTAATGTAATGATTGTTTACTATGATTACTATGTACATTGGATTTGATACTCAACGTGGAGTCAACCCCGGGAACGTTTCCGCCTTTGGTTTTCGGGGTGTGACTGATTGGTATCAGAGCCCTTGTTTATAGTGAACAGAGTATACCAAACCTTACATGGTATAAAACTATAAACATTAAGGGGCCTAAGTGCTCTGAACTAAAAGTATCCTACAAAATATAAGTATTTTCAAAAGTATTTAAGTATGCCGAGCCGTCGAAATCCGTAACTATAAGTAGAACAAAACATAAGTAAATAGGTGTTGTACACTGCGGTTAAACCTGGCCAGTTATGTAGTCATGTCTAGGGTCAATATAGCCTGGCCAACTATATTCATTCGAGACACGGCCAACATGTGCTTGGGAGTGACTGTGGCATGCGGCATACCTAAAACTTACCCAATATCCCAAACAACAAATCGACGCTGCAGCGAACCATGAAATACTATGGGAGTATTTCTCGAGCCGATCCTTTGTAGAAATCCTCGTATACACGTTATTCCTTGATCATTCCTCTAACGATAAAATGTTCTATCTTGATAACTCCTTTCTGCTTTATCTCTTAGTATGATGCTATATTTGCCTTGATGAGATATCTCCTGTCCCATATCTCTTGATTCAATTAAGAGGACTTATGATCCTCTCTTTCCTGATCTTTTTAGATCAAGATGCCTCCAAGAAAGAGACCCAGCTCAACGAACAACAACAATCATCCTCCGCCACCACCTCCTATTCAGATCGATTTGGAAACACTTCAGGCAACCATTACTGCTACTATATCAGCTCTCTTACCTCAACTGAACTCTAGGGGTTCGGGAGGTGAAACCCAAAACCCAGATGATAGCCAGGGACACCAAAAAGGGGGTTCCTATAAAGACTTCATGAACGCAAAACCGACATTCTTCGATGGCACAGGGGGTGTCATTGCTTTAACCCGATAGTTCGAAAGAATCGAATCAATCTTTGAAATATGCGGCTGTTCGGAGTCTGATAGAGTCAAGTTTACTGCCTGCACCTTCCTAGACAAAGCCTTGACTTGGTGGAACGGCCGAGTCAAATCCTTAACTTTACCTGTAGCCAATGCTATGGGTTGGGAAGCTATGAAGGAGCTCCTTCTCGCAGAGTATTGCCCTCGGGGCGAACTTCAGAAACTAGAACACGAACTTTGGAACCTTAAGATGAAAGGTTCCAACATAGCTGCTTATACCTCAAGATTTGATGATCTGGCGTTACTTTGTCCGGGAATGGTTACCCCGGAGAGTAAAAAGATAGAGAGGTTCATCTGGGGGTTGACCCAGCCAACAAAAGGGAATGTCTTGGCTGCGAAGCCAGACACTTATGACAGTGCCAAATGTCTTGCAAAAATCCTGATAGATCACAAAGACAACTCTGATGAGGAAGCTACCACCCCCGAGCCAGTCACCAGTGGAGGCAGAAGCAAAAAAGAAATCCTGGAACAAACGGAAGGCCTAGAGTACGCAAGGGTCTTCTAAGAAACAGCAAACGGTAGTAGTCCATGCTGCTACTGCCCCTGTTGTTGTTTCAGCTGTCGGTTCCATAGCCCAAACTCCCGCCAGTGGATACACTGGTACCCTTCCTTGGTGTGGTAAGTGCAACTACCACCACCGCATTCCCGGTCCATGTCGTGAAAGGATCTGCGACAACTGTGGCAATAAGGGCCATCTTGCACGAACCTGCAGAAAACCAGCCAAGCCATCTAACCAATCATCCGGAGCGGGAATTAGTCCGACCTGCTACAATTGTGGTGAAGCTGGGCACTTCAAAAGGAATTGCCCCAAGACAGCTACAACCACTGATCCCTCTGTCGCCGCAGGTATATTTCTCTTTGATAATTCTTATACCTGCAACTCTTTTCGATTTTAGTACAAAAAGGGAAACCTGTTATCTATCTATTCGAACAATTTCTAAACTCAATCCTTCGTATGTAATCGAAATGTGTACCGTCGAGACAACTAACTAGTGAGATAGAGAACACTAACTTCGTACCTATAGATTGAATCCTCAGTCCGGAGGACTGTTCTGTTCCATTCGATTTATAAAGGGAGAAACTTTCCATGAAAATACTTTGATGCTATGTTTAACAAGAAATGACCGAGTCTCATTCATGTTGTTATCTTTACTTTCGAAAGGGTCGCCTGTCTAGATTTTTCCTCGACCCGGTTCTCGTGATCTTCGGCATCAAACTTTCGTATCATTCCATGTCTTAGAAATCAAAAGTTTTCCCCATGTGAATTACCACGCATCCCTCGTTTCTGTGATTATTGAGAAACGGGAAGTTAGCCTCGAAGGATTCCCGAGAGTTTCTTTTGAGCATCTAGTTTAATCTCACATCAGACCTTTCGAGATCTTCGTAGAGATCGATTCTGCAACCTTCAGATTTCGGATGCCCTTAGAGCTTGGTAACATCTATCTAGACCATCACGTCTCGAATCCTTAGAAGTATCTGCCCAACGAAACCCTAGTGATTCCTTGAAGAAACCGAAGTCGTCCAGGGTTGGAACTTCCATGAGAAAACAGATTGATATAGTAGATTGAGAGAGAGTCAAAAGTACGAAACCAAGGAATGTCCCGATAATGAGAATTCGTTAGAACGCCCAGTAGAGACCTGATTCCACTTGAGAAAGTGAAGATCCGAAGCAACAAATCCATTCGTGTTTCATTCCAATCCATGATTTGTATCTTATTCTTTGAATTTCGGGACGAAATTCCCTCTAACGGGGGGATAATGTAACAACCCGAAGTTGTTCGTCGCTGAAAACCCATTCTACCCGTATAACTCGTCGGAGATCGAAATGTCCCGATATCGTTTTTGGGTTTAGTTAACTAAAATTATATGTTTATTATCATTCAATGAGGGTCCAAATCATTTAGGAACTCATGAATTTAGCCCAAAACATTTATTTCATAAGTTTTAGAAATATCATCGTCGGGTGACGGAAACTCAATCGGGTGCGACCTATAGCCTCGTTTAAGGCCGGTATCGGGTAGAATTCCACCGTGTCCAAGTTTTAGGAACTATATAAAAGTGTTTAACCTCTCATTTGAAGCTTTTTCCTTCTCTCTCTACTCTCTCTCTCTCTCTAACCTCTCTCCTAAATCCAAAGATTAAGGGTCCAAAACTCAATTTTAAGGCCTCAAATCCTTAAGGTACCTTCCTAGCCTTAATCTATAGCATATTTGGCTTCCAAATTTGACATTTAATCATGAAATAGGACATCATATGTGAGTTTACGGCCCAGGAGGCTGCCTAGGCCGTAAACACCAATTTGAAGGGTTTTAAGCCCTTAAACTCCTTCCTAAACTCACTTGGACTTTAGATATGGCTAAGGGACTTCAAGATATGGACTTAGAACATTTAAAACTTTGATTTTGATTCATTTGAATGAGTTTACGGCCAAGGCATAAGCTTGGGCCGTAAACTCATGTAAATGGGGTTTTTCATACCCTTAAACCCTTCCAAATCACTAGTATGCCTTAGATATGAATTATAGAACATTGGTTTTAGCATTTGGACACTTAAAACATGATTTTTGGTGGACTTATGTGAGTTTACGGCCAAGGCATGTTCTTGGGCCGTAAACTCCTCAAAACATGGCATAAATTCAATTCTAAGGTGTTAGAAAGCCATCCAACACCACCAAAAGCCTTGGAATAAATCATAGGACCAACCAAAAATAGTTTAAGGGCCTTAAACACACTATTTGTGGGATTTTTAAGAGTTTACGGCCAAGGCTTGTTCTTGGGCTGTAAACTCCATGATTCATACTGTTAGAATGCTAACTAAACACCCCTAAAGCCTTTAGATGAATTTTAGAAGCCCTTCCATGCAAGTTTTAGGCCTTGAAACACCTTGTAGCACCCTATAGAAGAGTTTACGGCCATGAGAGGGGTCTCATGGGCCGTAAACTCCATAAAACCCTCAAATGTCCCATACAAACTCATGTTAGGCCTTGGAATAATTCTATTAATCACATGTGATTTGTTTTGGAACCATTTAACACCATTTTCATGGAAAAATAGGAGTTTACGGCCATGAAGCCATGCTAGGCCATAAACTCCCATAAGAGGGTCTGTTTGATGCTTTGAAATCATTCCAAGTCCTTAAACCAAGTCTAGAAATTATTCCCTAAGTGTATGAAGTCATTTAGCACCATAAACCACAACCACCATGAGTTTACGGCCGTAAACTCATGGGGAATGGGTGTTTTAGACCAAAACTCTTATATTAGTTTACTCATGGGGAGTAAACTCAAGTCCCAAGTCCCTAGTGACATTTCACGTCCTTAAACGCCACCCGGGTCCCTCCAAACACTTGTATCGGAGTGTTTTCGCGACTTGAAGCAAGTGTCCCTAACATATGAATAAACTAAGTCCTAATTAGATACAAATGTGTATCTTTACATTATAATTAGGAACCTCATGTATTTACAAGCCCCGGATCAACTCTTAGCATCCAAATCGTCACATTTCTCGTTCGGTGAGTTCATACCCCTACGCCGTTTTCACTGGTTTTTTTAACTGTTTTCAGGGGGGGAATACAAGCAAACCATAACTGTTTTCAAATCATAACATTTATGTGTTTCAAATAATATCTGGCAAACTTATAAACTCTTTTACTCCTTATGTATTATGTTGAGCATAAGGAATGATTTATCAATTTCAACTAAATGGATTTTAGTTAAGAAAATAACCAAACTAATCAAATTATTATGGGAATAATTTGGGGTTCTATGTTTCTCTTTATATCACGTACTGATATCTGTATTAAGTTATTAGATAAACTATGTCTGATTCAGTTTATCTTTATATCATTCGAATGTTTTGTCGGATAGTCTCATTGTATGTATCTATTTTTCACTGTATCATGTCTTGAAATCTTTGTATGTGTGGTATCGTATGAGAATCCTGTGAATAGTTTAATACTAGCTTCTGAGATAGTCACTACCCTTTATGGATGATCAAGTAAATCCTCTCCGGAAGTGTAACCAGAGTCTCCTGGAGGGAGAGCGAGGAATTTGTGAATAGATCTATTCGGGACTGACAATCCCACACCTTAACTGCTAGCTACAGTTAGGCGGGCACGCCTGGGGTGACAAATTCTGTATATCATTCGACGTCTGACTAACGTCAAGGAGGTCTCGTTGTCATATCAGCATGGTTACCCGACTCACAATACGTATTAAAATAAACTTATTCACAGCTAGGATTTGTTTAGAATCTAAATCTTGTTCGGGATGATAATCCCATGGTCTTGTATCTATATCTCGTTCGGGATGGTAATCCCACGGTTTTATGTCTATATCTCGTTCGGGATGATAATCCCATGATCTTGTGTCTATATCTCGTTCGGGATGGCAATCCCATGGTTTTGAAACTAAATCTTATACGGGATGATAATCCCATGATTTTATCAATCTATCATATATCTAGTTTCGGGATAGTGATCCCATGGTTTATCAAGCTATCTTATATCTATTTTCGGGATAGTGATCCCATGGTCTTTATCGAATTATCTTATAACTGGTTCGGGATGTTAGTCCCAAGGTTTTCAAAATACTTTCTATCTACAGTTCGTCTAAATTATAGTTTTGTATATTAAACTATACTATGTGTTATTCAATCAATCTTGCATTTAGGAAAATATGTGATTTTCCTGGGGTTAACTTATAACTTGTAACAGAACGGTAACGAAAGATAACTTAACTACTTTACATAAGAAAATATGGGATTTTCTTGGATATTAAACCTTTTCAGAAAACTAAAGGAAATCGATACTTTTTCACAAAACAAAACCGCTTATGAACTCACCAGCTTTATGCTGATTTTCAAACTGCTTGTATTCTCAGGTCCAAGTTAGACAGGTACCCGGCGTTATCTTTTGGTGAAGATGGAGTGCTCAGAAGACTCGTCTCTACTTTTTATTATATGATATATGTATAACTTTTGAACAATTTTCTTTTGAACCAAATGTAAATTTTCATATATATGTAATGTAATGGTTGTTTACTGTGATTACTATGTACATTGGATTTGATACTCAACGTGGAGTCAACCCCGGGAACGTTTCCGCCTTTGGTTTTCGGGGTGTGACATGTAAGCCATTAGAGGAGTGACAATTGTGACTCTAACCTCCAAGAATAAGAAGTATCAAGCAAGTAATCCAAGGTATTATTCTAGATCCAAATTCATATGATTAGATTCAACTGTTTATATTAGATCTAGTATTGTAAGTCTTGGATACAATGCATGTTCAATTAGAGAAACCTAGATCCTAGCAATTAGGGTTTGCATGTGCACATAGGAAAGTTCTTATGGCTCAAACCCATTAGTGGTATTAGAGATTTGATTGATTGCTATTGAATTGATGCATTGGTTGATTTCTTGTTGCTTGAAAAATTCGATTTTTGTGATTCTGCCTGATGAACTCGGTGAGTTCCACTGTGGACTCGGCGAGTCCATAGTGGGAACTCGGCGAGTTCGAGCGTTAAAAGGAGGTAGTTTCGGGATTTCTTGTTGTTTTACTTGAGGTTACTTGCCTTAACTGTTTTGGGTCATTAAAATCCGATTTTAATCAAATATATGAGTATATTCTTGACCAAACAAAAGATAATTACCAATTAGTTGAATAATAATTTCTTTATATGATAATAATTGATTATTTGAATTGAATTGGTGGATTGTCTTGCAAGTAATATTGAATAAGATCAAATTGAGATAATCTAATTAGTTGATTTATATTATTTTCTATTTGATCATTATGTTTTGAAAAGTTTAAAACTTGTCCTCAAGTTTTGAAATTTAAGTTTTGTAATTAAAAGTTTAATTTGAATAATTTAAATTTCAAACCCTAGAATTTTACAAGTTTAAAATTCAACACAATACTAATATATTATTACAAGCTTAATATATATATATATATATATATATATATATATATATATATATATATATATATATATATATATGATTAAAATGCTAGTCTTACCGTTAGTAGCCCTCATTCACGAAGCTGGTCTATAAGGTTCCTGCCTATAAAATGGCGCTTAATGGGTGTACACTCACACCCACCGCTTGCTTGACTGGTGGAGGGTCGTTAGCCGAACAGGTAGGATAGGGCAAACCTCTTCTCATTAATAAGTATAATGAATCTATATAAAGTAACTAAACGTGATTCATAAAAAACTCTCAATCTTAGTTACTTTAGGAAAAGTGAATTGATGCAACCCATGAAATTACACTTTGCACCCTTGCTAAGAAGTTAGTGGAGCGTGTGTGGTTAACCGGCACACTAATTGGTTCTAAGCAAAGGTGGCAAAGGGTTATTCATTGTTTGTCATAATTTGGTGGAGCGTGTGTGGTTTACCGGCACATTGAATAGGTGATTGTAACAATGAAGGCACCATGTAGATTTGCATGGTTATTCACACCCGCTTTGTGATCCTCGGCATCCCAGTCACAAACTAAAGGGGCATATCGAGATTTAAACATGCCATTGAAAGGTTCAATGAATCTCAAAGAATCTAGAAATTCTCAATACACTTAAAACTTAAAGCATATGTTTTTTATGGTGAAGAATTAGTGAATCGTCATTCATTTACCTCCAAATTATTTGCATGTTGGATCACGACATCCCTTTTCTAATGTGTAAATAATCTTGTTGGGTCCTAGCCCTAAATTTTCATTTTGGGTGTTAATTAGGGACTTAATTCTAATCAACTTTGGTCCTTTCTATTTGTAGATGTCTAACGCAAACAACGTTGCTGCTAGCTCATTCACGCTAATGAGCCTTTGTCAAAAAGTGACTTTCGATGGATTGAACTTTAGCGAATGGATAAGATACATTCGCACGATCAAGTGTTACGAGGACAAGGAGTATGTTCTCGATGAGAAGCTCAAGAAGATCAATCCAGAAACTGCTACTCCCGAAGAAATGGATGTGTTTGAGACACATGAACGTGATGCAACAAAATTCCATTGCATCATGATAGCCACAATGAACTCCGAATTCCAAAAGTCCTATGAGGACATGTATCCTTATGAGATGCATCTAGACTTGATGGAGAGATATCACTAAAGCGCAAGGCAAGAGCGCTATGAGATCTTAACGAATATGATCACTGCTAAAAAGGGAAGTGGAGAGTCTCTAACCGTGCACTTGCAAAAGATGCAAAGGTATGTCGATCGTCTTCGTAAGTTGAATGTCAACTTTGGGGAAGATTTAGCTATTGACATTGTTCTTCACTCCTTGCCCTCATGCTACAACTAATTTAGGATGACCTACCACATGAACAAGTAAAAGGTCACCCTAAGCAAACTCCAAGGGCTCCTAAGGACTGTTGAGAGCAACCTAAAGGACAAGTCTGTTGCACCAACTCCCAATCCATCCGCTGCTCATGTTTTGGCTATTAGGCAGGGAAGGGGCAAGAAGAGGAAGGCTTCTTCGAAGAACCACCGCAAGGGAAAGTCCCAAGATGGTTCCTCTTCTAGTGGGACCAAGGTTGATCCTGCTAAGCCCAACCCTAACCCAAAGGAGGTAGAGTGCCATCATTGCCACAAAATAGGGCATTGGAAGAGAAGCTGCCCGGAATATCTGCAAGCCATCAAGGATGGAAAGATCAAGCCATCTTTTGCAGGTATATACACAATTAAATCTAATGATTCATCTCATTCTATTTCTTGGGTTCTTCATACAGGGTGTGGTTACCACGTTTGTTCTGATTTGCAGGGACTAGGAAGAAATAGGGATGTGGAGCTTGGAAGAATAAATCTAATCATGGGGAACAGAAGATCGTCGCCTGTTACCAAGATTGGAGTGTATTCTTTAGTGCTTAGTAATGGATTGAATTTAGATTTAAATAAATGTTGCTACTCGCCAGATATGGCAAGAAACATCATTTCTTTTCATGGTTTATTTAGACAAGGATTTAGATATTCGTTTAATAATGAGAATGGTTCGATTTATGCTTATCTAAATGGTGTTTTATATTTTGAAGCAATGCCTTGTAATGGAATTTATGAAACTGTTATGGTTGTAGATAACCTAGGAAATGATGTGTTGTGGATTCTTCCAATAGTATGGATAAAGCATCCATGTGGCATTGTCATCTTGGACACGTCAACAAGAAGCGCATAGTCAAACTCCAAAAGGATGGAGTGTTGGAGTCATTCGACCTTAGGGAAGATGAAACAAGTGAATCTTGTCTACTTGGAAAGATGACCAAGTCACCCTTCACTGGCACTTGTGAGAGGGGTGAGGGTATATTGGATCTCATACACACCGACGTGTGTGGGCCCTTTATATCGACCACAAAGGATGGGAACCTCTTCTACGTGACTTTCACTGATGATTATAGTAGATATGGGTATATTTACTTAATGAAGCACAAGTCAGAAACGTTTGAAAAGTTCAAAAGACTTCAAACATGAAGTGGAGAATCAATTGGGCAGGAAAATCAAGATGCTTCGATTCGATCGAGGAGGAGAGTACCTAAGTCTTGAATTCCACGACTATCGCAAGGAATGTGGAATAGTTTCGCAATTGACGCCACCTAGGACACCGCAGTTGAATGGTGTGGCAGAAAGGCGTAATCGAACCCTGTTAAACATGGTCCATTCTATGATGAGTCGTGCTTCACTACCTATCTCATTCTGGGGGTATGCCTTAGAGACTGCCGCCCATATCCTTAACCGAGTCCCTACAAAGAAGGTTGCCAACACACCTCACGATGTGGACAGGGAAAACTCCTTCGTTGGCACGTATCAAGGTTTGGGGCTGTGAAGTTTTCGTAAGACGAGAAACTCACGACAAGATCGAACCTCGTAGTGAGCGGTGTATTTTCATCGGCTACCCATAGAAAGCCTTTGGATATCTCTTCTATAGACCGAGTGACAATCTTGTCTTCGTTGCGAGGAGGGGGGTTTTCCGTGAGTGAGAACTCATAAGCCAAGGAGACAGTGGGAGGCAAATCGATCTTGAAGAGATTCAAGAATCGAGCGATGAAGGAACCTCTAACGCTGGCGCTCAACCCGAGGAGGAAACTCCGGTTGAACCGATTGACGAGTCCTTACCTCTTAGACATTCCGAAAGAGTTAGAGTTCAACCCCAGTTTTATGGTTTTCATATTACTACCGAAGGGGATACGTATATTACTGATGGTACACTAATAAATCTTTATGAACCTAATAGCTATAAGGAAGCCATGGCAGGCCCAGAGTCAGTAAAATGGAAAGAGGTGATGGACAGCGAGATTCAGTCCATGTATGACAACCAAGTTTGGAATTTGGTTGACAATGTGCCCTGACGTAAGACGGTTGGGTGCAAATGGATCTTCAAAAAGAAGACCGACGTGGATGGGAATGTGCACACGTATAAGGCACGACTGGTGGCGAAGGGATTTACTCAAACTCCTGGAGTTGACTATGATGAGACCTTCTCACCAGTTGCTAAGATAAAATCTATTAGGGTAATGCTAGCCATTGCTGCATCTCATGATTATGAGATATGGCAGATGGATGTCAAGACTGCTTTCCTTAATGGGAAGTTGGCTGAGGATGTTTACATGGCTCAGCCAGAGGGTTTCGTCGATCCGAAGCATCCCAATAGAGTGTGCAAGCTTGAGAATTCCATTTATGGACTTAAGTAAGCATCTCGCAGATCGAATCTTTGCTTTGATGAGAAAGTCTAAGAGTTTGGATTTGTACGAAGTGAAGATGAATCTTGTGTATATGTCAAGGCCAGTGGGAGTATAATTAGCTTCCTCGTTTTGTATGTCGATGACATACTGCTCATAGGAAACAACGTCCCGACTTTGCAGGAGGTTAAGTCCTATAGCTCGGGAAGTGCTTCGCTATGAAGGACCTCGGTGAGGCTTCCTATATTTTGGGAGTAAGGATAGTAAGATAACGAAGTAAGAGACTAATAGGACTTAGTCAGAATACTTACTTGGATAAAGTACTACAATGTTTTAGTATGGAAAACTCGAAGAAGGGAGAACTACGGATACAGAGTAATGCCAAATTGAGTAAGACTAAATGTCCAAGCACAAAAGCCGAGATAGTTGAGATGAGCCGAGTACCCTATGCTTCCGCAGTTGGCTCAATCATGTACGTTATGACTTGTACTTGCCCTGATGTGGCATTTGGTTTGAGCATGGTCAGTAGATATCAAGGGAACCTGGGCAAAGCTCATTGGATTGCGGTCAAAAATATACTTAAGTACCTTCGGAGGACAAAGGAATGGTTCTTAGTCCTCGGAGGGAGTGATGAATTAAAGGTGAAAGGGTATAGTAACGCAAGTTTCCAAACCGACAGGGACAACTACCGTTCACAGTCGGGTTGGGTCTTTACCCTTAATGGAGGAGCAGTGACTTGGAAAAGTTCCAAACAAGAAACCGTAGCTGATTCGACGTGCGAATCAGAGTACATTACAGAGAGGGAAGCGTCAAAGGAGGTGATGTGGTTAAAGAGCTTCATTGGTGATCTTGGAGTTGTGCCTGCCATAAAGGAGCCTATGGAAATTTTCTGTGATAATGAGGGAGGGGTTGCCTTGACCAAGGAACCGAGGGATCATGCTAGATCTCGGTATATCGACAGAAAATATCACTTTATTAGACATCGAGTAGAAGAAGGAAACCTCGTAGTAAAGAGGGTATCGTCGAAGGATAACCCAGCAGATCCTCTTACGAAGGGACTGAGCAGGGTTAAGCATTTGCAGCACGCTAGGAGCATTAGGCTGAAAGACGATATTAGTTTAGATTAGATAGTTTAGGAAACATGTAATAGATAAATGTAATTAACATTTGATGATTAAATAAAGGAGTATTATTTACAAGTAAAGCTACTGTCTTATGTTAATTGTTTAACTATTGTTTCACTTTGCATGTTTTGACTTCCTGAATAATTGAGTTATTAAGAATAATCGAATTATTCGAATGGTCCGCAATCGTTCATATGTTGGAAGTAGGTATGAATGAAGATTGTCATGAATTGATGTGTAGATTGTCTAAAAGGTATTAGACATAGAAAAAGTTTGCTACAACATTTATGAGTGCTTAAGTTTTGAGCATTGGAATAAACACGCGCTTGCTGGAGTCACTTTATGGAATGAGACACAAGTGATCGCAAGACGATAATATCATATGGTCTTAAAACCAAGATATATGGTTTATTGTTTATTAATTGGTTGTGCATTGATAATGCGAAACCACATCAGTAAATTGATGTCATAAAACGCATTGTTGTGTATGGTTGATTAGTAAATAGTAAATGCATATAAGTCGAACTTTATCTGTTACTTTTATCCAAAGAGGGTAAAAGCGATATCAGGGCCCCTCGATGATTTGATTTGACTTATGTGTCGGGCCCAGTCAGGACTGAATTGATGTGTTCAATTAAGTTCTATGTCAAATGAATCTGAGATCGAGAAACCAATTGTTGAACAATAAGTTCCATAAGATTGTCCGCATAATATCTAAACAGAGGATTGTACGATCCCTTATCTAAAGGACCGGATACTGATAAGATCAGAGTTTGACAGCGTCTTTGAGAGCTACGATTGCTTATCAGATTGTGTTTGCATATATAGTTACTAGACTTATCCAAGTGGGAGACTGTTGGATTAGTGTATAAGGCTATAACTATATTTGGTAAGTACTTGACCCGGTTGTGCATGGTCCTTTTGGGTTGCCTTCACCATAGCAACTTGACAGGATGATTTGTTAAGAGAGAAGAGATATTATTGTTAATATATTATGAGAGAAATATATTAAAGGAATAATAATGTTATTTGATTAATATAAGTCATATATTAATTGAGAATTAATTTGGTGACTTAAAGAGGTCAATGGAATAAAGGGGCATAAACTGTCAAATGTGTGATAGTTGTGTTTTGGGCCATGTATCCTTATGGATATAAGGGTGGATAGATTTTAGAGTTAGAAGACCATAAAATCGTCCAAGCCTAGTATCTAGGAGGATCTTGGATTGCTTAGGGCCTAAGTTATTCAATTAGGGTTAAGGGTGAAACCCTAGTAGCTCATAGTATAAATAGATCCCTTGGGTGAGGGAAATCGGCACTCATGCAAGGCAAGGAACCCTAGAGCCGATTTCTCACCCTCCTCTCTCTCTCTCTCTCAAGATCATTCTCATTAGCGTTTATTTCAATTAAATTATATATGTAAATAACTCTTTGATAAACAATTATATATTTAATTATGTGTGGTAATAGGGAAGTAGACTATGGACAACATTTAACTAAATTGTTTTTTATGTGTTGCGTGCACACTATTGATTGCAATAGATTTAATTATGCATATTTTTAGATGTTTTTAGACTTTTAGTAAACATTTTAAGGGTTAATAGCATAAAAACCATTATATTTGTCATGCGTTTAACTATCCAACCGTTTTTTATTTGTGCTAAGTTCTATCACGACCATTATGACCTCTCATTTGAAAGAGTCATTCTTTAGCGCTAGGCCTAAAGCCCTTTGTAACGCCCGCAAATCCGGGCTAGTCAATTTAGAGGCAATAGGGGTCGAAAACTACTTTTCGACAAAAGATTATTTAGAATAAATAATCTTAACCAAGTTGTAGATTATGTCACAAGGTTCCCGTACATATAAGGAACGCCGAAATCCGAGTTATAACGAAGAAGTTATGGCCCGTCGAAGTTTTACGGCAAAACCGGCACGACACCGGGAAGCGTAAATAGTGAATTTACGATAGATCGAGATTTAGCCTTAGCGATCTAAATGAAAGTCGTAGAATATGTTAAACTAAGAACATCGATAAAAAGAACGCCCAAATCTGACTTCGTATGAAGAAGTTATGATTTTTCGAAGTTTCGGACTAGCAGTGTACAGCCCGAAATTCGAATATTTGATCGAGCGGTTTTTTAGCCGACACGACCTAAACGAGAATCGAAGATCTCGTTGAGAGTAGCGTAATGAGAAAAAGATGGGCGAAAACGGATGTCGGATGAAAAAGTTATGAGGATTTAACGGACCAATCGTGTCCCGGCCCGTTAATAATATAAAATTTAAAATCGAGCCAAAATTAGCCGACGGAGTCTAAACAAAAGTTGTAGAGTACGTTCCCACCTTCGCGTGGATATAAAGAACGTCGAAAACGGAGGTTGTACGCGAAAGTTATGAATTTTTAAAGATGAGCATGCAATTTGCGAAATCTGATGCGAGACTGGTGACGTGGCGCGTTGTGGGCCGTCCGATGAAGTCTCAGATCTCGCTTCGGATCATGCCACGAAGCCTCGCCTTACGCCCCGCGTCCGAGTTCGGTACACCCAGCGTACCCTTCGGTCTTATCCCTTCCGAGTGCGAGACAGCTAGATTCGATGTGGCAGCCCCATCCGAAGTTACGCCCCGTGTAGCCAAGGATTACGCCCAGCGTAGTCCGAGGCCTCGCAGGGTATAAAAAGGGGCGAGGGCCTTCACATTTTTCACACAATTTCCACTTCTCTCTCTAGTTTCTTTCTCTCTCTAGAGTTCCAAACCTCCCCTAAGCCCTAGTTAAACCCCTAGCACCCTAGGGAAGCCCCGAGGCTCCCGGAATCCCGAGAAAAAGGAGTTTTTCGGTTTCGAAACGCTGCTCCAATTAAGTCCCGGTTTTCGATAAAATTCGCTGTAAGTGTGCTACGCTTACGCAATTTTTTATATAGCTTTCAAATAATTATAGGAATGTTATTAGGTCCTTAAAATAATTATTTGGGCTATTATTATGAGTTATATTGAGCGTTATTAACGCTTAATAATAGTCAGACTAATTAATTTGTCGCGGTTATCGTTAAACTAAACCCTAGTGGTATCGGTACTAGGTTTTATCGAAGGAATATCGTTTTGAGAGTATCGAAGCGCTGTCCGAGTGCTGAGTCACCACCTACTCAGGTGAGTGCATAGTCCCTTTCATCTTACACATAGATATGAAGTATTTTAATATAAATTACGTGCTATGTGTGCATATTGTTTGAATACTTGTTGTCTATGCTGGATGAATGATTTATACATGTTTTAAATGATTTAAACTGTATATTTATTTTATATCTACAAATATGTTGGGATAAAACATGGGTAGATGAAATAGTTGGTGAGTGATGAAATAAAATAATGAGAGATAGGTGATGATAGGAAGGTGATGATAGATAGGTGATTATGAATCGGTGATGTAGGATACTACAACCTTGTCCGACAATTTGGAGATGTAGTCATCTACCAGAGTATAGATGGCGACCACGGACTATTATAGACAACCCCGTGGAAACACCAGCAGGCTAGCAACCTGTAGGTGATGAATTACGAGTTCAGGCGATGTTGTAACTACGTATTCATGCGATGATAGTCTAACCCTTATTATGAAGTACGAGTCCAGGCGATGTTGTGGCTACGTATTCATGCGATGATAGACTAACCCTTATCATGATTTACAAGTCCAGACGATGTTGTGGCTGCGTAATCATGCGATGATACCCTAACTCTTGCTAGACACATATTGAGGGAGTAATCCCCGGATTAGTATTGTCTATGCAATGTAGGCGATGATCCTTAGGTAAAGTTCGTAAGAACAATCATATAAGGAAATACGATGTAAGGAGATGAAAAGTAAATATGATATAGGAGATGACCCTTGAGATAATATCTTTAGGGAAGACTAAAAGAAGATAACGGGGATGGGTAATTGGGTTGATTGTTTGATTGTTTAAACATAATAACTATATTATTGTGGGTTGAAAACCCTATGTACTCACCAGGTTTCCCAACCTGATCCACTCAGTTTATTTACAACACAGGTGACGATATGAAGTGACATTACACTGAGAGATTTAAAGAGATGTAGATCACTAGTGTAAATAATTGTAAGTTCTGTTTATGCTTATGTTTTTGTATTAACAATGACATCCCAAACGTTTTAAAATGAAATAAATACGTTTCTTCGAAAATGTTTTAATAACGTATTTATCGTGTTTTTCTGGGAACAAATTCCGCAACATTTTTATAAAATGAAGTACTCTGATTTTTATAAAGCATAAACAAAATTGGTCTTTTCAGGCCGTGAAAATGGGGATGTCACACCCTTTGATATATGACATTTCAATTAGTAAATAAACCGATGAACTGAATCTTTTTGCAATAAAGGTCATACACTGCAAAGAATTTGACCATGAAACCGTTTAATACTTTCATGTTGGTTAGATGATAAGCAAATGCAAACTTGCAAAATTACAAAAAGAATTATGAATTGGTTTTACTGTATATGATTTTGAAGATGATGAGTTTGATAGTCAATAATAGACTAAGATGGAGACGAACAATGCAAACGTAGTCCCAATGTTCAAAAATAACAAATACATTTATTTTAATCCGGACACAGATTGCCAAAAATAAAACTAATCACCGTGAGACAGTAATCACCGGATTAACCACTGGTCGCCGACGTATCTAGAAATCAGAGCAATAGATAAGGAACTATTCCTACACCGCACCTACGTACTTAGCTGTAGTGGCGGACACATGATTTTGTCGTAGGTGTTGGTGGAGACATTTTAATTACGTAGTGGCACAATAGTATAAAAAATGAAAATTTCAAAAAAATTTACACTGCATCCGAAAAACATAAGGGGTTGCTGGTGCCCCTATTGGCACCATAGTGGAACCGCCTCGACTTAGCTCAAAACTATTTACTGAAAGGAGCTATCCAAACATAAATAATCCATCAAAAGGCTAAAACGAACTATCTAAAATGAAAAAGAAACCAATCGCCGTATGAACATTATCTACCGGAAGGAACTATCTGGCACCGCCGCATCGCGCGGGTATCCTAATAGTATATATATATATATATATATATATATATATATATATATATATATATATATATATATATATATATATATATATATATATATATATATATATATATATATATATATATATATATATATATTACCAAAATTGGTATGTGAATGGATTCACTGTTCATTTCAAGGTAAGCAGCAAACGGATTTCATATTTTTAATTCTTTTTTCATTTTCCTCCTTTTATTTATATTTGTTTTTATATTTTGTGTCCCTAAAGTAATTTTATGTAACAATTTTTATCTTTATAATTTTAAATTTTATATATATTTATATTCTTTCTCCTTAATTAATTTTTATTTAACAGTTTTCAACCCTTATAATTTTAAAGTTAAATTATTAGTATTTTATACATTATAATTTGGTCTTTACTATATTTTAAAGTTACATTTTGGCCCTTTATATAAATTTTTAATAATCTGTTTTTTATTAATTTCTTAAAGATACACTTTCAAGTCAATTGTTTGTATCTATGTTTTATTTTGATATTTTTGTGCTCCATTTTATATGATTTAATCGTCTTCGTTGTATATATGGTGTCAGACTGTATTTTTTAACATACCGGAGTTTCGGCAGAAACACACGGATAATCCAAACCCTAGTTAATATCAAATTTTCAAAACTTGAACAAAAACTATACATGGTGTATTCATAAAAACCAAAAGTGTAATTACTCTTTATTAACATGTGCAATTACAAGGACCAAAAGTGTAATTACTCTTTATTAAATGATGTGATGACCATATTGTTGACTGTTGAAAAACTTTTATTCAAAGAGTTAGGGATTCGATATGCGACTTCAATAAAAGTGGGAAGAAAAATCTGCTCACAAGATCCAACGCATAATCTGTACTTTCTCCATAAATAATTGCACCATTCATACTCCAAACTATATATAAATATGCATGGAGCAAAATTACAACCATACCCCTTACTTGGGGTTGCTACTTTCTACAAGCCTACAACACCATTATTCCCAGACCGAAGAGCACCAACTTCTACAAGCTTTAGAACAAGATGGCCGCTCAAATGGAGTGCAACAAGGTTCTCTAACCCGCCAACACAAGACCCACCTATGAAGACTGCCGGAACCTCCTCGTCTCCGCCACCACTGTGTTCGTGGAAGGCAGCAAGGTCGGCGACTTCTTCCTCCTCCAGTTCGATGACGGTGGGGAAAACACCGATGGAATAGAAGAGTCGTTTCACTACGTCGCACATAAAGCAGTTGGAACGGGTGAATATGTTGACGGGATTTTCGGTTATGAGTCGTTGGATCCTCATCTGGGTGGATTCGGAGGCGTCGATTGAGAGGGGGGAAGTGGTGGTCGGAGTTAATTGCAGCTTGAATTGGTCGTCGGAGAGCAGATTGTAGCAGCGGAGGCCCTGCATCACTACAATGGTTTTTCAGGAGTGTATTGGTGTCGAAAGAGGTGGAGTGTGTGGAACTGGATTTATAGCCGAAGGATGTGGAATATAAAATTATGGAGTGTATTGATTCGTTACATCATCAAAAGGAAAATGTATTACGTAGTTTCTACTCTTGCGACACCTTTATCGACGGTTCTTGTACCTCACGCGCCTGATTTCATACTTTGACACTTTGTTGTGGTGTGTTTTCTTGTTTTTTTTTTGAATTGTTTTCATTAAAAATACCTTTATTTCAAATAATGCAATAATTCATTTGAGAATCATTAACATATAAGAAATATATAAAATAATTTAAATGGGAGATTATTTATAGGTAAAATAAATTAGCCTACAACAAAAAAAGTTTAAGTATTTTATGAGAGAATAAAGATTATATTTTATTATCTTAAGCTAATCTTTTAATAATAGTGTTACTTAAGAAAATGAAACTAATACTTTAATAATTTTTCTCTTTAAACCAATTTTTTACCCAACTAAATCGTTTGCTTTCTTATTTGGTTGGAACTATCGGTTTCAAGGTCACCATTTGATAAAGTTGGTCGAGAACATAGACAAAGTCGTTGAATCTCAAGTGCTCTCATAACGCATCTCCTAGAAAGATAATAAAATTAAAATCAATGAATTTGAATGCTTTGCTACAGCTGATTTGCAACAGATGGTTAAAATCAAATGGATCTCGGACGGTTATGAAAATTTTTGTTTCTTCCAAGGTTCTCTCAAACACAAGAACCGTAAAAATAGCATTCACGGGCTCACGACTAATGACACTTGGTTTTCTGAACCCACGATAATAAAGAAAGAAGTGCATGATTTCTATGCAACCAAATTTCAGGAGCAGTGGCCTAGTAGACCTACATTCACTAATCCAAACTTCAAGCAACTCTCCCTAGAGCAATCGTCCTTCCTGGAATTTGCTTTCACAATTCAAGACATTAAGGATGCGGTATGGAGCTATGGTGGTGAGCAAGCGTCAGGACCAGATGGATACACTTTTAAAATCATCAAAGCGAAATAGGAGAGAATCAAAGACGATATCATTAATTGTGTCACACTTTGAAACAACACAATCTCTTGCTCCAGGCTATAACTCGTCTTTTATTACTCTCATATCGAAAGTGTCCGACCCACTCACATTGAGTGATTATCCTCTCATTAGTCTCATTGGGTGTATGTATAAAGTGGTGGCCAAATTTCTTGCAACCAGAATGAAGATGGTGATTGGTTCGATTAAGGATGAGTTTCAGTTGGATTACATCTAAGAAAGAAACATTCTTGATGGACCTTTAGTAATGAATGAAATATTCTCATGGGCAAAGCAACAAAAGAAGAAGATATTTTTGTTCAAAGTCGATTTTGAAAAAGCATTTGACTTAGTAAATTGGGAGTATTTGGAATCTATTATGGAACAAATGAGGTTTGGAAACAAATGCAGGCGATGGATCAAGTGTTGTTTATCCTCTTCGAGGGCCTTGGTACTTGTAAATAGTTCACCCACTGATGAATTTCCTATATCTAGGGGAGTAAGACAAGGTGACCTGTTATCCCCCTTTCTCGTCATATTAGCCATGGAGGGCTTAAACATTGCAATCAAAAGTGCATGTGAAAGCTCCTTGTTTCATGGGGTCAAATTACCGAGAGATTGGCCTTTCATATCACACATGTTGTACACTAATGATGCGATTTTTGCGGGAGATTGGAATTGTGAAAGTATCAAAAACCTTTCCCGGATTCTCAAATGTTTCCACATATATTGCGATTTAAAAGTGAATTTTTTTAAGTCTCTCATCTTTCGAGTAGGGACCTCTAATGCTAAACTATGTGAGACTGCTCGTGTGTTTGGTTGTTTGGAAGGTTCTTTTCCCTACACTTTTCTTGGGGTCCCGGTTGTTTCCAACATGTCGTTAAAAAAGAGTGGAAGTCGATTCTTGATCGATTTCACTCTAAGTTATCGAGATGGAAAGCCAAACCATCATCATTTAGGGGTTGTCTTACACTCTCCAAATATGTTCTAGGCAACCTATCGACCTACTACATTTCACTATTTAAAGCACCACATGGAATCATTGAAACCTTGGAAAAGATCAAACACTCGTGTTCCAAATTGGTTAAGCTTACTTTTTTTCAAGGACCAAAGATTAACTTTTGACAAAAATCTTGTGCCACGATGTGCCTAAGGAATGCCACACTGTGACAATAGTTTAATGGATCACATGTGTTATTGGATTGCCACGGCATGGCCAAAGGTTGCCATGGCATGGCAGTTGTCATGGCCCAAGCCCATGATTCTTTTAGGGTTTGCTTCATATTTAAACTTTTCTAAGTCATTTTAGGGTTCCTTATCAACCTTCATCACCTTCTCAACCTAGAAACCCTAACCCTAATGTCCACTGCATTTGTGAATTCATTCTTTGTGCTTTTTGGTGATCTTTGAGGAAGATGGATGCCCTTGGTAGGATAGTTTACTTGGAAAACATCATCTACTTCAGCTAGCACATGGTGGGTGTCCAAGATCCAACTTTTTCCTTGCTAAGTTGTCAGATCTCTTGATTTTGTCCCTTTTCTTCATGTCTTAAGGGATTTGAGTGGTGAGAACTCATAAAGCTTGCAACTTTATGACTCTACAGGAGATTTTAGACGTTTGATGCTTTAGATCTGGAGTAAAATTGAGTTTTAGCATCATGCATGGGAGATTTAGCCAAAAACCCTCATTTTGACCTAATAGAATCCAATACATACATTGGACATGCATGTCTAGAAAGTAAGGATTTTTATGTTGTTATTTGATTATAGAAACGATTCTAGAAATTAGGATTTAGTAGTCTTCAAGAGAAAGTGTTTATTGGGTTAAGCCAAGTTATGTTTTTACCCTATTTAGATCTGGAAATGAAATCTCTATCTCTTACAGGGACTAAAGGGATAAGGTTGGAAACTTTGGAGCCATTAGGATCAAAGAAATCGACTTAATCCATTAAGTTGTTGGGAGCCCAGTGCCCAAGGCATGTCCTAGGCTACCACGACATGGCGACTGGGCTAAGACTCGTTTATTTTGTCATTTAGTGGCCACGACGTGGCCAAGGAAGGCCACGGCGTAGCGACTAGCTGGAGTTGACTTTGACCAAGTTTGACTTTAGGTCATTTGGGATATTTTGGGTGGCATATTGAGCTTAGGTCATTATTTATTGTATAGGTAACCAGTAGAATCAATAGTTGGAAGTGTGATCTTTTCGTCTACACTTCGGATGGAGATGTGAGTTTTCCTCATTATACTAGTGCGTCGAAGGCACGAATACTGACCCACTGGATTATGTATCCTGGTATATTGAATTGATATTTTACTTGTTATGCATTAGACTTGTAGATCTATATGATTACCTGTGATTACGGAGTATGCATTAGATTGGTAGATGGATATAATTACCTGTGCTTGTTGGTTATTAATTGTTATTATATATGTCGACATTTTATGGTTATTGGGTTGAGGTGGTCCTACTTTGTGTTGAAGGCCAAGATACCCGGGGGGTGGTTCAGATAGGTTGAAGGCCCGAGAGGCGGTCCAGTCAGGTCGAAGGCTCCTATTATGCATGTTGTTATCTGTATGGTTGTGTGTGGTAGTTATGTAACGCCCCGACTCTCAGGTATTAATTTTACAGTTTTATGTTTCATATTGAAAGGTCTACTCGACAAGTTGGAGGCCCTGACTCGTCTAGTAGGAACGTGGTTGGCCGTGTGTTTAAGTGACCAACTCGCTGAGTCGGGGGCATGACTCGACGAGTTGGAGATGGAGGATGAAACCCTAATTTTCGGGGTTTTGCACCAGAGGGGGGTCATTAGCCTCCCTTACAACCCCTTGTAAGTATAGAAACCCTAAATCTCCATTTTCTTTTCATACTTGTGTGTTTTAAGCTTGGAAGGTAGACCTTGGTGAGAGGAGCTTGAAGATCAAGAAGTTTGAGGCAAGGAAGGTGTGTGGATCTGAAGTCTACCCAAGTTTATCATCATTTGAAGGTATCAAGTCGTTACCTTGATCTCCGTTTATCTAGATCCTTCTATATTTTAGTTTTAGGTCCATTTTAGCATGTTGGTGTTCATTTCGGGTGATGAACCAAGATCTGAAGTTGCAACTTTAGATCTAGGCTCATCTTGGTCCTTATAATCATAAAGTTTCAGCCTTTAGCATGTTAGTGCATTTTCCTTGCTTAAAATCTCTTCTTTAGCTTGATTTGAGTCATTATCACCTTGCCTGTACGTAAAGTTTGCAACATTACGTAAGAAGTATGCCTTAGGAGCTTAGATCTACGTTATGAAGCTTTGGAATGGATTAAAAAGCATCTGAATGGAGAAAGGACTGAAGGGACTCGACGAGGTGCATGGTCAACTTGGCAAGTCCGATGAAGATTGTCGTGCATGGATTTCTGCATGGACGCGGCGAGTCAGATAGGGTTTTCCCGACATTTGGAGATGCATGAACTTAGCGAGTTGTTGAGAAACTCGACGAGTCAACAGGGAATTTTATGACTTCTTGAGTTCAGGAAGGACTCAACTAGTCGGCCAACTGTACTCGACGAGTCAGGTCAACATGGAATTTTAACCTTGACTATTGACTTGGACTTTGACCAAGGGTTGAATAGTTGACTTATGAGGTCTTTTGGTAAATTGAAAATTTATGAATATGGTCCTATGGTAAATATAGGCGGTGGAGTACGTGGTGGTGATTTGAGAGTTTGAGCTTATCACTTCAGTTCGACAGTTGTGAGGTGAGTTTTCCTCACTATACTCAAGGGTCGAAGGCACCAAGGCCGACCCTTTTGGATTGTTATCCTGATATGCTATATGTTTGAGTATTTTATGACATGTTAGATCAATATCTTGGTAGATAGGATGGTATATGTTGTTATGATCCGTTAGATCAGTATCTTAATAGATAGGGTGTTATATGCGGTTATGATCTGTTAGATCGGTTTGTTTGTCTACGGACTGTTATATGTGCACATGTTTGATTGGTGGTTGAGGCTTATCTGCTTTGTACGTAAGCAAATAGACATGGGCATTCCAACCCGATGGTTGTGGGTCGTGAGTATTCTATCCTAAGGATGATTGGATGTGTAGTATGTGGGCATTCCAACCTGTTGGTTGTGGGCCTGGGGTATTCCATCCTGAGGATGATTAGACCCGTAGTATGTTGGCATTCCAACCAGATGGTTGAGGGCCTGGGGTATTCCAACCCGATGGTTGACTAGACCCATAGTATATTGTTCGTGATTATATGTATATTGTTGTGTGTGAGTATTTTGGGGGAACTCACTAAGCTTTGGGCTTACAGTTTCAGTTTTTGTTTCAGGTACCTCAGATGATCGCGGGAAGGAAAATGCGTGATAGTACAACTCCTCACATTTTATGACTTTGTTTCTAGGATACTGTAATATGGAACTATTTTGAAAACATATTTGTAATGATTAATGGTTTTGAAATGTTTTAAAAAGTTTTAAATTGGCTTGAATTTTATGGTTGTTAGAACTTAGAGGGAATTCACTAAGCTTTGTCTTATAGTTTAACTATTATGTTTCAAGTACTTCATATAACCGGGGCAAGGCGAAGGTTTGATCATGCATATCTTTCAGACTTTATGAGATTTGATTTTAAGATAATCTGATTTGTGATTTTGAGTTTTAGAAACTTTGTTTTGTAAACATTTTTGGATTTTGGGTTGGTTCTGTAAAAATGAAAATCTTACCTTGATTTTTGAGACGTTACAAGTTGGAATTATGGGTTGAAGGAAAGTTACAGTGTAAGTTTGTTGGATTTCTAATATTTAAGACTGTTGAGGTCATTCATGGTGGAGAGGATTGAGAGATTGATTAGAATCGGGGTAGGGTGAGTTTTGATGTTAGGTTCCTTTTCTCAAAGTTGTGCATGTATTCCTTGCATCGAGAGCTTTTAGACAAGATCTTGCTATAGCATGTTGTCCCTTTGGGAAAATAAGGTTATGAGGAGCTTATGTTGCTCAGGTTGAATATCGATTGACGGGTTGGTTGGCTTGTGAAGCTGATCGCTATCATTAGTAAGGGTAAAGCTATTGTTAATTTATCAATCTACTTAAGTAGATGAGACTGCTCGAGAACTATCAAGTAGTATCAATTGGCAGTGCTATCTATGCAACGATCTTCCTCCATGTGTTGAGTAACGGATATTTTTTGACCCATTATTAGAGCGTCGGTGTAGCGTTGACCAGTATTTTGGAAAGACTTTGGATCTATGTGGAATCCTAATTCGGCCGGTTGCACTGGTAAGGTTGGAGAGGAGTCCGTCTGATCTCGATTATGATAGCATTCAAGAAGTTTAGTTCAATCAGTAGAGCAGCTGTAGGATCGATTTGATTATTTAAATAGGAAAGATTTCCTGGAGAAGGCTTATGGTTTAAATGTTTACTGATATGGATGGTGTTCAAGCTGGAAAGCCTAGGGTCTAGACACTATGGATGTCGATGTATAGTAAAACTCTTAAAGTCATTAGGTGGGGCAGATTGCAATTCGGGAGGAACCTCTTGGAAATATCGGAAATAATTTCAAGTGTGGGTTAACATGAAATTCATATCTAAGGGAAAAAGAATAATTGGTTTTTGGTCGTAATCAAGAAATCGGCAATTATGGATTTGGGTTATCTCGGTCGGGGATCCGGCTCATATTGATATTTGATTAGGTAATCTTGTAACTGTACTGTTCACTAGGCGGTAGACAGGAATAGAAGTGTGGTAAATCTACGACTTGGCTTGGAGCATTCTATGGGAAGATTTAGGTCGTACCGGGAATGGTTGTGAGAATGTGGAAGGATTGCGTATTGTATTATGGTATGGCTCTTGTGGTGTTGGTAAGCAAGACGTTGTTTAGATTCCTGCGGGTCGGTGGGATGATGGTCGTATGTCTATAGGCCCACCGGACGCTAGTTAGGAATTTTCATGGCTAAGATCGAGATTTGGCAAGAACGGTGAGGAACCATGAGCTTCTCATCTTGATGGTTGGATAGTTTCACAATGTATCGTGAACCAATGAAGGAATGAAGGTTTGTATCGATCGGATACAATTCAAGTATTAAGAACATATGTAAACTAATCTAAGAACAATAAAGAACAAAAACTAAATAACACAGGCAGTTCTCCAAATCGTCTTTCAACAAGAAGACGGGTTGTCACAAAGACGATTACAACAACAAGTCGTGTTCAAAACATTAGGATTTACCCTAATGTTGTATATATACTAATCTATACAAGTATATCCCTTGATTGAATGTATTGTGTCTAATCTATACTAAGGAATGATCTTATCACAAAGATATTGGATTTGTGATCTATTCTATACTTATCTATATCATTACCTAATATACAAAAGATTACATAAAATAACTACGATATGCGGTGATGTTGATAAGCTTGATAGGCTGGCGCAGTCGATGTTGTAGATGCTGACGTTGACAGACAGCATATGGAGTGTTTGACTCATCAAATCATAAGGTGTGACCTTAAAATCTCCCTATCTAATGATGTAAAAAATAATCTTCTTCAGAGTCATCCGAAGAGCCATTGTAAAGCTTGTCAACTTCATTCAAGATCTCAAGCTTGACCCATCTGAATTGATCATTTTTAGGTTCATCCAGTCTTCTACTAAGATCCAGAGATATCACCACACGATATCCTCTTTCTAGTTCAAAATGACCAAGTCCTTCTAGGTGAAGATGAAACAAATGTTCAGTGGGAGCAAAAGGAAGATCATAGTGCATTAAAAGCACATTTGATTCCGACTATCAAGATAAAATATCACATGCTCTGGTTCCGGAATGAACATATATTGGACTAGTTCAACACCCGTTGGTAGTTTATTATTGATGTACCGAGTGCCACAAGGAAGAAGAAACTTGGTATTCTTAGACTGTCTGGGAGGAACACCTATTCTTCCTCATGAGGATGGTTTAGATGGACCAGCTAATGGCACAAGGTTCAACTTTTTGACTTTGTTGAGTAGCTTTTTGAATTCCCAACTTCACTTCCTGAGTATAAATACCCTTGTGTTTGTTGATAATTTCTTAAATTTTCATCCACTCACTGTACCCAAATTTGACTAGCTCACGAGCAAATACAAGCTCAGTGTATTCATATTTTGTTTTCTTTCTAACCAAGTGAAGCTTCAGTGACTCATTCCTCAGTTTCATGCATCTCACTTTGGTAATAGGATCTGGCTTTGACCCGCGAGTATGAATATCTCCAAACTTTCTCCTATCAATCTGGTCATTCAGTTCTGAAACTATGTATTGTTTCTCCACATTATTATTAAAGATTTTCTCAACCTGATTTCAGTGCTTTGAACATTAGCACTCTCATCAACGAAAGCAAGATCTTAAGCAAATTTGGTAGAAAAACGTTCTTATTTTCTTACTTCTTTCTTTTGATGAATAGCAACATTATACTCTAACATGATTTCTATAACTTCCTCAATAGGTACTTTCCATGTTTATGCTAACTCATTCAAATCAAAGATGAGCTTGCTTTTCTTTTTAGGAGGTCGAGCCGAAGGATCATCAGCAACATTAGAAGAGCTTCCAGCTTCAGCGTCATGTGCTCCACTCGAGAAGGAATTAGTTTCACTCTTAGTTCCTTGAGGAACCTTTTCTTGAGTAACCTCCCCCTCAAATTTAGAACAAGGGTAGACAACATTCAAGGGAACAACAGGAACAATAGCTTGTGGCTTGAAACCAAGATCAAGAAACCATTCATAGTCATTTGTCTCTGATTGATCACCAGTTTCAGAAATAGGTTTATCAGTTGTAGCATCAACGTCTGGAATATCAAAAACTACAATATGCTTTTGAGGATTAGCTTCAGCTTCAACCCTTGCAGTCATCTCAAGCTGAGATGAACTTGGTACAATCACCGTCTTCATTTGCATTGGCTGGGGATCCTCTTGATTATTCTCTCCCTTTTGGTAGCATCAGATTGAGGAGGAGAGTTAGGAGGTGGTGGAGGAGTTTTAGGAGAGGATTAGATGGTGGAGGAAGATTTGTTTATGGAAGTAGAGGTGGAGGAGGGTTATCACTTGAAGATCTTGGTGGAGTGTCATCAGCAACCATATCATCATCATCACCCAAAACCATAAGTCGCTTCATTTTAGCAACATCTCTTTCAAATTAGTCAACCTTTTATCCAATAATTGAGTAATCTTCACAATTAGAGATATTTGGTAAAGCACACAAGTTTGAAAGTTAGTGTTGGATTCTTCCTAGTTATCTTGATGAAAGACAACAATCATGATAGGAACAGCCTCAACTTGAGGAGTAGGAGATGCTGGCTTTGCAGTATTGACATCTTGGATCATTGGCTCGGTAGTTTCAACAAAAGGAGAGGTTGATTCATGTTGTGCAACATCATCTACAAAGGGAGTGGGTGAAGGAGTATATGGGAATTGAATATGCTTCTTAATCCTTGGAGGAGAATTCTTTCCCTAAGCAAACTCTTTTCCCTTATCAATGATTGATTCTTCTTCATCTTTATTAGTGAATTCTTCCTTATTACTACCTTCTTTATTATCAACATCATCATCATCCTCATTATTCTCTTCTTTATGACCAACATCATCATCATCCTCTTCAAAGTCTGAGGATTCAACCACATAGGTTTTTTCAGTCCACTTTTCCATACTTGCAGTAATAGGCAAGTTTCTTTAAGATGTAGTAGCATTGATGATCTTTTAGGAAAGGACAGGAATTAGAATGATAATTCCATGACTTTCAACATAACCTATATCTCTAGACAAGATCAGACTAAGCCAACTAGGATAAGGAACATTGAATGGCTTTTTGCTCATAGTAATGCAATCAATCATTTGATCGAGAAAAAGTGGAGCAAAATCCATTCTTTTGATGTAAACAATGGATTATAAGATCCTTTGCTTAAAGAGATTCAGTTGATCCAAACTCCCAGTCTTATGATCAAGACATTTGCCAATTACACCTGTTAAATACTTACATTCAACATTAAAACACTGACGAAGAGTGTTCTTGTATGGATCACGAGTGAGGTCCACAAGTTTAACAGACTTGCAACTTTCTTAAGAGGGAGTTACAGAGTAACTTTTAAATTGAGGAAGGCGAAGAACAGTTTGAAAGGATTCTACATCAATGGTAACCTTATATTGACCATCTCTAATGGTTCCAACAAAGGTTCGAGCATCAATATCAACAAAGCATGAATAGTAGAATTCACATACTTGTTTAGAGTAGAATGGATCAGGGAAGTAATAGATTGCATATCGAAGAGGACCACTCTTTACATAGTTGACAAACTCTTTGATTCATGAGTTTGCAAACTGCTTTGGGATTTCATCCGAGAACGCCACTGTGATCGATTGAATGATGATGGTAGAGTCAGGGGCACGAGGACCTTTGATGACGTTAATGTTGGGGGCAAAATCATATAGAGGCTTTGACAAGGTGAAAGCTTTGAGGAAGATGATGAATGGAAGTTTTTTCTGAGATAGATCCAATTGCGTGTATTTCTTGTAAAATTGACATAGGATGAAGAATTCCCAATATATACCCAAAAAGTTTCTTCCTTTTTACGTAATCATGAATAAAGATATATTCACCATAAAAATCTTGTATCCCATGATAATGATGGATATTTCATTCGTCATCCAAAAGGCTACCATTAAAATAGGTGATGTGTCATCAGCGGTAACGAACATCATCGTAAGCGATATGCGAGTGCCTTGAAATGTTAAGTTTGTGATGTCTCCTGATAGTGTGGGTTTAAACTACCATTCACAAACATAGTATTGTGAGATTGCATCAGCATGTGCTTTCATACGCTTATTCATAGATCACTTTTATTAGAAGAAAAAGGGCCAGTGTGGTATGATGCATGTAATAAGCTGTGGTGTATTAGCTTAACCATCGGCATAAATTTGTCAAGCTCTCATTAGCTTATGGTACATTACGGTGAATCATAAATCTTTTAAGAAGAATATAAGGGCAAGAATGGGTTGGTGCATGTGATAGCTTACAATACATACACTAACCATCGACACAACGTTTCAAAGTTTTATCAATGTGTGGTATCTCATAGTGAATTGTTGTCACAACTAGCATTTTAGGGCTAGGAAATTATGTCCATGTGCAAGCAACTTCTTGTGTAATCTTGTAACCCTCCTTTTGATATAAACCAAATTTCATCAATATACAAGTTTGTTCATTCAAAGATTCACAACTCAAGTCGTGAAAGCTCTAAACCTAATTCAATATGCTGCATTCACTCAACTTTGGGTTTTAACCCTAACTTCCCGGTTTAAACCTCTTAATGGACTAGGACTCTCTTATTGGACCGAAATTTATTAAGCAATAATATTTTGGGCCATAAGACCCTTAGTGGGCCTTATTGGGGCGTAAATACCTTTGTTAGGGCATAGCGGGCCCAATACTCCATTTAGCATTATTTTAGGGCTAAGACACTCTTAATGGGCCTTATTGGGCCAATACCCTCCATAGATCATTTAATGGGCCGAGACCTATATATTTTGGGCCTTTAACATGAAAACCCTATTGGGCCTAGGGGTTCTCGGTTACAACCTAAACCCAAGCCTAAAATTTTTATTCTTTCTCCCCTCTTTTATTCTCGGTTTATACAAAAAAAAAAGAGAAATGGAAGAGGTTAATTTTGATGCCACCTCAATAATATCCACCAAATAACAGTGTAATTATTTACCATACTTCCATGCACCAACCTAATAACCTCCATACAAAAGCCACTATATCTCTCTTCTCCTCCTTATCTTCGGCTAAAACCTCTCTCCATCACCACCATTTTATTTCATGATTTAATCTTACCACTCATTTCCTCTCAAGACTCTCTAAAAATTATTTCACCCTTACCTCCTAAAAATCATGTTTTTGTGTGTGTGCTTTCAAGGGATTCTTCAACAAAGATCTCAACTTGGTAAGTCACTTCACAATTAAGTTGTTTTCATTCAATCTTATGTTAGAAATCTTCCTCAAACCACTTTAATTTGTGTATTTGCTTCTCTAGAGCCCCTCAACACCGAAAACCTCTTCAAGAAGCTAGTTAAGGCCGAAAACACCTTCATTCTCCTTCATTTCTTCATCACAACCAATCAAAACTCAAGGTGAGCTTCATACCCCTTGTTTTTTTATTTACTATCTTTTAGGGGAGAATACAAGCTAGTTTTGTGTAAAATCTTGTTATGTATGCTTGTGTTTGTATGTTTGGTATAATATATGTGTTATTATGCTAAGAAATTATGCTAAAAACTCCAAAATTTCTAGATTTACACAAGCCTTGAAGTTGTTGAAATAACTTACATGATATAGCTCCCTATGTTTGGTTAAAGAGGCTAAGAAAGCTTGAATATTCAAAATAAAACTAAAGAGATCATAGTAAGGGGCAATATTTGACACTTTTCATAAAAGTGGGTTTCTATTGACATTCACGGCTTTCATGGGCCAAAAATGTAATTTTTCATAAATATGGGTTTTTAATTGACATCCACGATTTTAGTGTGCCAAAAGCGTCATTTTTCGTAAACATGAGCTTTTATTGACATACACGGTTATATTGGGCCTAAGGTGACATTTTTGTTAAAATGGGCTTAAAATGTCATTCACGGATTTATTAGGCCTATAGTGCCATTTTTGGATAAAATTGGTCTTTTAATGTCATTCACAGTTTTATTGGGCGAAAAGTGTCATTTTTGGATAAAAATGGCCTTTTAATGTCATTCACAGTTTTCATGGGCCAAAAGAGTCATTTTTCATTAAAATGGGCTTTTATTTGATATTCTTGATTTTAACAGGCCAAAGGTGTCATTTTTGGTAAAAATAGGCATATATGACATTTTCATTAAAATGGGCCGAAAATGAACTATTGGGCCTAAAATGACATTTCTATATAAAATGGGCTAAAAATTTGATTAATTAGTAAAATGGGCCACTTATAACAATTTGTACAGACAATTGGACCTTATACGGCCCTTTTATCCTAATTGGGCCTCATAGTGTCAATTTTGTGTTAAATGGGCCTTAGCATCAATTTTATAAGAATTGGGCTTCTCGTGAACATATCGTCAACTATCGACTACTTTGGTAACAACAATGAAACAACGAACTATCCCGACACTCTCGATAAAAACAATTGCATTTTTACTATTTATGAGTTGTAGTTAAAGATATACACTCATAACATTATTTTTAACGCTAAAATAATGAAACACATTATTCGCGTACAAATGTCGTTAATGCTCTTGTGAGACGCACATTCACCGTACCTACCTTAGTATACACCTTAACTCCTTTAGTTATAACCAGAGTCTCCTGAAGGGAGAACGGGAATTTGTGTATAGATCTATACGGGGCTGACACCCCACACCTGAGTTGCTCGCTACAGCTAGACAAGCCAGTCTAGGGTGACAAATGTCTTCAACGAAACCAACACCTGAAGAACGTCAAGACAGACACTCCGTCATATTAGTATGGCTATAACGAATCACATAGAGAATAACAAAACTATTATAAGTTTTACGCTGAACATACATACCACTTAGTTTTTGCAAAGTATAAACATTGTGTTGATTATTTGCACTGTCCACCTCACTCCAGTCTTTGGGATTAAGACCACAATTTCTCATAACACATAAAATACAGGATTTTCTAGGAATCATCCTCAATACATTTTTCAAACAAGATAAAACTAGGATACACATGCTACATTACAAGATTTGAAAAAAAAAACTCACAAACTACTTTTACAAGAAAATACCAGATTTTCTGGAGTTTACAACTAACACAAAGTTTTCTTACAAATATGCTTATGGACTTTTGGGATGTTGTTGTATTTTGTTTTCGACATACACTTGATATTTTTTGGAATGTAATTCTATTAACAAACACAATGGTGTAAACTATGAATGTTGTTATATTTTATGCATGGTGATGGTGATGCCTATGTTTCATTTATATACACTTGTTATGATATTACAAGATGATGTCACCTGTCCCTGGACATTTCCGCCGTCTGGTTCGGTGGTGTGACAAATTCGTATCAGAGCATTGTTTATAGTGAAATAACATATCTAACCATATAAGATATGCAACTATAAATACAATGGGACTATAAAACTCTGAATGAAGATAAGACACACTTAAAAGTTTTGGAGGAGTTGGACATCGCGATCAAACCCAGACAGTTATGTAATTGTGTTGGGGATAAATATAGCCTAATAAACTATATTTATTCAAAATACGACCAACATGTGTTCGGAAGTGATCGGGGTGGACAACGAATCTGAAACTTGTCAACCTATTACCCAAATGATTGATGAACCGAACATAAACAAATAAAATACTATAGGAGTATTTTAGGAAATTATATAACCTTCGCAGGTACACTATCTACACACTCCTCACACCTCCATTCTCGCACATGCACCATGGCTGAGTATCACTACAGAGACCACTACTACCAGGCCTTGGTGGCCAACAGATGGGTTGAAGAAGAAACATAACATATTCAAGGTGGAAACCCAGAAGTAGGACCGGAGGAATATCTCGAAATGGACTATGAGGGTGGAAAATCTGATAAGGAGTTAGATGAGGAAGAAGGCATCGGAGAAATCATGAGCAAATCTCGCCCTGCGGGGGCAATACCGGATCAGCACATAGCACAGGAAGACTCCACTAACCGATTACGCTCCCTTGAGGAGGAGGTAGCCACTCTAAAGCAGCACCTCTTTGCGGCTAAAGCAATGGTAGTTTGAGTAGAACAAAAGGAAGGTGAGATCACTCGTGAGATGAGTGAAATGGTCGAATTCCTTGTACGTCATTTCGGTGTATGAGTGTCACCACACTACTAGTTAGTATTATCACACTAGTCGATGTTATCTTCTTGGTTTTATGTTGTGTATGTAGGGTTAACCCCCCGATTAAGTGATTACACTACTCGATGCGGTCGTTATGCTGTTTAACTATTTTTCCATGTACTATAGGCCTTATAAAGGCCAAATTTTCACAAAACATGTACTAAACCTTTATCAGTAATGAAACAAGTGTGTGTTTTATTTGTGATGTTGCCCCCAAGCGAAGCTGGTTCAGTGCAAACCGAATCCTGAAATGTTTCGGACAGGAACAAGTATAGAAACACCCCCTCGTTGTCTGAGATCCATCTCATCAAGGCAATCAGGTCCTGATTCCCGTCAAACTCCGGTGGCTTCGTGTTGCTGAACTCCCTATACAACAACGAGTCACCCGCCTGAGGCCTGGCAGCAGCGACAGTTGCGGTGGCTACAACAGCAGCCACCTCAGTAATCGCAATGTAGCACTCATCAAATGTCTCAATCAAGGTGGTCTTGATAGACCCAAACATCTCCGGGATGACCTCTCGGATAGCTGCGGCCACCTCCTTGTGAATCATCCTGCGAATCGCATCATCGCTAACTCCACTGCTCTCAGGGTTGTGGCTCGTACCCACCATGATGTCTCTGAAACACAACGCAAAATAATCAGAGACTCGACCGACAATACTCACACTCGATCACTCACCCCTACTTGATCCTTAGCACCCTAAGGATTCTTACTTGGACTGATCACCGACCCGGTGTTTCCAGTAGTACGGGCCCAATACTACCTTCCACACTGCATTTGTGTTCATCCTAAGTCATCCACGTAGGATTCTAATTCTCAAGTACAATATATCTCGTCAAACATCGACTACCCTCATAGTAGATCTATCATATGCTCATCCCTGCTACATACTCGCACTCAAGCAAACCACAGATAGAAGAATCCCTAGGCTAAGGCATCACAAATCAGGCCATTCTAGTCCTAAATTATGAAATACCTACCCTACTCTCTAGTATGCATATCTCATAACATCTCATAACACATAAAGTAAGGGTATTTTGGGAAATCACCGTTCGGGCGCTGGCTAATTGTACACACTGCTCTTTTCCTCTTTCTCTTAAAATCTCTTACTCATTTTTAGAAAAATTGTTTGTTTTTGAAAACTTTTCTCAAATCCTTAGTTTGAGTCCAGACATACCCAAAGGTGTATCCGAATCCCTCAAACCAAGGCTCTGATACCAACTTGTAACATAATGAAAATTTCCAACCAAATTTTTTAATTTTAATTATCATAAAAACACATGTCACATTTTTCAAAACTACAAATACCAAACAAAATAGTTTTCAAAATATTTATTCATAATCCAGGATCCATAAACGTAACTCCAGCTCAGCTGTGTGTGTACAATCAAGCCGGTGCCTTCCTGCGATCCTCGGAAGTACCTGAAATACATAACACCTAGCACGGTAAGCACGAATGCTTAGTGAGTTCCCCAAAATACCACATACATATATTAGCCACTCGAGGCTATAACTCTGTAGGACCCTCCGGTCTGTGTGTCTCAGTGGGACCCTCCAGCCCCATGGTTCGTTGGACCCTCGAGTCCGGTCTGGGTGAGAACCCTCTAGTCTCACTACTCGTTGGACCCTCCGGTCCGGTCTCAATATCACATAAAAAAACACATATATCACACATAAAATGCATAATCCAAGCAAGCACATAAGACCCTCTAGTCGTGCATAATTACCACTCTAACTAAGTATAGTGAGAAGACTCACCTCGCAGCTATTAGAAATAAACACGCACTGGGTAATCCCGAACTAGCCTTCGCCTAACACATTAGAAAAGAATCTCAATCAATATCTCTTTTTTACTCCTTTACACCTAAAGTCCTCTTATTCTCTTTCAATCCCTCAGGATGGGTAAAAGACCATTTTACCCCTCTATGGTCCTAAATGCTCCTCACTGACCCACTCACAAAGTCAACATAAGTCAATATGAGTCAACAATCAAAGTTGATCTGACTCGCCGAGTGCACCCATGTGACTCGCAGAGTCCACTCGCATCCTCAGAGTTCTTCCTAGGGTTCACTCAGCTCGTCGAGTTGACCCCCAACTCGACGAGTTATCATTGGTTTAAACTCACTCTGACTCGTCGATTCATCCCACAGACTCGGCTAGTTGACTCAATCCGATTTCTCATTTGGTCACGTGATGTCAAATCTGTAACTCTAGCTCATAGATCTAGCCTCCTAACACCCAAAAGTCACGTAAAGGTCTGATCTTAATGTCCATGCATGGCATATATTGCTCTATATGCCATTAAAACTCCATTAATGCTTACTAGCTAGAAAACTCGATGGTTGCTCAACCATGGCTTCAGGTTTTCGGACTCTCTAGACCTCACAAGGTCCAGATCTATGGTACAAACTCACAAAGGGGTTGATGCACCCAAAACCCCATCAAGAAAGTAATACAAGCCCTAAATCTCAAAATCAAGGGATCTAATCAATCAACAAGGAAGATAAGGGCTTTTTACCTAGATCTGAAGCTTGAGATGAAGAGAAAACAGATCTACCAGCCCTTCCTCCTTGATCCTTGAAGAGCCTTGCACTTTCTCCAAGAAAATGACTCAAAATAAGCTTCCTTCCCTCTCTTGCTCACTATAGACGTTAGGGTTTCTATCAGGGGATGTATAGACACTGGTGAGGTGAAATGGAGGCTAAAAGTGCCTTTATATAGGCCACAGGCCCATTAAATTAGGGTTTTACTCAACAGCACTGCCTCGTCGAGTCGGCTCATTAATCCACGTCACCAAATCACGACTCTACTCGACGAGTTGAGCCACCAACTCGTCGAGTTCCTCCAAAATTCTCAAATTAAATAGTTAAAATAGTATACCTGGAAATCTGGATGTTACATTCTCACCCTGGGGAGCTCTGGTCTTGTTTGTCAAGAAGAAGCATGGATCTTTCAGAATGTGTATCGATTATCGGGAGTTAAACAAGCTCATTATCAAGAACTGATACCCTCTCCCCCGGATTGATGATCTATTCGACCAACTTCAAGGAGCCATTTACTTTTCCAAAATAGATCTACAGTCCAAATATCACCAACTATGGGTCCGAGAAGAAGATATTCCCAAAACTGCATTTCGAACCTGCTACGGACATTCGAGTTTGTGGTAATGCCCTTCGGTCTAACGAATACACCTGCAACATTCATGGACCTCATGAACCGAGTTTGCTGACCATTCCTCAACAACATTTAATCATCTTCATTGATGACATACTCGTTTATTCGCAAAGCAAAGAAGAGAACAATCAACATCTAAGGCAGGTCTTGGAACCTCTAAGGCAGAGAAGTTGTACGAAAAATTGTCCAAATGCAAGTTCTGGATTCACAGGGTGGATTTCTTGGGGCACGTAGTCAGTGAAGAAGGGATACATGTGGGCCCTTATAAGATCAAGGCCATCGAGGGTTGGGCAACCCCGAAGACGCCAACAGAGATTAGGCAAGTCTTGGGCTTTGCTGGTTATTACAGAAGGTTCATTCAGAACTTCTCCAAAATCACCAAACCTCTCACCGCTCTCACACAAAAAGGCATACCCTTCAACTGGGATGCAAAACAAGAAGCTATTTTCTAAACTCTGAAGCAGGCCCTCTGCAGTGCACCGTTCTTGACTCTACCAAAGGGAACGGAAGATTTCGTAGTGTATTGTGATGCATCCAACCAAGGTTTAGGATGTGTGCTAATGTAGCATGGAAAGGTGATTGCCTATGCGTCCAGGCAACTAAAGAACCACGAGGTGAATTATACCACTCATGACCTCGAGTTGGGAGCTGTGGTATTCGCCCTAAAAATTTGGAGGCACTACCGTTACGATACAAAGTACACCATCTTCACAGACCACAAAAGCCTCCAACACATTCTAAATCAAAAGGAATTAAACATGAGGCAGCGAAGATGGGTCGAGATGCTCAACGACTACGGATGTGAGATCAAGTATCATCCTGGCAAGGCTAACGTGGTGGCCGACGCCTTAAGCAGGAAGGAATACTCAGGCCGCCGACTGAAAACACTGACAATTATCATCCATTCCCACTTGTCTTCACAGATCAAAGAGGCTCAGCTGGATGCCTTGAAACCGAGGAATGCTGCGAGTGAAGCACTGTGTGGGATGGAAAAGAATCTTGAGATAAAAGAAGACGGAGGTTACTATTTCATGAATCGAATCTGGACCATAAAATTTGGAGGGTTCAGAGATGTAATCATGAATGAAGCTCATAAGACACGATATGCCATCCATCCAGGATCGGATAAGATGTACCTGGATATCAAACAACATTATTGGTGGCCAAACATGAAAGTGGAAATTGCTACCTACGTGGGCAAGTGCCTGACTTGCGCAAAGGTTAAGGTAAAATATTAGAAGCCCTTGGGATTATTACAACAACTAGTAATACCCGAGTGGAAATGAGAAAGAGTAAAAATGGATTTTATAACCAAGTTGCCTAGATCAGCGGACGAACTGGATGCTATCTGGGTGATTGTTGATCGGTTAACAAAATCCGCCCATTTCTTACCAATAAGGGAGACATATAAGATGGAGAGATTAACACAGATCTACATAAGGGAAGTGGTGAGATTACACAGAGTACCAATATCTATTATCTTTGACCGAGATAATAGATTTACCTCACGATTTTGGCAGTCACTCCAGAAAGCAATGGGAACCCAACTCGATATGAGTACTACCTACCATCCCCAGACTGACGGTCAAAGTGAGCGAACCATTCAAACACTGGAAGATATGCTCTGAGATTGTGTGATAGATTTTGGCAAGGCATGGGATACCTACTTGCCCTAATCGAATTTTCGTACAACAACAGCTATCACAAAAGCATAAAAGTCGCTCCCTTTGAGGCCTTGTACGGCCGGAAATGCAGATCACCTCTTTGTTGGGCGGAGGTGGGAGACACTCAGCTGGCAAGAGGGAAAATGTCGGATAACACACTCACAGGACCCGAGATCATTCGGGAAACAACAAATAAAATCGTTCAAATCAGGGCACGCATCCAAGCATCGCGAGACCGACAAAAGAGCTATGTTGATAAAAGGCGAAAGCCTCTGGAATTTCAAGTAGGTGATCGAGTGCTACTGAAAGTCTCTCCCTGTAAGGGGATGATATGGTTTGGAAAGCAGGGAAAGCTAAACCCACAATACATCGGACCATTTGAGATTCTTGCCAGGATCGGTCCGGTGGCCTACAAGCTGCAACTACCCTCGGAGCTTAGCAACATACACCCTGTCTTTAATGTGTCAAACGTCAAGAAGTTCCTATCGGATGAAACCCTCGTTGTTTCACTCGAATAGATACAGGTGAATGAGGATCTCCACTTCATTGAGGAACTAGTCGAAATCATGGATAGGGAGGTAAAGCTTACAAAACAAAGTCGCATTCCGATTGTGAAGGTTCGATGGAGTGCTAAGAGCGAACTGGAAATCACATGGGAACGTGAGGATCAAATCATGCAAAAGTACCCTCACGTTTTCCCTAGTTCCTAAGAATAGCTTTCAAAATAATTTCGGGACGAAATTCTGTTTAACGGGTCATGATGTCACAACTAGCATTTCAGGGTTAGAAAATTTTTTCCATGTGCAAGCAACTTCTTGTGTAATCTTGTAACCCTACTTATAATATAAGCCAAATTTCATCAATATACAAGTTTTTTCATTTAAAGATTGACAATTCAAGTCGAAAATTTCTCGTGAAAGCTTTAAACCTAATTCAATACGCTGCATTCACTCAACTTTGGCTTTTAACCCTAACTTCCCTGTTTAAACCTCTTAACGGACTAGGAGTCTCTTATTGGACCGAAATTCATTAAGCAATAATATTTTGGGCCATAAGACCCTTAGTGGGCCTTATTGGGCTGTGAATAACTTTCTTAGGGTACAGTGGGCCCAATACTCCACTTAGTATTATTTTAGGGCTAAAACATTCTTAATGGGCCTTATTGGGCCAATACCCTCCATAGATCATTTAATGGGCCGAGACCTATATATTTTGGGCCTTTAACATGAGAACCCTATTGGGCCTAGGGGTTCTCGGTTACAACCCAAACCCAAGCCTAAAATTTTTATTCTTTCTCCCCTCTTTTATTCTCGGTTTATACAAAAAAAAAAGAGAAATGGAAGAGGTTAATTTTGATGCCACCTCAATAATATCCACCAAATAACAGTGTAATTATTTACCATACTTCCATGCACCAACCTAATAACCTCCATACAAAAACCACTATATCTCTCTTCTCCTCCTTATCTTCGGCTAAAACCTATCTCCATCACCACCATTTTATTTCATGATTTAATCTTACCACTCATTTCCTCTCAAGACTCTCTAAAAATTATTTCACCCTTACCTCCTAAAAATCATGTTTTTGTGTGTGTGCTTCAAGGGATTCTTCAACAAAGATCTCAACTTGGTAAGTCACTTCACAATTAAGTTGTTTTCATTCAATCTTATGCTAGAAATCTTCCTCAAACCACTTTAATTTGTTTATTTGCTTCTCTAGAGCCCCTCAACACCCAAAACCTCTTCAAGAAGCTAGTTAAGGCCGAAAACATCTTCATTCTCGTTCATTTCTTCATCACAACCGATCAAAACTGAAGGTGAGCTTCATACCCCTTTTTTTTCGTGATTTACTATCTTTTGGGGGAGAATACAAGCTTGTTTTGTGTAAAATCTTGTTATGTATGCTTGCATATGTATGTTTGGTATAATATATGTGTTATTATGTTGAGATATTATGGTAAAAGCTCCAAAATTTCGAGATTTACATAAGCCTTGAAGTTGTTGGAATAACTTACAAGATGTAGCTCCCTATATTTGGTTAAAGAGGCTAAGAAAGCTTGAATATTCAAAATAAAACTAAAGAGATCATAATAAGGGGTAATATTTGCCACTTTTCATAAAAGTGGGTTTCTATTGACATTCACGTCTTTCGTGAGCCAAAAATGTAATTTTTCATAAATACGGGTTTTTAGTTGACATCCACGGTTTTTGTGGGCCAAAAGTGTCATTTTTCGTAAATATGGGCTTTTATTAACATACACGGATTGGGCCTAAGGTGACATTTTTGTTAAAAATGGGCTTAAAATGTCATTCATAGATTTATTTGGCCTACAATGCCATTTTTGGATAAAAATGGGCTTTTAATGTCATTCACGGTTTTATTGGGCCAAAAGTGTCATTTTTGGATAAAAACGGGCTTTTAACGTCATTCACGGTTTTCATGGGCCAAAAGAGTCATTTTTCATTAAAATGGGCTTTTATTTGATATTCTTGATTTTAACGGGCCAAAGGTGTCATTTTTGGTAAAAATAGGCATATATGACATTTTCATTAAAATGGGCCGAAAATGAACTATTGGGCCTAAAATGACATTTCTATATAAAATGGGCTAAAATTTTGATTAATTAGTAAAATGGGCCACTTATAACAATTTGTACAAACAATTGGACCTTATACGACCCTTTTATCCTAATTGGGCCTCATAGTGTCAATTTTGTGTTAAATGGGCCTTAGCATCAATTTTATAAGAATTGGGCTTCTCGTGAACATATCGTCAACAATCGATTATTTGGATAACAACGATGAAACAGCGAGCTATCCTGACACTCTCGATAAAAACGATTGCATTTTTACTATTTATGAGTTAGTTAAAGATGTAAACTCGTAACATTATTTTTAACGCTAAAATAATGAAACATACTATTCGCGTACAACTGTCGTTAAGGCTCTTGTGAGACGCACCTTTACCATACCAACCTTAGTGTACACCGTATGTCCTATAGTTATAACTAGAGTCTCCTAGTGGGAGAACAAGAATTTGTGTATAGATCTATACGGGGTTGATACCCCACACCTGAGTTGCTCGCTACAGCTAGACATGTCAGTTAAGGGTGAAAAATGTCTTCAACGAAACCGACGCCTGAAGAACGTCAAGACAGGCACTCCGTCATATTAGTATAGTTATAACGACTCACATAGAGAATAACAAGACTATTATAAGTTTTACGCTGAATATACATACCACTTAGTTTTTGCAAAGTATAAACACTGTGTTGATTATTTGCATTGTCCACCTCACTCCGGTCTTTAGGTTTAAGACCACAATTTCTCATAACACAGAAAATATATGATTTTCTGAGAATCATCCTCAATACATTTTTCAAACAATATAAAACAAAGGTATACATGCTACATTACGAGATTACGAGATTTGAAACAAAACTCACAAACTACTTTTACAAGAAAATACCGGATTTTCTGGAGTTTACAACTAATACAAAGTTATCTTACAAATATGCTTTTGAACTTACCAACATTTTATATGTTGACGCTTTCAAAATAACTTGTATTCTCAAGAACACATTAAGCAGGTTGGCAGCTTTGGACTTTTGGGATGTTGTTGTATTTTGTTTCCAATATACACTTGATATTTTTTAGAATGTAATTTTATTAACAAATACAATGGTGTAAACTATGAATGTTGTTATATTTTATGCATGGTGATGATGGTGTCTATGTTTCATTTATATACACTTGTTATGATATTACAAGATGAAGTCATCCGCCCCTGGATGTTTGCGCCGTCTGGTTCGGGGGTGTGACAATTGTCAAGATTTATTAAGAAGAAATTAAGGAAAGAATTGATTGTTTCACTAAGTATATTAATGTCGGTGTTTGTATGAAAGCATATGTAAAATGTTTGCAAGACGTTTTGTACTCTCCTAGAAAGCCCTATGTTTCCTACTAACTGTAGCCTTTTACCAAGGCATCTAGTGTCTGTGCTAGTGTCTCTTGTAAGAGTGTGTGTTTTCCCAATTCTGACTATCATTAACCAAAAACATAGTTTTTGCATTACCGTGCGTCGTGTGAATATTCACGAAGTGAATGTAATGGGAAAATATCATAGTACCGTAGTATTTGTAATAAGTGACTACTGCTGTAAAAACAAAAGGCGTTGAAAATAACATGTGATCAACCTGTATCCTGCTACCGACTCTAGTAAAACGACGATGTTAGATGCCGTAAGAAATGACATTTGGCACCCGTAGATTTGCAAGTCCTACTGTAGCAAGCAGCAAGGTGTAGGATAGTCAATCCAGTATAGATCTATACGCAAACTCATACGCTCCCCAATTAAGGAGATTCGGGATACAGAAACGGTCATGGCAGGAAGTGCCATGACCCGCTTAATGGTTCACATAACTACATAAATGTACATGTGATAAATGTGTTAACTGTAAGTGTACTCTTTCTCTGTCTAGCCTGTATGTACTGTAATGTTCTGCATGTGCTAGCTGTAATGTATGTTATCTCTTTATCTAGCATGTATTGTAATGTACTGTATGTACTACTCGTACTGACTCATGAATGAACTGACTCATTGTATGTTTCATTATTCTAGTAATAGTATTAGTATGTTCCTGTGCCACCCCTATGGTAGCTTACTAGTAATGTAACTGCTACGTGTGATCATGGAAGTATACCCTTGCTACCCAAGAGTATTGAATTGACTGGAAGAACCTTTATGTCTATATATGTATACATAATATATAACTAATATTTAGACGACCTTCGGATGGATAACTGATGCCCTACAGCCACATCCCAACGAGGAAAAGGAGATAAAGCGAGCTGGCCCTCCTAAGCCCTTTAAACATTTCTTATATAACTATACATACATAGGCATGCATTTGATAATAAGTATAAAAGAGTTTAAGTAAAAGTATTTGATAAGTAAAACAGTTTGATAAACAGTTTGAACAGTAAGAAAAACCACTGGTTTTGTAGTTATTAATCACATGTGATTGATGTAATAACTATAAGTATTTAACTTGTATCCCCCACCCCCATAAAAGCATTTAAAAACATTTAAACTATTGATTAAGGGGTATGAACTCACTTGTAGTGAGTGGTACGGATGAACTGAAGATGTAGGATTGCTAGGTGTCAAGTGAAGTCTTGAACACACTCTAGGATCCTAGTTAACATATAATATCAGATATATGTATCCAATTAGTCCTTAAAAAACTAATAAACAAAGTCAAGACACCCTAGGACATGCTAAATACCTTATACAAGTGTTATAAGTCCCAAGGATTGCATCTAAGTGTTGTAGGGAAAGGCTAGTGTGCTTGGGGTTCAGGGAAAACTCTATTAGGGATTTTACAGTTTTGTGGACACAACCAATAGAGTTTACGGTCATAAACCCTTGAGTTTATGGCCATAAGGTCACAATCTTTTTGACCATTTGTTGTTTGAAGAATTCTAAGCCATTCCAAGCATTCGTACTTAATGTTCAAGCCTTAGGAAATGTTTTGTGGCATCAATACACTCCTAAATGGAGTTTACGGCCCATGGACCATTTGTCCATGAGTTTGCTGTCGTAAACTCCTATGGAACATGGTTTTATGATGTTTTCAAGTCCTAAACACTTCAAGGTAATAGTCTAGGTTAGATTCTAGGCATAAGGAAGGAATATGGGCCATTTATACCCACTTTGGGGTGTTTACGGTTTTGGGAGCTCCCCAAACCGTAAACACATATAAATGAGAGATTTTTGTGCCTTTTTATGTGATAAACACATCAAGGAAGGATCTAGACATGTCCCTAAGGCATTGTGAAGGACTAAGGCACCCTAAGGCACCTTTTGGCACCTTTACTTGGTGTTTTCGGTTCAAGGGCTTCTTGAACCATGATCACCTCGTTCTTGGTGTTCTTGGGACATTTCCTTGATGTAAAGATGTATAACAAGCCTTAAAATACACTAGGGTAGGAATACTTACTAGTTGGAAGCTTGAAATGAGCTAAAAGTCCAAGAACACTAGTGTGTGTTCTTGGTGTTCTTGGTGTTTTGGAAATGTAATCAAAACATGAAATTTGATGGATTAAAAGATGTACAATCACTAGTTGTTATGATATAACAACATATCAAGCCAAGAAGTACTTACGTTCTCGGGAAATCGGGTGAAAGACGGGATGGTAGTTGAGAGTGTTTGGAGTTTGCTCTTGAGATTGCAAGTAAGAAATGAGGTATTTTGGGGAGTAAACTCATGCTTAAGGCATGAGTTTATGGTTTTGGAGAAATTTTTCGGCCCAAACATAAAAGTTTGGCCATGAATTTCTTAACTAGGTGGTACTTGCGGTTTTGAAATTTCAAGACTCAAGACGGCACTTCCTTTCACCCGTTCGTTTAAAGAATAATTATTAAAGTAATCAAACGAATTATAAATTTGCTAAAAACAAATAAAAGTGAACTTGACTTATAATTTAAAATGATTGACTTTAGGGTTTTATTGAATGAAAATTTCGGGTTGTCACATCATCCCCCTGTTGAAGGGAATTTGTTGGGTCATAATTATTGGTTTATACTTTGCTTTTCTAGGAAAAATATATTCTTTCTATAGTATAATATGTTATATTGTGGCTGTGTACGACTGCACATGTGTGTGCGGCCGCACACGCGTGTGCGGCCGCACACGCGTGTGCAGCTGTACACTTGTGTGCTGTTGGTGGCCCATGTCTCATATATATAGGGTGAGGAGTGCATGTGAGTGCAAGGCTAGAAAAGAGAGAGAAAGTTAGAGAGAAGAAGTGTGTGTGAGAGAGAATCTATTGTAAGGACCATCACTCAATATTCATTCAATACATCATTAGATTAAGCTTAATTCTTCTTCTCCTTCTCTTCTATATTGACCAGACATCATCCAATTGATTGGCATTCCGCACCATCAATTGGATCTGATTGATACACAAGCAATTTTGGGGACTTACAATTGGTATCAGAGCAAGGTTGTATCAATCAATTTTGTCAGATCTGGAGCTTATTTGTTCTTATTTTGAAAAAGATAATTGCGTTTTTGGATAGATCTCTGAAAAATAAGGGTGGTTTCTTCTTTGCATTTTTCATAAAAATGAGTTTTTGATCGAGTTTTGGAGCAGAAAATGGTGAAAACGTCATTTTTTTCGCGAATCTGTTAAAGGTATGCGGCTCGGGTGTGCGGTTCGGACGTGTGCGGCTTGCATTGTAAAAAAATTAAAGGAATTTTTGAGGCTCCGAAGTTTCAAACTTTAGACCTCTAGGTCCTAGAACACACCTCTTTCCAGTTGAGCTACAAGGGAACTTGTTAAACTTTTTGATCGTCTAAACTTTATACACTTCTCAGCAAGCAGAAAATAATCAAAAGGAAATCGAGGCTTGCAAAAATCGAACCTAAGTACCTTGTCTATTGTAGAAGGCGCCTTACCATCTCATCTAGCAAATATTTTGTTTTATTCCTCCCGAAATTAATTCATATAGTGTCCCTCTCGGCTCCAACTTTCGCAAATTCACACTTTTAGCCCAAAATTTCAATTTCTTATAATTTTAAATTCCATTTTCAAGCAAAAATTTTAGTTTTTAATTTTTTATTTTTATTTTTTCCTTTTGACCTTAAATTGTGACTTTGACTTTTAAAAGTTGACCTTTGACTTTAAATTTTGATTTTCTCGTTTGACTTTTAATTTTTCAAATTTAGCTTTTCGGTTTGACTTTTAAGTTTGACTTTTGAGTTTGACTTTTGAGGTTGACTTTCTCGGTTTTTAAGTCAAAGGGAAATTAAAAAAATATAAGAAAATAAAAAAAATAATGAGTTCTTCAAATATCAAGGTCAAAGAGGTAAATGAATCCGGTTGCTCTCCATCTTGTCTTAAAACTATTAATTTTTTACGAGAATCAATAGATTTATTAGAAAGAGAAAATGAGGACCTCAAATACGAAGGCTATACTCTTAGGAAAGGTCAGAAACCTCTGAAAGCTCAATTAGAGGCAAAGACTAAGGACTTTAGGAAATTAAAAGAAGATTACAACAACAAGTGTGAAAATTATGATCACATTAAGAAAAAACTTGATGCTGTAACTGAAGAACTTGACGCTTTGAAAATAAAGTGTGGAAAAACAGATGTTAGTTTCAAAAATTACACTGCGTCAAGTAAGACAGTCGATTCCTTATTTGAAAATCAATTGAAATTCAAAGATAATCAAAACAAGGGTCTAGGGTATGATAGTGTTCCTCCCCTTTTCAATCATAACTATATATCCATACCTTTGACTCAGGAAGAGATTGACCGAGAACCATTTATGGTATATGGTAAACCAGTTGTTGAACAGGGAACTGAGGGTGCTGAGATGAACGATACTAATGATTCTACTTCCTGTGCAAGTAAAGTAGTAGAGGATGAGAACAAGGAGAAAACTATGGAACAATCCAATGACTCCTTGAACTCTGAATCTGTTGCTTCTAACTCAATTACTCCTAACAAACCTACTGTTGGTAAATACAAGCCACCATTTCAAGCTAAACAGAGTGCCTGTTGCAACTGTGTGTGTGGGAAAAGCAAGAGACAAGACAAAGATACGCCACTAGGGGCAGGAAGAAACAACTTCCCAGTGAAGAAAAAGACATGTTTTCATTGTGGAACACCTAGACACATTGCCAGAAATTGCCCAAATCGCGCATACGTTCCCTACTACGCACATGGATGGCAAAATGTGCCAAGAGAGGGACCTTCCAAAAGAAACCCTTCAAGGTCACGTTCAGACAATGGTGACTGGAATGTGCAAAAGGCTAAGAATCAAACCCACAAGGCCAAGAATTTGAATCCCAAGAACAAGAAGGGAATGTCGGCCAAGAAGTCCAATCCAAGAGATGCTCCCTTGAAGCCAAAATCAAATTCATCTCAACGGCAAACATCAAGTTGAAAATCAAGTGTTGAGCCACCCATCAGATCGAAAAAGAAATGGGTTAAACCCAACTACAAATGGGTTCCGAAGGCTCAATCTCCCAAATCATCTAATGCTTCTAATATTTTTACATCTTCTGTTTTTGATAAACAGGATATGTCATGGGAGAAAGTACCGTGCAGGGATGACAAAGGTCTACCCAGTTTCAAAATGGACTAGGTTCCAAAGACCAATTGATCCCGCTCTGTGTCGGAGCAGCTATGGAGGCATATCATCAGAATTCGGTTTGTTGGTAGTGGCTGTTCCTGGCACTTGATAGGGGACATCTCTCAACTGTACAACACTTGGAATTTTGTTTGAGAGTATGTGTCCTTTGCGGTAAGGGAAGAAAGGAAGGGATCACATGGGGTCTGTGCTTAACGACATGAAGAATTTTCGGATCTGTTATGAGATTATGCGTGTTGTTCTCAGACCTTCTAGATGCAAATTCAATCGGTGACTTATGATTTGAGTTTTCTTCTCTATACTCCTAATTTTTTCTTAAACTGATTTGCTTTAAAGACTAATTTTTGTTTTAGGATAGTTTAAATTTGCGCATTCACTTTCGTTCCTCTCCTATGCACAAATTTAGGGGGAGAAATAAACCAAAACAAAAATTAGAAAATTAAAAAAAAAAATTAATATGTTGGTTATGGAATGTGTTTGAGGGAGATGTTTTGGGAAGTGAGTGATAATGGGCAATCTGAGTCTACGTAACGTACCCAAAGTTGAAGGGTCTATGCTCTGGTTTGATGCATCGGTAGGCACGAAGAATTTAATAGACTTGACTAGGTGCAGATGAACTTAAGGAATCTAGAGACTTGATAAATCTTGACCTAGTTAGTTCCGTTTAGCCTGACAATACGACACCTGGATAGGTTGAGCAGGGAGATATATATGGGAATCTACTCGCCACATTAACTGAACCCGTATCTGGAACCGTGGTTTAACTTTTCCTCGATGTGCGGATTCTGTCGTTAATTCCGATATTGATGGGGTGACTGGTAAATTCCGATGAATTAGGTCTGTAGAAAATCATTTTCTTTCTTTCTTACTGTTAGTCATATGTTACCTCCTCTGCGTGATTGGAAGAGATCTGACCTGGACTGTAACATATGCAACTCTATTTCTCTGCATATTATATATATATATATATATATATATATATATATATATATATATATATATATATATATATATATATGAAATTCCTCTTATCTGTTAGCCATATGCTGTCTCCTTTGCGTGACTAACAATCCGACCTGTTACACAGCATATGCAACCTTCTACTTCTCAATCCCTCTAAAACTATAAGTGATAATACTCTGAATCTATCTTCTCCCCTAATGATGGTCTGCTCATCCGATGTAAGGAGTACTCTAGAAGTCCTTGATTACCGAGGCATATCAGGAAGCAGGAAACATGTTCCAGTACAATTAAAATTGAACACTCAAAGATTGTTTATAGATCTCGCTGCTCAATTAGGTGGACAACAATATCCCTGGTTGTCGTCAGCTGAATGGTCCTTAAGATATAGTATCTAGAAACTTAGGATCAGATATAATATCTAGGAACTTAGGATCACATTGTCTTGTCATTTATAGTATGTCCTAATTTTGTCACAATTTTTCGTGTTTAAGTGGACAACAATACCGGCGATCGACCAGACAAAGACGTGAAGATGGAAGGTACCGACAAGCGGATAAAGGTTTTCTAAAAACCAAGGTTCTAAATGGCGTGAGGCGTGGCGTGGCGGCAAGGCCAAGCCTCAAGCTTAACGAGCAATGGCGAGCCACGACGTTTTTCAAGGCGTGATGTAAGGCGGCGATTTTGTACTAAGTTAAAATTATATTACCACATAAATATAAATTTATATTAAATATAATTACTTATTAGAAGTGTTAGATTAATAACTAATAACAAAAAGTTAACAAAAGCCACAATACTTGTATCTCCGATTTGAAAAGACATAACGAAGCGAAAAAAACTGTGCCTCAAACGAAAAAACACGCGCCATAACATGCCATAACGCGCCATGGCGTGCCATATCACGCCTTACCACGCGTTATGCCTAACAACAACGTTATGGAGCTTTTCGTAACGGCGAAGCCACGCCTCACGCCTTGGCGCGCGCCATGGCGCGCCTTTTAGAACACTGCTAAAAACTTTGATCCCAAATCATTCTTAAAGTTAGATATCATTTTATTTTTGTTAAATTTGTTCATAGTTTTCCTCTATGCACAAATTTTAGGGGGAGAATTAAAAAAAGTTCAAAAATCAAACAAAAATCAGAAAAATTCAAAAATCAAACAAAAATCAGAAAATTAAAAATCCAAAAATAGTGTTATTTCTTGTTCAGAAAAATCAGAAAATCCAAAAATATTTTTGTTTCTGTTTTTATTTTTCCAGAAAATATCAAAAACCCAAAAATATTTTTTTGTGTGCTAATTTTTCTTTTAGTTTTGTTTTGTCTTGAAAAGTGATTTCAGGCGAAGATGAGACTCGTGGAGACTGTATTGAAGATCTTCAGAGCCAAGGCTTCATCCGTGAGCATCGAAGAATTCTCATTCGAAGGAATAAGAAATGAATATTATTCTTTCAACATTTAATTTGTCAACCCCAGAAGCAAGGTGAAGCTAAAATTGAAGATTATGTGACGGATTGCATTGAAGCCTCCTCAATCAGTCTGCTGCTATCTTAAACCTGCTGAAGTGATCCAGTAGATTATTTCTCTCCGTTGTTCTCTCTACAGATTCTCAAGCTAAAAGCGCTATCTTTCAAGAATCTCTACAAGAAACCTCCTCACCCAATGTACGTTCAGAGTCAAGTCTTGAAGAAAAGCCCAACCGCTCGAGATGAAGTCATTCATGAAGATTCATCAAGTTCATCTTGAAGCTGTGAAGAAATCAATGATTAAAGCTAAAGCCAAAGCTCCCATTGAAGATTGACAAGAAATGCCAACTATTTTTTAGGGGAAGCTTGTTGGGTCATTTAGAAAAGAAATCTATAAACCAAGGGGGAGATTGTTGGGTGATAATTATTGGTTTATACTTTGCTTTTCTAGGAAAATATATTTTTTCTATATAATATGTAATATTGTGGCTGTGTACGGCTGCACATGTGTGTGCGGCCACACACCCTGTGTACAGCCGCACACGCGTGTGTAGGTGTGTACACTCGTGTGCTACTGGTGGCCCATGTCTCATATATATAGGGTGAGGAGTGCATGTGAGTGCAAGGCTAGAGAAGAGAGAGAAAGTTAGAGAGAAGAAGTGTGTGTGAGAGAGAATTTATTGTAAGGAGCATCACTCAATATTCATTCAATACATCATTAGATTCATCTTAATTCTTCTTCTCCTTCTCTTCTATATTGATCTGACATCATCCAATTGATTGGGATTCCGCACCATCAATTTGATCTGATTGATACACAAGCAATTTTGGGGACTTACAGAATTTTGTCCCGAAATTAAAGTCTAAGAAAATAAGTAGTTACAAATAACTAAGTAAAAAGATGAGGATATTTCAGTTTCATTTGATCCTCACGCTCCCAAGTGAATTCCGGTCCTCGCTTGGCATTCCAGCGAACCTTCACTATCGGGATACGACTTTGCTTCGTCTGCTTGACCTCTCGGTCCATGATCTCTACTGGTTCCTCCACGAAGTTGAGGCTCTCATTGATCTCGATCTCATTGAGTGGAATAACAAGAGTCTCGTCGGACAGACACTTTTTCAAGTTCGATACGTGGAAGGTAGAATGTACGTTACTGTGTTCGCGCGGTAAGTTAAGTTTGTAAGCTACAGGGCCGATTCTTGCGAGAATCTCAAAAGGCCTAATGTACCTTGGATTAGGCTTTCCACGCTTTCCGAATCGTATCAAGCCTTTCCAAGGTGAGACCTTCAATAGAACACGGTCACCCACCTGGAATTCCAACAGTTTCCTACGTTTATCAATGTAGCTTTTCTATCGGTCTCTAGAGGCTTTCAATCGTTCGCGGATCTGAACGATCTTCTTCGTCGTTTCCCGTATGATTTCCGGACCTGTGAGAGTGCTTTCAGGAATTCTTCCTTTAGCTAACTAGGTATCACCCACCTCAGCCCAGCACATAGGGGATCTGCACTTTCGGCCATAGAGAGCCTTGAATGGAACAGTCTTTATGCTCGTGTGATAACTGTTGTTGTAGGAAAATTTGGCAAGGGGTAAATGAGTATCCCATGCTTTCCCAAAGTCTATCACACAGGCTCACAACATATCTTCCAAGGTTTGGAGAGTTCTCTCACTTTGCCCGTCGGTCTGTGGATGGTAGGTTGTACTCATGTCCAACCTAGTTCCTAAGGAACTTTGTAACGACTGCCAGAACCTCAAAATGAATCTACTATCTCTGTCCGAGATAATAGATAAGGGAATACCATGCAGTCGTACAATCTCCCTAATGCAATTTCTTGTAAGTTTCTCTATCTTGTCTGTTTCTTTGATCGGCAGGAAGTGTGCAGACTTGGTTAATCTGTCGATGATGACCCATATGGTATCAAGTCCACCCGTTGTCTTGGGCAACTTGGTTATTAAATCCATAGTTATCCGCTGCCACTTCCATTCCGGTATCTCAGACTGTTGTAATAGACTGGAGGGTTTCTGGTATTTGACCTTGGCCTTTGCGCAAGTAAGGCATTTACTCACAAAGGTAGCAATCTCTGCTTTCATGTTAGGCCACCAGTATAACTTTTTGAGATCCAGATACATCTTATCTGATCCCGGGTGCATGGAGTAACGTGTGTTGTGTGCCTCGTTCATGACCAAGTCTCTGAAACCACCGAGTTTCGAGGTCCATATCCGGTCCATGAAATAAAAAGCTCCGCCACCCTTAACCTCTAAGTTCTAATCCATCCCTCTTAGGGATTCACCCGACACATTTTCAGGCTTCAAAGCGTCGAGCTGAGTTGCCTTAATTTGTGTGGACAAGTGTGAATGGATAGTCATAGTCAATGATTTGACTCTACGACCAGAATATTCCTTCCGACTCAGGGCATTAGCTACTACGTTGGCTTTACCCGGTTGATAACGAATTTCGCATTCGTAATCACTGAGTAGATCGACCCACCGTCGTTGTCTCATGTTGAGCTCCTTCTGGTCGAATATGTGTTGTAAGCTCTTGTGGTCTGTAAAGATAGTGCTTTTCGTTCCGTACAAGTAATGTCTCCAGATCTTCAGAGCAAACACAACTGCTCCTAGTTCAAGATCGTGGGTCGTGTAGTTGACCTCATGTGTCTTTAGCTGTCTCGAGGCATAGGCGATGACCTTACCTCGCTGCATCAGCACACATCCGAGTCCTTGATTTGACGCATCGCAATAGACAACGGAGTCTTCTATTCCTTTGGGAAGGGATAGTATTGGTGCGGTGCACAAGGATCATTTGAGCGTTTGAAACACTCTTTCCTGCTTCTCTTCCCAGTCAAAGGCCATGCCCTTCTGGGTCAGTGTTGTAAGAGGTTTCGCAATGTGGGAGAAGTTCTTAGTGAACCTATGATAGTAGCCAACGAGGCCTAGAAATTGACGAATTTCTGTAGGCGTCTTCGGTGTTGACCAGTTCTCAATGGCCTTGATTTTGGAAGGGTCCACATGTATACCCTCTTCGCTAACCATGTGCCCTAAGAATTCGACTCGTCGAATCCAAAATTCACATTTCGAGAACTTCACGTAGAGTTTCTCCGAACGTAATGTTTCGAGGACTTGACGCAGATGTTGACTATGTTCCTCCTTACTTCGAGAGTAGATAAGTATGTCATCGATGAAGACGATGACGAACTGATCCAAGTAAGGACGACACACCCTATGGGTATGCTGCTAGTGCTCTTTGTCTTTCCATTAGCCATTTCTATAGTGAACGGTTCATTAAGTGCTCGTTAGGGATGAAAGTGGGTCCAAACCCGGACCGGATGGACCCGGAACCGGTTAACGGGATTTTATAGAACCGGAAACCGGACCGGTATATAGGAACCGGTTCCGGTTCGGTTCCGGGTATGGTTCCGGGTAAAGTGGGTCTACAACCGGAAAACCCAGAAACATCAAAGTGGGTAGGTTGGAAACGGATAAAGTGGGTTTAGACCCGGAAAACCCGAAAAAACTGGAATTTTTTGGTAATAACTTTCTACTTAGTGGGTTGAACTTTGAAAATTTTCATATTGGTATCCCGAATTTGGGGGGCTGTAACTTACTGAATACGAAACAACAATTAACAAAATTAGAGTCTAAAATCATGTACAAACTCTAAAATACACTCTGGAAAAACCCGCATATCAATCCGAATTTAAACGAATGAGATATACTTGTGTTAATATTTTCACATAATACAAAGTACAAAAACAAATAGCTGAAAAGTTGAAAATCTTCAGTTTTGATATCCCGACTTCAGAGGACTGTAAATCATTGAATGTTAAACCAAAAATGACAAAATTATAGTCTAAACTCATGTACAAACTGTAAACTAGAAGTTGGAAAAAACCACATGTCAATCCGACTTCAAACGAATTAGATACACATGTTTTAAAACTTTCACCGAATACAAAAAAACTAAAAAACTAAAAACTTTCAGTTTTGGTATCTCAACTTTTGAGGACTGTAAGTCAATGAATACAAAACTAAAAATGACAAATTTATAGTCTAGAATCATGTAAAAACTCTAAACTACATGTTGGAAAAAAACCGTATGTCAATTAGAGTTGAAACGAATAAGATATGCATCTTGTAAACGTTTCACAAAAAGTGGTTCCGGCCCTAAAAGTGGTTCCGGTTCCAAAAACCGGTTCTGGATTTTAGACCCGGTTTACCCGGACCCAATGGACCCAAACCTGGATTACCCGGAACCCAGATAAAGCCAATTTTTAAACCCGGAACCGGAGCCGGTTCTAACGGGTTCGGTTCCGGTTCGGTTCCGGTTCCGGTCCGGTTTTCCGGTTCTAAATCTCATCCCTAGTGCTCGTGATTTTTGCTTAAGTAAATGAGCAAATTTTTGGTTCACGAAATTCATCTCCGCTCCACTATCAAATAGAATGCATGCATAAGAGTTATCGAGGAGGAACGTACCAGTGACCACTGTGGGGTCGGCAACCGCTTCCTCATGGCCTATGGCCAGAACTCTTGCCGCTCCACCGGCAAACCCTGCCTTCAGGCAGTTTCTTTTGAAGTGGCCTACTTCGCCACATCCGTAGCAAGTTTGGCCCACTCCAGAACCGGGGGCTTGGTTGATTGGCTTCGCCGGAGCTTTACAGAAACGGGTAGTGTGCCCCTTCCCATTGCAATTCAGACACTGCATCTCTCAGCAGGCGCTGACGTGATGGAAGTTGCACTTGTTGCACTTAGGCAAACTTCCAACGTACTGCTTTACCGGAGCAGCAGCGACAGGTGCTATCGCAGCATGTACTGCCACGACCTACTGCATTTTGGCAGCCCTAGCCTTCTTATTTTCATCCCAAAACTTCCGCTTGGAGTCAGCGGTTCTTGTAGGTGCTGAGATGGCCAGGGTAGTTGTTGTGGCCGGGGTACGAACCCCATGGTCGATAAGCTGCTGTGTCAATCCTTTGGCACTATCAAATGTAGTGGGGTGTGATGCCAAAACATTTCCCTTGTATGGTGGCACTAGCCCCCATATGTATCTCTCGATTTTCTTTCCCTCTGAAGGAATCATGATGGGACAAAGGGCCACCAGCTCGCAGAATCTGGCGGTGTAGGCGACTACGTTGGAGCCCTTCATGGTTAGGCTACACAGTTCTTCCTCCAGATTTTGGATCTCGCCCCTCGGGCAGTACTCCTCAATCATGAGGTCCTTTAAAGTTTCCCAGCCCATAGCATTAGCCACTATAGGAGATAGTGACTTAACATGGCTGTTCCACCATGTTAGGGCTTTCGTTTCGAAGGTGCAAGCAGCAAACTTCACCTTGCTCTCCTCAGGACAAGAGCAGATTTCGAAAACCGATTCGGTTTTCTCGAACCATTGCAAGAGGGCAATGACTCCGCCAGTCCCCTTGAAGGACAATGGCTTGCAGTTGGTGAAGTCCTTGTATGAGCACTCTTTCAAGCGCACTGGGATTTCACCATGAGTTGACAGGACAGGGGTTCCTCCTCCAGTGGAACCGGATGAATGATTTTGAGCCATGGTTGTAGCCACAGCTACAGCTACAGCAGCATTTAAGGCTGTCGTGTCGAACTGAGGAGTAGGTGGTTGAGGAGGTGGTGTTTTGTTATTAGGGTTTCTCCTTGGATTTCTATGAAGCGGCATCTTCGATCTATAGTTTATGAAGATGAAAACATTGATAAGATTTCAATGGAAGGATTGATGAGAATGACTCATGGACTAACTCTACATAGCCCAACGATATGATTGAATGGAAATCTAGAACAAATAGATGATCACATTTGGATAATAACTCCCATAAGATTAGGTACCTGTCAATATTACTGGAATTACAGATGTAACAAGTTCGGGAAAAACGGCCAATAGAAGGAGGCCTTACATCAACCAAAATGGGAAAACTTTGACAGAATTACAACCTAACCAAGACCTAATAGGCATATGATTTACAAAGATAGGGAATTTAGACCAGAGTTTTTACATAACTAGGTTATATCCAAAAGAGAGAAGTTGATGAGAATCTATCGGCGACGATAACTACCAGAGTGAGTTCTTGATCCCGACAGGAGACGTTCTATGTCCCTCATGCGCCTATCAGTTCTTGCTTGCTGAGCTCGAAGTTCTTTGACTTCAGCTCGGGTCTCAGCGAGTTCCCTCCGAAGAGCTGCATTGTGAACCAGAGCCCTTTCATGAGAAGACTCTAGTTGGCGAATGCGGACAGTGTTAACACCAGAGTTGGCGTTAATCTCCAAGACTCGATTGATAGATGATTGACCCAGTATCATGTTCCGAGAAATCCTACGAACCATGATGGGTAGGACTCTGTCCGCAGAACCTCCCTTAGTGAGTTTGTAGAAACTTCTGTCTCCATTGTAGGGAATAGGTTGACCCTGTTCATGGCTCCATGTATTCAAGTTTGTGGCCCACAGGGGTGTGGGTCCTTGAAATGTTGGACGAGGGTCTGGGTTTTGATCAGCTGGGGGCAGGTTATTGACTTCTGGCTCTAAGTCAGAACCATCAGAAAAGCCTTCAGCTTCATGATCATCCAAAGGAAGTTGGTGATCATCTTTTGGTTCTTCTTCCAGCCATCCTGCATTGCCATGGTTGGGATAGTACGGGTCTCCGGGAAGGTGGAATCCAACCATTAAATCTACGCGAGAAGAGAGGTATAAGAATCTAGCACATATGTAACTTATAGTAATACAAAATACTCCTATAGTATTTTAAGTTTAAGTTCTATTGTTCTCATTGTGGTATTGTGGGTAAGTTTTTAGACTTGTTGCAACCTCACAACCACACTTTGGCACATGCTAGTCAACCCTCGGATAATATAGTTGATCAAGCTATATCTTCCCAGTTTTGACCATATGTCTCTAAGTCTAATTGTGTTGCCCAACAATCGTAATACTTTTGTACTGTCTTAGTGACGCTGATTTTAGTATGAATGCAGGCACGTATACTTAATTAAATATTTTAATATTTAAAGTATAAACTTTTGGTCAGAGTATTTTTAGTCCCAATGTATTTATAGTTAGCATATCTTTTATGGGTTGATATACTCAATTCACTATAAACAATGCTCTGATACCAATCTATCACACCCCAAAACCATGAATGGCGGAAACATTCTGGGGCGGAGGACGTCATGTACAGTATCACAACAATGAATAATAGTAAACAAGCAACAACATCATCCATTGCATTAATAATATAATTTCATACATGTGTGTTCTGTCAAAATATATAGACATCAAAATATACATATCAAAATAAAAGACGAGTCTTGAACGAACTCCATCTTCTCAAAAACCTAGCACCTGTACATGTCTACTCGTGACCTGAGAATACAAGTTATTTTGAAAGCGAGTATCAACTTTAAAGCTGGTGAGATCCTAAGTATATTAATGTCAGTGTTTGTATGAAAGCATTTGTAAAATGTTTGCAAGATGTTTTGTACTCTCCTAGAAAACCCTATGTTTCCTACTAACTGTAGCCTTCTACCAAGGCATCTAGTGTCTTTGCGTGTGTCTCTTGTAAGAGTGTGTGTTTTCCCAATTCTGACTATCATTAACCAAAAACATAGTTTTTGCATTATCGTGCATCGTGTGAATATTCACGAAGTGAATGTAATGGAAAAATATCTCAGTACCGTAGTATTTGTAATAAGTGACTACTGCTGTACTAACTACCTTAAAAACAAAAGGCGTTTAAAATAATATGTGATCGACCTGTATCTTGCTACCGACTCTAGTAAAACAACGATGTAAGACGCCGTAAGAAATGACAATTGGCACTCGTAGACTTTCAAGTCCTACTGTAGCGAGCAGCAAGGTGTAGGATAGTCAATCCAATATAGATCTATACGCAAACTCATACGATCCCCAATTAAGGAGACTCGGGATACAGAAACGGTCATGGCAGGAAGTGCCATGACCCGCTTAATGGTTCACATCACTGCATAAATGAACATGTGATAAATGTGTTAACTGTAAGTGTACTCTTTCTCTGTCTAGCCAGTATGTACTGTAATGTTCTACGTGTGCTAGCTGTAATGTATGTTATCTCTCTATCTAGCATGTATTGTAATGTACTGTATGTACTACTCGTACTGACTCATGAATGAACTGACTCATTGTATGTTTCATTGTTCTAGTAATAGTATTAGTATCTACCTGTGCCACCCCTATGGTAGCTTACTAGTAATGTAACTGGTACATATTATCATGGAAGTATACCCTTGCTACCCAAGAGTATTGAATTGAATGGAAGAACCTTTATGTGTATAAATGTATACATAATATATAACTAATATTTAGACGACCTTCGGACGGATAACCAATGCCGTACAGCCACATCCCAACGAGGAAAAGGAGATAAAGTGAGCTGGCCTTCCTAAGCCCTTTAAACAATTCTTATATAACTATACATACATAGGCATCCATTTGATAATAAGTATAAAAGAGTTTAAGTAAAAGTATTTGATAAGTAAAAGAGTTTGTAAAACAGTTTGAAGCAAAACAGTTTGAACAGTAAGAAAAACCACTGGTTTATAGTTATTAATCACATGTGATTGATGTAATAACTATAAGTATTTAACTTGTATCCCCCCTCCATAAAAGCATTTAAAACATTTAAACCATTGATTAAGGGGTATGAACTCACCTGTAGTGAGTGGTACGGATGAACTGAAGATGTAGGATTGCTAGGCGTCAAGTGAAGTCTTGAACACACTCTATGATGCTAGTTAACATATAATATCACATATATGTATCCAATTAGTCCTTAAAAAACTAATAAACAAAGTCAAGACACCCTAGGACATGCTAAACACCATATACAAGTGTTATAAGTCCCAAGGATTGCATCTAAATGTTGTAGGGAAAGGCTAGTGTGCTTAGGGTTCAAGGAAAACTCCATTAGGGAGTTTACGGTTTTGTGGTCACAACCAAAAGAGTTTATGGTCGTAAACCCTTGAGTTTATGGCCCTAAGATGACACTCTTTTTGACCATTTGTTGTTTGAAGACTTCTAAGCCATTCCAAGCATTCCTACTTCATGTTTAAGCCTTAGGAAATGTTTTGTGGCATAAATACACTCCTAAATGGAGTTTACGACCCATGGACCATTTCTCCATGATTTTTCTGCCATAAACTCCTATGGAACATGGTTTTATGATGTTTTCAAGTCCTAAACACTTCAAGGTAATAGTCTAGGTTAGATTCGAGGCATAAGGAAGGAATATGGGCCATTTATACCTACTTTGGGAGCTCCCCAAACCGTAAACACATATAAATGAGAGATTTTTGTGCCTTTTTATGTGATAAACACATCAATGAAGGATCTAGACATGTCCCTAAGGCATTGTGAAGGACTAAGGCACCCTAAGGCATCCTTTGGCTCCTTTACTTGGTGTTCTTGGGACATTTCCTTGATGTAAAGATGTATAACAAGCCTTACAATAAACTAGGGTAGGAATACTTACTAGTTGGAAGCTTGAAATGAGCTAAAAGTCCAAGAACACTAGTGTGTGTTCTTGGTGTTCTTGGTGTTTTGGAAATGTAATCAAAACATGAAATTTGATGGATTAAAAGATGTACAATCACTAGTTGTTATGATATAACAACAAATCAAGCCAAGAAGTACTTACGTTCTCGGGAAATCGGGTGAAAGACGGGATGGTAGTTGAGAGTGTTTGGAGTTTTCTCTTGAGATTGCAAGTAAGAAATGAGGTATTTTGGGGAGTAAACTCATGCTTAAGGCATGAGTTTACGGTTTGGAGAAATTTTTCGGCCCACACATAAAAGTTTGGCCGTGAATTTCTTAACTACGTGGTACTTGCGGTTTTAAAATTTCAAGACTCAAGACGACACTTCCTTTCACCCGTTCGTTTAAAGAATAATTATTAAAATAATCAAACGAACTTTAAATTTGCTAAAAAAAAATAAAAGTGAACTTGGCTTATAATTTGAAATGATTGACTTTAGGGTTTTACCGAATGAAAATTTCGGGTTGTCACAAATTTAGACAAAAACTGTTAAAATAACTATTATTTTTTACCAAAAAAACAATATTTAGGGGTAGTTTGGTCAAAACTGTTAAAATAATTTTTTTATCTAAAAAACAGTATAAAGGGGCATTTTGGACAAAAATATGTTACAATCACTATTTTTTTATCAAAAAAAAATTATGTACTAGCAAATTAGACAAAATTGTTAAACTCAATATATTTTACTATAGAATAGAATATGATTTTTACCATAAAACATATTATAAAATATTGGACGTTCAAACAAATTTAAAGGGCATAAAACCTAGATGATATTCATTCCAAACATATGCATAAGGCTCAGGAGGAATGAATGTCACCAATAGAGAGAGTTCTATGTTCACTACCTCTTGATTTTGTGAAATAAGGCTGTTCAAATCGTTATATATTCCAATTAATCCACGTAAAACTAAAACAAATGCCATGTCACTTAGAATTTTCGTTTATAAAAAGGATCATGTCCTTTTTTTTTATTGAAAGATGTTAGTTACCAACCAGTTAGATTTGAACAAAAGCGAAAGTTGGTTGGTGTTTTTTTACACAAAGTCTATAGTTAGATGGTGTTTTTTGAACATATAAAACTTTGATGGTCTTTTCTGAACGTTTTTGAAACTTTTTTATACATTTCTAAATCATTTTCCCATTTTATTATATGTGAAATCATGATACATTTGAAAGGATAATCGGTACCTTTATAAGTAAGGGATTTTCGAGCATTCCCACATTTCTTCATCTTCTCAAAGTAGTCATGCACAAGATCATACTTCCAGGATGCTATCATTACCTATAATCTTTTTATTATAATTTATTCTTTACTTAATCTATACACAAAAGTGTAGGAAGTGAGGCTTTTTCCGAATTTACCCTCATGAGTGTAATTCCATTGCAAGACCATAAGTTGCTCCTATGGGGTTTAAACCATTTTTTCTCAATTCTTCAGACACCTGTCAAACATGTTATCTGGATATATAATAGAATTGCATTCACTACTCACATTTGTTACTACAAACCAAAAATAAAAACTGGATAATCAATCTTTATTGTACATTAAGCATGAAAATTTGAGATAAAGAAGCGAAAAGCTTACCATTATCCATGAATGAATACTCTGTGAAGTTCTAGCTTTGATCATTCTCAGTTTGAAGCATGTATGATGATGGGCTAAAAAGATGCCAATGTCACATATCTTATGACTAATTCTAAACTATTAGCAACAATTTTTTAGTGTAAGATGTTGATTAAAGGGGGCAGGGAATCCAAAAACATCAATACAAGTCGAAGTAAAGAGCACAACATGCATGATACTTTTCTTTAATTTTTTAATATTTAAATTGAAAATGACTTGAAAATTCATCACTTTGTCTACAAAAGGCAAAATATACCAATAAATTTTACCACATAAGTCAAAATTAGTTGAAATATAACCTATTTGTCGATAAAAGTCATAATTTGCCTTTTATCTTCATTCTATTAATTAAAAAAGTAACATATAACATTAAAGTTTGCGGACCATGTACCTTAATTTACTTGATGTCAAGTAGCAGAGCCAGATACTACTAACAATTGAACATTTACGACAAAAAAAAATGCAAATCAGTTAAATAAATCATAAAAACGAAGGAAAAAAAAGATGATAAACGAGATTAAATATTGATAAAAAATAACCCATACCATTTACCGACAACACATAGTAGATTTAGATCTTTATTCATACTTTCCCAAATCGTGAAAATCGATGATTTTGTCCAGCAGAAAACCAAAACATCATCAAAAACTTCTGAGAAAAAGAACTTACAGGAGGAGCAAAGCTACTCCAAATAATCAAAGCCATAGTTCTATCACTAAACCTAAAGAATAAAAACTACAAAAACTTGATTGAAGTGAGGTCAAAGATTCCAATTTTTTCAACATTTGAAAATTGAACTGAAATTACAAAAACATACCTCATGATTCTTGGATTGCTTCGACATACTACTTATTCTATAACGAATGTTGAACTGGAATCGATACCTGAACCGATTAATCCCAAAATTCAGACCTGCAAACGACGCTGGAAGAGGTGGACTCAAAGGAAAAAGGGAGCGGTGGAAGGAACTGGAAAGTGGTTTGGAAGGCGGAGCGTATATTGGATGGAAGAATGAATGACTCAAAGGTAGGAGAAAATGGAGATGAACCGGAGGGCACAATCGACAGTACAGTGGTTTTAGGGCTTAGTCGGTGCTTTGAAAATATGTGGAGTACTATTATTGTACCTTAGATGTGGTGTCTGATGGGGAGGACACGTATAACGACCCACACATTCCCTTTAACCGGAGAAAAAAAAAACCAAACAATGAAGCTAATAGGAACAAAAATAACAGAAAAAAAAAAAAAAGAATCAATGAGAAGAAAACACTGTTCTTAAGGTAAAAGGAAACAATATTTTTATCTTATTATATAATATAAAAATGACGTTTATTATATGCTTGTTTGTTCAATGTTACATTATATATTTACCAACTAAATTTAATTTAGATTAACCAATATATCAAATATAAAATAGACATGGTTTCATATCTACATATATATTATAAAATTATAGAAATATAATCATACACTAATTTAATGACATAGGCTTTATAGGTAAAAAAGAGGGTTTGTGGGAGGATGACATATGCTCCATGGACTAGTTAAGAAGCCAGAAAAAATATCTCCAATGCTTCCAAAAAGGCACGCGTGAGAACCGTTAATGGAATACTAACGTAATACGGTGGGGTATGAACAGTGTCGGTCCAAACGTATATGGGGTCCGGGGCGAAAAGAAAAAAATAGTCTCTTAAAAACAAATATAACAAACATTCAAAAAAAGTAATATTTATTTTTCACTATAAATGTGTTCAATTACCAATAATAAGCAAGTCAAATTGTTTATCTTTTAAGCTAGTTTGAGTTTAAACCAACTTTAGGCCCTAAAAATCATTAGATAATAATTTTATATATATATATATATATATATATATATATATATATATATATATATATATATATATACACTACATAACCCAGAATTTTTGGGCCCCCTGGGAACGTGGGCCCTGGGCGATCGCCCGGGTTGCCCATCGTCTGGACCGGCTCTGGGTATGAAATGGCAAAACATTGCCGCATGTGGGATCGACGGTGATGTCATCTTGACTTCAAACCGTTTAATGTTTTCCGATGATGACATCACCAACAAGCCTACAACCACAAATGTTAAAAACGGGGGATTTTAAATACACCCGAAAAAAAAGTAAAAACCACTTATTTACAACCATTAATAGTATATACGAATGACAGATTATCGATAAAGACTTTCAAAACTGTTGGAATGTTTTTGTTTTGAGTAAAATACAAAAATGGTCATTGTGCTTTCGTTTGATTTTCGGTTTTGTTCCCTAATTTAAAAATTAATAAGTTGTATCCCTATGGTTTAGGAATATTACGTTTTTAGTCTTTGTTTCATATTACAATTTATTATTATTATTATTATTATTATTATTATTATTATTATTATTATTATATAACAATTTTATTTGTTCTTTATTTTAATAAAGTTTGTATAGATTTCAGATATATTTTTTTTTTCAAATTAATTATAAATTTTTCGGTTTAAATTCGAGTTTGTTTACGTTTCGAACAATAAAAAATAATGATCACAAGAAATTAAACGAACAATAAAAAATATAATATGATATTTTTTCACAACTATAACAAATAAAATTATCATTTTCAATTACTATCTTTTTGTCAAACATTGTCATATTTTAATTTTATTAATTATCAGGGACATCAACTACATGAATATTACAATTATTACATGGTGCATTTGGTTGAGTATATGCATTAAGTCGAGTGTTATACAATATTTCCCATCCAGCGGTACATTCTGATTTGTGGTGACGCCAAAGTGACAAAACTATAGGCATTGGATGTGATTCTTGTAAACCAACTTTTACATAATGACCATTATAAACGAAGGCGATAACAATAGATCTATGATGTGAGATGTCTTGCAGGCCATGCCAAAATGGAAAACATGTCGACGAACCTTGTTTGTCTAAAAAATAGACAATTACACCATACTTATTAGCAATGAGGAATCCAATATCCGACATAATCAACCAATATTCACTTTGTGCAGAACCCAATCTAGTGAAACTCAACGAGTGATGTACATTGTTTATATCATCCTTAAAAATCATTGCATATCGTCCCTAATTTTATAATAACTCGTTGTGTAATTCTGAGCAGATTTGACGCTAATAATTTTTACTATACCCGAGGAAGACAATTATTGCCCGAAATCCACAATTTTCATCTCCCTCCACATCTTCAATGTTTGTAATGTATGGATGAAATTCATTTGGAATTTCACTCATAAGTGAATTTGAATAAAATATTAAAGGTTGTTGAAACGAAAATGTATTGTGCCTCTCTGGTTCCTAGTTTAAATCAAACTGATTAGACCCATTATAATCTGACATAGACGTCGCAAAACCATGTCTACGAGGATATTGAGTCGTTGGATCTCGAGTAGGCGTAACAATATGTCTTGTTTGTGTACTTGTGACATCCCCAAAATCTCGGCCAGAAAAGACCGATTTCATTTATGCTTTTTAAAATAATTTCAGAGTAAATCCTTTTAATTTATAAGAGTTGCGGAATTTGTTCCCAAAACAAAATATGATAAAATAATATTTATCAAAGCATTTCATCAAGAGATGCATTTTCATTATATAATCAAAACTCGAAATGTCATGTTCCGATACAGACCATAAAGCATAAATGATAACATTACAAGTCATTCAACAAATATATACATATACATACTTGTAAACAAAACAACTCGATGATTCATCCATTTTATGCCCTTGCGCCACTTCCTGTAATACAAATAAAACTGAGTGGGTCAGGCTTGAGAGCCTGCTGAGCATATAGGGGTTTTCAACCAACAATAAATAAATTATATTTAATTTCACCAACCAACAATAAACCGATTACCCATTCCCGTTATCCTCACTTTACGTCCCTAAAACAACATCTATCTCAAGGGACCTAATCTAGGATTTTCATCGGGACGAACATTACTGCTAAGGGGTTTCCTTAACAATAGATATCCTAAAGACAACCATGAGGGGGATAGAGTACACCGGTGAACACATCGTTCACAACACCTACAGGTTATGAACCTGCTAGCGTTCCACAGGACTGTCAAGAAAGAGTCTGTGGTCGTTATCCATACTCCGCTGAATAACTAGATCAACAACAACAACATCGAGTCATCTCATCTGTTTATCACACATCAACTATCTACCCATGTTCTATCCAACATATTAGTAGATAAAAATATATATTTTTATACATAGTTTAAAACCTGTATAGCATGTTCAATCAATACATGTTCCACATAACAGATGAGGCACACCCATATAACACGTATTTCATAGAGAATAAATCAGATCTATGAGATAGAAGAAAGTGAATATACATTCACGCATATAACAACAAAATATACACCTAACACGTATTTCTTATAGAATACTTCATAATTATGTGTTAGAAGAAGGTAACTACACACTCACCTGATCAGAAGATGATCGGACAGCACTACGAATTGCAGAAGTAGTAATCTTCAGTAGATCTGGAAAATCTTCATAAAAACCGGGCTTCTCGCAAGCAGAGCTTCGGCTCGGGAATTGCACTTCTCAGGATCTTCGGGGCTTCGGAACCTGCTTCGAGGCTCGGGATTGATACCGGGGCTTCGGGATACTTCTGGCACGCAAAACGAGGAAAACGGGAGAAAAAGAAGAGAATTTGGCAAATGGAGTCGGCTGCCCTCGCAACCCTTATATAGGAGGTTGAGGCCTCGCAGTACGCTAGGCGTACAACTTTACGTGGGGCGTACGCCTCGGTTCGTCATTGCATGCGTCATCGGAGCACTCGAGTCCGAGTCGGTGCATGCATCGGGGTACGCTGCGCATACTCAACTACGTTGGGCGTAGTTAGGATCGGATCGATGACTCCCCCTTCCTTCGGATAATATCGGAATTTAATAATTAAATTTTAATTTTAATTATTTAATAAACTTCGAAAATTCATATCTTCTTCATACGAACTCCGTTTTCGACGTTCTTTATATCCACAGGTAGGTGAGACTACACTCTACAACTTTCGTTTAGACTCCGTCTACTAATTTTGAATTTATTTTTATTATTTATTTTTAGTAGGTCGGGACTCCGTTATAAATTCATAACTTCTTCATCCGACGTCCGTTTTCGTCTATCTTTTTATCGCTTTACTACTATTAACGAGATCTTCGATTCTCGTTTAGATTGTTTCAACCAACAATTACTCGATCTCGAATCGAGTATTCGGGTTGCATACTGCTAAGTTGAAACTTAGAAAAATCATAACTTCCTCATACGAAGTCAGATTTGGGCGTTCTCTTTATGTATGATCTCGGTTTAACGAACTCTACGACTTTCGTTTAGATCACTAAGGCTAAATAACGCTCTAACGTAAATTTCACTTTTTACGTCATTCAGCGTTGCCGGTTCTGTCGCGAAACTTCGACAGGTCATAACTTCTTCTTTATAACTCGGATTTTGGCATTCTTTATATATTCGGAAACCTCATTTCAACTACTACAACATTATACATAGATATCAGCTTTATCTAACATCTTATTTTGACTCTTAGTTTTATTCTCAATTACATTAAGACACACAATTAAGCACAAAACACATAATACTCAAATAATACACTTTTATTATTTCAAAACGGGTTACAAAGGTTATCCTAGACTATTATATCAACATTAATGACAAGCCCAGAAACACAGGCGTTACAATTCTCTCCACCTTAGAATGATTCCGTCCCCGGAATCACACATCAACAAACAAATGCGGATAGCAACCAATCATGTCACTCTCCGTCTCCCAGGTGAGATTCGGCACATTCGTGTGTTTCCATCGGACAAGCACTAACTCGACCATCTTGCGTCGTAACTTCTTAGTCTTTCGGTCAACGATTGCCTCTGGTTCTTCAATCAACCTTTTGTTCTCATCGATTCTCAACTCCGAAAGTGGAATCATGTCGGGAACTTTTCTCGTGAACTTTCTCAAATAACACACATGGAAAGTGTTATGAATTCCATTCAGTTCTTCTGGTAGTTCGAGCTTGTAAGCTTGGTTCCCAATCCTTTGAAGAACTTTAAACGGTCCAATAAACCTTGGACTTAATTTTCCCCTTTTACCAAATCTTATAAGTCCCTTCCACGGCGAGACTTTAAGCAAAACCGAATCTCCAACTTCGAAAGTCATCGGTCTTCGCATGTTGTTAGCATAGCTCTTTTAACGATCCTGAGCTGCTAACATTCTTTCCCTAATTATTTTCAACTTTTCAGCAGTTTGATGGACCATCTGCGGTCCCATAAACTGCTTTTCCCCAGCCTCAAGCCAACAAAACGGCGTACGACACTTCTGTCCATACAAAGCTTGATAAGGTGCCATCTTAATGCTCGAGTGGAAACTATTATTGTAGGAAAATTCTACCAAAGGTAAATGTTCATCCCAATTACCTTGGAATTTCAGGGTACATGGTCTCAGCATATCTTCAAGTGTTTGTATCGTCCGTTCGCTCTGACCATCAGTTTGCGGATGGTAAGTTGTACTTAAACACAACTTGGTACCCATTTCCTCTTATAGACTTTTCCAAAATCGCGAGGTGAAACGGCTGTCACGATCTGACACAATCGTTAACGGAACACCGTGAAGCCTCACTATTTCCTTCACGTAAGAATTCACAAGCTTTTCCATACACCATTTCTCCTTGGCTGCTATGAAATGCGCACTCTTAGTGAATCGATCAACGACCACCCAAATCATGTCGTGACCATTCTTTATTCTGGGCAGTTTAGTGACAAAATCCATAGCAATGTCTTCCCACTTACCCATAGGCACAGACAATGGTTCCAAACTCCCATACAGTTTCTGATGTTGTGTCTTGACTCTCGCACAAGTCACACACTCGGCCACATACTTTGCAACATCAAGCTTCATCGTCGGCCACTAGTAGTAGGGTTTCAGGTCCCTATACATTTTAGTGCTACCGGGATGAATCGAGTACATGGTCTTGTGAGCTTCTTCCATCAGAAGATCTCTGACTCCTCCTGTCTTAGGTATCCAAATCCGATCTTGGAACACCTTCAGTCCATGACTGTTTATACCGAACACCAACGTTTTACCCAAACGTTCCTCCTTTCGGTCATTCTTCTTAGAAGCTTCCTCTTGAGCTTTCTTTATACTTTCCACAATGGTCGAGACAACTTCAATTCTCAACACTCTTGGCCTTTTCCTTTCAAGATTGACTTTCCGACTGAGAGCATCAGCAATAATATTTGCTTTACCGGGGTGGTAAAGTATCTCACAGTCATAGTCTTTAAGTAACTCTAGCCAGCGTCGTTGCCTCATATTCAATTCTTTCTGATTAAAGAGATATTGGAGACTCTTATGATCAGTGAAAAGTTTGCACTTCATGCCATAGAGGTAATGCCTCCATATTTTTAGAGCAAAAACTACCGCTGCCAACTCCAAATCATGAGTCGGGTAGTTCTTTTCATGCTCTTTTAGCTGTCGAGATGCATACACGATCACGTTATCTCTTTGGGTCAAAAAACAACCCAATCCAACTCCAGACGCATCGCTATAAATAGCGAAGTCTTCAACTCCATCGGGTAGAGAAAGAATCGGTGCCTCGCATAACTTCTTCTTTAGCTTCTCGAGTGCTTCTTTATGCTTATGACTCCAAGCATAAGTAGCTCCTTTGTGGGTCAAAGCTGTCAATGGACTAGCGATCGAAGAAAAGCCTTGGATAAACCTTCGGTAATATCCGGCTAATCCCAAAAAGCTTCGGATCTCAGTGGGAATTTTTGGTTGTTCCCACTTCATCACAACTTCAATCTTTGCTGGATCAACCATTATCCCTTCTTGGTTGACCACGTAACCCAAGAATTGGACTTCTCGAATCCAAAAATCACATTTGGAGAACTTTGCATACAACTTCTCCTTCTTCAAAACTTCTAACACTTCTCGCAAGTGTCTGCCATGCTCCTCTTGGCTTTTCGAGTAAATCATAATGTCATCTATGAACACTATTACAAATTTATCAAGGAACGGATTACAAACCCTGTTCATTAAATCCATGAATGCTGCTAGAGCATTGGTTAGTCCAAACAAAATAACCAAAAACTCGTAATGTCCATATTGTGTTCTGAATGTAGTCTTCTCTATATCCTGCTCTCTTACTTTCAGCTGATGATATCCTGACCTCAGATCGATCTTTGAAAAATAACTTGAACCTTGTAGTTCATCGAACATGTCATCAATCCACGGCAACGGATATCTATTCTTTATCGTTGCCTTGTTCAGCTCCCTATAATCGATGCACATTCTCATACTTCCATCTTTCTTCTTCACGAATAACACCGGAGCTCCCCAGGGCGCTGAACTAGGTCTAATGAAACCTTGGTCCAATAACTCTTGAAGTTGCATCATCAGCTCCTTCATCTCCGTCGGTGCTAGTCGGTAAGGTGCTTTTGCAATCGGCGTTGTTCCGGGCAACAAGTTGATACAGAATTCTACTTGCCGATCGGGCGGTAATCTAGGAAGATCTTCGGGAAATACTTCCGGATAATCACATACGACAGGAATATTCTGCATTACCTTCTTTTCCTTCTTAGCATCGATCAAGAATGCTAAATATGATGTACACCCCTTGGTCAAACACTTTCTGGCTTTCATTAGGGAAATGATCCCAGAACTTACTCTGCGTTTGTCCCCATACACCATAAATGTCTCTTTCCCTAGCGGGTTTACCTTGACTATCTTCTTTCTGCACAATATTTCGGCGTCATTGGCGCTAAGCCAATCCATTCCAAGCACGATGTCGAAACCGTTTAGTTCAATAGACAATAATTCCTCGTGGAACTTATTCCCATTCAAGTCAATTAAGATGTTTTTCATACGATGGCTAACAGGTACAAACTTACCAGTAGCAACTTCGACTAATAAGGCATTATCTAGTCTATCAACAGGCAAAGCTAGTTTCCTACCAAATTCATGCGAAATAAAGGAGTAGTTGGCTCCATAATCAAATAAAATTTGGGCAGACAATTTGTTTACGAGAAAGGTACCTGAAGCGACATCAGCTTCATCTTTAGTAGCTTCCAATATCATCTGGAATGCTCTCGCCTTCGGCTTTGGCGGAATGTTGGGTCTTGCTGCCTCCTTCTTTTTCGGGCAGTCCCTCGACATGTGTCCCTCCTCACCACAACCATCGCAAAATTTCTTAGAGAGGGTGCATTCATTGGCATAGTGCCCTGGCTTTCCACATTTGTAGCATGTGGCCACTACCTCACATTTTCCATGATGCTTCTTCTTACATTTGTCGCACCACTTGGCTTCGCCTCCACCTCCCCTCGAACCATACTCCGAGAACTTGTTTTTCTTGTTGGACCCGGAAGTTCCATCGAACTTCCTATTTTCACCAACATCTATCCTTTCCAGACCCTTTTCCTTCTGCTGGGCCTCCACATTCTTAGCTGCTCGAACAACTGTTTTCAGAGTAGTTGCCATCTTGACTGTCGGACCAAAGTCGGCAGGCAGTCTATTAGCAAACCTCTCAATCTTGGAGAGTTCTGTTGGCACTAGGTACAGAAATAACTTCATTTTCTCAGTGAATGCAGTAGCATAGTCGTCTATGCTCATTCTCCCTTTCTTTAAGTTTTGGAACTCATTGTTCAAATAAATCATATCTATCTCTGAACAATACTGCACCCTTAATTGTTCCAAGAACTCCTCCCATGACATTTTCAGGGCTTCTCCTCATGGCATAGTATCTGCCACCAATTCAAGACTCCAGTCTTCAGTTGTCTAACTGCAAAGACAGCCTTCTGTTTGTTGCTACAGTCGCAACTTTCAAATACCATCTCCATTTTGAAGATGCAATCCATAATCTCAACAGGCTTTGGGCTTCCAGAAAGACTTGGCGGCTTGGCACCCAAGAAGTTCTTGTACATTCGCCCGTCCTCGTTGTTTCTCCTTTCCTGGTCGTTCCTTCGTTCTCCTTGAGTCCCAACTTGACTCACCATGCGACTATTGTTCCCTTCCTCCGATTGCTTAGGAATCAATTCGGATTCCCTCAATAGGTATGATAGGTTCGTCCCTATTATCATGCAACATATGTTGCATTTCATCCCTTTGTTCGGCTAACATAGCCCGAATCATGGCTTGCACCCCAACCATTGTTATTGGTTCTGGTGCTGCTGCTACAACAGGTATTTGCTCAATCATTGGCGGTTGATTCCTATTTTCATCCGCGTTTCCAACGCCATTCCTTGTTCTCACCATTTTTGATCTACACACCAAATAAGGTGAAATTAGATCCTCAATCACGACAGACATTCAAATCATCCTTATTACTCCGAAACTTTTACATGTTAGTTCTAATACCGTAGACGTACGCTTAGAATCCTACACACATAAGGTTTGCAGATCCGGTCAGCAACAGACCATAGATCCGAACAAATAATATCATATATGACAACATATAACATTTAGCACATAAAAGCATTTTAGGCAGCTTCCTAAAATATACTAGTGCTCGTGTCTATAATATAACAAACACACATCTCACAATCTCCACTTAGCATTCTAAGTTTAACTCTAGAAATCCTACAAATTCCTAGTTCGCTTAAACTAATGCTCTGATACCAACTGTGACATCCCCAAAATCTCGACCAGAAAAGACCGATTTCATTTATGCATTTTAAAATAATTTCATAGTAAATCCTTTTGATTTAAAAGAGTTGAGAAATTTGTTCCCAAAACAAAATATGATAAAATAATATTTATCAAAACATTTCATCAAGAGATGCATTTTCATTATATAATCAAAACTCGGGATGTCATGTTCCGATACAGACCATAAAGCATAAATGATAACATTACAAGTCATTCAACAAATATATACATATACATACTTGTAAACAAAACAACTCGATGATTCATCCATCTTATGCCCTTGCGCCACCTCCTGTAATACAAATAAAACTGAGTGGGTTAGGCTTGGGAGCCTGGTGAGCATATAGGGGTTTTCAACCAACAATAAATAAATTATATTTAATTTCACCAACCAACAATAAACCGATTACACATTCCCGTTATCCTCACTTTACGTCCCTAAAACAACATCTATCTCAAGGGACCTAATCTAGGATTTTCATCGGGACGGACATTACTGCTAAGGGGTTTCATCAACAATAGATATCCTAAAGGCAACCATGAGGGGGATAGAGTACACCGGTGAACACATCGTTCACAACACCTACAGGTTATGAACCTGCTAGCGTTCCACAGGACTGTCTAGAAAGAGTCCGTGGTCATTATCCATACTCTGCTGAATAACTAGATCAACAACAACAACATCGAGGCATCTCGTCTGTTTATCACACATCAACTATCTACCCATGTTCTACCCAAAATATTAGTAGATAAAAATATATATTTTTATACATAGTTTAAAACCTGTATAGCATGTTCAATCAATACATGTTCCACATAACAGATGAGGCACACCCATATAGCACGTATTTCATAAAGAATAAATCAGATCTATGAGATAGAAGAAAGTGAATATACATTCACGCATATAACAACAAAATATACACCTAACACGTATTTCGTATAGAATACTTCATAATTATGTGTTAGAAGAAGGTAACTACACACTCACCTGATCAGAAGATGATCGGACAGCACTACGAATTGCAGAAGTAGTAATCTTCAGTAGATCTGGAAAATCTTCACAAAAACCGGGCTTCTCGCGAGCAGAGCTTCGGCTCGGGAATTGCACTTCTCGGGATCTTCGGGGCTTCGGAACTTGGTTCGGGGCTCGGGATTGATACCGGGGCTTTGGGATACTTCTGGCAAGCAAAACGAGGCAAAACGGGTAAAAAGAATAGAATTTGGCAAATGGAGTCGGTTGCCCTCGCAACCCTTATATAGGAGGCTGAGGCCTCGCAGTACGCTGGGCGTACAGCTTTACGCGGGGTGTATGCCTCGGTTCGTCATTGCATGCGTCATCGGAGCACTCGTGTCCGAGGCGGTGCATGCATCGGGGTACACTGGGTGTACTCAACTACGTTGGGCGTAGTTCGGATCGGATCGATGACTCCCCCCCTTCCTTCGGATAATATCAGCATTTAATAATTAAATTTTAATTTTAATTATTTAATAAACTTCGAAAACTCATATATTCTTCATACGAACTCCGTTTTCGACATTCTTTATATCCACACGTAGGTGAGACTACGCTCTACAACTTTCGTTTAGACTCCGTCGGCTAATTTTGAATTTATTTTTATTATTTATTTTTAGTAGGCCGGGACAAGAAAACTCCGTTATAAATTCATAACTTCTTCATCCGACGTCCGTTTTCGTCTATCTTTTTATCGCTTTACTACTATTAATGAGATCTTCGATTCTCGTTTAGATTGTTTCAACCAACAATCACTTGATCTCGAATTGAGTATTCGGGCTGCATACTGTTAAGTCGAAACTTAGAAAAATCATAACTTCCTCATACGAAGTCATATTTTGGCATTCTCTTTATGCACGCTCTCGGTTTAATGAACTCTACGACTTTCGGTTAGATTTCTAAGGCTAAATATCGCTCTAACATAAATTTCACTTTTTACGTCATTTAGCGTTGCCGGTTCTTTCGCGAAACTTCGACAGGTCATAACTTCTTCGGTATAACTCGGATTTTGGTATTCTTTATATATTCGGAAACCTCATTTCAACTACTACAACATTATACATAGATATCAGCTTTATCTAACATTTTATTTTGACGCTTATTTTTATTCTCAATTACATTAAGACACACAATTAAGCACAAAACACATAATACTCAAATACTACACTTTTATTATTTCAAAACGGGTTACAAAGGTTAACCTAGACTATTATATCAACATTAATGACATGCCCAGAAACACAGGCGTTACAGTACTCAACCGTAGACATCCATTTGGTCCTTTTTTTGTGAGACGTAGGTTCCCAAAGCGAAGTTGTTAATGGTGAAAATATATGTTTTAACTTCCGCACCCACCTGAACTTACTAGATCTTGATTGTTTTTTCAACTGTGTGTTAGACGTTTGACCTTCATCATCAACATCATCATCTTCTAGTCGGATGCATGAATCTAAATTAAATTTTTTCAAAAGTTATGAATGGAATCAAGTGGTATTGGATTTTCATTTTTTAAATATACCGCTTGTTTGTGGGCACATGGTAGTCCGTGACTAGTACGCAGTTGACATCCACAAATTTCAAGGAATTTGATTTGTTCAAATTCCTTGAAAATAATTTCAAGTGCATAAATTGAAACATTACCGACCAAATATCTGAAAATTGGATGGACGAAACGATGTCGTGCAATAATCATGATTATGTATTTCATATATAGCTTTTAATGACCAACAATTATCTTTTGATGAATATTTGACTTTTAGGGCAAATGGACAGTTAATTTTAATGGTACTGGTATTTTTTGTGGAAGTTTTTTTACTTTTGTATGTACCGCTGCGATCACATTGAAAAAAAATATTGAAGTTAGCAGTGAATCTTTTTATTACAATAACGTAACCAAGTCCACGTCCCGTATTTTGCACCTAGTCTATTAGTTGCTGAAGAGAATTAAATACCTAAAAAATATTTTTTTTTATTAGATACAAGTAAACTTATTGATTAATAACAATATTAATAAATCTTAAACTTTATTCCATGCTAGTTTCAAATTTTTATGTGTCACTGATGAAGTAAGTATTTTCATTCTCGTCATCTTGAGATGCATTGTTTGTGTAAATATCATTAGCCTAATTAATACATACAAATATAAATATGTGATATATAAAAACATAAATATATGAATAATAATAAACAAACATACCTCGTAATTTAGTTTATCAAACTATGACAAATATTCTGGCCAACTCATTTTTTTTACTTAGCCTATCGTTTTTTCAAACTATCGTACAATGAAAATGAAGTTTGAGACACATTTATTTATAGTAAAACTTTAGACATGAAAAGGAATACTATATAAATTATAGGGTAAGTTAAAGGATCATAAATGTAAATATAGTTATATTATTTTGATTTGACCCTATTGTAAATGTTAGGATAAGTTAAAGGACCATAAATAAAAATATAATTATATTATTTTGATTTGATCGTAACGGTATTTATTTACACCGCACTGAAATAAAGATAGTGTATTTATTGTAAATATAGGGTAAGTTAAAGGACCATAAATGTAAACATAATTATATTATTTTGATTTGATCGTAGTGGTATTCATTTACACCGCACTGAAATAAAGATAGAGTATTTATTGTAAATATATGATAAGTTAAAGGACCATAAATATAAATATAGTTATTAGTTTTGCCTAATATGAAAAATATCATATTTGGTTTGTTTATACTCAAAAAATGAAAAAAGACATGAGATCAATTGCAAGTAGTGATGAAGATAAATGGAAGAGATGGGGGAGTGTTATTATCTTTTAATTTTATAAATAATTTATAAACAATAAATTAATTAAAATAGTTAATAAGAGAATAATATTCTTTTTAGTTCGTACTAACCACGCAACAAAAAGATGTAATAGGGACCGTCCGAGTTATGAAAAAAGTTAGGGACCAAACTCGTAAATTATCCCAAACCACAGGGACCATTCGTGTGTATATGTGTGTGAAAAAGTTTAAATATCGATATATTAATAATATATTAGTAAGGATCGAAAGTAATTTATTTAAAATAGAGAAGGGTATAAATTGAATATATGTTTTAACTATAAGGGGGTAAAAATGTTAAAATTATTTAATCTTTAATAATAGATAATAAAGTAAAAAATATAAAGAATTCGTAAAATATGAGATTAAAAAGTTACGTAAAAAATATATAAAAGTCATGTCAATTTAGGTTTACTGGGTTTAAGAAGTAAAGGTGGTTTTCATTTTTTCCAAAGTATGGTTTTGACTAAAAATTTGGTGTGAATGACAATACCCGTAAAAAACAATCGATACGAATCATACAATATCAAAAATAGGTTGGAGGGTGTGGTTCTATAAAAACCATATTTCCTCCTAACCACGTAGGCGTCATGGTAATTATATCATATAAAATGTGGTTCTTTACCAGAAATGTCTGAGAACTTATATATATATATATATATATATATATATATATATATATATATATATATATATATATATATATATATATATATATATATATATATATATATATATATATATATAAAGAGAGAGAGAGAGAGAGAGAGAGAGAGATAGACCCTCTACTACCGCTGGCGTTCAAACTGCACTTGAAATCGCTTTCACGTAACGTTGTTCTTCGTTGAAACAGTGGCTAAGGTTCGGTAATAACGCATCCACTCCCCACAACCTTAGGATAAAGGATATCCTAAATGTTTTGCCTATGAAAAAAATATGTTACCTAAGCACTATATAAATATTTATTATTTTTTCCATAATTTATCTATGAGTAGAATCAGGTAATGTTTGTGCCTGCTAAATTTAACATTACTATTAAAATAAAAAACGTAAATATTATTTAAAACAATATAATATTTTATTAAAATATAAAAATATTAAATTTGATTTAATGGATTTGTCATTTTTTTTTATAAAAAAGATAGGATATATATATATATATATATATATATATATATATATATATATATATATATATATATATATATATATATATATATATATATATATATATATATATATATATATATATATATATATATAACAATTTTTTCTCATTGTTGGCTTCTTTTTATTTCTTTTGAGCTTATATTATTTTTAATTTCATAATTTATTCCCAACGTCTATGTATTTCGAATTTATTATTTATATTAGACATCTAGTAGGCTTTATAACTTTCTTGGACACCTACCATATGTATACTTTCATGGTTCTTTTTGATGTGTTATGGAAAGAAATTTATTAAGTTTTTAATGAACAATTTCAATCTTTCACTATAGTTTTCTATATTAAATTTGAATATGAAGACTTATAGGTAGTTGATAATGTATTCTTATACATGGTTTGAGGTGCAAAACTAAATATTTAAAACTTTATAAAAATATGTACAAAGTCTATCATCTAGTCTAATTAAGGATACAAGAAAGATGGTAAAAAGATTTGATTGTATTTTGTTAAAACTATGTAGTTTTTTATGGTTTTTTTTTACATAATATTAGGTAAATAACTGCCACATATTCCCCAAGCTTATATATATATATATATATATATATATATATATATATATATATATATATATATATATATATATATTTCCAATTTTTTTTAAATCATTTAAAAATGGCAAATCCATTAAATCAAATGTAATATTTTTAAATTTAATAAAATATTATGTAGTGTTAATAAAGTAAAAAAAATAATAATAACAGCCAATGGTCCTTTCCTCCAACGTTCAAAAAAAGTCAAGTTTGCCACCAATGTGTTTGGCTTTAGTTCTAAAATAGTTTCATAAACAAGAAAAATATGGCAACTGAAGACTTTAATTTTTGAAGTAACATAAACATTTTATACCCAGCAAGGATCTTTTTGCAAGTTATAGAAAGATTTAAATACTAACCAAATAAAGGATCAATAAATAACAACCTTTGTAGTTCTTTGGGTCCTTTTGGGAGGCTTGGAAGTTGATGCAGAATGTGGAACCTTTAAGACACCAACAGTGACTCAAATTGATGTAATGCTAGTCCAAAACTCTTAAACCCTTACGCTTTAAGTTCATAACCAATATGAACTTAAAGAGGGCTTAAAGATGCAAGTGTTCTTCAAGTTTTCTAACCAAAACTAGAGAGAAAGAGGGAGAGGGAACAAGTTTCGGCCATATGCATCTAGGGAAGAATGAGAAATCTAGCCAAATGCAAGCCCTCTTATTTATATGCATAAAATGAATTTATTAACCATTAGTTCCTTTAACTTTAGACAAACTTGTCTCCTTGTCATAATAATGTCCATGCATGCTTCTAAAGCATGATTAAACAAGTCAAAAACCCATACTCCTCGTCTAGCCTTCAACTTTTAGCCATCGTGAGGAAAAAGAGAAGATTATTTTGGAATTTTATCATCTCAAAGTTTTTAAAAATATAAACTTTGTCTTTAGGGAAAAAGACAAAAAGGATTCAAGTAGTCCAAAAGTTTGTACATGACTTATAACTAATACTATATGATATATTATGTTACTTGCTAATAAAAATTATTATTTCCTACAAATAAATAATTTCCATTTTAATTATAAGAGTTTTATTGAATATTTATCAAATTAGTTTCTAATAAATAATCAATTGTATCAAGTTGTTGTTAGTATGACCCATTAGTATCATATGTTATTTAGCAATATCACTTTAATATAACTCTTGAGCATACTGTACCTTTCAATCTCCTACTTGCGCAAGACTCATATTAGACTGATATAGACAGTGGTGAACATCTAGCAACATTTCACTGCTCCCAAGACCATACGACTTTTTGTACCATTCTATAAATGCCTAATTCCCAAAAATCTCAAAGCTACAATTGGTGTATACATACATCATGTTGAACATGAGATTCAGATCTCGATCAATCTCTTTAGTTATTCAACTTTTGGTGAGGCACCTTAGATGTCTAACTTTCAACACATAAGAGGAACAAATCCCATCTCGACTACATAATCCTATTGCATAGTTCACACCATACTTGAAAATGGCTTTTATAACTGACCGGTTAGGAACAACATTTGACCATTATCAAAGCATAGTACTCCTTACACTTAAATCCCACTATGTATCTGTGGTAACCCGTTATTTTTCAATCTTGTAAAAGTCAAACAAAGTCAACCAAAGTTAATAAAAGTCAAACATGCCAAATAAAAGTCAACTTTGTTGTTTTGATAATTATTTAAAGTTAAATTAATAATCTTAATTTACATAAACCTTTATTATAAAGTGTTGAGAAAATGGGTAGTAAAAACACTCTAACCGAGAAACATCGCAACATCAAGCCTCGGACCAAAAACCCTCTTCGGACTGAAAATGCTTTTTGGCCGAAAACCCTCGCATGGTCACTATCTCGGACCGTAAAATGTTTCCGACCGAGAACCCTCGGTCCTATCCACTTGGCTCGTAAACCCACACAAGTGTCACTTCATGTCATGTATTCGTATAAATAGCTTGGACCGAAAACAATCCATCACTTTTACACCTTCTAGCTGAAAACTCAGCCTTTTTCTCTCAAGAACACAAACCCAAAACTCACCATTCTCTCTCCAGTATCATTCGAAGATCACTTGAATCTTCATAGGATCATACCGAGTTCTTCAAGTGTTCTTCATACCATCAAGCGATCCCTATCCAATCTCCTTAAAACCAACCGAAAACACCTTGATCTTCTTGGTTTCACCAAGAACACCAAGAGCACGCTTGAATCATCATCCGAACGAAAACGCAAAGGCTGACCGAAAACTCCAAATAGCCTCTAGATTTTCTTCTAACACTACCTATTGTGAGTAAATGTTACATCTTAGACTATTTCCTTAACATAATTTCCATTATATTCATTCGTTATATACATATATATTGCGTAAAAATGCTATTAGGACTCGGTTTTGTTACGTGATCTAACTATGGAATTAACTCTTCCATTTCGAATCTTCACTCGATTACTCACATAAGGTGAGTTCATACCCCATATGTTTTACCATTTTTAAATGCTTTCAGGGGGAGAATACAATCAGAACACAAAATATTTATGTTAACACTTATATGTGATTACAAAACATTTTTAAGATACTAATGCTTTTATAAACTTATTAAACTATTTTTAAACTGTTTTCAAACTCTTAAATCGTTCTTTTTAGTCAAATCATATTCATATATATATCCTTATGTATAATTAGGATTTAACAGACTTAAGACTATTGGTTTTACCTTGACTCCTATTCCTTGTTTGGTTGTTGGCTTAGGGTAGGATCACCTGTCCGACTGTTAGTTAAACCTTAATAAACATGCCGAGTATATATATGTGTATTAAACTTATTTCAATAACATTACATAACATTAAGAAACTATTATAGGTATAGTTTTGAGATCTATTCACACTATTACTTATTCAAAGATACATTATATGAGTCACTATATAAGCACAAACTACTTTTCATTTCAAGTACATTATTCATTTACAAGAACAAGAAAAACATATACATACTATACATAAGCGAGTTAATACTAGAATGTGAGATACTACTTCATGGTGCTTATTAATATCCTTGCTAACTCATGTTTTATAACCAGAGTCTCCTAGAGGGAGAGCGTGAATTTGTGTATAGATCTATACGAGACTGGCAATCCCTCACCTTGGTTGTTAGCTACAGTTGGGAGCAACAGGTCTACGGGTGACAAATGTAATAACTTTTCGACGCCTGAAGAACGTCGTGCAAAATACTAGTCAATTATGGTTATAATCTCATTCACATTAAGCATTAACTAAACATTTAGGTTTACAAAACAAACATTAGTTAAGTGGTTTTAATTTAAGTAATAAGACTACCTACCATTATTTTCCAAGTACTAATACACTATGGAATTCATACAAGTGTAGTACACTATTTAATATCAAAGAAAAATATACATTTATGGAAAACACACACACACTCACACTAATTCAAAGTACAATAAGATACAAAACATTTTTGTCTTAAGGTCTAAGACTACTTTTCATTTAAATAGTGAAAATATAGGATTTTATGGGGAACATACTATCATTTTCATGGAACAAGTACAAACATTAAACACTAAATGCTTATGAACTCACCAACTTAAATTTTGATACCCTTTTTTCAAAATAACTTGTATTATCAGGGAACCAGTAGAGAGGTACACTCATGAAGGTTTTTGAGAAGATGGAGCTTACTCAAGGCTCTACTTTTATATTGCTTTAAATTTTTGGTGTCATACATTCAACTCAAAGAACACACATGTACTAACTATATTTTATATACAATGGATGTTGTTGCTTGTTTTACTATTATGCAATTGTTATGATACTGAGCATGACGTCCTCGCCCTCGAACGCTTCCACCGTTCCAGTTCGGGGTTGTGACAGATTGATATCATAGCATTATTTATAGTGAATTAAGTATATTAAACCATAAAAGATATACAACTATAAATGCAATGGGACTGAAGCGCTTTGACTAAAAGTATACTTTTAAAATATAAGTATTTTTATAAGAAGTATAATAACACTCATACATACAAGAACAGTATCACAGTCATAACTACATAAAAGTAATTGGATGTTGGACCCTGCAGTTAAACTTGGACAGTTATGTAATCATATTTAGGATAAATATAGCATGATCAACTATATTTATTTGAGATACGACCAACATGTGTTTGAGAGTAATGGTAGTGTTGCGATAAGTCTAAAACCTACCAACACTACTCTTACAGAAGATCTATAGAACATAACATAAAGTTAAAATACTATAGGAGTATTTTAGGCACTATAATACTAAGAAACAACTATGTAAAAACAAAGGAACCTTGTTGGTAGATCTATAAGTACTAAGTGCATACATTACGATTATATATAATTAAGGTTTTATAGACTTAGAGTGTGTGGTTTAGCTTTACTCCCTTTTCCTTGTTTGGTAGAGTTAGATCATTTATTCGAAGGTCTATTTGACCCGAGTTATATATAATTAGTATACACTATGTGGTTATAGAAGGACCCAATATGAGTCATACCATATAGAATACATTAACTGTTAACTATAAGTTTCTTATATGGAAACTTGAATTTGTTTAATTTCCTTTAAATAAGTCTATTAGATGTCTCTTACACCCCTATTCTCGCATAGATAACATTGTCGAATTTCATTTACCGGGAGACCCGTACTTTCCCAATCAAGGAAATGGTGGTTGGATCGAAGATGAACCAGAGGATAACCCTATGGTTCTAATAGAAGAAGACATAGAGGAAGAGGAGGAAGAGGATGTTCAAGAAGACTTTGACTCAGAACCAGAAGTCTATGATCCACCTCAAGTTGCCCAACACCCCAATCCCCGTCAGGACTTGCAAGGTCCGACACCTCAGTGGGCAGTGAACTTAAAGGGATGGACTCGTGAACAAGGTCAACAATTTCCATTTAATGGGGACCGAAGCTTCTACAACCTTAATGAGGGAGGCTCAACAGACAGAGCCTTCCCTGTATTAGTACGCCGGGTTTCTCGTAACGATGAGCAAGCAAGAGCAGCCATCCACCGAGTTGTGGAGGTTGGTGCTACCACGGTAGCCTACACAATTCACCTCCGCCACCTGAGTGAAGACCCAGAGTTAACCAGGACTCACACTGATGCACTACAGGGGGAACTGGCTGCCAACCGATCTGAGGTTAGAGAACATCGGCAACGCCAAGCAGCGTTGGAAAGGCGTGTGTGGGAAATAGAACACCAGTTGGCTGAATCCAGGGCTGAAGCTAGTACAAAGCAGCATCGCACTCCTCATGAGTAGGGCATACCTTACTCACTCTATTGGATATTGATTAGGTCTACTTATAGACTCTAGTGTTATTTTCCTGTTTATGGTTAGACCTTGAAATTTCATTTCCGGTAGGTCCTTATGTTGTCAAGGTTTTCTCATTTAAGTTGGTATGTTATAGACCTACTTCAAGGTCAAATTTTCCGAACTCCATACATCTAATATACCAATGAAATTGACATGTATTCTCTATTCTTTGGAAAAGTCACTATTGAAATCTTGAAGTTACTTTACAGATTACTACTTGTGTTAGACTCTATTTCAAACTCCTCGCGGAATACGTATTGAATTTGTGTGAATTTAGTTCAAAGTATCTTGATTTATAATCACTATTGAATTCTTACCATCATATCATCTTCATAAACATTATAGCTAAAAGATGTCGCCACGAAAATCAATTAGGTGCAACAACAACAATCCTCCCATAACTCCAACTCCGCCGCCGCCGCCTCCATTCGATCCAGTAGTTTTCCAAGCTACAGTATCCGCGGCTGTGACAACAGCCCTGACCCAAATCAACGCTAACGGTACTACTGGGGCTGGAACCGGTACCAACTGACATCATGGTGATAGCCATGAACACCCTAGGGAGTGTTTATACAAAGACTTCACTAACTGTAAACCCAAGACCTTTAATGGGAGTGGAGAGATCATTACTTTATCGCAATGGTTCGAGAAAAGAGTCTATCTTCGAGATATGCTCCTTCCTTGAAGGAAGCAATGTAAAATTTACTGCCTACACCTTCTCTGACAGGGCCCTCACATGGTGGAATAGATGTCAAGTCACTTACACTCATAGTGGCTAACTCAATGGGCTGGGAGACACTAAAAGACCTGATGATGGGGGAGTACTGCCCGAGGGGTGAAGTACAGAAACTAGAGCAGGAACTTTGGGGTGTTACTATGAAAGGCTCTAACATAATAGCTTACACTACTAGGTTTAGTGATCTAGCAGCTCTGTGTCTGGGGATGGTCCCCATGGAAGGTAAAAAGATTGAGAGGTACATCTAGGGATTTTTACCCCCATTTCAGGGAGCATATTATCTTCAAACCCCTCTACATTCGATAGTGCTAAATGCTTGGCACAGAGACTCATAGACCATAGAGTCCGTCCACAAGTATCAACCCGTGTCCCCGAACAAGCCAAAGCGATCGACAACAAGAGAAAGTTTTGGGACAGAAAGAAGAACCAATCGGCACAGAACCCCACCAAGAAATAGATGATCGTGGCTGTCCATGCTGTAACGACCCCTGTTGCCCCTGCACCGCCAAAACAATGTGCTGGAAATCTGCCGAAATGCAGCAAGTGCAACTTCCATCACAACGGACCCTGCTGGAAGATGCATTGCGCTAACTGCAACATGAAGGGAGCACACTGCCCGTTTCTGTAAAGCACCGACTAGACCAATCACACAGGTCCCTAGTATTGGAGTAGGCCATGCCTGCTATAGGTCCAGTGAAGTTGGACACTACAAGAGGAACTGTCCAAAAGCGAGGAGTACTGGTGGAGTCGGGAGAGTGTTGGTGATAGGCCATGAGGAAGCTGTGGCAGATCCCACGGTGGTCACAGGTACATTTCTCCTCAATATGTAACACCCCAAATTCAGAAGACCTAGAAAGGTCAAAAAACCTCAAAAATCAGGAGGCGACTCGTCGAGTTGATGAGATGACTCGGCGAGTAGGAGCACGTTGTGGGCCGCGAGTTAAGTGACCTACTCGACGAGTCGGGCGACTGACTCGACGAGTTGGTTTGGGTTTGGAAAAACCTAAATTCGGTCCTTGTACCCAATTTAAAGAACATTATAACACTCCCTCAAACTCCTTAATGCTCTCTCAAGAATAGAGCGAAACCCAATTGCCTTCCATGAGCTTGTGAGCCATTTGTGAGCATCCTTGAGTGTTTTGGAGCTTGAAGAAGAAGGTGAAGCCTTGGGGATATAAGAAGAGACTAGTAGATCCAAAAACCTCTTGCATCCTCCTCCGTTTTCAGGTAAGAAAGTTTCAATATTGACCATTATGCACATAGATCTCTCCTTTTTCACTTTTGGGGGTTTTTGGTCCAAGAACCCTAGCATGAGAGGAATGGACATCCCAAGGGATTATGTTTTCAGATCTAGCATCATTAAGAGTTGTTATGGCGTAAAGGTGCAAGATTTATGCCATAGGAATCCCCATGCAAACATAAGAAGTGTTTTTTTAGGCTTTTTTAGCTCACAAGGCCACGAGTGGAGGAAAAAGGAAGGAGCTTTGCATGGTTATGAAGTGGTTGGGTCCAAATCACTATTTTGGATGCTTTGTGCTCGACTAAAATCGTCTGAATAGAATTCGACTTAGGAGGACTCGACGAGTTTCTCTTAGGACTCGGTGAGTCAGACCATTTTCTTGCCCAAAACTCTTTTGTTAGCGGGTGAGTGTTGAGTTGGTGGAGGACTCAGCTAGTTGGGTTCATTATGGACTTGAAGATCATCGTACTCGATGAGTTGAAGGAATGAACTCGGCGATTCTAAGGCAATATTCATAACTTATGAAGATGGACTCGACGAGTTCAAAGTTGAACTCGGCGAGTCGGTTGTAAATGGATCTTGGCATGTTTAAAGGTGAACTCGACGAGCTCAAGGAAGACTCGACGAGTAGGATCGAAGTCCAAAGTTACGTGTGGATTGTGGGACTTGATGAGTTGGTGAGTTAACTCGGTGAATGGAGTCAACTCGGAGCGCTGACCTTGACCGTTGAATTTGACCAAGTTTGATCTGAGTTGACTTTTTAGGGTATTGTGGTCTAAGTGTTATTTTGGGTATCGGTAGTTCGGGGTGCCGAAGGATCAGCAGTTCAGGAGTTTCTGGTTAGTAGTCAGAAGTGTTCAACTAGTCTTCAGTAGTGCGAGTGACTCTCCTTATTGTGTGCATGGGTCTACGATGACAATTCCGGACCATTATGTTTATGTATCGTAGGAAGACCCGGGGGTTAGCCATAGGCACTTATTGTATATGTTCGAGTTATGATCTGATGTCGGGCGAGGCCCGAGGAATGTTAGTATGCTAGAAGTCTTTGTGATTCTTGCATGTGTCAGTACGATAGGTTCCGGACCAAGGGCCGATGTCGGGGTTAGCCTGAAGTATGTTTATATGGTAGTATGTTCTGGACTAGGGTCTGATGCCTAGCCAAGCCCGAGGAATTTTTATAAGTGCATGGTAGATTATACTTGTTGTCTTTGTGATACTTGTATGTTCCCGGTAGGGAGGTCAGTGTAGGCGAGGTCCCGTATATCATCACTAGCTGAGTATGGGTAGGGTTCCATATCTAAATATTAGTATAGTTGGGGGAAGGCCCATGATATGAGAGAAGTGAGTATGGGCGGGGGCCCGTATCTCACTAACAGCAGGAGTGTGGACGGGGTTCCACAACTCATCAGTAGCAGACCAAGGGTAGGTCCAAGATAGGCGAGGCCTAGTATAGGAGTACAGTAGAGTATGTTTTCTTTATGTGCTAGTATGCTATTTTGTTAAATGTATGTGTACAGCGGGCGAGGCCCAGAGATAGGTAGGGCCTAAGAGGGACATATTTGTGTACCGAGCGGGGCTCGATGCCAGGTGGGGCCCGATGCTGGGCACTGCTCGATGCAGTGGGCGGGGGCCCAGTATGTGGTTATGCGTATGTGGTATGTGGTAGGTTAGGGAACTCATTAAGCTTAGTGCTTACGGTTTTCAGTTTTGGTTTTAGGTACTTCCGGTAGTAGAGGGAAGAGCTCAGGATGATCGCATGGCACACACCAAGATGTTTTACCCTGGGATGTTTTACTCTGATTTGATATATAAACCTTTGTTTATGGATGAAATGAATTCATACTTATGATTTTTTTATTGTGTTAAAAACAAATTTTTTGTCATGATTTTTGCGATATTAGAAGTTGGTATCAGAGCCTTGGTTTGAGGAATTCGGGATACTCTCGAGTGTGACTGAACTCAAACTGAGGACATTGTATGAAAATTTTCAAAAGAAAATCATTTTTATAAAAACGCATTTTGAGAATTGGAGAAGAGTTTTGAAAAAAGAAAAGGGTGTGGTGCATGCAATTAGTCGAGCTCAACTAAGTTCTCCTAAATTACCCATACAAGTTTATGCTATGATTATGTGATCAACATGCTAGATTTAGGGCTGAGGATCTAAGAAGGATGCCTTATATGCCTTTTATATGTGTTTTTTTGAGTTGCATGTTGGTGTTGGTTAGACAGTGGTAGGATAGCCTGATTAGGTTATGCCTGATTATATGAGATTATATCGCATGCTAGTGCAGATTCTTGATATGTGAATATGATTGCTTGCTTATGTTATGGTTAGATTTTCCTTTTTGTCTGAATGCTACTTGCTTTGTGCTTTGTGGGAATCAGATTGATGGGAGTTAGCCATTAGGTGAATACACCAAGTCACATGTGATCAGGGTTGAATAATCTCAGAGTACTGGATTTGGCCCTCCTATGCAGCTCCAGTTTGAGTCCAACTGTTGTAGGGATGAGTCCTTTACACGAAGGATTATCTGAGCCTCGTCACATGTGATGGTATTTAAGTAATGACTAATTTGGCATTAATAGATACCTTAAGTAGCTGAGGACTGAGTTTAGGTTGGAGTTTTCCCTAGGGTAAGCCTAGGATGAGTTTAGTGCTGGGGGCAGTAGTGGTAGTGAAAGGGACTTGGTAGAGTCGAGGAAAATCTTGAGGAAAGTACGGATTGATGTGGAAAGTAGTATGGGCCCGTACTACTGAAACCAGAGGATCCGTACTCAATTCAAGAGGGGCCAAGATAAAACTAGGGAACTTGTAGTGCATGGGTGATCCCTCGATAGTGATGGGTATTCTGATGGTTGTTATGTCATGTTTTCATCATGGTGACGTTGAGTAAGAGACTGATGGGCGGATCGGACGCTGGAAGATATGATCGCTCGAGCCAGAGAGAGAGAGAGAGAGAGAGAGAGAGAGAGAGAGAAAGAGAGAGAGAGATTGATCTAGAGACAAAAAAAGAGGAAGCTGGCAGAGGTTCAAGTATCTACGGGTCCGGGAAAGAGGCCCAAGACATCGAATTCAAGGTCGAGAGGTCATTAGGATCGGGGCCGCTGTGGCAAGTGTGGCAGGACGCACGAGGGTGCGTGTAGGAGTGGAAGTGGTGGTGATTCAGGTTGCTTCAAGTGCGGCCGGATCGGTCATTTTAGCAGAGATTGTACTGCTACCACCACCCAAGGATCAAACCTAATATGTTTCCATTGTAATCAGAAGGGCCACGAGAAGGCCCAATGTCTGAGTTTGCTTTCAGCAGGACATGTGATAGCACCTGCCCCTGCAACCTTGAGGATCATTGATGGTCGTCAGGGCCAGACAGAGGTGCCTGCAGGGAGGAGCAGGGCGTATCAGTTGGTTTCAGAGGAGGCATGAGCTGCCCGATGTGTTAGGTATGTATGTTTCATTTCATTGTCAGCTTATGTTATGATTTTAATGTTATTGTTTTGCATCAGTATTGGTAAAGGTATTTCTGTATTTAGTGGTCCGCTTGTGATAGAGTTATAAGCCATCTGCATACCCTGGATTTTATAATGATAATTAGAGATCGTTCCCTTTTAGAGCATGTTACTTAGGATGCAGTAACTATAGCCACTACTAGAATATAGGCCTTTAATGACGCGCGAACCATGACACACAGTGATTTATGATACGCAAAAGCGTGTGCTCTAAAAATAATGTCATCTCTTTTAAAATTTGAAGGATTTTGGGCGCGCATTTTTGCGTGCCCTTAAAATTAGTGTCGGAACAAAAAAAAATAAAAACACGGAGGGCACTCAGCATAAAAAGACGTGTCGTCTATGCATGCCGCTTTATAAATTTTCATGAAACGCACGTTCTCCATCTTTTAATAGCTAAGGGGGAAATCAAATCCCAAAAAAAATTAAAACCCCGCATTATTCTCATCTTCTAACAGCCGAAAACCCCTTCTCTTTTCCTTGACCTAATTAATGAAGCTCTGCAAATTCCATGGCCGCTTTGATATCTATAGATACACTTTTAATCAGATCTAACCATAACTTTTGCCCAAAATTCTTTAGATATGGTATGTCTTCATCTTTTTATCTTCGCACATGGCCCATCTTCACATAATCAATAAATATATTGGGGGTTTGAACCGGACCTCACATAATTCTTGGAGCTCACAACAACTTCTCATGCTTAAAAGAGATCGTAAAAATGGTATGTTCAAACCCTTCCTGCATCTCGTTCTTCCTTTTCTTAATTATCGATCAACAACCACAACCTCAAAAATCCATACCTTCATTCTCCCTTTAATCGATCAAATGTATTCTTCCCTCTTAGAAAACGCGCCTCATGATCTCCTCTACCCTAAACTCGCTTTCCATCGTTCACAAGTCTTCATGAAATCGACAAGGGGTCTCCGCCCCCTCAACCACTTCCAACCTTCACCGCCTCTTCTGGTCCTTCTTCCCCACCACCAGGTGGATTTGATTTTGTTTTCAGGCGATTTCTGCGGTTTTTCGTTTTTCCCACGTTTGAGGTTCGTATCTTAGATCGAGATAGGAGATGAAATTAGAAGGGATGTATTTTATTCATCTTTCTCTCCCCCTCCCTCGTATTGCCTATCCATAAACTGCAATCAAGCTCGATGCTCAGTTCGATTACACAACCAAAAGAGCTAGGTCACGAAGTATCCTGTAAGTGATCCATCTAAGAATCCTCCAAGACTTCTGCTGAATTCAAGGTATTGCACATCTCTTTTTTGTGACTCATTTTCAAATATCAATTTTTCAAAGAATCTCCCCTATTCTGATCCTCATGTGTTGAAACTTATACAGGTAAGTAGTTCACCTAGAATTTATCTGTATTAGGAAACCGAAAATCTATTATTATTATTATTATTATTATTATTATTATTATTATTATTATTATTATTATTATTATTATTATTATTATTGTTATTATTATTATTATTATTATTATTATTATTATTATTATTATTATTATTATTATTATTATTATTATCAGTGGGGAGTTTGGTGAGATTAAGAACTTGCATCTAAATCTTGATCGCAGGACTGGTTTTGTCAAGGTATTGTGATATTATTTTGTAGTAAGTTGTGTTTTCTTGATGTATGAAGTATGGAAGTGGCAAAGTTGTAATTTGGCTTTATACTGCAACAGGGGTATGCATTGATTGAGTATGAAAGCTTTGAAGAAGCTGAGAAAGCTATAACTGCAATGGATGGAGGTGGGCTGCTGACTCAGAATGTGAATGTTGATTGGGTATTCAGTAAAGGTCCTCTCAGAAGGAGAAACAATAGGAGGAGCTATATATGTTCTTATTTCCTTTTCTTGTTATGTTTTCAACACATGAAATAAAATTCATGTTTTAAGTTTCATTTTTTGTAGCTAATGTGCTTTGTGATAATCTGCCATATCACCTCGTGGGAATTGGTCAAGAAGTCCAAGGAGGAGATTTTGATTTGGTGGGGTCCGGTTCATGAAGCAATTATTACAAATCCCCTAGCTTTGACATGCCTTACGATTGAAGGATGTTCTCAAAAGTGGTTGGATAACGTTACCACCTTGCCACAAAAATTTGTTTCTCAAAAGCAATTATTACAAAAGTGGTAACTATAATCTTTTTCAATTTGATACCTGGTAATGTTCTCAAAAGTGGTAACTATAATCTTTCTGGTAACTAAATCACCATTTTATCCTTTTATCCTTACATTCTACATAATAATAACTTGTTCATCTGTTTGTATGTATGTATGTAAGAAATTAGGAGGCTTCTTTTCCTGAAAGTACCTGAGACACGAAAAGTAATGCTGTTATCAGAAATTGAACGAGTATCACAGGTAATAAATTAACTCTTTTACAAAATTTTCTCCCATTCTTGAGTATAAATATTAAATTAAAAATTGTGAAATAATAAAATATAGGATTATAAAGTGCATAGAGATGAGATACATACAAAACTGGTGCAAATAATGAGGGAAAGGTTGTTAGTTCATCTTCGTGGATTACCTCAAATTATTGAAACATGGAATCGATCAGATGAAACTGATGTACAACCTAGTCAGTTTGCTAGATCCCTCACCAAGGTAATAAATAATTTTATATATTATAATATTTTTCTACTTCTTTATTGGTAAATAAGTAATTCATTTTTAGGAAGTTGGATATCTTCAACGTGTGCTTTCACGAACTTTGCATGAAGCTGATGTTCAAGAAATATTCAAGTGAGCCTTTTTTTTCTTTTAATCATGATATAAACTTCTTTTTCTTTTTTGAGTTAATTTAATTGAGTACATGTCATATGATTAAATGTTTCTTGCAGAGAAGTGACCATCATTTTTGACATACAAATATCTAATGCATTTTAACACGTGGATATTACCAATCAACATATAAAAACCAGGTTCTTGCACAAAACTTCACTAATTATCGAAAACCATAAATTTTTTAATTCTTTAAAAGGATTCAGCATTTTAATTATATATTTTTTATGGGCTTAATTGTGATATCCAGCATATCCTTGGATGCATAAGATCATTGCCATTAGCCAAGTTAAGTGGTGACTCGGGGGCCCCACTTGCAGGTCAACTTGAGTCTTTGGTCAAAAAAATATCTGCCGAAGCTGCTGATCAATAATAGTATATTATTATTATTATGGGTAATAGTTAATGTATCACACAAACAAACAGCAGAAGCCAATTGGAGGTAAAAAAAGACAGAAACGCCCTTGTAATTTGTATCTCTCGGATAATTTGTTTATAGGGAGAGGGTAGTAATTGTGAGATATTGGTTGGCAGGTACTTGATGATATGATATGAAATTTTCAAAAATACAATTTTTTTTTCTTGAAATGCTGAAATTTCTCAACACAAGGGTTTGTCAGTAGCTTGTTCTTGGTGCTGGTGCCATGCAGGTAACCTTTTTTTTTTCTTTTTTCTTTTTTTTTGGTTTAAAAAAATATTAAATCCTGTTTAATTGGCATTTTCCAGGTGTCTGGTTTAAAGTCAATTACATCAAAACATCTGGCATTGGCAAGTCATGTTGCAAGTTTTATGCATGCTATTATCCCTGGTAGCTAATGGTGCAGGTGTAATTTTAAGTGTATGTGATGAGATAGTTTGGCGTTGAAGCAGACTACAATGTTCTTGTTCTGAAAATACATCAGCAGCAACGGTTGGCATAATCAATTTGGATCCAAACCGAGTGTTTGACATTGTAAGCTCTACCCTTTCTGGTTGTTTTGACTTTTGGTTGAAGTTTCAATAAATGAGGTACTTGAGTTGACTGTACTTGTTGATTTAGGTGTTGGAGTGTTTTGAACTTCAGCCGGATAACAATGCCTTCTTGAAACTGATCCCTATTTTCCCCAAGTTACAACACTTAAATATGCCTGATTAACGACTGAAAGGCTATTACAAGGGTGCATGATTCACAATATGTTTTCTCAATGGATGAGATTTATAAAAGAATTGCAATCCTTGGGCATGTTTGCTTGGTGTTGGAATTTAATTTGTATGTTTTTAATTGGGACCGGTTTTGATTTAAGGTGGATAGCTAAAAACGTTGAGTGCAATCAGTGTATTGTTTGCTTATTATTGTGATAGTGGCAATTTCTTGTTGACTTGTAAAAATTCAAACAGAATTAGACGTACGTGATTTTCAATCTTGTAGATTCACATTTTGCTTAGGTATTTATAATCAATCCTATTTCATTTTGCATCATATTAAGTGTCTTCCATTGGCGTTGCTTGTCTTATCACTGATCCGTAACCTGACCCGAAGACAAATTAATCCTCATTGACCATCATGTAAATATTATGTGCAGGCATATCTAGTGCCATTGCAGGAATCCTAATCATGTTGTTGGTGATGTTCTTTCAAATAAAAAGATGGAAAAATCGAGGTCTCATCAGACCACATAGAAAACCTCAATTATTGGTAAGAATCTCCACATACCACAATAATGTCTTAGATTTCATGATTCCCAACCTAATGTAGCATCTGGTAATTTGGACAACGGGGAACCTCTAGAAATTAGCAAATAGAAATATCCATAAGGGGCTACAGAGTTATAACTCCAAATAGATACAGATATTCAGAAATCATGAAAACGACAAACTCATTCATTGAAAAACTAGGCAAAAGAGGCTATGGAACTGTCTACAAATGATAATTACCTGATGGGCAACTAGTTGTAGTAAAGCTTTTGGGCAAAGCCATGGGAGATGGAGAATACCCGGTGCATCAGGTGGGTATAAGGAGAGCAACAGATGAACATTCGGACCTATGTTAGGTTAGTTCTTTTGTACCCTTTTCTGTTATAGTTTTGGGTATTTTAGTTTGTTTGATCTTTGTTGGCGTCCAGGTATGTCAAGGGATTTTTTAATCTCAATTGCATCTCAAATGTCAAGGCTAAATCTAGGTTCAGATGAACGAGTTGTTCAGTTACCTGTTCAGGTTTCAATTTAAAAAAAAAAACAAATTGCTAATTCTTGTTATATGAAAATTGAATTATTTATATTATGGTTGTACAGGTTTTGACGCTGCAAGCTTCACTATAGTGCTTTCTGCTATAAGGAAAATAAGGTAACTCATTTATCTCTTTCTCCCCCTTATCATATCATGATAATACTTGAATTAAAAATGAAAAGAACTCAAGGTTAACTCATTTATATGTTTAATTACCTTTTTGCCCTTGCTGTTTCTTTCAATATGATCTTCTTTTACCCTTCAAATCCTTGGTGCTGAAAAAGCCCTTTTCAGGTCAAATATCATTATCCACAACCACTAAAACTTTTAGCTAAACACAATTAGACATTAATGTTGATCTTGTACTGATTTTAATGTTGATGGTGTAATGGTTGATTGCTGGTGGAGTACATTTGAAGCACATGTTCCACAGGAGTATAATTAGAAGGGATATAAACGGCTATTTAATATGGACTGGCTCTTGTCCAAAAGACCTAAATGCCCTCCCCAAAAAAAGCTTAGCCTAATTGGAGTGTTATAAAGATATAAAAATGTAGCAACAGATAAGGTTGGATAGTTTTAATATTATTAGGAATGTGCAGATATGTTGGGCATTTTCTATCTATTTGGAAGCTGTTGCTATTCTCCCACAGTTGGTTCTGCTGCAGCGAAGTGGAAATGTTGACAATTTGACCGGTCAATATGTTTTCTTTGTTGGGTATTCTCCCTTCTATATTTTGGCATGATATCATCATGAAGCTGGATAACCATGAAAAATGGTTTTTTAAATGATCAAAAATAGTATAATAATCATTTAGAAAATAGGATGCTATGAATGAAAATCTGTTTGTTTTCAGCCTATTTCTCTGGCTTTTCTCTTATTCTTATTGTCTATACATGTATTTCATTTGACTTTTTTTTTGTTTGTTTTCAGCCTATTTCTCTGGCTTAATACAAACAGCTCTTTATGCTGATTTCTTCTACTATTACTTCATAAAGTACTCAACCTCCATTCCCATTCTTTATGTTCTGTCTTTTACTTTAAGCATAATCATAATAACACATGATTTATAAGGAAGGGCATTTATGTCTTTACTCTTCGCCTGGGTGGCAGTGGGACAAAATTTGCAATTTTCCAGACTGAATAAGACTACTACTACATTACATGACCATGACCATGACCATTTAATACTTGCTTTCAGTAAACCAAGTTTCATAATATTTATTCAGATGAAATGAATATTTTTAGGAAGAAAGACAAATAGGTGAAAAAGTTAATAAGTCTAAGACAGGATTTTTGGTTATTATTCTTTCACATTCTATACATAATAACTTCTTAGCACATTCCCTTTCCTTTGCTTATTATTAGCTAAACCAAATCAAATACAATAGTTTCTTATTCTCATCTCATGTGTATGTGTACGTACAGTTGGAAAAGCAATTCCAAGCTTCAATTGCCAGCATGAGCATCACCAAGCTTCAATTCCCTTTCTACCCTTCACTTGCAGGTCGATGATTTGTCAAGAATGTTCAGACTATTTTCCAAAAATACCCCATGGATTGGATCATGTCTCTAGTATGTTTAAAAAGGTTTGTGATTTAGGAGTTAGATTCTATTTTTTTAAGTAGAATGTAGTTATTTGTATTTGTTGTCATCTGTTTTTATCTTTTTGATGCAATGCAGCATGTTGCCGCTGAAGGCACAACCTTGGTCAAACAGGCAGAAGATGCTACAAGTAATAAGAGATTGCAGGTTGATCCTGCTACATGGCCAATAATGATCTTTAGGGTCTGCTAGAAGGATTGGAGATTGCAGTTAAGCTTCTATCTAAGACTTGATGCCAAGGACCTGATGAATTTAAGCTAGCTATGTTTTACTTGATTTGGACATGAACCCTAAGATATCATATTTTGGCATGGCTAGAAGCTTTGGAGGAAATGAGACTCAAGCAAAAGTAAACACACAGAGAGTTGTTGGCACATAGTAAGCTAGTTAATGCAATTGTATATAAATGAGTTCATTTTTATAACATTTACTCACTATTGGAATAATTATTTGTATTTGACATATTAGTGAAATGAATTATCTTTGTTATTTATGGTATTTTATTTTGTATTATGAGATTTTTAATGTATTATTTAATTTGAAAATTAGTAAATCTATAAATAATACTTTTTTTTTTAAACATTTAAAATTATGATACGCAAAAATGTGTGTGATCTTCATTTATGACATGGCCTTTCTTGACAGGGGCTTTCTTGATACGCATTGCGTGTCATTAACACGCGCGTCGTAAGGTTACAACACGCGAATGCGTGTCGTCTTCCTTTATGACAGGGCCTTCCTTGATACGCATTGTGTGTCGTAAACGCGCGTCGTAATTGCACGTCGTAAATGAGCGTCGTAAATGCGCGTCGTCTTCCTTTATGACAGGGCCTTCCTTGACGTGCATTTGTGCGTCGTCTGAGCCTTTTACGACACGCAATGAGCGTCGTAAAAGGCTGTTTTTCTAGTAGTGATCATGCACGTGTGAGACTCGGGTGTGTCTCGCTAGTTTTCATGGGAGATATTGATTGCGAATAGGTCGGTTAGATCACTAGCAGTGGTAGTGTGGAATGTCAGCAGAGTGGCCAGAGGATGATAGCAGGAATTGGGAAATTCTTCCAAGCTGTGAATTGTGAGAAACTAGCTGAATCGAAGTGGGGGAGGGCCACCTGAGTGGCCAAGGGCAAAAGTAAGTGCCAGACTGGGATGAGCTCGTATTCTTGGTAAGGAAGAAGCAACTTAAGTGGTTGTTTGGATTAAGGGCCACATGAGTTGGGAGTTTAGGAAACTTCCCCACATTGAGTTCGTGTCCTCACGATTAGTTGATGACTGGGTTGGGAACCACGTTGGAGAATTCCGACAAGGTGCGGGCTTAGACATGATTTAAGACTACAGGATAGTCGCAGTATTCCCCAGTGGTGAGTCAGCAAGGGAAGTGTTGTGAGGCTGCGGGTAAGCCATAGCATTCATTAGTAGCTTAGTTCGCAGAGTGGGGGCGAGGTCCCATATCTCCTAGTTCGCGGAGTGTGGGCAGGGGACCATATCTCCGAATTAGCATGATAAGAATCAGGAAAGGAGAGCAAGTTGAGATTAGAGGAGGAGTAAGCCTACATAACCCTGGATAGGTGAGACCAGCAGGAGAGGCCGCTCCGAAGTATAGTTTGGATGAGACCTGTGGGTGAGGCCGTGTACTTATAGTAGCAGGTGGGACCGGTAGAGACCTTAGGGTTAAGGTAGGGGATCGAGGATCCCAGATCTTCTAGAGCCAGAGTGGCTAGATTGGTAGAGCAGTTTAGGTAGTCATAGTATATTCAGAAGTCGCTGAGAGCCACTAAGAGATTGTTCTTGAATTTGGTAACCGGTGGGGGACCGGTATTGATGCAAACCCACAGCTGTCAACAAAGGATCCAAATCAAATGCCAGATGGACCAGTTACGAGGGCACGAGCTAAAACATTCAAAGAGGCTTTAAATGGATTGGTTAGAGAAGTTTGTACTCAAGAAAGTGTATGGAGACCCATTGGACCCAATCAAAGATGGATTACCATAATTCAAGTCCAAGAGTGATTTACAAGATACAATAAGAGCCTTTATAAGCCCATTTCGTTTTTTTCTATATTTTTATGTAATTTTCGTTTTTATATATCCTAAATAAGTGTTGGGGAGATAAAAGGGTCTTAGGTTACATGAACCTTGTGATAAACCATGTCTAGGTTCATAGTTTTAAACTTGGGGGTTAAATGCCTTAAATTAAAGACACTTCTTTAATTCATGGCTCTTTAGGTACTCTTCCCACACTATAAAAACGTGGTATTTGTATCCATTTGAAATCAATCAAGTTTTGAATACAATTTGTGAGTTTTTAACTCTTTTTTCGTTCTTTGTGAACTTTAGAACTTATCAGGTTTTCATAGCTTGTGGCGTTCAAACTTATCAATCAATTTGGTGGGTTGATTGTGGCGTTTTATACCAAGGTTCTTGTCTCTTTATAGACAACGGGTCGCGGTTTCCACCTTTGTTTTACAATTCTGTAACCAAAAGAACGATCGGGCAAAACGTGTTCAAACCTCAATTTTGGGTGAGATCACATCATTTGGTATCAGAGCCAGTTCTTTGTGTTGCATATCTATTTTGTTTTCTTCCTTGATTACTTGAGTTCTAAGACGCATATTGGTAGCGGGTCTTGTCACAAGTTGTCAAGGTTCTTCCTAGCGACTTTTGAATTTCTAAGTTGTCAAACTTCTATATTCTACATTTCTTTTGTTTCCTTTATGTTTTCATTTGGCTATTAGTTTCCTCAAAAAAAAATCAAAGGAAAAAAAAAACAAAAACAAAAACATAAAGAAGCAAAAAAAAAAAAGAAAAAAAAAGCAAAAAAAAAATATTTACAAAAAAAAAGATTTACAAAGAAAAAAAAAGAGAGAGAAAAAAAAACAAAAAAAAAGGAAAAAAAAAGAAAGAAAGAAGAGGAGGAACAAGTAAAGCCTTTTTTTTTTTCTATAAAGTCAATTTGAATTGCAAGTGTAGTCTTTTTTTTCAAAAAAAAAAAAATAAATAACCCATTGTTTGCTTCATCATTAGCAAAGCCAAGTTTGTTTGGCTTTCTTTTGTGTATTGAGGTTACTTTAATTTGGATACAATTTCTTTTGATTTGTTTGGTAAGTTTGAATTCCTCAAGGCCACAAGTTCAAATTTGATAATTGCTTCTTTAGTTTGTTTAGAACTTTAAGAGTTAAAAGGGAGTGGTAAAAGGCTGTGTGGTGAGACTAAAAGAGGGTAAAAGCCATTCGAGGGATACACGAGGGTTGAGTGAACTATTTTTGAGAGAAACACGTGAGTGAGTGTTGGGAGGAAGTAAATTATTATTATTATTATTATTATTATTATTATTATTTTTTATTTTTTTGGCAGAAATATAAGATGGGTGATCAAAACCCCCCACCAAACCTTCAAGTTCAAGCTATGATGGATGAAATGCGACGTTTGATGACAAATGAATTTAACCAAGTACATGAAAGAATGGACCGAATGGAGGCACAAGTACAAAGAACTCGATCTCGAGCATCATCACAGGTTTCTAACGGGGAAGAGGAGGATGATGGTTGGGAACCTGAAAGGCGACCAAATAGAAGGAGGTCACGAAGAGATGACAATTTAAGTTCTATTAAAATGAAAGTTCCTTCTTTCAAAGGCAAGTCAGACCCGGACGCGTACATTGAATGGGAGACAAAAATGGAGTTCATATTTGATTGTCATGAATATTCCAACCGTAAGAAGGTAAAACTAGCCGTAGTTGAGTTTTCTGATTATGCACTAACATGGTGGGATCAACTTCTAATCACTAGACGGAGAAATGGAGAAAGGCCTATTGAGACATGGGATGAAATGAAGAGTGTCATGCGAAGACGGTTTGTGCCAAGTCATTACTTTCGTGATCTCCACAATAAACTTCAAAGCTTAAAACAAGGCAGCAAGTGTGTTGATGATTACTTCAAAGAAATGGAGGTTATGATGGTTCGTGCCAATATTGAGGAGGATCCTAAGGCAACCATGGCCAGATTCTTAAATGGCTTAAATCTTGAAATTCGTGATCGCGTTGAGATGCAACATTATGTTGAAATTGAAGACATGGTCCATATGGCTGTTAAAATTGAGAAACAATTAAAAAGAGGTGGCGGGTCTCGAAATAACACTTGGAAGGCTAGTACTTCAAAAAAAATCAGAAAATACACCTACTTCTTCTTCTAATTCCAAATCTGATCCTAAAACAACAAACTCTTCAAAAGGAAAAACTGATTTTTCTACTTTTAGGAATCGTGACATAAAGTGTTTCAAGTGTCAAGGAAGGGGTCATATTGCAAGTCAATGTCCAAATAAGCTTACCATGGTGGTTAGAGAAAATGGCGAGATCGAAACAGATGAATCAGATTCTATAGTTTCAACGGAAGATTGTAGTTATGATGAAGAGGTGGCTGTTCAAGGTGATTTGTTGGTTGCAAGACGAGCTCTAAACATTCAATCCAAGGAGGGAGACGATGCCCAAAGGGAGAATATATTTCATACTCGTTGCTATGTTCAAGGCAAGGTATGTAGTGTTATAATTGATGGTGGGAGTTGTACTAACGTTGCAAGTACTTCCATGGTTGAAAAGTTAGGTATACCCACGATGAAGCATCAAAAACCATACAAACTTCAATGGCTCAATGATAGTGGTGAGGTGCGAGTTACAAAACAGGTGATGGTTTCATTTCGGATTGGAAGATATGAAGACGAGGTGTTGTGTGATGTTGTTCCTATGCAAGCCACTCACTTGCTGCTAGGTAGACCATGGCAATATGATAGACACGTAAGTCACGACGGTTTCACTAACAAATACACTTTTGTTTACAAAACAAAACCGGTAACTCTTGTACCAATGTCACCAATTCAAGTTTACCAAGATCAAGTAAAACTTCAACAAGATGCGAAAAAAGAGAGCGAAGGAAAAAAAGAGAGTGAGAAAAAAAAAGATGATGAACAAAAAAAAATGAGTGAGAAAACAGAAGAAAATGAACAAAAAAAAGAAAGTGAACAAAAAAAAGAGAGTGAAAAAAACAAAGAAAATATGAAAAAAAGAGGGAAAGAAAAAAAGGAAAATAAATATATTGCACTGGCAAAAAAAAGTGAGATAAAAGAAGCTTTTAAATCAGAAATGCATATTGTGCTTCTTTTGTTCAAAGAAGCTCCAATAGCCACTAACACTTCGGCCGGAACTCTTCCGAGCGATGTTACCTCTCTCTTGCAGGAATTTGGAGACTTGTTTGCTGAGGATGTTCCAAATGGATTGCCACCAATTCGTGGGATTGAACACCAAATTGACTTTATGCCTGGGGCGTCTATTCCCAACAAACCAGCCTATAGAACAAGCCCTGAAGAAACCAAGGAGCTACAAAGGCAAGTTGAAGAGTTACTTGCAAAGGGATTGGTTCAAGAAAGTATGAGCCCTTGTGCCGTTCCAGTCTTGTTGGTGCCAAGGAAGGATGGTTCTTGGAGGATGTGCGTAGATTGCCGTGCCATCAACAATATTACGGTAAAGTATCGTCATCCCATTCCCCGACTCGATGATATGCTTGATGAGTTGTATGGAGCAAAACTTTTTTCCAAAATTGATTTAAAAAGCGGGTATCACCAAATTCGCATGAAAGAAGGTGATGAGTGGAAAACAGCTTTTAAAACAAAACATGGTTTATATGAATGGTTAGTAATGCCTTTTGTCCTAACTAATGCTCCTAGTACCTTCATGAGATTAATGAACCATGTTTTGCGTGAATATATTGGCAAATTTGTGGTTGTTTACTTCGATGATATTTTGATTTATTCAAAGTGTCCAAAAGATCACCTTGAGCATCTGACATGTGTTTTGAGTGTGCTTAGGAAAGAAAGGCTATATGCTAACTTGAAGAAGTGTACCTTTTGTACTGACCAAGTTGTTTTCCTTGGGTATGTGGTGAGCTCCCAAGGAGTGGCTGTTGATGAAGAAAAGGTAAAAGCCATCCAAGATTGGCCAACTCCAAAGACTATAAGTGAAGTTCGAAGTTTTCATGGCCTGGCAAGTTTTTATCGCCGGTTTGTCAAACATTTTAGCACTTTAGCATCACCACTTACAGAAATCATCAAAAAGAATGTTGGGTTTAAATGGGGCAAAGAACAAGAGCATGCTTTTCAACAACTCAAGTTTCACTTAACTCATGCTCCTTTGTTGTCTTTGCCTAATTTTGACAAAACATTTGAAATTGAATGTGATGCATCAGGAATTGGAATTGGTGCTGTTTTGATGCAAGAGGGTAAACCTTTGGCATATTTCAGTGAAAAATTAAGTGGGGCAACTTTAAATTACCCAACTTATGACAAAGAGCTTTATTCTTTGGCCCGAGCATTGAAAACATGGCAACATTATCTGTGGGCTAAAGAATTTGTAATTCATTCAGATCATGAGTCCTTAAAGTTTCTAAAAGGACAACACAAATTAAACAAAAGACATGCTAGGTGGATGGAGTTCATTGAGACATTTCCTTATGTCATCCGATACAAGAAAGGTAAGGAAAATGTTGTGGCTGATGCTTTGTCACGTAGACACTCTCTACTTTCTTCTCTAGATTTCAAAATTCTAGGATTTGAACAAATCAAGGAATTATACCACAATGACGTTGATTTTGGTCAGATTTACCAAGCTTGTGAACAATGCTCTTTTGAAAAGTTTTTCTTACATAATGGTTTTTTGTTCAAAGAATCAAGACTTTGCATTCCTAAATCTTCCTTGCGTGAGCTTTTGGTTAGAGAAGCACATAGTGGAGGCCTTATGGGACATTTTGGGATCGCAAAAACATTATCTACTTTGCAGGAACATTTCTTTTGGCCAAAAATGAAGGTGGATGTTGGAAGAATTTGCAATAATTGTATTGTGTGCAAGCAAGCCAAATCCAAGGTTCAACATCATGGTTTATATACTCCACTTCCAATACCATGTGAACCATGGGTTGATATTTCAATGGACTTCGTGTTGGGTCTACCAAGATCCAAAAGTGGAAAGGACTCTATTTTTGTGATTGTTGATAGGTTTTCTAAAATGGCTCATTTTATTGCATGCAATAAAACTAATGATGCATCTCACATTGCTGATTTGTTTTTTAGAGAAATTGTCAGGTTGCATGGAATGCCAAAAACCATTGTCTCAGATCGGGATTCTAAGTTTTTGAGTTATTTTTGGAAAACTTTGTGGGCAAAATTAGGGACAAAACTCTTGTTTTCAACAACTTGCCACCCACAAACGGATGGTCAAACAGAAGTGGTGAATAGGACCTTGTCCACCTTGTTGAGGGCTTTAATAAAGAAGAACATCAAAACATGGGAGGACTGTTTGCCACATGTTGAGTTTGCATACAATCGTGCCACTCATTCTGCTACAAAAATGTCACCATTTGAAATTGTATACGGTTTTAATCCTTTGACTCCTTTGGATTTATCACCTTTGCCTTTTTCTGAGCAGGTTAACTTAGATGGAAACAAAAAGGCAGAATTTGTGAAACAGATACATGAGAAAGCAAGACTAAATATAGAAAGAAGAACGGAGCAATATTCAAAACAAGCGAATAAAGGGCGACGCAAGATGATTTTTGAACCGGGTGATTGGGTTTGGTTACATATGAGAAAAGAACGATTTCCAGCCCAACGACGTTCAAAATTGCTTCCAAGAGGGGACGGTCCTTTCCAAGTTTTAGAGCGTATCAATGACAATGCATACAAATTGGACCTGCCGGGTGAGTATAATGTTAGTGCAACTTTCAATGTAACTGATCTAGCTCCTTTTGATGTAGGTTCTGATTTGAGGACAAATCCTTTTCAAGAGGAGGGGAATGATGTAAACCCACAGCTGTCAACAAAGGATCCAAATCAAATGCCAGATGGACCAGTTACGAGGGCACGAGCTAAAACATTCAAAGAGGCTTTAAATGGATTGGTTAGAGAAGTTTGTACTCAAGAAAGTGTATGGAGACCCATTGGACCCAATCAAAGATGGATTACCATAATTCAAGTCCAAGAGTGATTTACAAGATACAATAAGAGCCTTTATAAGCCCATTTCGTTTTTTTTCTATATTTTTATGTAATTTTCGTTTTTATATATCCTAAATAAGTGTTGGGGAGATAAAAGGGTCTTAGGTTACATGAACCTTGTGATAAACCATGTCTAGGTTCATAGTTTTAAACTTGGGGGTTAAATGCCTTAAATTAAAGACACTTCTTTAATTCATGGCTCTTTAGGTACTCTTCCCACACTATAAAAACGTGGTATTTGTATCCATTTGAAATCAATCAAGTTTTGAATACAATTTGTGAGTTTTTAACTCTTTTTTCGTTCTTTGTGAACTTTAGAACTTATCAGGTTTTCATAGCTTGTGGCGTTCAAACTTATCAATCAATTTGGTGGGTTGATTGTGGCGTTTTATACCAAGGTTCTTGTCTCTTTATAGACAACGGGTCGCGGTTTCCACCTTTGTTTTACAATTCTGTAACCAAAAGAACGATCGGGCAAAACGTGTTCAAACCTCAATTTTGGGTGAGATCACATCAGGTATATTGGGTAATGGTAAATCAGTTGGGACCAGGATGGTCTCCGTTCATCCGGAAGGCGGATGAGGGTCAGCAGGATTTCAGGCAGGAGTGAGGATAATGGATTTCGTGCGTAGAGCAGTGAGCTGATCAGGAAATGCTAAGTCACTCACGACAGAATTAAATAATCTCAGAGTGATTGATTTGACTCTGTAGCGTCCTCTTGTCTGAGTCTTAACCATTGTAGAGAGGAATCTTCTACTCGAAGGATTATCTGATTCACATGCTTGGTGGAGCTTACAACATTGGAGCATGGTAACCGAAATTATTTAGTGGGTAATGGTGTAATCGCTGACAGTGGGAGTGGCCAGGATTGCAGTTTCAACAGAAGGTTTATCCTTGATGGAGATAAGGAAGGTTTGTTGTTTATGGCAAGTTGCCTTGGGAAGGCCAGTGACAACGCAGGGTAAAGGGGGTGAACCGCTTGGATGTCAAGTGTAAGTGCTCAGGAAGTACTAGAAGGATTACCGATTGAGTAAGAGTGTTGTACTCGTGGGTTGTAGTGATTGGATTGTTCTCAAAATGATATATTCAAGGATTGGACCGAGCAGGCAAGGTATGTGACAGTTAGAAATGTTGGGAGAGGTTGCAGGTTGTTAACCGAAGCAGAATTCGAGGACGAAATCTAGTTTAAGTGGGGGAGAGTTGTAACACCCCCAATCCATAGGCGACTCGTCGAGTTGATGGGATGACTCAACGAGTAGGAGCGCGTTGTGGGCTGCAAGTTAAGTGACCTACTCGATGAGTCGGGGGACTGACTTGGAGAGTTGGTCTGGGTTTGGAAAACACTAAATTCAGGCCTTGTACCCTATTTAAAGAACATTATAAAACTCCCTCAGCCTCCTTAGTGCTTTGTCAAGTCCAGAGCGAAACACCTCATGCCTTCCATGAGCTTGTGAGCCATTTGTGAGCATCCTTGAGTGTTTTGGAGCTTGAAGAAGAAGGTGATGCCTTGGGGATACAAGAAGAGACTAGTAGATCCAGAAACCTCTTGCATCCTCCTCCATTATCTGGTAAGAAAGTTTCAATCTTGACCATTATGCACATAGATCTCTCCTTTGTCACTTTTAGGGGGGTTTTGGTCCAAGAACCCAAGCAAGAGAGGAATGGACATCCCAAAGGCTTATGTTTTCAGATCTAGCACCATTAAGGGCTATTATGGCATAAAGGTGCAAGCTTTATGCCATAGGAATCTCCATGCAAACATAACAAGTGTTTTTTTGGCCTTTTTAGCTCAAAAGGCCACGAGTGGAGGAAAAAGGCAGGAGCTTTGCATTGTTATGAAGTGGTTAGTTCTAGATCTGTGTTTTGGATGCCTTGTACTCAACTAAAATCGTCTGAATTGAATTGGACTTAGGAGGACTCGACGAGTTTCTCTTAGGACTCGGTGAGTCAGGCTGTTTTCTTGCCCAAAACTCTTTTGTTAGCGGGTGTGTGTTGAGTTGGTGGAGGACTCAGCCAGTTGGGCTCATTATGGACTTGAAGATCATCGTACTCGACGAGTTAAAGGAATGAACTCGGCGATTCTAAGGCAATATCCCTAACTTATGAAGATGGACTCGACGAGTTCAAAGGTGAACTTGGCGAGTCAGTTGTAAATGGATCCTAGCGTGTTTAAAGGTGAACTCGCTCAAGGAAGACTCGACGAGTATGAGCGAAGTCCAGAGTTACGTGTGGATTGTGGGACTCGATGAGCTAGTGAGTCAACTCGGCAAGTTGAGTCAACTCGGAGCATTGACTTTGACCGTTAACTTTGACCATGTTTGACCTGGGTTGACTTAATAGGGTATTGTGGTCTAAGTGTTATTTTAGGTGTCGATAGTTCGGGGAGCCGAAGTATCAGAAGTTCAGGAGTTTCTTGTTAGAAGTCAGAAGTGTTCAGCTAGTCTTCAGCAGTGCGAGTGACTCTCTTCACCGTGTGCATGGGTCTACAGCCACAATGCCGGCCCATTATGTTTATGTATCATAGGAAGACCAGGGGGTTATCCCTAGGCACTTATTGTATATGTTCCGAGTTACGATCTGATGTCTGGCGAGGCCCGAGGAATGTTAGTATGATAGAAGTCTTTGTGATTCTTGCATGTGTCAGTACAATAGGTTGCGGACCAAGGTCCGATGCCGGGGTAAGCCCGAAGTACATTTATATGGTAGTATGTTCCGGACTAGGGTCCGATGCCAGGGCAAGCCCGGGGAAGATTTATAAGTGCATGTTAGATTATACATGTTGTCTTTGTGATACTTGTATGTGCGGGTAGGGAGGTGAGTGTGGGCGAGGTCCCGTATCTCATCACTAGCTAAGTATGGATGGGGTTCCTTATCTCAATATTAGTAGAGTAGGGGCGAGGCCTATGATAGGAGTGAAGTGAGTATGGGCGGGGGCCATATCTCACTAACATCAGGAGTATGGACGGGGTTCCACAACTCATCAGTAGCAGACCGGGGGCAGGGTCCAAGATAGGCGAGGCCTAGTACAGGAGTTTGGTAGAGTATGTTTTCTTTATGTGCTAGTATGCTATTTGATTGTATGTATGTGTATAGCTGGCCAGGCTCATAGACAGGCGGGGCCTAAGCGGGACAGATCTGTATATCGAGCAGGGATCGATGCCATGCGGGCCTGATGCTGGGCACCACCCGATGTAGCGGGCGGGGGCCCAGTATGTGGTTATGTGTATGTGGTATGTGGTAGGTTGGGGAACTCACTAAGCTTCGTGCTTATGGTTTTCAGTTTTGGTTTCAGGTACTTTGGTAGCTGAGCGAAGAACATGGTATGATCGCATGGCACACACCAATAAGTTTTAGCCTGGGATGTTTTACTCTGATTTGATGTCTAAATCTTTGTTTATGGATGAAATGAATTGATACTTATGATTTTATTAATGTGTTAAAAAGAAATTTTTGGTCATGATTTTTGAGATGTTACACAATAACTCTTATGCATGCATACTCTTTGATGGTGGAGCGGAGAGGAGTTTCGTAAGCCACAAATTTAAGCATTTACTTAAAAAACAACCTCAAACACATATGTCATAGAAATGGCTAACGGAAAGACTGAGAGCACTAACAATATATATAGGATGCACGCTCACTCTAGATAACTATTATTTCCAAATCGACCTTATGTAGGTCTCAATAAAAAGTTCCGACGTGATCATCAGCATGGATTGGTTGAGCCCCCATCGTTCATACATCCTATGTTATGAGAAAGCCGTTTGCTTTAACCTGCTGAGTGGTGAAATGTTAGTAGTTTATGGCGACAAACCAGACATGAACCTTCGAATCATATCGTGGATCCAAGCTCGGAAGTACATACAAAAGGAATACCATGCGTTCTTAGCGCACGTGGTTGACAGAACACAGGAAATGAAAGACATAAAAAGCATTCCTGAAGTCCGTGATTTTCCCAACATCTTTCCCGAAGATCTCCCTAGAGTACCACCAGAATGCCAAGTCGAGTTTAGAATCCACTTAATTCCTAGAGCTACCCATGTAGCAAAATCGCCTTATCGTCTAGCACTAACACCGGTCTTATTTGTGAAGAAGAAGGATGGATCGTTCTGTATGTACATCAATTACCATGAGCTAAACAAACTAACCATTAAGAACCGGTACCCTCTGCCACGGATAGACGACTTGTTCGACCAACTTCAAGGAGCAAGCTACTTTTCAAAGATTGACTTAAGATCCGGGTATCACCACTTATGAGTTTTCGAGGAAGATGTTCCCAAAACAGCCTTCCAAACTCATTATGCTAACTACGAGTTTGTAGTGATGCCTTTCGGATTAACCAATGTACCTGCGGTGTTTATGTATTTAATGAACTGGGTGTGCCGTCCTTACTTAGATAAGTTCGTGATAGTATTCATAGACGACATACTTATCTACTCGCGCTGTAAGGAGGAACATAGTCAGCACTTACGTCGGATTTTGGAAACTCTACGAGCAGAAAAGCTTTATGTAAAGTTCTCAAAGTGTGAATTTTGCTTTTAGAGAGTCGAATTCCTGGGTCACGTGGTCAGCGAAGAGGGAATTCACATGGACCCTTCCAAAATCAAAGCCATCGAGAACTTGTCAGCACCAAGGATGCCTATGGAAATCCGTCAATTCTTAGGTGTCGCTGGCGACTATCGCAGATTCATACAGAACTTCTCAAAGATCGCGAAGCCACTCACCACCTTGACCCAGAAGGGTGTGACCTTTGACTGGGAAGAGAAACAAGAAAAGGCGTTCCAAACACTAAAGCAAGCTTATGCAGCGCACCGATATTATCACTCCCATAAGGGATAAGAGATTTCATAGTATACTGCAATGCATCCAACCAAGGGCTTGGCTGTGTTCTTATGCAACGGGGAAATGTCATCGCTTATACCTTGAGATAGCTTAAGACACACAAAGTCAACTACACTACTCATGATCTTGAACTAAGAGTAGTAGTTTTTGCTCTGAAGATCTAGAGACAGTACCTATATGGTACGAAGAGCATTATCTTTATAGACCACAAAAGTCTTCAACATATATTCGACCAGAAGGAGCTCAACATGAGATAGCGACGGTCGGTCGAGCTACTAAATGACTAAAAATTCAAAATTTGTTATCATCGCGGTAAAGCCAATGTGGTAGTTGACGCCCTTAGTCGGAAGGAGTACTCAGGTTGTAGAGTCAAAGCATTGACTATGACATCCATTCACATTTGTCCACACAAATCAAAGCGGCTCTGCAGGAAGTTTTGAAATCAGAGAATGTGGCAGGTGAAGCCTTAAGAGGGTTGGATAAGAACATAGAAGTCAAGGGTAACAGATTTCTTTATCTCATGAAACGAATCTGGACACTGAAGTTCGGTGGGTTCAGAGACGTCGTCATGAGCGAAGCCCACAATAGTCGATACTCCATTCATCCAAGTTTAGACAAGATGTATCTGGACCTCAACAAATTTTATTGGTGGCCAAAAATGAAAGTAGAGATTGCTACCTCCATGGGCAAGTGTCTTACTGACGCAAAGGTTAAGATAGAATACAAAAAGCCCTCATGTTTACTACAACAACCGGAGATACCTAGGTGGAAGTGGGAGCGGATTACAATTGATTTCATAACCAAGTTACCCAAGACAACGGGTGGTATCGTTACCATTTGGGTGATTGTGGACAGATTAACCAAATCCGCACACTTCCCACCAATTAAAGAAATTGACAAGATGGAGAAATTGACCAAAACATACATCAGAGAAATCATACGACTGCATGGTGTGCCCATATCTATTATCTCCGATAGAGACAGTATATTCACCTCAAGATACTAGCAATCACTACAAAAATCCCTAGGAAGTAGGCAGGACATGAGCACCGCCTACCATCCACAAACCGACGGACGAAGTGAGAGAACGATTCAAACATTAGAAGACATGATGAGAGCTTGTGTGATCGACTTTGGTAAAGCGTGGGATGTCCATTTACCATTGGTCGATTTTTCATACAATAACAACTACCATACCAGTATCAAAGTTGCTCTATCTGAAGCCCTCTATGGCCGAAAGTGCAGATCCCATTATGCTAGGCTGAAGTGGGTGACACACAACTAGCTAAAGGACAAGTTCCTGACAGCACTCTCACTGGCACGAAAATCATCAGAGAGACGACTAAAAAGATTGTTCAGATTCATGAACGATTGAAAGCCTCTAGAGACAAAAAGAAGAGCTAGACATACAAAAGACGAAAACCCTTGGAATTCCAGGTTGGTAACCGCGTTCTATTGAAGGTCTCACCTTGGAAGGGTATGATAGGCTTAGGAAAGTGTGGCAAATTGAATCCAAGCTACATTGGGCCTTTTGAGATTATCGCTAGAATCAACCTAGTGGCTTATAAACTCAAACTACCCCAAGAACTTAACAAAGTACAACCTACCTTCCACGTGTCTAACCTAAAGAAGTTCCTTTCTGATAAGACTCTTGTAATCCCACTCGATGAAATCGAGATCAATGAGAGCCTTAACTTCATGGAAGAACCAGTAGAAATCATGGATAGGGAAGTCAAACACACCAAACAAAGTCGTATACCCATAGTGAAGGTTCATTGGAATGCCATGCGGGGACCTGAATTCACTTGAGAGCGAGAAGATCAAATGAAACAGAAGAATCCACACTTTTTTCCCTAGTCCGTGTGTTTCATTTTAGACTTAATTTTGGGACGAAATTCCCTTTAACGGGGGGATGATGTGACAACTCGTTATTTTTCAATCTTGTAAAAGTAAAAAACGTCAACCAAAGTAAAAAAAAGTCAAACATGTCAAATAAAAGTCAACTTTGTTGTTTTGATAATTATTTAAAGTTAAATTAATAATCTTAATTTACATAAACGTTTATTATAGTGTGTTGAGAGAATGGGTAGTAAAAACACTCAAACGGAGAAACCTCGCAACATCAAGCCTCAGACCGAAAACCCTCTTCGGACCAAATACACTTTTTTGCCGAAAACCCTCGCATGGTCACTATCTCGGACCGCAAACTGTTTCCGACCAAGAACCCTCAGTACTATCCACTTGGCTCGCAAACCCATGCAAGTTTCACTTCATGTCATGTCTTCCTATAAATAGCTTGGACCCAAAACAATCCATCACTTTTACACCTTCCAGCCGAAAACTCACCCTTTTCTCTCAAGAACACAAACCCAAAACTCACCATTCTCTCTCAAGTATCATCCGTAGATCACTTGAATCTTTATAGGATCATACCGAGTTCTTCAAGTGTTCTTCATACCATCAAGTAATCCTCATCCAATCTCCTTAAAACCAACCGAAAACACCTTGATCTTCTTGGTTTCACCAAGAATAGCAAGAACATGCTTGAATCATCATCCGACCGAAAACACAAAGGCTGACCGAAAACTCAAACAGCCTCTCGATTTACTTCAAACACTCCCTGTTGTGAGTAAATCTTACATCTTAAACTATTTCCTTAACATAATTACCATTATATTCACTAATTATATACATATATATTGCATGAAAATGCTATTAGGACTCGGTTTTGTTAAGGGATCTAGCTGTGGTGAGTTAATACGCCTATGTTTTACCATTTTTAAATTCTTGCAGGGGGGAATACTAGTAGAGCACAAAATATTTGTGGTAACACTTACATGTGATTACAAACCATTTTTAAGATACCAATGCTTTTATAAACTTATTAAACTATTTTCAAACTCTTAAATTGTTCTTTTTAGTCAAATAATATTCATATATATCCTTATGTATAATTGGGATTTAATAAACTTAGGACTATTGGTTTTACCTTGACTCTTGTTCCTTGTTTGGTTGTGGGCTTAGGGTAGGATCACCTGTCTGACTGTCAGTTAAACCTTAATTATACGTGCCAAGAATATATATATGAGTATTAAACTTATTTCAATAACATTTTCAATCAGTTCAGTACAAACATAACATTAGGAAAGTATTATAAGTATAATTTTGAGACCTATTCACACTATTACTTGTTCAAAGATACATTATATGAGTTAATATATAAGTATAAACTACTTTTCATTTCTAGTACATTATTCATTTAAAAGAACAAGAAAAACATATACATGCTATACGTAACGAGTTAATACTAGAATGTGAGATACTACTTCATGGTGCTTAGTAATATCCTTGCTATGTCATGTTTTATAACCAGAGTCTCCTGGAGGGAGAGTGTGAATTTGTGTATAGATATGTATGGGACTGACAATCCCTCCCCTTGGTTGTTAGCTACAATTAGGAGCGGCAGGTCTATGGGTGACAAATGTCATAACTTTTTGACGCCTGAAGAATGTCGTGTAGACTAGTAGTCAATTTAGTATGGTTATATTCTCATTCACATTAAGCATTAACTAAAAATTTAGGTTAACAAAAGAAACATTATTTTAGTGGTTTTATTTTAAGTAATAAGACTTCCTACCCTTATTTTCCAAGTACTAATACACTATGGAGTTCGTATAAGTGCAATACACTATTTTCTATCAAAGAAAAACATACATTTATCAAAAACACACACACTCACACTATTTCAGAGTATAATAACATACAAAACATATTGGTCTTAAAGTATAAGACTACTTTACATTTAAATAGAGAAAATATGGGATTTTCTGGGGAACTTACTATCATTTTCATGGAACAAGTACAAACATCAAACAATAAATGCTTATGAGCTCACCAACTTAAATGTTGATACTCTCTTTTCAAAATAACGTGTATTCTCAGGGAACCAATAGACATGTACACTCATGCAAGTTTTTAAGAAGATGGAGCTTACTCAAGGCCTTCTTTTATATTGCTTTAAATTTTTGGTGCATACATTCAACTCAAAGAACACACATGTATTAACTATATTTTATATACATTGGGTGTTGTTGCTTGTTTTACTATTATGTAATTGTTATTATACTGAGCATGATGTCCTCTGCACCCGAACGTTTCCGCCGTTCTGGTTTGGGGGTGTGACCGTATCGCAGGTGTTAAGGATACAAAGATAGTACCTTTTAATCAAATATCATTCATGATAGTGATCCATTAGATGATCTTGATGCGGGTCCGTTCAATACTAGTTCTTTAACAAGTACCTATGAAACTTGGTTACAACCACTTGGCTACTTTCATCTAGTGAGAGTCAACCAATCCAATTCATATGAGTCTTATTTCATAATTGCTCCCACAATTATAACCAACTATGAACCTTTAGAATAATAAAATTATTCATGGATTCAACATGTTAATATAGAGCACAAAGAGTATCAATATGATGACTATATCCCAATATATCATAACATTTTCTAGTAGTTTTTGTTATAATGTTCCAATACCCAAATACTAAATCCAAATCAAAAATCCATTTCTAGAATAATAAAGTCTTATAGCTGAATTGTGACCACTTATACTTAGCTCAAAAGAATGACTTTATCAATGAATCTGTCAAAATTTAAGTTGTGTGAATTCTCTGAATACTATCATCTTCACACTTAACTTTACTCTAAGTATAGTTAAATATCTTGGAGAATATGATTGGTATTCTTTCGTGACATAGAGTCTCTTAGCTTGATTAAGTATACTCTCGAAGTCACAAAGATTTCTATGTGATTTTTGAATGGCAAAAATCAACATAGTACGTTTTTCAATGATCACATTCATCCAATTATATCTGAATTCAACTTCTAAAGTAGTGTATTCTTATTTTGTAGTATACTATCTGATTATGATTTGCTTGGACCTTATTCCAACAAGACTTACCCTTCATTCCATAATGAAGTCAAAATCCAATTATAATTCATAATTATTTATAGCTTTTTTGAAATTAACATCTTGTGTAGCTCTTTCCATAAAGATCCTCTCTAAACTGATTGTCTCATATACATTCTATTAGTTCTTCTAAAGTACTCATAGAATGATGTCTTAGTCATCCAATGACTTTAACCATGTATTCAATTAGTATCCTATAAAATGCTTATAGCATGATTAAATACCATGTCGTATGCATAATATGGCGTAAATGATGAATTCATTTGTCAAGCGAAATATCATATAAATCATTTATTCTAATTCAAGCCTATAAACTAAGTACTTTTGAGGCTAGCTCAAAATGGTGCCATATGATAATGCCAAGAGTTCACTAAAAGAATCTTGTGTCTTGATCCCTTTCAAGATATTGTGAATATATATATATATATATATATATATATATATATATATATATATATATATATATATATATATATATATATATATATATATATAAGGACATGAAAATGTTAACATTCATTTTGTCTGTCCCTTATAGATTTTATATTCCAAGAATGTATCTTCTGCTTCCTAAGTCTTTCATTTTTGAAACACTTTCGAAGTCAAGGTAAAAATGACCTTGCTTAGTCAGAATGTAATTTCAAATGATTAAGTATGTCTCATTCATACAAGATTAGGAATTTCACTATGCACCCACTAGTTATTAGTAAAAACACATGCTCTATTCATTTTGATATAAAAATACACCTTGCAGTTTTATATAAAATGATGATTATAACATTGAGATGTTTCCTTTATATCTAGAAGTGGATCACAAGCTCTACACATTTTGTTAGGATAACATGGATTAATTAAACCTCCAGGCTAACATATATATATATATATATATATATATATATATATATATATATGTATATATATAAAGAGAGAGAGAGAGAGAGAGAGATAGATAGATAGATAGATATCTTCTATTAGATGTCTATTTAGAAAAACAGTCTTTCTTGAAATCTATTTGCTATATCTCATATTAAGAATATGAATTTATAGTAAATATTATCATTGTTAATCTAATCATAGTTACGTGTGAAAAGTTTTGATCACAGTCAATGTCATAAGTATGATGAGGATTATAATCAATGATATGAGTATGAGAAAAACCTTTTACAACAAGCCTTTCTTTAAATGTGTATGGTTATCCATGTAATTTATTCTTTCTAGAACAATCATTTTCTCCTTCTAGCCTTGCTATTAGGACAAATTTTAATCAAGCCCATACTTGATTCTCATACATGGATTTCATCTCATGTTTACGAATCTAAATCATTTTTCAGATTCAAGATCTGACATAGCAACTTGGTATTTGATGGATTTTCCAGAAACCATCAATAAAAGCTCATCAATAAGAGATTCCACATTTCGCAAGTCATAGATGATTTCTACCACTAATACGAACACTTTGTGTTTGCGAATAGTTATTATTCAGGTTTAACAATCCTTGTTAAATTTAGTGCCAACTATTACTACATAAAGTTATGGTTCTTGAGCTGCTTCATGTTCCATGTACCTCCCACTTGGTTTTCCATTAGAAGCTTGCTTTCTACTAACTTAGCTTTCACAAGAGTAAAAGAACTTATTCTTGGTGGGTTTGCATATGATAATCTAAGCCACATTTAGAGTATCACACATATATGTATTTATTAGATTATGGGTTTAGAAGCTTTAGTCCAACATCGACTTCAAATCCATAAAACATTAAGTAAGGTGAGGATGGAGCCCTTCCTTACTAAATCTTATAAAGTGTTTAATCTAATTATTAGTTGGTATTTGTATTCAAGATACAATTAATAGTGATTGAAGTACTATACCAAAAAGATTAAAGGACGGTATTTGTACCGATTAGAATGTAAATCACACCAAGTAAGATTTAATCCTTTAATATCATTAACGCCTTAGATGGTTCTTACTGGTTTATATCTCAACTTTAGAAACCTTCAACAAAGATTTCAAAATTATGATTTACCATGTAAAATCTAATTAAAGCTACTATAGTTGTTGATAAAGTTGATTTGGTATCTTGTGCTTAATCTCAAACATTCATTAGAAAGGTAGTCATACACCAAAGTGTATAGTTCCTTAATTATTTTCTCTACACCTTAGTGAAAATATCATTAGGAATCCTTTACATACAAATAAGGTTCTTATATGTCAAATAAACTACATTATTTCCCTTCGAAGATCCTTTTCTTGAAGTTGAAATATGTGAATGCCATTTATATAATAAAGATAAGAATGTCAAAGATAAGTTTTATTTAAAACAAGTTTAAGTCAAAAGTACTTGTATATAGAACTTGATTTTATTTATATAATGTTTATATTTACTTCATAATTCTATTAAGATATCTAGTCTCATAAATAGATGTTAATCATTTTAGAATATTAATATTATCGTTATGAAAAACGATTAAGTAAATCATCAAACATTTGAATAAAATAACTGAGACACAAATTTAGACATGCTAAATTAAATCATACATTGTTTGAAAAAAATGTTGTCTTACATTAACAGTAATTTTTGTTCCAAGTATAAATAGACTATACTCCTAGAGTGTAGTTCCAACTTGATTGTGCTCAACTTGGTTACTCTTCAATAAATATTTCCAAGCCATTTACAAGTATTTGATTAACATTTATGTACCAAGTACCTAAGTGTTATTTGAAAAGTATGAGTTCTATCTAGTAGATACTAGAAGTACTAGTCTCTTCCAGACATTCTTTCTAAATAAGAGGAGTAAATCCTCTTCCAGTGTCCAATTTCTTCTTAAAAGAAACAAGATCCATCCATATGGGCTTTAGTAGATTTCTTGGGCTTAAAGGTATTAAATCCATAAATCATGGGCCGCTTAGATCACACTAGGTGACTCTTTTAGCTTTGCATTATTCTAATGTTTAAACTAGCTTTAAATAAAATATCAATGTATTTACTGGAATCTTGCTTAACCTCTTATATCATATATATATATATATATATATATATATATATATATATATATATATATATATATATGTGTGTGTGTGTGTGTATGTGTGTGTGTGTATGTTTAAATTATCCAAGACTTCATAGAAGTCATAAATAACTATTCCTAGGTTGATGCTAGAAACATATTAAGCATCATAGTGATACCTTACTAGGTATCATGTTCAGGTTCATTGCTCAAAGAAAATAGTTTAGGACTAGAACCTTTAAGTGTATACAATTTCATATCTGTTACAAAATTGTCTCTTAAGACATGACCCATTCATTGAAATTGTATCTATTGAATGTTATTGTTTTATTAAATCATTAAAGAAAATGACAATTCATGATAATCAGAATGGATTATGTAACTACAAAATTTTAACAAAATTCATTCAGTATTTTCAATATTTAATCTTTAATAATTAATACCCTTTTAGTTTCCAAAAACATTAATTATCAAAGTCAAGGATCCAAGTTGCAAAACTAATAAATGGTTAGGTATCCTTTATGCCATCCATTCGAATTCAACCCGGTTGATATCGATTATCAATTATATCTCACTATATAATTACTAGATTTATGGAATTACTAATAACAAATTTAATTAGACATGTTTGATCCCATCTATGTCTCAGATCTCTCTTGCTTAGGTATCCTTTATCATAAAATATTTTCGATCAAATCGTCTAATTTGAAAAACTTGTGTAACCGGCCTAGAACTTGGTTATAGAAATCGCGAAGACAGCCCGTCCATTAAAAGACAACACTAAGCGGTTAAGTATCCTTTTTCCCACTAGTGCATACATGAGATATGTGAGCGTTTTTCAAAAGGATTGCAAAGATTTGAGGTTTGTAAAATAAGGGTCTTTATATGTTTTATAATTCTAGTTTAAAAAACATATTCTATCATGGTTATTACATGCATATAATAAACCATGGTATCAATTTTCAAAAGAAAATCACTTTTAAAAGTTCTATATAAAAATCTAGTTTTTATATAATTTGACGCAATTTAATTTTAATAACCACTATTATGTTTTAATGCATTTGGACCTTATATATATATATATATATATATATATATATATATATATATATATATATATATATATATATATATATATATATATATATATATATATATAATAAAACATTATTTTTATTAGTGATATATTTGGAGTTTGTATAAGTTACAAAAATCTCCATTTCAAACTTATAATGGAGTATTTCAAAATTTGCCGTTGTTAACGATTTTATAAAAACGAGTTTTATTTTAAAATTAATAACTTGTTACATCTTATGTCTAATTTTGAAAAAACCAAACTCCATTTGATGTTTATTTTGTCCAAAACTATTTTAGCGTGTGAAAAACTAATTTTATCAACCACACAAAATAATGCATAAAGTAAACAACACAAACATGCATAAAAAGATATATGCATAAACATAACCAACTAATGACATTTTTGTGAGCGAATACAAAAATGCCAAGTCCATTCCTAAAGGGACATTTAAGGGGACCCAAAATCTTCTTGTAATGTTGTTGTAGAAACTCTCACTTGAGTAAACACCCATTGGTTGCCAAAGGTAGGAAAAACTTCGTGAAGGCTAAAATTCAGCAATTGTTGCTAAATGTCCAACAACCCTTTGTTAATAGCAATAGTGACGCTTTTAAGAAAAGTGTCACTGAAAATCCTGCACACCTTTTAGCCTTGAAAATTGCACTTTTGTCTTCAAAAATGGTTCCATCTTGATTTCTTGTTATATTTTTGTACATATAAATTAATTCTAAAAAGTAATCTACTACTTTACAAAAATAACCAAGAAAAACTAATGTATTTAATTTATTACTTACTATATGAATAAATTATTACAACCATTTTGTAAAACAACCAACACAATTATTTTGTAAAATAACCTTTGTTTTTCTAAGACAACTTTAAATGACAAAAGATGTATGAAAATTTTGTCACATAAAATAACAAAAAATTTGTCATAGGTAGTATGTATGAACTTATTTTTATACAAAAACAAGTTATCCATATTCTACAAAAACTAAGATTACCAAAAATCAAAAAATCTAAGCAAACCTGCAAGATGGCTATGATATCAATTGTTGGGTTTTAGTTCAAAAATAGTTTCATAAACTAGAAAAATATAGCAATGGAAGACTATAGTTTTTGAAGTAACATAATTATTTTATACCCACCAAGGATCTTCTTGCAAGTTATAGAAAAATTTAAACACCAACCAAAGAAAGGATGAAAAATAACAACCTTTGTAGTTCTTTGAGTCCTCTTGGGAGGCTTGGAAGTTAATGAAGAATGTGAAACCTTTAAGACACCAATAATGACTCAACTTGATGTAGATGCTAGTCCAAAACTCTTAAACCCCTAAGCTTTAAGTTCATAACCAATACTAACTTAAAGAGGGCCTGAAGACGCAAGTGTTCTTCAAGTTTTCTAACCAAAACTAGAGAGAAAAAGGGAGAGGGAACAAGTTTCGACCATATGCATCAAGGGAAGAATGAGAAATCTAGCCAAATGCAAGCCCTTTTATTTATATGCATAAAATAAAGTTATTAACCATTAGTTCATTCAACTTTAGAGAAACTTATCTCCATGTCATAATAATGTCCATGCATGCTTCTAAAACATGATTAAACAAGTCAAAAACCCATACTCCTCCTCTAGCCTTCAACTTCCGGTCATGGTGAGGAAAAAGAGAAGGTTATATTTAAATTTTATAAACTCAAAGTTTATAAAATATAAATTTTGTCTTTGGGAAAAAGACAAAAGGATTCAATTTGTCTAAAAGTTTGTACATGACTAACAAATCATACCATATGATATATTATGTTGCTTGCTAATGAAAATTATTATTTCCAAGAAATAAATAATTTCTATTTTAATTATAAGAGTTTTTTGAATATTTATTAAAAATCAATTTCTAATAAGTAATCAATTGTATCAAGATGTTGTTAGTGTGACCCAATAGTATCATATGTTATTTAAAAGTATCACTTCAATATGACTCTTGAGAATAATGGACCTTTCACAATGGAAACATACAAACACTATTATACCGCTGGTAAATAAAACGACATGGGGCAGTGTTTACCGCTAGTAAAGTCCGCCCAATCAACTTGTTAGCGATAAGAACTCAACGACATCATATAACCTTAAAAACAGATTTTGTCAAAAATTACCAAGTAACACCCAATTGCAATTGCCAAAAATGATTAAAAAAAGCCTCTTCAAATAATGATCAACGAGTACGTATACGGTCTTCTATGGAATTATCATCTTTTCCACATAGAACTAATGCAAAAGGTCGAATAATATGGTTTTTTTTTCGTTATTTTGTGTGTGTTGCAGTACGAAACTTTTGATGGCACCTTCTACGAACTTATCAGTATAAATATCAATTTGTTTTTTCTCTATAAGGTAAGATTTTTGTAGAATTTTGTTTGAAATTTGTGTTGTAATTTTTTATTTATATAAAACTGTAAAAGTACAATATTTATCTATATTTTTAATTTGTTAACTTTTTAGGTGAAAGTTTCTCAAATACTGATCTTTGACGTGAAATATTATTTAACAAGATACAATTTCATATTTTATAAAATAAATTATATATTAAAACTAATGTTTACATCTTGCATATATATTTCAACCAATGTTTACACCATGTATATTTCAACCAATATTTACGTATTGCATACAAATTCTAAATAAAATAGTTAACAAATTTTTAAAAGCCAAAAATTATGGTTGTCAACTTTGTCATATTTTTCATCGCAAATGTAAGTATTAATACATATCGTAAATAAGAAGCTTAGAGAAGCAAACTAAATTATAGGAGCCTTAGCAACACGTTTGTCTTCGTAGATTGGTAAACACACTACATTGTTGCTTCCTCTTCCACTGAAATGGTTTCCGTCAGATATCAACCAATTCATCACTCTTAGATCTTGATCATCATCAACCAAAACTAAATACATAAGCATAACATTTCTACTATTATATATTACACCTTTCAAATGTCTCACATAATTATTATTAATTATACCCATAACATATCCATACTTCAGATGTTAGAAAGATAGCTTAATATTACTTACCTTCGGATGGCTAATCATAACTTTAACCGATTCTACCTACTGTTTATAGTTGATATTTGCCAAAATATATACAACAAAGTTTATACAAATGGCCTATTATATATATATATATATATATATATATATATATATATATATATATATATATATATGTGTGTGTGTGTGTGTGTGTGTGTGTGTGTGTTAAATGTCACGTGAACATTTAAAGCATTCTAATGGTACACTTGGATATAGTGGCACACTTGGATACAATGGCACACTTTGATATGATGGTACACTTAGAGGCAATGGTACAATTACATGTAATGACACACTTGGATGTGATGCGGCACGCTTGGATGCGATGACACAATTAGATGTAATGGCACAATTAGATATGATGTTAAACTTAGATACGATGGAACACTTGGATACGATGTCACACTTGGATGCGATGCAACACTTGGTTGTGATGACACACTTGAATGCGATGACACACTTGGATATGATGGCACTCCTCGTGTATGATGAAACTGTTTAGGATGTGGCGTTTAATATAATACTAGAGCATCGACAGATGTGTCAAGGACTAGAGGTTCCACTTAGCGGGACCTCGAAGAAGTGCCATGCACCGGTGGTTTATGGCACAACTAGAAAATTAGGTTTAAGATGTTGATCCTTGTACAAGATAATCTCCTTGTGTAATCTTGCAACATCTCACTAGTGAAATTCACACTTCAATGCTATTAAGTTCATACTTTCATACATTGTCATTCAAGTCGAAACAACCTCGTATAAGCCCAAAACTCAATCCAATAAACCAAGTCCAATTAATATTGGGCCTTAGCCCAATAATTTTCGACCCAAATCCTTATTGGATCAATACTTCCTTATTGGGCCCTAATGGGCCGATTGCTTCTCCTTTTGGTCTTCTAGGGCCGAAAACCCCTCTTTGGGCCCTAATGGGCCGAAAAATTCTGTTAGACATTATATTGGGCTAAAAACTCCTCTAATGGGCCTTTTTGGGCCGAGAGCTTCTAGTTAGCCTTTATATGGGCCGAAAACCCATACTTGGGCCTTGGTTGGGCCAAGGAAACCTATTTTTGGACTCTTTGAACCAAAACCCCTTATTAAGCATTAGTGGGCAAAAAATATTTATTGGGTCAAGCCAAAGCAAAGCCCACTAATTATTTTAGGGCAACCTTGGCTGAGAACCTCCTTGGGCCGGTTACGCTATTCAAAAAGAAAGAAAGAAAAGGATTAAGGGGTGGATAATAAGGGTGCCACCTTCTTATTATCCCCCATATATCCATACTAGATGTTGCATGTATCAAGACATCATCTTATCACCCTGCATTGGTCAGCTCCTATTCTCTCCACTCTCTCTCTACCTCTCGGCCGATCTCCCCTCTCCTCCCACTCTCATTTAAATTTCACTCTCAACTCATTTCCTATCAAACATTCAACACTTGTCTCATCTTCTTTCCTCCCAAAAATTTTGTGGGTGTGTGCATGTGTTAGCTTCAAGGAATCTTCTTCAAAGGGTCATAATTGTAAGTTCAAGGTTGAACTCCATTGTTTTGTATCAAGTTTATAGTAAGATCTTTCCTCTTACACTCTCATCTTCGTGAATATGAACCCTAGAGCACCACCATTTTGAGAATCTTACCAAGAGAACAATCTAGGCTCGAAAATCCTTCTTCATTCTCTTCTACATCTCAAAAATCCTTAAGGTAAGCAAAGTTATCTTGGTGTAGTTTCACATGTTTTGGTATCATGTTACAAATGAAAGAAGTTGCTAAGTGAAAAGGGTTTCTTTTAATGTGTGAAAGATGGTAAAATATGAGAGTTTACACTCAAAATGATAAACTTTGCATATATAAAATTTTACCACCAATACTTGTAAAATTGTTGAAACATAATAAATTTCAAGGTTTTATGTAATTTTGAGTAAAATGTGACAAGTTCTAGTCACAATAAAAATAGAGTATTTTTGGTGTTACAAAACACTCAAACAAATTTTTGGTGTGTTAAAAACCCACCATCCCACTTGAATATTTTACTAAAATATGATTTTTTTTTATTAGTAAAATAATCGTAAAAGGTTGTACTATTTCAAAGGTTTAAGACCTAGAGTAATTTGTTACATTTACAACATATTGTTAGTTGACAAGCTATTAGTAATTATTTATAAATATCGTTATAAATAATTTAATATAACCGGTATGCAAAATAGAGTTTTACGACAAGAATATCCGTGTGTCATAATCTGACCAAAAAAAAGCTTTAAAAATACAAGTGTTAAGTTGTATGTCATAAAGTTGTGAAGTGCATGTCAAAAAACTGCAATCATAAATTTACACTATGAACGCCATATGCATTATTCGATAAATTGACGTAATTTTTTGTTGAGGCTCTTGTCACTTGTGAGACACTTCTTCACCATACCTACCTAACGTACACCGTAAGTCATGTAGTTATAACCAGAGTCTACTGGAGGTAGAGCGTGGTAATTGTGTATAGATCTATACGGGGTTGACACCCCCACAGCTGAGTTGTTCGCTACAGCTAGACGCGCCAATCTAGGGTGGCAAATATCTTATTAGAAACCGAAGCTTGAAGAACGTCAAGACAGACGCTTTAGTCGCATTAGCTTGGTTGTAACGACTCATATAGGGAATAACAATAATATTTTGAATTTACGAAGAATATACACTCGACTCTTTTTATAAAATAGAAAACTATGTTTCGTCTATTTTGTAAACTAATATCACCACTCCGGTCTTAGGGTTTTAAGACTACAACTGTTTATATATATAAAAAAATATAGGATTTTTTGGGGACACACTCTTTTCAAATACAAACAAAGGAAAACAAGAAATACGCATGCAATTATACACGGTTTTGGGAACGAGACTCAGAGCTACTGTTTTTTGTTTTTTTAGAAAATATTGGAATTTATGGAGTTTTGCAACTTATTAGAAACTAAGATATTACAAAGTTTTTCCTACAAATATGCTTATGAACTCACACACATTCTATGTTGACGCTTTTCAAAACGACTTGTATTCTTAGGGACTCAGTGAACAGGTACTCAAGCCTTGGATCTAGATGTTTTGCGATCTTTTTGAGACATCATAGTTCATGTTATTTTTGTGTAATGGAAGAACAAGTACAATTTGTAAACAATGAATGTTGGTATATTGTAATGTATGATGTTTGGTTACTATGTATCATTTATATTCAACTGCGATGCTATTACACAATGACGTCATCCACCCCGGACGTTTCTGCCGTCCTGGTTTGGGAGTGTGACAGATTGGTATGAGAGCATTGCTTATAGTGAGCTAGTATATCTAACCATACAAGATATACATCTATAAATACAATGGGACTAAAACACTATAACTAAAAGTATGCTTTAAAAATATAAGTATTTTATAAAAGTATACCTACCTGTGAGTGCAGTGACAACAGATTCTTAATATGAAAAAAAATTCTTTAGAGGAGTTGGACTTCGTGACTAAACTTAGGCAGTTATGTAGTCATATCTAGGGTACATATAGCCTGATCAACTATATCTATTCGAGATAGGACCAATATGTGCTTCAGAGTGGTCGGGGTGGACAACGAGCCTAAAAATTTACCAACATAATACTAGAAAATATTAAGGAATCGAACATAAACAATTAAAATACTATAGGAGTATTTTGACTAGGTATGTAACCTTCAGGTATGTATTAATTTTCTTTTTTAGTACTTATATTTTCGTACACACGAAATGGATTGGCTCCATTTTCCAGGAGACCCCTACTTCCCCAATCAGCGGAATGGGGGATGGCTGGAGGCAGAGCCGGAAGAGGATCCCGTGGAGCTTGTGGAGGACCCCGAAGAGCTAGCAGTAGAGTTTGAAGAAGAGGACATTGACGAGGATGTCAAGGAGGATGAGGAGGATGACTCGGACTTAGAGTCCGAAGTCATCAATCCACCCTACATGGCGAGGATGCTGACACACCGGATGGGCTACAATGACCTAACGCCCCCCTAGGCACTCGACATAGAGAGGTGGAGCCGACACTAGGGCCAGTGCCTGCCATTCGGCATGGAGCGGGGATTCTACAACCTCTAGCAAGGAGGCCCGGCGGATCGCGCTCTTCGCGTTATGGTTCGAGTAGGGAAATTAGCAATCAGGAACAGGTGACTGCTAACCAGATGATCGAGATGAGAGCCGCAATGGATCGTGCGGAGTGGCACACTCAGGATCTCGTGAAGGAGTTTCAGGAGCGGCAGGCTGCGCTGGAGACGAGGGTGTGAGTCGCTGAGCGCATATTAGCTGAGTATCAGGGCGCTTCTACCTCATCACAGGCACCACCCAGGACCACTCGTCATGTGTAGGGCTCATCCTACCTTTTCTCTTCCCTTCATGTATGTAGGATCGACCCTACATTTAAGTGATTACACTACTCGCAGGGTCGTTATGCTGTCAGATTTTATTCTTTATGTACTGTAGACCTTTCAAAGGTCAATTTTCATGCATTATGTACTAAAAATTTATCATTAATGAAACGATGATGTGTTTTATTTGTGATGTTGTTATCTGCTATGTCCTCGCGTTTCATTTTTACTTGATGTAATACATTTTTAGTTATAAGTACAATCAAACCACCGTAACCACTAAAAAAATAAGGGGTTTCCATAAACTCATCGCCATTCCTACTTCGTAGTAGGAAATGCCTAGAAGGAATATCTGCAAAAACACTACAGTAGAACCACCACCACCGCTGCCTCCACCGGAGATGAATTCTGTTGCATTTCAGGCGACAGTGTCTGTTGAAGTTACTGCATCACTAACTCACATCAACAACGGCACCAACGGGGGAGGCAACAAAAATGGAACGAGGAGTTCCAATCACGGGGATAACCCCGAACATCAGAAAATGTGCACATACAAGGACTTCACCGATGCAAAACTAAGACCATTTAATCGAAGCAGAGGTGTGATTTCCCTCACTCGATGGTTCGAGAAGATCGAATCTGTATTCGAAATCTATGGCTGCCCCGAACCAAGCAAAGTAAAGTTCGCTGCCTGTACGTTTTCTGACAGGGCACTTGCATGGTGGAATGGCCATGTCAAGTCCCTAACTCTGCTGGTAGCAAACGCAATAGCATGGGGAGAACTCAAAAATGTGATGCTCGATGAATTGTCCCTAAGGTGAAGTGAAGAAGCTTGAGCAAGAACTATGGAATCTTATTGTAAAGGATTACGGCATCGAAGCTTATATTTCAAGGTTCATCGACCTGGCGCTCTTGTGCCCAGGGATGATTACTTCCGAGAGCAAGAAGGTCGAACGATTCATCTGGGGAGTGTCACACCCCCAAACTAGAACGACGGAATCGTTCGAGGGCGGATAACTTCATGTAGTATCATAATAGTTGAGTAAATAGTAAAGAAAGCAAACACAACCACCATAAATATAATTTAAAAGTTACATTGTTGCTTGTAATACATGTTTCAAAATAAATTACATTATAATGTTATAATAAGTTTTCAAATTGACACCTTAGCATCCCTTCCCCAAAAAGTATTACTGAATCCAAGTATTACTGAATCCCTGAGAAATACAAGTAGTTTTCAAAAAGTGTCAACAATTAAGTTGGCGAGTTCATAAGCGTTTTTGTATAAGAATTGTATGCCTTTTTGCATAAAGTAACTGAGTTTGTTTCTATAGAATCCAATATTTTCCATAAATGAATGGTAGTTTTAAAAGTTCCAAAAACTGGAATGCATAAGTATTTTCCATACCTAATATAGTGTAAGTAGATTTATATATGTATATATAACCCCTAAGGCGTTTGATAGCCCCGTAAAACAAAATGTTTTAATACTTCATGTGAGTTTTATAACCATACTATTAACCCAGACTGCCTGTAACAACGTTCTCCAGGCGTTGGAGTGTTATGGCGTTTGTCACCCCAGACCTGCCGGTCTAATTGTAGCTAACAGTTTAGGTGCAGGATTATCAATCCCGTATAGATCTATACATAAGTATCACGCTCTCCCTACAAGAGATTTTGGTTTATAACACATGACTTGAAATGAGTACTTGAAAGTACGTGAAGTCAAATGTCTCACAAAAGTTAGTATCAAATAGATTTACGTATGAAAAGTCCATTTTTCTTGTAAATGTAAGTATTTCCTCTTTATAGTGTTTATAGTATGTAAAATATCATGAATATCTCGTAAACTAAACCTATTATAATTTTTCAAAAAGTGTGTTTCATTTGAATGATAAACCTTGGTGTATTACCAACAATGCATGTAAATTATGACATTTGTAATAACGTTATTTTTACTTATTTAACATTTATACACAAAATGTAGATAAAGCATTAGAAACTATATGTAACGATTTGCATTTTAACATAAGTTTTTCTTGCGTTTCACTTGTATTTTTCCCTTAAAATATAGTAAAGATGTGAAAATATAGGGGTATGAACTCTCCTAGTAAGTGTGACGATTTGAAGAAAACGAGACTTTTCTCGGGCAACACTTCGACCGGAAAGTGGAAATTTCTCGGGAGTCTCGGAGCTTCGGGCCTTCGTCGGAGCTTGGATACGTAACCGGGGTGTTGGTTTGGTTTCGAGGAGCTCGAAAGTGAGAAAATATGGGAGAGAAGCTGTAAATTCGCAAATAAGTTCGGAAGCCTTGCATGCTATTTATAGGATGGGAACCGACCTCGTACGTTGGGTGTACTCGTGTACGCGGTGCGTACGTCATGCATGACATCTTCGTTGGATACCAGACTTCGGATGGGATGGGCTAGAAGGCAATTGGAAGATGTGGTCAATCCGAGGCCCTGCATTGCGTACGCTGGGCGTACCGTCATACGCCGGGGCGTACCCCCCTCGGTTTTTGTGCCCTAATCTTCTAAAATCCGTAACATTCGTATACGAGCTCCTTTTTTGACGTTTTTTATATCCACGCGTAGCTGAGACCATACTCTACAACTTTCATTTAGACTTCGTTGGCAAATTTTGAATTTATTTATAATTATTTATTTTTAATAGTCCGGGACAGGAAAAGTTCGTTAAAAATTCATATCTTCTTCATCCGGCGTCCGTTTTTGTCTGTCTTTTACCGTTGTACTACAATTGTCGAGATCCTCAATTCTTGTTTAGGTTGCCTTGTCTAAAAGTTGGTCGATCTCTATTTCGACTTTTTAGTTGTCTACTGTTATATCTGAAACTTAGAAAAATCATAACTTCCTCATACGATGTCAGATTTGGACGTTCTTTTTATGTACGTTTACAGTTTAATGATATCTACGACTTTCATTTGGATACCTAAGGTTAAAAAGTATTTTATTGAAATTTCGCATTTTACGCTTAACAGTGTTTTACCAGTTTTGTTGCAGAATCTTTAATTGGTCATAACTTCTTCGTTATAACTTGGAATTTTGTGTTCTTTACATTTCTGAAAACCTTGTTACGATATCTATTACATTATGCAACCCAATCGAGACTTTTGAACATTTTATTTTTGACGATATTTTTATTATATCAAAAGTAGATTACAATCCTTGACTCTTAGGTCATTACATTGATTTGAAGTATCGGGTTGTCATAGGGACTAACTCCCCCAATTCAAGGGAATGTGATTGCCGCTAACCCCTCAACCTTCGATAGTGCGAAACGTCTGGCACAAAAGCTTTATGACCACGGGGAAACAAAGGGGACAAAGGCTGTTGTACCTTGAAACAACGAAACGAGAGGACAAAAAGAAGAACTGGGGAAAGAAGAGAAAGGGACAACAAGCGCAAGAATCATGGAAGAAACATCAACTCGTAGCAGTTCATGCTGCTACCACTCCTGCTACAACAACCACCGCTGCACCAACACCAGCAAAACCATATGCAGGTTCTCTTCCAAAATGCGATAAGTGTAGTTTCCACCACAATGGCGTACGCTGAGACCTGCAATGCACCAGCTATAACCGAAAAGGGCACACCGCCCGGTATTGTAGAGCGCAGCCTCAAATAAATAACCAACCCAACAATGTTGGGGCTAGTCAAGCTTGTTACGGTTGCAGAGATACTGGCCATTACAAACGGAAGTGCCCCAAGGCCAACATTCGGGGTGTAGGTGGATAAGGAAGAGTCCTAGCAATGGGACAAGGGTAGGCCGTATAGGACCCAACGGTAGTCTCCAGTACGTTCCTCCTCAACAACATCTATGCATGCATCTTATTTGATAGTGGGGCAGAACGATGTTTCGTGAGCCATTAGTTTAAACATTTGCTAAACCAAAATCCCCAAAAGTTAAACGAAACCTTCATGGTGGAAATGGCTAATGGGAAAACTGAAACAACCAATGATGTATTTCTTGGGTGCACGCTAACACTAAATAATCACTATTTTCAAATTAACTTAATGTCGGTTACTATTAGAAGCTTTGATGTGATCATCAGTATGGATTGGTTAAGCCTTCACCATGCTGATATTATGTGCCGCGAGAAGGTCGTTCGCCTTCACCTACCCAACGACGAAACCCTAATTATCTATGGAGATAAACCTGGTGCAAACCTCCGTCTTATCTCGTGCATCAAAGGCATAAAAGTGCTTGCATAAAAAGAATCACGCCTTTCTAGCCAACGTAGTGGACAAACAGAAAAAGAAAAAGAACTTCAAGGACATTTCAGAGGTGCACGATTTTCCAGACGTATTTCCTGAAGATGTCCTAGGAATACTCCCTGAGCGACATGTCAAATTTCGAATTCACCTAGTGCCCGAAGCCACGCTAATTGCCAAGTCTCCGTATAGATTAGCCCATGGAGAAATGCAAGTGCTATCTTGCCATTTGAGCGAATTGCTAGACAAAGGGTTCATCAGACCGAGCTTCTCTCCTTGTGGTGCTTCAGTTTTGTTTGTCAAAAAGAAAGATGGTTCTTTTTGCATATGTATCAATTACCGTGAACTCAACAAACTCACTGTCAACAATCGATACCCTCTTCCTAGGATCGACAATCTATTTTACCAATTACAATGGGCCAGTTACTTCTCGAAAATAGATCTGAGGTCCGGATATCGTCAATTGCGAGCCCGAGAGGAAGATGTCCCCAAAATTGTCTTCCGAACTCGTTACGAGAACTATGAATTCGTCGTGATGCGCTTTTGTCTGACAAATGTACCGGCGACATTTATTGACCTGATGAACCGAGTTTGCTGATCCTTGACAAATTTGTGATAGTCTTTATAAACAACATACTAGTTTACTCTCGAAGCAAGGAAGAACACATCCAACAGCTACTATAGGTTTTGGAGACTCTAAGAGTGAAAAAGTTATATGCAAAATTCTCCAAGTGCAAGTTCTGGATCCGCAAGGTGGATTTTCTAGGACACGTAGTCGATGAAGAAGAGATACATGTTGACCTTTCCAAGATCAAAGTGATTGAGGGTTGGGCAACCTCGATAACCCCATTGGAGATCAGGCAATTCATGGGCCTTGCTAGTTATTATAGGAGGTTCATTTAGAATTTCTCCATGATCGCCAAGCCATTCACCACTCTAACCTAGAAGGGTGTACGTTTCACCTGGAGTGCGAAACAAGAAGCTGCTTTTCAAACCCTAAAACAAACCCTCTGTAGCACTCCAATGTTGTCTCTTCCAGAGGGAACAAATAACTTCTTGGTATATTGCGACGCATTGAATCAAGGACTAGGATGTGCGCTTATGCAGTGTGGAAAAGTTGTAGCCTATGCATCCAGACAAATGAAAACCCATGAAGTGAACTATACCACTCATGATCTCGAGCTGCGAGTCATGGTCTTCGCTCTAAAGATTTGGAGGCACTACCTCTACGGGGCAAAGTGCACCATTCTCACAGACCACAAAGCCTCTAGCATATCTTGAACCAAAAAGAATTAAACATGAGACAGCGGCGACGGGTTGAGTTGTTGAATGACTATGAGTGTGAGATCAGGTATCATCCGGGCAAGGGCAATGTGGTGGCTGATGCCCTAAGCAGAAAGGAATACTCGAGTCGTCGGGTAAGAACACTAACGATGAGCATCCATTCCCACTTGTCTTATCAAATCAAGGAGGATCAACTGGAAGCCTTGAAGCCAGAGAACATCGCAAACGAAGCCTTGCATGGAATGGACAAGAATCTCACAATCAAAGAGGACAGAGCATACAATCTCCTGGACCAGACCTGGACCCCAAAATTTGGAGGGTTCAGAGACGTAGTCATGAATGAAGCACACAAGACATGATACTCTGTCCATCCGAGGTCCGAAAAGATGTACTTGGATCTCAAACAATAATATTGGTGGCCAAATATGAAAGCAGAAATTGCTACCTACGTGGGCAAGTGCCTGACTTGTGCCAAGGTGAAGGTAGAATATCAAAAGCCCTCAGGACTCCTCTGGCAATCAGAGTTACCCGAGTGGAAATAGGAGAGGAAAACAATGGATTTTATAACCAAATTGCCCAAGATGACAGACGGTTTGGATGCAATCTGGGTGATTGTCAATTAGTTGACCAAATCCCCCCATTACCTGCCAATTAAGGAAACATATAAGATGGAAAAGCTGACCGGAATTTACATAAAAGAGGTTGTGATATTACATGGCATACCAATATCTATTATCTCGGACAAAGATAGCAGGTTTACCTCTCAGTTTTGGCAATCACTACAGAGGTCGTTGGGAACTCAGCTCGATATGAGCATCGCCTACTATCCCCAGACAGATGGGCAAAGTGAGAGGACCATCCAAACCTTGCAAGATATGCTCCGAGCATGTGTGATAGACTTCGGTAAAGCATGGGATACCCATTTGTCCCTATTTGAATTCTCGTACAACAACAACTATCACACAAGCATTAAGGTAGCTCCCTTTGAGTCCCTTTATGGACGAAAATGTCGATCACCTCTCTATTGGGCAGAGGTAAGAGACACACAATTGGCAAAAGGGCAGGTACCAAACATCACTCTTACTGGGCCCGAGATTATCTGGGAAACAACCGAGAAAATTATTCAGATCAGGGGGCGACTACAGGCATCTCGAGATCGATAGAAGAGCTACGCAAACAAAAGGCGAAAGCCCCTGGAATTTCAAGTAGGTGATCGCGTGCTGCTAAAAGCCTCTCTCTGGAAAGGGATGATAAGGTTCGGAAAGCGGGGAAAGTTAAATCCACGATACATCCGACCATTCGAGATCCTTGCAAGGATCGGTCTGGTAGCTTACAAGTTGTAGTTACCACCGGAGCTCAGCAATGTACACCCCGTCTTTCATGTGTCAAATCTTAAGAAATGCTTATCTAACGAGACCCTCGTTGTCCCGCTCAATGAAATTGAAGTGAATGAAAATCTCCATTTCCTTGAGGAGCTAGTTGAAATCATGGACACAAAAGTGAAGCGAACCAAGAAAAGCCGCATTCCCATTGTGAAGGTCCGATGGAGCGCCAAGCAAGGACTAGAATTCACCTGGGAACGTGAAGATTAGATGATGTAAAATACCCCCATCTTTTCCATATTTCTTGATGGCTACTCCAAAAAAAATTTCAGGACGAAATTCCCTCTAACGAGGGGATCATGTGACGACTAGAAAATTAGGGTTAAGATGATGATCCTTGTACAATATAATCTTCTTGTCTAATCTTGCAACATCTCATCTAGTGAAATTCAAACTTCAATGCTATTAAGTTCATACTTTCATAAATTTTCATTCAAGTCGAAACAAGCTCGTATAAGCCTAAAACTCATTCCAATCAACCAAGTCCAATCATTTTTAGGCCTTAGCCCATAAATTTTCAACGCAAAACCCTTATTGGAGCAATACTTCCTTATCGGGCCCTAATGAGCCGATAACTTTTTTGTTTGGTCTTGTTGGGCTGAAAACCCCTCTTTGGGCCCTAATGGGATGAAAACTTCTATCAGACATTATATTGGTCCAAAAACTCCTCTAATGGGCCTTTTTTGGCCGATAGCTTCCATTTGGCCTTTATATGGGCCGAAAACCCATACTTGGGGCTTGGTTGGGCCGGGGACTCCTATTTTTGGACTCTTTGAATCAAAAACCCCTTATTAAGCATTACTAGGCCAAAAATCTTTATTGGGTCAAGCCAAAGCAAAGCCCACTAATTATTTTGGGCCAAACTTGAGCCGAGAACCTCCTTGGGCCGGTTGGGCTAATAAAAAAAAGGATTAAGGGTTAGATACTAATACTTGTTAAATTGTTAAAACATAATAAATTTCAAGGGTTTTTGTAATTTTGTGTAAAATGTGACAAGTTCTAGTCGCAACAAAAATAGAGTATTTTTGGTGTTACAAAACACTCAAACAAATTTTTGGTGTGTTAAAAACTCACCATCCCACTTGAATATTTTACTAAAATATGATTTATTTATTAGTAAAATAATCGTAAAAGGTTGAACTATTTCAAAGGTTTAAAACCTATAGTATTTTGTTACATTTACAACACATATTGTAGGTTGACAAGCTATTAGTAATTATTTATAAATATCGTTATAAATAATTTAATATAAACGGTATGCGAAATAGAGTTTTAAGATAGGATATCCGTGTGTCATAACATGACCAACATAAAGCTTTAAAAATACAAGTGTTAAGCTGTATGTCATAAAGACGTTAAGCGCATGTCATAAAACTGCAATCATAAATTTACACTAAGATAGCCATATGCATTATTCAATAAATACGCGTAATTGTTTGGTGAGGCTCTTGTGAGACACTTCTTCACCGTACCTACCTATTGTACACCGTAAGTCATGTAGTTATAACCAAAGTCTCCTGGAGGGAGAGCACAGTAATTGTGTATAGATCTATACGGGGTTGACACCCCCACACCTGAGCTGTTCGCTACAGCTACACGGGCCAGTTTAGGGTGTCAAATATCTTATTAGAAACCGACGCCTGAAGAACGTCAAGACAGACACTTTAGTCACATTAGCATGGTTGTAACGACTCATATAGGGAATAACTATAATATTTTGAATTTACGAAGAATGGACACTCTACTCGTTTTATAAAATACAAAACTATGTTTCGTATGTTTTGTAAACTAATATCACCACTCCTGTCTTAGGGTTTTAGGACTACAACTTTTTATATATATCAGAATATATAGGATTTTTTGGGGACACACTCTTTTCAAATACAAACAATGGAAAACAGGAAATATGCATGCAATTGTACACGGTTTTGGGAACGAGACTCATAACTACTTTTTTTTTTTAGAAAATATTAGATTTTCTAGAGTTTTGCAACTTATTATAAACTAAGATATTTCAAAGTTTTTCCTACAAATATGCTTATGAACTCACCAACATTCTATGTTGGCACTTTTCAAAACGACTTGTATTCTCAGGGACTTTGGTTCGGGGGTGTCGGTTTCACTCAATGGAACATAAAAGAATAGAGAAGCCGATGATGTAAAACTCTATAGCACCTTGAAGATGTTACATGCATAGGAGGCATCATTAAGTCTGAAATTGCCACTAAATGTCACACTGATGTGCAGTCATGGCACCTCGATGATACGTCATGCACTTGAGGTACCACAGAGTGATGGAAGGTGCCACTAAGTGACAAGGTGTTCCATGCAATGACACCTGATGTTCTAGTGGTGGATTGTTGATGCTCTTGCAATGCATATAAATGATGAATGTTCCAAAAGCTACTACATGGAAGATTGGATTGGTTGTCATGATTCATAAGCCTATGGGCCAAGTGTTGGGGTTTCGTTCAAAATTTGTTTCAAAAACACATAAAGATGGAAAACGGAAGACTTGAATTTTTGAAAAATTATAAACAAGTTACAACCCACCTGGGATCATCTTGCATGTAATGGAAAGAAAACACCAACCATAGAAGAGTAAAAGAATAAACAACCATTGTTTTCTTTGGATCCTCAAGGGGAGGCTAGGAGGTTGATGAAAAATGTGGAACCTTTAAGACACCAACAATAAACCAACTTGAAGAGATGCTAGTCATAAATCTTAAGCTTTAAGCAGAAACCAAAGTTTGACTTAAAGAAAGCATGTCACTTCTCCTAACACTATGGAGGAACAATGATAGAATGAGGGAGGAGGAGCTACAATTTTTCCACCAAAAAATGAAGGTGTGAAAGCCATCGTAAAGCTAAATCATTACCTAAAAGTTCTTAACGCTTTAAGTAATCCATACCCTAAAGCCTACTTGTCTGCTATACCTTTTAACCCATGTTTACTTTCCCTTATTATATTCAAAATACCATGTCTTGTTTCCTAGAAACTAGCTCACCTTTTTTTGTATAAAAAGAGAAGAAAAGTTTATAAAATTCTTATAACTCTTTATAAGATATAAACTTAAACTTTTAGAAAAAAAGACAAAGAGTCTTTCAAGGCCAAAATAATGTACATGAATTATTAATTCATACCGTATGAAATAATATGTTACTTGTTATTGTAAAATAATTATTTCCATGAAATAAATATTTTCCCAATTTATTATAAAAGTTTATGAATATTTATTAAAATCGATTTCTAATAAATAATCAATTGTATCAAGTTATTGTTAGTGTGACCCTTAGGATCATATGTTAATTAACAATATGATTTTAATGACTCTTGAGCATACAATATCTTTTAATCTCCCACTTATGCAAGACTCATATTAGATTGATATAGACAGTGGTGAACATCTAACAACATTGCACTGCCCCCATCAACATAAGACTTTGTGCCATTCTATTAACACCCAATTTCCACAAGGCCAAGGCTACAATTAGTGTATAAGGTAAGTTTATCAGTTTTCCATTTGCTACAGATATCATGTTGAACAAGAGATATAGATCCCCGTCAATCTCATTTAAGTGTTCAACTTTACATATGGCCTTAGATGTCTAACTCCTAGCGAATAAGTGTAACAAATCTCGTCTTGACTACATATGCCTCATGCATGGTTTATATCATACTTGATGATAGACTTTATAACTGCCTAATTAAAGAACAACATTTGACTATATCAAAGCACATAACTCTCCACACTTAAGACCCATATATGTATCTAGGGTGGTAATCATATACAGATATTACCTTTTATCAAGTATCATTCATGACAACGATACATGAAGTGATCTTGAAAGGGTCCACCAAACTTTGCTTCATGAAGGGGCTTTGAGAAAGCGTCCGCCAAATTTTGATAAGTGTGAACTATGCGAATATTGATATCACCATCATTAAATTTATACTGAATGAAGTTCAATATTCGGCTAATGTGCTTGGTCTTCTTGTGTGATCTGGGTTCCTTTGCCAAAGTAGTTGCACCCTCATTGTCACTTACTACTTCTAGGGGATCCTGAATGGATGGAACCGCACCTAGATCTCTAATGAATTTATTCATCTAAGCAGCCTCTTGTGCAGATTTTATAGCAACGATGTATTCGGATTCTGTAGTGAATTCTGCAACAACACTCTGCTTGGAGCTTTTACAAGACACTACACCCCCATTGATAATGAAAACATATCCTGAATGTGAATTGCAATCATCTCAATTTGGTGTGAAGGAAGCATCGGTGTAGTTCTTTACACTTAAGCTTTCTTCCACGCCTCCATAGACGAGGAACATATCCTTAGTTCTATGAAAGTACTTAAGGATGCTATTCATAGCTATCCAGTGATTGTCCCCTGGATTTCGTTGTTATTTTCTTGTCACGCTCATACTAGAAGCAATATCAATTCTTGTGCAATTCGTGGCATACATTATGGATCCAACTACCTAAGCATACATAACATCTTTCATCTTTTCTAGCTCAACGTTTGTGCTAGGACATTGGGATGAACTTAGTACTGTGTCATGCACTATAGGTACAATTCCTATCTTACAGTTTTCCATCTTGAACCTTTTTAAGACTTTTTCAATATATGTACTTTTACTTAAATCTATTAATCGTTTTGATCTATCTCGATAAAACCTTCGGGCTGAACCATATGGACATCTTCTTCCAAGTGTACATTTAGAAAAGCAGTTTCGATATCCATTTTCCATATCTCATAGTCATGATATACACGTATTGCAAGTAGTATCCTACTAGATTTAATCATAGCAACTGATAAAAAAGTTCATCATAATCAACCCCTTGGGTTCGAGTGAATCCATTAGTAACTTGTCTTGCTTTGAATATGTGTAAATTGGCATCCATGTCAGTCTTCTTCTTGCAGACCTACTTACTCCATACAGTATTACATTGGGGAGGAAGTTCAACCAAATCCCAAACTTAGTTTTCTCTCATGGATTGCATCTCAACATCCTTGGCTTCAAGCCATTTGTCATATTTAGGAGCTGCCGTTGCATTTCGGTTAGTGACACGATCATCAACATTCATTATCATGAAGCATTCATTAATGAGGCATCCATATCTATGAAGTTCTTGAAGAATTCTACCGGATATGCGAAAGCCTTGTGTTTCAACAGGTTGAAGAGTAATGACATCTTCATCTTAAACAACCTCTTATTCAGTATTAGTGCCAACTTGAGTTGCACTAGGCCGTGGTTCTTGATCTTCTTCAAGTTCTACGCACCTGCCACTTGTTTCATTCATTAGAAAATTTCTTTCCAAGAATTCAAATTTTCATGAAATAAAGATCTTATTCTCACTAGGGATGTTGAGGTAATATCATATAGAATATTTAGGATATCCTACAAAGATTAACTTGGTAGACCTATGCTAGAGTTTCCTGGAAGCGTCTTGTCTAATATAGGCTTCCCAACCCCAAACATTCATATAAGATAGGGATGGAGCTTTCCCATACCACATCCCATCAGGTGTTTTGTCTACCTTCTTAGTTGGTGCCATATTCAAGATACGGGCTTTGGTGAGTAAGGCATAAATCCAAAAGGATAAAGGGACAGTACTCCTACTTATCATGGATCAGACTATATCAAGTAAAATCTGATTTCTTCTTTTTGATGCACCAATAAGCTATGGTGCTCAGGGTGGAGTAAGTTGTGGGATAATCCCACAACTCCTAAGATGATCTTGGAACTCTTGGCTTAATTACTCACCACCTCTATATGAACGAAGGACTTTGACAGCCTTATCGAGTTGACTTTCAAATTCACTTTGAAACAATTTAAAGTTATCAAATGCTTCGTGTTTATGTTTCATCAAATACATATAACCAAATCGACTGAAATCGTTAGTGAGGGTCATATAAGATCTTTCACCATATCTTGACATTGTTTTGAAAGGACCACATACATCAATGTGTGTGATGCCTAATAAAACACTTGCCCTTTCACTAGTTCCACAGAAAGGGGACTTTGTCATCTTACCACATAAGTAAGACTCAAATATGTCAAATGACTCACTTTCGTTTTCCCCCAAAAGTCCACTCTTTTGAAGTTGTGATATTAGCCTCTTGTTTATGTGTCGACGGCGACAATGCCAGAGATATCTTTGGTTCAAACCTTGTTTGATCCTTATGGTGTTAACATGATAAAGGGAATTTTCGTTTGAAGTTTCATTTAGGTCATCTCATAAATTATATTTATTGGTCTAGCCTAAAAATAGAATCTTCCTTTAAATAAGGAATGAATATTATCATCAATAAATTTGAATTCATAACCAGATTTCCTTAAATGTGAAACTGAGATAATATCTCTAGTGATAGAAGTATTTAAAAACACATTGTTTAATGTTAAGTACAGACTAGATGGTAAGCACAAATCAAAATATCCAAACGTTTAGAGTGCAACACGTGCTCCATTACCAACATGCAAAAGCATCTCATCCGTCTTTAGTTCCCTAGTTTTTTTTGAAACCCCTTCAACAAATTACATATATGAGTTCCACATCAAATATAAAATACCCAAGTATTTGATGAAAAGTAAACATTAGCACTTAAATCATGAAAACAGATATACTTGAAATTCCATCCCAAAACTTCTTGTTCTTCAACTCCACAAGGTACTTAGGAGAATTCCTTTTCCAATGCCCCACGAAACCACACTCAAAGCATGTGTTGTATTTAGCCACATTTTTCTTCTTCTTAGGTGGTGGGTTTTGGGGATCTTTCTTCCCCTTGCCCTTTCCAGCTTGTGGCTTCCCTTTGGAGTTCTTGCCTTGTTTCTTCTTTTTGTCTTGTCTCGCCCTGATCATGAGCACTTGGGGGGTTTTCCATGGTATGTTTTTATCTATAGTTTTGAGCATACCGTGCACCTTACAGATAGGTTTATCCCAGCCATTCATTGTATTTCATGATGAAAGTATCATAAGACTTAGGCAATGAGTTCAGAATTAAGTCTGTGGCCAAGTCTAGTGGATATGGAGACCCCAATATCTCCAACTGATCCAAATGACTTTGCATCTTGAGAAAATGAGTGCTCACATTTCCAGTTTTCTCCATCTTACAGGCATGAAGAGCTCGAACAGTTTCAAATCTTTCAATACTATGTTCAATCATGTCAAAGGCAGTGAAGAGTTCCAGATCCCACTGAAGATCAGGAATTTTTTTGGCAAGAATAATGCATGAAACTATTGGATTTAGTGTCTAAAACCATAATTATAATTGGTATTTACTTGACCCAAGAGTAGCATGATCCATTTGGGTTGCATGGCACCAAAACAATTTGTGAGGATGGACTTATGAGAAAATGATATTTATGATTTATTAATATATTATAAGTTCTAATATATTAATATGAAATCATATTATTTAATTAGTATCGATCAAGAATTAATTTGGATTTAATTTTGTGATCAAAAGAGATTAATTAAATATAAAGGGTTGATTTGGTAAATCTTTCATTCTTATGGTGTGGGACAATGATCCATGATTCCTTATGTTAGGCTAAACCCATGTAACGAACCCATGGATGATCCATGGTCATGCACATTAGGGTTTACATGGTGTAATCTTAGTTTTGTTAAGAAATCCATGAGCTCATAAAATAGATACCTTAGTGTTCTTGGAAGAGCCGTAGCCGATTTTGAGTGCAATTATTCTCTCTTACGTCCTTTATTGTTGGTGGTGTTGTGTGAAGCATTTGAGGTATCACATTTGGGGTGCTAGGCTCTTAAAGGTCCAAGGAATCAAGATACAAGAAAAGGCATGTGTTCTAACTAGATTTTTGTTATACTAGTACCTATGTTTGTATGCTAGTTAGGGAAATGCTTTGGAAAATCATTTTGTATGTATAATTAGAGAAAATATAGATCCAAATCATTCAGGGTTGTATGTGCACCTTAAGGTTGTTAGGATGCTGAAAACCCATCAGTGGTATGAGAACCTAGGATTGTTTTCTATTATATTTGATGTTATATGGATTTTCAAAGTGCAAAACATCGAATTTCTACCTTCTGCCCAGTGAACTCACCGAGTCCACTGGGTGACTCACCGAGTCCCTTTGTTAAACGACCAACTCGACGAGTCTAGTTCATGTACTCGCCGAGTTGGTGCTCCAGTGGGCAGATATTCGACTTTTGGCCTGAAATTGGATTAGGATCATTACCCCGAACTGTTTTTTGAACCATGAAACCTATTTTTTCATAAGGTAATGATCATGTTTTTCCAATTAAAAGATGGGAAATCTCCAGAAAAGTCCTAAAATTTTAGTCTAATTTATGAAAAAGTCCCGAACTAATTTTTGTTCACATGAAAGCACAGAATACCGGCTAGAACTTCAAAAAAATCCATTTTTGGCCGGTTTTGTAGATTTAGCCGGTATTCTGTCCCTTTTCATTAGTTTGCTCAAAATATTAGGACTTTTCTGAAAATTACCCGATAAACAAAAAATTGGGACTTTTTTGAAAATTACTATGGAATTATTGGATATTATTATTAACAAATCATTTATAAACATAAAAAATATTTTTATATAAACAAAGGAAATACATTTGTTGCTAATTTGTATGAATATAATGGTCGACTATGTACTTCTCTGTAGTATGTTGACCACTTCAAAGTCTATATGTTCTTCTTATGTATCGTTGTGGGTGTCATAGTGAAAAATACTCTGTTAGGCGTGACCAATACAAGAGTTGATAATATTTATTAATACACAATCAATAAGTGACTACTTGCTATTAGGCATGATGCTATATGATCACGTGTTGTTAGAAAATATCATTACACAAACATATAGATCTTTCATTATGTTCTTTAACCTAACTACCACCTAACCTCCAAACATTACCCGGTAACAACCATAAAATTACATACATCCATTTAGAGTAAAAAGTAAGCTTTGAATGAAAATTTAAATAGATAATCACCATTCACGTGTTTCCATATAAATTATCATTCATGGTTCACTTTTCATATTTTATAGATGTGTGTTAGCCGATGGTTGCTATCATGTAAGGTATGAATCTTGGTTGGTAGTTAGGTTAAACAACATAAGAGGAACATCAACATTAGAGGAATGCTAACTAAGTTCATTTCACCATCATACCCACAACAATGCATAGGAAGAACGTAGAGAGTTTGAGTGGTTAGGAAGCAACAGAGGAGTACTTAGGCCATCAATTTATTTCTAGAAATTAGCAACAAATGTATTTCCTTTTTTTATAATAAACATATTTTTTACGTTTATAAATGATTTGTTAATAATAATATCCATTAATTTCATGGTAATTTTCAAAAAAGTCCCAATATTTTGGTTATTATGTAATTTTCGGAAAAGTCCCAAAATTTTGAGCAAACTAACGAAAAATGACAGAATATCGGCAAAATCTACGAAACCGGCAGAAAAGGGTTTTCTCGAAGTTTTAACTAGTATCCTGTGCTTTTCTGTAAATAAAATTTATTTTGGGACTTTTCCATAAATTGGACTAAAATTTTAGGACTTTTTCTGGAGATTTCTCTTAAAAGATAATTGTCAAAGTTTCAAGATTTAAATTAGTTTATATGATTTCTTGAAAATTGTTGATGTGAATTATCTTTTCTTATGAGTTTGTCCTGATCATAGAAATTATTTGAAACTTCTTATTAGCTTAATTGTTGATCTAAATGCCTTTTAATGGACTCCATAACTTGTCCTCAAGTTATGGAATTCCAAAAGTCTTTTTCAGAAAAGTCATTAAAACTTGTAAGTTATAGAAAATTAAACTATTTAATAGTGTCAAAACTTGTCAACAAGTTTTGGAATTTGTAAAGTCACACTTAAGATAATTTAATTCTAAAACCTAGAATTTTAAAAGTTTAAAATTCAACCCTTATACTTTATAGTATTATAAGTTTAATAATATATATATATATATATATATATATATATATATGTGTGTGTGTGTGTGTGTGTGTGTGTGTGTATGTGTATGTGTGTGTTTGTGTATAAGATCAAGTCAGTTTTACCATTAGTAGGCCTCGTTCACGAAGCCGAGCCATAAGGGTGGGGGTATAAGGTTACTGCCTATAAAATGGCAATTTAATGGGTGTCCACTCTCACCCACCGCTTCCTTGACTAGTGGAGGGTCGTTTGCCGAATGGGTAGGATAGGACATTAATTCTCAATAAGAATAACGATAATTATAAAGCAACTAAACCTTTTATTGAATTCCCAATCTTAGTTACTTTAGGAAAATGTGAAATTGATGCTAATCCATGAAAATTGCACTTTGCACCTTGCCAAGTCGTTAATGGAGCGTGTCTGGTTAACCGACACATTAACTTGGACTAGTAAGGGTGGCAAAGGGTGACTCGATGTTTATCATAAGATCAATAGAGCGTGTGTGGTTAATTGGCAAATTGATTTTCTGATAAATGACATCGGGAGTACCAAGCACATTTTGTATGGTTATTCAGACCTTGTTTGTAATCCTTGGTATCCCAGTCACAAACCTAAAGGGCATCATCGAGATTCAAACATGACATTGAATTGTTCAATGAATCTCAAAGGATCTAGGGGTTTTAATCCAATTAAAACTTATTAATCAATTTCGTTTTTCATGGTGGAAATTGGTAAATCATCATTTACCTACCTTCAAATATTTTGCAAGTTGGATTACAGCAACCCTCTTCCAAATTTTAAAATATTGTGTTGCGTCCTAGCCTTAATATTTCATTTTTGGTGTTATATTAAGGACTCTTATCTAATCTAAACTTTGTCCTTCGTCCTTTCCAGATGTCTTCCAACATTGCTTCTGGATCAAACCCTACTTGCTCCTTCTCTCTCATGAACTTATGTAAGAGAGTCATCTTTGATGGGTCCAACTTCAGTAACTGGATTAGCAACATTAGGATGGTCAATCTCTATGAGGACAAGGAATATGTCCAAGACAAGGAGCTTAAAGAAATCGATGAGTCTTATGCTACTCCTGAGGAGATTGTTGAGTTTAGGGCACACGGGAAGGATGCCATCAAGGTAGCTTGTATCATGCTTGCCACTATGTCAGTTGAACTCCAAAAGTCCTATGTGGACTTATACCTTTTGAGATGCACCAGGACATAATGGAAAGTTACCATCAGAGTGCTCGTCAAGAGAGGTATGAAATCATCTCTTCCATGATAACAACCAGGATGAAGGATGGTGAACCCATCACGGGCCACTTGTAGAAAATGCAAAGGTTTGTAGACCAGATGCTAAAGTTAAATGTGAACTTCCTTGAGGAGCTGGCTATAGATATCATTTTACACTCCTTACCTCCATGTTATGATCAGTTCCACATGACTTATCATATGAACAAGGAAGAGGTCATACTTAGCAAACTTCAAGGGCTTTTGAGGACTGCTGAAATTGGTCTCAAAGGTAAAAATGTTCTTTCTACTCCTACTGCAACTAACCCTGTTCTGGCAATTGGACAAGGGAAAGGGAAGAAGAGGAAGGCTCCCTCAAAGATTCGCAAGGTAAAGTCTCTTGATGGATCCTCTTCAAGTGGGACCAAGGCTGGTTCTGCTGCTCCCTCTTCCATTCCTAAGGAAGCAGAGTGTTTTTTACCATCACGAGAAAGGGAACTGGAAGCCAAGCCGCCCCAAATAGTTGCAGGATGTCAGAGATGGGAAGGTTAAACCCACCCATGCAGGTATTTATACTATTCTATCTAAAAACTCATCACATTCTAACTCTTGGATTCATGACACATGTTGTGGATTTCACATTTGTTCTAATGTGTAGGGCCTAAAAAGAAGTATGGATGTGGAGCATGGGAAGATAAACTTGATCATGGGGAATTGGAAGGTTTCACCTGTCACCAAGATTGGAGTTTACTCTTTATTGCTTAGTAGTGGGTTAGAAATAGATTTGAATAATTGTTGCTACTCGTCTGAAATGGCAAGAAAGATTATTTCCTTTCATGGTTTGTACAAAGAAGGCTACAGTTTTTCATTTGATAATGAAATTGGTGCTATAAATGCTTACTATAATGGTGTTTGTTTTATTTTAAAGCATTACCTTGTAATGGTGTATATGAAACTGTGAATGTTGTAGACAACTTAGGAAATAATGTATTGCATATCGATTCTTCCAATGAATTGGATAAAGCATGCTTGTGGCATTGTCGTCTTGGACATGTTAGCAAGAAGCGTATAGGCCAACTCTAAAAGGCTGGAGTTTTGGAGTCATTCGACTTAAGGTCGGATGACATTTGTGAATCTTGTTTGCTTGGAAAGATGACAAAATCACCCTTCACTGGTACTTGTGAAAGGGGTGAAGGTTTGTGGATCTCATACACACCGATGTTTGTGGGCCCTTCAGAATCGCCACAAGGGATGCTAACTGATTCTATGTGCCTTTTACTGATGATTGCAGTAGATATGGCTATGTTTACTTAATCAAGCATAAGTCAGAAACCTTTGAGAAATTCAAAGAGTTTAAACAAGAAGTGGAGAATGAGTTGGGCAGGAAGATAAACATGATCCGATCAGATCAGGGTGGTGAGTATCTTAGTATCGAGTTCCTTAACTATCTTAAGGAATGTGGAATTGTCTCATAGTTGATGCCACCTTGGACACCACAGCTTAATGGTGTGGCTGAGAGGCGCAATCGAACCTTGTTAGACACGGTTCGTTCCATGATGATTCGAGCTTCGTTACCTATCTCATTCTGGGGGTATGTCTTAGAGACTGCCTCATATATCCTTAATCTAGTCCCTACCAAGAAAGTTTCCAAAACAGATTACGAGATATGGACTGGGAAGGTTCCCACGTTAGTCCACATCAAGGTTTGTGGTTGCGAGGCTTTCGTGAGATGTGAGACTCACGACAAGCTCGAACCTCGTAGTGAGCGGTGTATTTTCATCAGCTACCCACAAAAATCCTTTGGTTATCTCTTCTATAGACCGAGTGAAAATGTTGTCTTCATTGCAAGGAGATGAGTCTTTCGTGAGGGAGAGCTCACAGACCAAGGAAACAGTGGGAGGAAAGTTGAGCTTGAAGAGCTTCAAGAGTCAAGCGGTGAAGGAACCTCAAACACAAGCGATCAACCTGAGGAGGAAACTCCTATTGAGCCGATTGACGAGTCTGTACCTCTAAAGCGTTCTAGTAGAGTTAGAGTTTCATCTGAGTTTTATGGTTTCCATATTACTGCAGAAGGTGAGACATTTATTAGTGATAGCACACTGGTAAATTTGGATGAACCTAACAACTACAAGGAAGCCATGCAGGCCCCGAGTCTGCTAAATGGAAAGATGTGATTGACAGCGCGATTCAGTCCATGTATGACAATCAAGTTTGGAACTTGGTTGATAATGTACCAGGTCGTAAGACAGTCGGGTGCAAATGGATCTTCAAGAAGAAGACCGACATGGATGGGAAAGTGCACACTTATAAAGCACGACTGGTTGCGGATGGCTTTACTCAAACTCCGGGAGTTGATTATGACGAGACCTTCTCGCCAGTAGCAAAGATTAAGTATATTAGGGTTATGCTAGCGATAGCTGTATTTCTTGATTATGAAATATGGAAAATGGATGTCAAAACCGCTTTCCTTAATGGAATGTTGGCTGAGGATGTTTACATGAGTCAGCCAGAGGGTTTTGTCGATGCAAAGTACCCTAATAGAGTGTGTAGGCTTGAGAAATCCATTTATGGATTGAAACAAGAATCTCGAAGATGGAATCTTAGTTTTGATGAGAAAGTCAAAGAGTTTGGCTTTTCGAGAAGCGAGGATGAGTCATGTGTATATGTCAAAGCTAGTGGGAGCATAGTTAGCTTTTTGGTATTGTATGTGGATTACATACTACTCATAGGAAATGACATCCCAACATTGCAGGAGGTTAAGTCCTTGCTTGGGAACTGTTTCACTATGAAGGACCTCAGAGAAGCTGCCTACATTCGTGGGATAAGGATATTGAGAGACATGAGTAAAAGACAAATTGGACATAGTCAAAGCACCTACTTAGATAAGGTGTTGAAAAGATTCAGCATGTAGGATTCCAAGAAAGGTGACTTACCGATACAAAGCCATGCCAAACTGAGTAAAGTTCAGAGTCCGAGTACAGAGGCTGAGATAGCTGAGATGAGTCGAATACCATATGCCTCCGCAGTTGGCTCGATCATGTATGCTATGACTTGTACTTGCCCTGATGTGGCCTTTGCTTTGAGCATGGTCAGTAGATATCAAGGGAATCTGGGAAAGGCTCACTGGACTACGGTAAAGAACATTCTCAAGTACTTGCGGAGTACTAAGGACTGGGTCCTTACCCTCGGTGGGAGTGATGACTTGAGAGTGGTGGGGTATAGTGACACTATCTTTCAAACCGATAGAGATAATTTCCGCTCTCAGCCAGGCTTGGTCTTTACTCTGAATGGAGGAGCAATAACTTGGAAAAGTTCCAAGCAGGAGATAGTAGCTGATTCAACTTGCAAATCAGAGTACATAGCAGCTAGCGAGGCAGTGAAGGAGGCGAGATGGTTGAAGAACTTCATCGGAGACCTTGGAGTTGTACCAACTATAAAGGAGCCTCTGGAGATTTTCTGTAACAACGAGAGTGCAGTTGCCTTAGCCAAGGAACCAAGAGATCATGGCAGATTCAGGCACATCGACAGAAAATACCACTTCATTAAACATCGAATAGAAGAAGGACTCCTTGTGGCAAAGAGGGTATCGACAGAGGAGAACCCAACAGATCCCTTCACGAAGGGACTGAGTAGGGTTAAGCACTTATAACATGCGAGGTGCATTGGGCTAAAGGACGATATTAGTTTTAATGATTAGATATCTTTCGAAAGTTGTAATAGTCGAAATGTAATTGACATTTGATGCTTAAATAAGAGGTTCTTTTATTTACTAGTATGGTACTATCTTATGTCAATCATTTACTATTGTTTCATTTTTCATGCTTTGACATCCATAATAATTATATTATTCAAACTATCCATAGTCGATCATGTTGGGTTTTGAGCATTCTAACACTCTTATGGTGTACATGCAACCCTATAAACCTTGGATCTATGTTTTCTCTATCATACATGCAAATAAGAACTTTCCAAGGCTTAAATCCTAACTAGCATATTATAAAGTTATTATACTACAAAGTACTAGTTAGATGACATACCTTTTGATGTAGCTTGATTTCTTCAAGCTTTAAGAGCTTAGCCCCAATAGTGTGGAAGCCTCAAGTGGAATCACAAATCACCAAGACACCTTGGAAGACTTTAGAGAATATGAATACTTGGTTGTATCTAGTGAAATCGGCTAGCCCTTCATAGTGTACCCACTCTAGTGCCAATTTCACCAAGGACATCTTTATATAGTATGGAGAATAGGGTTAAACCCATAACCTTTCATTTCATATGATCCATGGGTTAAACACTCCATGAACTATCCATGAAAGCTTAGCCCAACCTAAATAAACTTGGCCCATTCCATATATATAAGAGTCCATATTTAATTAGTTCATTTTGATCACTTAATTAATTATAAATTAATTCTTGATCAATACTAATTAAATAATATGATTATATATTAATATATTAGAACTTATAATATATTAATATAAATCATAAATATACTATTCTCAAAAGACTATCCATATAAATTGTGTCGGTGAAGTGCAACCCAAATGGACCATGCCGGGTCGGGTCAAGTACATACCAAATATAGTTATGGACTTAGACATTAGTCCGACAATCTCCCACTTGGATAAGTCTAAAACTATTATTGAGTATGACTTCAAAACCTAACTGGCAATCGTAGCTCTTAAAGCCGCTGTCGAACTCTGATCTTGTCAACGAACTTGTCCATTAGATAAGGGATCATATATTCCTCCATTATAGATATCATATGGACTGAGACATGGATTATAATCATTCTCTCTGTCCATTTGTTGTTTCCCGATTTCCGATTCATGACGACTGACTGATTGAACAAATCAAATCAGTCCTGGCTTGGCCAAGCACTCACATGTGTCATCATTAAATCATCGAGGGGCCCACAGATATCGCTTTTATCCCGAAGGTAAAAGGAATGGATAAACTTCGACTCATATGGCTTGTTCTGCTACTTGTTGAATCATACAAAAAGGCACGTTTTATATCACCGAGTTACCGAATGCATTTTCGTGCAATCAATGTACAACCAACTCATAGTAACAACTCATATCTCTAGGTTTGAAGAATATAAGATATTATCGTCTCATGATCACTTGTGATAAAATCCATGAAGTGATTCCAATGAGCGCGGGTTGAATCCAATACTCATAACTTATGAGCACTCATGAGTGTTGTAGCCCTTTGTCCAACATCTTAGACCTCTACAAGCCAACCCATGACAGTCTTAATTCATATCTACTTCCAACATATGACCGACTGTGGATGGTTTGAATAACTTAGTCATTCCGGAAGAATAACCTAGTTTATTCTGGAAGTAAAAATATGCAAAGTGAAACACAAGAATAAATGAATCAAATATGGTATCAAACCCTATGAATATAAATAAACACTTTTATTTATCACCAAACTGATTACTCATTATTCATTGTTTCGGTTTTATCAACTTTATACTTGAATTGAAAACACTAGTTGTGCCATGCTCCAAGCATGTACACTATGTTTTTCTTAAACAATAGCTTTGCCATACACCAAGTATGCACTCTATGTTTGTCTATGATCCTTACTTTGTGACTTTGATCGATTGAACATAACTCCAATGATCATCTTTTCACAGTCCCAAACCCTTACTGCAAATGCAAGAATTCCAAATTCATGCAATTTACCAAAATCTGTTAGATTCTAAACTTATATGCATTGATCCTCTTGTAATTATTATGCACAAATTCACAAAGACTTGTCAACAATCATTACCGAGTATTCCAAAGGAGATCAACTCCTTGGAAACATCCTTCTTGCATTAAGTTTCCTAATCATACAGATTGAATACTTTCTAACTTTGAAACATTTCCAGATTCCATTTTGACTATCACTTCTGAACAAGAGTTGCCTCCTTACAGATTATGTCAATATGGTCCTTCCAGAATTATCACTATACTTCCAATTGTCCTTGAGCAACCAATCTTTGGTAAACCTAAGATTGTCCTCGACAATTGTTTAATCCTTTTAGTCATATCCAATTCTAGACCTTTTCACTTCTTAATGCCCCAGGCATTTGGAAAATTTTAGAAAGGATGAATATAGCACATGTAATCGATCCTATATCCGAAGCATATGGGATACGATTCATGATGTCTCACATAAGGACTAAACCAGTCTTTTGCTATAATATTTCCATGTCTATTTGCAAAGTTCTCATAATTCAGATTATGAAAAGGGATGTCGTAATCATAATTGAATTTTAAAACGCAAATAATGAACCCATATATAGAATTTCCTTATGTTGAGCCATTCCAACATGAAATTCATATATATTCTTGACTAAATACGATTAAGACCTCAATATAAGCTTTTAGATTTGAGATGAAGTATAATTTCGTCTCCCTTAGTTATAGCAATACAATTTTTTTCCCAATTGAGACCTTTTGTTTTTCTATAATTAACATTGCTAACTTGCAACCTTTATCATAATTATCATGCTCCCACTAACATGATGATTAATAACATAACACTTATACTCCCACTAGCTTTGACATGTACCGAGAAATCAACTGACTTTCTTACCAAAGTTCAGATTTCTGATACTAGATTGTTTTGATAAAACTTTATCAAAATCATACACCTTGACTTAGATAGCACACTTGTGTGTCTAAACAATTATGAAGAGGGATGGCGTAATCATAATGGTTAGACCTTTTTGCCACTTCTCACAAGTCCAGGTTAGTGTGCCAGTACACCACACACAGTCCACTAATGACTTTAAGAATGCAAATATTACAATTTCTATCTAGCTAAAAATCTACTTAGTGAAAGTGTTTCCTCACCATCATTTTCATGAATCGGAGAGAAACCATATGACCCTTAGATTTACTGGTGTATGTGTTCTTATCTATGTGAATTGTCAAAACCATAGTCACAAGACAAGGGTAATGACTAATCCAAACTCATACGGACTGAACTCAATCTCAATTTCTTGCCATCTGGCAGCTTATGGGCCTGCCATTGCTTCCAAGTTGTTATACAACCAATTGAGAACTCTAAGAACTCATATGCAAAGCCAACTTTAATTGGAATGGGCACATAATATGTCAACACGATAGGTTATAAACCTCAAGTAGTGTGCTAGTGAAGAACTTCAGGTTTTATTCTTAATTAGTTCTTGACGCTTTCAAGACCTTTAGGACTCCCACTGTCCACTTGACATATAAGACTCCCTTGTCAAATATTCAAGAGATAGTGTGGATTCTAATAAAGACAAACACTTCACACAATTGGCCTTATTTGGTCTTTGTTTTATCCAAAACATCACAACTTACCAATTTCAAATGTCCAAGAGTAGAAAACTTTTACTCTTACATTTGACAAGTGTTTTAAACCTTCTTTAAGATATATCACTCAAATTACAATCTTGGAGTATGACTCTAAGACTTGTATTGGAACGAAGTATGACTCATCTTCTTGATTTAACCATTTCAATAATTCAAGTTCCTCTTCTTAGTCATAAGAATGCACTAAGATTTCCTTAGAGAACTAATTGTGTTATGGTTTCTGAATCATTAAGATGATCACAAAACTGATACTAAAGTACTCTCCCATCTTTTCAGATTTGAGAAACTTTTATCTTTCTGCCTAATTTGATTCTTCTTATTCGCTCTGCCTTACATTGGAACCTTTTCCAATGTCTTAGTATTACACTTAAGCTTGTAAGTATAACCATATTTACTGAGCTTTAGTAAATTATGACGAATAATCTTATCGATCTTTTGTGTTGGACTTGAACAGTGTACAAGAATGTGTACTCGAACCCTTAGTCCTTTACATGGCTCACACATCCATGTGAACAAGTAAATAGTCTTAATTTTTCCAATACTTGAAAGTTCTCATTCATCATGCTATTGACCTTGCATGATTCCAACTTTCTATCCAACTGAAATTTCAGTGACGAGAATCTTTCCTTATTTGGTAAATTTAAACACTACCACAAATGAAAGAATCAAATTCATATTTCCACTCTTGCTCTTAATGGAATCTTATAAGCAACAAAACTTTTCACAAATGCCATTGTAAGGATAATTTAAAATAAATAAAATTAAATTTTTTCCTTTTATTTTAAAACTTTGCGGAAAAACTATCCTTACAGTGCAAAAGCACATGAAAACTTGTTGTTATCTATATCATAACTCTTAAGAAGTAGCTCAAGAATCCGATTTTCAAACTATGCGATAGTAATCCATCTACGCGACCAGATTCAGCATATTCTTTCTTTAAGTTTCTTCACTTTTCTATGATTCTTAAAACATCAACATATGACCCAGTCACATCGTGTATCAAGAATCTCAGAGTACAAACTTAGCAGAGTTAGATAGTGGACTTTACCTGAAGTAGAGTCAAACTTATTGACTTTAACATCCTTAGGTAAATTTGGCAGCTTCGTAACCAATGCCCCTTCCTTTGGCAATATAAACATATGGACCCTTTGGTAGTGGTACACGGGACTATCACAGACTTAGCTTTTCTTTTTACCATTTGGTTTACACAGTTGACTATGGCCGATCCCTTTCCATTGGGAAGAGAGAGCTTTACTGGATATCCAATGTCATCATTGTCAATGTCCATAAAGTTTTAGGATGTTGATCTTAAATAAGATCATTAAGGGTCTTGTCATAGTCTGGTTCATAGGAGTCCCAAAGGAGCTCACTATGTGACTTAGAAAGTGATTGAACCACCAACTTTCTCAAGACTTTGACACCCAACTCTCCCGGCTTGTCAATATGTGACTACATCTCCAAAATGTGATCACACCTAGACCTTGCCTTGCCAATAGGGCTTGAGTGACCTTGAACTTGTGGGTTAGGGAGAATAATTGGAGGAGGTGAAAGAAGTATGATTCCCATGGGACATCATCTTCATTTAGGAAAGCTTGATTCAAGAGATTTGGGAAAATCATAAATGTCTAAACTAGACATCTTGAAGAGAATTGTTATCGAGATTATGAAAGAAATTAAGATTGAATGAATAAAAGTAAGAACACAATGAATAAATATTAATCATATCTTATATTGATGAAGACTGATTACAATGCTTTAAGTAGAAAGAATACTCGAGTTCAAAAACTTCTTTCTAGTTCTATCCTCAGCCCCTATTTATAGGAAATCTGAGTGTACAAAAAGTATACTAAGTCTAATACAATCACTTCGCATAAAACTGTGACTTAGTAAAATAACTAATATGTGAAACTACAAAAGAAACAACCACTTCGACTTTTACAATACACATACTCTAGAATCTCCCCTTTGTAAACAGTCGAAGCTATTCAGTCCATAACCCTCTGAACAACTGAGTGCATTGTCTTTCGCACTTCACCATACCAAGAAATCACCTTCTTTAGCTCCCTCTTGTCTCCTTCGTTATTTTTCTTGTAGTTATTCATACGAACAATAAAATTCGTATATTGCGAAGAAGTATATCTTTCAACTTCAGAGACCTTGAACAAAGATTTCTTAGGCTTCCCCTTCGTATCTTTCCCTGAAAATTCCATGCCAAAAGGTTTCAGGCATATTTCACCAACAGCATACTTAGATAATGCTGACTGTCTCAAGGTATCTTCCCAGGGAACATTCACTTCCCTTCAGAAGGTCGTTGCGAGTTCTTCATCGGTTAATGCCAAATAGTCAAAGTAGTTATCAATAAAAGTCTTGACATGTGCGAAACCGATTCTAAACACTTCGATTTCAGATCCTTTGAGCTTGTGACCTTGCATGTATTTCAAAATAAGAGCTACTTGGATAAGATCATTGCAGTTCATCAGAGGGAAGTCAACTATGGTGAAGTCATATTGTTTGCTATCAGCTCGAACCACAAAATAGCGAAAATTCTGAAGCATGTCTTCAAACATCGTTATCTTCTTAATCGTCAACACCTTTTTAATCTTCATTAAGGACCATACTTCAACTGGATTCTTTCCCAATACAACATGAAATCTGATTTTCATGTGTATGTAGTCATCAACATTATCAAACTTCTCGCTAATCTTGTACTGAGCCGTTATGAAAAGCATTTCATTAATCGGAAAATCCAACTGCCATTTGTCCGAATTTGCAATGTCATAGCTTCTTTTTGGCTTTTTCTCGAATTCGTACATCTCTCTCCCCACCACTTTCGACTCTATAGTTTCATATGAATAAAGCTTCGCAGGATCTCCTTTATTCATTGTGGGAGGATCACTCGCCCTTTGCCTCATTATGCTCTGAACTTGCCTCAGCCTTTCCATTTCAGCCTCTGCTTCAACTTTCTTCTCCTCCTTCGATTTTTCATACATAATCCCTTTCCCTTTTCCCACATCATCAGTTGGAGGTTTCGCGCTAGAACTTCCTCCTTCTTTTGACCCAATAGATATTCTTTTGGCTATTGGTCTTGTGGTCATTATTGTTGAGGAAATCGGCATAGTTTTGATTGGAAGAGTAGTTTTGAGCTGAGTGGATATCACTTTCCCATAGTCTTCACATCATCCTCTTTACTTGTATTCTTCTCTCCCCCTTGCACCGTTGTGAAAGCAGGTAGGGCATTCTTCGGTAGTAAAGAGGTAAAGTTAGCAATAGGAGCAAGTGCCTTCTGAATTGCTTGTTCCAAAGTATTGACTTTGAGAGACAAGAATTCAGGAGTGAGAATCGTTTGAGATGTAGATTGCGAAACCAAGGTTTTCAAATCAATAATCAGTTGAATCAACGTATCAAATTTCTCCTTGGTTTCTTTCTGATTGACTTCAAGAATAGGAGCAGGAGATCGAAAATCATTGATAACTTTGTTCAGGGCTGTTGCAATCACATCAACCCTCTTCTGTACTTCCAAATTTTGAGAAGTAATATCTTGAATCTCCTTCGCAAGTTCTGTCTTTAATTCCTCAACTTTAAAGTTGACATCCTCCTTAACCTTCTTTACATCCTGCACAAAAAGAACGTGACGTTCTATTGCAACATTCTTCAATTCCTTAACAACACCATTAAATGAACTCGCTTGAGCTTGAATACGAAGCTCATTATTCTTATCTGACTGATCAACTTTATCAACTATTCTCTTTTTAGTAGCTTTGATCATAACATCAACCTCCAATCCTGATATAGATGACGTTCTACCAGAATCAGCTTGTGACTGAATAATGGCATTCAACTTTTGATTTAGGATTTTGAATTGCTTTCCTTTCATAAGCATATGATCAGGTATCTCCTCCTCCTCTGAATCAAAATGTAAATCATCAAATATTCCTCCAAAACCTCCTCCTTCGGTTTCATCATCGGACATGGGCTGCGAAGGTTGAGGAGTCTTGGGTGATTGTGATGGAAATAAGGTTGTGAATGGATTTTGTAGAGGATGGTCAAAAATGGATGAGGTAGAAAGTGTAGGAGTTGGAAGTGAAAATGGTGGTAAGGAAGTAGATACCTTCGAAGATGAAAAGGGTAATGAAACAGATAGGCAAATGGGCAAGATGGTTTGAACACTTGTGATAGGTGCCCCTGTATCAGATACGTTGACAACCGTATCAGAAATAAGTACCTCCTCAGAAACTGATTTGGTAGTAACTATTTCAAGTGGAATGGATTGTGTGGAAAATTGCGAAGTAGGTGTAATTGAAACAAGTGGAAGAAAAACGGTTACCAGTGTAGAAACAGATGGAGTCTCTGGAACCACCTCTTCATCAGAAGACTCGTTGCGAATGATCAACTTTCGCTTCTTCAGAAGTGTTTGTTGCATCTGTTTTTCAACATCCTGAGCTCTTTTTCTTTTTGAGCCTGGAGAAACAGAAGCCGGAACACTTCTAAATGTTACCCCCTTACTGTTGACTTCTGTCTTGCGAATAGGAGAGGATTTGCGAAGCTTTTTCAGTACCCCATATTTGGAGGGTATAGTTTCCTTCTTCGATTTTGAAGACGTCTCCTCTCTTTGAACCTCTTCTTCTTGAGTTTGTTTTGAAGATTGAACTTTTTCATCCTTCTTAGTGGTCTTCTTCTTCTTTGAGGTTTCGGCAGTGACTTCAGTACTCCATTCTGCACTGTTGGATCAAACGTCTTCATGTATTTGATCAAAACTTTGTGAGCTGAAGAGACATTGCGAAGCATTGCATCCGGAATGTGAGCAACATGTGTAAATATATTTTCATCATCTTCAACCACCTTCGGAGATTGATACAATGAGAATTTAGCAACTTCTGCACCCTCTGGAACTTGAATTCCTTCCTTTTCATACACCTACTCTAAAATAAGACTCCAATATCTTGCACAAGAGATGCCTTTCTCAGAATTTGTGTTTTCCAGACTTTTTACAAATTCCTTCTATAATTGAGTGCCATAATCCACACTGATATCGTAATATAAACCCATCATCATAGCATAAACTTCCATACGTCCCCTGTCAAGACCAACTGTTCGTCCTGTCAAACACCTGAGAAAAATGCCGAAAAGAAAATTCCACATACAGGGTAAACCAAATTTTCAGAAATCACTGATCTTATCAAGTGTTGGCTGATGACCCATCTCATTCAACATAAAGATGATTTGGGAATTGATAGGTTTGAAAAATGGAGGGTTGTTGGGAATGTTCAAGAACTCAATGAACAGTTTCTTTGTAAGTCGAACCCTTTTGTTGTTCATCAGGTTGAATGTAATGACATCAGTGGCATAATTGTAGAAAGTCGATGATCCTGCCAATGACAACCATGTCATCGGAACTGAGAAAGAACTGAACATGGCGGTGGACAGTGGAGATCTTTTTCAGTGCAACTATCAACATCTTCAATCCTTCTGGGTAGGATGAGACATTAGGATCGACCTAATAGCTAGTGCTTTGAATCTTCATGAGTGATTGTGAGAGAACTTTATCAGTGTTGGATTGAGTACCGGCAATTTTTAGGGTTTGAACAAGATGAAGATGAAGAAGTTTGAAGAAATTTAGGATTGTGAGAGTTTGTTCGCGTAACCGTATACAATGATCTTGAACCCCCTTTTATAGGTAACCCGAATCGATTTGAAATTAAAGCGGGATGCATTTAATGTTATCCGATGTGGCACCTTGAAAATCGGACTTTTACTGCAAAAGGTAACCATGCGTCAAAAAGCAACAGTCACTTCTCCTAGAAAATCGGGCAGAATACCAGACGTCAAGAGTACACAGCCTGTCATTATCCCCCTTTATTGAATTATAACCGTTAGAACCCTTCGCATGGAGGCAAGGCTCTTTCACTTTTGCGATGAGAAGCGAAGTCATATGCCAGACTTACGAAATCATCAACCTGAGTTGGTATTACTCAGAACCTCAAGGATTTCGTGAGTGCTGTGTTCCAAAGAAATAAGATAACAAACAAGAGATAAACAAAAATTTGGAATTCTGTGATGTCAAAAATTCAATTTGACACGAAAGCAGTTAAACCCCAGGCAAAGGTTGCTTCGTTAATCATCAAGAGAGATGATCAACAGCTTGTGTATGTTCCCGTGAATTACAATCGAATACTTTTTGATAAGTATCAAAGGGCCTCTTTTAAAAAATAATTGTTGGGTTGGTTTAAATTTCATTACATATCAGCCTTAACATAAGGTGAGAAATTGTAAATGAAATTAATTATATGACCAGTGTAGTCAGTAACAAGTCTGTTTTTGAAAATATTTATCATAACTAGGATATGCGAATGAAACTCATATTGAAATCATATTCATAAAAAAAATTGTTGTACTGGATCTTGTTGGGTAACAAACATTCTGGGTTGCGAATATTTGATCAAGACCACGCATGTGAAATGAATATGATTGTGAGTTTCGAATTGTGGTACAGAAACAAAAGTTTCGTCAATTTCTGGAACAATGTTCCCCGTCAATTCCTTAAAGTGTAGGATTTTTGGGTTTCACTTTCATCACGGACTCATGATTTCAGATCATAAACACAGAATTTTTGTATATCTAAGTTTCGATGGGTTTAATCAGAGACCTCTCGGACATATGTCTTTGTGTGTGATTTGTGTGAAGAATTTTGTGATGAAAAAGATTGGTTATCAGATCGAATGTACCTCTGTTATTTGTGGACTAAACACAAAACTCTTAACTCATATGAGAAGAGTAAGGTAGCTCTTTTGACTTATGCGAATACAAGCCTTATTGGGAAGAAATTTTCATGTGATAATTTCATTAAGGCTTTCTTTTCTCACACATAGAGTCATATGAGGCTTAAGTCAACATGCTACAGCATGCTTCTAGGGACATCCTAACTTGTACAAATTTGAAAGAATTCATACCTTCCCATAGAAACATATAAGCATGACCTCTTCGCATTAAGCCCTGGACTAAACTCAAAATAAACAATACTTAAAATATATATATATATATATATATATATATATATATATATATATATATATATATATATATATATATATATATATTTGATTTTTAAATTTTTAAAAAATAAAAAACATAACAAAATAAAATCTTTTTGGATTTTTGATTTTTCGAAAATGAAAATGAATTAAAAGAAAATATTTTTGATTTTTTAAGTTTTTAATTTTTTTTTTAAACACAAAAAGAACCGTAAACCTAACCTTAGTTGTTATGTGTGTGAATGCGAAAAAATGTGGATGCGAAGCCATGCGAAGCCTCTGAATGAACAGTAACTTCTGAACAATTCCGACTCAGAGCTTCTAAACGAACCTTTCATCCTTGAATTATTGATTTTGAAACTGAATTCACATAAATCATCCCCAAACCTGCTAAAATTCTTACAAATGATTTTTCATCAAGAGGTTTAGTAAAAATATCAGCAAGTTGTTCTGTGGTTTTAACAAAATGAATTTCAATATTCCCATCTTCCACATGATCTTTGATAAAATGATATCGAAGAGCTATGTGTTTTGTCTTTGAGTGTTGTACTGGATTATGACAAATGCGAATTGCACTTTAAGAATCACAATACAAAGGAATCTTTTTCATATCGATAGCATAATCACGAAGTTGACTCTGAATCCAAATGATTTGCAAAGTGCAAGCAGCAGCTGCAATGTATTCAGCCTCAGCAGTTGATATAGCAACACAAGTTTGATTCTTCGATTGCCAACGCACTAACTTCCCATCCAACAGTTGACATCCACAACTTGTACTTTTTCTATCCAAAGTACATCCTCCTAGATCAGAATCTGAAAAAGCTTGAATGAAAAATCCCGATTTCGAAGGATACCAAAGTCCTAACGAAACTGTCCCCTTAAGATAGCGAAAAATATTTTTCACTGCAGTCAAATGAGGTTCTCTGGGATTAGCTTCATATCTAGCACAATTACATACCGAAAACATAATATCAGGTCTACTTGCAGTTAAGTACAATAAAGACCCTATCATGCTTCGATAAAGTGTTAAATCAACAGTAGGAGCATCTAATGAAGGAGTTAGTCTTGTTCCCACTGCCATTGGTACTCTTAGTTTCATGCTGTTGTTCATTCCAAAGTTTTCAAGTAAGTTCTTCGTGTATTTTTCTTGATTGATTAAAATTTCATCCCTATTATGTCTTATATTCAATCCATGAAAATTATTAATTTTTCCTATCATATTCATTTCAAATTGACTCTTCATTAGATTTTCAAATTCAATTGACAATGTTGGGTCAGTTGAGCTAAAAATAATATCATCAACATAAATTTGAACAATCATAAGATGATCCGCAACTTTCTTGCGAAACAAAGTGGGGTCAACTGATCCTTGTTTAAATTTAGATTGTTTCAAGAAATTTGTAAGTGTTGCGTACCAGGCTCTTGGTGCTTGTTTTAACCCATACACTGCTTTGTCTAGAATATAGACATGATCAGGATGTTCATCATTTATAAATCTTGGTGGTTGTTCAACATAGACTGTTTCTTCAAGTTCTCCATTTAAGAATGCACACTTAACATCCATTTGAAAAACATCAAAGTCTTTGTGAGCTGCATAAGCTAAAATTATGCAAACTGCTTCGAGTCTTGCAACGGGAGCAAATGTTTCTTCATAGTCTATTCCTTCTTGTTGCGAATAACCTTTAACAACTAGTCTAGGTTTATTGCGAATAATATTGCCATCTTTGTCGGTTTTATTTTTAAAAATCCATTTTAATCCGACAATTGAAACATCAGAAGGTTTAGGAATTAATCTCCAAACCTTGTTTCGTTCAAATTCAGCCAGTTCAGATTGCATAGCAACAACTGGATCTGAGTGTTCCATAGCATCCTTTACTGTCTTTGGCTATATTTTCAAAATAAAGACATTAAACATACACAGTTCGTGGTTCGCATTCAGTACCTCATTTTTCGCACGAATTTGAGCTCTTGTCAACACACTGTCTTGTGGATTCCCAATTACCTGTTCTTTGGGATGATTCTTTGTCCATTTCTCAAGTGGTGGAAAATCAGGATTAAATTCCAATGGTGCATCTTCGTACACATCTTCATTCTCAGATCCTACAACAGAAAAATTATCATTTAATTCATGAAATTCACCATTCTCATCAAGATTAATTGTCTCTGTTGTATCATGTTGCTCCTCAACATAATGTTCATCTTGATGCTCCCCCTCAAAATGATGATCCTGTTGAATTTGCGAATGCTCCCCCTCAACATGATGATTTTGTTGAGATTGCGAATGCTCCCCCTCAACTTGATGATTCATATTTTCATTCTCCCCCTTGAAAGTTGGCTGTCTATGTTCATTGTTAATCGTATGCTCCCCCTCCATATGAGCTACAGGCACACTTTCGCAAGATATTGAACTTGTAATGATTGTTGAACCATCAGTATGTTTTGAGGATTCTAATGTTTGATTACCAGGAGCATTAGTTTCCGCATCTATTACCCTGTCAGGAATTCTAAAAACTAAGTCATAATCAAAATCATTTATTTCAGAATTATCAATTTGAGTATCTGAATCAACAAGAATTGATTTATTTTCAAATTTACTATCCATTTGTTTAAGATAGTAATCATCGAAAGTTAAGTTGAAAGTTTCTTCAACTTTTCTTTTTCGCTTGTTTAGCACCCTGTATGCAACTGAATTTTGTGAATATCCTAAGAATATGCTTTCATCAGCTTTAGCTTGGAGCTTTGTCAAATTATCTTTGAGATCCATTATGAAACACTTGCAACCAAAAACATGAAAGAATTTGACATTAGGTTTTCTATTGTTGAGTATTTCATATGGAGTAACATTGAATCTTCGATGAATGAATGATCGATTCTGAGTAAAGCATGCAGTAGAAACTGCTTCAGCCCAAAGATATTGAGGTAGATTCGCATATGTTAACATGGTTCTGGCTGCTTCGCATAGAGATCGATTTCTTTGTTCTACAACTCCATTTTGTTGTGGAGTATATGGTGATGAGAAATTATGCGAAATTACTTTGCCTGTGAGAAATGAATCAAGTGTTTGATTTTTAAACTCAGAACCATTATCACTTTTAACTCTGTGAACACTCTTTTTAAGGCTAATCTCAATCTTTTTGATAAAAGCAATCATCGTTTGAGCAACTTCAGATTTTAACCTGAGAAAAAATACCCATGTGAATCGAGAAAAATCCTCAACAATAAGTAAAATGTACCGCTTTTTATTGATTGTAGCAACAGTTGACGGTCCACATAAGTCAATGTGAAGAAGTTCCAATGGTTCCACGATTTTTGAATCTATTACAATTGGATGACCTTTTCTATGTTGTTTTCCTTGTTCGCAAGCTGCACACAAAGTATCATTGTCAAATTTTAATACTGGTAAACCTCGAACTAAATCTTCAGTGACAAGTTTGTTAATGTTGCGAAAGTTCAAATGCGACAATCTTCGATGCCAAAGCCAGCTAATATCATTAGAAGCTTTTGATAGTAAACACACTGCAGGTTTGCCCACGATTGGTTTGATGTCTAGTGTAAACATGTCACCATATCTTTTGGTTTTGATTAGTACTTCATTTGTGTTCATATTTGTAATGATACTTCCTTCTGCATTAAACACAACCTGATTTCCAGTACCCACAACAAGTTGCGAAACAATAATCAAGTTATGTTGAAGACCTTCAACATAAGCAACCCTGTTAACAGTGAATTGTCCATTTGTGACTTTCCCATAGCCTTTTACTTAACATTTTTGATTATTTCCGAATTTGACTACTCCAGCATTCTCCAAGCTTCGATAATCTCGCAAGTTTTCCTTTCTTCCAGTCATGTGACGAGAGCAATCACTATCAATATACCATTTCACATCATATTGCTCGTCACACGTCACCTACATTTATTGAAAAAATTTATGAACCCAAGACTTATTGGGTCCCCCATTAGTATTTTTGAACAAATGCTTTGAATTTAAAAACCATGTTTTCACTTTGTCTGTGACACTATCAATTATATCAACATCATCAGATCGAGATATTGAGTTTCATCTCATCTTTCACAACATTTGCAACTTTGATAACTGGTTTCCATTTTTGTACTAGAACTTGCGAATTATAAGATGATGAACTACCAGTGGAAGAGTTATTTGCGAACTTTTCAAATGCATTCTTTATTTGTTGCTCTGAAAACTTCCCATTTTGATATTGTCTTCCTTTCCCTTCAAGTCAACGTTGATCATACAAACATCAGATTTTCCTTTTGTATACGAAACTTTGGTCAGTTTTGAGACTGAAGGATTTGGAAAATTTGGTTGTTTAGGTGAAAACTTCATTTTTGTTTGAGTTGTGACATTCAAAGATGATGAATTATTCAAGAATTTGTCAACATTATGAAACTTTTGATTTTTCATAAATTTTTGCGAAGTCTCAAATTTTCGATTGTTCTCATATTTGCGAACAAGTTTATCATTATTTTTCAGTGGAATTTTGTCAACAGAATTTATTGGTTTATGAAAACTTGTATCCTTTTGTTTATTTCTGCTTGGAAATTTTGATGATTTTGACTTTGAAATTTGTTCTTTTCCAACTTTTGATTTACCATTAGACACAACTTGCCAAAAGATTGCTTTTCTTGCTTTTCTTTTTGAAACATTATTTTCTGTTAAATAATTTCCAACCATCAATTTGAATTCATGAGAATTTAATTTCACTTCAACCTTTGGTTTTTCAACTTTTTAAAAACTTTGTTTGATTTTTCACCTTTAACCACCCATTTTTGTGATGATTTTTGCCTTTGAAAAACATAAGAATTTTGAGTTAAATTGTTTTCTACGGTGTTTTGATTTGCGAAGAAACCTTCAGTAGTTGACCTTTGATTATCTTTTTCGACCATTTTGTTGAATTCAGGGTTAATTTTCTCAGCATTCCCAGTAGTGACAAAATTTTGATTTGGAAAAATGGTGTTATCAGTGCATATAAAATTTGGATAAACCACAGTGTTAGTTTCCAAGTAATGTGCACCTTTGTCACTTAGAGTTCTGTCGAATTCTTTTGTATCTCCAAACACTTGATCAACCACAACTTGTGGAGGTATTTCATGTGAATCCTTCACATCTTCTCTGTTTTCATCAGTGTCATCAGACTTCCAGCTTTCAACTTCCACATTATCAAAATTACAATGTTGAGAAGTAGAGGGTTTTTCAATTTCATCTTTGACTTTCGAATCAACTATAATTTCTTTACCTTTGATCTTATATGTGATACTAATGATTGACAATTGAGAACAATCAACCTCTTGTTCCTCTTCAATCGCACTGATTTCACTTACATTATTTGAATTGTCATTGACATCAGCATAATTGAGTTGAGAATCAAGAGTTCAGGTTTCGGTTTTCTTTAAGATTTTCACTTGTTCATTCTTTATCAAACTTTCATTGACAATACTAACCAACTCATCGGCATTCAAAAATTCATCAATTTTGACAATACCATATGCGAATCTATCATCAGGTATTTTGTCAAATTGAGCAATTGTGTTTTCGCAATCATAAGACACAACATCAACTTTTTCACGATCATATTCAAGAAAAGGTAAAAGATTCATATGTTGTTCTTTGCTAATGTCAGATGAATGATGTAAAGCAGTTAATTTTGCATACAAACGCTTAGCAGAGTTACAATATATATTTCATTGTGCTAGCAACAACCTAACTTCATTTCCAAGATTGTCCCTATCACAAATTACATTATTGATTTGTAGTTCAAGTTTGTCTACTATGATTCGTTTTATTTCTAACTCTCTTCTTGTCTTAACTAGTTGCATATTTAAATTTTGAGCTTTAGTACTAGCAGACACAATAACAGAATCAAAATAAGCAACAATATCATCAAAAGAAGTAATTTCAGCATCATAAGCAGATAAAGGAATATTAAAGGATTCAAGAATAGCACGTACCTTGGTGGTCATTGGAGATTTGTCTGTTGACTTGAATACGAAGCACCGACCTGAAACATCCTCTTCGCAATTTTCTTCAAAGCTTGCGAACATAGCTCCATGAGTTGGATGCCTCATTTCTTCGTCATCAGATCCTGAAGACCAGATCTGATATGTTCCACACTCTTCCTCATCAGACTCACCCTTCGCAACTAGTGACATTCCTTTTGTCTTTGCACGCAACTCTTCAATGTTTTCCGAATAGTAAGTGTGACATCCCCATATTTCTCGGCCAGAAAAGACCGATTTAATTTATGCTTTTTAAAATAAAATCAGAGAAATCTTTTGATAAGATATTGCAGAATTGGTCCCCAAACAATATATGATAAAAGTTTATCAAAATCCTTCATTAAGAAGGTATATATTTTCCATATATATATCAAAACCTCGGGATGTCATGTTCCGATAAAGATCAAAAGCATAATCAAGACATTATAAGCCTTTCAACAGTTATTTACAACTACTGGCCTATAATCCAAAAATCTCTCGTCATCCCCCGACTATGCTCGGGGTCTACTACCAGTAATCATAAAACTGAGTGGGTCAGGCTTGGGAGCCTGGTGAGCATATAGGGTTTTCAACCCACAATAATAATATACTTATTAAGTTAACCAATCAACAATAACCTTGATTACCCATTCCCGTTGTCCTCACTTTACGTCCCTAAACACCTATCACAAGGGACCTAGCCTAAGGAATATCATCGGGATGGACACTACTGCTAAGGGGTTTCCTCAGCCATACATGTCCTTAAGGCAATCATGAGGGGGATGAAGTATGCCAATGAACATTTAATTCATCAACACCTACAAGTTGCGAACCTGCTAGTGTTCCACTGGACTATCTAGAAAGTCCGTGGTCGTCATCTATACTTCGCTAGATGACTACAACAACAACAACAACAACAACAACAACATCAACATCGAGGCCTCTCACCATTTTAACACACATCAACTATTTCATCTACCCATGTTCTACCCGACATATTTAGTAGATAAAAAGCATATACAGTTTAAAACTTGTATAAAACATCAATTCAACAGTCACCTCGAATAAACAATTAGCATATTTACACATAACACGTATGTCAAGGTAAATACTTCATATCTATGTGAGAATTGAAAGTAACTACACACTCACGTGTTTTGGTGAAAATCGGGCATCAATTCGTTTCCTAAAACGATTGTTTCTAATAAAACCGGGAGTTTTATTGAGAAACCGGGCTCTGCGAAAGGTCGGGCTTCGAAACAGAAAAGATAAAATTTTCGGGCTTCTCGGGCACTTCGTGGGGTATTCCGGGCTTTACAATTGATACCGGGCTTTGCGGGATGTTAAGATGAAGAAAATATGGGTTTAGGGGTTAAAAGTGACAAAATTCCAAAAAGTAATCGGGAACCCTTGCAAGTACCCTTCTATTTATAGGGTCCGAAGTTCTGATCCAATGGCTGAGAAGTCTCCTGATCCGACGGCTAAGAAGGGTCGCAGAGGGGGGTGGCTTGCATGGCTCGCACATGCGAGGGCTCGCTGGCGGCTTCTAAGCGGACCGCGGCTTGCTGGCGCACTTGCGAGGCTCGGAGCTGGGTGCGAGCTTTGGACAGAAGGCTGGCAGCTTCGGATTGGGCCTCCTCCTCGGTCGAATGAAAAGATGACACGTGGCTTCGCATGACTCAGCAGCCTCGGTGACTCAGCATCCTGATGACTCAGTAGCCAGGTGACTCAGTAGGACACGTGTCACATTCTAAGCGAGGGTGACGTGGCAATTGTGATTATGCGAAATTTCTCGGTTTTCGTGCCAAAACTTCTAAAATCCATAACTTTCGCATACGAGCTCCGTTTTTGACGTTCTTTATATGCACGCGTAGCTAAAATTACGATCTACAACTTCCGTTTAGACTTCATCGGCTAATTTTGAATTTAAATTTTATATTATTATTTTTAACAGACCGGGACAGGAAATCCGTTAAAAATTCATAACTTCTTTATCCGACGTCCGTTTTCGTTAGAATTTTTACCGTTGTGCTCCTAATGACGAGACCTTCAATTCTCGTTTAGGTTGTGTCGGCTAAAAATCGCTCGATCTAAAATTTGAGTTTTTAACTATGTACTGCTACGCTGAAACTTCGAAAAATCATAACTTCCTCATACGAAGTCAGATTTGGGCGTTCTTTTTATCGAACTTCTCGGTTTAACGAATACTACGACTTTCGTTTAGATTACTAAGGCTAAAAAGTAGTTTATCAAAAACTCACTTTTTACAACATTCAGCACCGTGCCGGTTTTGTCGCGAAACTTCGACATGTCATAACTTCTTCGTTATAACTCGGATTTTGGTATTCTTTATATCCCCGAAATCCTAATTTCGACCACTACAACTTTATGTAAAGATATCGGGATTATCTCACACTTTAATTTTGACGCTTATTTTTATTCACATAATATTCACATAATTCCTTTTCATTTCTTCAAAATGAGTTACAAAGGTTAACCTAGACTATCAAGTCAATATAAATGCCTAGGCTAGAAACACGAGTGTTACAATTCTCGTGTAAATTGAAAGTAACTACACACTCACATGTTTTGGTGAAAATCGGGCAGCAATTCGTTTCCTAAAACGATCGTTTCTAATAAAACCGGGAGTTTTATTGAGAAACCGGGCTCTGCGAAAGGTCGGGCTTCGAAACCGAAAAGATAAAATTTCCAGGCTTCTCAGGCACTTCGTGGGGTATTCCGGGCTTTACAATTGATATCGGGGCTTTGCGGGATGTTAAGATGAAGAAAATATGGGTTTAGGGGTTAAAAGTGACAAAATTCCAAAAGTAACCGGGAACCCTCGTAGGTACCCTTCTATTTACAGGGTCCGAAGTTCTGATCCAATGGCTGAGAAGTCTCCTGATCCGACGGCTAAGAAGGATCGCAGAGGGGGTGGCTCGCACATGGCTCGCATGGCTTGCACATGCGAGGGCTCGCTGGTGGCTTCTAAGTGGACCGCCGCTTGCTGGCGCACCTGCGAGGCTCGGAGCTGGGTGCGAGGTTCGGACAGAAGGCTGGCAGCTTCGGATTGGGCCTCCTCCTCAGTCGAATCAAAAGATGACACGTGGCTTCGCATGACTCAGCAGCCTCGGTGACTCAGCAGGACACGTGTCACATTCTAAGCGAGGGTGACGTGGCAATTGTGACTATGCGAAATTTCTCGGTTTTCGTGCCAAAACTTCTAAAACCCATAACTTTCGCATATGAGCTCCATTTTTGACGTTCTTTATATGCACGCGTAGCTAAAATTACGATCTACAACTTCCGTTTAGACTTCGTCGGCTAAGTTTGAATTTAAATTTTATATTATTATTTTTAACACACCGGGACAGGAAATCCGTTAAAAATTCATAACTTCTTTATTCGATGTCCGTTTTCGTCAGACTTTTTACCGTTGTGCTCCTAATGACATGACCTTCAATTCTCGTTTAGGTTGTGTCGGCTAAAAATCGTTCGATCTAAAATTCGAGTTTTTAGTTGTCTACTGCTACGCTGAAACTTCGAAAAATCATAACTTCCTCATACGAAGTCAGATTTGGGTGTTCTTTTTATCGAACTTCTCGGTTTAACGAATACTACGACTTTCGTTTAGATTACTAAGGCTAAAAAGTAGTTTATCAAAAACTCACTTTTTACAACATTCAGCACCGTGCCGGTTTTGTCGCGAAACTTCGACATGTCATAACTTCTTCGTTATAACTCGGATTTTGGTATTCTTTATATCCCCGAAATCCTTATTTCGACCACTACAACTTTATGTAAAGATATCAGGATTATCTCACACTTTAATTTTGACGCTTATTTTTATTCACATAATATTCACATAATTCCTTTTCATTTCTTCAAAATGAGTTACAAAGGTTAACCTAGACTATCAAGTCAATATAAATGCCTAGGCTAGAAACACGAGTGTTACAATTCACTCCCCGTTAGGATGATTCCGTCCCCGGAATCACATATCACCAAACAACTGCGGGTAGCGACTCATCATGTCACTCTCCATTTCCCAAGTGAGATTTGGTCCATTCGTATGTTTCCAATGCATAAGCACTAAATCGACCATCTTGCGTCCTAACTTCATAGTCTTACGGTCAACGATTTGCTCAGGTTCTTCGATCAACCTTTTGTTTTCATCCAACCTTAACTCAGAAATCGGAATTATGTCGGGCACATCTCCCGTGAACTTTCTCAAGTAACACACATGAAAGGTGTTATGAATACCTTCCAGTTCTTCCGGTAACTCTAGCTTATAAGCTTGATTCCCGATCCTCTGAAGAACTTTAAATGGTCCAATTAACCTTGGACTCAACTTCCCTCGTTTCCCAAATCTTATAAGTCCCTTCCACGGCGAGACTTTAAGTAAAACCGAATCTCCAACATCGAAGGATATCGGTTGTCTTCTCTTGTCAGCATAACTCTTTTGTCGATCTTGAGCAGCTAACATCCTTTCACTTTCAATTTTTCAGCAGTCTCATGGACTATTTCAGGTCCCATAAACTGCTTTTCCCCAGCTTCCAGCCAACATGATGGCGTTCGACACTTCTCCCCATACAAAGCGTGATAAGGTGCCATCTTAATGCTTGAGTGGAAACTATTATTATAGGAGAATTCTACTAAAGGTAAGTGTTCATCCCAGTTACCTTGGAATTCTAGGGTACATGCTCTTAGCATATCCTCCAATGTTTGAATCGTTCACTCGCTCTGACCATCGGTTTGCGGATGGTAAGCTGTACTCAAACACAACTTGGTACCCAATTCCTCTTGTAGACTCCTCCAAAACCTTGAGGTAAAATGGCTGTCACGATCGGACACAATCGTTAACGGAACACCGTGAAGCCTCACAATTTCCTTCACGTAAGAATTCGCAAGTTTATCCATAGACCATTTCTCTTTTGCCGCTATGAAATGCGCACTCTTAGTGAAGCGATCAACGACCACCCAAATCATGTCGTGACTGTTCCTTGTTCTGGGCAGTTTAGTTACAAAATCCATGGTGACGTCTTCCCATTTACTCATGGGTACGGGTAAAGGTTCTAAACTCCCATACGATTTCTGATGTTGTGCCTTAACCCTAGTACAAGTTACACACTCGGCCACATACTTAGCAACATCGAGCTTCATCGTCGGCCACCAATAATAGGGTTTCGGATCCCTATACATTTTCATACTGCCGGGATGAATTGAGTACATGGTCTTGTGAGCTTCTTCCATCAGAAGATCTCTTATTCCGCCCGTCTTAGGTACCCAAATTCTATCTTGAAATACCTTCAACCCTTGGTTGTTTGTACCGAACACTAAAGTTTTGCCCAAACGTTCTTCCTTTCGGTCATTTTTCTCTAAAGCTTCCTCTTGAGATTTCTTTATACTTTCCACAATTGTAGAGACAACTTCAATTCTCAACGCTCTTGGCCTTTTCTTTTCAAGGTTTACCTTCCGACTGAGAGCATCGGCAACAACATTTGCTTTACCAGGGTGGTAAAGTATCTCATAGTCGTAGTTCTTGAGTAACTCTAGCCAGCGTCTTTGCCTCATGTTCAATTCCTTCTGATTAAATAGATATTGGAGACTCTTATGATCAGTGAAAAGTTTACACTTGGTGCCATAAAGATAATGCCTCCATATCTTTAAGGCAAATACTAACGCTGCCAACTCCAGATCATGAGTGGGGTAGTTCTTTTCATGCTCCGTCAGCTGCCTCTATGCATACGCGATCACTTTATCCCTTTGGGTCAAAACACAACCTAACCCAACTCCGGATGCATCACTATAAACAGCAAAGTCATCAACTCCTTCAGGCAATGAAAGAATCGGTGCTTCACACAATCTCTTCTTCAACTTCTCAAAGGCTTCCTTATGCTTCTCATTCCAAGCATAAGTGGCTCCTTTGTGGGTCAAAGTTGTTAATGGAGTAGCAATCGAAGAAAAGCCTTGGATAAATCTTCGGTAATATCCAGCTAATCCTAAAAAGCTTCGAATCTCCGTAGGACTTTTTGGTTGTTCCCACTTCATTACAGCTTCAATCTTTGCTGGGTCGACCATTATCCCTTCTTGGTTAACCACATGACCTAAAAATTGGACTTCTTGAATCCAAAATTCACACTTGGAGAACTTTGCATACAACTTCTCCTTTTTCAGGACTTCTAGCACTTCACACAGATGCTTTTCATGCTCCTGCTTGCTTTTCGAATAAATCAAGATATCATCTATAAACACTATCACGAATTTATCTAAGAATGGTTAACAAACCCTATTCATCAAATCCATGAAAGCTGCTGGGGCATTGGTTAGTCCGAACGACATGACCAAAAATTCATAGTGTCCATATCTCGTTCTAAAAGCAGTCTTTTCGATGTCCTGCTCTCTCACCTTTAGTTGATGGTATCCCGACCTATGATCGATCTTCGAGAAATAACTCGAACCCTGCAACTGGTCGAACAAGTCATCGATCCTTGGCAATGGGTACTTGTTCTTTATCGTCACTTTGTTCAGCTCTCTGTAATCGACGCACATTCTCATGCTTCCGTCTTTCTTCTTTACAAATAACACAGGGGCTCCCCAGGGTGATGAACTAGGTCGAATAAAACCTTTGTCCAATAACTCCTGAAGTTGTGTCATAAGTTCCTTCATTTCGGTTGGCGCTAATCGATAAGGTGCTTTCGCTATCGGCGTCGTTCCTGGTAACAAGTCGATACGAAATTCTACTTGTCGATCAGGGGGCAATCCGGGAAGATCTTCGGGAAAGACTTCCGGATAATCACACACCACCGGAATATTCTGCACCTCCTTCTTTTCCATCTTGGCATCGATCACGAACGCTAGATATGATGTACATCCCTTGGCCAAACACTTTCTGGCTTTCATTAGGGAAATGATTCCAGAGTTTACTCTGCGTTTGTCTCCATACACCATGAACGACTCTTTCCCTGGCGGGTTTACTTTTACTATCTTCTTTTTACATAGTATTTCTGCGTCGTTGGTGCTAAGCCAATCCATTCCTAAAACTATGTCGAATCCATTTAACTTGATAGGCAATAATTCCTCTTGGAACTTATTCCCATCCAAGTCAATGAGGATGTTTTTCATACGATGGCTAACAGGTACAAACTTGCCACTAGCAATCTCGACTAATAAGGCATTAACTAGCATATCTACAGGCAAAGCTAGCTTTCTACCAAATTCATGCGATATAAAGGAGTAATTGGCTCCAGAATCAAACAAAATTTGGGCAGGCAATTCGTTTACAAGAAAGGTCCCTAAAGCAACATCGGCTTCTTCTTTCGCAGCTTCGAGTGTCATTTGAAAGGCTCTCACCTTCGGCTTTGGTAGTAGATTGGGTTTTGCTGCGTCCTTCTTCTTCGGGCAGTCCCTCAAAATATACCCTTCTTCATTGCACCCAAAACATACATTCTTATTGAAGGTGCATTCATTGGCATAATGCCCTGGCTTTCCATATTTCTAACAAGTGACTTCCATGCTGCACTTCCCAGCATGTTTCTTCCTACACTTGTCACACCACTTGGCTTCTCTTCCTCCTCCATACTTTCTCGAACCAGTCTTCGAGAATTTGTTCTTTTTATTGCAACCTGAAGTTCCTTAAAACTTTGTCTTTTCGCCAACTTCAACCTTGCTGGCGGCTCTCCCTTTTATCATATCTTCAACAGACTTGGCAGCCCATATAGCTGCCTCCAAAGTAAGTGCCTGACGTACTGGCACCGCATACTCCCATGGAAGTCCCTTTGCGTACCTGTCTATTTTTGCCAACTCATCTGGGACAATACGCAAAGCAAACTCCATTTTGTCTGTGAAGTTATTTGTATATTCGTCAACGGTCATACTCCCCTTTTGCAACATTAGAAATTGGTTTCCTAACTCAAGTACGTTTTGGTCCAAGAAGTACTTGCGCTTGAAGTGCACCAAGAACTCTGCCCAAGTTAATTGCAGTGGCTCATTAGGGCTTAGGGTTTTCCCCAAAGTGCTCCACCAACGGGCAGCACTACCCCTGAACTGACATACTGCAAACGTAGTTTGTAACTTGCCTTGGCAATCACAAGTCATGAAAGCCAACTCCATTTTCGAGATCCAGTCCATTACTCCGACAGGATCTTCTTTTCCATTAAAGGTCGATGGCTTGCAAGTCATAAAGTCCTTATACTTGCACCCATTTCTCTCCACTCTACCCTCGTGGTTATTCCTCCCAACCACAAGCGGTTCACTATGACCAACTGAAGGTTCATCCTTGTCGTTCAGCAACATTTGCCTCAATTCCTCCATGGTGATGGGTTCGGGTGCAGTTCCTACTATAGGCACCTGTTCCACCACTAGAGGTTGAGGTTGTTGGTTTCTGTTTGCATTTCCAGCTCCACTCCGAGTTCTTGCCATTACAATCTATATACCGAATAAGGCGAAATTTAGGTCTTTATCCTTGTTAGACATGTCAATTCCCTTATCACTCCGAAACGTTTACATGTTAGTTCTAATCTCGTATTCATACGCTTAGAATCCTACACGCATAAGGTTTCCAGATCCGGTCCCCAACAGACCATAGATCCGAACAAATAATGGCACACATGGCAAACACATATCATAAGGGCATTTTAGGCATCTTCCCTAAAATAAACTAGTGCTCATGTCTAAAATATGATAGACACTCATCTCACAATCATCACTTAGCATTCTAAGTTCAAGTCTAGAAATTCTACAATTTCTTAGTTCTCTTAAACTAATGCTCTGATACCAATTATGACATCCCCATATTTCTCGGCCAGAAAAGACCGATTTAATTTATGATTTTTAAAATAAAATCAGAGAAATCTTTTTATAAGATATTGCGGAATTGGTCCCCAAACAATATATGATAAAAGTTTATCAAAATCCTTCATTAAGAAGGTATATATTTTCCATATATATATCAAAACCTCAGGATGTCATGTTCCGATACAGATCAAAAGCATAAACAAGACATTATAAGCCTTTCAACAGTTATTTACAACTACTGGCCTATAATCCAAAAATCTCTCGTCATCCTCCGACTATGCTTGGGGTCCACTACCTGTAATCATAAAATTGAGTGGGTCAGGCTTGGGAGCCTGGTGAGCATATAGGGTTTTCAACCTATAATAATAATATACTTATTAAGTTCACCAATCAACAATAACCCTGATTACCCATTCCCGTTGTCATCACTTTACGTCCCTAAACACCTATCACAAGGGACCTAGCCTAAGGAATATCATCGGGATGGACACTACTGCTAAGAGGTTTCCTCAGCCATACATGTCCTTAAGGCAACCATGAGGGGGATGAAGTACGCTAATGAACATTTAATTCATCAACACCTACAAGTTGCGAACCTGCTAGTGTTCCACTGGACAATCTAGAAAGTCTGTGGTTGTCATCTATACTTCGCTAGATGACTACAACAACAACAACAACAACAACATCAACATCGAGGCCTCTCACCATTTTAACACACATCAACTATTTCATCTACCCATGTTCTACCCAACATATTTAGTAGATAAAAAGCATATACAGTTTAAAACTTGTATAAAACATCAATTCAACAGTCACCTCGAATAAACAATTAGCATATTTACACATAACACGTATTTCAAGGTAAATACTTCATATCTATGTGTAAATTGAAAGTAACTACACACTCACGTGTTTTGGTGAAAATCGGGCAGCAATTCGTTTCCTAAAACGATCGTTTCTAATAAAACCGGGAGTTTTATTGAGAAACCGGGCTCTGCGAAAGGTCGGGCTTCGAAACCGAAAAGATAAAATTTCCAGGCTTCTCAGGCACTTCGTGGGGTATTCCGGGCTTTACAATTGATACCGGGGCTTTGCGGGATGTTAAGATGAAGAAAATATGGGTTTAGGGGTTAAAAGTGACAAAATTCCAAAAGTAACCGGGAACCCTCGCAGTTCCCTTCTATTTATAGGGTCCGAAGTTCTGATCCAATGGCTGAGAAGTCTCCTGATCCGACGGCTAAGAAGGATCGCAGAGGGGGTGGCTCACACATGGCTCGCATGGCTTGCACATGCGAGGGCTCGCTGGCGGCTTCTAAGTGGACCGCCGCTTGCTGGCGCACCTGCGAGGCTCGGAGCTGGGTGCGAGGTTCGGACAGAAGGCTGGCAGCTTCGGATTGGGCCTCCTCCTCAGTCGAATCAAAAGATGACACGTGGCTTCGCATGACTCAGCAGCCTCGGTGACTCAGCAGCCAGGTGCCTCAGCAGGACACGTGTCACATTCTAAGCGAGGGTGACGTGGCAATTGTGACTATGCGAAATTTCTCGGTTTTCGTGCCAAAACTTCTAAAATCCATAACTTTCGCATATGAGCTCCATTTTTGACGTTCTTTATATGCACGCGTAGCTAAAATTACGATCTACAACTTCCGTTTAGACTTCGTCGGCTAATTTTGAATTTAAATTTTATATTATTATTTTTAACAGACCGGGACAGGAAATCCGTTAAAAATTCATAACTTCTTTATCCGATGTCCGTTTTCGTCAGAATTTTTACCGTTGTGCTCCTAATGACATGACCTTCAATTCTCGTTTAGGTTGTGTCGGCTAAAAATCGCTCGATCTAAAATTCGAGTTTTTAGTTGTCTACTGCTACGCTGAAACTTCGAAAAATCATAACTTCCTCATACGAAGTCAGATTTGGGCGTTCTTTTTATCGAACTTCTCGGTTTAACGAATACTATGACTTTCATTTAGATTACTAAGGCTAAAAAGTAGTTTATCAAAAACTCACATTTTACGACATTGAGCACCGTGCCGGTTTTGTCGCGAAACTTCGACAGGTCATAACTTCTTCGTTATTACTCGGATTTTGGTATTCTTTATATCCCCGAAATCCTTGTTTCGACCACTACAACTTTATGTAAAGATATCGGGCTTATCTCACACTTTAATTTTGACGCTTATTTTTATTCTTAATTAATTAAGCCCTAATAATTAAGCATAAAACACATAATTCACATAATATTCACATAATTCCTTATCATTTCTTCAAAATGAGTTACAACGGTTAACCTAGACTATCAACTCAATATAAATGACTAGGCTAGAAACACGAGTGTTACAGTAAGCTTCATCTTTCACTTTGTTCTTTTTTCTCCTCTTTCTTTCGCAACATGCAATCAGCTGCGAAGTGATTCACACCATTGCAGTAGTGGCAGTAGATTCCAGTATCACCTTTCAGTTTCTTCACATCTTTAGCATATTTTTGCTTTTCATCAACTTTTTCCATTTTCTTCTTCTCCTCTCCTAGAGCTTTTGGGACTACACTCTTTGCATCATTTGCCTTTCCTTTTGGATTAAAAGGCTTTTTGAAAAATTTCTTAACTCTGTTGTTTGAGTAGAATGCCACAGCTTCATCATCAGAGTTCATTAAGAAACCTTCGTTGTCGGAATCATCTGTTTCATTAATTTCGACTTCTGATACCTTTGAAACAAGAGCCAAAGGTCCTCCTATACTTTGTTTTGATTCTTCGTACATTTCTGAAACTTCACTTTCGTGTGTTTTCAGCTGATTGTAGAGATCATTCAGGCTGGTTGTATCAAAACTCTGTTGATTCTTAATCATCATACTCACACTTCGCCATTCCTTGCAAAGGCCCATGATGAATGTTAAATTGAACTCCATGAGAGACCTAGTGATTCCATACCTATTGCAGCGATGCACAAGCTCATTCAGACGATCATAGTAACTTTCAAGAGTTTCAGCATCCTTTTGTCTGAATTCCTTCAGTTCAACAAGACATTGCTTCACAGAGTTGATCTTCGTCTTTTCGCTACCTTGATACTTCTCTTTCAGAGTGATCCAGATCTCCTTGGTTGTTTTACAACTACAGATGTAATTGTAAACCACAGGAGGTAGAGCACCTCTTAGTTCCCTCATGCATCTCTTTTCATTCTTCTTCAAACGATTTTGTTGTTCAGCAACTTCAGCAGAAGTAGTAGATGGTCCAATTGACAGAACATTAGCAGGAGCTTGAACTGTTCCATTGATACAATTCCAAAGTTCTTCATCTATTCCATTTAAGTAATCCTCAATTCTGTCAGCCCATCGATCATAGTATTCAGGGATTAACATCGGAATTTTGGTTGAAGAACCAAGAAAATGAGAGAAAGAAGTCATTGTATTCATGTTGAAGTTTGCCATTGATGAACATGAAATTTTCAGAAAGCTTGAAAAACTTGATGAATTTGCGAATTGGTCAACTGAAATGATCACAAATTGCTAATCGATCACTCGACTAAACAATTCAAAGGAAGAATCGATTCAAATCTGAAGATCAAATGTGATTTTCAAAACCAAAATGCGCGGAAAATTTTGAGTAAAGTTACTACTCAAAAAGCAAATGATTCTAACACGAAAATCAGATCGATGCAGTTTGAATCCTGCTCTGATACCAATTGAAGAGAATTGTTATCGAGATTATGAAAGCAATTAAGATTGAATGATTAAAAAGTAAGAACACAATGAGTAAATATTAATCAGAGCTTATATTGATGAAGACTGATTACAATGCTTTAAGCAGAAAGAATACTCGAGTTCAAAAAGTTCTTTCTACTTCTATCCTCAGCCCCTATTTATAGGAAATCTGAGTGTACAAAAAATATACTAAGTCTAATAAAATACACTTCGCATAAAACTGTGACTTAGTAAAATAACTAATATGCGAAACTACAAAAGAAACAACCACTTCGACTTTTACAATACACATACTCTACACATCTTTTGGGAGATATTCAAGATAGTTGATCTAAAGTCCTTAATATGACACCCAATATGAAATATTAAGGCTAGGACCCAACAAACTATTTTATAACTTAGAAGAGGGATGCCGTAATCCAAGCTATAAAATATTTGAAGGTAGGTGAATGACGATTCACCAATTTCCACCAAGATAAACGAAATGTATTATTAGGTTTTAATTGTTTTTGAAACTCCTAGATCTTTTGAGATTCATTGAACTGTTCAATGGCATGTTTCAATCTCGAGTGTGCCCTTCAGGTTTTGTGACTGGGATGCCGAGGATCACAAAACAAGGTGTGAAGTAACCATGCAAATTACTTGGTACCCTTAAATGTTTACCTCTCAATCGATGTGCCGGTTAACCACACACGCTCCATCAATACTATGATAAACATTAAGTTTCCCTTTGCCTACCTTGTTAAATACGAGTTAGTGTGCCGGTTAACCACACACGCTCCACTAACCGACTTAAACCAAGTGCAAAGTGTAATTTCATGGATTAGCACCTTATTCACATTTTCCTAAGTAACTAAGATTGGGTATTATTAAGAGTTTAGTTACTTAGTATTTATCATTAATACTTTTAATGAAGGGAGAATTATAGTCCTGTCAAACCCGTTCGGCTAACGACCCTCCGCTAGTCAAGGAAGTGGTGGGTGAGAGTGGACACCCATTAAACTGCCATTTTATAGGCAGTAACCTTATACCCACTTATAGACCGGCTTCGTGAATGAGGCCTACTAATGGTAAGACTGACTTTACTCTTATACATATATATATATATATATATATATATATATATATATATATATATATATATATATATATATATATATATATATTATTAACTTATAATATTATAAAGTATAAGGGTTGAATTTTAACTTTTAAAATTCTAAGGGCTAACTTGGAATTAAAGTATATTCCAAAACTTGAGGGCAAGTTTCGAAACGATTCAAATCTAATTAATTCCATAACTTATGTGTTTAAAGTAGTTTTAATCCAAAAACTCTTCAAGTTCCATAACTTGAGGACAAGTTATGGAAGACTTTAAATTATTAAAAATGTAACTTTTTCTTTATTTTGTAACTTATGGAATTAATTAAGGTTACATATTTTATTACTTAATGAAGTGACTCTTGAACCTCCATAACTTAAGGACAAGACTCTTCATCTTTTGTAACCATTGCCAACTTTTATGAGTTTTATGAAACTTAAATGTGACTTTTCATATAACTTGAGGACAAGTTACAAAAACACATTTTAGAATCAACTCTTAGATTAATTTGGATTGAAAACAATAATTCACAATACTTTCTATTAATCTAAGCAACTCATAAGAACAAAATAATTCAAATCAAACTTTTTCATGTAATTAGCCTAATCACTAAACTAATTCAAAACATGAATCTATTGACAATTATCTTTGAAATTGGATTAGCATGAACATTACCACATCAAAAACAAGTTTATAAGTTCAAAAACAACTTAGGGTAATGTTCCTAGTCCATTTCTAGCCGAAAACCTCGAAAATATGCTGTCTGGGGCTCCTACTCGTCGAGTAGTATGATTTTACTCAAGGACTCGGCGAGTTCATCAGTGGACTCGGCGAGTCCAGTGCCCAGAAAGCCAGAAAATAGATTTTTTCAGCATTTTTTCAGCAATTTGCATCAAGTATAATTGAAAACAAGCCTAGGCTCTAATACCACTGTTGGGTTTTGAGCATTCTGACACTCTTATGGTGTACATGCAACCCTATAAACCTTGGATCTATGTTTTCTCTATCATACATGCAAATAAGAACTTTCCAAGGCTTAAATCCTAACTAGCATATTATGAAGTTATTATACTACAAAGTACTAGTTAGATGACATACCTTTTGATGTAGCTTGATGTCTTCAAGCTTTAAGAGCTTAGCCCCAATAGTGTGGAAGCCTCAAGTGGAATCACAAATCACCAAGACACCTTGGAAGACTTTAGAGAATATGAATACTTGGTTCTATATAGTGAAATCGGCTAGCCCTTCATAGTGTACTCACTCTAGTGCCAATTTCACCAACCAAGGACATCTTTATATAGTATGGAGACTAGGGTTAAACCCATGACCTTTCATTTCATATGATCCATGGGTTAAACACTCCAAGGACTATCCATGAAAGCTTAGTCCAACCTAAATGAACTTGGCCCATTCCATATATATAAGAGTCCATATTTAATTAGTTCATTTTGATCACTTAATTAATTATAAATTAATTCTTGAGCAATACTAATTAAATAATATGATTATATATTAATATATTAGAACTTATAATATATTAATATAAATCATAAATATACTATTCTCAAAAGACTATCCATATAAATTGTGTTGGTGAAGTGCAACCCAAATGGACCATGTCGGGTCGGGGCAAGTACATACCAAATATAGTTATGGACTTAGACATTAATCCAACAGATCATACGTTGGAAGTAGGTATTGAGGCAAGACTATAAGGAATTTGGCTTGTAGATTTGTCTGAATTGTATTAGACATAGCAAAGTTTGCTGCAACATTGATATGTGCTCATAAGGTCTGAGTATTGGATTAAACCCACACTCACTTGTATCACTTCATGAAATTTATCTCGAGTGATTGTGAAATGATAATATCATATAAGTGTTCAAACCAAGAGATATGAGTTGTTGACTATGAGTTGGTTGTGCATTGATAGTACGAAACCGCTTCAGTAACTTAATGCTATAAAACATGATGTTGTGTACAATTTGATGAGTAGTTAGTACAAGCATATGAGTCGAAGTTTATCTGTTCCTTTTAGTCTTCAGAGGATTAAAAGCAATATCTTGGGCCCCTCGATGATTTTGTTTTGACCTATGTTCTGGGACTGGTGAGAACTAAATTGATGTGTCAGATTAAGTTTTATGTCAAACAAATCGGAGATCGAGAAACAAACTGCTGGATAATAAGTATGACGTTGTTCCATGTATTTTTCCGACTGACATATTGAGATTAGAGGATTATATGGTCTCTTATCTAAAATAGAGGGTGTTAGTTCGACATAGGCTTTTAAGAGCTACGATTGCAAATTGGTGTTTTAAGTCGTACTTGCAGTTATAGTTATTAGACTTATCCAAGTGGGAGACTGTTGGATTTAGTGCCTAAACCCATAGCTAGAATTGGTATGTACTTGACCCGATAGTAGCATGGTCCATTTGGGTTGCATGGCACCAGAATAATTTGTGAGGATGGACTTATGAAAAGAGGATATTTATGATTTTTTAAGTATATTATAAGTTCTAATATATTAATATGAAATCATATTATTTAATTAGTATTGATCAATAATAAATTTGGAATTAATTTTGTGATCAAAAGACACTAATTACATATAAGGGGTTGATTTGGTAAATCATTCATTCTTATGGTGTGGGCCAATGATCCATGATTCCTTATGTTAGGCTAAACCACTGTGACAAACCCATGGATGATCCAGGGAGGGTTAAACCCATGGATCATGAGGAATATGGAAGGTCATGCACATTAAGGTTTACATGGTGTAACCCTAGTTTTGCCACACTATATAAGAAACCCATGAGCTACTAAAATCGACACCCTAGTATTCTTGGAAGAGCCATAGCCGATTTTGAGTGCAAGTATTCTCTCTCAAGTCCTCCATTGTTGGTGGTGTTGTGTGAAGCATTTGAGGCATCACATTTAGGGTGCTAGGCTCTTGAAGGTCCTAGGAATCAAGCTACAAGAAAAGGTATGTGTTCTAACTAGATTTTTTATAGTAGTACCCTAGTTTGTATGCTAGTTAGGGAAATGCTTTGGAAAATCATTTTGCATGTATAATTAGAGAAATCATAGATCCAAAGCATTTAGGATTGTATGTGTACCTTAAGGTTGTTAGGATGCTCAACACCCTTCAGAAACATCAAGTGAATCATCCACATTGTAACGCCCGTGGATCAGGGCTAGTCAATTTAGAGACGATCAGCGTCAAAAATGACTTTTTGATAAAATATTATTTAGAATGAATAATCTTAACTAAGAATTTATGACTTGTCGAAGTTTCGCGACAAAACTGGCACGACACAGCGCGACATAAATAGTGAATTTACGATAGAGTGATATTTAGCCATAGTAATGTAAACGAAATTCGTAAAATACGTTAAACCGAGATCGTGCATGAAAAGAGCGTCTAAATCGGACTTCGTATGAGGAATTTCTGATTTTTCGAAGTTTCGAATTAGCAGTATGCAGCCCAAAGTTTGAATATGAGATCGATCGATATTTAGCCAAAACAATATAAACTAGAATTGAAGATCTCGTTGATAGTAGTCCAACGGTAAAAATACAGACGAAAATGGACGTCAGATGAAGGAGTTATGGATTTCTAACGGAGTTTTCTTGTCCAGGTCTACTAAAAGTGATATAATAAAAATAAAGTCAAAATTAACTGATGGAGTCTAAACGAGAGTTGTAGAGCATAATCTCACCTACGCATGAATAGAAGGAACGTCAAAAACAGAGCTAGGATGTGAAATAAATGAATTTATGAAGTTCGAAACACAAATTTCGAGGTTGTGTCAGAGCTCACAACATGAGGAGGGTCCTCACGGTGTGAGAAGAGACTCGAGACCATCCAGAGCAAGTGGACGAGTGACGAAGGCAGTGACGACTAAGCTTACGACGTGAGCACTTGAATCTCACGACGTGAGATTGGTAAATCGGCCCTATAAATAGAAATCGAGGGTCATCCGAATTTGGTTGCTCCATCTCTTCTCTCGCACACCTGATACCCTCTATAGCTATCTCGAAGTACCCCCGAAGCCCCTGTATAATCCCGACACCCAAGGCGAGTCCCGAAGCCCGAAGATCCTGAGAAATAGAGTTGTCGAGCCGAAAATCTGCCTGCAAGAAGTCCGGTTTCTGAGCAAACATTCTGTTATCACCAAAGAATTACTACTCGAAGAGCCGTAGTCTTGTCCGAGCATCGTCTAACATGTGTGTGTGTAGTTACTTTCTTCTAACACATAGATATGAAATATTTGCTATGAAGTATGTGCTATGTGTTTATACATTGTTTGTTTACTTGAGATGGATGTTGAATTAATGTTTTATACAGGTTTTAAAAGTTTTAAACTGTATATGTGTTTGCATCTACAAATATGTTGGGTAGAACATGGGTAGATGAAATAGTTGACAGGGAGACAAAATAATAAGTGTTTTTGAACTCAATGTGTTCATTAGGTATTATTGAGCTCTATGTGTTCACTTGGTGTTTTTGAACTCTATATGTTCGTTAGGTATTTTTTGAACTCTATGTGTTCACTTGGTGTTTGAACTCAATGTGTTCAATAGGTATTTTTGAAATCTATGTGTTCACTTGGTATTTTTGAACTTAATGTGTTCATTCGGTTTTTTTGAACTAAATGTGTTCACTTGGTGTTGTTGAACTGAGTGTGTTCAGTAAGTGTATTAGAGCTAAGTATTCACCAGATGTTTTGAATTAAGTGTTCACTAGGAGTGTTAGAACGAGGTGTTTGCAAAGTATGTTGAACTAAGTGTTAACCGGTCATAATTTGAGGACCTTGGCAGTGGTGGACTTTGTGTCAACTCCTTAGGTCAATCCTTAGGAATAAATGAATATAGGATAGTTCATTCTTAGGGTAAATCCTTAAGCAATAAAGGAGATAATGGGGATGGGTAATTTGGATTAATTGATTGATTGATTGATTGATTGATGATTGAATATAATAATTATATTATGGTGGGTCGAAAGCCCTATATGCTCACCAGACTCCCAAGCGTGACCCACTCAGTTTTCTTTGCATTAGAAGTAATGGCACAAGAGTATAAGTTGGTTGTCTTGACTAGAGATTTTGGGTTATGGACCAGTAGTTGTAAATAACTATTGTAAGGTTAAATTGTATTGTTTATGCTTTTTGGTCTATATGGGAACATGACATCCTGAGGTTTAATTATTTAATGAGAAGTATATTCTCTTTGAGAAATGTTTTGATAAAGTTTTATCATATTTTGTTTGTGAACAAATTTCGCAACTGTTTTCTTTAAAAGATTGCTCTGATTTTAAAACAAAGCGTAAACAAATCAGTCTTTTATGGCTTTCAAATTTGGGATGTCACAGTTGATATCAGAGCACTAGTTTAAGCGAAGTAGGAATTTGTAGGAAATTTCTAGACTTAAACTTAGAATACTAAGTAATGGTCATCAGGAGTGTGTCTAAAATATGTTAGATAGTACACCTAAATTGACACAATCACTAGTATACTTTAGGAAGGATGCCTAAAAAGCTTTTATGTGTTAAATATTATATGTTTGCCATATATGATGTTATTTGTTCGGATATATGGTCTGTTACCGACCAGATCTAGAAACCTTATGTGTTTACGATTCTAAGCATACGACTATGGTATTAGAACTAGCATGTAAATGTTTCAGAGTAATAAGGATGATTTGAACGTCTATCGAAATAGAGATCTAAATTCACCTTATTTGGTGTATAGATCAAAATTGGCAAGAACCATAATTGGAGCTGGAAACATGAGCAAAAACAGGAATCAACCACCTATGATCGAGCAAGTAGTTGTTGCAGCAGCAGCACCTGAGCCTATAACGATGGCTGGACTACAATTGATGATTCAAACAATGTTGGATCGTTAGATGGAGGAAACTAGACCCATGCTTCGGCATAATCGTGAAGAACTTTTAATACAAGTTGAAGAGCCCGAAGTGAATGGAAGCCGGTCGGAAGGAGGGAACTACAGTGGGATCGTTGATCAAGGTGATCCGCCAATGATTAGGAGAAACAACCAAGACGACGGGGTCAAAATAAATGAATGCAAGTACAAAGATTTTCTAACTTGCAAGCCATCGAATTTCACAGGAAAAGTAAATCCAATTGGAGTTATGGATTGAATATCGGAGACGGAGTTGGCCTTCATAACATGTGGTTGCAAGGGCATGCTACAAACCAGATATGCAGTGCGTCAGTTTAGAGGCAACGTTGTTCGCTGGTGGAACACACTAGGGAAAACCATAAGTCCCAACGAGCCACTACAACTGACTTGGGCAGAATTTTTGGTGCAATTCAAACGAAAGGTCTGCTCGGCCCAAGATCCACTAGAACCAGAGAACCAATTCCTGACATTAAAGAAGGACAACGTGTCCATTGATGAATACACCAATGCCTTCACATATAAGATGGAGTTTGCTCTGTGTATTGTCCTAGACGAGCTGGCAAAGATAGATAGGTATGCAAAGGGACTACCATGGGAGTACACAATGCCAGTACACCAGACACGTACCCTTGAGGCGGTCATCTGGGTTGCTAAGTCTATTGAAGAAATGATCAAGGGCAGAACCGCCAAGAAGGTTGATGTTGGTGAGAAAAGAAAGTTTGAGGGATCCCCAAGATCCGGCGAGAAGAGAAAATTCTCAAAGTCTGGTTCGAAAAAGTTTGAAGGAGGAAGAGATGAAGAAAGATGTTGTGATAAGTGCAAGAGGAAACATTTGGGATGATGTGGCAAGGAGGTCACATGTTTCAAGTGTGGAAAGTCTGGTCACTACACCAATAAGTGTGCATCTAGTAAGAAACAGTGTTATGAGTGTAACGAAAAAGGGAATATCTCGATTAATTGCCCAAAGAAGAAAGCACCAGCAAAGCCAAAGGCATTCCACATGATCCTTGACGAAGTAGATGCCAATACGAGAAATCAAGGATGAAAACTTCGTACTAAGATATGGCTAGTATCTGGAAGTGTAGCCTATTAGAGGCATAATATAGGGTGAACTTGAACTTTTGTGTAATAGTTTCAAGAAATAATATAAACCCTAGTTTTGTTATATGATGTGTTGAATGATTATGTGATTTTCTTATATGGTGACTTGGGAACTGCAAGACAATACTTAGTACGAGTATGAGTAGGTGTGAATGGTAGTAGAGGCCTATACTACTGGAAGCACATAACTCTAACTGGATCAGGGAAAGTCACAAGGTTACCAAGAAGCTAGTGATTGGTCTCGTTTTATTCAAGTATGTCGTTACCATCGTTTCGGTAATAACTAATGAGATGATTGTTATTCCAACCCTAGTGGTCATATCAAATTGAGTCCGACTACAATGAGTTTGTTACGTGGTTCGTAGAACCAAGTTCGATGTAACATCTAACTTAAGTCAGAAGATTGAAATCAATGCGATCAATATCATCGCGCTCGTTGTTAAAGAAGCTTGTAGCTAGAAATGCTACATGCAAAATGTGATTATATCACATTAGAATTTGAAGGAAGGTATATTCCATTCTGGAATTTGATTATAAAAGACTTGAGTCTAAGCGTTGCAGCATATGATGAGAGATCATTAGGGCATGATCCATCGATCTGTTACAATAGATAAAGAAAAATACTTATCCTAAGAAGAAGAATGTGTACTCAATAAGGATTTATTTTGTAACTTGTAGGTTACAATTGAAAGTCCAACATAGTACGAAGAGCAGATGCAATATTTAGCGTCACGGTTATTACTTAGGATGAAAAGATAACGTATGGAATCATCATACAAGCCCTATTTCATTGATGATTCCGGGACGTAGTCATCCTAAGGGGGAGATAGTTGTAACGCCCGTAGATCAGGGCTAGTCAATTTAGAGACGATCAATGTCAAAAATTACTTTTTGATAAAAGATTATTTATAATGAATAATCTTAACTAAGTTGTAGTGGTCGTGACAAGGATTCTGGATATATAAAGAACGCCGAAATCCAAGTTATAACGAAAAAGTTATGACTTGTCGAAGTTTCGCGACAGAACCGGCACGACACATCGTGACATAAATAGTGAATTTACGATAGAGCGATATTTAGCCTTATTAATCTAAACGAAGGTTGTAGAATACATTAAACCGAGAGTGTGCATGAAAAGAACGTCTAAATCTTACTTCGTATGACGAAGTTATGATTTTTCGAAGTTTCGACTTATCAATATGCAACCCAATGGTAAAAAGACAGACTAAAACAAACGTCAGATGAAGGAGTTATGGATTTCTAACGAAGTTTTCCTGTCCCATTCTACTAAAAATAATTTTATAAAATAAATTCAAAATAAGCCGACGGATTCTAAATGAGAGTTGTAGAGCATAATCTCACATACGCGTGGATATAAACAACATCAAAAACGGAGCTCGTATACAAAAGAGATGAATTTCTGAAGTTCGAAAAACAAATTTCGAGGCTGTGTCAGAGCTCACGACGTGAGCAGGGTCCTCACGACGTGAGTAGAGACTGGAGACCCTCCAGAGAAAGTGGACGAGTGACGAACGCAGTGACGACTAAGCTCACGACGTGAGCACTTGAATCTACCGACGTGAGATTGGTAAATCGGCCCTATAAATAGAAATCGAGCGTCAGCCAAATTTGGTTGCTCCATCTCTTCTATCGCACACCCGATACCCTCTATAGCTATCTCGAAGTACCCCTAAAGTCCCGGTATCCTCCGGACACCCGAAGCGAGTCCTGAAGCCCCGAAAATCCTGAGAAATAGAGTTGTCGAGCCGAAACTCTACCTGCAAGAAGTCCAGTTTCTGAGAAAACATTCCGGTTTCACCGAAGAATAAGTACTTGAGGAGTCGTAGTGTTGTCCGAGCATCGTCTAATCAAGTGAGTGTGTAGTTACTTTCTTCTAACACCTAGATATGAAGTATTTGCTATAAAGTACGTGCTATGTGTTTATACATTGTTTGCTTACTTGAGATGGATGTTAAATTAATGTTTTATACAGGTTTTAAAAATTTTAAACTGTATATGCGTTTGCATCTACAAATATGTTGGGTAGAACATGGGTAGATGAAATAGTTGACGAGAGAGGAAATAATAAGTGTTTTTAAACTCAACGTGTTCATTAGGTATTTTAGAACTCTATGTGTTCACTTGGTGTTTTTGAACTCTATGTGTTCACTTGGTGTTTGAACTCAATATGTTCATTAGGTATTTTTGAACTTTATGTGTTCACTTGGTATTTTTGAATTTAATGTGTTCGTTAGGTATTTTTGAACTAGATGTGTTCACTTGGTGTTGTTAAACTGAGTGTGTTCATTAAGTGTATTAGAACTAAGTATTTACCAAATGTTTTGAATTAAGTGTTCAGTAGGAGTGTTAGAACTAGGTTTTCGCTAAGTATGTGGAACTAAGTGTTTACCGGATGTAATTTGAGGATGTTGGCAGTGGTGGACTTTGTGTCAATTTCTTAGGTCAATCCTTAGGACTAAATGAATAAAGGATAGTTGATTCTTAGGGTAAATCCTTAGGAAATAAAGGAGATAATGGGGATGGGTAATTTGGATTAATTGATTGATTGATTGATTGATGATTGGATATAATATTATATTATTCTGGGTCGAAAACCATATATGCTCACTAGGCTCCCAAGCCTGACCCACTCAGTTTTCTTTGCATTACAGGTAATGGCACAAAAGTATATGTTGGTTGTCTTGACGAGAGATTTTAGGTTATGGACCAGTAATTGTAATAACTGTTGTAAGGTTAAATTGTACTGTTTATGTTTTTTGGTCTGTATCGGAACATGAAATCCCGAGGCTTAATTATTTAATGAAAAGTACATTCACTTTGAGAAATGTTTTGATAAAGTTTTATCATATTTTGTTTGGGAACAAATTCAGCAACTGTTTTCTTTAAAAGATTACTCAAATTTTAAAATAAGGCATAAACAAATCGGTCTTTTCTGGCCGTGAAATTTGGGATGTCACACACATGCTTATGCAATGCATCATGTGAAGCCTTTGGGATAGAAGTTGGTTCTTCTGAGACTTGCGATTCAAGGACATTGCTTTTCTTCTCTTTCTTTTAAACTATTCTCAAATTTCTGTGAGTAGTCAGTGTTTCTTTGTCAATCATGGATCAAATGTTTATTGGGTGGTAGTGTGTTACATTGGATGGTGGAGCCATCTACAAAGTTTTAACAAAGTCTTATTTAGTATTTAATTCTTTAAAAGCAATACCCTTTTGTTTCCAAAACTTTATTAATTTAAAGTCTAGGATCTAAGTTACAAATTAAATAAATGGTTAGGAGACCTTTATCCCACTTATTGAATTTTAACAAGGTAAGTAGCTTTTATTAACTATAGAATTTGTAATTCCTAAATGTATAAGACCATTAATAAACAGTTTGTTAATTTTACATGTCTGTTCTCATTTATGTCTTGGAACAGTCTTGTGTATGTGACCTTTATCACAAGAGGTTTCCAATCAAGTCATCCAAGTAGAGAAACTTGTATAACTGACCTATAACTTGGTTATAGAAATCACAAAAATACCTTGGCCACCAAAAAATAACAGAAGTAGAGAAACTTGTATAACTGGCCTATAACTTGTTAATTTTAAATGGTGTGCAAATGTTCTTAAAGTTGATTGGCATAGACTTGCCTTTTAAAAAGGGATTTGGATGTTTTAATATTCTATTTTAAAACATGTGATTTCATGATAATTGCATGCATCCAATTAACCATGGTATCAATTTTAAAAAATCACTTTTAAGGTTCAAATATAAAACCCGGTTTTATATTTTGAAGCAGTTCTATTTTAATGATATTTTCCAATATTATGTTTTTAATGATATTTTCCAATATTAAGTTTGAGTTTGAGCCATGTAGAACCTTATTATATTACTTAATAAAACTTCCTTTTATTATTAATATGTTGGAGTTTGAATAAGTCATAAAATCACCACTTTAGATTTATAATTTTATAATTTTAAAACTTTTCGTTATTAACGATTTAATAAAACCGGTTTTTATTTTAAGGTTATAACTTGTATCATCTCATGTTCATATTTTTCAAATTGGAAAACAAACTCCATGTGATGTTTATTTTGTGTTGGCTCAAAAAAAATGTTAAGTCCTTCCTATGGGACAAAGGGACCAAATATTACAATTTGTTCTTCATGTGATCTTCAAGTTCCCACTTTCAATAACATCTAACTTTGTTGCAACTTTATAAAAACATTATAAAGTTTATGAACTTTTATAAAATCGTTATGGCTTTCTCTTGATTTCTTCAAAAGCAGCATCCATCCTAATCTTGTTAGATGTTTCCTAAAATAATGTAGTGTAAAACTAATTTATCACATAAAAATAAAAAGAATAAAAACTAGCTACATTTATTACATACTTTATGAATAAAAGAATATTACAAACAAGTTTTTACCAAATCAGATAAACAACAACACAAATGGTGCAAAGCTTGTTTATGCACTCTAAAATACATATAAACATAAAATAATTTTTTTTCTAAGACAATTTTAAGTGACAAAAGTACTTAAAAGTTTTTGTCGCATAAAAAATAACAATTAAGAAGTTGTAAAAGAAAATATGTGTAAACTTGTTTTTTAAACAAGACCAAGTTATCCAGATTCTCCAAAAAACTAAGATTTCCAAAAATAATAAAATTTAACCAAACTTGAAAGGTGGCTCGTGATACCAATTGTTGGATTTTTGTTCAAAATTAGTTTCAAAACCTCATAAATATGGTAAATGGAAAACTTGAATTTTTAAACAATTATAAACAAGTTACAACCCAACAAGGATCATCTTGCAAGTAATGGAAAGAAAACGGCAACTATAGAAGAGTAAAATAAAAAAAAAAAAAAAAAAAAACCTTTGTTTTCTTCGGAACGGGTGGCCTTAAAGTTTGGTCAAAAATCGAAGGAACTCGACGAGTCACCCCGATGACTCGGTGAGTTGGAATGTGCTTCAAGGAACTCGGCGAGTAGCCGAGGGTACTCGGCGAGTTGGGGGTCAACATGGACTGTTGACCTTGACTGAGGACTTTGACTTTGACCAGGGGTTGACTAGTGGGTTATGGAGTACCTTATAAGGTCAAGGACTTATGAGTATATTGTACTATGATCATAGGTGGTGGAGCATGTGTCAAGTGATCCGAGAGTTAAAGTTTATCTTCTGAGTCGACATCTGCAAGGTGAGTTGTAACGACCCGTTTCCGGTATGTTAATTAATTTGTTTTGGGCTAAGTTTTCAAGAGGGACTCGGCGAGTTCTAGCCTGACTCGCCGAGTCGGGTCGCGCATCTTGGGCACGCGGGAGCCGGCGACTCGACGAGTCCATATCCTGGACTCGGCGAGTCCATCCGTCTGGGTAAAACCCTAACTCCCCGGGTTTGCTCACTATTTAAACCCCATTATAGCCTCCATCCCGTCACTTCCCTCTGTTAGCACTGTGAGAAACCCTAAACCTTCCTCTTGTGAGCTTATAGTGATTTTATTCCATTTTGGTGAAGGAGTGAAGAAGAAGAAGAAGAAGGAAGCAAGGAAACGAGTTCTAGTGCCAAGATCCAAGGTCAAGGGTGAACTTATTCAGGTATTTTCGGAGCCCCCTTCTGGTTTCATGCTTAAACTTCCCTTAGAGCTCTTTTAAGGGCTATTTGATGCTTGTTCCAAACTCTATGCTTGCTTGATTGTATTATTAAGCCGAAACACCTATGGATCTGAGTGTTGGGGTGTTAAAGAGTCCAGATCCACTGTCTTTTTGGGGTTACATTGCTTATTAGCCATGGATCTACCCTTATTATGCATATTTTAGCCTTATTTCCCTCATTCATGTAGTTGTGCACGTAAAGTTGGAAACTTTACGTGGTAAAACAGCTTGATGGACCTAGATCTATCTTTTGCATGTGTTGGATTCAAGAGAAATCGAGTAAAAATATGTTGCATGGCGGCGACTCGGCGAGTCGGAAGAACGACTCGACGAGTCACGTCGCGGGTCCCGAGTTCTCCAGTTTCTTCAGTGTCGAGTGGACTAGGTGAGTTAGGGAGTGGACTCAGCGAGTTAAGAGTAGACTCAGTAATGGAGGGACTCGGCGAGTTGTTCATACAACTCGGCGAGTCCAAGGCAATCTCCTTAAGGATTAAGAACAACTCGTCGAGTCTGTTCATCTGACTCGGCGAGTCGGATGAAGATCATCTGAGTTCTTGGATCCAGAGGGTACCCGTCGAGTCGATGCCACACTCGACGAGTAACAGCATGTAAGAGTTGAACGGGGAATCTAGGACTCGGCGAGTCGGGTATCCCGACTCGGCGAGTCAGCCCTGAGTGAGTCAACTTTGACCAAGGGTAAAAGGGTCATTTTACCCTGGGTATAGTGCTAGTGATTGATTGAGTGTGTTTATGGATTTGTAGCCGAGGAGATTCAGGAGCAGCAGCCGTTAGCTTTCCGAGCCACACACTCATCCGCTAGCTTACGAGGTGAGTCTCCTTTCTGTAGGAACGGGTCTATGGTCACAATGCCGGCCCGTCCAGTTAATAGTAGTTTCCGGACTTCGGCCCGATGTAGTAGTTCGTATGTTTGATGCCTTCGTGGTTCAGACACGTTTTATATGCTATGTGTATGTGTTTGTGTTCCGGGCCCCGGCCCGATGCAGTATGCAATATAAATGGTTATGATATGCTATCCTATGTGCAGTCAGTTACGGACCTCGGTCCGATGCAGGGGACACGGTCCCAGCCAGTTCCGGACTTCGGTCCGATGCAGTCAGTTCCGGACTTCGGTCCGATGCAGTTAGTTCCGGACTTCGGTCCGATGCAGGGGACAAGGTCCCAGTCAGTTCCGGACTTCGGTCCGATGCAGTTTCCGGGCTTCGGCCCGATGCAGTGGGCAAGGCCCAATATGTGTTTATGTGTTACTGCATGGATGTGGTAGTTTGGGGGAGCTCACTAAGCTTCGTGCTTACAGTTTCAGTTTTGGTTTCAGGTACTTCCGCAAGCAAAGGGAAGAGCTCTGGATGACGGCATCGCACACACCACCGCCTCAGCTTTAGCCTGGGATTGATTTAGATGTTTGATCTGATGTAGCATGATACAGTTTTCCGCACAGTATTTTACTATGTTCTGGAATACAGCACGTATGGTTTTATTACATGATGCTCTGATTGCAGTTTTGATTATATTAAAAACAAAAATTTTTGGGTCGTATTTTGGGTTGTTTCAAGTTGGTATCAGAGCCCTGGTTTGAGGGATTCGGATACACTCTCGGGTGCATCGGAACTCAAACTAAGGGGAAATAAAAGATTTTTAATAAAATGTTTTTACAAAAGAATTTTGAAAACACTTAGGAGGAAAAAGAATTGTTTTAAGAAAGAGGTGTGTGCATGCGGTCAACCGAGCTCAAGTAAGTACTCCCAAATTACCCATACAAGTTATTTGTTCAATTTCAGTTTAGTAGAACAGCATGCTAGAATAGGACTAAGGGTGTAGGAGGATGCCTTATGTGCCTGCTTATGTGTTACAGCTCTATGAATATTGCATGCTAGAATTGAGTAGACATCAGTAGGATAGCCTGTTTAGGTTATGCCTGATAGCGTGAGCTTAGCATCCTATGATAGTGCAATTTCTTGTTATAAGAATAGCTTGCGTGAGTCTGTTTCCCCTTGTCCGAATGCTGCTTGCTTTGTGCTTAGTGGGATTCGAGTAATGGGAGTTAACCATTAGGTGGACACGTCACACCACATGTAATCAGGTTTGAATAATCCCAGAGTGCTGGAACTGGCCCTACTGCGCAGCTCTTGTTTGAGTCCAACCGTTGTAGGGACGGATCTTTTACTTGAAGGATTATCCGATCCTCATCACATGTGATGGTGTTCAGGTGATGGCTAACTGGCAGTGCAATGAGACCTACAGCAGCTGAGGACCAGTCGTATTGAGCTCGAGTTTTCTCTAGGGCAAGCCTAGGGTGAGGGTAGCAGAAAATAGCAGCGGTAGAAGTGACTTGGGGAAGTCGAGGCAGTTCTTGAGGAAAGTACGGATAGATGTGGAAGGTAGTAGGGGCCCATACTACTGGAAACAGAGGATCCGTACTCGAATCAAGGAAGGCCAAGATTAGACCAGGAAGCTAATAGTCGTATTATGATCCCTTGAAATATTTCTATGTTCTGATGTTGTTATGATATGTTTCAGAATGGTAGTTTTGCGTCCGAGGCCAGCAGCCGGCAGTTCAGATGCCGAAGGAGGATCAGGATCGGGATCCGACCCGGAGGTCGGACGGATGGATGAGCAGACCAGAGAGTTCCTTTCTTCTGAGATTACTCGCATCATACTTGAGCAGACTCCTGTGATCTTCGGTTCGATCAAGGAGGGCATTTTGGAGATGATGGATGAGAGACTGAGTACCTTCCGTACTGAGATGGCGGCCATGATGGGGTCGCGCACACTCACTTTCAGGGAGTTCAGGGCGTGCGGGGCTCCTGACTATCACGGGGCACGGGACCCCATAGCGAGTACCAGGTGGTTGGCGGATGTGGCCAACGCATTCCGCACTAGCAGATGTCCCGAGGGGGACAAGGTCAGACTGGCGTCCTGTCTCCTGAAGGACAGGGCACGTGACTGGTGGGAGGAGGTAGGACATACCGTCGGGGAGGATGCGGCATTGGATGCCATGACCTGGGCAGATTTTTCTACCAGGTTCAGAGCGGAGTTCGCACCGGTCATTGAGGTGCAACAGTTAGCCAGGGAGTTCCAGGATCTTACCCAGACTACCGAGACAGTGGCGGAGATCACCGCAAAGTTCAGGGAGCGGGCCCTTCTTGTTCCTCAGTATGCAGCAGACGAGGAGATGAAGAAGGCCCGTTATCACGAGATGTTGCGGAGCGACATTCGTATGTTTGTGAGCCGGTCCAGTTGCAAAACACTGGACGACATGATTGCTAGAGCCAGAGAGAGGGAGATTGATCTCGAGATGGAGAGGAAGAGGAAACCGGAGGCGGTTTCGGGTGCAGGCAGTGTGGGCAAAAAGCCCAAGGTCTCAGATCACAGACCTAGGAGTCAGCAGAGCCACGGTCGATGTGGCAAGTGTGGGAGATTGCACGAGGGAGCGTGCAAGGCAGGGAGTTCCGGCTGCTACAAGTGCGGTCGGATTGGGCATTTGAGTAGGGATTGTACGGCCCCTGCCACTACGGTTACAGCATCGGATCTGATCTGCTTTCAGTGCAATCAGAGGGGACACAAAAGGTCCCAGTGTCCCAGTTTAGCTGCAGCAGGGAAGGTGCATGCACCCGCCCCTGCTACCTTGAGGATCACGGATGGCCGTCAGGGCCGAGCTGATGCGCCGATGGCGAAGAGCAGGGCATTTCAGATGATAGCAGAGGAGGCGCGAGCGACTCCTGATGTGGTGACGGGTATGTATCTTCCCTTTTATCTCTTTATTATTGTTGATTAAATGTTGCTTATGGTTGTATGTTTTATTCAGGGTCGTTCTCTGTGAACGGCATTTCTACTTTGGTATTATTCGATTCGGGGGCTACCCGATCATTCGTATCTCTTGCGCTTAGCAAGAGGTTCAGTAGAGCTCCAGGGAAACCGGATTGTCCATTAGAGGTGGAGATAGCAGATGATAGGACCGTGAGGGTCGACAAAGTATATAGAGGGTGTTCCCTTCAGATATTTGAGGAGCAGTTTTCAGTGGATTTGGTTCCGATTCCCCTGCGCGGGAATAAAGTTATCGTGGGAATGGATTGGCTAAGCCCCAACGGGGCGGTGATTGACTGTGAGCTTCAGCTAGTGAGGGTTCGCTCTCCCAGTGGGGGAGAGATAGTGGTTCAGGGCGAGAGGCCCCAACGAGGATTGACCTTCTGCTCGGCCGCTAGGGCGAGGCGCTACGTTCAGCAGGGTTGCGCCGGTTATGTAGCCTACGTCTTGGATGCCCGGGATAAGGGCAAGACGACGATCGATGATGTTCCTATTGTTCGAGATTACCCGGATGTGTTTCCCGAGGATTTGCCGGGGATACCTCCTGAGAGGCAGGTTGAGTTCAGGATCGACCTGGTTCCTGGTGCGGCTCCGATAGCCAAAGCACCATATCGACTTGCTCCCCCTGAGATGCAGGAGTTGTCTACACAGCTTCAGGAGCTGTTAGACAAGGGTTTCATTCGACCGAGCAGTTCGCCTTGGGGGGCGCCGATCTTATTTGTGAGGAAGAAAGACGGGTCGCATCGGATGTGTATTGACTACCGGGAGTTGAACAAGGTAACGGTGAAGAACCGTTACCCACTTCCGAGGATAGATGATTTGTTCGATCAGCTCCAGGGAGCGTCTTGGTTCTCCAAGATCGACCTACGCTCCGGTTACCACCAGATGAGGGTCAGGGACGAGGATGTACAGAAGACTGCTTTCAGGACCCGGTATGGTCATTATGAGTTTGTGGTGATGCCATTTGGGCTCACCAATGCCCCAGCCGCGTTCATGGATCTCATGAACCGCGTGTGTAGACCGATGCTGGATCGGTCAGTGATAGTGTTCATCGATGACATCTTGGTGTATTCCAAGACGCAGGAACAGCACGAGGAGCACCTGCGGGAGGTGTTGGAGACTTTGAGGAGGGAGAGACTGTTTGCTAAGTTCTCCAAGTGCGAGTTCTGGTTACGCGAGGTGCAGTTTCTTGGGCACCTCGTTAATCAGAAGGGTATTTTGGTTGACCCGGCCAAGATTGAGGCCGTGATGCAGTGGGAGGTCCCGAGGTCTCCATCTGAGATTCGGAGCTTCCTAGGATTGGCAGGGTATTATCGGAGATTTATTCAGGATTTCTCCAAGATAGCAGTGCCACTCACCCGACTAACCAAGAAGTCGGTAGTTTTTCGTTGGGGGCATGAGCAGCAGGCGGCGTTCGAGACTCTCAGGCAGAGATTGTGCGAGGCTCCGATCCTTACCTTGCCAGAGGGTGTTGAGGATTTCGTGGTCTATTGTGATGCTTCGATCACCGGTATGGGAGCAGTGTTGATGCAGCGAGGCCATGTGGTGGCTTATGCTTCGAGACAGTTGAAGCCTCACGAGGCTAATTATCCTACCCATGATTTGGAGCTGGGGGCAGTTGTATTTGCTCTCAAGATATGGAGGCATTACCTGTATGGGGTCCGCTGTACTATCTACACGGACCACAAGAGTTTACGATACCTTATGGATCAGCCGAGTTTGAATATGAGACAGAGGAGATGGCTGGACGTGCTGAAGGACTATGACTGTGAGATCCTGTATCATCCAGGGAAGGCCAACGTGGTGGCCGATGCCCTGAGCCGCAAGGTGTCGGCGGCCCCTATCAGGGATTTGTGTATGAGGATGACGGTAACCACTCCTCTGTTGGAGCGGATCAAGGAGGCTCAGATGGAGGGTCTCAAGGAGGAAAGGCAGAAGTGCGAGAGGATAGTGGGTCGAGTAGCTTCGTTCGACTACGACAGCCGGGGTTTGATGACGCTTCATGGTAGGGTGTGGGTACCGTACTGGGGCGGGGTACGGCAGATATTGATGGACGAGGCTCATAAGTCTCGATTTTCTATCCATCCAGGGGCGACGAAGATGTATCGAGATCTTCGACCTGATTATTGGTGGCCCTGCATGAAGCGGGACGTCGCTTGGTACGTTGAGAGGTGCTTGACCTGCCGGAAGGTCAAGGCGGAGCACCAGAGACCTCATGGCAAGATGCAGCCGTTGGATATTCCCGTGTGGAAATGGGAGGACATCACCATGGATTTTATCACCAAACTTCCCAGGACCGCACGTGGAGTAGATTCGATATGGGTAGTGGTGGATCGGTTGACGAAGAGTGCCCATTTTATTCCGATCCAGGAGAGTATATCGGCGGAAAGGTTAGCTGATATCTATGTGCGAGAGATTGTGGCACGTCATGGAGTGCCGGTATCGGTGGTGTCAGACCGAGATGTTCGCTTCACGTCCAGATTTTGGAAGCGGTTTCACGACGAGATGGGTACTCGTCTCCATTTCAGCACCGCTTTCCATCCTCAGACTGACGGGCAGAGTGAGAGGACGATTCAGACTCTCGAGGACATGCTTAGGGCATGTGTTCTGGATTTCGGGGGCTGTTGGGATACGTATCTTCCCTTAGCGGAATTCTCGTATAACAACAGCTATCATGCGAGCATTGATCGACCTCCTTTCGAGATGTTATATGGCAGGAAGTGCAGGACCCCGATTTGTTGGGGCGAGGTCGGTCAGCGGGTCATGGGGAGCACCGAAGTGGTGCTCAAGACAACGGAGCTGATCCAGCAGGTCCGTAGTAGACTGCAGACTGCGCAGAGTCGGCAGAAGAGCTACGCCGACAGGAGGCGTTCAGACTTGGAGTTCCAGGTGGGAGACATGGTTCTACTGAAAGTCTCACCTTGGAAAGGTGTCATCAGGTTCCGGAAGAGGGGCAAATTGGGCCCCAGGATTATTGGTCCTTTCAGGGTTTCGGCCCGGGTGGGTCGGGTTGCTTATCGGTTAGATCTTCCGGAGGAGCTCAGTTTGATACACAACACCTTCCACGTGTCGCAGTTGAGGAAGTGTTTAGTGGACGAGACAGCGGTCGTTCCTTTGGAGGATATCCAGGTCGATAGCGGCTTGAATTATATCGAGAGACCGATAGCAATTTTGGAGCGAAAGACCAAGACCTTGAGGAACAAGGTAATTCAGCTGGTAAAAGTGCAGTGGCAGCATCGGAAGGGGTCTGAATGGACATGGGAGGCTGAAGAAGAAATGAGAACGCACTACCCAGAGTTATTCGCAGATCCAGCCGCAGCAGACTTCGAGGACGAAGTCTGAAACAAGTGGGGGAGAATTGTAACGACCCGTTTCCGGTATGTTAATTAATTTGTTTTGGGCTAAGTTTTCAAGAGGGACTCGGCGAGTTCTAGCCTGACTCGCCGAGTCGGGTCGCGCATCTTGGGCACGCGGGAGCCGGCGACTCGACGAGTCCATATCCTGGACTCGGCGAGTCCATCCGTCTGGGTAAAACCCTAACTCCCCGGGTTTGCTCACTATTTAAACCCCATTATAGCCTCCATCCCGTCACTTCCCTCTGTTAGCACTGTGATAAACCCTAAACCTTCCTCTTGTGAGCTTATAGTGATTTTATTCCATTTTGGTGAAGGAGTGAAGAAGAAGAAGAAGAAGGAAGCAAGGAAACGAGTTCTAGTGCCAAGATCCAAGGTCAAGGGTGAACTTATTCAGGTATTTTCGGAGCCCCCTTCTGGTTTCATGCTTAAACTTCCCTTAGAGCTCTTTTAAGGGCTATTTGATGCTTGTTCCAAACTCTATGCTTGCTTGATTGTATTATTAAGCCGAAACACCTATGGATCTGAGTGTTGGGGTGTTAAAGAGTCCAGATCCACTGTCTTTTTGGGGTTACATTGCTTATTAGCCATGGATCTACCCTTATTATGCATATTTTAGCCTTATTTCCCTCATTCATGTAGTTGTGCACGTAAAGTTGGAAACTTTACGTGGTAAAACAGCTTGATGGACCTAGATCTATCTTTTGCATGTGTTGGATTCAAGAGAAATCGAGTAAAAATATGTTGCATGGCGGCGACTCGGCGAGTCGGAAGAACGACTCGACGAGTCACGTCGCGGGTCCCGAGTTCTCCAGTTTCTTCAGTGTCGAGTGGACTAGGTGAGTTAGGGAGTGGACTCAGCGAGTTAAGAGTAGACTCAGTAATGGAGGGACTCGGCGAGTTGTTCATACAACTCGGCGAGTCCAAGGCAATCTCCTTAAGGATTAAGAACAACTCGTCGAGTCTGTTCATCTGACTCGGCGAGTCGGATGAAGATCATCTGAGTTCTTGGATCCAGAGGGTACCCGTCGAGTCGATGCCACACTCGACGAGTAACAGCATGTAAGAGTTGAACGGGGAATCTAGGACTCGGCGAGTCGGGTATCCCGACTCGGCGAGTCAGCCCTGAGTGAGTCAACTTTGACCAAGGGTAAAAGGGTCATTTTACCCTGGGTATAGTGCTAGTGATTGATTGAGTGTGTTTATGGATTTGTAGCCGAGGAGATTCAGGAGCAGCAGTCGTTAGCTTTCCGAGCCACACACTCATCCGCTAGCTTACGAGGTGAGTCTCCTTTCTGTAGGAACGGGTCTAAGGTCACAATGCCGGCCCGTCCAGTTAATAGTAGTTTCCGGACTTCGGCCCGATGTAGTAGTTCGTATGTTTGATGCCTTCGTGGTTCAGACACGTTTTATATGCTATGTGTATGTGTTTGTGTTCCGGGCCCCGGCCCGATGCAGTATGCAATATAAATGGTTATGATATGCTATCCTATGTGCAGTCAGTTCCGGACCTCGGTCCGATGCAGGGGACACGGTCCCAGCCAGTTCCGGACTTCGGTCCGATGCAGTCAGTTCCGGACTTCGGTCCGATGCAGTTAGTTCCGGACTTCGGTCCGATGCAGGGGACAAGGTCCCAGTTAGTTCCGGACTTCGGTCCGATGCAGTTTCCGGGCTTCGGCCCGATGCAGTGGGCAAGGCCCAATATGTGTTTATGTGTTACTGCATGGATGTGGTAGTTTGGGGGAGCTCACTAAGCTTCGTGCTTACAGTTTCAGTTTTGGTTTCAGGTACTTCCGCAAGCAAAGGGAAGAGCTCTGGATGACGGCATCGCACACACCACCGCCTCAGCTTTAGCCTGGGATTGATTTAGATGTTTGATCTGATGTAGCATGATACAGTTTTCCGCACAGTATTTTACTATGTTCTGGAATACAGCACGTATGGTTTTATTACATGATGCTCTGATTGCAGTTTTGATTATATTAAAAACAAAAATTTTTGGGCCGTATTTTGGGTTGTTTCATGAGTTATCCTCACTATATCGATAGGGTCTACAGCACCAAGGTTGGCGCTTTAGTTGTTATTGTTATGGTATGCTACATGTGGTTATGATCTATTAGATCGGAATCAGGTTAGACAGTATGTTATGCTCTTATGATCCGTAAGGATTGGTATGTTAGTGACCTGCTAGGTCGGTAATCTAGCGATGGGAGAATTCTATGATTTATGATTAGTGAGATAGACATGTTTGATGATTGTATATGCCAATATATTATAGTTATGTGCACATGATTATTTGATTGTTGGTTGGGTTGAGGCGGTCCTGCTTTGTGCTGAAGGCCAACATACCCTATGAGCGATCCGGGGAGACTGCAGGCCCACGTGGCGGACCAGTCATGCTAAAGGCTCGGGATAGATTTAGATAGACTATAGGCCCAGTAGGGCAGTGTGGTCAGGCCGATGGCCCAGTATGCATGTTGATTGATTGAGTGATTGAGTGATTGATTGTCACTGATATGGCTTTGTCTCTGTGGTATTGGTATTTTGGGGGTAGCTCACTAAGCCCTCGGGCTTACAGTTTTCAATTTATTGTTTTAGGTACTTCAGGAGATCATGGCAAGGCGAAGGCGTGATTGTACCGCTCCTCATCCTTATGATATGATTTTGGGATACTCTAATGGATATTGATTTTAAAACATTTTTGTAAGCAACACTATTTCATTTTTATTTATGATTGAAAAGTTTAAATTTGGCGTAAAATTTATGGATGCTACAGACAGTGCACACCAAAATGCGATGGGCAATGCGGAGGCACGGGTGACTGATGGAGGTTGCTTTATCCCGGCCAGCACATGAAAAATACCCCCGGTGATTTCCGTCCAAAAGGTCTCATGGTTGAACTCGGCAGGCAAGACGTCAAAAACCGTGGATGTGTTCGAGGAAGGTAAGCCCAAGATGTCGTTTATCGTTGCAAAATCAATATACCTTCGGTCCCCCAGAATCTAGAATGCCGCTTTTCTCTTTTCACTATCGAACCCGCAATCGGAAAGAACAATTGGGTGACCCCCTCAAGAACCCCAAACGAAGTGAGCGTGGATTTGCACACAAACTTCGTGGATGCAATCTTTCTAGGCAGGCTTTTCAGGTTGTTTTTGGCCCCCTTGGCATCCCGAAATCTTGGAATGTCCTACGCATCAATTTGATTTCTAGCTGGGGCTTTGCACCGGGCGGCAGTCGGGCGCTTCCTAGATGTGGACATGGTCTACCTGCACGAAAAAAATAACCAATACACGAACCACAATTCCAACAAATGATATTTCAATCCAAATCACCAACCGACTCCCTATAGACTTTGAAAGAAATGTAAAAATCAAAGCATGAAATAATTCCTAGACTCATTTGATGCAATAGCACATGAATTGTTGTTCTGAGACATGCTGATTGTTCAATTAAAATGAAGGAAAGACAGTACCCGTTTTTGTTGAAAGTTCAAAATTTGCGCGCGAAAATTTGAGATTTAAAAATCTTGCAACTCTCTACCCCAAGCTTTAAGTTTTGTTCAATATCCCATGAGGAGAACTTTACCGCGAAAATCCGAGGAATCTGGCAATGGCTTGAAATTCCGTCGAAATTTTCCGGCAAGCTTTGAGAGATATTTTTGGTGGGGTTTGTAGCCTTGTCCAAGAGGAGCACAATGGTGGTGTCGGAATTGCGAGAGGTGGCCGGAGTTAGCCGGAAAATGGTCGGAAAGTGGCGGTTAAGTGGTGGTGGCACCCGGAATTCCGGCCACAGATCGAACAGGATTTTAGGTGGGGTTACTAGAGCACAGAAATTGGTGAAGAATGGCGGTGGTATCACGAAATTTTGACCGACGGTTTGACGGGAAACTGAGTTTTAGTGGTTGAGATGGAGGTGCTCTAATGGAGGTTAAGGGAAAGGAAGAAGAAGAAGTGGGAAGGAAAAAGGGCCGACTGGAGTATGATTGGGGTTAAGTTGCGGTCAAACCTGGTCAAAAGGATAGTCAACGCTGGTCAACAACTCATGCAGACGCGGACGCGAGTACACGCGGTCCGCGTGTATTACCCTGAAGCTATTCTGTCTTGCGTTATGTTCATGTGGTCGATCTTGGAAGTAGTACGCGGTCCGTTTTAATAAACCATGCGGACGGACTTGTGATTACACGCGGTTCATGTGAATAGGCCTGAAGTTCTTTTGTTTTCTGATGATGGACGCGGACACTTTAGGGGACCACATGCGGACCATTTCTTTATTAACGCGAATGACCCTTGGAGTAGACGCGGTCCGCGTGGATTTTTTTGCAATTTTTTCTCAATTTTTGGTCTTTGACCAATTTGAACACCGGGCCTTAAAATCCAACACTCTTTTACTGCAAGAAGGAAGAAGAAGAGATGTTAAATGCAAAAAGGATCTATCTACGACATTTATTTGGAACTAGAAAAGATGAAAACTTTAAGTTTTCTAAAAATGCCCTTCTTTAACGTCTTTGGCGAGACGTGCTTCCCTTACGATTTCAGTACACCGGGGCATCTAATTGGATGACATGTAACACATTTGCGTTAAAACCTTCATAGAAAGGTTTCAAACGATGCCCATTGACTTTAAAGATTTGCCACGTTTCTTCACTTTGGATCTCAACCGCTCCGTGCTCATAGACTTTTAACACAACAAAATGGACCTATCCATCTTGAGCTCAACTTTCCAGGAAATAATTTCAATCACGAATGGTAAAGCAAAACCCTATGTCCCGTCTCGAAATGCTTGCAGGTAATGGACTTGTCTTGGAAAAGCTTTGTTCTCTCCTTGTAAATTCTTGAGTTTTCATAGGAGTCATTTCTCAACTCCTCCAACTCTTGAAGTTGAAGCTTCCTTTGCCTTCCCGCCTCATCAATATTTTAATTACATTGCTTGACCGCCGAAAATGCACAGTGCTCTAATTCCACGGGTAGATGACATGGCTTTCCAAAAACCAACCTAAAGGGCGACATTCCTATCGGGGTCTTGTAAGCGGTCTGATAGGCCTAAAGCCATCATCAAGCCTTAAACTCAAATCTTTCCTTGAGGGATTTACCGTTTTCTCAAGAATACTCTTCACCTCGCGATTCAAAACTTCTGCTTAACCGTTTGTTTGATTGTGGTAGGCAGTAGAGAGACGATGGGTCACATTCTACTTTTTCAGCAAGGCCTCCGTCATCTTATTGCAAATATGTGTCCCTCTATCACTAGTCAAATCCCTAGGCACACCAAACCTCACAAAAACATTAGATTTCAAAAACTCGATAACCATTTTGGCATCGTCCGATAGTGTAGCTTTGGCTTTAACCCACTTAGAAACATAGTCAACCGCGAGCAAGATGTAAATGTTGCAAACGAAACGGGGAATGGGCCCATGAAATCAATCCCCCATACATTAAAAACTTCATAAACAAGGATGGGATTTTGTGGCATTTGATTCTTTGGTGAAATGTTCCCCGTCCTTTGACACCGTTCACAACTTTTGCAAAACAAGTAACAATCGCGTGACATGGTTTTCCAAAATAGACCACACTCAAGGACCTTCCTCAAGGTCCGGCTAGGTCCGAAGTGTCCCCCACAAGAAAAGTCATGACAAAATTGTAAAATGGATTGATGCTCTTGTTGGGGCACACATCGCCAAATGATTTAATCGAGACAATGTTTCCACAAATAAGGCTCATCCCACACATAGTATTTTGCATCACTTTGGAGCTTGTCTTTTTGAGCACGTGAAAATATGTTGAGATACCTCTTTGTGACCAAAAAGTTAACCATATCGGCATACCAAGTAGTAGATTGAGTAAGGGAAAAGAGATGCTCATCCATAAACTAGTCCCACAAAGGGAGAGGAGTTTCATTTGAAGTGATCCGGCTTAGGTGATCAGCAATAAGATTCTCACATCCACTCTTGTCCCAGATTTCCAAATCAAATTCTTGAAATAATAAAATCCACCGGATGAGTCTAGGCTTTGCATCTTTCTTCGTCATCAAGTACTTAAGAGCTGCGTGATCCGAATACACAACTACCTTGGTACCAAGTAGATGTTGTCTAAATTTCTCCAAGGCGAACACTATGGCCATTAGCTCTTTCTCCGTAGTAGAGTAGTTGCTTTGCACATTGTCTAGTGTCCTCGATGCATAGTAGATCACATGGGAGGCTCGCCCATTCTTTTCACCCAAACCGGCGCCTATTGCATAGTTGCTTGCATCACACATGATCTCAAAGGGGAGATCCCAATTTGGTGCTTGCATGATGGGGGCGGACGTAAGCAACTCTTTGAGCTTATCGAAAGCCTCTTCGCACGCCTCATTGAACTCGAAATCAACATCCTTTTGCAAGAGTTGGCACATTGGTCTTGTTATCTTCGAAGAATCTTTGATTAATCTCCGGTAGAAACCTGCATGGCCCAAAAAAGAACGAACTTCCCGAACACCAGTCGGGTAAGGTAAGCTTTGAATAACATCCATCTAGGCCTTATCTACCTCAATTCCTTTCGTTTATTCAATGTGACCCAAAATGAGACCTTTACTCACCTTATCTACGAACCTTCATTGCGCCAACGTCGTGTAACCAGAGTCTCCGGGAAGGAGAGCGAACATCATGTGTATAGATATATACGAGACTGACACTCCCACACCCAGACTACTAGCTACAGTCTGCGTCGGTAAAACCCATGGGTGACATAATGCCACTACCTCTAATACCACTACCACTACGTGTGACCTGGAGGGTCATCGGATACTCTATCGTTGATCAGCATGGTTACATACGGGTTCACATTCACCCTTTCTTTTAGACTTTGCTAGCTGTATCGTTCACTCGATACTGTCTGGAGTCTGTATTTCTTTGTTTTAGACTTTGCTAGCAGTGTCGTTCATTTTATACTGTCTGGAGTCTGTGCTTCTTTTGTTAGACTGTGTCAGGCGTATCATTCATTCGATACTCTCCTGGAGTCTATGATTTCTTTTGCCTTAGTCAGCAGTATTACTGCTGAGGCACATGTTATTTTCCCTTAGTATTTTTACTAGTGATATTCTCATATTTTCTTTAAAGTCAATATTGTATTTTGGTAATGATAGTATTTCGGGGAAAATTACTCCTTAAAACGTAACTCTGTCGGGTCTTGGTAGAAGACTGCTTTTATTTAGAAAATATAGGATTTTTTGGGAAGGACCCTAACACACCATAGATTCTAAACTACTACCTTTCATAAAGTTATTTTGAATAAAAATGTGTATTTATACAAATGACACTAAATACTTGTAGACTCACCAGCATTATAAAAATGCTGATACTCGCTTTCAAAATAACTTGTATTCTCAGGTCAGCGATAGACAGGTACATCCCGGGAGCTTTTGTGAAGACCGCCTAGTACCGAGCTGCATCTATATTATTCCTTGTATTACTTTGATGTTGCTATGAAATGTAAACTATGTAAAATTTATTACTATTAATGCAATGGTTGTTGTACTTTGATTACTATGCATATGTTGTGATACTTGAGATGACGTCATCCACCCCAGAACGTTTCCGCCGTTCCGGTTTTGGGATGTGACAGATTAGTATCAGAGCATTGTTTATAGTGAGCTCAGTATATCAATTCATAAAAGATATACAACCTATAAATACATAGGGACAAAACACTCTGACCAAGAATTATACTTTAAATTATAACCATATTTTACCAAAGTATAAGAACATCCAGAATCTAAACCCCCGAACAAAGTATCACAAGAAGAACAACAATAAAAGTCTTCGGATGTTGAGCATTACAGTCAAACCTGGGCAGTTATGTAATCGTAAGCTGGAATAAATGTAACTTGATCAACTACATTTATTCGAGATGCAATGAACGTGTGCTTGGGAGTGATAGTGGTGTTGCAACAGGTCTGAAACTTACCAAATAGGAATGCTAGAGCCAAACATAAAGTTTAAAATACTATAGGAGTATTTTGGAATACTAAAAGACTCACATTAATCCCAGAAACATATTCAGAAGTTAGGAATCAAACAAGAAATTAAAATACCATAGGGGTATTTTAGGATCCATAGATAACCTTGTGTGAAGAACTAAAAAGATCCTTATTGATATACCTATGATAACAAAAGGCATACTTCCAAGGTTGTATATAATAAGGATCCCATAAACTAAGAATGTGTGGTTTCGCTCTACTTCCTTTTCCTTGTTGGGATGTGGATATAGAGTAGTATCACATATGCGAAGGCCTATCGGATCTAGGTTATATATAATTTGTGTACCCTATGTAATTTTAGCAGGACTCAATATGGATCACCCAGTGAAATGTTAATAATCTCTTAGGATTCTCTAGACATTTCCATTCTCGCACGAACCCTATAGAAGACCCTATCCACTTCAGTGTTCGACCGAAGAGTTGATTCAGACCCAGAAGAAGTTCATTGAGAAGATTTCCAGTTCGGAAATTAATGAACCAGGACGAGACTATTGAAACCCCCAAGTGCCTATACCTTTTAGGGACATCGGTGGGAAATCCGCCTGAACTTCCGAGATTTTCAGTCATCCATCATGAAGCGATGACACTCAGAGTCAGGATCGGAAGTAAGACGGAATAGAAATTCAATATGTCTTCACGAGAAGAGAACCCTAGGTAACTGCTCGAAGAAAACCAATGCCGATCCCAGTCAAGGATAAGAGGTAGACAGAGGGAGCCAGTACATGGAACCCGAGAAGTGTCTTTTCCTCGTATTAGTCGCGCTAATACACCCATAAAATAATACAATTTAGTGAGTTAGTGATTACACTACTCACACTATGTGTTAGGTAGATCGCCCTTCCAGTCGCAAGTAATACGATTAGATCGGATTTCAAAGCCTCGATTGAGGGTGCGTAGCCATAAGTTTTCATGAGCCCTTTTCTTCCGTGATCCTCGTTCCGAACTTCCCTCAAATCTTTCCAAGCTGGAGAGTGAAACTTTCCAGCATAAAGATAACTTAGTAGGAACGACCCCCATCTTATGGCTTTCCGATATTCTTACTCCTACCTTGATACCCGGACTGCATCATACGGATGTAGGTCGACACTCAGATAACCATTATCCGAGGCGCGAGAAAATTTATGCCTATTATAGTAAGGATAGATACGTCTAGAGTTAAACATCGTCTCTCATCAGCTTGTGTTCCTTTCCGTATAGGAAAACCATGCCTCCGAAGAAACGTAACCAATCCGTTGGCAAGAAACCGACTCTTCTATTCGATGAAGCTACTTTCCAAGCTGCAGTCTCGGCAGCCATAGCAGTTGTCATGGCTCATCTGAATGATAACAACGCCAAGGTTAGCAGGAGCCCTGTCGGGATTCCCGATCAAAGCAATGGACAGCAGCAACCAACACCTACGTACCCAGCCACCCAAGAACCTTAACCAGATCCACCGAAAAGGAAATTCAAGAGCAAAGAGGGAAGTACCTCAACTAAAGGACATTCCAAAAGGCAACAAGCTGAGGTAGTCAATACCCCTGTCAAGCCTTCCCTCCCGACTGCAAGAAGGCCATACCTAGGAAACCTTCCCCACTGCAGCAAGTGTAGCTACCATCATCATGGTATTGATGGGTTTTGAGCATTCTAACACTTCCTAAGTGTACATGCAACCCTAATAACCTTGGATCTATGTTTGTCTAATTATCATGCAAAGTTGAATTCCAAGGTTATATTCCTATCTAGCATACATGGGGAACAATTTTAACTTGAATCATAGATAGAATAACTTACCTTGTTGTTGCTTGTGTTCCTTGAAACCTTGTGAGCCTAGCACCCCAAGTGTGATGCCTCAAATGCTTCACACAACACCAAATGCTCTTGGAAAGACTCTTGAGATAACACACACTTCTCAAAATCGGCCAAGCCCTCTAGTTTCTTAGTGTATCACTTGTGTAGCCAATTTTGTGGAGAATGGGACTCTTATATAGTGTTGACACATCTAGGGTTACACCATGTAAACCCTAATGTGTCATGACTCTTCATTTCCATGACCCATGGGTTTGTAACTCCCATGGAGCATCCTATGGGTAGAACCCAACTTGATAATCCATGGAGCCTTTTAGCCCACCATACAAGATATGGATGATTTACATAATCAACCCATATATTTAATTAGTTATCCTTTGATCACTTAATTAATTCCAAATTAATTCTTTGATCAAACTAATCAAATAATATTATTAATATATTAGAACTTATAATATATTAATAATCTCCAAGTGTTATTTCTCTCATTTAGTCTATCCAATTGCATGGTGCCATGCAACCCAAATGGACCATGCCGGGTCGGGTCAAGTACAAGCCCGAAATAGTTATGGACTTAGACACCTTATCCAACAGGTATATGTTGAGAATTCTTTTGCGCTGGGTGCAACAAGAAAGGGCATACCGCTAGTACCTGCAGAACCCCGGTTGAGTTCATTACATCAACCACCAATGTGGCGACCAGTCCAATATGCCACCTATGTGGTGAGATTGGGCACTTCAAGAAGGACTGCCCAACTGAAAGAAACGACAAGGGCACAGGAGGAGTCTAACTCTAATGCCTAGGGAGAAGCATCAAGGAACCCGGTAGATTTTGGTACGTCTCTCAATCTCAGATAGCTAACCGAAAACATTAAAAGACTAATTCTAAATGTAATTACTCTCCCGTTAAGGCGAAAGACGCAGCACTATTGTAAGAATTCAAAATTTCATCAGGTAAAGCTATAATGGCTCGGTATATACGTTAAAGCCATGTATAATTAAGATGGATAGACCTCGAGTGAGTGATGCTGCCTTATTTCCTGTTCCTTGTTTGGTTGTGGATTTGGGGCGGAGTCGCTCAGTCAACAGTCCTTCCCACCTTAATTATACATGACTAGTGTATACTAGGTGATTATAGAGAGGCCTCGTGAGAATCCATACATGAAAAGTACATTATTCCAAAACCTCAGGACCCTCTATAGTTTCGTGTCGACTCTATCGGTCCAAGTATCCACAACAGTGATACACGGGACGAAACCTGAGACGCCAAGAACTTGTGTGCCCATTCGGCACATGGCCCTATCGACCCTCATTCTATTTCATGTCGATGTATGCCAGCATCGACGCCTCTATCAATTATGGTTCGACTTAGTACAACCATGTGTAAATTCCTAGTGATGTGTAAAAAGAACTTTCATCGTAGCCATTTCGGCGAATAAAGGTTCTTTCGAACCTAATAATAAAACCTAATGCGACCCGCCAGTCGTCTCTCTTATCTAAAACTTTCCGAAATACCCCTGAGTAGAGTATCGCGCGCTGTTAACCCACCCTTCCTTAGACAAATAGAACCCAAAGCGAAAGACACTGCAGGCATTTCAGAAGATGATAACCACCTGAAACCTACTCCATAGATCCCCCAGAAAGACCCTCAGCACCACACAACCAAGTTCGTGAACCAAGAGAAAGAACTCATACGATTAACGTACTACTACTGAGTATATGCAATAGAGTGGTATATAATTCAGATCAATAAGATTTAAGTTGTTTGCTTCCTCCCTACTCTCTATTCCTCATTGGGTTGTGGGTCTGGGGTGGGGTCGCACAACTGAACATCATGTCAACCTCAATTATATACGGCCTGCATACACCAAGTATTAGTGGTTAAGCCAAGTATGAGCTCTACCACGAACCTCATAGTAAAACCTATCATCCTATCCCATAGAATAGGAACTAAAGTCAAGAGAACCACTGCGGGTTGAGCTACTAAAATGACCGCAAATCCGAAATTTGTTGTCATCCCGGTTAAGCCAATATAGTAGCTAACACCCTCAGTGGGTAAATAAATCTGAGTTGTAAGAGTCAAGGACATTGACTGCGACCATCCATTCACGCTTAATCCCACAAATTAAGCATCTCAGCAGATATCCCGGAAACCTGGAAGCTGCGATAAGTTAAACTCTGAGAAGAATGGATGAGGAAATTTGAAGCTCCGAGTGACGGAACCCTATACTTCCTAGACTTAATCTATATCGAGGAAACTCGGAACCACCGGAAGAGTAGTTGCAGAAGATGCTCGCACTACTCAGGCACTTCGTCCACCCCGTCACCGGCGAGTAGTGCCTAGGACACTCCGCCTCCTCACGTGGTAGAAGTCACCGTTACCCTGTAGACGGTAGACTGCATTCTCCGAAGTGAATACTAGAATGCCAAGAACCATAGGATAACCCCCGCAGCCAAGAATACTTGTATAAAGTACGAAAGTAGGTGGTGTTAAGCCTTATAACCCTGATCTCGAAGAGGTTATAGACTTGACACCAGTCTAGGTGTTAGTTGATGGGTTATACAAGAGCACACGCTTTCTGCAACTGAAATAAACCGATGCCTTAGAGAATAGAGCATGTCTTAGAGATTCATTGGACTACTAGGTGTTCCAAGAATACTATCTCACACAGAAATAGTAGAACCACTCCCGATATAGTCCAACACTTCAGAAAATCTCAAAGGACTGAGTTAGCCCTGAGCAGAGATTGTTCTTCATGAAACAGCGAAGCAGGTAAGAGCGTGATTCTTTCCTGTTAGGAATCATATTGGGAAAGCGTCAACTAGATGATGATGAGAAGTTTAAAAACTTTCTAAATAATCGTCTGGTAAAAACCCTATCTCACCGACCCCTGAGAGTTTCTGTTAGAAACACCTCAAGAATCAAAAGTGCAGGTCCATTTTGCACTACGTCGAGATAGATGCCATGAAACCAATACCTGCCAGTGTGTAGCCAATACATCCGATGATCCAGAAAACCTCCGAGAGCCAATCAGTAGGAAATGCGAATCCGAGGATAACCTGAGTCCCCTAAGAACCAACCCGAAGAACTACACTCCGGTAAGAGAGAACTTTTGCAACTTCAACATGGCGATCATGCCAGTGATGATCTCACCATAGAAGTACATTACGTTCTAAGTACTGAAAAGCTCGATCTTTCAGAGAGCTTAGGACCATCCGAGATTCTTTATAAGAATAGATCCAACCGTTGTCAGACCACGACTACTTTTGAAATTCCATAAGTTTCACTCCAAATCGATCCACGTCCTAGACTTGAAAAAGTACTTACCCGACGTAACTCTCTAAAATCCCACTTGTCTTGATAGAAATCATTGGTAACCCTAACTTCGTAGAGGAACCTGTAGGAATCACGAAGCGAACGAACCGAATCCGCATTCCCGTTAGTGAAGGTTCGCTGGAACGCCAAGCGAAGGCCGAAGTTCACTTGGGAGTGCGAGGATCAGCCGAATAGGAAGTACCCTCATCTCTTTACTTGATTGTTCACGCCTACTTCTACGCCTAAACTCTAATTTCGGGAAGAAATTCCCTCTAACGGGGGGATGATGTGACAACCCGAAATTTCCGTTTGTTTTAACGCTGTAATAAATATGTCAAAAGTTAGCCAAATTTATCCCAAAATATTTTTGACCGGATTTAAACCCGTTGGAGTATTTTAAATAATATTCGTCAAACGAACCAAAAGTAAGGAGGTATAATTTAAAATTTGTCGTGTTTAACGGAAGTCGTGAAAAACCCCGTTTGCGGTTGGTGTTGCATGGACCCCCACCCAGGTTGTAAACTCAACCCTATGTAAGGGTTGAGTGGGTTTCATCCCAACCTTTTTCACACCTTAGACACCTCCTCTCTCTACTTTCTCTCTCTACAAATCGGGTTTTGGTCAAAAAATGCCCCTTCGAGCTTCAAATCGGTAAGTTAACCTTCATAACTTATTGTTTAGCTTATCACACCTGCAAATTCGTGTTTAAATCACCCAAAACCCTCATAATCATGTGTTTACGGCCCAAGAACACTCTTGGACCGTAAACACTCATAAATAGAGTTTTGATGCCCAAAAACCCTTCCAAACCACTTCTAATGCTTAGCAATGACTTAGGGGCTTGCATGAATGGACTTAGAACTCCAAAATCTTAACATATGGGGAGTAAACATGAGTTTACGGCCCAAGAATATACTTGGACCGTAAACACACCTTCAAGGACCATAAACACCTTTTTGGGTGTTAAATTACCCCTTAAACACCTCCAAAAGCTTCCATGAATGTCTAGAACCAACCACCATTGCATTAGGGACCTTAAACTTGAAGGAAACCATGACTCTAGGAGTTTACGGCCATAAACCCCCCAAGGATTGGTCCATGGGCCATAAACTCCCTTAAAGTGGTCAAATGGTGCCCTAACTTCCTTCTATGGCTTGTACATTGGACTAGAACCTTGCATGCATGAGTTAGAACCACCAAACAACAAGAGAAATGGACTAACAAGAGTTTACGACCGTAAACTCATGTGTTTACGGCCGTAAACTCCCAAAGGAGTGGTCCAAGGAACGTAAAATCCATAAAGTGTCCATTTCAAGCCCCAAAACACTTCCATAGCCCTTGAATCAACTCTAGGACCCTTATTTGTCAAGCATGAAGCCTTAAAGCACACAAATGCACCATTCCATTGAGTTTACGGCCGTAAACTCATGAGGAATATGGTTCCAAAACCGTAAACACCCCTAGACACTACTATTTGAGGAGTAAACTCCAATGTGAGTCCATACTCTCCTTATACGCAACCCTTTGTACTCGTAACACTTGTAGCAAAGTGTTTTCATGTATTAGGACATCCTTACTTGCTTAATTAGTTATTAAATGACTAATTAGATACTTAAATGTATCATTACATGTTAAATAGGATTTGCGTGTATGGTCAAGTCCTCACTTGACACTTAGCATCCTATATTACCCATTCATCCGAATCGCCAACATCAGGTGAGTTCATACCCATGAATTAACCTTTTAAATGATTTTAACTGCTTTTATAAGGGGGTATACAAGTTGAATTGTATAGTTATTAGATAAATCACATGTGATTAATAACTGTATAGCAAAATAGATTTAGCATGTTAAACTGTTTATCCAGACTAAAGGTTTCCAAATCATGCTTTCGAATCTTGCTAAAGTATGAATATCCCTTTTTAGATCATTAAAGGTTATCCAATGTTTTTCAAAGTTTTTTTAATTAAGAGACATCCAGTCATGATTTCTTATCAAAGGTTTTCTTCACTTAAACCGTTTTATACAAATCATTTTTCAAAGTTGTTTATGAAAGGTTTTTCAAAGGATTTCCAAAAGTTTTCAAAGCTTATTTTACAAAATGACATCAAGTCGTAAATTCTTATTTTTAAAGGTTTTCCAAAGGTTTTACCAAAGTTTTTCTTCTATGCTTCTATTTCGTTAAATGCATGCCTATATTTTTATAGTTATATAAATAATGTTTAAAGGACTTAGGAAGGCTAGTTCGCCATATTTCCTTTTCCTCGTTGGGATGTGGTCTGGTGGGTATCGGTTACCCGTCCGAAGGTCGTTTAAACATTAATTATATATCTTGTATACATGTATGGACATATAACCTCTCTCTCTCTCTCTCTCAGCCAATTCATCGCCTTGAGTAGTAAAGGCATCCTTCTATTATTCATGTTTCTAGAACCCTAGTAACGATTATAGGAATAGATAGGAGACTCTATCTCTATCTCTATCTCAATCTCAATCTCTATCTCTATCTCTATCTCCATCTTTATCTCTATTTCTCTCTCTCTCTCTCTCTCTCTCTTTTACTTTAGAATGTGACACACTATTTCCCTCTACGACGCTTCATTGCGCCAACGCTGTGTAACCAGAGATTGTCCAGGAAGGAGAGCAAATATCATGTGTATAGATCTATACGGGACTGACACTCCCACACCCAGACTACTAGCTACAGTCCGCGTTGGTAAGGCCCATGGGTGACATAATTCCACTACCTCTAATGTCACTACCTCTACGCGTGACCTGGAGGGTCATCAAATACTCTATCGTCGATCAGCATGGTTACATACGGGTTCACATTCACCCTTTGTTTTAGACTTTGCTAGCTGTATCGTTCACTCGATACTATCTGGAGTCTGTATTTCTTTGTTTTAGACTTTGCTAGCGGTGTCGTTCATTTGATACTGTCTGGAGTCTGTGCTTCTTTTGTTAGACTGTGTCAGGCGTATCATTCATTCGATACTCTCCTGGAGTCTATGATTTCTTTTGCCGTAGTTAACAGTATTACTGCTGAGGCACATGTTATTTTCCCTTAGTATTTTTACTAGTGATATTCTCATATTTTCTTTAAAGTCAATATTGTATTTTGGTAATGATAGTATTTCGGGGAAAATTACTCCTTAAAACGTAACTCTATCAGGTCTTGGTAGAAGACTGCTTTTATTTAGAAAATATAGGATTTTTTGGAAAGGACGCTAACACACCATAGATTCTAAACTACTACCTTTCATAAAGTTATTTTGAATAAAAATGCGTATTTATACAAATGACACTAAATACTTATGGACTCACCAGCATTATAAAAATGTTGATACTCGCTTTCAAAATAACTTGTATTCTCAGGTCAGCGATAGACAGGTACATCCCAGGAGCTTTTGTGAAGACCACCTAGTACCGAGCTGCATCTATATTATTCCTTGTACTACTTTGATGTTGCTATGAAATGTAAACTATGTAAAAATTATTACTATTAATGCAATGGTTGTTGTACTTTGATTACTATACTGCATATGTTTTGATACTTGACATGACTTCATCGACCCCAGAATGTTTCCGCCGTTCCGGTTTTGGGGTGTGACAAATTTTGAATTCATTTTTATTATTATATTTTTAATGGGTCGGGACAGGAAAAGTCCATTAAAAATTCATAACTTCTTCATCCGACGTCCGTTTTTGTCAGTCTTTTTACCGGTGTACTACTATTGACAAGACCTTCAATTCTCATTTAGGTTGTTTCGGCTAAGAATCACTCAATCTAAAATTCGAGTGTTTAGTTGTCTACTGCTAAGTTGAAACTTAGAAAAATCATAACTTCCTCATACGAAGTCAGATTTTGGCGTTCTTTTCATGAAAATTCTCAGTTTAACGAATACTACGACTTTCATTTAGATCACTAAGACTAAAAAGTAGCTTATCAAAAACTCACTTTTTACGTCATTCGGTGTTGTGCCGGTTTTGTCACGGATCTTCGATTGGTCATAATTTTTTCGTTATAACTCGGATTTCGATGAGGTTTTCGCCTAAATGTTTCTAACGAGATTATCTACAACTTCTATTTTTTAAATTGTACTTATTTCAAATTTTATATTTTCGTTAAATTTCACTATTTGCCTTTTGATTGGAATCTCATAAGACTTCCAATCATAAGCATAGTTTTATTTCATTTCTTGTAAAAACCATCTGTTAGAACTCAAGATTCAAATTCACATAACATTTCGTAATATTATTCACTTTTATAATTTACAATACACGATAACTGAACGTGTATGTTACACTTATATAGTGTGGCAAAATTAGGGTTACACCCTGTAAACCCTAATGTGCATGACCTTCCACATTCCTCATGCTCCATGGATTTAAACCTCCATGGATCATCCATGGGTTTAGCCCAACATAAGAAATCGTGGATCACAGGCCAACACCATAAGAATGAATGATTTACCAAATCAACCCCTTATATTTAATTAGTCTCTTTTGATCACAAAATTCATTCCAAATTAATTCTTGATCGATACTAATTAAATAATATGATTTCATATTAATATATTAGAACTTATACTATATTAATAAATCATAAATATCTTCTTCTCATAAGTCCATCCTTACAAATTGTTTAAGTGCCATGCAACCCAAATGGACCATGCTACTCTCGGTTCAAGTATATACCAATTATAGTTATGGGCTTAGACACTAAATCCAACATAGAGACCTCCGTCCTAATTATTGGTTGCCCAGTATGAAGTGGGATATAGCTTGGTATGTAGAAAGGTGCTTGACTTGAGGAAAGTCAAGGCTAAGCATCAGGGTCCTCACGGAAAGATGTAGCCGTTAGACATTCCTGTTTGGAAAAGTGAAGAGATTACCATGAATTTCATTACAAAGTTGCCTTAGACATCGCACGTAGTGAATTTTATTTGGTTCATCCTGGATAAATTGACCAAGAGCGCACATTTTATTCCAATTCAGGAGAGAAACTCTGTAGAGAAGTTGGCCGACATATACATCAGAAAGGTTGTGGCATGACATGAGGTGCCGGTTTATGTGGTATCAGACATGGATACTTGGTTTACTTCTATGTTTTGGAAGAGGTTCCATGAGAAGTTGGGTACTTTTCGACACTTCAGCACGACTTTCCACCCGCAGACTGACAGACAGAGTGAGCAGATTATCCAAACCTTAGAGGATATGCTTCGGTCTTGTTTATTGGATTTCAGTGGGAGTTGAGATATGTATCTCCCTTTGGCGGAATTTTCGTATAACAATATTTGTCATGCCAACATCGATCGACCTCCTTTTGAGATGCTCTATGGGAGGAAATGCAGGACCCCGATATGTTGGGGTGAGGTTGGTCAGCGAGTCATGAGGAGTACCGAGGTGGTACTCAAGACTACTGATTCGATTCAGAAGGTTCGGGGTAGACTTCAGACATCACAAATTCGGTAGAAGAGCTATGCCGACAAGCGGACAATCAGACATCTAGAATGGAGGATCATCTAGAGATAATGCTTAGGGCTTGTTCGAACAGATGGTAATTGTAATTGAAAGCTTTATCATGTCCATTTTAATAAGTTTTTGTTTTTGAAAGAAACCAAACAATAGATAGAAAATAGACATGATAAAGCTTTCAATTACACTTACCCATCTATTCGAACAAACCTTGAACTTTGTTCGAACAAGCCCTAAATTTTTTTCTCTTGATGTCCAAATCCAAGAAGGACGTCCACATCCACAAGGGTTTTCATCGTCAAATATCTTCTTTGTAGATCTTGAGTTGGACATCAACGATTGAGAGGAAGAATAAGAAGTAGCTATTACAAGAGATCGAACACAGACGTCGTTCATTTTTCTCTTCTCCAAGCCCTAAATCGATATATAAAGGGCAATTCTAATCTGTTTATTCCATGTCATTTGATATAATGTCATGTCATTTGCAAACTAGTTGTATACCTAATGAATTTGGTTGCCTCTAATGAGAATTGAACAAAGGCGTAAGTTCGTTGGGTTTTTTTCAACAAACAAAACATAATTGAGGTTTTTTGAACGGTTTTGTAACTTCGTTGGTCTTACAATTCATTTTTCGATATTTAATTATACGTCATAAGTCATGTCATTCGTTGACTTTCATTAGCCGATTGACCTAAATGAGAAGTGAACGGAAGTGTAAGTTAGTTGAGCCTTTTTAGACAAAAGGTTAAGTTCGTTGGATTTTCTTTAACAGACAAAACATAATTAGGTTTTTTGAACAGTTTGAAAACTCCGTTGCGCTTATAAGTCATTTTCCCTATATATTATTCATAAAAACTTGAAAAGCAAAAAACTTGAAAAAGGAGATCAAATATTATTGATCTAGTAATCGATATTATAAACCATTGGTGTAAAGTTGGTATAAAAACAAAAGAATATCACTTTACAATTAACCCATGGATGACCAAAAAGAAAATTAATAGAATAATGTCATACTAAAAAAGCTATAAGTAACGTAAGGTGAAGAGAAAATGTCTACCAGACTTCCCCATTAAGGTAACCAGAGAACCCCACAAATATTAACATATTAACATATAAACAAATATCGGGTTTCAAATCTTAGGTTCATTGATGTTTTGTTTTTCGGTCAAATAGAAGGATTTTTACAAAGAATATACTAAATATGGTAATTATACTTATATGCTTATATTATTATAATAATAATTTATTTTTTTAAATAAAATATTTTATATAAATGTAAATATCTTTTGTATAACTATAGATCCGTTTGATCAGATTCATTTTACAACTAAAATTTTCTATTTAGCTTTTTGAACTATTCTCCATAGATATAATTTGAATAGACCCCTGCATTCATATATGTTGAATGAGCTTACCCACATGTTTATCTTTTATTAAGATATGTTGTCCTTAACAGTAATATTTCGTTTGAATTTAATAAACTAAAAAGTGGTAAGGAATCTGTTTTGTGATGTAATGATACTGTTAAATAGGACTCGTAATTTAATGTGGATCACTTTTAGTTTGTGAATGTGCTTAGAGATTCAGATTCTCATGTTGTAGGAATCTACGCTCTTACTTTCGTTTAACCATTTTTGCTAGACAAACTTACATAGTCTTTTGTTTTGCACAAAAATATAGATTTAGTCATAACTTTTTCATTTGACCAAGATCTAAATTTTGGGAAATCTAAATTCCATCTCCGATTCTCTATAGAAATCTAAAAAGAGTTCAACTGGAATAATTTGTTCCAAGTCGTGTGTTTCATTCGATTGATAAAGAGTACATATATATAAAAATAGATCATAATCGTATCAGGAAACTAGAAATAAATAAATATAAGATAAACACAATAGAAGATAAGATAATCTCGGTCAAATTCTTCACTCCCCTGAACATGGAACGTGGAGATCACGAACGCCCATCTTGCCCAACAGAGAACGAAATCTATCAGTCGTAAGTGGTTTGGTAAAAAGGTCGGCTAGTTGATCTTTGGTGTGAATAGCAGCTGGAAATATTTCCCCAGACTCAACTCGCTGTTAAACGAAATAACAATCCATCTCAACATGTTTAGTACGTTCGTGAAATACCGGGTTGTTAGCTATATGCCGTGTAGCTTGATTATCACAATAAAGTCGAGTAGCAGCCGTCTGAGAAGCTTCAATGTCCGTTAATAACCAACGAAGCCATAAAATTTCACTCACTGTAGTGGCCATGGATCTATACTCAGCTTCAGCAGAAGAGCGGGACACAACAGACTGCTTCTTTGTTTTCCAAGAGATAGGAGCACCTCCAAGAGTAATAAAATAACCGGTCTTTGAACGCCTCGTGAAAGGACAACCAAGCCAACCGGAATCACAATAAGCAACCAATGTTAAATCACTATGAGCCAGAAGAAAAATGCCTTGACTAGGCGTAGCTTTAAGGTATCGTAACACACAAAGAGCAACGATCCAATGAGTTTCCCGAGGGGCCGAAACAAACTGGCTGAGCGTATTTACGGTAAATGCAATATCAGGTCGGGTGACTTGTAGGTATAGAAGACGACCAACAAGCCGCCTGTACTTCCCAGCATCAACTAGGGGTGAATCATCTTCGGTAGTCAAACGAATATTCTGCTCCATAGGAAAAGAACTTGGTCTACATCCTTCCAAACCATTGTCAGTAAGTATATCAAGAGTATACTTCCTTTGGCTAAGAACCATTCCATCCGGTGTCCGGGCCACCTCAATTCCAAGAAAATATTTCAGCGTTCCCAAGTCTTTGATGCTGAACTTGCTGTCGAGAAAGGTTTTAATTTTAGCAATGTGACGATCATTATTTCCCAAAAGAATAACATCGTCCACATAGATGAGTGCTGAAATAAAGATATCATTTTGCTTAAATATAAATAGAGAGTGATCAGCCTTAGAATGTTTGAAACCAATTTGCAAAAGTGCTTCAGTGAACTTGTTGTACCAATTTCGTGAGGCTTGCTGTAAACCATACAAAGACTTTCGTAGACGACAAACTCGAGTATCCCCTTCCTTTGCAAAACCTTGTGGGAGCTTCATATATACTTCTTCATCTAAATCTCCATGTAAAAAGGCGTTATTTACATCGAGTTGGTGAATTACCCATCGTTTCTGAACAACAATTGCTAATATGGTTCTGACCGTCACTAGCTTGGCGACCGGTGCAAACGTCTCATGGAAGTCAACGCCTTCAATTTGGGTGAAATCCTTTGCAACTAATCTTGCTTTGTAGCGCTCTACTTCACCAGTCGGTTTATATTTGATTTTGTAAACCCACTTTGAGTCGATGGCTTTCTTTCCAGGTGGCAAATTTGTCAACGTCCATGTGTTGTTATTTTCAAGAGCTTGAATCTCCCTTTGCATAGCATCCCTCCAATGCTGACTTTTAACTGCTTTAGAAAAGTGTTTGGGCTCATCTTGAGAAGAGATGGCACTCAAGTAAGCCTTGTGGGAGTTAGTAAAATTCTTATAAGACACAAAATGTGATAAAGGATGTACCGTTGAAAAAGCCGTGTTGACATGGGAGTGAGAATGGTCAAAGGGAGGTGGTAATTCGACTTCAAATTCTTGTAATCGTGCATGTTTGGTTCGAGTTCGCTTAGGACGAGTGTTTTGGGCTGGATGACGGGCTGGGTCAATATCAGATTGACTTGTTTGGGCTAATGTTGACCCATCGGTAGAAGACGTCCTGTCTAGGCTGTGTTGTGAGCTAGCAGAAACACTCGAAGAGCTGTTTGGAACCGACTGATCAACAACAGACGCATGATCAGCAATATCAAGAATGGCAGCTGTCTCATTATCATAAGTATTGTCAAAAGGATTTGAACCTGTATGGTTCTTATTTTGATTTTTATCCTCAATATTTTGGAAAGGAAAAATGCCTTCTATGAACTTCACATCTCGAGAAACAATGATCCCTTTGTTTTGGATATCAAAAACTCGATACCCCTTTTTTCCTTGTGGATATCCTACGAAAACACAACGACTCCCCCTTTCTTCAAACTTGTCCTTTCCATCTTTACTCTCCTTGACATATGCCAAGCAACCCAAAACTTTCATATGATCATATGAAGGCTTCCTTTTAAAAAGAATTTCATATGGGGTTTTATTTTGGATGGATCGAGAAGGTAATCTATTTATGATATAAGTGGCCGTAAGAACACATTCACCCCAGAACTCGATAGGAAGACTAGCTTGAAAACGTAAAGCTCTATCTATCTCTAAGAGGTGTCTATGTTTCCTCTCAACTATTCCATTCTGTTGTGGGGTATGGATGCATGAAGTTTCGAGCAAAATCCCATGTTCTTGATAGAATTTCTGCATATAGTTTGAAACAAACTCTCCTCCATTATCACTTCAAATTCTTTTGATTCTTCTCTCAAATTGGGTCTCGATCATTTTGTAGAAAGTCACAAGACCCGAGCTTGCATCTGATTTGTGCTTTAACAAATAGACCCAAGTGGAACGACTATAATCATCAACAATTGTAAGAAAGTATCGGGCCCCATAAAGTGAAGGAACTCGATAGCCACCCCATATATCACAGTGAATTAAGTCAAAAGGTGTAGAAGTTTTAATAAAACTATCTTTAAAAGGTAATCTAGTTTGCTTAGCTTTAATACACGAATCACAATGATCTATTTCTTCTAAACTATTCAAAAAACTAATATGTTGAAGTCTAGAATTTGAAGCATGTCCCAACCTTCTATGCCAGATTTCAGCATCAACCTTGACTGCCATAGCCTTGATGCTTGCATCCATGTCTTCCATGTTGTAAAGACCATCCTTACACCTCCCCATGCCAATCAGCTTCCTCGAGTGTAAGTCTTGTATGTAACAAAAATCCGGGAAAAATGTTACAAAACAATTGTGATTTTTAGTGAATTTACTAACAGAAAAAAGGTTGCATTTGAAATCTGGAATGTAAAGGACATTATCGACACTCAAATCACTTGGCAAGCAAGCACACCCTATTCCTTGAACAGGGATACTGTCACCATTTGGTATTTTAACAGGAGCACCATCAGGTGATTCCTTTAAATTGATTAGTACAGAATCATCACAAGTGATGTGTTCGGTTGCTCCCGAGTCGATGACCCATGGCCGATGAAAGCTAATCTTACCAGCCATGTTAGCCTCATGCTTAGTTTCGATGCTTAACTGATGCAGCAACCTTATATATTGTTCAACATTAAGCCCGGGAATGGAATTGAATTCAACTCCAACTGTAGCGGCCTTGGGTTTCGGTTTTATCGGTTTCTTCTGATCGTTTGGAGCTCTTCATTGTCGATTTTCCCACCAGTCAGGATAATCGATCTTTTCAAAACATCCATCAATCGTGTGTCCGCTTTTATTGCAGTGCTTACACTTAAGGTTCTAACGACTGACGCGTTTTTCAGGATAATTAGCTTCAATTTTTGGTGGTGCTCGTATCTGATAAGCTGTCGCCTCCACCACTGTTTTCTTTGTTGTGCTGATGTTCTTTTGTTGTTCATCTTCGGATACCAAATGGTAGACAGTACCCAAGCTTGGTATGGGTTTAGTGATGAGAATTTGGGTCTTAATGGTCCCAAAGCTGTCATCAAGGCCCATCAAAAATTTGTATATATGTTCCTTTTCTTTGGACTCCATGAGTCTTTTTCCTAAATTGCAGGAACAATTGTTATAGGTGCATGTTGGTGGAGGCGAGACATAATCAATTTCATCCCATATTCTTCTCATCATTGTGTAGTAGGCAGAAACTGATTGATTGTCTTGTCTTATAGTTATTAGAGTTCGTTTTAACTCATAAACCCTCGGAGCACTTTCTTTTCCGAATCTCTCATAGAGGTCTTCCCAAATCTGTCTAGCAGTCGTTCCATATTTTACGCTATTTCTGATTTCCTTTTCCATGGTGGTAGTGATCCATCCCTTCACAATGGAGTCACTACGCAGCCATGCTTTGTAGTCTTGTGCATCCTCTGCCGGTTTTGGAAGAGTTCCATCGATGAAGTCGGCCCTATTCTTGGCGATAAGAAAGTCACTCATCTCCCGAGACCAATATGCGTAGTTGTTGTTGTTTAGAGTATCATTCACATGCATCTGACGTGGATAATCATTGGGGTGAATGTAATACGGAGAGTCTGGATCAGAAGAAGGATTCTTGGTTTTGTCTTTTCCACTCCCTTCAACGCCATCTGTTGATCCTGCCATGGAAAAGGTTTCTGGTTTTGCGATTTTGGCGGATAAGAGGACCCGCTCTAATACCATATAGAAATCTAAAAAGGGTTCAACTGGAATAATTAGTTCCAGGTCGTGTGTTTCATTCAATAGATAAAGAGTACATATATATACCAAAGACCCAAACAGATAAACATGAAAAAAATAGATCATAATCCTATCAGGAAACTAGGAATAAATAAATATAAGATAAACACAATAGAAGATAAGATAATCTCGGTCATATTCTTCATTCTCCGAACCAAGGTAGTTATAGTTGTTATAGTGAATGAAGGAACCATGAATGAGCTCACATCCATAATATAGGAAATGATATGTTTCTTGTAAGATTGGTTCTTTTTTCATATAAAAAGATAATTTTATCCCAATTCATTATATTAATTTTTTAAAGATATATTTTTTAAATAAATAAATAAACAATACCGCAACTCAGCCCAAAAAAGAATTATATAGTGCTTTTCAGATTGCTATTTTTGCCCTCCTCTCCATCTCCATTTTTGCTGTAAGGATCTGGATTTCCTGCACATACATCTCCATTTTCGCTGTAAGGATCCAAATATTTAATTAAACTTCATAACTACATTATCATGTAGGAGAACAAAATACCTTGAATCTTATCGGGAATAACCATTCGAACATAATACCCTGCTGATAACTCACTTATCCCTTAACATTCTTTTTTTCTTGAATCCCCCATAGATTCCTTACTCTTAATCCCTCACAGATTATATCTAAGTTCTTATAAGAACTCTTTTGCTTTGTTCTACTCACAGAACCTTTCCTCTATTTTCTGTAACAATACACAATCTCATTCTCAATCATCTATCCACGTCCCCCCCGAAGGGACCATACTCTTATTCACATATAAATCATATTCTTTATTCCCAAAGAAACCTCTATCTCATTACCGAATGAATCATCTTTCTATTCTTTTTGTAATCTTTCTCTACACGTCCTATAGACATGCTATCTCTTCATCTCATGAAGAGATTTTTTCTACTTATCTAGTACTAAACTGATTAAGTACAAAATCTAATTCTTCTTCTCATATCTCTTAGCTATTCTGCATAATCTCATTTATATCAACACATACATACATACTCATCTATATGATTTATAAATTGCATATAATCATATTCTATCTGTACATATCATCTCTTAGGTATTTAACAAAAATACCTTTCTCATAAAATCATACGTTCTCTAGGTATACATGCAACGATACATATTTCTAAATGTATACCTCATACCTTCTCTAAATATACATACATGATCTGTTACATGATTTTGAACATATATTCTTATTCTAGCTTCATCTAATAACTTGAACGCATTCACTTAGTGCCTCAAGTTCCAAAAAACATGCATATATATATATATATATATATATATATATATATATATATATATATATATATATATATATATATATATCCCTATTCTAATAAAAGAATAGTTTTAATCTCCTTTTGACATGTGTCATTCTATTAGGCCTTCTAATTAATACATATTTTATTCATCTTTTGCCATGTGTCATCATATTAGGTCTCATAATTAATGCATACCATTTGTCAATCTATTAATTCTCCATTTCAAATTTCAAAATTTAAATTTCTCACTCTAATTAAATTAAATTAATAAAATTAGAATAAAATTGATACAAATTATACATGATATAATATTTCTATATTTATTTAAATTAACGATTATAATTTTATATAACTAAAAAAATATCTTTTAATTAATAACTTATTTAAAATAATTAATTAATAATTTTTGAGTTTTCATTAAAAAAGTTTAATTAATTTTGTAACCGTGGTTTCCACGGGTTAAAAACTAGTATATATATATATATATATATATATATATATATATATATATATATATATATATATATATATATATATATATATATATATATATATATAACCTTGCATATATAATCTAGTGTGTGTGTGTGAGAGAGAGAAAGAGAGAGAGTGATATAACTCATCTTGTTTCTTAGTGAAGACTAACTATTCTAAGCTCCATTATTCAATTGATTCATCTTGCTACTTCTTCTTTTCCCTTAGGCCTATTCATACACATAATCAAGTTTCTTAAAATTTATCTTAGCCTATTAAGAGCTTAAGGAATTACTTTGTCGAAGCGATCACTCAACGGATCAAAATTATATCTTTTCATTTTCTAATTCCAAATCTACTCTAACCAGTGAATTAAACATACCATACTACCCGATTCATTATTATCGAACCATTATTGCATCAATCATAATCTCACTAATAATGGTTCCAAATCCCGACTCTCATTGGGTAGATTTAACCATGGAAATCACCCATAAAGCTTGTTAAAGATTTTAGACACTCTCAGTAACATCATACACAAACTATAGGTTGATCAAAACAGCCATTCTCGGTAATTAACATATTTTGTAACGACCAAAAATTTCAACCAATTTAAAACATTTTATTTCATTCAAAAGCCATTACGTTCATATCTTGTTTTCAAAATACTTTAAACATTAGAGTATCCACCAGAATCATATCAAATAAATCATAAAACATGAGGAGCGGTACGATCATGCCTTTAAACATTAGAGTATCCACCAGAATCATATCAAATAAATCATAAAACATGAGGAGCGGTACGATCATGCCTTTGCCTTGCCACGATCTCCTGAAGCACCTGAAACAATAAACCACAACTGTAAGCCCGAAAGCTTAGTGAGTTCCCCCAAAGTACCCATACATCAATAAACATACACATACAGCAAAGAACAACATACTACGGGTCCAAACAGCCTGCCAGTTGAAATACCTTTGGCCCTCAACCATCAGGTTGGAATGCCTATGTGCTACGAGCCCAATCATCCTATCGGGTTGGAATACTCTCGGCCCACAACCATTGGGTTGGAATGCCCATACACCTATATGTACAACAATAACTACTATGGGTCCAATCATCCCTTAGGATGGAATACCCCGGGCCCCTCAACCATCGGGTTGGAATGCCAACATACTATGAGTCCAATCATCCTACCGGGATGGAATACTCCTGGCCCACAACCATCAGGTTGGAATGCCCCACTTCCTATACATACAGTAACTACTACTACTATGGGTCCAATCATCCCTTGGGATGGAATACCCTAGGCCCCTCAACCATCGGGTTGAAATGCCAAACTATTATGAGTCAATCATCCTACCTGGATGGAATACTCCTGGCCCACAACCATCGGGTTGGAATGCCAATTTACACTAGCAAACATGCACACATAATAGGTAACCACATAACACTCTACAGAACCAACATACTAGGGCCCTATCATCCTACCAGGATGGAATACCCTCTGCTACTGCTCAACATACATAACCCGCAGGTAACCTCCTACCAGCGTACATAAGGCAAGACCAACTATAGGTCTATACTCATAACCGCTACCCAACTACTTGGGTGCTGATCCCACATAACTAGCCATTACTTAACTCTCCATTCCTCTAGGATACTAAGCTAACAAGGCATATCCTCATATCATTATCATATCTACCAGGATACCAGCATGCATATCATCACATATCATAACAAGCTCTAAACAACAATTTAAAGGGCCGGCCTTGGTGCCTTAGACCCTTGAGTATAGTGAGGATAACTCACCTTGCAACTGCCGAAATCCTGCAAATCTCTGACTTCTAACTCACCGAAAATCCCAACTATCACATGCAAATCATCACATTAGAATCCATCATGACTTTCTAGGCCAAGGGCCCACAACACTCATTAAGTCCATTATCCTCTTATTGGGCCAAGACCCAAAACCAAATCCTCATGCAAAGCCCAATATTGGCCCAATTTACTAAATTGGGCCCACCTTTCCAAACGGGCATAGATCCAAGGTCCATAATAATTATTGGGTGCAATTTACTTCATCCATAATGTTCAGTCACGGCCCAAGCCCATCTAGCCCATAAACAGCCCAATTACTTAAGGCCCAAAATTGAAAACCCAACAGAGGGAGTACGCTGGGCGTACCCCTCTTGGTACGTTGGGCGTACTTCGATTCTCGCGGACTGGAAACGGGACGCTGACCTACTACGCTGGGCGTTCATAAACTTACGCAGGGCATAATCTCGCTGAACTAAAATTCTTCATATGTTCTCAATGGCTTAAGCACTTAAGCCCATACTTTAGATCCATCGACCAAACATGCCTAGGATTCATAAAGTCTCAAACTTTATTACTTAGGACGTCTAGGAAGCTCTTAACTCAAGGTCTTAATCCATTAAGACCTACCTACATCATACATGAGACAACCAAAGCCATTGGGACCTCATTTTTCTCACTCAATACCTCTCTTAAGGTCTGAAAGGACAGCTAGTTTCAACCAACTCGCATCATGCATCACTTTGGGGTTTTTAGGACAAGAAATGGTGTCAAAACTTCATAACACTTAGATCGACACAAAATAATTGTCAAGCAAGAGACTTTATACCTCAAAAGGGCTCCAGAAGATGATGCATTCCCAGATCTACGAGCTCCAGCCACCCAACTCCTTCCTTGACAACTTCTTCTTTCTTCTTCTAGGATCTCCTTTGCCAAACCAAGATCCCCAAGGTCAAATATCCACAAAAATGGAAGAAGAACGGCTACTTAGGGTTTCTGAGGGTAAGAGGGCAGACATGGATGCTAGGGTTGGAACCATTATGTTCCTTATATAGTGGTTGGCCCTAAAATTAGGGTTTCTGGACACTGGACGTACAATGGGCGTACGTCCCCAACACCCGCGCTCACTTAAGCAATCTACGCTGGGCGTAACCTAGCTTACGCTGGGTGTACCCAGCCAATCACACGCGTGCACTCCTTACATGCCTATGACCCTTTGCCAAATATTTCCTTTAGGGACCATTATTGACACTATCTTCAAAGTTTCATAACTCCTTTATTCTAAGTCCGTTTCCGACAAACTTTATATTTACGAAAAGGTGGCGAGAAGCCCTACGCTTCTAGCAACACACCCCAACCCGAAACCTTCTCAAATAGGACCCATTGCCCATAAAATACCGAAATGCCCTTACTCATGATCTTGGGGATCCATAAATAATTACTTTTAGAACAGGGCGTTACATATTTACTATTAAAGCTCAAAGCCTAAGACAATGGAGAATCACTACCTTAATATGGAGAGGATGATAATCCTAGAAATTGACCATCTCTAGCTTTTCTTGGCATATTCTTGGCACAAAAATCTCCCCATGGCATCTCTCCATTGATTAAGGGAAGAAATGATAAGATAATGAGCCATTAAACCATTAAATTTTTTCTATGAGAACAAAATTGCATCGTGGTATGATGTACACTATGTCGTGGTGTGTGCTATTAGGCTGTAGCCAGCCTCTATCCAACTCGTGGTGTTTTCCACTTACATCACCCTACTTTTGCCCATTATGTCATGGTACCTATATACCACACGTTGGTGCAAAGTATATTTCCATCTACTTACGATGAAGAGTCTCTTCCAAAACATCTTCACCCTTACCTCGTTGTGCCAATCTTTTTGCCTCGTCGTGGTAGCTGTAGATCATCAACTAGATTGTTGATTCCATACTAGCCTAGGGGACAACTTTTCTTCCATCTTCTAACCTTCATAACTTCTTTGTTTCTAACCCATTTTCTATGATGTTTATATATATATATATATATATATATATATATATATATATATATATATATATATATATATATATATACACACACACACACACACACACACGAACATGGGGATATATTATACAACCCTATTAAGTTGTTTCTTACAGACTTAATACAAGTCTTAATTAGGGATGTTAACGGGATAAAATGGAAGCAGAAATAGCTACGCCGCCCCGTCCCCGAAATCAGTTATTGCCCCCGCCCCGCCCCCAAATCTCCCAAAATCAAAAAGTTGGCATAAAAACATAAAATTCCTCTTTTTTACCATTTTAGAAAAAAAATGCATATTTAAGTTAATTATCATACCTCCTCTAAGCGACTTAAACTTATATTGGCCATTTTCAAGAAGTCGCAACTTCATAAACTTATCTGTTTCTCCAAATGGCCAAATTGCTCTTTCGATCAATAATTGAGTAAAAGTCAAATATCACTAAATTTTGGGTTATTACAGTTGTCATACTCCATGTTCATCTCATGCGGCATATAATAACAAAAGCAAATAAAGAAAAATTAGAGAATTTTAGAATCGAAAAGAATTTAATTATTACGGTTCAATGTTGGGTGCTCTTATTAGCACCCAATTAAATGGTCAAAACCTGAAAGGACAACGTATTAAAACAATTTATATCAACTTATTAAACAACTATGTATTAAATTTTATTATATATATTATTTAAATAAAAAAATCTAATAATTTATGTTTTATTTTTCTTTTTCATGGAGTTGATAAGATGAACGCAAACTATTAATGATAAATTTACATTGTTATTTGTTTTCTTTTCATGTTCAACTCGACATTGCTCCAGGTTATATTTCTCTTCGAAATCTTTATTTAAAAAAAAAAGAGAAATTAAATATTCTCCTCTCTTTTGTTTCTATTTTTCTTTCTACCTATATAAGATAATGATAAATGTATGTAACTTCTCAATCAAATCTCCCTGTCTAATAAACGAAAGTAATATGCCACGTGTCCCTTCAAAAACACTGATTTCATCCAATGTTAAATACCGTTTTACCCCTCTTTGATATAGATTTCAATATATAAGGTATGATATAGATTGCAATTAAGTTAATTTATTTTTGCTGGAAATTTGGATTTAAAATTGGAAGATAAGAGCGTATTCCTAAATTATAGGAATTGCACTATATAGATTACATGTCAAATTCTATTTTGCTAACCGTGTGTGCATGGATTCAAATTACTAACGCAAAAATGGTAAAATCAGTTTCATTTTATCTTTGGCACAATAAAAAAATGCTAATTTCAGCGATAATTAGTGCCTATCTAATCACAATCCCTAAATATATGATTAATTGATAATTGATATATGTTCCCATTTATGGTTTATAAGTTTATATTATATGCATATATTTTCAACATACACGAAAAATGTAAAATTTAGTTGCTATTTATTGTAAAATTCCATGTTAACATAGGACCAAATTTGAAAAAATACAAAAAAATGTAACAAGTTATTAACTTCTTTTTACAATCTATTTCTAAATAATTACTAATATAGAAGTGGAGTTAGGTTCAAATGTTTTCACTATCTATTATCTATTGTGTGCCCGTATTATTGATTCTGTACCAATCATTTTAGTTATTTTAATAAAGTAATTAATGCATATTAAATGCTGAAGATGTAATTAATACCTATTATATCTTCAACATGTAATATGCATTAATTACTTTCTTAAAATAACTAAAATGATTGGTCCAGAATCAGTCATACATGCACACAATAGATAGTGAAAACAAAATAACCTAGTAAACAAAACATATATCTTATTAATTTTATTGAATTTTTTAAATCTTTGATTTTCTATTACCATTTTTAATTATTAATATTGTTTTTTTCTATCTTACCAGTGGTTTCCACGGGTCGTAACCTAGTTTAAATTAAATTAAATGAAACATGTCACTACCTAAAAATTAGTAGAAAGATAGTAGGTAAAAAAAATGATATTTAATTTCTCTAAAAAAAATTATGTACTTTTCTTACTATTTTAATATAAACAGTGGTGTGATGTGCCCGATATCACTTGAGTCGTCAGTTGTTTAATTGTTTGATTGTAACATTTTTAAAAACCAATCTTAATTGAAAACAAATGAAGTAATAATTAAATAATTAGAAGGGTTACCCCCGTTATGAGGTGGACAGAAGCTTTTAACGTTGTTTCCGAATCGACAAATATGACAGACGTAAGTACAAGAATGAAAAGCTCGGGCTTTGCCCTGGACCATTTTTTTCATGCTTTTAGAAAAAAAAGGTAAAAGTTTTGACTGCAAGGACCAAAAGTGTCAAAATGGCTAAAGAATTAAAGGAGTAGAAATTAACAACTATTTAGAAAAGAGATCAAAGTTGTCAAACCGTTAAAGTTTTGTGGCCAAATTTTAAATATTAAAAGGTTCCTAAAAATTGTAAAAATATTGATTGCAAAGACCAAAAGTGTCAAAATAGGTAAAGAATGAGGAGCAAAGTTGACAAAAAAACATCCACATTTAATATTCCTAACTTTGAATCCCAACAATAATACAAGGACCAATTTTGTCAAAAAAATGATAAATTCACTGTTCCTTTTCTCGAAAACCTTAATATATATATATATATATATATATATATATATATATATATATATATATATATATATATATATATATATATATATATATATATATATATATATATATATATATATATATATATATATATATATATATATATATATACATACAAGAATCCGACAGATCATGTAGTGAAAAAACATAAACAAAAAATAGGTAACTTTTTTTTTCTTGTTTACTTAATAACTAGTTATGACTTGTCATATATATATATATATATATATATATATATATATATATATATATATATATATATATATATATATATATATATATATATATATATATATATATATTCAATAAAAAATCATTATTAATCAAGGAACCAATGAACCAATCCAAAGCGTCAAAATTTAAAGCGATCAACGGCAAAATGAAGGGTTGTAGACTTTTACAATGGATGCACATGCGCCCGATTATAGCAAAACTCACTTCTTTTTTTTTTTTTTAAATTTTTTTAGCCCATGTTTTTATCGAAAAAAAAACGAGTATACAGTTGTTTAAGATTTTTCGTTCTCTTTCCAAAAAGATCCACAATTTTTCGTCCTCTTTCCAAAGAGATCCATGATGATTTTTCGTCCTTTTTTTCAGTCTAAGTCCGTTTACGACGGACTTTATATCCACGAAAAGGTGGCGAGAAGCCCTATGCTTCTAGCAACACACCCCAACCCGAAACCTTCTCGAATAGGACCCATTGCCCATAAAAGACCGAAACGCCCTTACTCATGATCTTGGGGATCCATAAATAATTACTTTTAGAACGGGGCGTTACAATTCTCCCCCACTTAAATATGATTTAACCCTCGAAATCGCCAATTGCCAACTCTGGCCACCCAAAATCCCGAAAGTCACATTCACGCCCCTAAAGCGTGACGACCACCAAGGGAGGCCAACCCTACTGGCACTGCTTCTCGAAGAGATACCTACTCCTTCTCATGCAGACTCAAATACCTACCTCTCTGGAAAGCCCTGAACCTGGAAAGTTAGATTGGATCCGTCTCCCAGATAGGCCGTCCAACTAATCATCCCCTGACCTCTTCCTATTGCTAAAAAAAGGGACTACTCAACCGTGGGAACCTGAATTCCCAACCTGAAAACAGGACCACGAGTCATACTCTGTTGTCGGCCACACCTGCTCTCTCTTTAACTCATACCCAAACGTACATACAACAATACCCTTACCAAAACCAACACTCAAACCTGGCCTAATCAGCCTCGGGCTGGAATACCAGGCATGCCTACGATGGGTCCGCTCATCCCTAGGTTGGAATACCCTCGCATCCATACACATATTTGGCCCAATCAACCCTCGAGTTGGAATACCAAACACATCAGGTCCAATCAATCATAGGGTTCGGTCATCCTCATGATGGAATACCCCAGATTCGAATACCTCCACATACATAACCCAAACCTATAACCATACTTGGAACCAAGGACCTTGTCCTTGCATCACCCTCGAAACCTTTGGTTTGCCACAGCTGAGTGTAATCCACTCATACTTCCTGATGAGATTTGTAATCGAGTTTAAGATCAGTTTATGAAAGAATTCAGAAAAGAAGAAAAATGATGAACACGAGAGTAAATAAATCTTTGTTCAGCTCATATTATGCTTTTGATTTTTCTAGAGTACAAAGGAATAATCTATAAAAGACTGAGCGAAAAGTTGTTCTACTCACTTAGTACAGACCCCTATTTATAGGAGAACAAAAGCATAACAAAATACTAAGGACTAGACATTAAGACTATTTATTATAATGCCTTAGTAAAAAATAACATTACATCCGAAGACACTTCTTACGAAGACAAAAGATCCTTCGTAACAAACTAACTAACACTTCGACATATTACAACATTTAGACCCTAACAATCTCCCCCTTTGGAATAAAGGTCGAAGTCTTCATGAAGTTAGTAGTTGAACAGCATACATCAGCACTGTTCGGATTTCCATGTACCAAGAGATAACTTTCTTTATCTCCTTCTTGTCTGCTTCTGATTTCTTCTTGCAATGATTCATACGAACAATTAAGTTCGTATATTGTGAATTTGTATATCTCTCCACTTCAGAAGTTTGAAATAAGAATCTTTTAGCTCTTCCAGCTTTATCTTTTCCAGCAAAAACAATCCCCAATGGCTTTAAACATATTTCACCGTCTTCGTACTTTTTCAACTCAACCTGCTTCTTCGTAGGTGCCATTGGTGCAGTTATGTCGAAGCCTTTAACAGTAGCAAGTTCGACATCAGTTTGAGATAAGTACTCAAAATAATTCTCCAAGAATATTTTTATGTGCCTACACCCAAGACTGAAAACATCTGGCTCTGTTTCTTGGAGAAAAGAAAATGACTTGTCTTTAAGAATCAAAGCAACGTTGATGAGATCATAAGTGTTCATCAAAGGAAAGTCTGCCACAGTAAACTCTTGTAACTTTCCACTTGCTCTTGCCATAATATATTTCAGATTTTGAAACTTCCCTTCGAAAATAACATCCCTTTTTATAGATATCACCTTCTTGATTTTCTCCAAGAACCAAACTTCTTCTTGAGCATTTGCTAACACAGCATGAAATCTTATCTTCATCTTCTTCCCCTCTTCGATATCCATAGACTGTGTCTCCTCCTTGAACTGTGGCATAGCGAACATCATCTCATTGATAGGAAAATCAAGTTGACCAAAATCAGTATTTGTCACCACAAAGCTCTTCTTCGGAATCTTTTCAAAAGAATACATGTGATCGAACATCACCCTGGATTCTATTGTTTCGTAATTGTATACTTTCGAAGGATCTCCCTTATCAACATTTGAACCTTCTAGAGCTCTTTGTCTCATTATACTTTCAACTTGCCTCATTCTTTCAACTTCAGCAGCCACCTCAGCTTTCTTCTCTTTATTCGTTTTCTCAACCAAAACTCCTTTTCCCTTGTCTTTAACATTCGAAGGAGCTATATTCTTTGATGAAGAGACATCACTCTGTTTCTCAATTACAATCCCTTTTGCAATAGGTTTTGAAATTGGAACTGTTGTAGTCACAGTCGAAATGACTGGAGCAGCTGAAACAATTGTTGGCTTTACAACAACTTTCGAAGGATATATTTTTCCTACCACGTTCGTATCTTTAATTGTCTTCTCATGTTCCCCAACCTTTGTATGACCAACCTTTTCTCCCCCTTGCACCCCTGTGACAGCAGGTGGGGCATCTGATACGCTTGGTAAAAGGCTTGATATACGAAGTAACGGAGCAAGGTGTTTGTGTAGGATGGCTTCGAAATGTGTGAATTTCTAAGAAAGAAATTCTTGAGAAATAATTGGAGAGGAAGATTTCGAAGATAGTTCTTGGAGTTCTTTCAACAGTTTCACCAACTCTCCAAAATTTTGTTCTTTTTTGGCTGAAAGAAAGATCATCTGAGGATTCACTTGTTCGAACATTTTAACACACCGAACGACCGCATCACAAATAATGTCGATCTTCTGATGTGCTGATTCATACCCTTGTTGAATATATTGAACCTCCTTCATCATTTCTTCACGAAGTTCGTGAATCTGCATGTTAACATCTTCACGAACTTTCTTAACTTCTTGTACGAAGAGCACATGACGCTCCTTCGTAACAGTCTTCAAATCCTTCACCTCCTTCAGAAAGTCAGACCTCAGAGAATTTATTCGATTCTCTGTAGAACTATCATTCTGATCAGTCTTCTCAAGAATTTGGCTTTCAGAATCACGAATTAATCCTGATGCCTTCGAAATAACTCTGCCTTCCATTTCCTTCATTATGGAATCAACTTCCATGATGGTAATTCCAGCACTTCCCGCATCTTCTTGAGATTGCAAGATAGAATTTAATTTTGAATTCAAAATCTTAAACTGCTTCATGGTCATCAGCATATGATCAGGGAATTCTTCTTCAGCTTTATAAAAAGAAAGAGCTTCGAATGTTCCTCCAAAGCCTTCGTTATCAGTTTCCTCATCAACAACCATGGTTTCAGCAACAGGTGAGGTTGGATTGGGTGGATCGGTTGATTGTGTTGAGAAGATAGTGGTGAAAAGTTGATCCATAATTGATTGAAATGTTGGAGAATCAGTTGTGGATGTAACCTGAGGTAAAGAAGTTGGTTCAATGAGCTTTACATCAGCAGACTTCGAAATTTCAGTAGACTGAAGGATCTCTACTTCTTTAGGAATTTCATCTTCGGGAGTCTCAGGAACTTGATCCACTTCTTCGATTCATTGGGATTTCTTTAAAAATTTTGCCATATCTTCAGCCCTTCTTTTCTTAGAAGATGGAGACACCGGAGCTGGGAGACACCTATTCGACAGTACCAGATGTAGCTATCGGCTCTTGAATCTTTGGTTCTGCTTTCACCCCTTTTTCCGAAGACTCACACTCTGTCTTCTTTGATTTCTTCGACTTCTTCTTCTCTTCTTGTTGTAACATACCAGTAATGACTGTTGTGTCAATAGATTGCAAATATGACACCAACACATCATTCGTTGGATCCACCTTCTTGAGCATTGCAGCCGGAATGCGAGCAATTGTTGTAAAGATAGTCGGATCATCATGTACCTCCTTCGGACTACCATACATGTGGAAAACTGCTTTCTCTTCGTATTCCGGAACTTCGATTTTCTCCTTCTGATAGACATATTGGACTATCAGACTCCAATATCGTGCACAAGAAATCCCCTGCTTAGCACTCGTCTTCGAAATGCTTGTTAAGAATTCTATCCATAATTGTTCAGAGTAATCGACTTGCAAATCATAGTACAACCCAGCTACCATTGCATACACTTCCATCCTTCCTTTATCAAGCCCCACAGTTCTTCCAGCAAGACATCGAAGAAAGATGCCAAACAAAAAATTCCAGATTGTTGGTAACCCCGACTTCTTGAAATCACTGATACGCGTCAATGGAGGTTGATGACCCATCTCATTGAACATAAACACCATTTGTGAAGAAGAAAGTTCATCATACGGGCCAGAATTCGGAATTCCCAAAATCTTGCAAAATAACTGCTTGGAGACCCTAATTCTCGTATCATTTACCATTGTGAATTCCACACAACCTGTCTCCTTGTTGTATGAAGCAGTAGAACCTGCCTTTGATAACCAGGACATCAGAGCAGCAAATGAATCAAACATAGCTTTAGACAGAACTGAATTCTGTAAAGCAACCACAAGCATGTGAAGTTCCTCCGGATACTTTGACAAATCCGATTTGACTTGGTAGTTGGAACCTTGGATCTTCAGAATCGGAACACTGATGATTTCGTCTGTAGTTGGTGATGAAGTAGTCGCCATTGTTGACGATTTGAGTAAAGAACGTATGAAGAAGATGAATTGCAAAGAGAATTTTGTGTTTCAGAGAATTTGATCGCATAAAGTGTTATTGAGTTCTGATTTGCCCTTTTATATGTAACCCTAGAATTTTTAATTTGAAGCGGGATACATTAAATGCTTGCTGACATGGCACCTTGAAATATGGAATGTACTCATCAAAAAGTAACAATCGTAACTGTCAACACGCCTTACACGCTTATCATACACCATGCGTCATCAAGAGATAAGACTGTTTGATCTTCCCCAAAAGAATTGTAACCGTCAGATGCCTTCGGAATAGAGGTCAGGCTCTTTCACTTTGAGGTTTAAAAAGCGAAGTCATTTGCCAGAATTTCGAAATCATTAGTTTAAGTTGGTGTTACTCAAACCTCAAGGATTTCGTGTGTGCTGTGTTCCAAAAGAAATTAGATGAGAAACAAAGAAATTTTTTTTTGAAAACTTGTGATGTCAACAATTTCTTTTAACACAAAAACAATTTTATCCCAGGCAAAGATATCTTCGAAAATTATCAAGAGAGATAATTAACAGCTTGTTTGGTTTCCCGTGAATTACAATCGATAACTTGTAGAGAAGTTTCGAAGGGTTTCTTTTATAGGTCAAATGGGTGGCTTCGAAAATTTCGTTACATATCAACCTTAAAATAAGGTGAGAAATTGTAAACAAAATTAGTTGTATAACCAATTTAGTCAGTGACAACTTGGTTGCGAATGATATTTGAAGTAACTAGAATTTTGAAAATATACTCATACGGAAATCATATTCATAAAAATATTTATGCTGGATCTTGTTCGGAACAAACATCTAGTTTTCGAATGTTTGATTAAGACCACTCAAAAGAAATGAATATGATTTGGAGTATAAAAGGTACTGAAGCAAAAGATTCGTAAGATCTAGAACACGGTTCCCCGTCAATTCCTTAAGGTTTATGATATTTTGGGTTTCACTTCTATCACAGACTCATTATATTAGATCATAAACACAGAGTTGTGATTTTTCTAGGTTTTGATTGGTTTGATCAAAGACCTCAAGGACAAATTGCTTCTAATATTTGGAATGTAAGAATGGTTTGGTTTAAAAAGATTGGATAAGAGTCGAAGGGTACCTCTGTTATAATGGACAAAACATAAAACTCTTAACTCATTTGAGAAGAGTAAGGTAGATCTTGTTGATTTATGCAAATACAAGCCTTGTTGGGAAGAAATTTTCATGAGATAATTTCATCAAGGCTTTCATTTCCCATACATAGAATCATACGAGGCTTGAGACAACATGCAGCATGCTTCTAGGGACATTCTAACTAAGCCAAAGTATATCGAGATCATACCTTCCTTAGAAACCAGACGCATGAATTCTTCGTATTTGAAACTTGACAAAACTCACAATACACATGTTAAAACTAAAAAAATAAAAAATATTTTTGGTATTTTTGAAATTTTTCAAAAAACAAAAAAAAGTTAAAGACAAACTGAAACAAAATCTTTTTGAATTTTTAATTTTTCAATAAAAGAAAATATTTTTTATTTTTCAGGTTTTTCTTTTAAAAAAAATTAAACAAACTAAAAATCTAACCTTAGTTGAAATGTGCACAAATACGAAGCATTCGAACCGTTGACTTGAACAGTAATCTTTGATTTTGTATTTCAACAAGAAATAAATCTTCCGAATGCGAAGCATTCGAAGCGTTGACCTGAACAGTAACCTCTGATTATGTATTTCAACAAGAAATAGATCTTCCGAATGCGAAGCGTTCGAAGCGTTGACCATGAATAGTAACCTCTGAACACTGAATCACCCTTTCCGTCCATACACCAATTGATTCAGACCCATCACTCTTCTCTTTTATCAGATTGAAGTGAATTTCCATCAATCATTCCCAATCCTTCTAAGATACGATGAAACGATTTTTCATCCAATGCCTTTGTAAAAATATCTGCCAATTGCTTCGTTGTTTTTACAAAATGAACTTCAATATTTCCTTCTTCAACATGATCTTTGATGAAATGATATCGAAGAGCAATGTGCTTGGTCTTCGAATGCTGCACAGGATTATGACAAATTCTTATTGCACTTTGTGAATCACAATATAAAGGAATCTTTTTCATATTAATTGCATAATCTCTTAATTGACTTTGAATCCAAATTATTTGTGATGTAGACGCAGCTACAGCAACATATTCAGCTTCAGCGGTTGATATTGAAACACATGTTTGCTTCTTCGATTGCCAACTGACCAACTTTCCATCTAGTAATTGACATCCACCAGTTCTGCTTTTACGATCAAGACTGCATCCTCCAAGATCCGCATCCGAATAAGCTTGTACAAAGAACCCTGTTTTCGAAGGATACCACAATCCTAACGAAGCAGTGCCTTTCAAATATCAAAAAATATTCTTTACTGCAGTTAGATGTGGTTCACGTGGATTTGATTGATACCTTGCACAATTACAAACAGAATACATAATATCAGGTCTACTTGCAGTTAAATACAATAAAGACCCAATCATGCTTCGATACAAAGTAATATCAACAGCAGATTTATCTAACGAAGGAGTTAGCTTTATCCCCGTTGCCATTGGTATTCGTAACCTTGTGCTATTCGTCATTCCAAACTTTTCTAACAAATTCTTCGTATATTTCTCTTGATTAATGAAGATGCCTTCCCTGTTTTGACGAATATTCAAACCCAAAAAGTTATTAATTTTGCCCATCATACTCATTTCAAATTTGCTTTTCATCAGTTCTTCGAATTCTTTAGATAAAGCAGGGTCAGTTGAGCCAAAAATTATATCATCAACATAAATTTGAACAAGCATCAGATGATTTCCAATTTTCTTTCAAAATAAAGTAGGATCAACTGATCCTTGTTTAAATTTATATTGTTTCAAAAATGATGTTAGAGTTGCATACCATGCTCTTGGTGCTTGTTTTAACCCATATACAACTTTATCTAAAATATAAACATGATCAGGATGTTCTGTGCTTATAAAATTTGGAGGTTGTTCAACATACACCGTTTCTTCAAGTTCTCCATTTAAGAATGCACATTTTACATCCATTTGATAGACATCAAATCCTTTATGAGCTGCAAAAGCCAGAAAAATACGAACAGCCTCGAGTCTTGCGACAGGGGCAAATGTTTCTTCGTAATCAATTCCTTCTTGTTGAGAATATCCTTTAGCAACAAGTCTAGCCTTATTTCGAATAATGTTTCCATCTTTGTCAGTTTTGTTTTTATAAATCCATTTGAGTCCAACAATTGACACATCTACAGGTTTTGGAATTAATCTCCAAACCTTGTTTCTTTCGAATTCAGACAATTCAGCTTGCATAGCAACAACCCAATCAGAGTGTTCCATTGCAACCTTAACTGTCATTGGTTCGATTTTGGAAATAAAAACATTAAACATGCATAACTCTTGATGATTATTCAGTACCTCATTTCGTGCATGAAGTTGTGCCCTTGTCATTATACCTGCTTGTGGATCACCAAGAATTTGATCTTTTGGATGATTTCTTGTCCATTTATCTAATGGTGGATAATTAGGATCAAAATCCAAAAGTGCATCTTCGAACATAACATCTGTTTCTGATCCATTTATGGAAATTGAATCATCAGCATCATCAAAATGGTCTTCTTCAAGAATTGTATCATTCTCAAGTATGAGCTCCCCTTCGATGATTGACTCCTTTTCGATATTTTGCTCTGGTTCACTGATCGGCTCTTCTTCAAGAATTGGCTCCTCTTCGACATTAACATTTGTTGACATGTTATCTCTTTCACTATAACGCTCCCCCTCAACAAAACTATTTGAATCCAAGTGCTCCCCCTCCACTGGATCATCAGCTTGTTCATTTGTGTTTAGATTCAAATTCGAAATTGAATCATTGTTATGCTTCGAATTTTCTGATGTTTGATTATCGGTTGCATTTCTTTCTGCATCAATTGCTTGATCTGAAATACCAAAAATTGAATCATAATTAACATCATCCATTTCAATTGAATCATCTATATTTGAAGAATTTTGTAAAATAGGATAATTCGCAAATTTATGATTAGACTTTTTAATGTAATGATCATCAAATGTCAAATTAAAAGTTTCTTCCACTTTGCGAGTTCGCTTATTTAACACTCTATAAGCAACTGAATTGTGTGAATATCCCAAGAAAATTCATTCATCTGCTTTTGTTTGCAACTTCGAAAGATTATCCTTAAGATTCATTATGAAACACCTGCATCCAAAAACATGAAAAAATTTGACATTAGGTTTTCGATTATTGATTATTTCATAAGGAGTAACATTAAACCGTCTATGAATGAATGATTGATTTTGAGTAAAACAAGCAGTTGAAACAGCTTCAGCCCAAAGATATTGAGGTAAATTCGAATAAGCCAACATTGTTCTTGCAGCTTCACAAAATGATCGATTTCGTCTCTCAACTACACCATTTTGTTGTGGTGTATAAGGAGATGAAAAATTATGCGAAATTCCTTTTTCCACCAGAAATGAATCAAAGACACGATTTTTGAAATCAGTTCCATGATCACTTTTAATTTTTCGAACTGACTTCTTCAATGAAACTTCCATCTTCTTGATAAAATCAATCATCATTTGTGGAACTTCTGATTTTAACCTGAGAAAATAAACCCACGTAAATCTTGAAAAATCATCTACAATTACCAAAATGTACCTTTTCTTGTTAAGAGTAGCAACTGTTGAAGGACCACATAAATCAATATGCAAGAGTTCGAGGGGTTCAACAATCTTCGAATCTATTGTGATAGGATGACCTTGTTTGTGTTGTTTTCCTACTTCACAAGCTGCACACAAACTGTCATTATCATATTTAAGAATGGGTAAACCTCTTACCAGATCTTGTATGACAAGTTTGTTGATGTTTCAAAAATTGAGGTGTGATAATCTCCTGTGCCATAACCAGCTAACATCGGCAGCAGCCTTCGAAAGTAGACACACAACAGGTTTGCCTACAATAGGAACAATATCCAATGTAAACATATCACCTTTTCTTTTTGACTTAAGTAAAACTTCTTTTGTCTTAACATTCGAAATGACACTTCCTTCTTCATTAAAAAAAACTTGATTTCCAGTGCCCACAACAAGTTGTGAAACACTTATCAAATTGTGTTGTAAACCTTCAACAAATGCAACTCTGTTGATAGTGAAATTTCCATTCGTTATCTTTCCATAACCCTTGACTTTGCATTTGTGATTATTGCCAAACTTAACCACTCCTCCATTTTCTAGGCTTCGAAAATCACGCAAGTTTTCCTTCTTCCCAGTCATGTGACGTGAGCAACCGCTATCAATATACCACTTGTTATCATATTGCTCGTCACAAAGTACCTGCGATCATTGGAAAAATTTAGGTACCCAAGCTTTGTTGGGTCCATTCATATTAGGTTTGTGATTCAATTGTAAAGTACAACTATTAACCCAATCACAAACTTTGGTTTTGAAACTGTCAATAAATTTAACATTTTCATTCGAAGGGTCAGTTATATGAGTTTTTATTATTTCCAAATTTTCACTAATTACACCCTTCGCATCTTGAGTTTGTGATTTTTCACTTTTTGCTTTTGTGACCGGCTGCCAAACTTTAACTGGTATATTTGACTCTTTGGATGATGAACTACCATTCGTTGAAGGATTAGCATACTTGTCATACGCCTCTTGTATCTGTTCTTTCGAAAACTTACTTGATTGGTATATTTTTCCTTTTCCTTCTAACCAATGATCAATATTTCTTTTTGTTGTTATTCCCTTTGCATATGAGACTTTGTCAGCTTGTTTCTTCAAAGGATTATAACATTTTGCTGAATTTGGAACATAATCAACTTTTGGTTTTGAAAGATATGATTCATGATAAGATGTCTTATTTTGTAACTTTGAAGTCTGTGTTCCAACCTTTTTCTAAAAAAAATTTCTTGGTATTGTTGTTTTTGTTCCATTTGAAACTTTTGATTCATTATTTGAAAACGAAGCATTTTTCTTTTCAAAAATTGGAGACTTTGATTTTTCTTTAAAAACATTTCTTCTTTTCGAAAAATTTGTTGATATCATTTTTGATGACTCAACAGTTTGCCAAAAAATTGTTTTTCTTGCTTGACGTTTCGAAATATTATTTTCCTTTGAAAAAATTTCAACTTGAGCTTTAAATTCTTTTGAATTTAATTTTATTGCTTTGTTGATTGTTTTAACATCTGTTCTAACACCTTCGTGCTTTGTAAACACATTTTCAGTTGGGTTAACTTTCTTCTTTTCAACTTTTGACTTTTCAACCCATACCCTTTTTGGTTTTTGATGCTGAAATTTGTATGAATTCTTTGTAAGATTGTTTTCAACTGTACTTTGATTTGAAAAGAATCCTTCATTTGATGTTTGCATATTATCTTCCTCAATCATCTTTTTGAATTTCAGGCTTTATATTTTCAACATTACCTGTTGTTACGAAGACTTGATTTGGGAGCACAATATCATCAGTGCATTTGAAGATTGGATAAACGACAATATTCAATTCAAGATAATGAGCACCTTTTTCACTAAGAATTTTCTCAAATTCTTGTGTATCCAAATAGACTTGATCAACAACCACTCGAGGAATTTCAATTTCTTTCGACCTTTGAATTGGCTTCGAATTTGTATTTTCTTCCTCATTGTCACTATCATCGATTTGACTCTCATGTATTTCCATAAACTCCATATCATAAACTTTCGAAGTTGAGGGTTTATCAGTTTCAATTTTTATTAATAAATCTTCACATTTTTCTTTCCCTTTAAATGAATTTGCTACATTTATGACAGACAATTGAGAACAATCTACATCTTCTAAATCACTAATATTATCAGAATTATCTTCAATATCAGCAATATTAGTTTCACAATTAGATGTAGAATTCTCAGTCTTTTTCAAAATTCGAAGTTGTTCTGATTTAGATAAGGTCTCATTTACAATTTTTACTAAATCATTAGCATCAAGATAATCTTCGACTTTAGCAATTCCATATCTAAACCTATCATCTGGAACTTTGTTGAAATCAGAAATTTCTTTTTCACAATCATATGAAATACTATCAACCTTAGCTCTATCATAAGCTAAAAATGGTAGTAATTTTCTATGTTGTTCCTTACTTATTTCACACGAATGATGTAACTCAGTTAATTTTCCATACAATCTTTTTGCAGAATTACAGAAAATATTTCTTTGTGCTAACAACAAGTTTATTTCTTTTGCTAATTTTTCTCTATCCTCCATAATATTTGAAACTTGCAATTCTAAGTAATCAATCCTAGTGACTTTTGAATCCAACTTTTTCTTGTCTCTAGTAATTGATCACTTAACTTTTTCGCTTCATTGCTAGTAGACACAATGATTGAATCAAAGTAAGTAACAATTTCATCAAAAGATACTAACTCAGAATTATATGCAGAAACTAGAATGTTAAAAGATTCAAGAATGTTACGTACCTTGGTAGTCATGGGCGACCTGTCAGTAGACTTCGAAACGAAGCATTGCCCACACACTTCGTCAGTCTGTTCATCATCTGAATCCTCTACCATCTTTGCATACATAGCTCCATGTGTTGGATTTTTCATCTCTTCATCATCTGAACCCGAAGACCATATTTGATATGTTCCATCCGATTCAGTTTCTCCACGAGCCACCAATGACAAATTCTTTGCTTTCTTCTTTACTTCCTCCAGTTTCTCAGTGTAGTATGCTTCATCCTTTGTTTTATTTTTCTTTTCCTCCTTCTTCCTCAACAAAAAATCTACTGCCAAATGATTTGCTCCATAGCAATAATGGCAATTAATCCCTATATCACCTTTCAATATCATCTTCATTTGTTCCAACTCATTCTTCGAATCTGTCTTCATTTCTTTCTTCTTTTCATCCAGTTTGTTTTTGTTCTCAAAACTACCCTTCGAATCTGATGACTTCTTTGGATTAAAAGGTTTCTTAAAAAAATTCTTTACTCTATTGTTTGAGTAAAATGCAATAGCCTCATCATCAGAATTCATCAGAAAACCTTCTTCTTCATCAGACTTCGATTTTTCATTCTCTCTTTCTGAAACCTTTGAAACTAGAGCCAATGGACCACCAAGACTTGCTATTGCTTCCTCAGCTATTTCATTAACTTCATTTTCATGAGATTTTAATTGATTGTACAAGTCATTCAAAGTCGAAGTATCAAAACTCTGTTGATTTTTCACCATCATACTAACACTCCTCCACTCCTTTCGAAGTCCCATTACAAATATCAAATTGTACTCCATTGGTGACCTAATTATACTATAACGGTTACAACGATAGATTAGCTCGTTAAACCTATCATAGTATGCTTCAATAGACTCATTTTCTTTTTGTCTGAAGTCTTTGAGTTCCACCAGGCATTGTTTCACAGATGTGATCTTCGTCTTTTCACTTCCTTGAAATTTGTCTTTGAGATTATTCCAGATTTCTTTAGCTGTTGTGCATGTTCTGACATAATTGTACACAACAGGAGGCAACGCACCTCTTAATTCCCTCATGCATTTCTTCTCCAGTTGTTTTAAACGTTTGGTTGATTATCGACTTCCAAACTGCTTGAAGACATACCGATTGGCTGAACTTGTGCAGGTTGATTGATTTCACCTGAGATGCATTTCCATAATTCTTCATCCAATCCGTTCAAGTAATCTTCCATACGATCTGCCCACTGTTCATAATATTCTGGAATAAGCATTGGAATTTTTGTGGATGATCCAAGCAAATGAGAAAATGATGTCATCGAATTCAGATTGAATGACGCCATTATTGTACGGACAAAAACTTCAAGATGATACAAAAACTTTTGAGAATATTGAAATCAAATTGTATAATTCAAATCAGAATCACACAATGAACACTCGATTAACAAATATTTTTGCAGAATCAAATCCTAGATTGAGATCAAGAAGAATTTTTCAATTTCAAAAAGGACAGAAACTTTTTGAATCAAACAGTAGATTCAAAAACCTTTTTGATCGTATGAAAATCAGATCACAGAAAGGATTCCTGCTCTGATACCAATTGATGAGATTTGTAATCGAGTTTAAGATCAATTTATGAAAGAATTCAGAAAAGAAGAAAAACGATGAACACGAGAGTAAATAAATCTTTGTTCAGCTCATATTATGCTTTTGATTTTTTCAGAGTACAAAGGAATAATCTGTAAAAGACTAAGTGAAAAGTTGTTCTACTCACTTAGTACAGACCCTATTTATAGGAGAACAAAAGCATAACAAAATACTAAGGACTAGACATTAAGACTATTTATTATAATGCCTTAGTAAAAAATAACATTACATCCGAAGACACTTCTTACGAAGACAAAAGATCCTTCATAACAAACTAACTAACACTTCGACATATTACAACATTTAGACCCTAACACTTCCCTATCACGATCTCTAGGTCCTTGACCTCCGACTGTACTATCTTTACACAATCTTCATCACCGGTTCATACTTCTCCCGAGTCTGTTAACCTGCTATCTCACTTTCCTCTGTCCAAACCTCCAATTTGGAGCCACTATCCCCCTCCTCTTCTAAGGAGACTGAAAGCATGCCTACGCATCATCCAACATTGCCACAGTGACAGATCCTCGCTATACATCACCCCTTAGTGGTTCTCACCGCTATCTCATAACATGCCTACATACTCCGAGACTGATCGCATAACCAGCAACCCATACATAGCCTGCCGCATTTCCTCGACATCTCCACCATCTGGGAACAACCCCACTAGCCGCTATCTCATAACACCATTCTCGCTATTGGTTCGAAGATCCACGACACATGGTAAGCCCTTACTATAACTGAACCGCCTCATCGCACCACTCCAATAACCGACATTCAAAATGCGCCAGGCAACCTTCTACAACCAGAGGCTCATCCGCAAATTTCCAATTCTCCCCCACTTAGGGCACTAACCACCATCCACTAGCGGCGAAGCTAACACGCTGCTCAATCGGACCCACTAATACTCCGAACATCAAGGAACCTAAGTTCCTGCTGAAATTTCCCGAATTCTCGAACCATAACCTTCCTCTCTCACGAATCCCACACCGGATATTAATCCTCAATATTAACTCTTCTCTATCACATACAACACTTTAATATCTCATGTAAGAAACAACATCTCATAATCACAACATAAACAAGATAAGACAGAATACATACCGAATGACACCTCTGGCTCAGATCTGATCTCCTCGGTCACAAGCTGATAAGCGCGCGCTGGAGCCTTTGGAGGCTCCGCTCGACCCTGCCCTCCGTCAGTAAGTCTCAAAGTGGCTGGCGCTGGGGCCTGCACTGACCTGGCAGCTAGCAGAGGACATTGGGCCTTCATGTGGCCCACCTAATCACAATGATGACAATGTCGAACTCCGGCAGCTGAAGCTTGCTGCCTGCAATCCCTAGCTATGTGGCCCTCCTTGCCACACTTGTGGCACCCAGAAGAAGAACGAAAACTTCCCTCATGCACCTTGCCGCACTTCCCACAAGTGCGACTCCTCTGACCTACCCGTCGATAATCAGCGGGCCTCATCCGCTTCGGTGCAGGCTGCGACTGCACTGGGGCCTGCCTCTGCTCTCTCAACTGGAGCTCAATCTCTAACTTGCGCCTCCTGGCGGCCTCCTACAACTCTAAAAAGGTACTACACCTCTGCATGGATACAAACTGCCTGATGTCCCTCTTGAGCATACTCAGATATCGAGACATCTGCGCCTCCTCTGAAGCAAACTCCGGGCAAAACATAGCCCTCTCAGTTAACATCTTGGTGATCTCCGTCACCGAATCTGAACCCTGCTTCAGTTCCAGGAAGTCCTGAGCCAACCTTTCTCTCTCAACCTGAGGAACATAACGAGTACTGAACATTTCACGGAACTGATCCCAGGAAACCACAGCCCGCTGCGCATCAGAATAAGATCCCATGGTCAACCTCCACCAATCCTTCGCCCCGAGCCTCAAAAGGTTCAGAGCACACCTCACCCTCTGATCCACAGGGCATGAACACGTGAAGAAGCAACCCTCCACGTTTGACAACCATCTCATAGCAACGATCGGATCCTGAATTCCATCAAAAGTAGGGGCTTTGTATTGTCGAAATCCCGATACAGAAAGCCCCGACTGGCTCCACCACCTGCCGCTGCCACAGCCGATGCGGCTGCCGCGGCCGCTGTCTCTGCAAGCGTCGCATAGCGCTCATCAAAATACTCATCATGCAGGATGTCATGAATCCTAGCATCCAACTCATCCGTACTCATCTGACCAATAACCCCGGGTGGTGCTGATACATCCTGACCACCCTCTCCTGATCCTGATCCCAAACCAGATCCTGACTCGAAACGTCTTGCATCTGCCATACTGAAATGAACCAAAGGAATCTCAAATACCTCGCATAATCGCCGGGAACTAACCTCTAACCAAATACCTAGGCGTTTTGACTTCCTTCACACGCGTATGGGTCCTGTGCTTTCAGTAGTATGGGCCCATACTACCTTCCACACCTACCCATATTTGTCTCAAGTATCACCACAACGCCCTAAGCACGAACATACATAGCAAGCACTCAATCCTCAACCCTAGAGGAATATTGAATAGCTCATATCAAGGAAACCCTAGGCTAGCAGGCATCATAATGCAGGCAATTCTATCATGCAATTCCTAAAGATCCCTAGCCTAGTACTAGCATGATGTTCTAATATATCACATAAGCAAACAACTTGTATGGTATATTGGGGTAACTTACTGGCTCCGGCTGATCGTACAATCTGCTTCCTCCTCTACTTATTTTGCAAAACCTTTTGAAAACCATTTTTTGAAATTTTCTCCTTGATTTGAGATTGGATTCACACGAATGTTCCTTCAATTCACTCAAACCAAGGCTTTGATACCAACTTGTAACGACCAAAAATTTCAACCAATTTAAAACATTTTATTTCATTCAAAAACCATTACGTTCATACATCTTGTTTTCAAAATAGTTTAAACATCAGAGTATCCCCCAGAATCATATCACATAAATCATAAAACATGAGGAGCGGTACGATCACGCCTTCGCCTTGCCACGATCTCCTGAAGCACCTGAAACAATAAACCACAACTGTAAGCCCGAAAGTTTAGTGAGTTCCCCAAAGTACCCATACACACATAAACATACGCATACAACAAAGAACAACATACTACGGGTCCAAACAGCCTACCGGTTGAAATACCCCTGGCCCTCAACCATCGGGTTGGAATGCCTACGTGCTACGAGCCCAATCATCCTACCGGGATGGAATACTCTCGGCCCACAGCCATTGGGTTGGAATTCCCATACACCTATACGTACAACAATAATTACTATGGGTCCAATCATCCCTCAGGATGGAATACCCTAGGCCCCTCAACCATCGGGTTGGAATGCCAACACACTATGAGCCCAATCATCCTACCAGGATGGAATACTCCTGGCCCACAACCATCGGGTTGGAATGCCCCACTTCCTATACATACAGTAACTACTACTACTATGGGTCCAATCATCCCTTGGGGTGGAATACCCCAGGCCCTTTAACCATCGGGTTGGAATGCCAAACTATTTTGAGTCGAATCATTCTACCTGGATGGAATACTCCTGGCCCACAACCATCGGGTTGGAATGCCAATTTACATTAGTAAACATGCACACATAACAGGCAACCACATAACACTCTACAGAACCAACATACTAGGGCCCTATCATCCTACCGGGATGGAATTCCCTCTGCTAATGCTCAACATACATTACCCGCAAGTAACCTCCTACCAGCGTACATAAGGCAACACCAACTACAGGTCTATACTCATGACCGCTACCCATCTACTAGGGTGCTGATCCCACAGAACTAGCCATTACTTAACTCTCCATTCCTCTAGGATACTATGATAACAATGCATATCCTCACATAAATATCCTATCTACTAGGATACTAGCATCCATATCATCACATATCATAACAAGCTCTAAACAACAACTCAAAGGGCCGGACGTGGTGCCTTAGACCCTTGAGTACAGTGAGGATAACTCACCTTGCAACTATCGAAATCCTGCAAATCTCTTACTACTGACTCACCAGAAATCCCAACTATCATATGCAAATCATCACATTAGAATCCATCATGACTTTCTAGGCCAAGGGCCCACAACACTCATTAAGTCCATTATCCTCTTATTGGGCCAAGACCAAAAACCAAATCCTCATGCAAAGCCCAATATTGGCCCAATTTACTAAATTGGGCCCACATTTCCAAACGGGCCTAGATCCAAGGTCCATAATAATTATTGGGTCCAATTTACTCCATCCATAATGTTCAGTCATGGCCCAAGCCTAGCTAGCCCATAAATAGCCCGATTACTTAAGTGTTATGCTAATAATCATCATGCAAGTGGGAGCATGATAATTATAATAGTTGTTGCAAGTTAGCAATGTTAATTATAGAAAACAAAAGGTTTCAATTGGGAAAAAGTTGTTTTGCTATAATTAAGGGAGAGGAAATTATACTTCATTTCAATTCTAGAAGCTTAGATTAAGGTTTTAATCATCTTTAGTCAAGGATATATATATATATATATATATATATATATATATATATATATATATATATATATATATATATGAAGTTTATGTTGGAGTGGCTCAAGATAAGGAAATTCTATATATGAGTCCATTATTTGCGCTCTAAAATTCGATTATGATGACGGCATCCCTTTTCATAATCTGAATTATGAGAACTTAGCAAATAGAAATAGAAATATTATAGCAAAAGGCTGGTCTACTATCATGTCTTTATGAATCGTGTCCCATATGCTTCGGATATAGGATCGGTTGCAGGTGCTATAATATTCATCTGCTCTAAAATTTTTCCAAATGCCCAGAGCATTAAGAGGGAAAAGGTACTAGAACTAGATATGACTAATTTGATTAAGCAATTGTCGAGGACAATCTAAGGTTTACCAAAGATTGGTTGCTCAGGGACAGTTGAAAATATAGTGTTAATTTTGGAAGGACCATATATTGACGTATTTTGAAAAGAGTCAACTCTTTTACAGGAGTAATAGTCAAAAGGGGAATATGGAAATGTTCCCATAGGTGGAAGTTATTCATTAAATATGTGTAAGATTAGGAAACTTAATGCAAGAAGCATGTTCAAAGCAATGAACTTTGAATATGAGACTTCGTTTCCATGGGGTTGATCTCCATTGGAATACTATGTAATGTCTTTTGACAAGTCTTTGTGACTTTGTGCATAATCATTACAAGAGGAACAATGCATATAAGTTTAGAATCTAACAGATTTAGGTAAATGGCGGGAATTTGGAATTCTTGCATTTGCGTTAAGGATTTGGGATTGTGAAATGAGTATCATTGGAATTATGTTCACTCTATCTATTTCACAGAATAAAGATCATAGACAAACTTAGTGTACATACTTGATGTATGGCATAACTAATGTTTGGAAAAACATAGTGTGTATACTTGGTGTATGGCATGACTAGTGTTTAGAAAAAACCATAGTGTACATGCTTGGAGCATGGGGCAACTATTGTTTTAATTCAAGTATAAAGTTGATAGTTTAAAACAGTATGCAATGAATAATGTGTAATCAATATGGTGATAAATAAAAGATGTTCTATTTATATTCATAAGTTCTGAGACCATATTTGATTCGATTATTCTTGTGTTTCACTTTGCATGTTTTTGTTGGAATAGTGTCTATGGCTGCAACTATATTAGGCAAGTATTTGACCCGGTTGTGCATGGTCCTTTTGGGTTGCCTTCACCATAGCAACTTGATAGGATGATTTATTAAGAGAGAGTAAATATTATTAATATATTAAGAGAATAATATAAAGAATAATAATATTGTTATTTGATTAATATAAGTCATAGAATTAATTAGAATTAATTTGGTGACTTAAAGAGATTAATTAAATAAAAGGGTATAAACTGTCAATTGTTTGATAGTTAAACTTTAGACTGTAAATCCATATAGATATGCATTGGACGAATTCTAGAAGCTAGGATAGCTTCAAATCGTCCAAGGGGTTATCTATGGAATGGATTTGGATAGCCTTAAGAGAAGATTATCCAATTAGGGTTTAGGTTGTAACCCTTAAGGAGTCTACAAGTATAAATATTAAGGAGTCTACAAGTATAAATAGACCCCATGGCTAAGGAAAATCGGCACTTCACCTAAAGTAGAGAAGCCCTGGCCGAATTCCTCTCTCCTCTCTCCCAAATCATTCTCCTTGCTATTTGGTGTTTGTAAGCCATTAGAGGAGTGACAGTTGTGACTCTAGAAGCTCCAAGACAACAAGATCAACAAGGAATTCAAAGGTATGATTCTGGATCTGTTTCAATATTGTTATTACACCTAATTAGTCATTAGAAGTCTTGGATTCAAAGCATGTTTAATTAGAAAGCCTAGATCCAAGCATTAGGGTTTTGCATGCGCACATAGGAAAGTTCTTATGGCCAAAACCCATCAGTGGTATCAGAGCCTAGCTTGGTTTTCATTAAATTGTTGCTTAATTGTATGAAACATAACTGCAAAATTCGATTTTTGTGTTTCTGAGTCATGGACTCGGCGAGTTCCAAAGTGGACTCGGCGAGTCCTTTTGTGCACTCGGTGAGTCCAAGCGTCAGGAATGGCCAGATTCGGGATTTCTTCATAATTATCTTATGGAAACTTACCTTAATCATATTAGATCAACCCTAATCCGATTTTTTGATATATATGACTATAATCTTGATCTAATTAAAGATATTTATCAACTAATAAAATATTTAATTTCCTTATATTATAATTAATTAATTATTTTGATTATTTTGGTAATTATCTTAGAAAGAAATCTTGAATAAAATCAAATATAGTTAATTAGGATATTAATTGTTAATTGGAATTATTTGTTATTTGATCCATGTTTTAAATGTTTAAAACTTGCCCTCATGTTTTGAAATTTATATTTTGTGATTAAAAGTTTTAATTTAGACAACTTAAATTTCAAACCCTAGATTTTAAAAGGTTTAAAATACAACCTTATACTAATATAATATTACAGGAATAATATATATATATATATATATATATATATATATATATATATATATATATATATATATATATATATATTTATAACTAAAATGCTAGTCTTACCGTTAGTAGGACTCATTCACGAAGCCGATCTATAAGGTGGGTATAAGGTTGTGGCCTATAAAATGGCGCTTAATGGGTGTACACTTACACCCACCACTTGCTTGATTGGTGGAGGGTTGTTAGCCGAACGGGTGGGATAGGGCAACCTCATCCTCTCATTAAAAGTTTAAAAAGTAATACAAAGTAACTACACATTTTTTTAAAATTTCCCAATCTTAGTTACTTTAGGAAAAGTGAATTGATGCAATCCCATGAAATTACACTTTGCACCCTTGCTAAGAAGTTAGTGGAGCGTGTGTGGTTTACCGGCACACTAATTGGTTCTAAGCAAAGGTGGCAAAGGGTGATTCATTGTTTATCATAGTTCGATGGAGCGTGTGTGGTTTACCGGCACATCGAATAGGTGATCGTTACAATGAAGGCACCATGTGAATTTGCATGGTAATCCACACCCGCTTTGTGATCTTCGGTATCCCAGTCACAAACAAGAGGGGCATATCGAGATTTAAACATGCCATTGAATAGTTTCAATGAATCTCATCCGAACATAGGAATTCTCAATACACTTAGGACTAATAGTTTAAGTTTTTGTGATGGAGAATTAGTGAATCGTCATTCACTTACCTTCAATTTATTTGCATGTTAGATTACGGCATCCCTTTTCTATTATGTAAATGTTATTGTTGGATCCTAGCCCTAATTTTTCTCATTGGGTGATAATTAGGGATTCTTATTCTAATCTATCTTTGTCCTTTTTCTTTTGTAGATGTCGAACGCAAACAACGTTGCTGCTAGTTCTTTCACGTTGATGAGCCTTTGCCAAAAGGTCACCTTCGATGGAACGAACTTTAGCGAATGGATAACATACATTCGCACCATTTCTCACTATAAGGATAAGGAGTATGTCCTCGATGAGAAGCTCGAGAAAATCAACCCTGAAATTGCTACTCCGGCTGAAATCACCACTTTTGAAACTCATGAGCGAGATGCAACGAAGGTACATTGCATCATGATTGCCACCATGAACTCCGAATTCCAAAAGTCCTACGAGGACATGTACCCGTACGAGATGCATCAAGACTTATTGGAGAGATACCACCAGAACGCGAGAAAAGAGCGTTATGAGATTTTCACTAACATGATTTCCGCTAAGATGGGTCATGGAGAATCTCTTACCGTGCACCTGCAAAAGATGTAAAGGTATGTCGACCGCCTTCGCAAGTTAAATGTTGACTTTGGTGAAGACTTGGCAATCGACATGGTGCTTCACTCTTTGCCTCCGATGTACAATCAATTTAGGATGACCTACCACATGAACAAAGAAGAGGTCACCCTAAGCAAACTCCAAGGTCTATTGAGGGTCGCTGAGAGCAACTTCAAAGACAAGTCTGTTGCACCAACTCCCAATCCACCTGCTGCTCCTGTCTTGGCTATTGGTCAAGGAAAGGGAAAGAAGAGGAAGGCTTCATCGAAGAACTATCGCAAGGTTAAAGCCCGAGATTGTGCCTCTTCTAGTGGGACGAAAGTTGATCCCGCTAAGCCCTGCCCTAACCCGAAGAAGGCAGAGTGCCGCCACTGCCACAAGATAGGACATTGGAAGAGAAGCTGCCTAGAGTACCTGCAAGCAATCAAAGAAGGAAAGATCAAGCCATCTTTCGCAGGTATATACACAATTAAATCTAACGATTCTAATCATGCTATTTCTTGGGTTCTTGATATCGGTTGTGGTTACCACATTTGTTCTAATATGCAGGGACTAAGAAGAAGTAGGGATGTGGGGCAAGGAAGGATCAATCTAATCATGGGGAACAGAAGATCATCACCCGTGACCAAGATTGGAGTGTATTCTTTAGTGCTTGGGAATAAATTGTGTTTAGATTTGAACAACTGTTGCTATTCGCCAGAAATGGCTAGAAACATCATTTCATTTCATGGTTTATATAGACAAGGTTTTAGATTTTCTTTTAATAATGAGAATGGTTCTATTTTAGCTTATATAAATGGTGTCTTTTACTTTGAAACTATCCCATGTAATGGAATTTATGAAACTTTTATGATTGTTGATAACTTAGGAAATGATATTTTGAATATAGATTCTTCCAATAGTATGGATAAGGCATCCTTGTGGAATTGTCGTCTTGGACATGTCAACAAGAAATGCATAGCCCAACTCCAAAAGGATGGAGTGTTGGAGTCATTCGACCTTAGGGAAGATGACACATGCGAGTCTTGTTTACTTGGAAAGATGACTAAGTCACCCTTCATGAGCACGTGTGAAAGGGGTGAGGGTCTATTGGACCTAATACATACCGATGTATGTGGACCGTTTAGATCAACCACGAAGGATGGGAACCGCTTCTACGAGACCTTTACCGATGATTATAGTAGATATGGGTATATCTATTTAATCAAGCAAAAGTCAGAAACCTTTGAAAAGTTCAAAGAGTTCAAGAATGAAGTGGAGAATCAATTGGGCAGGAAAATCAAGATGCTTCGATCCGATCGAGGATGAGAGTACCTAGGTCTTGAATTCCACGATTATCTCAAGGAGTGTGGAATAGTTTTGCAATTAACGCCTCCTAGGACACTGCAGTTGAATGGTGTGGCAGAAAGGCGTAATCGAACCTTATTGGATATGGTTCGCTCTATCATGAGTCGTGCTTCACTACCTATATCTTTTTGGGGGTATGCCTTAGAGACTGCCGCCCATATCCTTAACCGAGTCCTTACTAAGAAGGTTGCCAAAACACCTAACGAGATGTGGACAGGGAAAGCTCCCTCGTTGGCACATATCAAGGTTTGGGGTTGCGAGGCTTCCGTAAGACGAGATACTCACGACAAGCTCGAACCTAGAAGTGAGTGATGTATTTTCATCGGCTACCCGCAGACATCCTTTGGATATCTCTTCTATAGACCGAAGGACAATGTTGTCTTTGTTGCAAGGAGAGGAGTTTTCCGAGAACGAGAACTCATAGGCCAAGGAGACAGTAGGAGGCAAATCGAGCTTGAAGAGATTCAAGAGTCGATAGATGAAGGAACCTCTACCGCTGGCACTCAACCTGAGGAGGAAACTCCGGTTGAACCGATTGACGAATCCTTACCTCTTAGACGTTCCGATAGAGTTAGAGTTCATCCCCAGTTTTATGGTTTTCATATTACTACCGAACGGGACACGTAGAATAGTGATGGTACACTAATAAATCATGATGAACCTAATAGCTATAAGGAAGCCATGGCAGGCCCGGAGTCTGCGAAATGGAAAGAGGCAATGGATAGCGAGATCCAATCCATGTATGATAACCAAGTTTGGAATTTGGTTGATTATGTGCCCGAACGTAAGACCGTTGGGTGCAAATGGATCTTCAAGAAGAAGACCGACGTGGATGGAAACGTACACACATATAAAGCGCGATTGGTTGCGAAGGGCTTTACTCAAACTCCCGGAGTTGACTATGATGAGACCTTCTCACCAGTTGCAAAGATAAAATCTATTAGAGTGATGCTAGCTATTGCCGCATTTCATGATTATGAGATTTGGAAAATGGATGTCAAGACCGCTTTCCTTAACGGAAAGTTGGCTGAGGTTGTTTACATGGCTCAGCCAGAGGGGTTTGTGGATCCGAAGCATCCGAATAGAGTGTGTACGCTTGAGAAGTCCATTTATGGACTTAAGCAAGCGCCTCGCAGATGGAATCTTTGCTTCGATGAGAAAATCAAAGAGTTTGGATTTGTACGAAGCGAAGATGAATCATGTGTATATGTCAAAGCCAGTGGTAGTATAGTAAGCTTCCTCGTTCTATATGTCGATGACATATTACTCATAGGAAACGACATCCCGACTCTGCAGGAGGTTAAGTCCTGGCTCGGGAAGTGCTTCGCTATGAAGGACCTCGGAGAGGCTTCTTACATTTTGGGAATAAGGATAGTAAGAGAAAGAAGTAAGAGACTAATTGGACTTAGTCAGAATACTTACTTAGAGAAGGTACTAAAACGTTTTAGTATGGAGAACTCGAAGAAGGGAGAATTACCGATACAAAGTAATGCCAAGTTGAGTAAGACTCAAAGTCCGAGTACCGAAGCTGAGATAGCAGAAATGAGCCGAGTACCATACGCTTCCGCAGTTGGCTCAATCATGTACGCTATGACTTGTACTCGCCCTGATGTAGCCTTCACTTTAAGCATGGTTAGCAGATATCAAGGGAATCCTGGCAGAGCACATTGGATTGCGGTGAAGAATATCCTTAAGTACCTTCGGAGGATGAAGGAATGGTTCTTCGTCCTTGGAGGGAGTGATGACTTGAAGGTGCGAGGGTATAGTGACGCCAGTTTTCAGACCGATAGGGACAACTACCGTTCGCAGTCGGGATGGGTATTTACCCTAAATGGAAGAGCAGTGACATGGAAGAGTTCCAAGCAGGAAACCATAGTTGATTCAACGTGCGAATCAAAGTACATTGCAGCGAGCGAAGCGTCGAAGGAGGCAATATGGCTAAAGAACTTCATCGATGATCTTGGAGTTGTACCTGCCATAAAGGAGCCCATGGAGATTTTCTGTGATAACGAAGGAGCGGTTGCCTTGACCAAGGAACCGAGGGATCATGGTAGATCAAGACATATCGACAGAAAATATCACTTCATTAGACATCGTGTAGAAGAAGGACAACTCATAGTGAAGAGGATATCATCAGAAGATAACCCAGCAGATCCGCTTACGAAGGGACTGAGTAGGGTTAAGCACTTGCAGCATGCTATGAGTATTGGGCTGAAGGATGATATTAGCATAGATTAGATAGTATTAGAAACGTGTAATAGATAAATGTAATTAACATTTGATGATTAAATAAAGGAGTTTTATTTATGAGTAATGTTACTGTCTTGTGTTAATTGTTTAACTATTGTTTCACTTTGCATGTTTTGACTTCCAGAATAATTGGGTTTATTAGGAATAATCGAATTGTTCAAATTGTCCACAATCGTTCATATGTTGGAAGTAGGTATGAATGAAGATTGTCATGAATTGGTGTATAGATTGTCTAAATGGTGTTAGACATAGCAAAGGGTTGCTACAACGTTCATAAGTGCTTATGAACTAGTTTTGAGCATTGGAACAAACCCGTGCTTGCTGGAATCGCCTTATGGAATACGATATGAAAGGTGATCGCAAGACGATAATATCATATAGTCTTAAAACCTAGATATATGGTTTATTATTTGTTAATTGATTGTACATTGATAATACAAAAACGCATCAGTAACTTGGTGTTATAAAACGTATTGTTGTGTATAATTGGTAAATGAATAAGTAAATGCATATAAGTCGAAGTTTATCTGTAACTTTTATCTAAGAAGGTAAAAGCGATATCTCGGCCGCTCGATGATTTGATTTGACTTATGTGTCGGGCCCAGTCAGAACTGAATTGATGTGTTCGATTAAGTTCTATGTCAAATAAATCAGAGATCGAGAAACCTAAATGCTTGACTAACCATTCCATAGGATTGTCAGCATGATATCTAACAGAGGACTATACGATCCCTTATCTAAAGGACAAGATTGATTAGATCAGAGTTTGACAGCGTCTTTGAGAGCTACGATTGCAAACCGAATTGTACTTGTGCATATAGTTACTAGACTTATCCAAGTGGGAGACTGTTGGAATAGTGTCTAAGGCTGCAACTATATTAGGCAAGTATTTGACCCAGTTGTGCATGGTCCTTTTGGGTTGCCTTCACCATAGCAACTTGATAGGATGATTTATTAAGAGAGAGTAAATATTATTAATATATTATGAGAATAATATAAAGAATAATAATATTGTTATTTGATTAATATAAGTCATAGAATTAATTAGAATTAATTTGGTGACTTAAAGAGATTAATTAAATAAAAGGGTATAAACTGTCAATTGCTTGATAGTTAAACTTTAGACTGTAAATCCTAATAGATATGCATTGGACGGATTCTAGAAGCTAGGATAGCTTCAAATCATCCAAGGGGTTATCTATGGAATGGATTTGGATAGCCTTAAGAGAAGATTATCCAATTAGGGTTTAGGTTGTAACCCTTAAGGAGTCTACAAGTATAAATAGACCCCATGGCTAAGGGAAATCGGCACTTCACCTAAAGTAGAGAAGCCCTGGCCGAATTCCTCCCCTCTCCTCTCTCCCAAATCATTCTCCTTGCTATTTGGTGTTTGTAAGCCATTAGAGGAGTGACAATTATGACTCTAGAAGCTCCAAGACAACAAGATCAACAAGGAATTCAAAGGTATGATTCTGGATCTTTTTCAATATTGTTATTACACCTAATTAGTCATTAGAAGTCTTGGATTCAAAGCATGTTTAATTAGAAAGCCTAGATCCAAACATTAGGGTTTTGCATGCGCACATAGGAAAGTTCTTATGGCCAAAACCCATCAGTTTTGACTTCCAGAATAACTAGGTCATTCTTCCCGAATGACTAAGTTATTCAAACCATCCACAGTCGGTCATATGTTTGAAGTAGAAATGAATCAAGACTGACATGAAGTTGGATTGTAGATGTCCAAGGTATGGGACATAACACGAGTTGCTATAACATTCATGAGTGCTCATAAGTTTTGAGTATGGGTTTCAACCCACGCTCACTGGTATCACTTCATGGAATTTATCTCGAGTGATCTTGAGACAGTAATATCATATAAGTCTTCAACCCTAGGGATATGACTTGTTGCCTATGAGTTGGTTATACATTGATTGTACGAAAACGCATTGGTAACTCGATGTTATAAAATGTGCCTTTGTGTATGATTCAACAAGTAGTAGAACAAGCATATGAGTCGAAGTTTATCTGTTCCTTCTTGGATTAGAAGCGATATTTGGGCCCCTCGATGACTTTGTGTTGACCCATGTACTGGGCCCAGTCAGAACTAAGTTGATGTGTTTAAGTAAGTTCAATGTCAAACAAATCGGAAATCGGGAAACAAACTACTGGACAATAAGTAAGACATTGTTCCATGTATTTGTCCGGCTGATATCTAGAATACAGGATTATATGATCACTTATCTTAAATGGCGTATCATCATCATCTCAATTACGCGAGACCTTGAAAGAGCTACGATTGCTGATCGGTTCCTGAAGTTATTATTGTATATATATAGTTATTAGACTTATCCAAGTGGGAGACTGTTGGATTAGGTGTCTAAGTTCATAACTATTTCTGTGATATACTTGACCCAGTTGGCATCGTCCATTTGGGTTGCATGGCATTGCAACACTTGGATAAACCAAATGAGAGAAAGGACACTTAAGGATTATTAATATATTATAAGTTCTAATATATTAATAATATTATTTAATTAGTAGTGATAAAAGAATTTATTTTGGAATTAATTAAGTGATCAAAAAGAGACTAATTAAATATATGGAGTTGGTTGTGTAAAAAATCTACTCTTATATTGTGGGCTAATGATCCATGGTTTCTATGGATTGGGCTAAAACCCATGAGGTGCTCCATGGATAATCCATGTTGGTTACAAACCCATGGATCATGGAATATGAAAAGCCATGACAATTAGGGTTTACATGGTGTAACCCTACTAGTGCCACAACTATATAAAGACCCTTAGTCTAGCAAAATCGGCACTACTTGTACAAGATAGAGGGCTAGCCGATTTTGAGGTGTAAGTGAACTTCTCTCAAGTCTATTCCAAGAGTTGTAGTGTTGTGTGATACATTTGAGGCATCACACTTGAGGTGCTAGTCTCACAAGGTTCTCAAGAAATCCAAACTACGAAAGGTATGTTCTTCTTCTAGCATTTATGTTTAAAAGTTCCCCATGGTATGCTAGATAGGTTAAAAACCTTGGAAAATCGATTTTGCATGTATCATAGTAAAACATAGATCCAAGGTTTCTAGGTTTGCATGTACACCTTAGGAGTGCTAGTATGCTCAAAACCCTTCATACATATATATATATATATATATATATATATATATATATATATGTGTGTGTGTGTGTGTGTGTGTGTGTGTGTGTGTCCTGCCCCAATATACATGAAAAAGGACAACTAAGGGCCATTTAACATGTATATTATTTCCAGGCCCAATAAGGAATGAGAATATATATATATATATATATATATATATATATATATATATATATATATATATATATATATATATATATATATATATATATATATATATATATATGACTCGGGCCCAATATACATGAAAAAATGACAACTAAGGCCCATTTAACATGTATATTATTTCTAGGCCCAATAAGAACGTGAATACGGAAATCGATCTGTGGTTTCTTACGTTGGTTGTTTAAGCTGCATTGTTTACTAATGTGACGTAAAAAGCTCACCTTTTTGTAAAAGGTCAATTTTGGTCCTAGAAACCATAAATTTACAATTTTGGCAAATGTTTGGTAAAAGTGACAATTTAGGTCCTTTAAGGAAAAAATTTGTATTTGAGGCTAGTTTTAAGTAGAAATAACATTTTAACTCACTTTTGTCAAAAATATCATTTTTGGCTTGAATTTATGAAAATATGCATTTTCGGCCCATTTATAAATAAATTCATCTTTTTGGCCCAAGTTTTAATAAATTTAGATTTTTCGTTCTTCTTATCAAAAATTTATATTTTTGGCACAAATTTGTTGAAAATGACATTTAAGCCCACAAAAGTCCAAAATTTTACAAACTTGGCCCAAAGCTCGAGAAAGCCCAAAAGAAGCCCATTAATGAACTTTTACACTTCTAGCCCTTTTTAAGGTCACAAATATCAAAAGATTCATATTAATCAAAATACATTCTTTTTGGTCCCTTAAAGCCATGAGTTATATAAAATACCCCATTTTTGGTTATTTTGTCACTTTTATCCCCTTTTATGCAAATCTCATAGTTTTAAGTGATTTTGATGTATCTTAAAACCTTTTCTTTGCATAATAAGTTGAAATAAGTGTGATGTTCTACAAATATCATCACATTTTAGTAGATCTTCAAGTTCATGGAGCTCATAACACATAATCACACATATATCATGAAAAACACACAAATTCATGCATTACACACATAGATCTACAAAAAACAACTTGTATTCTCCCCCAAAATATAGTAAAAACCGAAAATAGGGGGTATGAACTCACATTGCTTTGGAGTTTTCGGTTTTTGATGAAGGATGGATGAGATCTCGGCCTTTACAAGCTTTCTTGAGTGGATTCTGAACTTAGGAAGTTCTAGGAAACAAGAATCATGAAAACATGTGTTTACGAAGAGTGATTTAGCTACAAAATGAAGTAAACCAACTTAAGTTTACAAGATCTTACCACAAGAGTGAAGCTTGAAGTGATCTTGAACGAAAGATCTTTTGAACACACCTTACACCCACACCATTTTAGGGAAGATTAGGAGGAGTTTTCCTTTGAGGATTTAGATGGAAATGAGAGGGTTGGAGATAAAATGAAAGTGTTGTTGGTTGTTCTTGTCCTTGGCCGAGAATAAGAAGGAGGGGGAAGAGAGGTGATGAGACTTACCTAGATGCATGAGTTTTCCGTGGATACATGAGGGATATTAAGTATGGATACTCACCATGCAATGGTGAGGTGTCATCCCTACAATTTCCCATTTTATTTCCACTTTTTTTTCTTCATGTATATATATATATATATATATATATATATATATATATATATATATATATATATATATATATATATATATATATATATATATCGAGAATAAGGGATAGAAGTAAAAGCAAAAGGATAACTTGGGTTAATATTGAACATTTTCGATATAATAGGCCCAATAAGATGGTTCTTGGCTCATTGGGCCCTTCTTATGGGTTTACGACCCAAAGGTGATGAAGGAATGGGGTTTACGGCCCAATAGGGCTTGTGAACCCATTTACAGCCCATTAGGCCCATGATAATAAAGTGACTAATTTTAGGCCCAACATGACCCAAATGCTATGGTTTGATGAATGTGAGTCCAATTGAACCCTAAATGGGGTTCTTTGGCCCAAAATCATCAAATGAAAAGTTTACCGGTCCATTAGGCCCAATAAAAGGATCCTGGTCCATATTGAGTTTGAACCAGAACATTAAGGTTTCAAACCCACAATTGAGTATCTGAGATGTATTAAATTAGGTTTTGGACTTCACTCAGGAGTTTTGATTCAAATGGATGTCTCTTATAAACCTCCGGTAATAACCCTCTAGACCCAGGAAACTCTGAATCTCAACTGGAAACCTCGGAATCTCCCCCTGCATCACAACCTCTATCTTGGCCGGATCGACCAGAATGCCCTTCTGGTTGACAAGGTGTCCAAGAGATTGCACCTCGCGCAACCAGAACTCACATTCAGAGAACTTTACGAAAAGTGTCTCCGCCACTTAGATTCGACTAAGCCTTCACTGTACCCGAGAATTGAAGGATTCCCAATCCTTTTTAATTCCTAATAGTCCACTGACGATAACCTGTACTTACCAGTGCTAGTGATCCGTCACCAGTCAAACCTTAAGATTGCCCATCCTCTGAAATCTTAAAGAGTACTCTTGAAATCTGGTCTAATCTGACACCTCAATCCATCTACCATGCTGTCAACTGAAAGTCTCAATCTTCACTTTGGCTCACGAATCCTCGTTCCCACTTCCAATCTTGCAGTACAACTGAACTCTAACCAAACACAGCCCATGTGAAATTACAATTCTCTTGAACATGCGATGACCAACCACTTATGCATCTAACACCCGCGACAAACACTACCCATTTCATGTCACTAACTCTATCCTAGCAACGGAAGTGCCTTGAACTCCAAAATTCATCCATAGACAATTACCGACCATACCTAAACGATGATAGAACCCCTGAACATTGAATTCACTGGAGAACTATCACTCTAACTCTGACTAAGGATCTTCCAAACAATACTCCTGCACAGATCTCGACAAAGATCCGGAATGATAACGGTACACGCAGAACCCGCTCTACAAGATGCATCTCTTTGTGGGTTCATCAATGACTTTTCGGCATGCAGGATGGCATATATGATCCTTAATAACCCAAACACTAGCAGGAAACCGACCCGAGATCTAACTTATCCAAACTCACTCATAACTCCAACGCGATACGTATCCCCAACATCCATCTAGTAGCAATAGAAGATGACATACACGCAATGTCTGGAGGAATACTAATCACCTTCTACTAACATGACCAACCCCGCTACCCTGTAGTAGCCTAAATCCTCAAAGAGAAAAACTCCCTTGTGCACTGTCTTGTACGTGCTGCACTGACTCAGGCCCTGCTGGCCTTTCAACCGATGATCAGAAGTCATGGGTCTCTTCACGGGACCCTCTACTATACGCACCTGGTACAACCCTCTCTTTCCAGGGTGCTCCAAATCGATCTTGCATCTGCAACTTCCTGGAAATCATATCCTTCAGGGTCTGACACCTTGCTACGCTCACTAACGCACTTGCCCATGGCTAAGCTGCAACAACTGGAACATCCTATGTCCCCAAACTGTGTCACAAACTCTTCCATGAAGCTTCTCAGATTCTCCAAGACTCTCACCGATTCGAGTATGCATCCTGTGCTTTCAGTAGTATGGGCCCAATACTACCTTCCACACCTATCCATACTTTCCTTAGCAATCCTCCCGAATCCTCCAAGTCACTTCCTCAACTGGTACACCCAAGTCTCACTGAGCCTCACTACTAACCCACTTAAACATATCCTAGGCTTTCCTAGGTTCCCAAACTCACCCAGTCCTCAGCTGCTGAAAGATTCCTAGTAATGTTAACTAGCTACCTCATGAATATAGCCACATGCAACAGAGATCAGATAATCCTTCGAGTAATAGACCCATACCTAGAACGGTTGGAATCGAACAAGAGCTACGTAATAGGGTCAAATCTATCACTCTGAGATTATCCAGCCTCTGCCACATGTGACCTAGCATATTCACTTAATAACTAGCTCACATTACTAAGAGTCCCACAAAGCACAAAGCAAGCAACATTCAGACAATGGAAAAATCTAACCATCATATTCCAATCAAACTATTTTATCGTCTAATTAGGAATCTGTACATGAAATTCAAAGGCTCATACAACCAGGCATAGCCTAAACAGGCTATCCAATCAATGACTGATCAGTACTAGCATGAAAGTCTACAAGCACATACAATAGGCATATAAGGCATCCTCCTAGATCCTCAACCCTAATCTAGCATGCAGTTCTCATAATCATATCATATCATAACATCACATGTATGGGTATCTTGTGGAAAACTTACTTGAGTTCGGCTAATTGCACGCATCACACACCTTATTCTTTTCAAAGTTCTATTCTCTTTTCAAATTCTTTTCAACCTTCTTTAAAAAAAGTTTTACTTTTAAAAATTTTCAAACCAAGTCTTTAGTTTGAGTTCAGACACCCCCGGGAGTGTGCCCGAATCTCTCAAACTAAGGCTCTGATACCAACTTGTAACATCCCAAAATTCAAGACCAAAAATTTTGTTTTAATTAAGTTATTATATAAAACCATCAGTATCAAAACATTCATATTAATATCTCATGTCAAAACCAAAGTGTCAAATAAACAAAACATATTATCATAAAACCATATCAGAGTGTAATCCCAAAGATCTCATGTGCGGAAAACATAGTGTGATGTCCTGCGATCAAGCTGGCTCCTTTCCTTTGGAAACGAGTACCTGAAACCAAAACTGTAAACTGTAAGCACGAAGCTTAGTGAGTTCCCCTATCATACCACATACCATACAATCACATAGCCCGCATACTACTGGCCAATTCTGGGGTGCCCGTTCTACCCGTGTCAAGCCATTCTGGGGTGTTGACCTACCCGTGTCAAGCCGTTCTGGGGTATTGACCTACCCATGTCAAGCCGTTCTGGGGTGCTGACCTACCTGTGTCAAGCCGTTCTGGGGTGCTGACCTACCCGTGTCAAGTCGTTCTGGGGTGCTGACATACCCGTGTTAAGCCGTTCTGGGGTGCTGACTGTTGGGTCAATATTATGGTTTATACTTTGCTTTCCTAGGAAATTGTATTTTTATGTAATATTATATAGGTGTTTACGGCCGTAAACCCTGTTTACGGCCCAATGGGTGTTTACGGCCGTAAACCCATTTACGACCGTAAACCCATTTAAAGGCCCATGTTTCTCGTGTGTATATATATAGGGGTGAGGGGTGTGAGGAAGAGACTGATGAATACATATAATAGAGGAGCTTACGTGTGTGCATTTGAAGGTGTTCTAGAGAGAGAGAAAAGAGAGTGTGTGTTAGTGTGTGTGAATCTTATATCCGGATCTTCATTCATATCAATTCATACAAGATTCATCATCTTCTTCTTCTCCTTCTCTTCTATTTGATCTGACATCATCCATTTGGTTGGGATTCTGCACCATCAAATAGATCTGATTGATACACAGGCATATTTGGGGACTTACAATTGGTATCAGAGCAGTAATCGGTGTCAAGCTTCATTCAATCGAGATTTGAGGTGCTTAAAAGTGATATTCTTATTGTTCAAACATTGGTTTTGGTATTCTAAGTGGTTAAAGGATCTGAATCTATTGCAAAAACGTGTGTTTGAGAGCTTTTTAGGAGTTTACTGCCAACCGTAAACACCTTTTACAGTTCTAAACTCAAGATCTTCATCAACCGTAAACTGTGAATCTTCAAAAACCGCAAACAAGGCTTCAAGAACTTTAAGATCTGTAAACTCTTAAACCTTAAACTCAGAAACCGTAAACCCTATTTACGGTCGTAAACTCATCAACTGTAAACACCTTTGTGATTTTAAATTGCTTTAATTTCAAATGGATTCACAAAGTCAAAATCATTTTCACAAACTTGATACTGTCATGGGCACTACTACGCGTATTCCAAGATTGATGTCTGCAGATGGTTTTCCCGAGTGGAAGTACATAATTGAAAAATACATTAAGATGAAAGATTTCAAAGTCTGGAGAAGCATTCTTAGAGGTCCTATTAGAATCATTATGGCAGTTGGAGGACAGGTAATTGACAAGGCTGTTGAGAACTACACTGAGGAGTTTGAGAAAAATGAGGAGCAGGAAAGGGATTTAGCCACCTTAACCATGACATTTTCTCCCGACATTGCTCAAGGTTTTCATGATTATACTTCGGCTAAAGATCTATGGGAAGCCGTAATTGAATTTTATGAGGGCAATGAAGATATGAAGGAGAGTCGGCAGAACATGTTGAGACAAAAATTCAATATGTTCAACTATATTCCAGGAGAGACTCTTGAGGCTCAGCTGCAGTGGTTCACAACTCTCACAACTGACATGAACATATCGCGATTTTCTTGACTAAGTCAGAAATCAACAAGAAGCTTCTGAATGCTCTTCCTAGATCTTGGGATATGAATGTTGTTGTGATTAAGAAAACTAAGGATTTAAATCGCCTCACTCTTGCTGAAATCATGGCGATCATCAAAGCTTGTGACATTGATGATAAACAGAGAGAGATTAATCATGTGAACTCATACTCTACTACAAATCTTGGAATCTCATACAACAATGCTCTCTCATCATTTATGTCTTCCTCAGGTCAAGCCTTTGCAGCTCAACAACCTCAGATTCAGACCTTCGCTGCTGCATCATCTATCCCTCACCATCAAAATCAAACATTTGTTACTCCATAAGCTGTCCCTGCTCCAAATGTGCCAGCTGTAGCCTCTTCCTCAAACTCTAAAGACTCTGATGAAAATCTGACTCTAGCTACTGGGCTAGTTAACTGTTACAATGCTCTTGTAGCTGAAGATCTTCCACCTCAACTGTCATTTGCTGATTTGGATCAGATTCATCCTAAAGACGTAAAAGAGATGGACATTACTTGGCAGATTGCTATGGCTGTTTTCAGGGCCAAGCAGTTTGCTAAGAAGACAGGGAAGAGCAACTGGGGCATGAATGCTAATAAGAAGGTGGGATTTAACAAGGGCATGCTGATATGTTTCAACTGCCACGAGTCAGGTCATTTTGCTCGTGAATGCCCTAAGCCAGATCGTAGGATCAACAGCAACAGGCAAATGGTAGCAGCGGGAAACAACCGTACAGGTGCTAGAGCTAATGGTGAGACTTCTATGGTCGCTCAATCCTTTGACTGGGAGGACCTGATTTAGGCTTTGAATATCTCAGGGGGCCAGAAAATGCTCACCTAGCTCAGATTGATGATGCTACCTTGAAGAATGATGATGTTGATCCCGAAGCAGAAATGATGGAGCTGCAATTTACCCTAATGGTGTCTACTTCTTCCGAGCCCAAGAAAAGCGAGGTAAACCTACCATCTTGTTCTCATGCATGTAAAGAATATGTTAAAATTCTTTGTGATGAAATCCAATTATTACGTAGAGAAGTATAGGACCTTAGATATGAGGGCTACCAACTTAGGAAAGGACAAAAACCACTTAAGGCCCAGTTAGAAACTAAAACAAAGATTTCAGAAGGATTCAAACAGAATACAGTGAAAAATGTGAATTGTATGATTATGTTAAGAGACAAAATGATGAGTTAATTACTAAGCTTGATACATTAAAAAGGGAGTTTGATTCTGCAAACTTTGCATTTCAAAAATTTGATGGATCAAGCGAGGTAGTTAACACCATGATTGATCATTGCATGCATTTTAAATGAAATCAGTATAAGGGTTTAGGATATGATAGTGTTCCTCCTCCTTATAATCATACATATCTATATTAACCCCTATCCAAGGAGGAGATTGCCAACAAACCATTTATGGTTTATGGCAAGCCATCTAGTTTTGTTTCAGGCGGATTTATTAACGTTGAAAGTACTAACATTTCTACTTCCCCTGTAGATCAACCCTTAGACCAGGCAAAGCATGGAGTCGGAGGACCTGTTTCTGTTTCTGTTTCTAATTCTGAATTTTCTGTTTCAAATGAAAACGTTTATGTTTCTAATGTTAAGACTAATAATGTTTCGTGTGATGCTTCCACATCTGATTCTGTTGCATTTGATTTATTTGATATGTTTGATGAACGGTTTCGTAATTCTGATACTTGTGATACTCATGAAACACCATCAATTCCTCAAGTCACAAAACTGAGACACCCTCACTTATCTGTCAATCTATCCCTCATGCATGTTCTTTTGAGAAGAATGAGAGTGTCTGTCAAGAAAATAAATCTGAAAAATGCAGTACAAGTTCAAATAATAAACAGATTTGTTTTTAATTATGGTGTTGGTGGTCATATAGCTAGGAATTGTCAAAATAGGATCTTTGTAAACTACTTGTCACCAAGAGGAGAGAACGAATCTCAAGGAAGGTCTTTAATTAGAAAATCCTCAAGAACTCATTCTCAAAATGATGATTGGAAAGATGATCGAAGCAGAAAAAGGGCTAATTTTCAAAAAAAATAAAAAGGTTTTTACTAACAAAGCTCAAAATAGTTTGCCAAAACCGAACAAGGCTCCTCTAAGATCGGCTTCATCAAAAAGCAATTCTGGATCTTCCACCACTTCTGGTAGAAAATCCAGAGGCTCAGTGCAAACTACTAAGAAACATATTTCAAAACCACCTGAGAATGATGTAAAACCCAAATATCAATGGAGGCCCAAATCACTTTCTAATCCATCATTAACATCTTCTGAGGTGATTAAGAATGAGGATCCCAATTTGAAAATATTGAAGGATAAATCAGAGAAAACGAAAAGGAAACCCAGGACATTGATGACCTGGGTTCCTAAATCTAAATGATTATGCTCATTTTGGAGGGACAGATGCGGAGGAATGTCGTTCGTCCTTGGTACGTCGACAGCAGCTGCTCCCGGCATATGACAGGAGACATCTCCCAACTGAGCGAAATTCAATCTTTTAATGAGGGTTATGTTTCCTTCGCGGGCGGAGATGGTGGCAAGATCACACAAAGAGGAACCGTTACAAATGGAGTGCTAAGCTTTGAGAATGTCAACTTCGCTCCCGAGTTAAAGCAAAGCTTGTTGAGTGTTTCTCAAATCTGCGACAAAGGCTACTCTACCCATTTTACCGATAAAGAATGTATGATTCTCAAGCCAGGCATTGTCATCCCGGAAGAGTGATTTCTAGTCAAATCTAAGCAGGATGGGAATGCTTACATTATTGATATGAATAGTAACCTACCTGAACAAGTCACTTGCCTATTCTCAAAAGTCTCCGAACAAAATGCAATGTTGTTGCACCGAAGGCTCGGTCATGCTAACGCGAAAAACCTGAATCGCCTTGCTAATAATGAGATGGTCTGAGGCCTACCCGTCAGAGATTTTATTACATTTAAGGAGTGTGTTTCCTGTTCTCAAGGCAAACATCATCGGAAACCACACCTGCCCAAGCAAGTCAACTCAATTAGTCAAGTGCTCCAAGTATTGCATATGGACTTATTTGGTCCGGTCAACGTCCTGAGCATCAATAGAAGCTCGTACTGTCTCGTTGGGATCGATGATTTCTCTTGGTTTATGTGGGTTTTCTTCTTATCCAAAAAAGCGGGGGTTGCTGATCTGATAAAGAAGTTCGTCGTGATGATTGAGAAGCAAACCAACAACCAAGTGAAGGCGCTTCGTACTGACAATGGAACTGAGTTCAAGAATGCAGTTCTTGACCATTTTTGTGCAAAAAAGGGGATAGTGCATCAATATAGCTCTGCTTACACGCCTCAACAAAATGGTGTAGCTGAAAGGAGAAATAGAACTTTGAAAGACGCCGCAAGGACAATGCTTTGTGATTCCAAACTACCTGTTTTCTTTTGGGCTGAGGCAATTAACACTGCTTGCTACGTGCAGAATCGAGTTCTAATCAACAAAGCATAGATGAAGACACCGTACGAGATTCTCTATGGACATAAGCCTTCTGTCAGCCATTTCCGTGTATTTGGCTGCCCTTGCACACTTCTTCACTTGGAATCCAACCCAAAATTCAATGCCAAAGCTGATGATTGTTACTTTGTAGGGTATGCTTCGCGCACCGCGTATAGGGTTTACAACAGAAGGACTAAGCAGATAGTAGAATCTTATGACGTGTGCTGGTTGGAAGAGAATGAAACAGACGCTCGAGTGGGTTCCGACTGGTTATTTGATTACACATCACTTTTCAAATCTTTAAATGTGTCTATAGATAGTTCAAGTGGATCCTCTTCTGGTTTGAAGATTGTTTCTGAAGACGAAGATGAAGAAGTTGTCTACAGACCTCCAACGGTTGAGGGGGAGTCCTCTGCTCCATCTGAGGGGGCGTCCTCTACTCCACCTGAGGGGGAGTCATCTAATCAACCAAATAGTCCAGAGTCTAAGGTTACAAATGAAACTCCTAATGCTAATGCTACACCTCTTACACTTGTTGAGAGAGAGTTCATGTCTAGAGATGCTTCCGCTGTCAATCTAACTTTTATGGAACTACTCTTTCCTAAAGAAATTGCTAATGAGTTTGTAGCAGATTCATCTAATGTGAATCAATCAGTAGATGATGGAAGTTTCAACATACACACTCTTCCTGTTTCACTCAATGATATCAGCCAAGACATACCTTCAAGAATTCAACGCGATCATCCGATCGATAATGTCATTGGCCAGCTGGGTGATGGAGTTAAAACCAGAAGTCAAAGTGGAGATGTCAATGCATGTCTCTACTCTTGCTTTATATCTCAAATAGAGCCCAAAAACGTTGACATGGCTTTGAATGAGCCCAACTGGGTAGATGCAATACATGAAGATCTAAATCAGTTTGAAAAGCTCGAGGTTTGGAAGTTGGTTGAGTTACCAAAGGGAAACAGGTCTCTTGACACGCGTTAGGTCTATCGTAATAAGCAGGATGATTCGGGTATAATAGTGCATAATAAAGCAAGGTTGGTGGTTTGCGGGTTTCGACAAATCGAGGGTCTAGATTATACTGAGGTGTATGCTCCCATGGCTCGTTTGTAGGCTATTCGTATGTTTCTCGCATACGCTTCCTACATGAAATTCACGGTCTACCAAATGGATTTCAAGACTGCCTTCTTGTATGGCAAGGTAAAGGAAGAAATTTATGTTAATCAACCCCCTGGGTTTGTTAACTCAAAGTTCCCTAATCATGTCTACAAGTTGGACAAGGCGTTGTATGGGTTACATCAAGCTCCTCGAGTATGGTATGCGACTCTAACAAAGCACTTGCTCAAGCATGGATACTCTCGCGACACTATTGATCAAACTTTATTCATCAAGCATGTGGGTAATGATCATATACTAGTTCAGATCTATGTTGACGACATTATCTTCGGGTCTACCTGTCCAAAGCTTTGCAAAGAGTTTGAAGGTGTGATGAAGAAGCGATTCGAGATGAGTTCTCTAGGTGAAATGACCATGTTTCTGGGGCTTCAGGTCAAACAAAGTTCAACCAGATTCCTGCTACATCAAGCTAAGTATGTGGAGGATATTCTTGAGAAGTTCGGGTTTGAAGACGCAAAGCCTGCATCGACACCAATGGCTGAATGACCCCTGCTGAACCCAGATATTGACGGTGAATCCGTAGATCAGACTCACTATAGATCGATGATCGGTTCCCTGATGTATCTCACTGCAAGCCGTCCCGATATCATGTTTGTAGTGTGTCAATGCGCTCGCTATCAGGCTAATCCTAAAATTTCACATCTTATTGCTGTCAAAAGGATTTTTCGGTATATCAAAGGCATCCCAAAATTGGGTCTTTGGTATCCAAAGAATTCTGAATTTGATTTATATGCTTTTGCTGACAGTAATTATGGAGGCTGTGAGCTTGACAGGAAATCCACATCAGGAGGGTGCCAATTCCTTGGCAATAGGTTGGTGTCGTGGATGTGCAAGAAACAACATACTGTCTCTACCTCAATAGCAGAAGTGGAATATGTTGCTGCATCAGCTTGTTGTTCTCAAGTTATCTGGATCCAACATCAGCTGTTGGACTATGGTTTGAATTATCTAGAAACCCCAATTCACTGTGATAATGAGTCTGCTATTCAAATCACTAAAAATCCGGTCCAACATTCCAAAACCAAGAACATTGACATCAAAATTCACTTTATCAGAGATTGTTATGAGCGTTCGCTCATCCGGCTAGAACAGGTTCCCACTTCCAATAATGTGGCGGATTTGTTCGCTAAGCCGTTTAACAAAACTCGATTCGATGTGCTTGTGGGATTTTGTAAAATGATTAGTTTTGAGGATTAATTTTTTGTTATTAATTAAGTTAGTTTAAATTTGGGCATTTTAGTTATTTCATTCTCTCCCATGCACAAATTTAGGGGGAGAACTAAACAAAACCAAACAAAATTTAAATTTTTTTTTAAAAAGATCCAAAAACATTCTGCTTCTGTTTTATTTTTTTTCAGGAAACATTCAAAAATCCAAAAACATTAAAAAAATTCAAAAAAATCAAAAAGATTGTGGCATAAAGTTTTGCTTGTTGATGAAGGGCTGGGAAGTGATATTATCAAGTGATAACAGGCAATCTGAGTCTGAGTAACGTACCCAAAGTTGAAGGGTCTATGCTCTGGGTTTGATGTGTGGTAGGCACAAAAGATTCTAAATGGACATGACTAGGCAGAGTTAAACTTAAGGAATTCATAGACTTCACAAATCTTAACCTAGTTAGATCCGTTTAGTCTGACAATATGGCGCTTGGATAGATTGAGCAGGGAGATATATATGGGAATATACTCGTCACATTAAATGAACCTGTATCTGGAACCGTGGTTTAGCTTTTCCTCGATGTACGGATTATATCCTTAATTCCGGTATTGATGGGGCGACTGGTAAACTCCGATGAATTAGGTCTGTAGAAAATTGTTTTCTCTCTCCTTCTGTCTATTAGTCATACGTTGCCTCCTTTACGTGATTGGAAGAGATCTGACCTGGACTGCAACATATGAAAATCCATTTCTCTGCATATTATATCTATGAAATTCTTCTTATCTGTTAGCCATATGCTGTCTCCTTTGTGTGATTAACAATCCGACCTGGTACACAGCATATGCAACCTTCTACTTCTCAATCCCTCTAAAAACTATAATTGATAATAATCTAAATCTATCTTCTCTCTTAATGATTGTCTGCTACCCGATGTAAGGAGTACTCTGTAAGTCCTTGATTACTAGGGCATATCAGGAAGCGGGAAACATGTTCTGGTACAATTAAAATTGAACACTCTAAGATTGTCTATATTTCTTGCTGCTCAATTTAGGGGGACAACAATATCCCTGGTCGTCGTCAGCTGAATGGTCCTTAAGATATAGTATCTAGGAACTTAGGATCAGAAATAGTATCTAGGAACTTAGGATCACTTTGTCTTACAATTATTAGTATGTCCTAAAAATTGTCACAATTTTTCGTGTTTAAGTGGACCACAATACCGGCGATCGACCAGACAAATATGTAAAGATGAAAGGTACCGACAAGTGGGTTAAGGCTGTCTAACAACTTTCATCCTAGCATCACAAGAAAATTTTCAGTAAATTTTGAGATAAATTTTGTCTGTGTTCATTTTATTTTAATTTTATTTTTATTTTTATTTTATTTTTATAATTGTCAAAAATTTAATTTTTAAATATATTAATTATTAAATTTTAGAAATTAGTTTATTTTAATTTTAGTTTAATTTTAATTTTAATATCCGCAAAATGTTTGTTTTTGAAAATTTAATCGGGATTAGGACTGTGATTTTAACTGTGTGGGAGAAAGGTAATTTCAATGGAAGTATAAAAAGAGGGGCTTACTACCGTAAACCCTTTTTCACTTCCATCTCTCCCTTTTCAGCCGCAAGCTAAATTTCTCTCTCTACTCTCTCTCCTCGAAAATATTTCTTGAGTTTTTGTGAAATCGACCTAGTCTACTTCGAAGGTATGACAAAACCGACTAGGAATATGCTTTCTGTTCATCGATCCGACCAAAACTGGAGGAGTAATCTGAGTTTAAAAGTTCGTCGGCGTTTACTGTTCTTGAGGGGTTTACGGTTTGGGGATATTCAAGAACCGTAAACTCAGTTTGGCCTTACGACCGTAAAATCAGTTTGGCATTACGACCGTAAAGTCTGTTTACGGTCAGATGACCAACTTTGACTGTAAACCCTGTTTGACTAATTTTGACCGTAAACTCTAATCTTTTGTAGTCAAACTATTTTTTTAAAAGGCCAAAATAAAATTGTTTAATTAAGAAAACTTAAAGCTTTAAATTGTTAAATACTTTGTTTTCTTACTTGGCCTGTTTAGTGTAGATCAATGGCAAATCTTAAGTTTGCAGACATGCACAACCTGGCGATTGTCTTGGATGATCCTCCGGTCGCTCATGTAGAATTCAAATCAATGATCTACAGACTGAGAGAGTGCTGCTTAGCGTGTGCCATTGCTATGAATCCTGTCATTTATCAGAATATTATCCGGGAGTTCTGGCAGACGGCTAAGATGTCAAAAGTCAATGGAGAGATGTCACACCCCAAAACCGGAACGGCGGAAATGTTCTGGAGTGGATGATGTCATGTCAAGTATCACAACATATACAATATAGTAATCAAAGTACAACAACCATTGCATTAATAGTAATAGTTTTACATAAGTTACATTTTATATAGACATCAAAGTAATACATAAACTAGTATAGATGCAGCTCGGTTCTAGGCTGGCTTCGTAAAAGCTCCCGGGTGTACCTGTCTATCGTTGACCTGAGAATACAAGTTATTTTGAAAGCGAGTATCAGCATTTTTATATATGCTGGTGAGTTCATAAGTATTTAGTGTCATTTGTGTAAGTAAGCATTTTTTTATAAATAGCTTTACGAAAAGTAGTATTTTAGAATCTACGGTGTATCAGCGTCCTTTCCAGAAAATCCTATATTTTCTAAATAAAAGCAGTCTTCTACCAAGACCTGACAGGGTTATGTTTTAAAGAGTAATTTTCCCCGAAATACTATCATTATCATAAAAACAGTATTTTACTTTTAAAGAAAGTATGAGAATATCCCTAGTAAAAGTACCAAGGGAAAGTAACATATGCCTTAGCAGAAATAATGTTGACTAAGGAAAAGGAAATCATAGACTCCAGGGGAGTATCAAATGAATGATACGCCTAGCTCAATCTAACAAAAGGAAACACAGACCCCAGACGGTATCAAATAAACGATACGGCCAGCAAGGTCTAAAACAAAGAAACACAGACCCCAGACAGTATCAAATGAACGATACAACTAGCAAGGTCTTAAAACAAAGAAATACAGACTCTAGACAGTATCGAATGAACTAAACAGCTAGTAAAGTCTAAAACGTCCGGTAATCCTAAGTGGAATGTCTCGAAATACAGTGTTGATTCTCATTACCTTAAGGCCATGAATTATATGGTAAACATGGAGATACTCGTAAGCATACTGATTGACACTAGAGTACTTGACGCCCTGCAAGCATCAGAATAATTGTGACATTTGTCACCCCTTGGCTTGGTAGGCCGAGGACTGTAGCTAGCAGTCAGGGTGCGGGAGTGTCAGTCCTGTATAGATCTATACACACAATGCCCGCTCTCCCTCCAGGAGACTCTGGTTACCAACTTGACGACGGGGAGATCCGCGTCTTGAATATACATCTCGTATTTTGAATTCTAATGTAAGTACTGGAAGTAACGATATAGACTCACGAATGAACTGACTCCTTTGGAATTCTCGTACTAAAAAGAGTAAATAGAATCTCCTAACTATTCCTATAATAGTTACTAGTGTCTCTGGTCTATGAACGATGACTGGAAGGATGCCCTTGCTACCCAAGGGGAAATGAACTGGTCGACTGAAACCTTTATGTCTATACATGTATACATAATATATAACTAATGTTTGAACGACCTTCGGACGGATAACCAATACCCACCAGACTACATCCCAACAGGGAAAAGGAAATAGGGCGAACTAGCCTTCCTAAGTCTTTCAAACATTATTTATATAACTATACAAATACAGGCATGCATTTAACGAAATAAAAGCATAGAAGAAAACTATGAAGAAAACTTTGGAAAAACTTTACACATAAGAAATTTACGACTTGATGTCAGTTTGTAAAACAAGTTTGAAAATCTTTGGAATCCTCTGAAAAACCTTTCATAACAACTTTGAAAATGATTTGTATAAAACAGATTAAGTGAAGAAAACCTTTGGAAAACCTTTAACAAGAGTTGAAACCGAGATTGGAACATCTGAAGCTGGTTAAAACAGTTATCATGTAAAAATCTATTTTGCTATACAATTATTAATCACATGTGATTTATCTAATAACTGTACAGTTCAACTTGTATCCCCCCCTATAAAAGCAGTTAAAATCATTTAAAAGTTTAATTTAGTGGTATGAACTCACCTGTTGTAAGTGGATCGGATGGAGGTGCCGGTTGGGTGCTCGTTGTCAAGTAAAGACTTGAACACACTTAGTGGCCTATTAACATATGATGACATATGTTTACATACAATTAGTAATTGTAATACTAATTAACCACGTGTAAGCATCCTAGTGTGCGGAAAACACTTTGGTCAAGTGCTAGGAGGCTATTGGGTTGCAATAAGGGAGTGTATGGCCTAGTTAGGGAGTTTACTCCTCAAGAGTAAACTCTTTATGGATTTTTCGGCCCTAAGACCATATCCCCATGAGTTTACGGCCTTAAACTCATGGTTGGTGTTTTCTTGGATGCTTTAAGGTCTTATATCACTAGTAGAATTAGGCTAGGTTCAAATCTAGGGCATATGAAGGGTTTAAGGCTCCAAATGGACCATTTAAGGGAGTTCATGGTTGTAAACCTAGAGTTTACAGTTGTAAACTCTCACTTGGTCATTTCCTTCATGAATTAAGGTCTTAAATGATAGAGTATAAAGTTCTATGCATTTTTCCAAGTCAAATGGGGAAGTTAGGGCATCATTTAGCCTCATTTTGGGAGTTTACGACCCGTGGACCAATCCTTGAGGGGTTTATGGCTGTAAACTCCTAGGTCCTTGGTTTCTTTGATGTTTTAAGCCCCTACTTCATTTGTGGTTGATTCTAGACATTTTCCCAGGCCATAGGAGGTGTTTAAGGGCAAGTTTAACACCTTAAAAGGTGTTCACGGCCCAAGAAGAGGGGTTTACGGTCCAAGAGTGTTCTTGGGCTGTAAAATCATGTTTACTCTTCATATGATGAGGTTTTGGTGTTCCAAGCTCATACCTACAAGCCTACTAGTCATATCTAAGCCCTAGGAGTGATTTAGAAGGGTTTTGGGGCTTTAAAACCCCACTTATGGGTGTTTACGGTCGAAGAGTGTTCTTGGGATGTAAACACATGATTTGGCCCCTATTGGATGTCTTAAACACGAACTTTCATGTTAAATAAGCTACACAACAAGTTAGGATAAATTACCTACGGTTTTGGAGCTCGAAATGGGCGTTTTTTTGGTTCGAAAGCAACTTGTAGAGAGAGAGAGAGAGAGAGAGAGAGAGAGAGAGTAGAGAGAGAGTGGAAAGTTTCAAATGGAGTCCACTCACCCTTATATAGGATTTGAGTTTTTGGCCTGGAGGAAATTTTACCTGATACTGACATTAAACGGGGCTTTTGGTCGCACCCGATTAAATGGTCATAATTCGACTTGGTTGAAACTAAAACTTTTTTCAAGGGAATATTGAGGGTGTTTCTGATTTATTCCAACCCTTATGAAGTCATAATAAAAGTCCCAATTTAATTAACCTATTCCAAAAGGTTAACGGATAGTTTAATAAAGCGAGGCTTATTAACGAAAGGAGAGGTTAAAATGATGGAATAAATTTCGGGTTGTCACATCATCCCCCCGTTAGAGGGAATTTCGTCCCAAAATTAGGGTTTAGGTAAGGAAGTGGCATGAACCATCAAGTAGAGAGATGAAGTTACTTCCTATTCGGTTGGTCCTCGCACTCCCAAGTGAACTCTGGCCTTTGCTTGACATTCTAACAAACCTTCACTTACGAGATGCGGATTCCGTTTCGTTTAGTTAGCGATTCCTACAGGTTCGTCTACGAAGTTAGGGTTTGCAAATATTTCTTTCAAGATGAGTGGGATACAAAGAATGACGTCGGGCAACCACTTTTCAAGTCTAAGAAGTGGATTTGATTTGGGGTGAAACTGATGGAATTTCCGAAAGTAGTCGTGGTTTGACGAGGGTTGGACCAATTTTTGTAAAGAATCTCGGATGGTCCTAAGCTCTCGGAAAGGTAGAGCTTTTCCATTCTCAGAACATATTGTACTTCTATGGTGAGATCATCACTGGCGTGATCGCCATTCTGAAGGTCCAAACGTTCTCTCATACTGGAAGTGTAGTCCTTCTGGATGGTTCTTAGAAAGCTCGGGTTGTCCTTGGATTCGTGTTTCCTGTCAATTGGCTTTTAGAGGTTTTCTGGGTCATCGGATGAATTGGATGTCTACGGGTATCTGTTTGCTGCAGGGTGACTATCTCAATCCTGTGCAAAATGAACCTGCACTTCTGATTCTTTAGATGTTTCTAACGAAAAACTCTCGTAGTCGATGAGATAGGGTTTTACCAGACGATTGTTTATAAAGTTTTTAAACTTTTCATCATCGTCTAGTTGACGCTTTCACAATATGATTCCTAACGGGAAAGAATCATGCTCTTACTTGCTTTGCTATTTCGTGAATAGCAAGCTCTGCTCAGGGCTAACTCAATCCTTAGAGAATTCTTCTGAAGTGTTGGACTATCTCGGGAGGTGGTTCTACTATTTCTGTGTGAGATAGTATCCATGGAACACCTAGTAGAACAAATAAATGTCTAAGACATGCCCTATTCTTTAAGGCGTCGGTTTATTCCAGTAGCAGAAAGCGCATGTTCTTGTATAACCCATCGAATAACACCTAGACTGGTGTCAAGTCTATAATCTCTTCGGGATCTGGGTTATAAGGCTTAACGTAACCTACTTTCACACTTTATTCAAGTATTCTTGGCTGCGGAGGTTATCCTGCTGTTCTTGGCATTCTAGGATTCACTTCGGAGAACGCAGTCTATTGTCTATAGGGCGACGATGACTTTCTCCACTTGAGGAGGCGGAGCGTCCTAGGCACTACTCGTCAGTAACGGGGTGGACAAAGTGCCTGAGTAGTGCGAGCATCTTCTGCAACTACTCTTCTGGTGGTTCCGAGTTTTCTTGATTTAGATTAGGTCTAGAAGTATCGGGTTCAGTCACTCGGAACTTCTAATCTCCTCATCCACTCTTCTCAGAGTTTAACTTATCGCAGCTCCCAGGTTTCCGAGATATCCGCTGAGATGCTTAATTCGTGGGATTAAGCGTGAGTGGATGGTCGTAGTCAATGTCCTTGACTCTTACGACTCAGATTTCTTTACCAATTGAGGGTGTTAGCTACTATGTTGGCTTAACCGGGATGACAACAAATTTCGGATTTGTGGTCATTATAGTAGCTCAACTCGCAGAGGTTCTCTTGACTCTAGTTCCTATTCTAGGGGATAGGATGAAGGGTTTTACTATGAGGTTCGTGGTAGAGCTCATACTTGGCTTAACCACTCATACTTGGTGTATGCAAGCCGTATATAATTGAGGTCGGCAGGATGTTCAGTTGTGCGACTCCACCCCAGACCCACAACCCAATGAGGAACAGGGAGTAGGGAGGAAGCACACATCTTAAATCTTTTTTATCTGAATTATATACCACTCTTGTGCATATACTTAGTTATGGTACTCAGTCCCATGAGTTCTATCCTCTTGATTCACGAACCTGATTGTGAGGTGCTAAGGGTCTTTCTGGGAGATCTAGGGAGTAGGTTTCGGGTGGTTATCGTCTTCTGGAATACCTATAGTGTCTTTCGCTTCGGGTTCTATCTATCTACGAAGGGTTGGTTGACAGCGCGCGATACCCTACTCAGGGGTATTTCAGAGGGGTTTTAGATAAGAGCGATGACCGACGGATCGCATTAGGTTTTATTATTAGGTTCAGAAGAACCTTTATTCGCCGAAATGGCTATGTTGAAATTTCCTTTTACACAGCACTAGGAATTTACACATGGTTGTATTAAGTCGAACCATGATAGATAGCGGCGTCGAAATTGGCATACATCGACATGAAATAGAATGAGGGTCGATAGGGCCATGTGCCGAACGGACACACAAGTTCTTGGCGTCTCGGGTTTAGTCCCGTGTATCACTATTGCGGACACCTGGACTGATAGAGTCGACGCGGAACTATAGAGGGTCCTGAGGTTTTGGAATAATGTACTTCTCATGAATGGATTCTCACGAGGCCTCTCTATAATCGCCTAGTATACACTAGTCATGTATAATTAAGGTGGGGAGGACTGTTGACTGAGCGACTTCGCCCTAAATCCACAACCAAACGAGGAGCAGGAAATGAGGCAACATCACTCACTCGAGGTCTATCCATCTTAATTATACCTGGCCTTAACGTATATACTGAGCCATTATAGCTTTACCTGATGAAACTTTGAATTCTTACGATAGTGTTGTGACTTTCGTCTTATCGGGAGAGTAATTAAATTTAGAATTTGCCTTTTAATGTTTTCTTTTAGTTATCTGAGATTGAGAGATGTACCAAAATCTACCGGGTTCCTTGATGCTTCTCCCTAGGCATTTAGAGTTAGACTCCTCCTGCGCCATTGTCGTTCCTTTCAGTTGGGCAGTCTCGCTTTAGATGCCCAATCTCACCACATAGATGGCATACTGAATTGGTCGCCACATTGGTGGTTTATGTAATAAACTGAACTGGGGTTTTGCAGACACAAGAGTTATGCCCCTTTATGTTGCACCTAGCACAAAAGAGTTCTCGTGTGACAACCCGAAGTTTGCTCCATCGCTGTCGTCTCCGTCCATAAAATTCGTTTTTCTCAAATCGTTTCCTTTTACATTTTTAAATTAAGTTAATTATTTTGAGACTTCTATTATGACTTAATGGGTGTCCAAACATGTTAGAAACTCAAGAAAACACCCCAAACTAATGATTAGAAAATTTTTTAGTTTCGACCATATCGGGTTACGACAACTTAATCGGGTGCGACCAAAAGCCTCGCTTAACGTCAGTATCGGGTAGAATTCCACCATGTTTCAAACCCGAACCAAAGTAAGCCTTATTTGAAGCCTTTTCCACTCTCTTTCTCTCTCTCTACTCTCTCTCCTCCAATCCAAGCTCTAGGTCCAAAATCATCAAATTAAAGCTCCAAATCATCAAGGTAACAATCCTAACTCATAGTATAACATATTTAGCATTCAAATTCATGTTTAATCTATGAAATAGGACCATTATAATGAGTTTACGGCCCTAGAACAGTCCTAGGCCATGAACTCACATATAATGGGTTTTGGAGCCCAAAAACCCTCCCAAATCACTCTTGGAGCTTGGAAATGGCTTAAGGACATATTTGAATGGACTAGGAACACCTTAAACTCATTATTTAGGGAGTAAGCCTGAGTTTATGGCCCAAGCACATGCGTAGACCGTAAACACCCTTTCTTGGGCAGTAAACTCCTTATAAGGTGATAAGAAGCCCCTTAAATACCTCCTAAGCCTTGGATTAAAGTCTAGAAGCAACCACAAATGAGTTAGAGGCCTTAAACTTGATGAAAACAACCTCTATAGGAGCTTACAGCCGTAAAACCCCCAAGGATTGGTTCCTGGGCCGTAAACTCCTATATCCTAGTCAAATGATGCCCTAAATTCATCCCATGGCTTATTTAATGCCTTAGAATCACATGTGATTGACCTAGGACCACCAAAACACACTTTGAATGGGCACATAAGATTTTACGGTTGTAAACTCCTAGTTTACTGCCGTAAACTCCTCAAATGGTCCCTATGATGTTCAAATCCCATTCCAATGCCTTAAAAACCAAGCCTAGCATCGTCCCTCAAATGTTATAAGGCCATTTAGCACCCTAGAACACCCCACCATGAGTTTACGGTTGTAAAATCATGGGGAGTGGGTCATTAGGGCCGTAACTCTCTTATGAGTTTACTCTTGAAGAGTAAACTCCATATCCAAGCCATATATGTCCATAGATTTCACCCGGGTCATTCCAAACACTTGTAATGAAGTGTTTTCGCGATTAGAAGTGTATATCCTCAACTAATTAGTGGTTCAAAGCCTAATTAGATACAAATTTGTATCTTTTCATATTACATAGGAACCTCGCTCGCGTTCAAGCCCTGATTTGACGTTTAGCACCCAAACCGACACGTTTCTCGTGCGGTGAGTTCATACCCCTACTCTTTTTCCGTGTTTTTTTCAAATGTTTTTAGGGGGAATACAAGCAAAAGTACAAGGAAATCTTGTACTCAAACTTACTATTTCAGTTCAAATGTTTATATTATATATGCTTTTAATATCGAAAATTGTATTAACCAATAGTTCGAATTGCAGAGTTAGCTTTCAGACTAATCATAGATTTCTTGATAAATTGTTATAAACTATGTTATATTTCATAATTTGTGAAGGATTCATACTAATCATTAATTAGGATTAATACTAATAAGATACGCCTTCGGATAGTAACAGAACGACGAAAGTACGGTTAGGAAAAGAACGACGAAAGTACATCTAGGAACAGAACGACGAAAGTACAACTAGGAATAGAACAACGAAAGTAATAGAACGAATATGAATATGAAAGACGAATACGAAAGTACGCCTTTGGATGACACCAAGACTTTGGAAATACAGTTAGTGTACGCCTTGAGTGTCACCGGAGTTTCGGAATCAACTCAAAAGTACGTCTTTGGATATCGACAGAGTTTCGAAAGCATACGCCTTTGGATGCCGACAGAGCTTTGGAAATACGTCTAAAGTATGCTTTTGGAAGTCATCAGAACATCGAATATACAGTTAATGTACGTTTCTGAGTGTATCCAAATATTCGAAAATACGGCTAAGTATAGTAGATATTCGACATTCGCATGTAGGATAACTAGGATAACTGAATACCTAACTAAAACTACAAGTATGGTAGATACTAATACGTTGCCTTCCGAATCAAGAACAAATCATCGACTATTAGGAAAATAAGGGTTTTTTCCTAGGATAACATAACTGCTCTTAACTAAATTGTGTAACGAATGGATAACTAAACTTTCTTTATAAGAAAATATGGGATTTTCTTGGATAACGACTTTTTCAAAAAACCAAAGGAAACTTCTTCTTTTCAAAAATAAACCGGTTATGAACTCACCAGCTTTATGCTGATTTTCAAACTGCTTGTATTTTCAGGTCCACATTAGACAGGTACACTGCGATCTTTTGGAGAAGACGGAGCGTATAGAAGACTCGTCTTAGTTTTTGATCATATGATATATATATATATATATATATATATATATATATATATATATATATATGTATGTATAACACTTGTAACACTTTGTTTTCAAACAATGTAAATATTTCTATGTAATGTAATGGTTGTGTTTACTACGCTTACTATGTACATTGGTTACGATATACATGACGTCCTCCGCCCCGGAACGTTTCCACCATCGGTTTCGGGGTGTGACAGATTGGTATCAGAGCCCTTGTTGATAGTGAACTAGTATACCAAACCTTACATGGTATAAGACTATAAACACTAAGGGGCCTAAGTGCTCTGAACTAAAAGTATACTTAAAAATTATAAGTTTCAAAAGTATACAAGTATACCTAACCGTAGAAATCCGTAACTACAAGTAGAACAAAACTTAAGTAAATGGGTGTTGTACGCTGCAGTTAAACCTGGGCAGTTATGTAGTCGTGTCTAGGATCAATATAGCCTGATCACCTATATTCATTCGAGACACGACTAACATATGCTTGGGAGTGACTGTGGTATGCGGCATGCCTAAAACTTACCCAATACCCAAACAACGAGCCGTCGTCACATTGAAACATGAAATACTATGGGAGTATTTCTCGAGCCAAATCCTTTATAGAAATCCTCATTCCAGCGTTGCTCCTCAATCATTCCTTTAGCGATAGTTTATCTGCTTTGATAACTCTTTCCTGCTTTATCGCTTAATAGAATTCTATATTTGTCTTAATAAGATATCCCCTATTCCATATCTCTTGATTCAATTCAGAGGACTTACCATCCTCTCTTTCCTGATCTTTTTAGATCAAGATGCCTCTGAGGAAAAGACCCAGCTCAAAGAATAGCAATCCTCCTCCGCCACCACCTCCTCCTCAATTTGATCCCGTCATGTTTCAAGCAGCTGTTAATGTTGCTACTATATCACAATTGAACCTCAGTGGTTTAGGTGGGCAACGAGGTGGTCCAAAGCCCCAAAACCAGGAAGGTGGCCAGGAACACCGGAAGGCGTGTTCCTATAAGGACTTTATTAACGCAAAACCCACATTCTTTGATGGCACAGGAAGTGTCATTGCTCTAACTCGGTGGTTAGAGAAAATCGAATCTATCTTCGAGATCTGTGCCTGTTCGGAATCCGACAAGGTGAAATTCACTGCCTGCACGTTCACCGATAAAGCCCTAACTTGGTGGAACGGCCAAGTCAAATCTCTAACCCTACCTGTAGCCAATGCTATGGGTTGGGAAGTCATGAAGGAACTTCTGTTTGCGGAGTACTGCCCTCGGGGCGAAATACAGAAGCCGGAGCATGAACTCTGGAACCTGAAGATGATGGGTTCCGATATCGTCGCCTACACTTCCAGATTCGATGACTTGGCATTAGTCTGTCCGGTAATGGTTACCCCAAAGAGTAAGAAGAATGAGAGGTTCATCTGGGGGTTGACCCAGCCTACCAAAGGGAACGTTTTAGCTGTGAAGCCGGATACCTACGACAGCGCCAAATGCCTAGCGCAAACCCTGATCGACCATAGTGATGACCTAGAGGAAGCAACCACCTCTCCTGAGCCGACAGAGAAAAGTGGTGAGAAAAGAAAGTTTTGGAAAAAGAAGAAGAAGAGTCAGCCTTCTCAGGATTCCTCGAAGAAACAACAAATAGTGGCAGTCCACGCTGTCACTACCCCTGCTGTTGTTTCTATCGTTGGTTCCTCAGCCTAAGCACCCATCACTGGATATGTTGGCATTCTTCCGTGGTGCAACAGGTGCAGTTACCACCATCGTATCCCTGGTCCATGTCATGAGAAGTTTTGGAAAAACTGTGGCCAAGAGGGTCACCTTGTGCGAAGCTGTAGAACACCAACCAGTCAAGCTTCCGGAGCGGGTATGAGTCCGGCCTGCTACGGTTGCGGTGAAGTCGGGCATTATAAGCGAAACTGCCCCAAGGCAGCAACAACTGGCAACACCGGGAGAGTCCTAGCTATAGGACAAGATGAGGCAGCCGCCAACCCCACCGTTGCCACATGTATGTTCCTCCTCGATAAATCTTATGCCTGTAATCCTTTTCAATTCTAGTGCTGAAAGAAAACTTGTTATATTCATTCAAACACCTTCCTAAACTTAGTTCTTCGTTAGTAACCGAAACATTTACCGTCGAAATGGCTAACAATGAGAAAGAGAACGTTAACGACATATCCATAGGTTGTATCCTTACCTCGGACGACTATTCCTTTCCATTCGACCTAATGCCAATTTTTCATGAAGAGCTTTGATATTATCATTGGCATGGATTGACTGAGTCCAATCATACTGATATTCTTGGTTTTGAAAAGGCCATCCGTCTCAATCTCCCTTCTGACCTGACTCTTATGATCTACGGCGACAAACCTAATTCCAATTTTCATATCGATCAAATTCCTGGAGCTAACCCTGTATCTAAGTCTCAGTATCAATTAGCACCAACAGAAATATAGGAGCGTTCCAGTCAGCTTAATGAGCTACTCAGCAAAGGGTTCGCCAGGCCAAGTTCCTCACCCCGAGGAACCCCGGTATTGCTATTCCTTTCGAATGTGTATCGAGTACCGTTAGCTGAATAAGTTGACCTTCAAAAACCGATATCCTTTTCTTCGAATAGATGATCTCTTCGACCAACTTCAGAAAGCCAGCAACCTCTCATAGATAGACCTTAGGTCAAGGGACCATCAGCTACGAGTTCACAGGAATGATGTTTCCAAAACAGCATTCAGGACTCAATATGGTCACTACGAAGATGTAGTGATGCCCTTCGGTCTAACCATTTCGTTTGGTCACGTAGTAAGCGAAGAAGGCATGCTACATTTTGAAACGCGTAACCCGAGGTACATAGGACTTTTCAAAATCCTCATTAGGATCGACCCCGTAGCCTGCAAACTCCGACTACCCTCAGAACTTAGCGACATCCATCCGGTATTCCACATCTCTGTCCTTAAGAAGTGCCCATTCGACAAAACCCTAGTAATCCCTTTAATGAGACCGAAATCAACAAAAGTATGAACCCCATGGAAGAACCAATCGAAATCATAGATTGAAGGATTAAACGTACGAAACAAAGACGTGTCCCGATAAGTGAAGGATCCAAGTTCACTTGGGAACGTGAAGATCCGATGAAACAAAAGTATCCGTATCTCTTTCCAAATCCTTGAGTCGTATCTAAAGTTTGAATTTTGGGACAAAATTCCCTCTAATGAGGAGATAATGTGACAGCCCGAAGTTTGCTCCATCGCCGTAACTCGTCTCCGTCCATAAAATTCGTCTTTCTCAAATCGTTTCCGTTTACATTTTTAAATTAAGTTAACTATTTCGAGACTTCTGTTATGATTTAATGGGTGTCCAAACATGTTAGAAACTCAACAAAACACCCCAAACTAATGATTAGAAATTTTGTTAGTTTCGACCATATCGGGTTACGACAACTTAATCGGGTGCGACCAAAAGCCTCGCTTAACATCAGTATCGGGTAGAATTCCACCGTGTCCCAAACCCGAACCATTTATAAAGTTAAGTAAGCCTTATTTGAAGCCTTTTCCACTCTCTCTCTACTCTCTCTCCACCAATCCAAGCTCTACGTCCAAAATCATCAAATTAAAGCTCCAAATCATCAAGGTAACAATCCTAACTCATAGTATAACATCTTTAGCATTCAAATTCGTGTTTAATCTATGAAATAGGACCGTTATCATGAGTTTATGGCCCTAGAACAGTCCTAGGCCGTGAACTCACAGATAATGGGTTTTGGAGCCCAAAAACCCTCCCAAATCACTCTTGGAGCTTGGAAATGGCTTAAGGACTTATTTGAATGGACTAGGAACACCTTAAACTCATCATTTAGGGAGTAAACCTAACTTTAAGGCCCAAGCACATGCTTGGACCATAAACACCCTTTCTTTGGGCAGTAAACGCCTATTAAGGTGTTAAGAAGCCCCTTAAACACCTCCTAAGCCTTGGATTAAAGTCTAGAAGCAACCACAAACGAGTTAGAGGCCTTAAACTTGATGAAAACCACCTCTATAGGAGCTTACGGCCGTAAAACCCCCAAGGATAGGTTCCTGGGCCGTAAACTCCTATATCCTAGTCATATGATGCCCTAAATTCATCCCATGGCTTGTTTAATGCCTTAGAATCACATGTGATTGACCTAGAACCACCAAAACACACTTTGAATGGGCACATAAGAGTTTACGGCTGGGAACTCCTAGTTTACTACCGTAAACTCCTCAAATGGTCCCTATGGTTTTCAAATCCCATTCCAATGCCTTAAAAACCAAGCCTAGCATCATCCCTCAAATGTTATAAGGCCATTTAGCACCCTAGAACACCCCACCATGAGTTTACGGCCGTAAACTCATGGGGAGTGGGTCATTAGGGCCGTAAACGCTCTTATGAGTTTACTCTTGAAGAGTAAACTCCATATCCGAGCCATATACGTCCATGGATGTCACCCGGGTCACTCCAAACACGTGTAATGAAGTGTTTTCGCGACTAGAAGTGTATATCCTCAACTAATTAGTGGTTCAAAACCTAATTAGATACAAATGTGTATCTTTTCATATTACATAGGAACCTCGCTCGCTTTCAAGCCCCGAACTGACGTTTAGCACCCAAACCGACACAATTCCCGTCCGGTAAGTTCATACCCCTACTCTTTTTCCGTGTTTTTTTCAAATGTTTTCACGGGGGAATACAAGAAAAAGTACAAGGAAATCTTGTACTCAAACTTACTATTTCAGTTCAAATGTTTATATTATGTATGCTTTTAATATCGAAAACCTTATTAACCAATAGTTCGAATTGCAGAGTTAGCTTTCAGAATAATCATAGATTTCTTGATAAATTGTTATAAACTATGTTATATTTCATAATTTGCGAAGGATTCATACTAATCATTATTTAGGATTAATACTAATAAGATACGCCTTCGGATAGTAACAGAACGATGAAAGTACGGTTGGGAAAAGAACGACGAAAGTACATCTAGGAACAGAACGACGAAAGTACAGCTAGGAATAGAACAACGAAAGTAATAGAACGAATACGAATATGAAAGACGAATACGAAAGTACGCCTTTGGATGACATCAAGACTTCAGAAATACAGTTAGTGTATGCCTTGAGTGTCACCGGAGTTTCGGAAATAACTCGAAAGTACGCCTTTGGATATCGACAGAGTTTCGAAAGCATACGCCTTTGGATGTCGACAGAGCTTTGGAAATACATCTAAAGTATGCTTCTGGAAGTCACCAGAACATCGAATATACAGTTAATGTACGTTTCTGAGTGTATCCAAATATTCGAAAATACGGCTAAGTATAGTAGATATTCGACATTCGCGTGTAGGATAACTAGGATAACTGAATACCTAACTAAAACTAAAAGTATGGTAGATACTAATATGTTGCATTCTGAATCAAGAACAAATCATCGACTATTAGGAAAATACAGGTTTTTTCCTGGGATAACATAACTGCTCTTAACTAAATTGTGTAACGAATGGATAACTAAACTTTCTTTATAAGAAAATATGGGATTTTCTTGGATAACGACTTTTTTAGAAAACCAAAGGAAACTTCTTCTTTTTCAAACATAAACCGTTTATGAACTCACCAGCTTTATGCTGATTTTCAAACTGCTTGTATTCTCAGGTCCACATTAGACAGGTACACCGCGATCTTTTGGAGAAGACGGAGCGTATAGAAGACTCGTCTTAGTTTTTGATCATATGATATATATATATATATATATATATATATATATATATATATATATATATATGTATGTATGTATGTATAACACTTGTAACACTTTGTTTTCAAACAATGTAAATATTTCTACGTAATGTAATGGTTGTGTTTACTACGCTTACTATGTACATTGGTTACGATATACATGACGTCCTCCGCCCTGGAACGTTTCCTCCATCGGTTTCGGGGTGTGACATCTCGACAGATACCATGATGATGGTAACTACACTTGCTGCAGTGGGGAAGGCTTCCTAGGTATGGTCTCCTTGAAGTGGGGATGGAAAGGTTGACAAGGGTATTGGCTGTCTCACCTCGTTGCTCTTCAGAAGGTCCTTGAGCCGAGATATTTCCCTCCTCGTTCTTGAACTTTCTCTTCAGTGGTTTTGGTTGGGGTTCTTGGGTGACTGGGTACACAAAAGTTGGTTGCTACCGACCAGTACTAGAATCGGGATTCCCGATAGGGCTCTTGCTAACATTGGCGTTGTTAGCATTCAGTTGAGCCATGAAAGCTGCTACGGCTACTGAGACTACAGCTTGGAACGTAGCTTCATCGAATAGGAGAGCCGGTTTCTTGCCAGCGGATTGGTTACGTTTCTTCGGAGGCATGGTTTTCATTCACAGAAAGGAACACAAGCTGATGAGAGACGATGGTTAACCCTGGACATATCTATCCTTACTATAATAGGCATAAATTTTTCCCGTGCCTTGGATATTGGATATCTGAGTGTCGACCTACATCCCTATGATGTAGTCCGGGTTTCAAGGTAGGAGTAAGAATATCGGAAATCCATAAAATGGAAGTCGTTCCTACTAGGTTATCTTTATGCTGGAAAGGTTTACTCTCCGACTTGGAAAGATCTGAGGACAGTTTGGAACGAAGATTGCGGAAAGAAAGGCTCATGAAGACTTATGGCTAAACACTCTCAATCGAGGTGTTGGGATCCACTCTAATCGTATTACTTGTAACGGGAAAAGGCGATTTACCTAGCACATAGCGTGAGTAGTGTAATCACTAACTCACTAAATTGTATTATTTTATGGGTGTATTAGCACGACAATAACGAGGAAAAGACACTTCTCGGGTTCCATGTATTGGTTCCCTCTGTCTACCTCTTATCTTGGACTGGGACCGGCGTTGGTTCCCTTCGAGTAGTTACCTAGGGTTCTCTTCTCGTGTAGACATACTTAATCTCTAGTCCGTCTTACTTCCGATTCTGACTCTGAGTGTCATCGTTGCATGGTGGATGACTGAAATCTCGGAAGTTCAGGCGAATTTCTCACCGATGTCCCTAAAAGGTATAGGCACTTGATGGTTTCAATAGTCTCGTCCTAGTTCATTTATTTCCGAACTGGAAATCTTCTCAATGAACCTCTTCTTGGTCTGCATCAACTCTTCTGGCGAGCACTGAAGTGGATAGGTTTTTCTACCAGGTTCGTGCGAGAATGGAAATGTCTAAAGAATCCTAAGAGATTATTAACATTTCACTCGGTGTTCCATATCGAGTCCTGCTACAATTACATAGGGTATACAAATCAAATATAGCTTAGATCCGATAGGCCTTCTAATATGTGATACTACTCTATATCAACATCCAAACAAGGAAAAGGAAGTAGAGCAAAACCACACATTCTTAGCCTATGGGATCCTTATTATATATAACCTTGGGAGTATACCCTTTGTAATCGTAGGTATATCAATAAGGATCTTTTTAGTTCTTCACACAAGGTTATCTATGGATGCTAAAATACCCCTATGATATTTTAATTTCTTGTTTGATTCTTAACTTCTGAATATGATTCTGGGATTAATGTGAGTCTTTTAGTATTCCAAAATACTCCCATAGTATTTTAAACTTTATGTTTGGCTCTAGCATTCCTATTTGGTAAGTTTCAGACTTGTTGCAACACCACTATCACTCCCAAGCACACGTTCATCGCATCTCGAATAAATGTAGTTGATCAGGTTACATTTATTCCAGCTTACGATTACATAACTGCCCAAGTTTGACGGTAATGCTCAACATCCGAAGACTTTTATTCTTGGTCTTCTTGTGATACTTGTGTTCGAGTGTTTAGATTATGGATGTTCTTATACTTTGGTAAAATATGGTTATATTTTAAAGTATAATTCTTGGTCAGAGTGTTTTATCCCTATGTATTTATAGGCTGTATATCTTTTTTGAATTGATATACTTAGTTCACTATAAACAATGCTCTGATACCAATCTGTCACACCCCAAAACCGGAACGGCGGAAACGTTCTGGGGTGGATGACGTCATGTCAAGTATCACAACATATACAGTATAGTAATCAAAGTACAACAACCATTGCATTAATAGTAATAGTTTTACATAACTTACATTTTATAGAGACATCAAAGTAATACATAAACTAGTATAGATGCAACTCGGTTCTCGGCTGGCTTCGCAAAAGCTCCCGGGTGTACCTGTCTATCGTTGACCTAAGAATACAAGTTATTTTGAAAGCGAGTATCAGCATTTTTATAAATGCTGGTGAGTTCATAAGTATTTAGTGTCATTTGTGTAAGTAAGCATTTTTTTATAAATAGCTTTACGAAAAGTAGTATTTTAGAATCTACGGTGTATCAGCGTCCTTTCCAGAAAATCCTATATTTTCTAAATAAAAGCAGTCTTCTACCAAGACCTGACAGGGTTATGTTTTAAAGAGTAATTTTCCCCGAATTACTATCATTATCATAAAAACAGTATTTGACTTTTAAAGAAAGTATGAGAATATCCCTAGTAAAAATCCTAGGGGAAGTAACATATGCCTCAGCAGAAATAATGTTGACTAAGGCAAAAGAAATCATAGACTCTATGGGAGTATCAAATGAATAATATGCCTGGCTCAGTCTAACAAAAGGAAACACAGACCCCAGACGGTATCAAATGAACGATACGGCCAGCAAGGTCTAAAACAAAGAAACACAAACCCCAGACAATATCAAATGAACGATACAGCTAGCAAGGTCTTAAAACAAAGAAATACAGACTACAGACAGTATCGAATGAACTAAACAGCTAGTAAAGTCTAAAACGTCCGGTAATCCTAAGTGGAATGTCTCAAAATACAGTGTTGATTCTCATTACCTTAAGGCCATGAATTATAAGGTAAACATGGAGATACTCGTAACCATACTGATTGACACTAGAGTACTTGACGCCCTGCAAGCATCAGAATAATTGTGACATTTGTCACCCCTTGGCTTGGTAGGCCGAGGACTGTAGCTAGCAGTCAGGGTGCGGGAGTGTCAGTCCTGTATAGATCTATACACACAATGCCCGCTCTCCCTCCAGGAGACTCTGGTTACCAACTTGACGACGGGGAGATCCGCGTCTTGAATATACATCTCGTATTTTGAATTCTAATGTAAGTACTGGAAGTAACGATATAGACTCACGAATGAACTGACTCCTTTGGAATTCTCGTACTAAAAAGAGTAAATAGAATCTCCTAACTATTCCTATAATAGTTACTAGTGTCTCTGGTCTATGAACGATGACTGGAAGGATGCCCTTGCTACCCAAGGGGAAATGAACTGGTCGATGGAAACCTTTATGTCTATACATGTATACATAATATATAACTAACGTTTGAACGACCTTCGGACGGATAACCGATACCCACCAGACCACATCCCAACAAGGAAAAGGAAATAGGGCGAACTAGCCTTCCTAAGTCTTTCAAACATTATTTATATAACTATACAAATACATGCATGCATTTAACGAAATAAAAGCATAGAAGAAAACTCTGAAGAAGACTTTGGAAAAACTTTACACATAAGAAATTTACGACTTGATGTCAGTTTGTAAAATGAGTTTGAAAATCTTTGGAATCCTCTGAAAAACCTTTCATAACAACTTTGAAAATGATTTGTATAAAACAGATTAAGTGAAGAAAACCTTTGGAAAACCTTTAACAAGAGTTGAAAGCGAGATTGGAACATCTGAAGCTGGTTAAAACAGTTACCATGTAAAAATCTATTTTGCTATACAGTTATTAATCACATGTGATTTATCTAATAACTGTACATTTCAACTTGAATCCCCCCCCCCCTTATAAAAGCAGTTAAAATCATTTAAAAGGTTAATTCAGGGGTATGAACTCACCTGTTGTAAGTGGATCAGATGGAGGTGCCGGTTGGGTGCTCAGCGTCAAGTAAGACTTGAACACACTTAGTGACCTATTAACATATGATGACATATGTTTACATACAATTAGTAATTTTAATACTAATTAAACACGTGTAAGCATCCTATTGTGCGGAAAACACTTTGGTCAAGTGCTAGGAGGCTATTGGGTTGCAATAAGGGAGTGTATGGCCTAGTTAGGGAGTTTACTCTTCAAGAGTAAACCCCTTATGGATTTTTCGGCCCTAAGACCATATCCCCATGAGTTTACGGCCGTAAACTCATGGGTGGTGTGTTCTTGGATGCTTTAAGGTCTTATATCACTCATAGAATTAGGCTAGGTTCAAATCTAGGGCATATGAAGGGTTTAAGGCTCCAAATGGACCATTTAAGGCAGTTCACGGTTGTAAACCTAGAGTTTACGGTCATAAACTCTCACCTTTGCCATTTCCTTCTTGAATTAAGGTATTAAATGATAAAGTATAAAGTTCTATGCATTTTTCCAAGTCAAATGGGGAAGTTAGGGCATCATTTGGCCTCATTTTGGGAGTTTATGGCCCATGGACCAATCCTTGGGGGGTTTACGGTTGTAAACTCCTAGGTCCTTGGTTTCTTTGATGTTTAAAGCCCCTACTTCATTTGTGTTTGATTCTATACATTTTCCCAGGCCATAGGAGGTGTTTGAGGGCAAGTTTAACACCTTAAAAGGTGTTCACGGCCCAAGAAGAGGGGTTTACGGTCCAAGAGTGTTCTTGGGCCGTGAACTCATGTTTAGTCTTCATATGATGAGGATTTGGTGTTCTAAGCTCGTACCTGCAAGCCTATAAGTCATATCTAAGCCCTAGGAGTGATTTAGAAGGGTTTTGGGGCTTCAAAACCCCACTTATGGGTGTTTACGATCCAATAGTGTTCTTGGGCCGTAAACACATGATTTGGCTCCTATTGGATGTCTGAAACACGAATTTGCATGTTAAATAAGCTACACAACAAGTTAGGATAAATTACCTACGGTTTTGGAGCTCGAAATGGGCATTTTTTGGATCAAAAGCAACTTGTAGAGAGAGAGAGAGAGAGAGTAGAGAGAGAGTGGAAAGTTTCAAATGGAGTCCACTCACCCTTATATAGGATTTGAGTTTTTGGCTCGGAGGAAATTTTACCCGATACTGACGTTAAACGGGGCTTTTGGTCGCACCGGATTAAATGGTCATAATTCGACTTGGTAGAAACTAAAACTTTTTTCAAGGGAATATTGAGGGTGTTTCTAATTTGTTCCAACCCTTATGAAGTCATAATAAAAGTCCCAAGTTAATTAACCTATTCCAAAAGGTTAACGGATAGTTTAATAAAGCGAGGCTTATTAACGAAAGGAGAGGTTAAAATGACGGAATAAATTTCGGGTTGTCTCAAGAGATGTCGATCGAAGTTGTGGTTAAGGGCTTCAAGATTAGAATCATGGAGCGGTACATCAGAGATACTCTGCTGGTCAATGATGAATCCAATTTTCCTACTGAAATTGGGATTGATGATGTACAACGGATTCTTAAGAGGATGAGATACGAGGGTTCCTACCCTCCCACAGTGAAAAAGCTCTTGTGTCCTTACTGGCAATTCCTAGCACACGTGTTCGTTAGCTGCATCTCAGGCAGGAGATCTGGAGCTGACGAAATCTCTCTCAGAAACATAGGGGCGATTGTCTCTTTGGCTGCTGGCATTAAATTCAACTTATCAACGTTCATTCTTGATGAGTTCTTGGTGAACATAAATGCCATGACCCAGGGAACCAAAGATGTATTTTTGCTATATCCGAGGTTTATTCAAGTGTTCATTGACAATCAATTTCTAGATATGGTCAAGGATGGTGACAAGTTGGACATAAAATCCTTGGGGCCTCACACTGTTGGTCTTATTAAACAAAATCGGAAGGGCAAGGTTGTTTTTCAAGGATTACATCCCCTGGTGAAGTTCGGTAAATTTGTTGAGCTTGATGAATCTTCTGAGTCTCATGGAACATCTGATAAAGCATCATCCAAGCCCACTTCCTCTGAAAGGGTTGTTTCTGATGATGTCATCACCATTTTAGATCATGATGCCGATGAAACTGCAGCTGCAAATGCCCAAGTCGCCGAGGAACACGAATTGCAGTCGGTACAGGTTCAAAGGGATTACAATGAAGGGTCGGGGGCTGAAACTGAATTGTATGAAGATCTCGACCTAACAGGATTCGATAATGATGAAATTCCCTTAAACATTGGTAACAATGAAGATTTCATGACCAGAGAAAGCCTCGACAAGTTGCTTGATAATGTCGTTGAAGTTGCTCATCCGACAATAGAGACAAGGGAAGAAGACGATGTTCTTGAAGCCACTCCTACTCCTACCAATCCATCGGCAGAAATAGCAACTCCTATGGTGACAATATCAGGGATTCCTCCCCTTGATGTTGTCTTACCTACATCTGAACCAGTGGAAAGTGATCACACCACTACTCAAGCCTCTCCTCCTCCAAGTAAAAGACGCAGACTCATCCTTAGACTGGCAACTCAAAGTGTTACAGCTCCACCAATAACCACACCTGTTATAGTCTCTGTTGAACCCGTCAGTGAAGGTCCTAGTACTTTCTATGAAGCAGGTGGCTCTTCATTCCCAACAAGTTTCTCTCCTCCCAGGACAGAGGATGATACTGCCTCGGTCAGGCTAGCTAGGGTCCTGGCAGAAGAAAATTTTCTACACCACCCCCACACGGCAAAGGAATTTTTATTGTGGGTGACAGCTCAGGAGAAGAGATTCCCTCACTTCTTGGACTCCAAAGACAGATCGACGTACCAAATCAGAAGAATATTGATCTTGATCAGAGAAATATTAAGCTTGTTATCAAGGTCGCAGACCTTCAAACTGAAAACACAGAGCTCAATTTTCAAGTGGCCGAACTTAATAAGGATAAAGTTCTGAAGACAAAGCAGATTACAGATCTTCAGACACATTTTGGCCTGTTGAACGCCAGCTACTATGATTTGAAGAAAAAGTTGGAAGATAAATTTGGCGAAGAATTCAAGTCATCCGTTGACGAGCCACAGATTTACATTCCCAACCAAGATGTTCCCATTGTTCCTCAACCTACCAGAACCACCATCATCGAGGACCATTTTGAAAGGGAACCGGATCATGCTCCAAGTGCAGCAGCATTAAAACGTGCTAAAATAGACAAGTCTACTGACAAGTCTTCTGACAAAGGTCAATTTCTATTCAAAAGGAGCGTAAATCATAAGGCACCCTGGGATAGTCCACATATCACCGTTACGGATCTGGGCGTGCATCGTTTCAAAGATATGTATAGCGATAAGTCAAGAATCATCTCGTGGGGATTCCATGACACCATGAATATGTTTATGGTGAGGAGAAAGAGCGGCAATAAAGAACTATACAAATATGCTCACGAATTTCATTCTTTTACTAAGATTGATCTTATTGAGCTGTCCAATGCTTCTTTCTCAAATCCATCAGGCAATCCCAGGGCGAGTCAGTTCAAATCCTTTTTGGAAGATCAAGTGGCCAAGGGCTTTCCGTCAATGAAGACTGCGGAGTCTTTTGTCAAGGTCCACAAAAAGGTTATTGATCCCAAAACAAGTCATCCACTTCGGTCAGTGATGTGGCCTGCTACTGCTCAAGTTAATCACATTCCTATTCTTCAAAATTATTCAGATGGTTCTCCTGCATCCATGCAATATTGGGTGTATGATGAATCCACAGATGTTGTTGTCATCATGCTTAAGGAAGATTGCATCCGTCTGTATGACAAAAGGGATTTGCTTCAATTTGGCAAGTGGTACATACATTATCTCGCTGCTCATTAGATTGTGGTGGCTGAAGATATCTTTGAGCTTGGTGCAAAAGAATACACTTTGATGGTGGCTGCAATTATAGTGAAAAAATATGAAACGGAGCAATGGGAAAGTCCGATGTACTATGTAACGCCCGTGTTTCTAGGCTAGGCATTAATATTGACATAATGGTCTAGGTTAACCTTTGTAACTCATTTAGAAAAAATGAAAAGGAATTATGTGAATTTTATGTGAAATATGTGTTTTATGCTTAATTATTAGGGTTTAATTAATTAAAAATAAAAATAAGCGTCAAAATTAAAGTGTTAGATAAGCCTGATATCTTTACATAAAGTTGTAGTGGTCGAAACAAGGATTTCGGGGATATAAGGAATGCCGAAATCCGAGTTATAACGAAGAAGTTATGACTTGTCGAAGTTTCGCGACAAAACCGGCATGGTGTCGAGTGTCCTAAAAAGTGAGTTTTTGATAAACTACTTTTTAGCCTTAGTAATCTAAACGAAAGTCATAGTATTCGTTAAAACGAGAAGTTCGATAAAAAGAACACCCAAATCTGACTTCGTATGAGGAAGTTATCATTTTTCGAAGTTTCAGCATAGCAGTAGACAGCTAAAAACTCGAATTTTAGATCGAGCGATTTTTAGCCGACACAACCTAAACGAGAATTGAAGGTCTCGTCATTAGGAGCACAACGGTAAAAAGGCTGACAAAAACAGACGTCGGATGAAGAAGTTATGAATTTTTAACGGATTTCCTGTCCCGGTCTGTTAAAAATAATAATATAAAATTTAAAGTCAAAAATAGCCGACGAAGTCTAAACGGAAGTTGTAGATCGTAATTTTAGCTACACGTGCATATAAAGAACATCAAAAACGGAGCTCGTATGCGAAAGTTATGGATTTTAGAAGTTTTGGCGTGAAAACCGAGAAATTTTGCATAGTCACACTTTGCCACGTCACCCTCGCCTCGCATGTGACACGTGTCCTGCTGAGTCATCGGGCTGCTGAGTCACCGAAGCTGCTGAGTCACCAGGCTGCTGAGTCACCGAAGCTGCTGAGTCATCCGAGCACATGGCCCTATCCGAAGTGATCCAGTGAAGATCCGATGCATGCCTTCTCCCTCGTGTCCGAGCCCTCGCAGAAGCCACGTGCTTCCCTCATCGGATCCGAACTTCGGTCCAATCGCAGGCCGCCAGCGGCTCCTTCGCACGCGCAGCCCTCATGCGAGCCTCCCCCTCTGCGAGCCTTCTCAGCCGTCGGATCAGAAGACTCCTGACCGTCCGATCAGAAGGTCTTCCCTATAAATAGAAGGCTGCGAGCCTTCCCGGATAACTTTGGAAATTTGCCATTTTTCACCCCTTTCTTCATATTTTCTTCACCTTAACATCCCGCAAAGCCCCGGTATCGATTGTAAAGCCCGGAATACTCCACGAAGTGCCCGAGAAGCCCGGAAAATTTATCTTTTCGGTTTCGAAGCCCGACTTTTCGCAGAGCCCGATTTCTTAATAAAACTCCCGGTTTTATTAAAAACGATCGTTTTAGGAAACGAATTGCTGCCCGATTATCATCAAATCAAGTGAGTGTATATTCACTTTCAACTTACACATAGATATGAAGTATTTACCTTAAAATACGTGTTACGTGTAAATATATTAATTGTTTATTTGAGGTGACTGTTGTGTTGATATTCTATACAAGTTTTAAACTGTATATATATTTTTATCTACAAATATGTTGGGTAGACCATGGGTAGTTAGTTGGTGTGTGATAAAATAAAGTGATGAGAGGTATCGATGTTTAAGATGATCTAGTCATCTAACAGAGTATAAACAACGGCCACAGACTATTTTAGATAGTCCAGTGGAACGTTAGTAGACTCGTAATCGGTACATATGTTTTAAATATATGTTCATAAAGTGTTCTTGAACTATATGTTCCTTAGGTGTTTTTGAACTATGTGTTCATCCATTAATTCTTCTTTTTGACACTATTATGTGTCGGGGTACAGGAGCGTACGGGAGTACTTTATTAGTATTTTCCCTATGCTTTTATTTTGAAGAGATTTGGAGTCTTCGTTTCTTTTGTGAAGTGATCGGACAAGCTTCATGAGTCAGTGTTTTCCTTTCCAATGCCAGATAGGGGTGAGTCTGGGGGTTATATACCTCACGATATTCAGACCACAACCTAGGCATCAGTTAGTGTTTCCATTGCCGGATAGGGTGCGTCTGCGGGTTATATACCTCACAATATTCAGACCACAGCCTAGGCAAAGTTTGATGTTGGATAGGGTGCGTCTGGGGGTTATATACCTCATGATATTCAGACCACAGCCTAGGCATTGATAACTACCCCTGACTTAATTGTCTTGTGGTTCTTTCTTTTACGAACAAAGGTTCGTAGTTAAACTTAGTCCATTCATTCAATATCTTTATCGATCATTGTTTACTGCTAGAGGATTTCTGAAGCAGTTTAGTTAGTTAGTTGTTCATATCGATTCTTTAGGCTAGATCTAGTAAGATCACTTTATAAAGTTAGTATGTGGGGATCGATGTTGTTAGTTCCTGTTGAGTAAATCTTGGTGACGATGTGACATCGTGCCGATTAGATAAATCTTGGCGACAATGTGACTTCGTGCCTATTTGACATAAATTGTTGAAGGAAAACAATGTTGCCACCCCGGTGTTTGTTTTATTTGGCATAAATTGCTGAGAAAGCAATGTTGTCACCCTTTGACATAAATTGTTGAGGAAAGCAATGTTGTCACCTCTAATGAAAATCCTTAGGCTAGTTTCCTTGTGATAGTTGTTTTAGGGACGTAATGTGAGGATAACGGGAATGGGTAATTAGGGTAATTTGGTTGACTAATTGATGTTTAAACATAATAAATTTATGTATTGTGGGTTGAAAACCCTATATGCTCACCAGGCTTCGAAGCCTGACCCACTCAGCTTTTTATGATTACAGGTAGTGGACCCCGAGCATAGTCGGATGATGATGATGAGTGATTTTGGATTATAGGCCATTAGTTATAAATAACTATTGTAAGGCTTATAATGTCTTGTTTATGCTTTTGATCTATATCGGAACATGACATCCCGAGGTTTTGTTATGAAATAAAAATATATATTTCTTAAAGCAAGGTTTTGATAAATTTTTATCATGTTTGACTTTGGGAACAAATTCTGCAACACTTTTAATGAAATGATTACTCTGATTTTCTTTTAAAAAGCATAAACGAAATCGGTCTTTTCTGGCCGTAAAATTGGGGATGTCACAGTTGGTATCAGAGCATTAGTTTAAGCGAACTAAGAAATTGTAGAATTTCTAGACTTAAACTTAGAATGCTAAGTGATGATTGTGAGATGAGTGTCTACCATATTTTAGACACGAGCACTAGTTTATTTTAGGGTAGATGCCTAAAATGCCCTTATGTGCTAAATGCTATGTGTTTGCCATGTGTGCCATTATTTGTACGGATCTATGGTCTGTTGTCGACCGGATCTGGAAACCTTATGTGTGTAGGATTCTAAACGTATGACTACGGTATTGGAACTAACATATAAACGTTTCGAAGACTTAACATCTAACAAAAATGAGGATCTAAATTCACCTACGATTGGTGTATAGATCGAAATTTCGAGTACTCAAAGTGGGTTCGAAAGTGATAATCCACAGCCTGAGCCAATCACGATGACTGGAGTGCAGGAAATGGTACGTACGATGTTAGGTGAACAGATGAAAGAAGTCCTAGTAGAGTCTAGGAAAATTTTATGATTAATTGGACACATTTGCATGTGTTAAATTGTTTTGTGACTTTAGGACTTGGGGACTGCGAGACAGTACTTGGGACGAGTATGAGTAGGTGTGAATAGTAGTAGAGATCTATACTACTGGAAGCACAGGACTCGCACTTGGATCAGGGAAAGTCACAAGGTTACCAAGAAGCTATTATTTGATTCCATCTTGTTCTAATCTGTTGTTACCATTGTTTCGGTAATGACTAAGAAGATGATTGTTATTCCAACCCTAGTGGTCATATCGAATTGAGTCCGACTACGATGAGTTGGTTATGTGGTTCAGAGAACCAAGTTCGATGTAGCAGTTGACTTAAGCCGAATTGAAGTAAAGGCTGATCAAAGCGATCAACAGAAGTATCGCACTCATTGTTAAAGAAGTTGATATTTAGGAATAATACATGTTGAACTGTGATTGTATCACATTAGAACATGAAGGAAGGTGTAGTTTGTTCTGAAAATTGTCCCAAGGAGATCTGAGTCTAAGTAGTGCAGTATATAATAAGAGATCATTAGAACATGACCCATCGGTCTGTTACAATAAATGAAGGAAAGTACTTATTCCATGAAGAAGAAGGAGTCCTCAATAAGGAATTATTTGTAACTCGAAGGTTGCGATTGAAGGTCCTATAAAGATCTGAAGCTTTTTAGGATTAGCTGAATATTATTACTGAATTATCCAAGGCTTTTCTTCGATCGTGATTCCATTGACAGCTTTGACCCACAAAGGAGCTGTCTATACTTAGAATGAGAAGCATAGGAAGCTTTGAGAAGTTAAAGAAGAAATTGTGTGAAGCACCGATTCTTTCATTACCTAAAGGATTTGATGACTTCACAGTTTATAGTGATGCCTCTGGAGTTGGGTTAGGATGTGTTCTGACCCAAAGGGATAAGGTGATAGCGTATTCATCGAGGCAATTGAAAGAGCATGAAAAGAACTACCCTACTCACGATTTGGAGTTGGCAGTGGTAGTATTCGCCCTAAAGATATGGAGGCATTATCTTTATGGCACAAAGTGTAAAATTTTCACTGATCATAAGAGTCTCCAATATCTCTTTGATCAGAAGGAATTTAACATCAGGCAACGATGTTGGCTAGTATTACTCAAAGACTACGACTGTGAGATACATTACCACCCTGGTAAAGCAAATGTTGTTGCTGATATTCTCAGTCGGAAGGTAAGTCTTGAAAAGAAAAGGCCAAGAGCGTTGAGAATTGAAGTTGTCTCGACAATTTTGGAAAGTATAAAGAAAGCTCAAGAGGAAGCTTTGGAGAAAAATGACCGAAAGGAAGAACGTTTGGGCAAAATGTTACTGTTCGGTACAAACAACCAATAGTTGAAGGTATTCCAAGATAGGATTTGGGTACCTAAGACGGGAGGAGTAAGAGATCTTCTGATGGAAGAAGCTCACAAGACCATGTACTCGATTCATCCCGGCAGTACAAAAATGTATAGGGATCCGAAACCCTATTACTAATGGCCCACGATAAAGCTCAATGTTGCTAAGTATGTGGCCGAGTGTGTAACTTGTGCTAGGGTTAAGGCACAACATCAGAAAACATATGGGAGTTTAGAACCTTTACCTATACCCATGGGTAAATGGGAAGATATCACTATGGATTTTGTGACTAAACTACCCAGAACAAGGAACGGTCACGACATGATTTGGGTGGTCGTTGATCGCTTCACTAAGAGTGCGCATTTCATAGCCGCCAAAGAGAAATGGTCTATGGATAAACTTGCGAATTCTTACGTGAAGGAAATTGTGAGGCTTCACGGTGTTCCGTTAATGATTATGTCCGATCGTGATAGCCGTTTTACCTCAAGGTTTTGGAGGAGTCTACAAGAGGAATTGGGTACCAAGTTGTGTTTGAGTACAGCTTACCATCCGCAAACCGATGGTCAGAGCGAGCGAACGATTCAAACATTGGAGGATATGCTGAGAGCATGTACCCTAGAATTCCAAGGTAACTGGGAGGAACACTTACCTTTAGTAGAATTCTCCTATAATAATAGTTTCCACTCAAGCATTAAGATGGCACCTTATCACGCTTTGTATGGGGAGAAGTGTCGAACGCCATCATGTTGGCTGGAAGCTGGGGAAAAGCAGTTTATGGGACCTGAAATAGTCCATGAGACTGCCGAAAAGTTGTAAGTGATTAGGGAAAAAGATGTTAGCTGCTCAAAAGAGCTATGCTGACAAGAAAAGACAACCGATATCATTCGAAGTTGGAGATTCAGTTTCACTTAAAGTCTCGTCGTGGAAGGGACTTATAAGATTTGGTAGAAGGGGAAAGTTGAGTCCAAGGTTTATTGGACCATTTAAAGGTCTTCAGAGAATTCGGAATCAAGCTTACAAGCTAGAGTTACCGGAAGAACTAGAGGGTATTCATAACACCTTTCATGTGTGTTATTTGAGAAAGTTCACGGGAGGTGTGCCCGACATAATTCCCATTTCTGAGTTAAGGTTGGACGAGAACAAGAAGTTAATTGGAGAACCTGAGGCAATCGTTAACCGTAAGACTAAGAAGTTGTAACATAAGATAGTCGATTTAGTGCCTGTACGTTAGAAACTTATAAATGAGCCAAATCCCACCTGGGAAACGGAGAGTGACATAGTGAGTCGCTACCCGTAGTTGTTTGTCGTTGTGTGATTCCGGGGACGGAATCATCCTAAGGGGGGGAGACTTGTAACGCCCGTGTTTCTAGGCTAGGCATTAATATTGACATAATGGTCTAGGTTAATCTTTGTAACTCATTTAGAAGAAATGAAAAGGAATTATGTGAATTTTATGTGAAATATGTGTTTTATGCTTAATTATTAGGGTTTAATTAATTAAAAATAAAAATAAGCGTCAAAATTAAAGTGTTAGATAAGCCCGATATCTTTACATAAAGTTGTAGTGGTTGAAACAAGGATTTCGGGGATATAAGGAATGCCGAAATCCGAGTTATAACGAAGAAGTTATGACTTGTCGAAGTTTCGCGACAAAACCGGCACGGTGCCGAGTGTCCTAAAAAGTGAGTTTTTGATAAACTACTTTTTAGCCTTAGTAATCTAAAAGAAAGTCGTAGTATTCGTTAAAACGAGAAGTTCGATAAAAAGAACGCCCAAATCTGACTTCGTATGAGGAAGTTATGATTTTTTGAAGTTTCAGCGTAGCAGTAGACAGCTAAAAACTCGAATTTTAGATCGAGCGATTTTTAGCCGACACAACCTAAACGAGAATTGAAGGTCTCGTCATTAGGAGCACAACAATAAAAAGTCTGATGAAAACGGACGTCGGATGAAGAAGTTATGAATTTTTAACGGATTTCCTGTCCCGGTCTGTTAAAAATAATAATATAAAATTTAAAGTCAAAAATAGCCGACGAAGTCTAAACGGAAGTTGTAGATCGTAATTTTAGCTACGCGTGCATATAAAGAACATCAAAAACGGAGCTCTTATGCGAAAGTTATGGATTTTAGAAGTTTTGGCGCGAAAACCGAGAAATTTCGCATAGTCACACTTTGCCACGTCACCCTCGCCTCGCATGTGACACGTGTCCTGCTGAGTCATCGGGCTGCTGAGTCACCGAAGCTGCTGAGTCACCAGGCTGCTGAGTCACGAAGCTGCTGAGTCATCCGAGCACATGGCCCTATCCGAAGTGGTCCAGTGAAGATCCGACGCGTGCCTTCTCCCTCGTGTCCAAGCCCTCGCAGAAGCCACGTGCTTCCCTCATCGGATCCGAACTTCGGTCCAATCGCAGGCCGCCAGCAGCTCCTTCGCACACGCAGCCCTCATGCGAGCCTCCCCCTCTGCGAGCCTTCTCCGCCGTCGGATCAGAAGACTCCTGACCGTCCGATCAGAAGGTCTTCCCTATAAATAGAAGGCTGCGAGCCTTCCCGGGTAACTTTGGAAATTTGCCATTTTTCACCCCTTTCTTCATATTTTCTTCACCTTAACATCCCGCAAAGCCCCGGTATCGATTGTAAAGCCCGGAATACTCCACGAAGTGCCCGAGAAGCCCGGAAAATTTATCTTTTCGGTTTCGAAGCCCGACTTTTTGCAGAGCCCGATTTCTTAATAAAACTCTTGGTTTTATTAATACGATCGTTTTAGGAAACGAATTGCTGCCCGATTATCATCAAATCAAGTGAGTGTATATTCACTTTCAACTTACACATAGATATGAAGTATTTACCTTAAAATACGTGTTACGTGTAAATATATTAATTGTTTATTTGAGGTGACTGTTGTGTTGATATTCTATACAAGTTTTAAACTGTATATATATTTTTATCTACAAATATGTTGGGTAGACCATGGGTAGTTAGTTGGTGTGTGATAAAATAAAGTGATGAGAGGTATCGATGTTTAAGATGATCTAGTCATCTAACAGAGTATAAACAACGGCCACAGACTATTTTAGATAGTCCAGTGGAACGTTAGTAGACTCGTAATCGGTACATATGTTTTAAATATATGTTCATAAAGTGTTCTTGAACTATATGTTCCTTAGGTGTTTTTGAACTATGTGTTCATCCATTAATTCTTCTTTTTGACACTATTATGTGTCGGGGTACAGGAGCGTACGGGAGTACTTTATTAGTATTTTCCCTATGCTTTTATTTTGAAGAGATTTGGAGTCTTCGTTTCTTTTGTGAAGTGATCGGACAAGCTTCATGAGTCAGTGTTTTCCTTTCCAATGCCAGATAGGGGTGAGTCTGGGGGTTATATACCTCACGATATTCAGACCACAACCTAGGCATCAGTTAGTGTTTCCATTGCCGGATAGGGTGCGTCTGCGGGTTATATACCTCACAATATTCAGACCACAGCCTAGGCAAAGTTTGATGCTGGATAGGGCGCGTCTGGGGGTTATATACCTCATGATATTCAGACCACAGCCTAGGCATTGATAACTACCCCTGACTTAATTGTCTTGTGGTTCTTTCTTTTACGAACAAAGGTTCGTAGTTAAACATAGTCCATTCATTCAATATCTTTATCGATCATTGTTTACTGCTAGAGGATTTCTGAAGCAGTTTAGTTAGTTAGTTGTTAATATCGATTCTTTAGGCTAGATCTAGTAAGTGATGGGTTTTAGCCATAAGAACTTTCCTATGTGCGCATGCAAAACCCTAATGCTTGGATCTAGGCTTTCTAATAAACATGCTTTGAATCCAAGACTTCTAATTACTAATTAGGCTAAATAAGAACATTGAAACAGATCTAGAATCATACCTTTGAATTCCTTGTTGATCTTGAGGTCTTGGAGCTTCTAGAGTCACAAGTGTCACTCCTCTAATGGCTTACAAACACCAATAGCAATAAGAATGATTTAGGAGAGAGGAGAGGGGAGGAATTTCGACCAGAGGTTCCTTGCTTTAGGAGATGTGTCGAATTCCCTATGTCATGGGGTCTATTTATACTTGTAGACTCCTTAAGGGTTACAACCTAAACCCTAATTGGATAATCTTCTCTTGAGGCTATCCAAATCCATTCCTAGATAACTCTTTGGACGATTTGAGCTATCCTAAAGCCTCTAGAATCCGTCCATAGCTTATCCAAATGGATTTACAGTCTAAAGCTTAACTATCAAACAATTGACAGTTTATACCCCTTTATTTAATTAATCTCTTTAAATCACCAAATTAATTCTAATTAATTCTATGACTTATACTAATTAAATAACAATATATTATTCACTATATTATTCCCATAATATATTAATAATATTTACTCTCTCTTAATTAATCATCCTATCAAGTTGCTATGGTGAAGGCAACCCAAAAGGACCATGCACAACCGGATATAGTTACAGCCTTAGACACTATTCCAACAGTCTCCCACTTGGATAAGTCTAGTAACTATACAAGTACAATTCGGTTTGCAATCGTAGCTCTCAAAGACGCTGTCAACTCTGATCTAATCAATCTTGTCCTTTAGATAAGGGAACGTATAGTCCTCTGTTAGATATCATGCTGACAATCCTATGGAATGGTTAGTCAAGCATTTAGGTTTCTCGATCTCTGATTTATTTGACATAGAACTTAATCGAACACATCAATTCAGTTCTGACCGGGCCCGACACATAAGTCAAATCAAATCATCGAGCGGCCGAGATATCGCTTTTACCTTCTTAGATAAAAGTTACAGATAAACTTCGACTTATATGCATTTACTTATTCATTTACCAATTATACACAACAATACGTTTTATAACACCAAGTTACTGATGCGTTTTTGTATTATCAATGTACAATCAATTAACAAATAATAAACCATATATCTAGGTTTTAAGACTATATGATATTATCGTCTTGCGATCACCTTTCATATCGTATTCCATAAGGCGATTCCAGCAAGCGCGGGTTTATTCCAATGCTCAAAACTAGTTCATAAGCACTCACGAATGTTGCAGCAATCCTTTGCTATGTCTAACACCGTTTAGACATTCTACACACCAATTCATGACAATCTTCTTTCATATCTACTTCCAACATATGAATGATTGTGGACCATTTGAATAATTCGATTATTCCTAATAATTTCAATTATTCTAGAAGTCAAAACTTGCAAAGTGAAACAATAGCTAAACAATTAACATAAGATAGTAACATTACTCATAAATAAAACTCCTTTATTTAATCATCAAATGTCAATTACATTTATCTATTACACGTTTCTAATACTATCTAATCTACACTAATATCATCCTTCAGCCCAATACTCCTAGCATGCTGCAAATGCTTAACCCTACTCAGTCCCTTCGTAAGCGGATCTGTTGGGTTATCTTCTGATGATATCCTCTTCACTACGAGTTGTCCTTCTTCTACACGATGTCTGATGAAGTGATATTTTCTGTCGATATGTCTTGATCTACCATGATCCCTCGGTTCCTTGGTCAAGGCAACCGCTCCTTCGTTATCACAGAAAATCTCCATGGGCTCCTTTATGGCAGGTACGACTCCAAGATCACCAATGAAGTTCTTTAGCCATATTGCCTCCTTCGACGCTTCGCTCGCTGCAATGTACTCTGATTCGCACGTTGCATCAGCTACGGTTTCCTGCTTGGAACTCTTCCATGTCACTGCTCCTCCATTTAGGGTAAAGACCCAGCCCGACTGCGAACGGTAGTTGTCCCTATCGGTCTGAAAACTGGCGTCACTATACCCTCGCACCTTCAAGTCATCACTCCCTCCAAGGACTAAGAACCATTCCTTCGTCCTCCGAAGGTACTTAAGGATATTCTTCACCGCAATCCAATGTGCTTTGCCAGGATTCCCTTGATATCTGCTAACCATGCTCAAAGCGAAGGCTACATCAGGGCGAGTACAATTCATAGCGTACATGATTGAGCCAACTGCGGAAGCGTATGGTACTCAGCTCATTTCTGCTATCTCAGCTTCGGTACTCGGACTTTGAGTCTTACTCAATTTGGCATTACTTTGTATCGGTAGTTCTCCCTTCTTTGAGTTTTCCATACTAAAACGTTTTAGTACTTTCTCTAAGTAAGTATTCTGACTAAGTCCAATTAGTCTTTTACTTCTTTCTCTTACTATCCTTATTCCCAAAATGTAAGAAGCCTCTCCGAGGTCCTTCATAGCGAAGCACTTCCCGAGCCAGGACTTTACCTCCTGCAGAGTCGGGATGTCGTTTCCTATGAGTAATATGTCATCGACATATAGAACGAGGAAGCTTACTATACTCCCACTGGCTTTGACATATACACAAGATTCGTCTTCGCTTCGTACAAATCCAAACTCTTTGACTTTCTCATCGAAGCAAAGATTCCATCTGCGAGACGCTTGCTTAAGTCCATAAATGGACTTCTCAAGCTTACACACTCTATCCGGATGCTTCAGATCCACAAACCCCTCTGGCTGAGCCATGTAAACATCCTCAGCCAGCTTTCCATTAAGGAAAGCAGTCTTGACATCCATTTGCCAAATCTCATAATCATGAAATGCGGCAATTGCTAGCATCACTCTAATAGATTTAATCTTCGCAACTGGTGAGAAGGTCTCATCATAGTCAACTCCAGGAGTTTGAGTAAAGCCCTTCACAACTAATCGCGCTTTATATGTGTGCACGTTTCCATCCACGTCGGTCTTCTTCTTGAAGATCCATTTGCACCCAACGGTCTTACGTCCGGGCACGTAATCAACCAAATTCCAAACTTGGTTATCATACATGGATTGGATCTCGCTATCCATTGCCTCCTTCCATTTTACAGACTCCGGGCCTGCCATGGCTTCCTCATAGCTATTAGGTTCATCAAGGTTTACTAGTGTACCATCACTAATATACGTGTCCCCTTCGGTAGTAATATGAAAACCATAAAACTGGGGTAGAACTCTAACTCTATCGGAACGTCTAAGAGGTAAGGATTCGTCAGTCGGTTCAACCGGAGTTTCCTCCTCGGGTTGAACGCCAGCGGTAGAGGTTCCTTCATTTATCGACTCTTGAATCTCTTCAAGCTCGATTTGCCTCCCACTGTCTCCTTGGCTTATGAGTTCTCGCTCTCGGAAAACTCCTCTCCTCGCAACGAAGACAACATTGTCCTTCGGTCTATAGAAGAGATATCCAAAGGATGTCTGCGGGTAGCCGATGAAAATACATCGCTCACTTCGAGGTTCAAGCTTGTCGTGAGTATCTCGTCTTACGAAGGCCTCGCAACCCCAAACCTTGATATGTGCCAACGACGGAGCTTTCCCTGTCCACATCTCGTGAGGTGTTTTGGCAACCTTCTTGGTAGGGACTCGGTTAAGGATATGGGCGGCAGTCTCTAAGGTATACCCCCAAAAAGAGATTGGTAGTGAAGCACGACTCATCATAGAGCGAACCATATCCAATAAGGTTCGATTACGCCTTTCTGCCACACCATTCAACTGCGGTGTCCTAGGAGGCGTCAATTGTGAAACTATTCCACACTCCTTGAGATAATCGTGGAATTCAAGACTTAGGTACTCTCCTCCTCGATCGAATCGAAGCATCTTGATTTTCCTGCCCAATTGATTCTCCACTTCATTCTTAAACTCTTTGAAGTTTTCAAAGGTGTCTGACTTTTGCTTGATTAAGTAGATATACCCATATCTACTATAGTCATCGGTAAAAGTCACATAGAAGCGGTTCCCATCCTTCGTGGTTGATCTAAACGGTCCACACACATCGGTATGTATTAGGTCCAATAGACCCTCGCCCCTTTCACATGTACTCGTGAAGGGCGACTTAGTCATCTTTCCAAGCAAACAAGACTCACATGTGTCATCTTCCCTAAGGTCGAATGACTCCAACACTCCATCCTTTTGGAGTTGGGCTATGCGTTTCTTGTTGACATGTCCAAGACGACTATGCCACAAGGATGCTTTATCCATACTAGTGGAAGAATCAATATTCAAAACATCATTTCCTAAGTTATCAACAATCATAACGGTTTCATATATTCCATTACATGGTATAGCTTCAAAGTAAAAGACACCATTTAGATAAGCCAAAATAGAACCATTCTCATTATTAAAAGAAAGTCTAAATCCTTGTCTATATAAACCATGAAATGAAATGATGTTTCTTGCCATTTCTGGCAAATAGCAACAATTGTTCAAATCTAAAACTAAACTATTCCTAAGCACTAAGGAATACACTCCAATCTTGGTCACAGGCGACGATCTTCTGTTCCCCATGATTAGATTGATCCTTCCTTGCTCCACATCCCTACTTCTTCTTAGTCCCTGCACATTAGAACAAATGTGGTAACCACAACCGGTATCAAGAACCCAAGAAATAGCATGATTAGAATCGTTAGATTTGATTGTATATATACCTGCGAAAGATGGCTTGATCTTTCCTTCTTTGATTGCTTGCAGGTAATCCGAGCAGCTTCTCTTCCAATGTCCTATCTTGTGGCAGTGGTGGCACTCTGCCCCCTTCGGGTTAGAGCAGGGCTTGGCGGGATCAACTTTGGTCCCACTAGAAGAGGCACCATCTCGGGCTTTCACCTTGCGATAGTTCTTCGATGAAACTTTCCTCTTCTTACCCTTCGCTTGTCCAATAGCCAAGACAGGAGCAGCGGGCGGATTGGGAGTGGGTGCAACAGACTTGTCTTTGAAGTTGCTCTCAGCAACCCTCAAGAGACCTTGGAGCTTGCTTAGGGTGACCTCTTCCTTGTTCATGTGGTAGGCATCCTAAATTGATTGTACATCGGAGGCAAAGAGTGAAGCACCATGTCGATCGCCAAATCCTCACCGAAGTCAACATTTAACTTGCGAAGGCGGTCGACATATCTTTGCATCTTTTGCAAGTGCACGGTAAGAGATTCTCCATGACCCATCTTCGCGGAAATCATGTTAGTGAAAATCTCGTACCTCTCTTGTCTCGTGTTTTGGTGGTACCTCTCCAATAAGTCTTGATGCATCTCGTACGGGTACATGTCCTCGTAGGACTTTTGGAATTCGGAGTTCATGGTGGCGATCATGATGCAATGTACCTTCGTTGCATCTCGCTCATGAGTTTCAAAGGCGGTGATTTCGGCGGGAGTAGCAATTTCGGGGTTGATTTTCTCGAGCTTTTCATCGAGGACATACTCTTTATCCTCATAGCGAGCAATGGTGCGAATGTATCTTATCCATTCGCTAAAGTTCGTTCCATCGAAGGTGACCTTTTGGCAAAGGCTCATCAATGTGAAAGAACTAGCAGCAGCGTTGTTTGCGTTCGACATCTATAATTAGAAAAGGACAAAGATAGATTAGAATAAGAATCCCTAATGATCACCCAATAAGAAAATTAGGGCTAGGATCCAACAATAACATTTACATACTAGAAAAGGGATGCCGTAATCTAACATGCAAATAAATTGAAGGTAAGTGAATGACGATTCACTAATTCTCCATCACAAAACTTAAACTATTAGTTCTAAGTGTTTTTGAGAATTCCTAGGTTCGGATGAGATTCATTGAAGCTATTCAATGGCATGTTTAAATCTCGATATGCCCCTCTTGTTTGTGACTGGGAGGCCGAGGATCACAAAGCGGGTGTGAATTACCATGCAAATTCACATGGTGCCTTCATTGTAACAATCACCTATTCGACGTGTCGGTAAACCACACACGCTCCATCGAACTATGATAAACAATGAATCACCCTTTGCCACCTTCGCTTAGAACCAATTAGTGTGCCGGTAAACCACACATGCTCCACTAACATCTTAGCAAGGTGCAAAGTGTAATTTCATGGGATTGCATCAATTCACTTTTCCTAAAGTAACTAGGATTGGGAAATTTTAAAAAATATGTGTAGTTACTTTATATTTCTTATTATACTTTTAATGAGAGGATGAGGTTGCCCTATCCTACCCGTTCGGCTAACGACCCTCCACCAATCAAGCAAGCGGTAGGTGTGAGTGTACACCCATTAAGCGCCATTTTATAGGCCGCAACCTTATACCCACCTTATAGATTGGCTTCGTGAATGAGGCCTACTAACGGTAAGACTAGCATTTAGTTATACATATATATATTATTCTAGTAATATCATATTAGTATAGGTTTGTATTTTAAAACTTTAAAAATCTAGGGTTTGAAATTTAAGTTGTCTAAATTAAAACTTTTAATCACAAAAGTAAATTTCAAAACAAGAGGGTAGGTTTTAAACATTTTAAAACATGGAGGATCAAATAACAAATAATTCCAATTAACAATTAATATCCTAATTATCTATATTTGATTTATTCAAGATTTCTTTTAAGATAATTACCAAAATAATCAAAATAATTAATTAATTATCATATAAGGAAATTAAATATTTAATTAGTTGATAATTACCTTTAACTAGATCAAGATAATAGTTATATATATCAGAAAAACGAATTAATATTGATCTAATTAGTTTATGGTAAGTTAAGATAAGATAAACATAAAGAAATCCCGAATCTGGCCATTCCTGACGCCTGGACTCGTCGAGTGCACAAATGGACTCGCCGAGTCAGGCCTACTCGCCGAGTCCACTTTGAGACTCGCCGAGTCCATGACTCAGAAACCAAAAAATCGAATTTTGCAAGTTTGTTTCAGTTAATCAAGCAACAATTTACAGAAAACCAAGCTAGGCTCTGATACCACTGATGGGTTTTAGCCATAAGAACTTTCCTATGTGCGCATGCAAAACCCTAATGCTTGGATCTAGGCTTTCTAATAAACATGCTTTGAATCCAAGACTTCTAATTACTAATTAGGCTAAATAAGAACATTGAAACAGATCTAGAATCATACCTTTGAATTCCTTGTTGATCTTGAGGTCTTGGAGCTTCTAGAGTCACAAGTGTCACTCCTCTAATGGCTTACAAACACCAATAGCAATAAGAATGATTTAGGAGAGAGGAGAGGGGAGGAATTTCGACCAGAGGTTCCTTGCTTTAGGAGATGTGTCGAATTCCCTATGTCATGGGGTCTATTTATACTTGTAGACTCCTTAAGGGTTACAACCTAAACCCTAATTGGATAATCTTCTCTTGAGGCTATCCAAATCCATTCCTAGATAACTCTTTGGACGATTTGAGCTATCCTAAAGCCTCTAGAATCCGTCTATAGCTTATCCAAATGGATTTACAGTCTAAAGCTTAACTATCAAACAATTGACAGTTTATACCCCTTTATTTAATTAATCTCTTTAAGTCACCAAATTAATTCTAATTAATTCTATGACTTATACTAATTAAATAACAATATATTATTCACTATATTATTCCCATAATATATTAATAATATTTACTCTCTTTTAATTAATCATCCTATCAAGTTGCTATGGTGAAGGCAACCCAAAAGGACCATGCACAACCGGATATAGTTACAGCCTTAGACACTATTCCAACAGTAAGATCACTGTATAAAGTTAGTATGTGGGGATCGATGTTGTTAGTTCCTGTTGAGTAAATCTTGGTGACGATGTGACGTCGTGCCGATTAGATAAATCTTGGCGACAATGTGACTTCGTGCCTATTTGACATAAATTGTTGAAGGAAAACAATGTTGTCACCCCGGTGTTTGTTTTATTTGGCATAAATTGCTGAGAAAGCAATGTTGTCACCCTTTGACATAAATTGTTGAGGAAAGCAATGTTGTCACCCCTAATGAAAATCCTTAGGCTAGTTTCCTTGTGATAGTTGTTTTAGGGACGTAACGTGAGGATAACGGGAATGAGTAATTAGGGTAATTTGGTTGACTAATTGATGTTTAAACATAATAAATTTATGTATTGTGGGTTGAAAACCCTATATGCTCACCAGGCTTCGAAGCCTGACCCACTCAGCTTTTTATGATTACAGGTAGTGGACCCCGAGCATAGTCGGATGATGATGATGAGTGATTTTGGATTATAGGCCATTAGTTATAAATAACTATTGTAAGGCTTATAATGTCTTGTTTATGCTTTTGATCTATATCGGAACATGACATCCCGAGGTTTTGTTATGAAATAAAAATATATATTTCTTAAAGCAAGGTTTTGATAAATTTTTATCATGTTTGACTTTGGGAACAAATTTTGCAACACTTTTAATGAAATGATTACTCTGATTTTCTTTTAAAAAGCATAAACGAAATCGGTCTTTTCTGGCCGTAAAATTGGGGATGTCACATACTGGTGGTCGACAACTGAGTCCAAGCTAGCACTAAACCAAGGGGGAGATTGAAGAGTTCGGTTAATGGTTTGGTCTAGGATTTCAGTGTATTTTGTTTGGCATGAGTCTATAATACAGTTTATGAGTTGTTTATTGTATTTTGGTCATTTTGTGTGTTCACGACCGTAAACAGAGTTTACGGTCGCAAACACAGTTTGTAGTCTAGTCGACTATAAATAGTGGAGGAGTTGGTCTTTTGTAGTGGTTGATGCCATAGAGTTTACAGAGCAGTCCATCAAGTTATACCTGGCGATTTATTGAATATAATCGTGTGCAAGCTTGGTTTCTTTTCATCTTGTTCTTATTCTATGATTGTTTATTGCTTGATTGCTAGTAAAGATCCTTATTTGGACTTTACAATTGGTATCAAATCATTCTTAAAGTTAGATATCATTTTATTTTTGTTAAATTTGTTCATAGTTTTCTTCTAATTTAAATATTAGGGGAGAATTAAAAATTTTAAAAACCAAACAAAAATCAGAAAATTAAAAAAAATAGTGTTATTTCTGTTTTATTTCTTTTTCAGAAAATATGAAAAATAAAAAAAATAAAAATAAAAATAAATAAATAAATAAATAAATAATATCGTGTGCTAAATTTTTCTTTTAGTTTTGTTTTGTCTTGAAAAGTGAATTCAGGTGTAGATGAGACTTACGAAGTTTGTGTAGAAAATTTTTGAGCCAAGGCTTCATCCGTGAGCATCGAAGAATTCACATTCGAAGGAGCAAGAAATGAAGATTATTCTTTCGACATTCAATCCTTCAACCCCATAAGAAAGGTCAAGCTGACTTGAAGATTATGTGACAGATTGCATTGAAGCCTCCTCAATAAGTCTGCTGCTATCTTAAACCTGCTGAAGTGATCCAGAAGATTTGTTCTCTCTGATGTTCTCTCTGAAGATTCTCAAGCGGAAAGCGCTATCTTTCAAGAATCAGTACATCAAGCCTCCTCACCCGACGTGCGTTCAAAGACAAATTCTGAAGAAAAGCCCAACCGCTCAATATGAAGTCATTCATTAAAGATTTATCGAGTTCATCTTGAAGCTGTGAAGAATTTAAAGATTAATGTTGAAGCCAAGTTCCCAATGAAGAATAACAAGAAAAACCAGCTACTTTTTAGGGGGATCTTGTTGGGTCATTTAAGAAAAGAAAAGAAAGCTATAAACCAAGGGGGAGATTATTGGGTCAATATTATGGTTTATACTTTGCTTTTCTAGGAAATTGTATTTTTATGTAATATCATATAGGTGTTTACGATCGTAAACAGGTTTATGGCCTTAAACCCTATTTATGGCCAGATGGGTGTTTACGGCCGTAAACCCATTTACGATCGTAAACCCATTTAAAGGCCCATGTTTCCCATGTACATATATATATATATATATATATATATATATATATATATATATATATATATATATATATATATATATATATATAGGGGTGAGGGGTGTGAGGAAGAGATTAATGAACACATAGAATATAGGAGCTTAAGTGTGTGCATTTGAAGGTGTTCTAGAGAGAGAGAAAAGAGAGTGTGTGTTAGTGTGTGTGAATCTTGTATCCAGATCTTCATTCATATCAATTCATACAAGATTCATCATCTTCTTCTTCTCCTTCTCTTCTATTTTATCTGACATCATCCGTTTAAATGGGATTCCGCACCATCAAACGGATCTGATTGATACACAAGCATATTTGGGGACTTACAATGACCTACCCATCGTTCCAAAAAACCGAACCTCGGGGACTATTCCACCCCTACTGCTACTATCACATATATCATAACATAAACATACTATCAAACATATCTGGGGTGTTCGAACTACCCTTCGGTCCTAACAACCAAACTTGGGGACTATTCCCCTCCTACTACCGCTATCACATATAACATATCATGCCAGCATATAAACATATCATAACATACTGTCAGACATATCTGGGGTGTCCGACCTACCCTTCGGTCCTAACAACCGAACTTGGGGACTATTCTCCCCCTTCTACCACTATCACATATAACATATAATGCCTGCATATAACATATCAGGTAGTAGCAAACCTAGATGAATATCACAAAGAAAATCATCTAACATACAACTTCTACTGGTGGGCCGACATTGTGGCCGTAGACCCACCACTACTGGAAGGTAACTCACCTCACGCTGCTGAAGTCCCGCAGACTCAACCCCAGCTGTTGGATGACAAATTCTCAAACTACCAACACCAAAATAACACCCAATATAATAATTGGGTCCCAACACATAACCATAAATACATACTTGGATAATTACTACATCACCCCACGGTTGGCTTTATTCAAGTCCAAGGCCCAATCTATATGCCCAAAGTCAACTAGGAATCAAAGCCCAACATATGGCCCAATTTTCCAAATTGGGCCTAAACCTTTGCATGGTCTCATTCTAAGGCCCAACCAATAGTCCATTCCATCATTTGGTATTTTTAACGGCCCAATATCTCATAATCACAAAGGCCCAAACTATGGCACATCTATGGCCCAATTTTCCAAATTAGGCCCAAACCCTCATATGGGTCTTACCCTAAGCCCATCAACATATTCTAGTTCATAAGATTATTCTTGGATGGCCCATTAACAATCCAATTACCAAAGCCCAATGGAAAGGCCCAACTCAAGGCCCTAGTGAAATTAGGGTTTCACATAAAATGACGATTAGGGTTAAGTGTTTCTCCCTTAACCCATTAAGGACTTAATCCACTAAGGACTTAATCCATTAAGTCCAATATTGCTTAGATTAGTTTCTGCCAATGATTATTATTCAATATTTCAAGTTAGCAAATAATTCTCGTGTGCCCCGATTAATTCCCCAAATTAGGGTTTCATTGCATTAGGGTTTTCCAAACCCTAATTAGGGTTTCCAACCCAAATACTAGCCCATTTATCAATTTATTAGGCTTTTAGGTCAATTAGGGCTTTATTGGGCCTATTAGGCCCACTAGAATATCATTAAGCTCATTAGGGATTTTCCTTGTGCCCATTAGGCTTCATTGGTCCCATTAGGGCTTACAAGGCCCAAACGAATCAACTCGACGAGACAAGCACACCGCCACCCGACAAGGCGGCCAGAGGCGGCAGGAGGCAGCAACCACCACCTCACGGTGGTAGTTAGGGTTTCTTTCTATTATTCACATTTCTAAATACATTTTACAATAATAATCTCTAAAATAACACACACACACAACTAGGCAAAACACACACACATAACCACCTGTGGTGGCCGGCGGTAGCGAGTGGCAGCAGCCACCACCCTATGGTGGTGGTGATGCCTTTTCGAGAAATCCAGCCAACACCCACACACATCATCGCACCTTCAGCTTAGAGAGGGAAGCCAACCACCAATTTGGTGGCGTATGGCGGCGATAGTGGTGATTTCACATCGGCAACCACCACCTCGTGGTGGTGGCGGTGGTTCCTTTGGGTTCCCAGTCGAACAGCCTCCCCTACACCGAATCTTGAATCAGAATCACACCCACATGAACTCACGAAAAGCTGTAGCAACGATTCATGGTGGTGGTTTGCGATGACAACCACCACTTCATAGTGGTGGTGGTGGCGGGTTATCTTGCTTCCCTGTCCAAAACAACGCTCACACTCCACTATTAGCTCCGCAAACAGCCTATAACGGTGAACACACGAACATTCAGCTAGAAGGGATAAAAGAGGCTTATGTCTTCCATGTCATTCTAGAAATCAGCAAAAGTTAGCAGAGTGAATTCAACATTATCAAAAGGTTTGCTTCTTTTCCTTTTCCTTTAATTGGCTCCTGATAAAGTTGACAAAGATGTGCATGTGTGCGACAGGTCCTTGACCTATGGCCTGTGCCACCACATCTATAACATGAACCATAAGATTTTTGTGATGCCCTAGTATCATGCCTTGCCACTTTGGCCTTATCTTGTGTATGGACATTGTTTCTTTGTGAAGATTGGTAATTATTCCTTTTCTGGCCACAACCACGATTATTATCTTGTCCAAGAGAAAAATTATGGTTCTGATTATGCCTTCAGTTTAGATTAAAATATCCACGACCTCATCCTCGATCACGACCACAACCACGACCTCGTCCACATGTACTGTTTCGATGACCATCGGTATTTGTAGCATTTGCTTCAAAAAGTGCTATTGATCCTGTTGAACGGGATTCATGGTTTTTCATCAAGAGTTCATTGTTTTTCTCTGCAACAAGCATACATGCATTCAGTTTAGAATATCTGTGAACTTTTGCATCTGATATTGTTGCATCAAGGTAATGCTTGTTACATGAAATGTGGAGTAAGTTTTCCCCAACATATCTTCATCAGTAACTTCTTGTCCACAATACATGAGTTGTGAACATATTCTGAACAAAGCTGAGTTGTATTCATTTACTTTCTTACAATCTTGAAACCTCAATGTTCTCCATTCATCTCTAGCGTTTGGAAGTATAACTTCCTTTTGATGATCAAATCTTTTTTTTCAAACGATTCCAGAGAATACATGGATCAGTAACATCAAGATATTCAAATATCAACATTTCATCAATATGCTTACGAAGGAAAACTTGTGTTTTTGCTTTGTCTTGTGCCAATCAATTATTATATTCATATATAGCATTTGAGATTCCCAAGGACTCAAGATGCATTTTTACTTCTATCATCCATGGCACATAGTTTTTCCCACTAACTTTAAGTGCGAAAAACTCAAGCTTTGCAATGTTGGACATATTTTAACTATAAATTTTAAACAAAATTAAAATTAAAATTAAAATTAAAATCCATTTATTTCAATAAATATTACACAAAAAAAAAGCGGTAAAGCTAACATTGCATACAAGCCTAAAAGTAGATTGAATTCCATATTATCTTCGATGTTAAGGATTAGGATGGAAAGTAACATGACTATTATAGTCATGATTATCACAAAAGGATGAATCATCTTGAAGTTTGATTTCTTGAAATTGATTTGTTTGATTGAAGAGAGAAATATTTGTTGTGGCTAAAATAAGCAGGGTAAAGGTGTTTATTTATGGTAAAAATATATAGTCGTTGTTTTTGTTGTTTATAATCGGTTCATATATATATATATATATATATATATATATATATATATATATATATATATATATATATATATATATATATATATATAGACACACACACACAGAGAACTAGGTTTAAGTATTCTAACTAATTATTGTGCGGATATCGTATGCTATATTAAGAGAATACGTTGTTAGCAATGCGAATACGTTCAACCTTAGAAAAATATCATCATTTTCATGCATTCTCGCTAATTATTATTTATTTTTGTTTTCACACATCGTTTTTTGCTCATTTTCATTGTGACAGAAAACGAACCAATAAACATTGTGACAAACATTCCGACAGAACTAAGAATAATAATAATAAGTATATAATAACCTTATAGACAATTTAATTAGTGAGAATGTGTGTGTTAACATGCTGTCATGCACGTATTAAACAAATAAATTTATCACTGCTGATTGCACTAAAAATATAGCATAGGGAACCAGGGTCAAATCCTCAGGGACACAGCCTAATGGTCAATGCCTTTTTGCATCAGGCACATCTAGTCAAAACATAAATATAAAAGAAGGGGTTTTAATTAAAAACTAAAAACTAAAAATGTAGTGATATTAAACTAAACGAAAATCAATAATAAAATCGGTTTCAGTTCTGCTACGGCTTTCCTAATCATGTAACTGATCCAGATCTGATTATTTGAGATGCGTTCTATCTAAGCTAGTATTGAGAAAAACTAACAAGCTCTAGTTATTTCTATTTTAACTAAATTAGTTAATCAAAACAAGCTCTTTGAATAACCCTAACTTTTTACTATCTAATTAAACAAGCTCTTAATTAAATCAGAAAAATTGCATTAAGATCTATGTAAAATTCCTAGCAATACCCAATACTTATCACAAGCTCGAAAGCATAAAGATATGATTTTTTAGTTTATAATAAAATCAAATCCCAAACACGGAACCGATTTATTACTTGTTACTTACTACCAGTTAATTAGAACAATTACGGATTCTATAACTAATTAACTGGAATGATAAAACCCTAGCTAGGTGATCAGACTATCAAGAATCAAAATCAAACATTCATTAAAAACAAAACTAAAGAATCTAGATAGAAACACAAATCAAAAACCAGATCTAATGATCAATCACATGGAAAGTAGTTGTCTTTGCAGAACATAAAACTAAGGTTTTAGCCAGACATTGTTAAAATCTGATCTAGAACAATAAAAAGAAACATTAAACTACTAAATCTTACTAAACTAAACGTAGGAGATGATCTGATGAATCAAGGAATCAAGTATCGAATGAATTAGAAAATGAATTCAAAGTATGAGTGCGAGATTTGAACACAGAATGTAAATATGATCTATTTGGCTCGTATTACGCTTTTGCAAGTTTACAAAGTACAATGAATATTCTGTAAAAACTTCGTTACTAAGACACTAGTAACCACTCCTATTTATAGGAGAGGAAAGCATACAAAAAAATATACTAAGGACTAGACATTATGCTTCGAATATTATGCCCTAGTAAAATACATTACATGTTCAAAGACAATGAATACAAACTTCGACTATTACAACAATTCGACCTTAACAATCTTCCCCTTTGTAATCAAAGTCGAAGTCTTCAGTTTGTAAGCAGAGTTATGGAGTACAACAAAACTCTTCGAACTTCAGTGTACCATGAAATTATTTTCTTCAATTCCTTCTTGTCTCCTTCATTGTTCTTTTTGCAGTGGTTCATACGAACAATCAAGTTCGTATACTGAGATGTAGAATATCTCTCCACTTCGCAAGCTTGAAACAAAACCTCTTCGCTTTTCCAGCCTTATCCTTTCCAGCAAAAACTATTCCAAATGGCTTTAAACATATTTCCCTATCAGCATACTTCTTTAACTCTGTCTGAGTCAACGAAGGAGCCATTGGAACTTTAACTTCCATCCCCTTCGTAGAAGCTAGCTCCACATCACTCAGTGCAAGGCACTCATAATAATTTTCAATAAAAATTTTGATGTGAGAAATTCCAAGTTTGAATTCCTCTGGATCAGTGTTTTGCAGATAAGAAAAAGATTTGTCTTTTAGGAGCAATGCAACTTGTATAAGATCAGACAAGTTCATCAGAGGAAAATCTGTAATGGTGAATTCACATGTTTTTCCATCCGCCCTGGCCACAACATATTTGATGTTTTGGATTTTGTTTTCAAAAATAACATCCTTTTTCATGCTTATAACCTTCTTGATCTTTATCAAGGACCAAACATCCTCAGGGACTTTGCCAAGTACTGCATGAAAATGAATATTCATATGAGTACCTTCATATTTTTCTTTGAAATTCCCTTCAGCTTTGAATTGAGGCATGATGAACATCATCTCATTTATAGGGAAATCCAACTGGCATGCATCAGTATTTGTAACCACATAACTCTGTTTTGGCTTCTTTTTAAATGAGTACATGTGATTAAAGGCAACTGTGGCTTCGATTGTTTCATAGTTGTAGTGTTTTGTTGGATCACCTTTATCCATCCCCTTCGGATCACCAGCCCTCTGAGTCATGATGCTTTGAATTAGCCTCATTTTCTCCAATTCTGCTTCATCTTCATCCTTCTTTTCCTCTTTAGACTTTTCCACCAAAACTGATTTACCTTTGTCTTTCGAAGCAGATTTTTCAGTTACATCTTTAGGCTTCGAACTACTCCCACCAGACTCCAAAGGTTTACCAATTACAATTCCTTTCGAAATTATTCGTGTAATTGGCAATGTAGTTACGATAGTTGAAGTCACAGGTTGAGCAGACACAAACACTGGCTTTGATGACGGGAAGTTCGATGGAAATACCTTGCCCACAACTTTCGCATCTTCTTCTGTGGACTTCCTTTCTCCCCCTTGCACCCATGTGAAAACATGAGGGGCAGTTGTTGTTGGAAGAAGACTAGATATACGAAAGAGTGGAGCAAGTTTTTTGTTAAGAATAGCTTCGAACTGCACAAATTGTTGTGATAAAAACTCTGGAGTGATCAACGAAGACGAAACAGGTTTCGTATATATTTCCTTCATCTCGTTCAACAACTTTATCACCCCGTCAAAATTTTCACTTTCAGATTTGGAGATTGAGTTAATTGAGGACACAAACCTTCATATAGCTTGACAAATCTGGTGACCGCATCACATATGATATCGACCTTCTGAGTTAAAGACACATAATCATGTTGAACCGATAGAATTTCCTTGTTCATGTCTTCATGAAGTTCTTGGATTTTGGAGTTAACATCCTCCCTTACTTTCTTAACCTCTTGAACAAAAAGAACATGTCGTTCTTTTGTTACGGTTCGTAGGTCTTTCACTTCTCCCATAAAATCAGATCTTTGATTTTTAATTCGAAGTTCATTTGTCTGATCCGTGAAATCAATTTTCTCCATAAGCACTGACTCAGAAGCTTTTAACATACCCGACACCTTGGTAATAATCCTTGACTCACATAGCTTCAACATTGAATCAATCTCCAAACTAGAAATGGACGAACCCCTCCAAGATCAGCTTGGGACTGAATGATGGAGTTCAACTTTTGATTCAGAATTTTGTATTACTTCATGGTCATTAGCATGTGATCAGGAAAATCTTCTTCTTCATCGTGAAACTCCAGATCTTCGAATGTTCCACCAAACCCTTCATGATCAGTTTCTGTGGGTGAAGAGGGTTTGGGTATATCGGTGGATTGAGATGAAAACATGGAAGTAATCGGTTGATTGAGGATGTGTTCGAAGGTTGGTGAGATAGTGGTTGATGAAATAGGAATGGTAGATGTTGATGTAACAGAAACTAATGATTCGAAAAGAGTAGAGATGAATGGACCTTGATCTGCATCTTTCGAACCTCCTTCACTCATGTTAACATTTGCATCCGTATCAGATACTTGTGCAGTGATGTCTGAAGTTCGCACCTCCTCAAGAATTGACTTGGTAATTGAAACTTCGGGTGTTATGATAACAGTCGTCTTAGGAATAGAACTTGTAAGAATAGAGATGAATTCTGGAGTTTCAGGTATTCGTTCATCCTCCTCTGTAGACTCAGTAGACAAAACAATCTTTCGAGTTTTCCTCTTTTTCTTTCCTTGAGCCAGGTGTTTTGCCATATCTTATGCTGCTCTTTTCTTCGAACCCGGAGAAACTAGAACAGGTACCTCACGAATCAAAACTCCTTGGTGAGAAATCTGATGCTTTCGAATCAGCTTTTGTGCAGGTGACTTATGTTTATGAGTTGATTTCATCTTGATTCTTCGAAACATCCCTGTTTTCGAAGGAATAACCACTTTCTCTTGAGTCTCTTCCACTATTGGCTCAATCACTTGTGTTGCTTCAACTGTCACAACAACATTCTCTTCAACAACCTTCTTTGGGGATTTGTAGGATGTAGATACCTTCGATTTCTTTTCTGATGAAGCGGGATCAGCTTTCTTCGACTTTTTTGACTTTTTCGATTTCGGTTCTTCCCTTGGCAACAAAATTCCTGTTGAAATAGATGGATCAAATGTTTTCAAGTAGACAATCAATACAGGATTCGTAGGATCCATCCTTTTGAGCATTGCATCGGAAATCCGAGCAACATGTGGAAATTCATCAGCATTGTCAACAACCTCCTTCGGCAAGTGATAAGATTGAAAAATAACCTTCTGTTCTTCATTTGGAACCAAAATGCCTTCTTTGTTGTAAAAATGTTGTAGAATAAAGCTCCAGTACCTAGCACACGAAATGCCATTAACAACATTCATAAGCTCTAATCCTTTTTGAATTCCTTCCATAGCTGTGTAGAGTAATCTGCAGGAAGATCATAGTATAAACCAGCCACCATGGCATAGAGCTCCATCCTTCCTTTGTCTAACCCAACTGTTCTTCCAGTTAAACAACACAAAAAGATCCCAAATAAGAAATTCCATACTTTTGGAAGACCAGACTTCTTAAAGTCACTTATCTTTGTCAATGGGGGCTGATATCCCATTTCATTAAACATGTGGATAATTCGGGAAAATTAGAATTCAACAAAAGGAGGTGTATTTGGAATGTCAAGAATCTGGCAAAACAATCTCTGAGAAGGCCTAACCTTTTTGTCAATGATTAGGTGGAAAGTAATCATATCAGAGGCTTTGTTGTATGTGGCTGTAGATCCTGCTTGAGAAAGCCATGATACCGAAACAGAAGGAATTGAACATCGCTTTGGATAAAACAGAGTGTTTTAAAGTAACAATAAGCATCTTGAATTCCTCAGGACATTGAGAAATTGCACCTTCCACATAATAATTGGTAGATTGAATCTTCATAACTGGTGCAGAGGAAATGTCGTCAGTAGAAGGATTGACATGCGCAGAAGTCGCCATTGTTAGGGTTTGAAGAAGATGAAGAACAGAGAATTTGGGAATTTTTTAGTTTGATCGCGTAATCGTATAAAACACTCTTGAACCCCCTTTTATAAGTAACCCTGATTGATTTGAATTTGAAGCGGGATGCATTTAATGAGATCCAACGTGGCACCTTGAAAATCGGACTATTACTACGAAAAGTTAGTCATGCGTCAAAAAGCAGCTATGACGTCACCTAGAAAACCGGCCAGAATACCATACATCACAGATACACAACTTGTCAGTATCCCCTTTATTGAATTGTAACCGTTAGAACCCTTCGAATGGAGGCAAGGCTCTTTCACTTTTGGGATGAAAAGCGAAGTCATATGCCAGATGTTTGAAATCATCAGCCTGAGTTGGTATTACTCAGAACCTCAAGGATTTTGTGAGTGCAGTGTTCCAAAGAAAGTTAGACAAGATACAATTCAATTTTTTTTTTGGAATATGGTGATGTCAAAAAGTTAATTTGACACGAAGGCTGTTAAACCCCGGGCAAAGGTTGCTTCGTTAATCATCAAGAGAGATGATCAACAGCTTGTGTATGTTCCTGTGAATTACAATCGAATACTTTTTGATAAGTATCAAAGGGCTTCTTTTGAAAATTCTTTGTGGGTAGGTTCAAAACTTCGTTACATGTCAACCTAAACATAAGGTGATTAATTATAACAGAAATTACTTGTATGACCAGTGTAGTCAGTGACAAGTCGGCTTTGAAAAATTTTATCATGACAAGGACATTCGAATGAAACTCACACAGAAATCATATTCATAAAAAAAAATTGTGTACTGGATCTTGTTGGGTAACACACATCGTGGGTTTCGAATGTTTGATCAAGACCACGCATGCAAAATGAATATGATTTGGAGTTTCGAACTTTGGTACTGAAACAAAAGTTTCGTCAATATCTGGAACAATGTTCCCCTTCAATTCCTTAAGTTGTAAGATGTTTGGGTTTCACCTTCATCACAGACTCATGATGTCAGATCAGTAACACAGAATTTTTGTATATCTAAGTCTCGATGGGTTTAATTAGAGACCTCTCGGACATACGTCTTTGTGTGTGACCGTGTAAGAATGTTTAGATGAAAAAGATTGGTATAAGACACAAAGTGTACCTCTGTTAAGATTTGGACCAAATAGTAAACTCTTTACTCATATGAGAAGAGTCAGGTAGCTCAGGAGACTAATGTGAATACAAGTAGAGGTGGCAATCGTGTCGTGTCGTGTCCAAACACTAAACGGGTTGAAAGTGTTTGGCCCTAACCCGACCCATTTAATTAACATGTCGTGTCGTGTCAACCCGTTTATTTTCATGTCGGGTTCGTTTCGGGTTTCGGATTAGGGTTATACCTCGAAATATGTCATGTCATGTAAGGTTAAAAGATTAAGCATGTTGAAAGGGTAAGAGTTAGGTAGGTAAAAAGGAAAAGCTAATAGTTTGGAGGCAGAATAGATAAAGTCATAGCAAGTTCAGATGACAAAATTAAAAGAGTGGGAGTTGGGGAAGCGGATGACAAATGTCATGAGGATGCGAGAGTGGTGAAAGAGACTGGGTAGTTTGAGAGAGAATGGAAAAATTGAAATGAAGTCTTGATCTAGACGGCTAAGTCATTTCAACATAAAAAAAAACAATTCAATTCGAAGGCTTTTTTTTACTTATGGTTTTGAATGTGTATCTTTCTAGTTTACTTAAGTAATTCAAAATACTTGCATATAAATAAACAGGTCATTTTCGAGTTGAAATTCTTAACCCTAACCTTACCCATTTAATTTTCGTGTCGTGTCGTGTCAACCCGTTTATTTAAACGGGTTGAAAGACCTTACCCAAACCCGTTTATTTCGTGTCGGGTTTCGTGTCGTGTCAATTTTTGCCACCTTTAAATACAAGCCTGATTGGGAAGAAAGCTTCATATGAAAAGTTCATTAAGGCTTTCGTACACACACATTGAGTCATGGAGGCTTTGGTCGACATGCAGCAGCATGCTTCTAGGGACATCCTAACTAGTTCGAATAATGAAAACATGTCGATTCATACGAAAAAATGTTTACCTGACCCTTATACCGCTTGCTTTGTCATCTCTGAATCATCACCATATGTAGTGGTGTTGATTATGATGGCATGTGCGTAATTAGAAAGATCTAGTGAATCATCATGTAAAATCAAGAACACAAGGAGTAAATAAATCTTTGTAAGCTCTTATTAGATCTAGAAAGAATATACAAATGGGTTTGTACAAAGTTTCTCTCTCTAGTCTAACACTCCAAATGGATTCACTTACATAATGGGAGTCACTCACTTCCTATTTATAGGAAAGACTCAACCCATTTACACATACAAGAGGGAAAATCCTAAAACACCACATCCAAGAGTGACTTTGCACCCTAACATTCTCCCCCTCAAAGTTAGGATTGGATGTCCGACTTCAATCTCCAACGAGCTAGCGCGATCAAGACCAAACTCCCCCTCGAAGTAACACCGGTCTTCAAATCCGCAAATGAATATTCGACAAACCCGAGAAGCTTCGAATACCCATCATTCTCCCCCTTTTTATAATCAAAAATTGATTATAAAACCCACTAAGGATGAGAAGCGCCCGAGGAATAGACTTCACAATACTCCCCCTTGATGTGTACCAAAAATGAATCACCAAAAATCTTGCACGAAAAAACAATCACGAAAAAGCCACAAAAAAATTTCCAATTTATGAAATTTTTTGACTTTTTGAGTGAAAGTTGCAAGATTTTTCAAAAACCGGGTAGAAATTGTCACTTTCTGAAACTTGCAGGGACCCGTTGCGCCAAAAACAGTCAAATATGCGAAACTCTAGCTCATTTGCGAAACCGGGCATAAAGCGTAAATTCGCACAAACTGCAGGGACCAGAACTGAAAATTCTGCAATTTCTTAGCTTTTATTTCCCATTTGCGAAGTTGGGTATAAACTGCCAATATTATGAAACTGCAGGGACTCTTTTCGAAACTTCTGTTTTCTTCCCCAATTCACTAACCAGTGAAATATTTCGCATCGTTAATTCTTCGCACATTACTTAAACATGGATGCGAACCATGGATGAAAAGACTTCTCATTTCTTACCCAAATAACCGAATGCGAACATTTTTGACCTTATATGCGAATCGTTATTGACCTCAAATTTGTTTAACCAAATGCGAACTCATGTTTGAAAACCATATGCGAACTCCATATCACATCCTTATATGCGAACCATTTTGAGACCCAGATGCGAACTCGATTTTGATTCACCCATATGCGAATCCAAGTGATCATCAGAATCGATCCATAGATGCGAACTCGATTTTGATATTCACTTTGCTTGTTGAGACTAACCCAAAACATCACTATAGCTATTCTAGTCAAACACCTCGTCATTCGCTATCAACAGGCTATCATCGACATTACAGGAACCATTCACACATCAACCCATCAAACCTTTCAGATGCGAACACATTCCAAGTCAATTCGATCTTTACAAAATCAGTCGACAATTGATAACCCACTGGATTCGCTTTTTCATTCAAAACAACCTTCAAATCGTCATCAACCCGATTGATTCAACAAACGATTTCTAGTGAACGACGACTTCGCTTTTTGACACCAATATCAAAGCTTAAATCCAAATCAACAATTGAATCACAAATCTATTTCAAATCAGCATTCGCTTTTTGATTGAAACCAAAATCCATATCCAAAACATTGACTACATAGAAATTGATCAATGATTCAATACCAAGCCTCGATCAAAATCAATCAGATACCCATTCAATTTATCAACCATCGATCAACAGACCTTCGCATTCAATCTTTCGCCATTGATTTTAATCAACTAGAATCCGTCATCAAGAACATCGACATTGACTTTTCCCAGTTTGACTTTTCAAAGTCAAAGAACATAAACACGAAATTGATGATTCAAATGGCCAATTTTGGATCAAAAAGTGATTATCCAACTATTCTTCACACATTCAAGTGTTCTTGATCAACAATTTCATCAAAATCAAATATTCACTTGTTCAATTTCTTACCTAAAACTTGATCATCATCGATTTAGAGATAGTAGACAATCAGAATTAAATCGATTCACAAGTTTTAAATCTTCAAACAAATCCAAATCGATCGACAAACTTGAGGAAATAAGAACAAAGTTTCTGACCTAAGAACAAACGAAAAGTGAAATACGTCTGAACACCGAAATGTTGACTTAATTTGATGATGAACGCAATCAAGTGAACAGTAACAGATCATTTATTTGGGATCAAACAGATCACGAACAGTAACAAGCACTGAATTGAATATTGGACTTAAATCGGACATGAACAGTGACTTCAAACTTTTGAAAAGAAAAAAATTTGGAAATATGATTTTGATTTTTGGAATTTTGATCTTAACAAGAATAATTAGATCAACTATGGGGTTGAAACAAATCAGATCCAATGAGGCAAATCGATCCAAAATTGAAAAATGCTCAATACGAATAGAAATCATGGATGTTTTGGAATCCATTTGAGAATTTGAGTTACCTTTTTCACGAATCGAGATCCATTCTCAATGAACGAATCAAATTTGGAAGATCTTGGTTCTTTTGTCGGAATGAGAAAATCTCCAAATCGAACATTGTACCACCCACCATGCGAGATGTACAACTCGTTTTTCGTGTTCTTCGTGTTCTTCAACGATCCAAGAACATATTCAAAAAAACCACCAACAATTTTGGGTTTTGACTTCAAATTCAATGCAGCCTTTGGAGATTGTTGCTTTGGAACCCAAATTTGCTTCACGGATTTTGTCTTCACAACATTTAACGATTTTTGTGAGTAAACCCGCTTGTTTTTGTGATTTATCTTCTTCTTCTTTTTCTTTCTCATCTTTTTGCATCTTGAAGACTTGATTCCATGAACGAACCCACTTTCCACAACATGAACATTTTGAGTTTGAATCAAATCTTTTGGAGTTTGATACTTGTGATTTTCTTGGATCACCGGCTTCCGATAAGGAATCATTCCTTCAAACGAATCACAAGAACACAAAATATTATTGGTTTGAACTCCAATTGAGCAAAAAACTTTTTCATCTTGAGAATCAACTTGAACTCCTTTTTCTTGAACATCAAGAACATGATAATCATTAAGAACATCTTCAACAAACATAAGAGCTTGAAGATCACTTGGGTTTTCAACAAGAGAAATGAAATACTTATCAAACAATTCTTTTTGCTTTCTTTCCTTTTTATCTCTCTCATTCGTCAAGTTATGGCAAACTTTAGTCAAGCATTCAATCTTTGAAAATGGTTGAAAAATCAATCCTCCGTGATCATCCTTCAAACCTCCATAAGAACTCAAAGTATCCCATGAAATCACCAAGCCTTTCAATATTAATCCAATGAATTGTTCTAAACCGATTTTGTATTTTACATCTTTAACGATCACAATCCAAGAATCATACTCCAAGTAAACCGCCATTATTGATCACTAGAACTTGAAGATTTCTAGAGAGAAAAAGTAATTTTAAATGGATTTTCTAGAAAGAGAAAGTGATACAAACAAGTATTCTAGAGAGAGAAAGTCGAATTATGGATCAAATCAAAGAAAAATTCAATTTCTAGAACACAAAACACTCTCAAAACACGAAGATCAATAAGAACATGAAGAATCACCAAATCAAAATAGCCATCAAGGATCAATTCTTGATCAAATCAAGAACACTCGCTCTGATACCAATTGTAGTGGTGTTGATTATGATGGCATGTGCGGAATTAGAAAGATCTAGTGAATCATAATGTAAAATCAAGAACACAAGGAGTAAATAAATCTTTGTTAGCTCTTATTAGATCTAGAAAGAATATACAAATGGGTTTGTACAAAGTTTCTCTCTCTAGTCTAACACTCCAAATGGATTCACTTACATAATGGGAGTCACTCACTTCCTATTCATAGGAAAGACTCAACCCATTTACACATACAAGAGGGAAAAGCCTAAAACACCACATCCAAGAGTGACTTTGCACCCTAACACCATAATCTGCAACAAAATTCTAAAAAGAAGTAAAAATATTTTTGTTGTTTCTGAATTTTTCGAAAAATAAAGACATAAAAAAATAAAATCTTTTTGGATTTTTGGATTTTCGAAAATAAAAACAAAACAAAATAAAATCTTTTTGGATTTTTGATTTTTCGAAAATAAAAACAAAACAAAAGAAAAACTTTTTGGATTTTTGATTTTTCGAAAATAAAAAATGAATTTGTTGCAAACAGACGAATAGTTGGCATTCCATGAAGAGTAACAAATATACAAATTCAAAGTGTTCGAAGCATTGACCATGAACAGTAACCACTGACTCAACGTTGAAGATCAGTGACAAACATGCAAATTCAAAGTGGTCGAAGCGTTGAATATGAACAGTAACCGCTGAATGCTGAATGACTTTGTGTTATTGTTTATTCAGCGCCTCTGAATCATTCTTTTTCACCCATCATTCTGCTTTTTTCACATGGAACAGAAGTGCCATCGATCATGCCAAGACCTTCAATTATTCGCATAAATGACTTTTCATCCAAAGCTTTCGTGAAAATATCAGCTAACTGATCCATTGTTTTCACTAAATGTACTTCAATGTTCCCATCCTCCACGTGATCTTTAATGAAATGATAACGAAGAGCTATGTGTTTAGTCTTCGAATGCTGCACAGGATTATGAAAAATTCTTATTGCACTTTGAGAATCACAATGTAATAGAATCTTTTTCATATTAATTGCATAATCACGCAATTGACTTTGGATCCAAATTATTTGTGAAGTGCAAGCAGCAGCAGCCACATATTCTGCTTCAGCTGTGGAAATTGACACACACATTTGCTTTTTCGACTGTTAGCTGACTAATTTGCCATCAAGAAATTGACATCCACCACTTGTGTTTTTTCGATCAAGATTGCAACCACCCAAGTCTGCATCTGAGTATGCTTAAACGAAGAATCCTGTTTTCAAAGGATACCACAATCCTAACAAAGTTGTTCCTATAAGGTAACGAAAAATATTCTTCACAGCAGTGAGATGTGGTTCACGTGGATTAGACTGATACCTAGCACAATTACACACAGAAAACATGATATCAGGTCTACTGGCTATAAGATAAAGTAACGAACCAATCATGCTCCTATACAACGTTATATCAACAGTAGGTTTGTCTAACGATGGTGTTAGCTTTATGCCAGTTGCCATTGGTACACGAAGCTTTGTGCTATTTGTCAATCCAAACTTTTCTAACATATTTTTCTTATATTTTTCCTGATTGATGAAAATCCCTTCTCTATTTTGACGAATATTCAATCCAAGGAAATTATTGATTTTTCCCATCATGCTCATCTCAAACTTGCTTTTCATCAAATCTTCGAATTCTCTAGACAAAGCAGGGTCAGTCGAGCCAAAAATAATATCATCAACATAAATTTGGACAAGCATAAGATGATTCCCCACTTTCTTTCGAAATAATGTTGGATCAACAGATCCTTGTTTAAATTTAGATTGTTTCAAAAATGATGTTAGAGTTGCATACCATGCTCGAGGTGCTTGTTTCCGACCATAAACTGCCTTATCTAAAATATAAACATGATTAGGATATTCTTCGTTAATAAAACCTGGGGATTGTTCGACATAAACTGTTTCTTCAAGCTCTCCATTTAAAAATGCACACTTCACGTCCATTTGATAAACATCAAAATCTTTGTGAGCTGCATAAGCCAGAAATATTCGAACCACCTCGAGTCTTGCAACAGGGGCAAATGTTTCTTCATAATCGATTCCCTCTTGTTGTGAATATCCTTTTACAGCAAGCCTGGCTTTATTTCGAACAATGTTTCCATCTTTGTCGGTTTTGTTTTTGAAAATCCATTTTAACCCGACAATCGAAACATTTTCAGGTTTAGGAATTAATCTCCAAACCTTGTTTCGTTCGAATTCAGACAACTCTGATTGCATTGCAACAACCCAATCTGATTGTTCCATTGCATTCTTAATTGTTTTTGGTTCAATTTTAGAGATGAAAACATTAAACATGCAAAATTCTTGATGAGTATTCAATACCTCATTCTATGCACGAATTTGAGCTCTTGTCATTACTCCCTCTTGTGGATTCCTAATCACTTGATCCTTCGGATGATCTTTTGTCCATTTTTCCATGGGTGGATAAGCTGGATCAAATACCAAAGGTGCATCTTCGTATGTTTCATCATTTTCTGAGCCTGCATTCGAACAAGCATCATCAACATTATGCTCCCCCTCAACAACAAACTCCCCCTCGACTACATGCTCCCCCTCAATTTCAGCATTCAATTGTTCTTTCTCCCCCTCAAAAGAATGCTCTTCATCATTCAAAGTATTCGAATCCAATTGCTCCCCCTCCAGTGGACTATCATGCATAGTTTTGTCTACTTAAGGAGTCGATGGTGAATCATTAGTAAGTTTCGAAAACTCTGGTATGTGATTATCAGGAGCATGAACTTCAGCATCAACTGCATGATCTGAAATTCCAAAAATTAAATCATAATCAATATCAACCATTTGTAAAGATTCAGTTTCAACTTGTGTTTCTTGTAAAATTTGATGATTCGAAAATTTATGCTCATTTGTTTTAACATAATAATCATCAAATGTGAGATTGAATGTTTCTTCCACTTTTCATGTTCGCTTATTTAGCACTCGATATGCCACTGAATTGTGCGAATATCCAAGAAAAATCCCTTCATCAACTTTTGCTTGAAATTTCGAAAGATAATCCTTGAGATTCATAATAAAGCACCTACATCCGAAAACATGAAAGAACTTCACATTAGGTTTTTGATTATTCAGAATTTCATATGGTGTAATATTAAATCGACGATGAATAAACGATCTCTTTTGAGTAAAACATGCAGTTGAAACAGCTTCAGCCCAAAGATATTGAGGTAAATTCGCATATGCCAACATGGTTCTTGCTGCTTCGCATAATGAGCGATTCCTTCGTTCTACAACACCATTTTGTTGTGGTGTGTATGGAGATGAAAAATTATGCGAAATCCCTTTTTCCACCAAAAATGAATCAAGAACATTGTTCTTAAATTCAGTTCCATGATCACTCTTGATTTTACGAACAATCTTCTTCAACGTGATTTCCATCTTTTTGATAAAGTCAATCATTATTTGTGCAACTTCATATTTGAGCCTGAGAAAATAAACCCACGTGAATCTTGAAAAATCATCAACAATAACTAAAATGTACCGTTTATTGTTGAGAGTTGAAACAGTCGAAGGACCACACAAATCGATATGTAATAACTCCAGTGGTGCAACAATTTTCGAATCAATTGTGATTGGATGACCTTGTTTATGTTGCTTGCCAACTTCACAAGCTACACATAAAGAATCATTGTCAAATTTAAGTACAGGTAAACCTCTTACCAGATCTTGTACCACAAGTTTACTGATGTTTCGAAAGTTGAGATGTGAAAGATTTCGATGCCACAACCAGCTCAAATCAGATGTAGCTTTTGAAAGAAGATATACTGCTAGTTTGCATACAATTGGATTGATGTCCAAAATGAACATGTCACCTTTCCTTTTAGATTTCAATAATATTTCATTTGTGTTAACATTCGAAATAATACTTCCTTCTTTGTTGAAAAGAACTTGATTGCCAGTGCCCACAACAAGTTGAGAAACACTTATCAAGTTATGTTGAAGACCTTTAACATATGCAACACGATTCACTGTGAATTGTCCATTTGTGATTTTTCCATATCCCTTGACTTGACACTTTTGATTGTTCCCAAACTTTACTACTCCTGCATTTTTTAGACTTCGAAAATCTCTTAAATTCTCCTTCTTCCCAGTCATGTGACGAGAGCAACCACTATCAATGTACTACTTGTTATCATATTACTCGTCACATAATACCTGCAATCAATGGAAAAATTTAGGTACCCAAGGCTTTTTTGGGTCCTTGGAAATTAGATTTCAACTTCGAATGGAATGAAGAACTTTTAACCCAATCACAAACTTTAGTTTTGAGGCTATCAATTAAGTTGACTTCATCATCTAAAGGAACTGAAACATAAGTGTTTGATAGTTTCGAATGTTTACTGACATTACCCTTCGCATCTTGAGTTAATGATTGAACTGTCTTCGCTTTTGTGACTGGTCTCCAAGCTTTGACAGAAATATTCAAATCCCTGGATGATGAGCTACCATTCGAAGAAGTATTTACATACTTTTCATATGCTTCATGAATTTGCTCTTTTGAATATTTATTCGACTGATACATTTTTCCTTTTCCTTCAAGCCAATGATCAACGTTCTTTCTTGAACTCATTCCTTTTTCTCGAGACGTCCTCATAGTTTCTTTCTTTGTGTTATTAGGAAAATTTGGCTTTTGAGGTAAAAAAATCAACTTTGGGTTTTGTGACATAAGAGTAAGCATATGATGTATCAACTTTTGATTTAAAATGTTGACGTTGAAAAACTTTTTGATTGACATTAGATCTTTTTGAAAAATCTCTTGTTTTGTTGGTTTCAAAAATTTTCGAAAACTTTGTTTGCATATTTACTTCAGACCTTGTTTGATTTGATTGAGATGATTGTTGAGTTTTTGAAAAAGAAGCATTTTTAGCTTTGAAAACATTTTTAGTGGATTGTGATTCATACATCTTTTGAGACTCAACATTTTGCCAAAATATTTTCTTTCTTGCTTGTCGTTTTGAAATTTTGTTTTCTTTAGAAAATTTATCAATTTGATCTTTAAATTCCTTAGAGTTTAATTTGACAACATTTTCTTTTCCTTTTTCAACATTTTTCATTTTCTCTTTTTCAACTTTTGATTTTTCAACCCATTGTTTTTGTGATTTTTGTCGTTGAAAAATATACGAATTCTTTGTTAAGGTGTTTTCAACTGTGTTTTGATTTGCGAAAAAACCTTCCTCAATTGTTTTTGAATTATCTTCCTCAACCATCTTCTTTAACTCTGGTTTGATATTCTCAACATTTCCTTTAGTTACAAAAACTTGATTTGGAAAAATGACATCATCTGTGCATTTGAAATTTGGAAAAACCACCGTGTTTGTTTCAAGATAATGTAGACCTTTTTCATTCATCACTTCTTCGAATTTTTGTGTATCACCATACACTTGGTCAACAACTATTTGTGGGATTTCTTCTTCCTTTGAGGATATCTTTTCTTTCGAAACTTTCTCAACCTCTTCATCATCACTATCATCAGTTTGGTAATCTTTGAGATCCTTGAAGTTCATTTCATCAACTTTCGAAGTTGAGGGTATATCAGTTTCATTCTCAACTATCAAATCTTTAACTTTTTCTTTCCCTTTAGAATTCAAAGCAACATTAACAATAGTCAACTGAGAACAATCAACATCTTCAAGCTTACTAATTTCACTAATATTATCAGAGTTATCTTCAATATCAGCAAAATTAGATTGAGAATCAGATGTTGAATTCTCAGTCTTTTTCAAAATGTGAATTTGTTTAGATTTAGTCAAAGTATCATTTACAATGTTAACTAAATCATTCGAATCAAGACATTCATCAACTTTGACAATTCCATATCTATACTTGTCATTCGGAACTTTGTCAAAATCAGCTCTCTTTTTCACAATCATACGAAATGTTGTCTACCTTAGCTCTTTCATAAGCTAAAAATGGCAGCAATTTCCTATGTTGTTCTTTACTAATTTCGCACGAATGATGAAGTTCAGTTATTTTTCCATATAATCTCTTAGCAGCATTACAGTAGATGTTTCTTTGTGCTAATAACAATTTATTATCACTAGATAAATTGTCTCTATCTACCATGATGTTCGTTATTTGAAGTTCTAAACAATCTATCCTAGTGATTTTCAAATCTAACTTCTTCTGAGTTTCAAGCAATTGCATTGACAGCTTCTTAGCCTCATTGCTAGCAGATACCACAATCGAATCAAAATAAGTAACAGTTTCATCAAAAGATACTAATTCAGAATTATAAGCATGTCCTGGAATATTATAGGATTCAAGAATGTTTCGTACCTTTGTTGTCATTGGTGATTTGTCAGTAGCCTTTGATACGAAGCATCTTCCACGCACTTCGTATGAATCCTCCTCTGATTCCTCCTCCATCTTTGCAAACATGGCTCCATGGGTTGGATTGCGCATCTCCTCATCATCTGATCCAGATGACCAGATTTGATAAGTACCATCTTCCTCATCATCTGCACCCATTGCAACCAGAGACAAATTCTTGGCTTTCGCACGAACCTCCTCCAACTTTTCAGCATAGTATGCTTCATCCTTGATCGTCTTCTTTCTCTCATCCTTCTTTCGAAGCATGCAGTCATTTGCAAGGTGATTGGCATCATTGCAATAATGACAATCAATCCCAGCATCTCCTTTTAGCTTCTTCTCAGTCTTTCCCTCAACAGCCTTCGAATCTATCTTCTCTCCCTTCTTCTTCTCTTCCCCAACACTTTTACTCTGAAAGTTGCCTTTTGTCTCAGCCGACCTTGCCTTTGGATTGAAAGGCTTTTTGAAGAACTTTTTCACCCGATTGTTTGAGTAAAAGGCAATTGCATCATCATCTGAGTTCATGATGAACCCTTCATCTTCATCCGAAGCGTCTTTCTCAGCATCTTTCTCAGAGATTTTTGACACCAAAGCTAATGGACCTCCCAACATAGTCTTCGATTCTTCAGCTATTTCATTCACTTCGCTTTCATGTGTCTTAAGCTGGTTGTACAAGTCATTCAAAGTAGATGTGTCAAAACTCTGTTGATTCTTCACCATCATGCTTACACTCCGCCATTCCTTTCGAAGTCCCATTACAAATATCAGATTGAATTCCATGGATGATCTGGCGATCCCATATCGATTGCATCGATATATCAGTTCATTAAGACGATCATAATAGACTTCAATTGTTTCACCATCTTTCTTTCTGAAGTCTTTCAGCTCCACTAAACATTGCTTGACAGAATTAAGCGTCGTCTTCTCGCTTCCCTGAAAATTTTCCTTTTGATTGTTCCATATATCTTTTGTTGTTGTACAACTTCTTACATAGTTATAAACAACAGGAGGCAAAGCTCCTCTCAGCTCTCTTACACACCTTTTCTCCAGCTTTTTTAGTCGATCAGATTGATTTTCAACTTCAGAATTACCAGAGGAAGAACCAATTGGTTGAACATTTAACGATGGATTCAGATTGCCAGTGATGCAGTTCCAGAGTTCTTCATCCAAACCGTTGAGATAATCCTGCATACGATCAACCCACTGATCGTAATACTCAGGGATGAGCATAGGAATTTTGGTGGATGATCCTAGAAGATGAGAAAATGAAGTCATGGAATTCAGATTGAATGACGCCATTATTGTACGGAACAAAACTTTGAGAATTTTTGAAGAAACTTTGAGAATTTGGCAACAAACTGTATGATTCAAATCACAATCACTCTAAGAACACTCAATTCAATGAATTAAGTGCAGAATCGAATCACAAACTTAGATCTAAGCAATTTTTCACTTTTAAAAAGTGCGGAAACTTTTGAATCAAATAGTTGATTCAAAAACCTTTTGAATAGAGTGAAAATCAGATCAGAGATATAATTCCTGCTCTGATACCAATTGATGAATCAAGGAATCAAGTATCGAATGAATTAGAAAATGAATTCAAAGTATGAGTGCGAGATTTGAACACAGAATGTAAATATGATCTGTTTGGCTCGTATTACGCTCTTACAAGTTTACAGAGTACAATGAATATTCTATAAAAACTTCGTTACTAAGACACTAGTAACCACTCCTATTTATAGGAGAGGAAAGCGTACAAAAAATATACTAAGGACTAGACATTATGCTTCGAATATTATGCCCTAGTAAAATACATTACATGTTCAAAGACAATGAATACAAACTTCGACTATTACAACAATTCGACCTTAACATGATCCACAGTCTTCAGATCTTTAGAAATCGTTGAAATCGGAGAAGAAACGCCTCCAAAATCGTCTTTTCGTCATCTAGAGCCTCTGGAATCGCCAACTTAGGTTACTGGAATGTTATCAGGGTCTATTTATACGTCCAGTAGCAAAAACGACGCGCATGCGATCGCATGGGCACAATCCGCGATCGTATGTTTTACCAAAAACGCTTAATGGGCCTTTTTAATGAAGTATAATACCATTTCGAGAAATTTTGACCAACCTGCGATCGCATGTAGTGGGTTTTCACTCCCGGATGAATTTTTGGCACAAAAAAACCTCGAAGACAAGTTGCGACCAAACCTGCGATCACATAAAGGCTCCATGCGATCTCATGAAGGCAACATGCTATTGCGTGTTGTGCCTAAGACGTCCGAAATTCATCTACTTTCCAAATCATTTTGAATCACGTCAATCGGAGTTACGGTTCATGAGATATGGTCAAAATACTGACAGGGGGTCAAAGCTGCCAACAACATCCTGTAACTTTAGATTGTATATACTATCTTCGTGTGATCAATTCGATCGAATGTTTCTTGACCAAAGCATCTTCCAGTCATTCAGCAACATACTCCATAAGTTCCAAAGCTCCACTTTAAGCTCCAAACGCGCATCCAACTGCTCCCAAAGCACTACTCCACTCGAACTATCTGAAATTGACATAAAAACATGAGTAGTACGAGAATTCTAACGAAAGACATGAGTTGAACATCATTTAAACAAATGACATGCAAATGTACAAAACATGATGCTAAAATGATAATAAAAACTACCCTATAAGATGTAAAAAAATGGCATTTAACAGTGTGTTAATGGCAATAGTTATGTAAGATTGAACGTATTCGCATTGATAAATAACTTATTCTCTTAGTAATTCTCATAGCATATAATATCCACACAATAACTAGTTAGAATAGAATAACCTAAGCATATATATATATATATATATATATATATATATATATATATATATATATATATATATATATATCCGTTGTGTATATATGTATATGTATTTTATAAATAATTTAATAAGACTTATAACTAATACATAACTTTACGTGGTATAATTTTACTAATTAGAAACATAAATAAATATTAGCAAATGTTTAGATAAAATTATGAAGAGTATTTAAAATATAAATAAACATTGACATGTATAAATAAGTATAATTTAAATGTTAGTATGCATAAATAAAAGTTAGTAGCATAATATAAATGTTAGTATGCATAAATAAAAGTTAGTTGTATAATGTAAATGTTAGTTTGTATAAATAAAAATTAGTTGCATAATATAAATGTTAGTATAAATATTAGAATATATAAAGAAATGTTAGTATAAGAAATAAAAATTGTTAGTAGTCCATAATGTATAAGTTTCATTAATTCATTAGTATTATTATTATTTTAAGATGATAGAGGTTTTTATAATTAATAGTGTTTTTAATAAGTAATACATACCTTGATTAAGATAGATGTGATTTCCACTTGTTTAATAGACTTGATTAGAGCTTTCGTGTTGATAACGTGTTATAAATTAAGCGTAATTAATGTAACTTTAAACCAAACCAAACTAGTAGCTTTGATAAAGAAATTTGATGGAGAAGAAAGAAGATTTAGAAGGAATATGAAATACTTTATCTTGTGAAAATTCATCTAATTGTGCATCCAATTGTTTACAATAGAAGAGTATATATACTACAAATGTTACTATCTACATTTAATGGTAACTAGTAAGAAATGTGACAAAATTACCATGCACCAATTATTGTATCATCCACCAATTATTTATAACAAGACAATAATTTTAAGACCGAAAGAATTCGAGTTTTTGACCATAACAAAATGATTAAAAAAAATATTTACCATTCTAGTGTGCCTTCAAAAATATTTACCAAAATAGTATTTCTTTTCATTTTTCTTTATTTTTCAGCTTTCCTTAATATTTTTTATTTTAAATATCCAATTTTTTTTCTCTTTTATTCCACCTTTTTACTTTTTGTTAAATAACAATTTTTATTTCAGTTTTTTTACCTTTCTTTTACTGTCTTTTTAACTAACAGTTTTCTTTATCATTTTTATTTCTTTTTAATTTTAAATATCCGTTATTATATATAGTATATAAAAAAATTAAAAAAGAAAAGCTAAATTCACTTTCATAAGTATAATTAAATGGCCCAATTGAGTAAAACTTTAGTTTTCTAATATTATATAATATTGGAAATTTAGTAAAATTATTTACATTTTTTTACTAACTTTGGACATATATAAATATATACATACGTTGTATATATAACGAACTCTAAGTAGGTTTGTGTTCTCTTCCATGAGGACTTTGAAATGATATATTATATGTCCAAAATAGAGTATAAGTGAATGAGATCTCGATACTCAAAGATGGGTATTTGAGAATAAGTTTAGCAAAAGAGAGGAATGTGGGAATGAGTCCCACATTGTTAGAGAGACCAAACTCAACAAGGTTTATAAGCTTCATTGCATGGAAGGCTTACAAGCTTGTGTCTATGGTTATGCTACAATTCCTACCCGCGCGCAGGGGGGGTGCAAATCTTGGTTCCGTAGACCAAAAACACCGAACTCGTGCATGGGCGTGACCTGCGGACACGAATGCAGCTCCGAAAACTCGGGCGAGCGCTACCCTCAATCAATTAGTGATTTCTTTCCGTTTCATAATTCGACTATAAAAGAAGACCATTGCCTTCTCATTCAGACACACGGATGGATTTACTATTGCTCTTCTTCTTCTATTCTAAAATCGAGTTTCTATCGATTTTTCTTTTTTCCTGTAATAATATATTTGATTGTCGTTGTGATTCTTTCAGTATGTCTACAACTCCCGTTGGTACTGGAATTCCTGTTGTTGGTGCTACCCCTGCTGTGAACCCAAATGCACCGGTTCCAAACATCATGGCTAACCATGCTGAAAGACCTGAAAAATTTTCTAGTATGAACTTCAAGAGGTGGCAACAGAAGATGCTGTTCTACTTGACCACCTTGAACCTGGCTCGGTTCCTAACAGAAACTGTTCCTGTAATTGCTGAGGGGCAGGCTGATGCTCAATCTGTGACTGCTGTGGATGCATGGAAGCATTCAGAATTTTTGTGCTGCAACTATGTGTTGAATGGGCTAACAGATGCACTTTACAATGTTTATTGTAAAGTTGCAACTGCTAAAGAACTATGGGAGTCGTTGGAAAGGAAGTATAAGACAGAAGATGCTGGAACTAAGAAGCATGTTGTTGCTAAGTTCTTGGAATACAAAATGGTTGACTCAAAATCTGTTATGAGTCAAGTCCAAGACCTTCAGGTCATCATACATGATAACAATGCAGAAGGGATGAATCTTAATGAATCATTCCAAGTTGCATCAATGGTTGAAAAGCTTCCTCCTGGTTGGATAGACTTCAAAAACTACCTTAAGCATAAGCGAAAGGAGATGTCTGTGGAGGAACTGGTGGTGCGTCTTCGCATTGAAGAAGACAATAGAATGGCCTTGAAGAAAGGCAGTGAAGTTGAATCTTCAAAGTTCATATGGTGGAAGCTGGTCAAACTTCCAAAAGCAAAGGCAAGGGACCTCACAAAGGGAAAGCAAAGGGCAAAAAATCTAGGCCCAAAGGCAGGAACTTTCAAGAAGAAGTTCAAGTGCTACAATCGTGGCCAACCGGGTCACAAGGCTTCGGAGTGCCCTCAACCTAAGAGGGAAAACCGTCAAGCAAACATGGTGAATGATAACATGGAGTTGGTGGCCATGATAACTGATCTCACGGCTATGGTTTCTGAAGTGAATCTTATGAACACAAATTCTAAGGAGTGGTGGATTGACACGGGAGCTACTCGTCATGTGTGTCATGACAAAAGTGTTTTCAACACTTACAAAGAAGTTGAGGATGGTGAAAAGCTCTACATGGGAAATGCTGCTACTGCGGATATCAAAGGTGTTGGTGATGTCATTCTAAAAATGACTTCGGGGAAAAAAGTGAAGCTTAGGGATGTCTTGTATGTTCCTGAACTTCGTAAGAATCTAGTGTCGGGTGGTTTGTTGAACCAATTTGGTTTTAAGCTAGTGTTTGAGTCGGACAAGTTTGTTTTGTCCAAAAATGGTATGTTTGTGGGAAAAGGATATGCCTTGAATGGCATGTTCAAATTGAATGTAATGGTGACAAACAAAATGAATAATGAAAGTTCTAGTTCTGCTTATTTGCTTGAGTGTTCAAATGTTTGGCATGGTCGCTTAGGATATGTAAATTACAACTCAATTAAGCGAATAATTAAACTAAAATACATACCAAAACTTAATATTGACTCAAATCACAAATGCCCCACATGTGTTGAAGCTAAACAAACTAGATTGTCTTTCCAAACAATAAAAAGAAACACCGAACCTCTTGATTTAATTCACACTGATGTGTGTGATCTAAAGTCAATTCCTACTCAAGGTGGGAACAAATACTTCATTACATTCATCGATGATAGCACGAAATTTTGCTACATATATTTACTTAAGAGTAAAGATGAAGCAATAGACAAGTTTGTCTTGTACAAAAATGAAGTTGAGAATCAACTCAACAAGAGAATTAAAGTGGTTAGAAGTGATAGGGGTGGGGAATATGTTTCTCCCTATGCTGATTTTTGTGCTAAAAATGGAATTCGTCATGAATTCACATCACCCTATTCACCTCAATCCAATGGAATTGCTGAAAGAAAGAACCGTACCTTGAAAGAAATGGTCAATGCCATGATAATTAGTTCAGGTGTAAACCAGTCAATGTGGGGGGAAGCTATTTTGTCAGCTAACTATCTTTTAAATAAGATACCTCGCAAAGAAAAGAATGAAACACCGTATGAACTTTGGAAGGGTAGAAAGCCATCGTATAAGTACTTACGAGTGTGGGGGTGCCTAGCTAAAGTGGTAGTGCCACCACCTAAGGTACAAAAGTTAGGGCCTAAAACAGTGGATTGTGTATTCATTGGGTATGCACAAAGTAGTAGTGCTTATCGGTTCCTTGTGCATGATTCTAAGAATCCTGAAATACACAAGAATACTATAATGGAATCAAGGAATGCTTCATTCTTTGAAGATGTGTTTCCTTGTTTGAACAAGGAAGTTGAAAGCCCATCTTTACCAAATAACGAAGTTGTTCGAGAGGAAGAACAAGCTCAATCCGAGGAGGAAGAGATAGAACCCAGAAGAAGTAAGAGGGCTAGAGTTGAAAAATCATTTGGTGATGATTTTTTCACCTATGTGGTGGAAAGTGAACCTAAAACCTACCAAGAGGCGGTAACTTCTTCTGAGGGACCTCAATGGAAAGAAGCCATCAAAAATGAGGTAGAGTCTATCTTACAAAATCATACATGGGAACTAGTGGATCTACCTCCAGGTAGCAAGCCACTAGGTTACCGTTGGATTTTTAAGAGAAAGATGAAACCTGATGGCAGTATTGATAAATACAAGGCAAGACTAGTAATCAAAGGTTATAGACAAAAGGAAGGTCTAGACTACTTTGATACCTATTCGCCGGTAACGCGGATAACATCCATTAGATTAGTTCTTGCCATTGCAGCTATCAGAAACTTGCAAGTTCATCAAATGGATGTGAAAACAGCTTTCCTAAATGGGGAGTTGGAAGAAGAAATTTATATGGAGCAACCTGAGGGATTCATTGCCTCAGGACAAGAGAACAAGGTTTGTAAACTTGTTAAGTCTCTATATGGATTAAAACAAGCTCCTAAACAATGGCATCAAAAATTTGATCAAGTCATGATGGAAAGTGGCTTCAGAATCAATGAGTGTGATAAGTGTATCTATGTGAAAAACACCACTCATGGTTATGTCATCTTGTGTTTATATGTTGATGATATGCTTATCACAGGTAGTGATGACAAGATAATAAGATCCACGAAGGATATGTTAAAATCCAGGTTCGACATGAAAGATATGGGTTTAGCAGATGTGATACTTGGAGTAAAGATCACAAGAACCCAAAGTGGTTTGATTTTGAGTCAAACACACTATGTGGATAAAATTCTTGAAAAATTTGCTAAGGGAGACACTAGCATAGCTAGAACTCCAATTGACACTAGTCAACATCTACGTAAAAATAGAGGTGATAGTGTAAATCAAGTGGAATATTCAAGAATTATTGGCAGTCTGATGTATCTAATGAGTTGTACCAGACCTGACTTAGCATATGCTGTGAGTAGACTAAGTAGATACACTAGTAAACCTAGTTCTAAACACTGGAAGAGTATTACTAGGTTGTTGAGGTATGTGAGATACACGCGAGAATATGGACTGCATTATGGCAGACATCCAACAGTTATCGAAGGATACACGGATGCAAATTGGATATCTGACATAAAAGATTCCAGATCTACAAGTGGATATGTGTTTACACTTGGAGGTGCTGCTGTAGCATGGAAATCGTCCAAGCAAACATTTATATCTAGATCCACGATGGAATCTGAATTTATCGCCTTAGATATTTGTGCTGAAGAGGCGGAGTGGCTACGTCAATTTGTAGAGGACATTCCCGAATGGCCTAAGCCGGTAACGGCCATATGTATACATTGTGATAACCAATCAGCAATTGGTAGAGCTCAAAGTACAATGTATAATGGGAAATCAAGGCACATTAGACGTAGACATAAAATGATACGACAACTAATCTCTACGGGGGTTATCACGGTTGACTGGGTGAAGTCAAAGGATAACATCGCGGATCCGCTTACAAAAGGCTTGAGTAGAGATGTAGTGTATAAGTCGTCAAGAGGAATGGGACTAAAGCCCATGAATGAATAAATTCATACGAAGGAAACCTTACCCAGAAGACTGGAGATCCCAAGATCTGGGTTCAAAAGGATAACCTAATTGTATGAGTGAGGCAGGTCACTGTGGGGGGAGTTAACACTTCCTCTTAGTCCATTCCTTTATGTAGTGACAAAATTAGGCTAAACATATGGTTTTTAATGATTCTTGGAATCACCTATGTGAGAGAGAAGTGGGGTGGCTTCGAAGGGAATTATAAGGGCAAAAATTCCTAAAGCTCTTGCAGAACCAGGCTAGTGTTCATGACCAAAACGAACACGTCTATGAGGATATGACTTTGTCAGGGAGAGTCCTATGAGATTTACATTGTCGTCTACATAAATGGCAGCTTAGTTCAAAGACATCGAGATCTACTAAACTGCTAGGAGATTAAGTGTAACATCTTAAGGGAAGGTTCAAAGGGTAATACCTACCTATCCTATGCAGGATTCAACTGTTGAAAATTTCATCTGGAAATTGGATGTGCAGAGATCGATCTCCATTCATGTGGGGGATTGTTGGAAATTTAGTAAAATTATTTACATTTTTTTACTAACTTTGGACATATATAAATATATACATACGTTGTATATATAACGAACTCTAAGTGGGTTTGTGTTCTCCTCCATGAGGACTTCGAAACGATATATTATATGTCCAAAATAGAGTATAAATGAATGAGATATCGATACTCAAAGATGGGTATTTGAGAATAAGTTTAGCAAAAGAGAGGAATGTGGGAATGAGTCCCACATTGTTAGAGAGACCAAACTCAACAAGGTTTATAAGTTTCATTGCATGGAAGGCTTACAAGCTTGTGTCTATGGTTATGCTACAATTCCTACCCACGTGCAGGGGGGGTGTAAATCTTGGTTCCGTAGACCAAAAACACCGAACTCGTGCATGGGCGCGACCTGCGGACACGAATGCAGCTCCGAAAACTCGGGCGAGCGCTACCCTCGTTTTTGCTAAACTTGACAGTTTTGGTCCCTATTTTTTAATTTTGTAACGGATGCATTAATTGCGTAATTAATGACATTTATTGCCATTAACCGCTCAATCAATTAGTGATTTCTTTCCGTTTCATAATTCGACTATAAAAGAAGACCATTGCCTTCTCATTCAGACACACGGATGAATTTACTACTGCTCTTCTTCTTCCTTCTCTGCATTTCTGCTTCCGGCGATTCGGATGAATTTACTACTGCTCTTCTTCTTCCTTCTCTGCATTTCTGCTTTCGGCGATTCTTTCAGGCAAGTGGTTATCTCCGGCAGTACACAATACTGTTTAGGTTGTTGTACCCTGGGAACAGACGGCGAATCTGTTTAAGGGAATCGAGTCCAACTCGAGCCTCAGCCACATCGTTTGCATCTAATCTTTCTTTACAGGAACCTCTCAAGGACGAAAACGAAGACCATATACTAACATATAATACGGATTGGAAGACGTTTGCTATTTTAGTTTTCATATAATTAAACAATGAAATATCTTTTCGTAGAAAATCAATAAACGTAGAGCACGTGTAGAAGGTTTATATAATTCAATCGGACATAATGTTTTTTTCTTTTAAAATTAAATGAATTTGTTTTAATGTAGTTTGCATTACACATATAATGTTTTTATTTTTAAGGTTAAAAAAAACTCTTGTCCGTTAATAAAACACCACAATTAAAAAATAGGATACATGTCATATTCTATTATCTTGTATCTTTTGTTTATTTAGTGTTTTATTCTATTGGTCCAAATAAACCATTAAAATTAATTTTTATTTGTTTTGTATAAATCAGTGTTATGGATTTCTCTTTTTGGTAAAACACTAAATTATGCAACTAGTTACTGTATTTTATTTTATTTTACTAATTTTATATCAAATTAATTTTGTAATCAATTTCTACAATCATATTGAATTCGCTACCAATTTATTAGTTTTTTTTACCATACGGATTGCATATTTACAAAATAAAATATTATTATATACAACATCCTTACATGAAAAAATAATTATGCTTCCCCTTACACTTGATCTACGCTTATTTATTTTCTACGAAAATATATTTCATTGTTTAATTATATGAAAACTAAAATAACAAACGTCTTTAAATTCGTATTATATAATATATTAGAAAACTAAAGCATTACTCAATTGGGCCATTTAATTATTCTTATGAAAGTGAATTTAGTTTTTCTTTTTAAATTTTTTTATATACTATAAATCATAACGGGTATTTAAAATTGAAAAGAAATAAAAAAAAATAAAAATGATAAAGAAAACTGTTAGTAAAAAAACATAAAAAAAAGGTAAAAAAATAAAATAAAAATTGTTATTTAACAAAAAGTAAAAATGTGAAATAAAAGAGAAAAAAGTTGGATATTTTAAATAAAAAATATTAAGAAAAACTGAAAAATAAAGAAAAATGAAAAGAAATATTATTTTAATAAATATTTTCGAAAAGTAAGGGTAAATAAAAACTTCCTCCGACGGACGAGGAGAGAGTTGAAAGTTATTGTCTCTCAAAACGGCCAATAAAACTGTTCCCTCCTTTGGTCGGTTACGCTTCTTCCAGCAAAGAAAGACACAAAACAGCAGAGAAAAGGTACTTCGCCAGTTCACTAGGGTCATCTCCTACCCCGATCTCCCTGTACATTATTAGGGTTTTAGTTTGTTCTTCCCTCCCCCATATTACTCCTTGTAGAATTCAATTGCACTCGGAAAATCGATTGCAATGAGCAGTAATCAAGAAGATCAGTTCAATATGTCCGATCTTAGCTCCGCTCTCCCTTCTGCTACTTCTGGTACTTCTTAATCCTCTAGTCTCTTCGTGTTTCATCAGTTACTGATTTTTTTATTATTTTATTGTATGTTTTGTAGCTTTTACTGATGAGGATCGTGCTGGACTTGTTAACGTCCTGAAGGTAAGCGAACTCTAAAATTAATCAGATAACAGATTTAATCGGATTTGTTTTGAATTTTCATTTTGTTTGGATGGATATGTGTATGTATGTACTTCTATGTTTCTCAATGTCTTGATTTGCTCTTTTGTACAGAATAAGCTTGAGAATTTGACTGGAAAACATCCTGATTTCTTGGATACTCTTTCATCCAATGTTAGGCTGCGTGTTGGTGTTCTTAAGGATCTTCAGGTTTGACTTGAATCTATGTGTGTATTGCACTGCATTTCTTTGATCTGTTTTCAGTTCATATGATCATATCCACAACTTAAACTTCAGGGCTGTTTATTCCTAATTTTTGCAATTAACTTCTATGGATTACATTTCTATTGAATTTTCACAATTGATGAATTTGAGAACGAAAATAGACATGAAAACGCACCAAAATGAAAACTTAATTCCAGTGTAAGTTGAGATGATGATGTATTATTACAAACCTTCCTTCATACAGAGTCAATATGATGTGTGTATTGCACTGCATTTCTTTGATCTGTTTTCAGTTCATATGATCATATCCACAACTTAAACTTCAGGGCTGTTTATTCCTAATTTTTGCAATTAACTTCTATGGATTACATTTCTATTGAATTTTCACAATTGATGAATTTGAGAACGAAAATAGACATGAAAACGCACCAAAATGAAAACTTAATTCCAGTGTAAGTTGAGATGATGATGTATTATTACAAACCTTCCTTCATACAGAGTCAATATGATGAGCTGGAGGCTAAGTATCTTGAAGAAAAGGCAGAACTGGAAGCAAAGTATATGAAGTTGTATGAGCCATTATATTCTAAGGTATCCAAAATCATTTTATCTTTTTTCTTTTCATTTTTGTTTGGCAATCACTTTATAAGCTTTTAATATGCTCTCAAGATTCTTTATTTTTTTTTTTCCATCAAGTGGTATCTGGATGTTCAAAAGTATTTGAGACAAAAGAAGGGAAAAATAAAGAAAAAACCTTCTTTACCTGACTTTTTCTATATTCTTTCTATATTAAAGAAAAAAAGGCACACCAATACATAGCTTACCAGATTAAATCTTGTTCACTTACAGAGATATGAAATAGTCAATGGTTTGACTGAAGTTGAAGGAGTTTCAGATGATACTTTGGTGGATAAGGAAAATAATGAGTCAAAGGGAGGTAACATTTTTTTTAATCAATAGATGATTCCTATTGTACTTTTGTTTTGACAAACATGTAAGCATTAAGACACTTTTGAATTTTGATACACACAGATAAAGGTGTACCAAATTTTTGGCTCACTGCCATGAAGTCCAATGAAGTGCTAGCTGATGAGGTGACTGAATATCACACAAACTTTTCCACACATATTTTTTTATAAGTTTTACATATATCTATTTATTTCTTCTAGTTTCATTCCTATCTATTTCAACATTGTACATAAATTCTTTTTTATATTAGATTATGTTTATTGGTGATCTTTATCCAACTTATCACCAGTAAGTCAAAGTAGGAATAATTAAAAAGAAAAACAATACCTATGGTTGGCTTCTTTCCACTTCATATATGGGAGCCTACCATTGGTTGCCTTTTTTTTTGATAAAGCTTATGTGTTTATAACTTAAACTTTATTCTTATGTACAAAGATACATCAAAATTCATAATTTTATATTGTATTTTTATTTTGCTTACATTTAAACATATGTTATTGATTACATTCTTTGATTCCTTAGATTTCTGAATCTGATGAAGGAGCTCTTCAGTATCTAAAAGATGTTAAGTGGTCTCGAATTACTGGTGCCAAGGGTTTTAAGCTTCAACTCTTTTTTGATCCCAATCCTTATTTTAAGAACTCTGTGTTGTCTAAAACATATGAGATGATCAACGAGGAAGAACATATTTTAGAGAAAGCAATTGGGTATTAATATTATATGTTCTTTTTTTAAGTTCCAATTTTTTTTTTTTTTTTAATAGAAGTTTCTGCTTTGTAATTAATTATTGTTTCATGGAAAATTGTAGGACTGAGATCGAATGGTATCCAGGGAAAAATTTGACCCAAAAGGTTCTGAGGAAGAAATCTAAGAAGGGTTCAAGAAGCCCAAAGCCACCAATTACAAAAACTGAAGATTGTGAAAGCTTCTTCAACTTTTTCAATCCTCCACAAATCCCTGATGATGAAGATGACATGGATGAGGATATGGTAAGTTTAGCTCTGCTTCTTCTTTTTTTTTTTTAAAAAGAAGGGTAAAATGGTCATTTAGTGGAAAAAAGAAAGTCTTTGGCCATAAATATTAACCCCAGACACACATCATTTATCCAGTTACCACATTATCTCTGTATGATACTTTTTTATACAGAAGGGTGAAATGGGCATTTAAACAGTAAGTTTAGGTGTTTAGCACTATGTTTTTAGACAGAAGAGCAAAATGGTCATATGTATTCTCATTCAGACAGTCCCTTTAAGTCCAAAAAGTAGTCTTTGTTCATATATACTTACTGCAGAAAAACATTATTTATCCATTGACCACACAGTACTTTCTTAAACAGAAGGGTAAAATGGTCATTTACTCTAATTCAAATGGTCCACTTGGTCCAAAAAAGAAAAACTCTCTGTTCATACATACTTCTCCAGACATCATTGATCCATTCTGCACTTCATACATACAGTATTCTGTTAACAGAAAGGGTAAAAAGTTGATTTCTTGAATGCAAAATGATATAAACATTGCCACAAATGTCACATCAGCATAATATTATTGGTAAATACTTATCATTGCTCATAAAATATGTAGGTTGTGCTTGAAAAGTGTTATATGCAAATTGAAATTGAAAAGTAACATGTTTGACTTTAAAGTCAAAGTATGAAGGAATGAATTTAGTACTTTGCTTTTTATTGCCAGTTAGTAACAAGATATAACAACATTATTAATTTTAGATATTTGTTATAAAAGCTCTAGATAATATAACCTTTAACTCCTTTTTTTTTTTTTTTTAATGTATTATGATTCTCCTCCATATTGTTTTAAACAGGCTGAACAGCTTCAGAATCAGATGGAACATGATTATGACATTGGGTACGTACTCATTAATGTGCAATTCTATAATGTAATGAAATTCAAATGACAAATTCATTGGAGTTATGCATTTTCTTCATTTATTTGCCAGAAAAAAAAAAAAAAAAAAAAGCCTTCAGATTGATCAACTTGAGTGAATATGAATTTATTTTCCTGTTTCTTTTTTTTTTTCCATCAAATTTTGTATTAAAAATATTTCAGAAAAACACAATTGGGAAAGTGGAAGGAAAAATAAATGAGGGAAAATCTGTAATAAGTGATGACTTAATGAGGAAAGCCTTCTTTCTTTGACTTTCATTATAAAGTCGAAAAGAAACAATCATATATAGCTTACTTTTTACTACTTTACCTTTAACCCTCCTCAATACTTTTTACTTCCTTACCCTTACACAGAAGGGCAAAATGGTCATTTACTCTCATTAAGGCAATTCATTCAGTTATTTTATTAAAAATCTTTGTTCATACAATACATACTCCAGATAGACATCATTTACTCACTCAACAATTTATCCTAACAACACTACCAAAGAAAAAATCATTCAGTTAAAATAACAAACACCTTAGCTTTGTATTCTGCGCTTTGTTTCTAATTATAAAAAAATAGCTGATTTTGGGTGTGGTTAAACTGATTGTTTAAATGTATGAAACCAAATTGTTTGTTCCATACATTTGAGATTTAAATTCTTTCTTATGTTTATTTTGAAGCATTTAAACACCACAGAGACTTTAAATGTTACTAAATTCTGTATTTTCCAGGTCAACAATTCGAGACAAAATCATTCCTCATGCTGTCTCTTGGTTTACCGGTGAGGCTGCCCAGAATGATGAATTTGAAGATGATGATGATGATGATGATGACGACGACGACGACGATGATGATGATGATGATGTTGAAGATGATGATGATGATGATGAGGATGAGGATGAGGAGGATGATGATGATGAAAATGTAAACAATAAAAAGAAGGTAATTTACTAATTTATTACTTGCAAAAATTGTCAATATTTCTAACACAATCACAGCATTCTTTAGGCCTATATAATATAACTGGGTGGACCGGATTTTCAAAGTTTGTCTTTTTTTTTTTCCCCCTTCATTATATAATTCAAGCCGTTGTCTTTTTTTCAACTTTTTTGTCTTTTTCTTTGACCTTTTCCAAAATCATTGTAGTTTCCTTTTAATTTTTTTTAATGTATAATTATTTAACGATATTACATATATAAATTTATAATGGTTAATAAATATGATGCATTTTTTTTTTGTAATTTTTAAAATTCTTTAAATTTCATTTCTCTTTATTAAATTCCAGTTTTTAGTTTATAATGCTTAGTTGTTTTTTTATATAAATTTTAAAAGTAATAAGTTATAGGAAAATGAAAATGTATATAAATGTTATAACGTATCCAGTTACTAATATTTCTAACACAATCACAGCATTCATGTATGTATGTTTCAATTTTTGAATACATGCGCCTCACAGTGCTTGTACACCATGCATAGGAAATTGTACCTTGGTAGATTCTTCATTTTGTAAGTTGCACGTTTTATGCTAATTCATTGTTCTTACTTCAAATGCAGTGATGAGTTTGAGTACAAAAACCCGTATGAAGTTCAGAAAAATTGAATTACTGATGAAACAAAGATGTGGCTACGTGTATTCTTTAAGATCACACCACGTGGCTGATTAAAAGTGTGCAGTTGTGGTTTTTCTCCTCTACTTTTCTTGTTTGATTCGTTTCATGTCCTGTATTTATCTTCTTCTTCTTTTTTTATTGGAGACACTCAAATTTTTTAATATCACTTCACTATTTGTCAACGTTTACATTACTTTTTTTCTTTTTTTACCCATTTTCCTATCAACGGGTCAAACGAATTCTAGAATTTTCGTGTTTTTTTTTACTGAACTGCTATAAAGAAAAACTTATCAAATATCCGGAGGAGTAATTTGTTATTTTTAGAGTCTACAAAGTTAACATGAGCATTAGAAATCAGGTCCAATGTTATTTGATTATTTCATATAGAAATGGTTCTCGTATTCACTTTGTGAATTGCAAAGAAGGTAACTGAAACTGATATCAAACAAAAGATGTACACACTGATAAAAGAAATCTAAATATATGTGAAAAGACTACCAATGTTTCTTATGCAAAATACATTTTATTCAATTTTACTAGTTCAACCGGGTTTTAAACGGTTTTTAACCGTTTTTATTTATTTATTTATATTTAAAAACCGGTCGATTTGTTTCGGTTCAGAAATAACATAAAAGTGGTGATACTTGATGTTGGTTTGTATTGTTTGGTCTTGGAAACGATTATTCAATTGCCAATTGCCTGAAACAGCAACACATTTTAAAAAAGTAAAGTATGCTATTTATTGCAATTTATCCTTTATTCAACATATGTAAGGCTCGTGGGTATGCATCAGGAAAAGAGTGAGGGAAAGGTTTCCCTACCCTGGAATATCATATCGTGGGTGAGGGGAGTCTATGCCCTACTCTTTGTGCTCATTTGATTGATTGGTATTTTTTTAGTTTTGTTAATATTTATAAAAATATATACCTATTAAAAAATAATAAAATCTATATCAAAATTTATGGTTTTTAATTCACTACAAAATAAATATAATATGTATGAAATATATATATATATATATATATATATATATATATATATATATATATATATATATATATATATATATATATATAAAATGAGATTCTTCCCATACACACCCTAAAAAAAATAAAAGAATGACTGACATTGCAGGCAAAAACTGAGATATCCTTCTCGCACATATCTTTGGACCAAGAGTGTAAACGGAAAGGATTCTATGGGTGCAAACCGTTGAATATTTGAATATGCATATGTCCATTTTATTAATTATATATAGATTAATTTAGGTGATTGAACTGTACCTCTAACCTGGATACCGTTCATAGTTCATATTAGGATGCATTTGTCATTTGATAAGTGTTAGACCAATTGTTATTGAGGGATCGAATTCCTTTCTTGTTTGATGAGATCGTATTCCTCTACTTTGGATGAGAAGTTGTTCGGAGATTGAAACGTTCACAGTCGCAGTCGATTGAAAAAGAAAGGACCGAGGAATTTACAAGCTGATATTCGGTGGTTTTGTGGAATGAGATTTTAAGATTTTGTAAAAGTAGGACGACATAATAGTTATGTACAAAGTGACGTGGTAAAACTTTAAAATTTTAGAACTTTACTGTTCCCAGATGTGTTAGGATTTAATATATGTATATAATAGGTGTTCAAATCGATCATACAAATAAGTTTGATTCGTTTGATGTACCGATGTTCGTGCACAAGTTCTTCATATTATTGCCATATTTGTCCTTGTTTATTTCTATTTGAATGTCATATATATATATATATATATATATATATATATATATATATATATATATATATATATATATATATATATATATATAAAAGTTCAATAGAGAACCATAATTATTGGTTCTCCAAGGAACCAAATTTGTTTTACGTTCTAGAGTTTATTCTTTATCGAAAAAAAAACTATAAATATCTAAATTCATAACATAAAATTGTGAATGTTAAATATATTTTTCGGATTCATCGTGTGAATTTAGATTCACATTGTGAATTTTCAAAGGTTCACATTATGAATTTGACGAATTTTTTTTCGAATTTGATATCATTGGAAAAAGGATAAAAAGTTATGAATTTATGTATTTTTAGTTTTTTTTTTAATAAAAAATAAGTTCTAAAAATTGAAAAAAAAAATTGGTTCCTTGGTTAATTATGGTTCTCTATTTAACCTCATCCTATATATGGAAAAGTTCAATAGAGAACCATAATTATTGGTTCTCCAAGGAACCAAATTTTTTTTAAAGTTCTAGAGCTTATTCTTTATTGAAAAAAAAAAAGAAAAATATCTAAATTCATAACATAATATTGTGAATGTTAAAATATATTTTTCGGATTCACCGTGTGAATTTAGATTCACATTGTGAATTTTCAAATATATATATATATATATATATATATATATATATATATATATATATATATATATATATATATATATATCTTATAAAGCTAGTATTTTTCTTTCACCACATTCATTTGAAACTCCCATGCATTTTTCCTTTCACGACATTCATTTGAAACTCCCATGACTTTTCACTTTCTTCCTAATAATGGTTATAAATTGGTTAATAAGATTAAATAAATATCAAACATAAAGTGTAATCATATACAAACTAAATTTCAATATTAAAAGAATATATTTATTTCTACTTATAAAGTTATGTCTTTTAACTTTTAACATGTTATACTTAATATATTAGTTTTAATATAATCTTGGGTGCAAACCATTATCATTTTAAAGCTACAACTTTTGAATAATTTGTATAAAATACCTAAATTATAAATTTAAATATAACATTATAGGATCAACTTAAATATAAATTTTAGTTTAACTTAAATAACCCAAATAAGATTTTGTAAATAGTTAAAACTAATAAATTGTAGTGTCTTTTTAATAATGATTATAAGTTGGTTAATAAGGTTAAATAAGTATCAAACCTAAAGTGTAATTATAAATAAACTAAATTTCAATATTAAAATAACATCTTTACTTCTACTTATAAAGTTATGTCATTAATTTTTAAGAGACTATACTTAATTTATTAGATTAAGATGTTGTTGTATGTAAACCATTATAAATTTAAAGCTACAACTTTCGAACAGTTTGAACAATATACTTAAATTGTTAATTTATAATATCACATTACAGTGTCAACTTAAATATAAATTTCAGTTCCACTTAAAAAACCCAATGAATATTTTGTGAATAGTTCAAAGTGATAAATTGTAGAGCTAAATGCAAAAATTGAATTATAATCTCAATTTAACAAAAATATTTCCTAAAGATATTTGTATAATCGTTAAAAGTTTTCAAATAAGTAGCTTAAAGTAACTTACAATAACAATACTTAAATATAACTCTATATAAATGATTATAATGTTACATTTGAAATCAAAAAACAATGTTTGATGTTTTAAATAATTATAATGGTAGAAATTAAAACGTTAAATAAATAAATTTCAAAAATTAATTAACAATAACAACTATAAGTTACATTAAACCATATATTATATTTAATTTTATTCATTAGTAACTCGCAGGTAGAAATCATTCAAACGGTTGAGAGTATGCAGCTATAATAGATTTATATATTATCATATAATTGAAAATAATCAATATATTATATCAATTTAGTATACGAATTATTATATCAAATTTAACAACAACGTTATTGTCATATTTATAAAAATATATATTTATAAAGATTTCAACTATATAGAATATTACACTGACATATTTTAAAAAATAATTTTAAAATACAGAATAAATGGAAAAATCTAAATTTTTTTTAAATATTATTTTCGGAACTTGAATTAACTAAAAAAATAAAATAAATAAAAAAAATTCCATTTTTTTTGAAAAATACGGGAAATATTCTAATAGAATATTACACTGACATATTCTAAAAAATAATTTTAAAATGCAGAATAAATGGAAAAATCTAAAAAAAAAAATTTAAATATTATTTTCGGAACTTGAATTAACTAAAAAAATAAAAATAAATTCCATTTTTTTAAAAATACGTGAAATATTCTAATAGAATATTACACTTTACATATTCTAAAAAATAATTTTAAAATGCAAAATAAATGGAAAATCCCAAAATTCTTTTTTTAAATATTATTTTCGGAACTTGAATTAACTAAAAAAATTTAAAAAAATAAAAAAAATAAAAAAATGCGTCTCACGGTCTCACAAAATATAGCTGGTCTCAAATGAATCTAACCCTATATATATATATATATATATATATATATATATATATATATATATATATATATATATATATATATATATATATATATATATATATATATATATATATATATATATATATATATATATTGATTAAACTAATTATAAAGTTGTTAGTTTTTTTGAAAATAACCATTTTCTACCGAAGATTATATTCCGGAGTATAGTGCGGATTTAGAGTGGCGTTCCAAAGTTTCGATTTAAACATTTAGGTGCTGTTTGTTTTTTCTGAGGCAAAATGTCTGTAGTCTGCGGACCATATCTGTAGACCTCTGCAGTAGAAGAGGTGGACCAAACGTCTGCAGTCTGAAAAAAGAAGACTGATTGTTTTTTTAACATCTGCGGGCTACTAAAATAAACTGAAATCTAAATAAACTGATTTTTTTAAACTTCGAAGTGATTTTTTTAATATTTTTATGACTTTGTTATAAATAATTAACGAATCTAGATCAATTTTTATGTATCATTGTATAAAAAATAAAACTAAAAATGGTATGAATTAATGTATATATTTGATAAAAACAACAACTTTGGTTGCAAAGTTATAACTAAACAATAATTAGTGATCAAAGAATTTGATACGTAAATAGATGGAAATAAACTTTGATTTTTTCAATTAAATCCATTAAAAACGTACCATAAATATTTTTTCGAGAAAATAACGATACTGTATTAAATAATGTTTTACAAAAGTTGGCAAAAAAATATAAGAATATATTATGATTTTTTTTTTCATATTTATATAAACAACTTCAACGACTATTATTGTAATAAACCTTTATTTATAAATTTGTCAAAAATATCATGTTTGTATCGTCGAACGTTTTTTTTTAAGTTTTGTAATTTTTTTTTTCAAATTGTTTATCACTAATAAAGTTGGAAAAAATATAAATTACAAATATATATATATATATATATATATATATATATAATAATAATATATATATATATATATATATATATATATATATATATATATATATATATATATATATATGTTTTTTAAGCTAGAAGATGTCTGAAGATGTTAGAAGACTCTGGTCCACATCTGCGCCAAGAAGAGGGCGCGCAGACATTTTTAGGTCTGCAGTCTTCCAAAAAACAAACAGTCTGCGAAGGCTAATGTCTGCGCGACGCAGACAGAAGAGGCCACGCATATTTGTAGACAAAAAACAAACATTACCTTACAGACGAGATTTTGTTGATGTGGTGGTATGTGTAATTTTGAAAAAATTATTCAAAATCATCCACTTAACACTATAATAATTATCAAACTCTTACCTACCATTTTAACCTCACCTATCACTTTATTATCAAACAAATACCCCTCACTTATCACTTTATTATCAAACAAATAACCATCTAACCTATTTGTGATTTCCCACCTAACTCTCAAATTCATTAAAATTCTAATCTATCTCTATATTAATAATATATTTAAACCAGTTGTGACCCTAATATAATTCACACCAAAAGTCATTCATAACATATTTCACCACAAAATTCATTAAGCCATTATCTAAAAATGTCTTCTAACTGGCAGTTAATTCTAGAGCTAGCAATCCTTCAACATCCAACAAGGAGCTAAGGTATCGAGACATCTATGAATCTATAAGGAAAATGTTAGAAGCTAAAGAACAAAAATCCTAAGAACTAAATACGAAATCTAAGTTACACATAAAACAAATGCACGATAAGCCATCAACCATTGAAGTCAAAAGAAGTTGGATAATAGACACGAAAAAAGAAATTCATGCTACTGAGTGTTGGATAAAGACCGTCAAATGTGACCGTGATATTATAGATTATGATGTATTTAATATAATCAGGGGTTGATAAAGATAAAACAAAATTTGCATACAACTACCCAAAATTTCAACTGAAAAAAATAAAGATAAATGACTTCTATGTATGATTGTATTTAATAGTCATTTCTATTAATGACGAGTATGAATGTTGTTTATATCTTTTTATGTTTCCTTTAAGACTTATTTGATAGTAGATTGTGGTTCAATTAAGACTTATTTGATAGTACATTATGGTTTGTGGTCCTATCCAAACAATTGTTGATTTTTAAATCCTTATTTCTTATCAGAATTATAAAGTAGTGAGATAGTGAGAGTAACACCTATTTTTATCAACATGCTATTTTGGCAACTACAACCGAAGAAGTAGCTCAGATAAACAAGTAGATGCTTGATCTGATGCCAAGTGTTTTGCACATATATTTAAGTTCAGATAAATTATGCAATTTAGAACAATACAATTTTGTGACTGAATTGTTATACCTAACTGGTGTCCTAAACTTCTTCAAATTGCCAAGCATACTGAATCATGAACTAAAGATAAAAGTAGGTTCTCCAATATTGTTGCACAATCTTGATCAGTTTCTAGGGTTATGTAATGGAACACATATGCATGTAATCAGCCTAGTAACACATATGATTGAAACATAAATCATTTTAAGAAATAATATTGGAGCTTGGATGTTCATACACATGATCCGTATAACTCCATATGACAAGAGAATGTCATTTAAATTTACCCACAAACAATTCTCCTTAGTGTAGTATTTTGCAATGATAATTAATAAAAGCCAATGTCAATTGCTTTCTAGAGTTGGGTTATTGTCGCTAAGACTTGTGTTCATATATGGACAATTGGCTGTAGATCATTGCAATAGTTGTATAAAGGTGATAAGCATGGATAAAGAAGGCAACTTATCAAACACAACGATTAATGTTGTCTGTAAGGAAGTACTTCAAGGTTTATACTATAGACCATTACAATAGTTGTATTATATAATTATCATATTTGTGAATGTATGTAGTAGAACTATTCTAGAGTTCAATATCATCATGCTTGTGTTCATATGAGCCTATCACCCAGTGTTATCATATGATTTGTCTATATCAGCTACAAGTTGGAGCATTAATAAATGATTTGAAATAATGGTATCAGTATTGGTAAGTTATTCAGGTAAAGTTTTTAATTTTTGGCAGTGGCGGAGCTTTAATATTTCATTTTGGGGGGGGGGGGGGTTGGAGGAAATAAAATATGGATAAAAATTGGATCGGAGAGGGGTCACAACCAAATTCTTTTATTTTTGGGCCTAATGTGTATAAAATTAATTAAAATATAGGGACTACTTCTAACCAAAAAATCGGGGGCGGGGGTGGGGGTGGGGGGGGGGGGGGGGACAACCCCCTATCCCTAACAAAGCTCCGCCCATGATTCTTGGAAGTAAGATAAAATATCTTAAAATATGTTAATATGAACATGAGTGAATTGATTTTTTAGACAACCTTTTAAGGGCTACAATCAAATTTATAAACCATATAGTGATGATTATTGTAAATCATATCATATATCTGTTGGAGTACTATAACATCTAGATGTTTCCATAACTCAGACATATGTTTCGGGTTCTTTCACATGAATGATATGATCAAGGACTTCATTAGAATGAAAATGAAATTTATAGAGATCAGTCAAAGGTACATATTGCCTTTCTCCGTCTCCAATATGATAGGATAAAAATTTTACGTTCTTTACCATTAAGGCTAGGTAAAATCTATTAAGGAGACGAACTAGGTATGGTTGTAGATGATTCAAATTATTTAGTCCTTCTAAAGGTGGTGAGTAAGAGTTTAAGAATCTATCTGGAAGAGAGCATGGTTCAATAAAAGTATAAAGAGTTGTTGTAGTTGACTTGTAGAATGTGGTAATGGTTGATCATGGATAGGGTTTTGTGAAAACATCAATTAAAAGAGAGTATTTGAAGGTTGTAATCGAATCATAAGATCGAGAGAGAGAGAGAGAGGGAGAGAGAGTGAGTGAGAGAGAGAAGAGAGAGAGAGAGAGAGAGAGAGAGAGAGAGAGAGATAGGTTAATCAATGGTGGTACTTATAGAAGATTAAAGATAATGACCAATGAAGAAGTAGTATTAAGAAGATAAGGGTATTGGTAAAGATTTAAAGATAGTGTTAGAAGATAGTTCCCACACCCACAACAGATAGTAATATTACTATTAATAGTAGGATCATTTTGGTTACATACAAGGACATAAATAAGAAACTAATGACACAAAAATAATTATAGGGATCTAGTTTGTTAATTAATTAAGTATTTAAATAATTAAACGAAATCTAGTGACATACAAGGTTATATATAAAGGAATTTGAAAGTCAGATAATTACCAAAGATAAGGATAATTATCATGTGACAAGTTAATTATCCTTTAAGGGTTTAAATCCTTCGCTATACATAGGGGGTCCTAGGCCGACTTCAGGTTGGATGAGGTTCTATCTAGAAAAACCATAAAGATAGGTAGAACCCTTCTGATCTCGAAACGCTAACCTTTACCTTCCTACGTAGCACATAAAGAATTCTATGTGGCACGTTGTTGAAACAATAAACTTGTAGATCAATAGATTCAAAATAGTAAAGTAAATCAAACAAGAAGAACAATTGATCAAAAAGGTGTCGATGATTATATTATAAAAGTCTTAGAAGATTTCTATGTGAACTTCTATGTAAAGACGATGTTGGGCAATCCAATTGATTAACCCTAATACAAAACATGCATGCAATATTTATAGCCTAACCATAGCTCCATAAAAGCGGATGGACATGCCCAATCCTTTTAATAAAGGATAAATACGTACATATTAAATATGACACAACATAGTAAATAACTCAACAATCTCCCCCTTTGTGTCAAATAAGGAAAGAAATTCTTCATTGTTGTTGGCGCTTCTGAACCTTGAACAGTTTCGGCATCAGACCAAGTAAAGTGTTGCGAACTTGAATGTAACATTTTATCATATCTGCAAAGCATTTCTTATCCGCAACATCATTCTCTTTGCACTTGTCTATAATCCCCAAAATGTAGTTGAGGCAAGATGTAGAAAACAAATGCTTGTCTGGTAAGGAGAACAAACACTGCTGAACATTCGTACCATCTCTAGCACTTTGTTGAAACGCCACACTCCAGTTTGTTGGAATATTGTCTAAGGCTGCAACTATAATAGACAAGTATTTGACCCGATTGTGCATGGTCCTTTTGGGTTGCCTTCACCATAGCAACTTGCCAGGATGATTTATAATGAGAGAAGAAATATTATTAATATATTATAGGAATAATATAAGGAATAATAATACTGTTATTTGATTAATATAAGTCATAAATTAATTAGGAATTAATTTGGTGACTTAAAGAGATTAATTAAATAAAAGGGCATAAACTGTCAATTGTATGATAGTTATACTTTGGGCTATAATCCCTTATGGATAAGGGGTGGACGGTTTTAGGGTTTAGAAGGACCTAGAAATCGTCCAAGGCTTATCATTAGGGAGATTAGATTGCTTAGGGCCTAAGTTATCCAATTAGGGTTTAATGGTGAAACCCTAAGAGCCTCACTAGTATAAATAGACCCATGGGGTCAAGGAAATCGACACTCTTGCCTTTGAAGAAACCCTGACCGATTTCTTGCCCTCCCCTCTCACTCTCTAATCATCCTCTTGCTAAGTTGGTGTTTGTAAGCCATTAGAGGAGTGACAATTGTGACTCTAAGCTCCAACGACAAGAAGATTCAAGTAAGCAACTCAAGATAATCTTCTAGATCTGTTTTTCATATATGATTTGAATGTTCTTCATTAGATTTATCAATCAAAGTCTTGGATATATTGCATGTTCAATTAGAGAAACCTAGATCCAAGCATTAGGGTTTGTATGTGCACATATGAATGTTCTTATGGCTTAAACCCATCAGTGGTATCAGAGCCTTGATTGGTTTCTATTGAATTGATGCATTGGTTGCTTGATTGTTGATTGCAAAATTCGATTTTGTCCTTCTGCCTGATGAACTCGGCGAGTTCCATGGTGGACTCGGCGAGTAGGCCTCAACTCGGCGAGTCCATTGTGGTACTCGGCGAGTTCGAGCGTCAGAAGGAGCTAGTTTCGGGATTTCTTGCTGTTTATCTTATGGAAACTTGCCTTTATCTTAATGGGTCAATATAAATCCGATTTTAACATATATTTGAGTATATTCTTGACCTAATTAAAGATATTTATCAATTAATTGAATAATGATTTCCTTATGTGATAATTGATTGATTATTTTAATTAAATTGGTAAATTGTTTTGCAAGAAACATTTAAATAAATCAAATAAAGATAATTGTGAGATTAAATGGTTAATTTGAATTATTTGTTATTTGATCCCTTATGTTATGAAAAGTTTATAACTTGACCTCAAGTTTTGAAATTTATGTTTTGTGATTAAAAGTTTAATTTAGACAAATTTAAATTTCAAACCCTAGAATTTTACAAGTTTAAAATTCAACCCTATACTCTATATGATTACAAGCTTAATATATATATATGTATAATTAAAATGCTAGTCTTACCATTAGTAGGCCTCATTCACGAAGCCGGTCTATAAGGTGGGTATAAGGTTGCAGCCTATAAAATGGCGCTTAATGGGTGTACACTCACACCCACCGCTTGCTTGATCGATGGAGGGTCGTTAGCCGAACGGGTAGGATAGGGCAACTCTATCTCCTCATTAAAAGTATAATATTAAATACAAAGTAACTACATGTTTTTCAAATTCCCAATCCTAGTTACTTTAGGAAAAGTGAATTGATGCAATCCCATGAAATTACACTTTGCACCCTTGCTAAGAAGTTAGTGGAGTGTGTGTGGTTTACCGGCAGACTAATTGGTTCTAAGCAAAGGTGGCAAAGGGTGATTCATTGTTTATCATAGTTCGATGGAGCGTGTGTGGTTTACCGGCACATCGAATAGGTGATTGTTACAATGAAAGGCACCGTGTAGCTTTGCATGGTTATTCACACCCACTTTGTGATCCTCGTTATCCCAGTCACAAACGAGAGGGACATATCGAGATTTAAACATGCCATTGAAAAGTTCAATGAATCTCATCTAAAACTAGGAATTCTCAATACATTTAGAACTTAAGGTTATGTTTTCATGGTGGAGAATTAGTGAATCATCATTCACTTACCTTCAAATTGTTTGCATGTTGAATTACGGCATCCCTTTTCTAATATGTAAATATTGTTGTTAGATCCTAGCCCTAATTTTTCTTATTGGGTGATAATTAGGGATTCAAATTCTAATCTATCTTTTTCCTTTCTATTTGTAGATGTCGAACGCGAACAACGCTGCTGCTATTTCATTCACATTGATGAGCCTTTGCCAAAAGGTGACTTTCGATGGAACGAACTTTAGGGAATGGATAAGATACATTCGCACGATTGCTCGCTACGAGGACAAGGAGTATGTCCTTGACGAGAAGCTCAAGAAGATCAATCCAGAAATTGCTACTCCGGCTGAAATGACTGCTTTTGAGACTCATGAACGTGATGCGACGAAGGTTCATTGCATCATGATAGCCAAAATGAACGCCGAATTCCAAAAGTCCTATGAGGACATGTACCCATACGAGATGCATCAAGACTTAATGGAGAGATACCATCAAAATGCGAGGCAGGAACGTTACGAGATCTTCACTAACATGATCTCCGCTAAAATGGGACATGGAGAATCTCTAACCGTGCACTTGCAAAAGACGCAAAGGTATGTCGATCGTCTTCGCAAGTTGAATGTCGACTTTGGGGAAGGTTTGGCTATCGACATGGTGCTTCATTCCTTACCTCCGTGTTACAATCAATTTAGGATGACCTACCACATGAACAAGGAAGAGGTCACCCTAAGTAAGCTCCAAGATCTCCTTAGGGTTGCTGAGAGCAACCTCAAGGACAAGTCTGTTGCACCAACTCCCAATCAACCCACTGCTCCTGTTTTGGCTATTGGGCAGGGAAGGGGCAAGAAGAGGAAGGCTCCGTCTAAGAGCCACCGCAAGGGAAAGTCCTGAGATGGTTCCTCTTCTAGTGGGACCAAAGTTGATCCTGTTAAGCTTAACCCTAACCCAAAGGAGGCAGAGTGCCACCATTGCCACAAAAATAGGGCATTGGAAGAGAAGCTGCCCAGAATACCTGCAAGCCATCAGGGAAGGAAAGATCAAGCCGTCTTTCGCAGGTATATACACAATTAAATCTAATGATTCATCTCATGCTATTTCTTGGGTCCTAGATACCGGGTATGGTTACCACATTTGTTATGAATTGCAGGGGCTAAGAAGAAATAGGGATGTGGAGCGTGGAAGAATCAATCTAATCATGGGGAACTGAAGATCGTCGCCTATGACCAAGATTGGAGTGTATTCTCTAGTGCTTAGTAATGGATTATGTTTAGATTTGAATAATTGTTGATACTCGCCAGAAATGGCAAGAAACATCATTTAGTTTCATGGTTTGTTTAGACAAGGATTTAGATTTTCTTTTAATAATGAGAATGGTTCAATTTATGCTTATCTAAATGGTGTCTTATACTTTGAAGCAATGCCATGTAATGGAATTTATGAAACTTTATGATTGTAGATAACCTAGGAAATGATGTTTTGTGCATGGATTCTTCCAATAGTATGGATAGAGCATCCTTGTGGAATTGTCGTCTTGGACATGTCAACAAGAAGAGCATAGCCCAACTCCAAAAGGATGGAGTGTTGGATTCATTTGACCTTAGGGAAGATGATACATGCGAATCTTGTTTACTTGGAAAGATGACCAAGTCACCCTTCACTAGCACATGTGAAAGGGGTGAGGGTTTATTGGACCTCATACATACCAATGTGTGTGGACCCTTTAGATCAACCACAAAGGATGGAAACCGCTTCTATGTGACTTTTACCGATGATTATAGTAGATATGGGTATATCTACTTAATCAAGCAAAAGTCAGAAACGCTTGAAAAGTTCAAAGAGTTCAAGAATGAAGTGGAGAATCAATTGGGCAGGAAAATCAAGATGCTTCGATCTGATCGAGGAGGAGAGTACCTAAGTCTTGAATTCCACGACTATCTCAAAGAGTGTGGAATAGTTTCACAATTGACGCCACCTAGGACACCGCAGTTGAATGGTGTGGCGGAAAGGCATAATCGAACCTTGTTAGACATGGTCCGCTCTATGATGAGTCGTGCTTCACTACCTATCTCATTCTGGGGGTATGCCTTAGAGACTGCCGCCCATATCCTTAACCGAGTCCCTACTAAGAAGGTTTCCAAAACACCTCACGAGATGTGGACATGGAAAGCTCCCTCGTTAGCACATATAAAGGTTTGTGGTTGCGAGGCTTTTGTAAGACGAGATACTCACGACAAACTCAAACCTCGTAGTGAGCGATGTATTTTCATCGGCTACCCGCAGAAATCCTTTGGATATCTCATCTATAGACCGAAGGACAATGTTGTCTTCGTTGCGAGGAGAGGGGTTTTCCGAGAGCGAGAACTCATAAGCCAAGGAGACAGTGGGAGGAAAATCGAACTTGAAGAGATTCAAGAATCGATTGATGAAGGAACCTCTACCGCTGGCGCTCAACCCGAGGAGGAAACTCCGGTTGAACCGATTGACGAGTCCTTACCTCTTAGACGTTCCAAAAGAGTTAGAGTTCAACCCCAGTTTTATGGTTTTCATATTACTACCGAAGGGGACACGTATATTAGTGATGGTACACTAATAAATCTAGATGAACCTAATAGCTATAAGGAAGCCATGGCAGGCCCGGAGTCTGCAAAATGGAAGGAGGCAATGGACAGCGAGATCCAATCCATGTATCACAACCAAGTTTGGAATTTGGTTGATAATGTGCCCGGACGTAAGACCGTTGGGTGCAAATGGATCTTCAAGAAGAAGACCGACGTGGATGGAAACATCTACACATATAAGGCGCGATTGGTTGCGAAGGGCTTTACTCAAACTCCCGGAGTTGACTATGATGAGACCTTCTCACCAGTTGTGAAGATAAAGTCTATTAGAGTGATGCTAGCTATTGCCGCATTTCATGATTATGAGATTTGGCAAATGGATGTCAAGACCGCTTTCCTTAATGGGAAGTTGGCTGAGGATGTTTACATGGCTCAGCCAGAGGGTTTTGTTGATCCGAAGCATCCAAATAGAGTGTGTAAGCTTGAGAAGTCCATTTATGAACTTAAGCAAGCGTCTCGCAGATGGAATCTTTGCTTCGATGAGAAAGTTAAAGAGTTTGGATTTGTACGAAGCGAAGATGAATCATATGTATATGTCAAAGCCAGTGGGAGTATAGTCAGCTTCCTCGTTCTATATGTTGATGACATACTACTCATAGGAAACGACGTCCCGACACTGCATGATGTTAAGTCCTGGCTCGGGAAGTGCTTCTCTATGAAGGACCTCAGAGAGGCTTCCTATATTTTGGGAATAAGGATAATGAGAGAACGAAGTAAGAGACTAATAGGACTTAGTCAGAACACTTACTTGGATAAGGTACTAAAACATTTTAGTATGGAAAATTCGAAGAAGGGAGAATTACCGATACAAAGTAATGCCAAGTTGAGTAAGACTCAAAGTCCGAGTACCGAAGCTGAAATAGCAGAAATGAGGCGAGTACCATACGCTTCCGCAGTTGGCTTAATCATGTATGCTATGACTTGTACTCGCCTTGATGTAGCCTTTGCTTTGAGCATGGTTAGTAGATATCAAGGGAACCCTAGCAGAGCCCATTGGATTGCGGTCAAGAATATCCTTAAGTACCTTCGGAGGACCAAGGAATGGTTTTTAGTCCTCGGAGGGAGTGATGACTTGAAGGTGCGAGGGTATAGTGACACCAGCTTTCAGACCGACAGGGACAACTACCGTTCACAGTCGGGCTGGGTCTTTACCCTGAATGGAGGAGCAGTAACTTGGAAAAGTTCCAAGCAGGAAACTGTAGCTGATTCAACGTGCGAATCAGAATACATTGCAGCGAGCGAAGCGTCGAAGGAGGCAATATGGTTGAAGAACTTCATTGGTGATCTTGGAGTTGTACCTGCCATAAAGGAGCCTATGGAAATTTTCTGTGATAATGAAGGAGCGGTTGCCTTGACCAAGGAACCAAAGGATCATGGTAGATCTCGACATATCGACAGAAAATATCATTTTATTAGACATCGAGTAGAAGAAGGACAACTCGTGGTTAAGAGGATATCATTAGAAGATAACCTAGCAGATCCGCTTACGAAGGGACTGAGCAGGGTTAAGCACTTGCAGCATGCTAGGAGTATTGGGCTGAAGGATGATATTAGTTTAGATTACATAGTATTAGAAACGTGTAATAGATAAATGTAATTGACATTTGATGATTAAATAAAGGAGTATTATTTATGAGTAATGTTACTATCTTATGTTAGTTGTTTAGCTATTGTTTCACTTTGCATGTTTTGACTTCCAGAATAATTGAGTTTATTAAGAATAATCAAATTATTCAAACTGTCCACAATCGTTCATATGTTGGAAGTAGGTATGAATGAAGATTGTCATGAATTAGTGTGTAGATTGTCTAAATGGTATTAGACATAGCAAAAGTTTGCTGCAACGTTCATGAGTGCTTATGAACTAGTTTTGAGCATTGGAACAAACCAGCGCTTGCTGGAATCACCTGATGGAATGTGACGAAAAAGGTTGATCGCAAGACGATAATATCATATGGTCTTAAAACCTAGATATATGGTTTGTTATTTGTTAATTGATTGTACATTGATAATGTGAAACCGTATCAGTAACTTGATGTTATAAAACGCATTGTTGTGTATAGTTCATTAATGAATAAATAAATGCATATAAGTCGAAGTTTATCTGTTACTTTTATCCTAAGAGGGTAAAAGCGATATCTCGGCCGCTTGATGATTTGATTTGACTTATGTGCCGGCCCGGTCAGAACTAAATTGATGTGTTCGATTAAGTTCTATGTCGAATAAATTTGAGATCGAGAAACCAACTGCTGTACCATTGGTTCCATAGAATTGTCCGCATGATATCTAAACAGAGGACTATACGATCCCTTATCTAAAGGACTACCTGATAAGATCAGAGTTTGATAGCGTCTTTGAGAGCTACGATTGCTAATCAGATTATACTTGTGTATATAGTTACTAGACTTTTCCAAGTGGGAGACTGTTGGAATAGTGTCTAAGGCTGCAACTATATTAGGCAAGTATTTGACCCGATTGTGCATGGTCCTTTTGGGTTGCCTTCACCATAGCAACTTGACAGGATGTTTTATAACGAGAGAAGAAATATTATTAATATATTATAGGAATAATATAAGGAATAATAATATTGTTATTTGATTAATATAAGTCATAAATTAATTAGGAATTAATTTGGTGACTTAAAGAGATTAATTAAATAAAAGGGCATAAACTGTCAATTGTATGATAGTTATACTTTGGGCTATAATCCCTTATGGATAAGGGGTGGACGGTTTTAGGGTTTAGAAGGACCTAGAAATCGTCCAAGGCTTATCATTAGGGGAGATTGGATTACTTAGGGCCCAAGTTATCCAATTAGGGTTTAAGGGTGAAACCCTAGGAGCCTCACTAGTATAAATAGACCCATGGGGTCAAGGAAATCGGCACTCTTGCCTTTGAAGAAACCCTGGCCGATTTCTTGCCCTCCCCTCTCACTCTCTAATCATCCTCTTGCTAAGTTGGTGTTTGTAAGCCATTAGAGGAGTGACAATTGTGACTCTAAGCTCCAAGGACAAGAAGTTTCAAGTAAGCAACTCAAGGTAATCTTCTAGATCTGTTTTTCATATATGATTTGAATGTTCTTAATTAGATTTATCAATCAAAGTCTTGGATATATTGCGTGTTCAATTAGAGAAACCTAGATCCAAGCATTAGGGTTTGTATGTGCACATAGGAATGTTCTTATGGCTCAAACCCATCATAGTTGTCCTTTCAGATTTTTTCTGATATCTAGCGTTTAATTGTCTTTTCTTAGCCATATGTTCCTCAGCTGACGTATGAATTTTGACTATAGGATTTGGTTTTCTAACAGGTAAGTCAGTCTGTTCGGACGATGTTTCACTCGGGACATTTTTTGTTCCACTCGGACCAACTTTATCATTGCAAGGGTTGACACTATTTAATGGTTATGCGACATATCTCCCTTTGGTTTTCCTGACCAAAAGAATTCATCGCAACCTTTTGCATTATCATCATCTACTAAGGACGTTAGTTCGGAAGTTTGATTTTTATTTAGTCTGGTTTTTACAAAAACTTGATTAGGGATGGTTTGAACTTTCGGAAATACAATAGCTTTTGCTTTTAAAACATCTGAACCCTTATTTCCAACAATGCGAACATATTCAACCGAGTTTTCGGAAATCAAATTTTTCTTTGGTGCATTCTCATTTTGCACAAATGTCGAACAATCAATCTTATCCTCTACAGAGATCTCACTCATGTCACTTTTGTCAAATTTGGAAACATTCTCAGTATCGAAAGTGTTTTCCGAACTCAATTTTATGCATAAAGAGTAAAATTTCTGTAAAGTATCAAATTTAATTTTCTCTTCATCATTTTCATCCAATATTTTTTAGCATGCTTTTATGATCTTTGGACTGAATGTATTCTTCAATTTTGTCAAGTCCGACTTTATAAGATTTAGAAACATCATCCGAGGACACTATGGATTCGCACATGTAACACTATGCATCGATTTCATCATCTTTCAAATTGAGAAAGGGTAAAGTCATTTTGTGTATCTTTTCCCTATTTCATAGTCAAGATGCAATTGGGCAATGTTAAAATATAACCCCTTAGAAATCAAACAAAAAATATTTCTTTTTTTAACAATTCTAAATTGTCTCTTTTCAAATAAATAACATCATCCCTAGACCTAGTTAGCTCTAACTCCAACTTATCTATCCACATCTGTCTCTCTTCACTCTTGTTTGTTATCCTGCTGATGATTAGTTAGTTTATAATTATTTAGACATGTTCTTTTTAAACTATCACTAAAACTAGAGACAGTAAAATTAAAATCATCTAATTCAAATTCGTAACGAGCGACTGGAATATTAAGAGACTGGAGAATAGATTGTACCTTACTGATGACCCACTCACATTCACTGACCTATTCCGAAACAGGTCTTGCAGCAAAACAGCTCTCAGAGGCCTTCGCATTGTCAGTGGCATATCATCTCTGCTCCAAAACATCACCACAGACCATCAAACATCTTCCCTCGTACTCAGGGACTCCAGACATCACAACGAAGCATCCAACATGCGTGGGCTTCCGAACTTACTCATCTTCTGAATCTGTTGACCAGACCTCAACACGTCCAAATTCATCATCGTCCTCCTGCACAATCAAAGTAGGTTTAGCATTATCAACACTCCTTTTCTTTCGAGTCTCTTCTAACTTTCGAAGATAATAAGCTTCATCGTCTTCTTCCTCCTTCTTCTCACACCTTCTCAACATGCACTCCTTAGCCAAGTGATTTTTGCCATGACAATAGTTGCAGTCATAACCGGAATCTCCCATCAATTTCTTTTCTTTTTTTACCTCATCCTTTTGGGAGTTGCTGAGGCTCTCATCCTTTGCTTTGTTAGAACTGTAGTTCCCTTGCCAGTTCATGTTTTTTGAGGCATCCAAAATTCTTTTTAGCAGACTTTCTGGGATTTGACACCATCAGAATGTATTCTTCTTTTGTTAGCTCGCAATCAGAAAGATCAGAATCTGAACCTTCTTCTACAAACTTCTTGCCCTTCGCAACCAGGGCTAATGACCCCATGCTCGACACAATTTTTCCCTTCCTTCATTAGTTTAGATTTGTGGGACCTAAGAATTCCTACTAGCTTTGCCAAAGAATAATTCTTAAACTGTTGATGAGCTTTAACTGTTGAAACAAGTGCCTTCCATTTAGGCCTCAAACCATTCATAAATGTGACTTTTTGCTGCATAGGTTGACGTCTGATCTTATGTTTTAACATCCTGCTCAAGTGATGATTAAACGATGGAATGTTTGATCTAATGTCTCTTCTGGCTTTTGAACAAAAGCACAAAAATCAGAGAGAAGTAATGTTTGAACTGAATGCTCAAGATCTGCGTCACTCGGATAGAGTTTTTTCAGCCTGTCCCATATCTCTTTCGTTGTATCACAAGTACTCACCAGACGAAACGTGTCTGCAGGAAGAGCAAACCTGATTATCCTCATTTCCTTGACGTTACTCATTGACTTCTCCTTTTAATCTTGTGGAATGTTTGTTTGTTCAAGGAGAAGAGCATTGTATACTGCTTGAGTTGTAATGATCTTTCTTGTAGCAGTGTGAGCAAATGTCTGCTTGGTTATTGATTCCCATATTAATGAACCATGATCTTCAAGACCTAGCACGTACTCTTCAAAGTGCAGCGCCCATACTTCATAATATTATGGAAAAAGAATAGGGATCCTGGTAGTAGATCCGATGCTGCTTGATAGATTGAAGGAAAGAGTGTGTGGATCTCCTGGTTGCATGATGATTCACAAAAACCTGTTAAGAATCAGATGTGTAAAATAATAATCGAGTTTAGGTCTTAACTAGAAACTAGATCTAACGTCTACAATCGATGAAGACAACAAGAACAGATCTTACAAAAACTCAAAAACCCTAATAAGCTTGACAGAAGATATGTGTATTTATTACACAATCTCCTGATCTGATACCAATTGTTGAAACAATAAACTTGTAGATCGATAGATTCAAAACAGTAAAGTAAATCAAATAAGAAGAGCAATTTATCAAAAAGGTGTCGAATGATTATATTATCAACGTCTTAGAAGAGTTCTACTTCTCTATAAAGACGATGTTGGGCAATCCAATTGATTAACCCTAATACAAAACATGCATGCAATATTTATTGCCAAACCCTAGCTCCATAAAAGCGCATAGACAGGCCCAATCCGTTTAATAAAGGCTAAACAGATACATATTAAATTTGACACAACACAATAAATAACTCAACACCAGTAAGTGTATAAAGCTTCTCTTCTGCTGTAACGTCGTGATTTTTACCATAATTTTTTTTCTTTTAAAGCATTTATTTAACAGAATACGTTAGCAGAAGACTTAGTTTTTTTATTCAAAACATTTTTGAAACCACAACGTTACTTCAAAAATTCAAACATAATTCCAAACCATTTAAAATGTAAACAATAGTACTTTAAAGTAAATAATCAAAAACGTGTCCAAGAGTGGTATCGTTAATATAAATCTACTATCCATAAGAACCCCTCTCACCAAGGCCAATCTTCTAAACTGCCTGCACCAATCATAAGGAACAAAAGGGAAAAGATACAAGTGTTAGCCCCAACTAAGTGAGTTCAAAAAGTTGCACATAAAACATACAACCCAAAATGGGTCAATCATTCATTTTATGATGAAGCATAAAAATGATAGACATTACCACTTAGAAAACAATCGCATATCATAATTATTCAACCGCATACATGCATATATGTTTAATCACAATTCTACCACATAACGTATATGATCAACCAAATACCACATAAGCAACCGCATAGCATATAATTAATCACATTTCATATATAAGCAATCTTTAAATGTTTAATCTTTTATTAATAAGCAACCTTTGATATATATTCAACCTTTTAATATGCAACCAACCTTTTGTTACATGTTCAACCTTTTGTTAATAAACAACCTTTGTTATATATTCAACCTTTTAATATGCAACCAACTGTTTGTTACATGTTCAACCTTTTATTATATCTATCCAACCAGTTGATAGAAAAGTGTCTCTTAGTGCTACCTAACCCAAGAGAAACACCCCGTTCACTACTTGTGTGCACGGCCAGCCGAATGCTCTAAGTGGCTCATGACTTCCACCCGAAACACCAACCCCGTGACTCCACTTTTGCTACTCTGACTTTTCATAGTACAAGTACCCCGCGGTGTCGTTCAGGATCGATACAAACGGTGCCAATTCCAACGATATACCTCCCAATTCCCACGTGATGTTTGCGTTGGCCGCGAACGAGGGACCAACATCACTCCAGCCCACGAACACCGAAGTGCCCGCAAACCATGTGTCACACGGTCATCTAGAAAGACCGACAACTAATCACCGTTGTGGCTATAGCTCTTCCTATAGGTACTCTTTCAACCTAGTAGGCACCCTCAATGATCCGGATAAGGTTTTAGGCAAAGATCATGAACTACCCAAACCCTCTACGCATAACCCCGCAATGTCATTTATAGATTAAGCAAGTCATATAATGCATACCTTATGAATGTGTATTAAACATGCAATGTATTCTAACCAACACATCACAACATAACCGTACATCATATTTCAAGCAACTTAAGTTAGCATGTCATATACATCAAGTGCATCAAAGTGTAAGCAACATAGCAATTACATCATATCATGGCATTAACACAAAGCATATATTAGCATAACCAATATCATATCATCATCAAGCACAAGTAATGACATGGTCATCCTAAAGTGAATCAAATCACCATCTACGGATTGCACGTTTCAATCAAGCAACTTTAGTGAGTTAAAACTTTGAACTCACCTTTAGCCTTGATGAAATTTTCCTTCTATTCCAAGTATTGAACTTACTTGAAGTTCTCAAAACTCCACCTAAACACCACACATAACATTCAATTAACAAATAAAGTATATGTTATATTAATTTTTATATTCTCCCTGCTCGACCCCCGTTCAGTGTTTTGGGCACAAAACAGAACCTGTAACTCCAATTAACTTGAATCTGGACTTTCTGAAAACTAGAATCGATTTCCTACATGTTATCCAGAGAGGGGTATCGGCCAATTATGCTTATATTAGCAGATACAGCTCTCGCAAGATGGGACAAAGTTGTTGTGCAGAATTATAGTATTTGCCAAAATACACAAACACGTAAAGGCTTTAGCCAATGGATTAAGAATACATAAATTTTCACCAATTTGGCCTTGAATAAGTGCATTAAGATCTCATGGTTTGCTCCCTGAATAGTAATTCGTAGTTTGCTAGAAACTTTGAATATTGGTTATCTTTTGTTAAAGACCAAACCTCACTGTCCACTTGATCAAACTCTTGAATCTATATACCCATTTTTGTACGATTTGTATTTTAAATGAGATAATCCACCGTCCATAAAAACAATTAACAAATCTTGTTAAACTACTTGTTTACTCCACCAATCCCACACCATCCATTCATTATATATATGTATATATCCACGCATGTGATTAATCCCATGAATTGTAACTAATACACGTAGAAAGATTTTACCTTATATTCACGGGAAGCAACGTGTCTCTCACTGTCCTTCACAGTGGCCAATACATGTAATATGCAACCTATCTACGCCTTCCACAGAGCTCCTACCCACCTCACACTATGCTTGTGTAAATATTTCTTCCCATTCGTGGTTCACTGAAATACCGCATCGAGATCTCATCGGAGTTGGTTTTCGTTGTTTTTCTCTGTCGGTTTCCGTTGTTGTAACCACTTTAAGCCACCACAACCGTCTCCTTAATTTCTCCTTCCTGTATTCGCGTTTCTTTTGTTTTTTCTTTCGTTCCTTCCCAGTTGACGCCAAGCAAGAACAGTAAGCAAGCTTGATTTTTGGGTTACATCTTATTCCACATGCTGAGGAAACGGATTGGAGAATAATTGATCCAATTCCCTTGAAGGTTATAAGTAATTACTATACTGGAAGGGAACGGAAGAAAATAAACACATACGTAACTATCGGTTAAATTGAATTCAAAATAGAAATGTTACACTTTAAGTCCTTCGATTTATTTCAAAATAATTCTTTTAACCTTTTAACATTTTCTTTAATAAATCAAGTTTCATTCAATGACATTTTAACCCCTCTATGTCATTCATACGTTTTAATGAATTATATATATACTTTATTTCTAAAAAAAAACACAATTAATTAAATTATATACTCGTTAAATATGTCCGATTAATTAATTTAGGTATTTATTGACACCCTTTTTGTTTAGTTTATTTCATTTTATACCCTTAGAATCGAAATATCTTTACAACAATTAATTTTCGAGTAACAGAAAGCTAACATCGATAATGGAAAGATTTTCAAGTTGTTACATCTGCCTTGTTTGATACTAAGGATTTCTCTTCTGAGACTGGAAACTCGCGTTTCTTAAAAGTATTTCTCTAAAAATATCTTTGCAAGTTCTGTCCAAGTGGTAATGGAACCGGATAGGAGCTCATATAGGCATTCTCTTGCTAAATCTTGAAGTGAAAAAGGGAATGTCTTTTACTTTATCTGATCTTCAGTTATCGCATGTGGCTTCATTCGTGAACAAACCATATGAAATTCCTTAAGGAATTTATGTGGGTCTTCGTTTTCAAGACCTCGGATGTAACATTCCATTTAAATTAAATGAAATAAATAAATAAGTAAGTATCCCTAGACCCTAAGATGTAATATTATATCATTTTCTTATGATTGTAGCCTTAAATTCGTAGTAATTCAGCAAGGCATTGGTTTTGGGAGTTAAATGTCATAATTTTTGGAATATTGGGGGTTAAATTTAATTTAGGAGTGAATTTGTGAAGATTTCTGAAGGCAGGGGTGTTAGGTAATTATTGGACTTAAAAGAAAGGATTTTGGAATGCTGAGGGCTGAAAGGTAACTTATGGGCTTATGTTGAAAAGATTATGTATGGGAGGGACCAGTTGTGTCAATTTTATTACGAAGTTTGGGAGAATGGAAACGGGATTAAACCCGATACCCTCCTACCTGCTTGAAGGATGCGTCTCAAGGAAACCCTACCCCTACTTCAACTCTCTCCAGCCGCCACCCTCCGGCTGGCGCCGCCACTCCCATTATTGAGGTCACAAACCACCAGTCCAATGCCACCATTGTAGCTCCTGCCGCCTATGAAGACAAGAACTGTTATGGCTACTGTTTTGGGGTCGTGTAGCCTCCCTTCTCCAACTCGTCGTCTGTCAAGCCACCCGATGTCGCCGATTGTTAGCCGTGGCCACCAGTACTGCTGTCAACGAAGGCGAAGGACGCCATATATCTGTATAGTCAAAAGATCATGTCTGTGACCCACTTTGTCCATTTCGATATGACGCAAGTGCTTCCCCCTCTTCTTTTTGTCGTCGCTTATTCGTATGCTCAAGCCTCGTCCGTCGCCGCTCCAGCTGCTGTTCCACCTGTTGTCGTCGTCGTACGCCACCAGGTGGGTGGCTGTGTTCAGATTCTGAGCTAAGGTGTGTGTGTGTGTGTTTCTGATACTAGTATCCATGTCGTACATGTGTTTGCTTGGCCATACTTCATGAGAAAAGCCACCACTACCACCGTGTCACACCCCAAAACCGGAACGGCGGAAACGTTCGGGGGTAGAAGACGTCATGTCAAGTATCACAAGATATGTATATGGTAAGCAAGTAATAAACAACCATTTCATTTCAAAAGATAGTGTTTACAAAGGGTGTTCACAAAACATAGAATTCATACACAAATAACAAAATAAGAATTGAAGCTGAAATGCTTCATCTTCTAAATCCCCAACACGAGCACCTGTCTAATAGTCTCCTGAGAATACAAGTTATTTGAAAGAGTTGATCAGCAATTAAGCTGGTGAGTTCATAAGATTTTAGTGATGTGAGTAAGCTGTAAAATGTTGTTTGAAAATGTATATGTAAAGGTGATGTAAGCCGTGAGTTCTGTTTTGAAAAGTTCGCCTGTTCCTCTAAAAAATCCTATATTTCCTACTTTAATGGAAGTTAAGTAAAATGACACTACAAGCCTTTCTATGCGTACTAAGTGGGTACAAGTTATATATACTTAGAGTAAACAAACAATCGATTGTGCGCATCTGCCCTAAACTCACAACCCAACGGGGAACAGTAAGTAAGGCGGATAGCACACATACCATTGGTTGTTAGATCGTTGTCATATATAACCTTGGTGTATTCACTTGTTACTCATGGAGTTATTTGTAATGGTTCCTTTATATCTAATGGAGAGTTCTTTTAAGAAAACCTATATTTCTTATAGTAAAATAATGACTACGGTGATTACTTTTATAATAGCTTTGTTTATACTGCTATATATAATCTGATATCGGGTAGATAGTTAATTGGGGGAATCTGCCCTAAGCCCACAATCCAACGAGAACAGGACATCGGGGAAAAACACATTTAACTATCTATCGGATATTAGTTCTATATATAAACATGGTGTATAAACTAAGGTATTATAGAGTTAACTCACTTAAAGTCTTTTAAAACTGTACTGCTTAATAAAATGGATTAAGCCCTTTTTGGGAAATCTCTAGTTTTGTCTATCACAAACACTGACTTTGATAAGAAGTTCTGTACTAGAAAAACTGTGTTTTGACTCTATGTCCTGTAACCTGATCCATACTTGGTACCCTTATGATGACTTAATGTATACTAAGCATAAGTGTATATATATATATATATATATATATATATATATATATATATATATATATATATATATATATATATATTCGGGTAGATAATAGATTGGGGGAACTCGGTTCAAGACCACATCAAACGAGAACAGGAAATGAAGCGAAGGCACACATCCTATTAGCTGTCGGAATCTATTGGCATATACGTAGTCTATAGTGTATACATTAAGGAATCATAAAGCTAGCATCATGGTCCTAACTTTTAAAAGTAGCCTTCTACCAAGACTCTACTGTTATGAAAGCAGTCTTCTACCAAGACTCTACTGTTCCTTTGTCAACTGAAAAGTACATTCTCCCTAGTTTATAACCTATCTCGATTAGAGAATAGATCAACCTTCAAGTGTTACCGACACTTTTATGAAAGTAATGGGAGAAATGAGTACCCTGATGTTGTTTATAATGACATACGGAGGTACTAACAACCTAAAACATGTGTTTTATTAAGGTCATAATGTGATAAGAAATTCCCATACTAAATGTTCTCCCTATGAGAGATTCTGGGAATCAAGGTTGACTTTCGCAACGAGTTGCTAGGCAACATTATCCACATTAAAGATAGATCCTGTCTGCATGTTATCATGCTATAGCAAATTTACTTGTTTGTTATGTTCTGTTCTGGTATTGTTCTGTTCTGTGTGTGCTTCATTGTACTAGAATTAATGAATGACTTTCTCTTAAACTATACCTATAATAGCTTACTAATGCTCTAACTGGACTGTTACTAAAAAGACTCATTTATCTAACAAGTTATGCTTATACTTTAAAAATGGAGTTTTGTATAACTATAAAGTAACGTAACCTTTAAAAGAGTTTTGAAATGTTTTAACAACTTATAAATAACATAAGTAACATTTTGAAAGATGTTTATAACAAACATTTACACAATTATCATTGTGTTCAACTTGTATTCCCCCCCTTAAAACAATTAAAATAGTTACAAGATTCATTACGGGGTATGAACTCACCTGATGTGGGTGGTTCAAACGGGCATGCGTGTAAGGATGAGAAGTTCCACGAATGAAGTCTCGAGACACAATAAGTCCTAAATGACATATAAGGATACATATTGACATAAATACAGTGTTTACAACAACTATATGAAAGGAAACACCTTCCGGGACTAGGAAACACCTTAACCAAGTGTTGGAATCACATGTGATTCAACATAGGAAGGTATAAAGGCACTTATATGAGTTTACTACCATGAGTTCACGGCCCAAGGGAGTTTACGGCCGTAAACTCATGGTTACTCATGGGTTAGTGTTAGTTTGAAGTCTAGGGGTGATTTAGGGACATTAGCTTTAGCCTAGGGTGAGAAAGACCACTTCTTTTGGCACTTTTGAGGTGTTCACGGCCCAAATGAGTTTACAACCGTAAACTCATGTCCAAATATGTTTATGAGGGTCTTAAAGGTCATAAGGAAGCATTCTAAATTTATGCCTAAGCCTTAGGAAGTGTTTGTGGCATCAAAACACCCCTAACTTGAGTTTTAGGCTCATAGACCATTTGGTCAAGTGTTTGCGGCCGTAAACACTTGTGGGTGTTGATATTTTGGTTGTTTTGGGTCTTAGACACATCAAGGTAAGAGGCTATGCTAGTCTCTTGGCTTAAGGGTGGCATTTAGGGCATTTTAACACCCTAAAATGGAGTTCACGGCCCAAGAACTTCCTTGGCCATGAACTGACTTTTGGTCCTTGATTTTAATTGATTTTGATGCCTAAACATGTCAAGGTTTGTCCCATGTTTGGTTTCCAAGGTTTAGGGGGACATTGGGCACACTTTGGCCCTTAAAATGGAGTTTACTCCCTAAGGTGTTCTTGGGCGGTAAACTCACAGATCTTTGTGTTTTCCTATGATTTCTAGTGTATTAAGCATATATGAAGCTTTAAAACAACACTAGATAGAAGTACTCACTTTTCGGAACAAAAGTCCGAAGATCCTTAAGAGAGAATTCGGCTTTTCTCTAGTTGGAAATGTAACTAATGAATAATTTGGTTCAGAATCCTATATATAGTCCTTGGATTTTTGGCAGAAAATATTTTATTCCCAGAATGAACTCTAATATCATAGAGTTTTGGAATAATAGAGTTGCGCAAAACCCAAGTGCAACCTCTCTCCTGATATCTCCTTAAGTGTAAATCCTAAATTGCTCAAACTTGTCCCAAAAGTTTGAAAGTTAGCAGCAACAGGCTTGGCTTCTATTGAAGTGGATGGTTTCACTGAACGGAAATTTTTGGGTTGTCATATCATCCCCCCGTTAGAATGAATTTCGTCCCAAAATTAGCTCTCTTAGCATTAATACTGGGGTTGCGCTCTTCTGATTTGCAGAATACTCACTCGTAGACCTGGAAACTTGCCCTAATGTTCTTGATAGGATTCATACTTGGTCCATCTATCATTACCTCGTGTATACAAGCCGTATATAATTAGGATTAGTAGGACTGTCGGATGTGCGACTCCGCTCCAGGTCCACAACTCAACGGAGAACAGGAGATCGGGCGGAAACACACATACTAGATCTGCGTAATCATACTCATATACCACCCTCGCGTATACACTAAATAATAATAGGCAGGCTGTATTCGTCCTTAGCCTCTGTGCTAGAACTTGGTCTGTTGGACGAGTGGTAAGTCGTGACCATCTGCGGATATTTGGCGATAAGGCTTCGGAGGACAAAGTAGTCTTCGCACAAGTACTTCAGGGTTTAGAATGCGAAAGATAAAGTTTAGGTTTAGGTCGGACCTTTGATACGAATGACGAAAGTTTCGAGAACTTGCTAATTGAGGCGATAGAAACCTATGAACTCAGTATGGTGAGGACCACGCGAACTCATGACGAATGGAAAACAACGGACTCTATACTGAACAAAATTTTGGTCAAATGAAAGAAACGTCTGATAAACGACGATGTATCCCTGGTATGAATTGTACTGTACTCCTAGTATGTTCATCAATGTACTCCTTGTAACTGTTCTCTTGTTTCCTATTTTCTACTTGAAGTTAACACTCCTATGTATCGTACCGCTATGTGCGCATACATACAAATAAAAGTGATTTATTAACTGAAGGGATACTTTTATACTGTAATCCACTGCGGTACCACTACCATCGCCCGTCATATACCAGTTGTGCATTCTTAAGATGTGCCAGACGGTCGACTGAGTATCTCTGCCTGAAATCCTAAACCAATTAAGGAACGAGGACCTAAGCGGAGTCACTCACTCTAAGTCTGCAACATCTTAGTTGTGCACAACCCTGGGGTATATGGTGAGCCATAATAGCTTCTCTAAGGGATCTTTTAGTTCTCTGAATACTACGACCTAATTTAACATGTGAGTTTGTTATAGTTACTTTTAAGTGTCATCCCCAATTATTAATCTTATATGAATATAAATTAATTTTAAAAGTAATTACTATTTTGAAAACGTACCACTACTCGTCGACGACTCCGGGGTAGGTTCTCCTGCAGTGATCATCAGAATACGTCCATCCGCGCCTGAGTTCCTGATTATCGGGCAGTCCCTCTGACGGTGTCCAGTCTCACCACAGCCATAGCAGGCTTGGTTTTCTTCAGTTCTAAGGACGATTTTTTTTCCTTAGTTTATTTGATCAAATAAAAAAGCAACTTTGGGATTGCTTAATCACAGACAAATCACAGACAAAAAAATATAATAAAATAAATATATAAAGCAACGGAGCCGAGCCATTGGGAGATCAGTTGAGCTGGTGCCCTGCAGTAACGGACTGTGTGTCCCTTTCTGTGGCAGTTTAAACATTGCATTTCCCGGCACACTCCTGTGTGGTGAAAGTTGCATTTTCCACACTTCGGAAGGTTTCCAGCATAACGACTGGCAGGTGCTGAAGCAGTAGGCGTCGATGCAGCGTACATAGTACTCGCTTGTTGTTCTTGTGTGATGTCTTGTGTTGTTCGCTTCTTCTTTCTCTTGTTCTCCGACTCTTGATTATAGTCCTCTTCCCTTGATGACTCGGGAATAGGGACTTTTACGCTGTGGCGGACTCCATGATCGATGAGTCGCTGAGCCAAGCGTTTAGCACTATCGAACGTGGCTGGGTTAGAAGACAACACATTTCATTGGGTCGGAGCAGTCAGACCCCAAATGTACCTTTCTATCTTCTTGCTCTCCGAGGTAATCATCTCGGGGCATAGAGCTGCTAGTTCGATGAACCGGTCCGTGTAGGTCACTATGTCTGAGCCGACCATAGTGAGATCCCACAGCTCTTGTGTTGAGTTGAAGACTCGTTTGAAGATTGCGTCATTGGGCTCGGCTGATAGTACATTTATTTTGTACTCCGGTATTGGGCCTGTCCAACCGTGAGTTTGCTAGGTTTATTATATAAAGATGTGCTTGCATGCATATTAGGTCAACAATTCAGAAGTAACGACTACGATAGCATTGCAGATTTATTTTATCGTTCTTGTAAACCTCCAACCCTCTACAGTTGATTTTCTTGATCGAGCTCTTCTGAGGGTTTTGTTTATAATCATTCGACGCGTTTGATTCATCGTTGAGTTGTTCTTTATTTTGCATTCGTTCTTACTGTTTAAATATTTATTCACCTGTTTAAGATCTAATCGATCTTCAAGATTAAGTTTTAATCTCATCAATTGGTATCAGAGCAGGAGGCTGTGTAATCGATACACTTCTTTTCTGTGAAAAGGTTTCAATTAGGGTTTTTCCGCAATTACTGATATTTATTGAGCCGTCATCTCATTATTGACGTATCTTGATATTTATTATTTTGCCCTAATATGAGTTATTACAAGTCTGATCGTTGAACAGGTTTTTCGATCATAATGGACGAGTCGCAATCGAATCCCATCAATATTTCCAACAGCATCGGTTCAACCACGAAGATTCCCATCCTATATACCCATGATTATGAAGTCTGGGCGCATCACTTTGAAGACTACGTTATAGGATCTGAGGATAATGGATACCTCATATGGGAAGCAATCATTAATGGACCTTTTTCTCACTCTGCAACGTCGAGGATTATTAAAACTCAAAAGGAGTATAATGATCTGCTGAAGGATGTTAAAGATATTGCGCAAGATGAAAAGGACAAATTCCAGTGTAATATTAAGGCGTTAAGATTGATCAGATTCGCCCTTCAGTCCGACACCTTCAGGTTGGTAAGCTCATGCACGACGGCAAAGGAAGTTTGGGATAGACTTCGTGAACTGTACTCTACAGACGAGGATCTTGAACACTCTATCCAAACCTTGCTCTTATCTGAGTTTGGAGAATTTAGGCAAGGAGCCGAAGAAACTGTGACCCAGACGTTCGATCGCTTCAATCATCTTCTCAGCAAGATGATCAAACATGACATCGAAAGGAAGCTTATCGAGCAGAAGGTTACGTTTCTAAATGGTCTAAGGTCAGAGTGGAGAGCAGTGGTGTCCACGGTTAAAGCCCATGAACAGTTTAAATCTTATTCTTTGGCGAAACTGGTGGGTATTCTCAAGTCCCAGGAGAAGATTGTGCTGCAGGAAAAGAACGTTGTTTCAAGCCTAGGTTCATTGGCCCTCCTTTCAAAAAGTAAAGTTGTGATGGAGGAAGAAGATTTCAACTTGGAGGAGTAAGACCTCACGTCTGAGGATTATGCTATGATGGTATCTAACCCCAAGAGGTTCTTTAAGAAAATATTCCCCAGCAACAAAAATCGAAACTAGCAAGGGAGTTATAGTTTAGAAAAGGTTAATAATGAACCGAAGGTTGAAGAGCCCAAGAAGGAACCGAAGGCAGATGGTGATTCTGGAGTGAGCTGTTACTACTGTGGTGGGAAAACCACTATGCTAAGGATTGCGTCCTCAAAAACATGGCTGAAAAAGATGAGGAAGCTTTGCTGCAGAAAAAGCTTGATGAGATGAGGAAAAAGAAATCTACCGCTAACCCTTCCATGAATGCTCTAATTGTGCAGGGTTCGGTTGCTGATGACGAGTTCGGTGGAGTGGAAGTTTGGTCAACCGACTCCGAAGACGATGAAGTGAGGAAGCCTTCGCATGGAAAGGCTTGTGTGGCTAAAGAGGAGAGCAGTGGAGGCAGGTGCTTGATGGTGTATGAAGTATCTCAGATGAGGGGATACAACACTGATGGTGGAAGCAATGAACCGAAGGAGCAGCAGGATATGTGCTTTACGGCGAAACCGCTCAGCGTGCAGTTCAACGAACTCGATGAACTGATCAAGAAGGTACAATCGGTTTTTGTTTCATTTATAGTACCACAAAGCTCCTATGAAAAAGAACTAAAAAGTGTTAATTCACGAATCTCACATCTAGATAGTAGTTTAACTCAAACTCGGGTCACCAATTCTAACTTAACTGATCAATTAAGCAGGGTGTCTTCGAAGAGTGAGGAGCGGCGCATGTGGATTGAGTTGAAGGAGTCTGAATTAGTTAAAATAAAAGACGAAAACATTTATTTACAGAGAGACAATTTAAAGTTGTTAAAACAGCGTAATGTTTTTTGTTTGATTGCAAAACGTCTTTACACTAATATTACTCAGCTTCACGTGGACTGTGAGATAGGACAAAAGATCCATCGCATGATTTTGCCCTTCCTTGAGTTTAAGGAGGATGAAATCGATGCTGAAGCTTATAATTGTGAGAGTGTGATATCATCTGATGACGTCAATCCGACCTATATGTATGGACTGGACAAAATTGAATCTTTCATTAACTCCAAGGACCACAAGGACATGCTCAAAAACCTTTTGGATGAAAATGATAGCCTTAAACTGAGAACCGAAACCATACAAAAATTTGACTCTTTAAATGCCAACTTGAGCTCAGAAAATAAAATTGATGTTGAAAATGCATCTGAGCTTAATGAGGATGACAACATGAGTGAAATTTCTGTAGAGGACACGGTTGACTACTCAGAATTTGTAAAAAACGAACCTGAAAACCACAAGAATCTAATTTCTGAAAATTCAGTGGAGTTCGCTCGATTGTCCCAGCAAAAGTCCCCGATCTTAGCAGAAAAAGCAGTTGTATATCAAAAGATCAGGACCACTCCAAATCAAGTGTACAAGGTCACAGGAGTAACCGAACATCAGACTGCTGAACTCACCGCTATCGTAAACGAAGATAATGCTGATGGCTGCGATGAGTTCTTTTGGTCAGCTCCAATCGATAATGCAGATGAAACTAAAGGCTTGTCAGAAAGGACTTCATGGATCAGTAAAGGTAGATACATACCAGAACCCTTGAACAAGCCAGACAATTTCGATGTGCCAAGTACCAGTGGTACGAAAGACATTCCTCAAGAGAATGGAAGCTCAACCAAAGAAGAAGTTCCCTCTAGTTCGTTAGTTCAAAGTGAAACTCCCACAGTCCAAAGTGAACCGGCCAAGGAGAAACCAAAAATGAAAGCCAATATCCATCATCAACCGAAGCAGATGAGCAATAAGAAACGTGAAAGGAACCAGAGATACAGGAAGAATCTCTCTGAAAGGAAACAATTCTGGCAATCCAGAATGCATACTTCTCACATCAAGACAAGAATCTGAAGGTTGAGAATGATCCTGTGAAAAAGCATGAGAGCCACAACAACCGAAAGCCAAGGTTCGGTTCGGAAAAGAATACCAACCGAAAGCAAAGGTTCAGTTCTGAGGATGACTCCAACTGAAAGCCAAGGTTCGGCTCACAGAACGACTTCAACCGAAAGCAAATGTTCGGTTCTGTTATCAAAGGAAATCAAAACTCTAAGGTAAGTCCCACCAATGATCAAAAGCAAAAGGGTCACCTAGAGTCTCCAGCCAAGAAGCCATCTCAATCTAATCCCACTCCTTCTCATTCATCTAATTCTTCTAATTCTTCCAATTCATCTCCATCTTGCTCTAAAGCTCATTCTGTTCGTTCTCAAAAATCTCATTCATCAGCTGAACAAAAGAGCAAACAGAAGGTTTCTGCATCCAAACCAGAGTCTAAACCGAACACACCTAATCCTAATAAAATAAAAGTCTTTACCATTAAAAAGAAAGATGAAACAACACTCATAAAACGAACATATCTTGTTGACATCTCTCTTACTATTCCTGTTCCTGTGAAAGGCTCACGTGGACCCAAGAAACTTTGGGTTCCTAAATCTGCTTAATTTTCGTAGGTTATAGTTTGACGAAGAATGGTACATCGATAGTGGCTGCTCACGTCACATGACAGGGAGGAAAGAGGAGCTCAGGGAATACAGGTCTCTTGCAAATGGTGGCAACGTCAAGTTTGGAAACAACTCTTTCGGCACCATAAAGGGATACGGAATGATAACTAATGGTGATTTTACTATAAGGAAGGTGGCATATGTGGAAGGACTGCAACACAACCTCATCAGTGTATCTCAACTTGTTGGAGGTACAGGTCTAAAAGTCTCATTCGACGATGAAGGTTCTGAAATTATTGAGAAGAAGACGAAGAAAGTAATTCTCAAATCTGAACGTAAGGGTGAAATGTTTCCTCTAAACCTCAAACCCATCAAGGGAAACCCAGCTATATGCCTGTTATCAAAAGCACAATCTGACGAAAGCTGGTTGTGGCATCGAAGACTCTCTCATCTCAACTTTAAAGATATCAACAAACTTGTCACTGGAGGTTATGTTCGAGGCCTTCCATTGCTCAAGTTCGACAGAGATCATCTGTGTGCTGCATGCGAAATGGGGAAACTAAGTCGTCAAAGTCATCCATCCATAATTAACACTAAAATTGTTGAACCACTCGAATTACTTCATATTGATTTGTGTGGTCCATCATCTATCGAAAGCATCGGTGGTAGCAAGTATATTCTTGTTATTGTTGATGACTTTTCACGATTCACATGGGTGTTCTTTCTAAAGCTCAAATCTGAAGCGACTCAAAAGCTGAAAGTGTTCATCAAACAGATTGAAGTACAGCTCAAGAAGGCCGTTCGCAACATCAGGAGCGACAATGGTTTGGAATTCAAGAACAGGGAATTTGAAGAATTTCTAGCAGAAAAGGGAATAAGTCACAACTTATCAGCTCCTTACACACCTCAACAGAACGGAATTGTCGAAAGACGAAACCGATCTTTGTGTGAAGCTGCCCGGACTATGCTAGGTTTCGCTTTCTTACCTCTTTATTTTTGGGCTGATGCTATTTATGCTGCTTGTTTTACGCAAAACAGGTCATATCTCAACAAGCGCTTCACGCTCACGCCTTACGAGATTCTCAACAACAGAAAGCCCAATGTGAAATTTTTCCACGTCTTCGGCTCACGGTGTTTCATCTTTAACTCTAAAGAACACCGCAACAAGTTCGATGTCAAAGCTGACGAGGGAATCTTTCTGGGTTACTCTCTTACTTCCAAAGCATACAAAGTCCTAAACAAGCGTTCGAGGATAATCGAAGAGACCCATTACGTGACCTTTGATGATAGCTATGTCAAAAAGCTACAGGCCAAGGTAGACACAGCTGGGGAAATCTTTCCTCAAACTGGCCAAGTCATAGTCTCGATTGCTAATCTATACGAGAAATTTATGGAGCTCTTTGACGAACCAGAGAAAGCTACTCTCTCAGAAGTAGGTGCAGCAGACAACAAGGTAGACCATATGAAACAAATTGTCGAAGACGCTGCCAGGAGAATGAACGAAGGAGGATCGAATTCTGATGAACCTCCATCCAACGATCCTTCAGTTGAGGGGGAGCCAAGTTCTCCAAATGCTCCAGAAAGTCCAACTCCAACAGAAAGTACTTCTCCAACCGAAAGTGCTTCACCAACCGAAGGTGCATCAACGCCTGAAAGCCCAGCACCGCAAGAAACCTCTGAATCTCAAGTTTCTCAAAGCATTCCAGAAAGCTTATCCTTCGAGGGGGAGCATGGTGATATGTCACTCGACTATGAAAGCCAATCCGAGCCAGAAGAAATGATCAATGCTGAACTAGACCCAACCTTTGATCCAAACTACCCTCCTCTCACCAAATGGACCAGAGATCATCCTATCTCTCAAGTGGTTGGTGATGTCTCTGAAAAGGTCCTAACCCGATCACAACTAAAGGCAAAACAGACATCCTTATTTTCTAAAGTTGAGTTTTGCATGTTTAACTCATTTGTATCCAAAGTTGAACCGAAGACAGTTAACACTGCTCTCGATCACTCCGATTGGGTTCAAGCGATGCAAGACGAACTGAACGAATTTGAAAGGAACAAAGTCCGGCGCCTCATTCCAACTCCTCCAGATGCCTCGGTTGTTGGTCTCAAATGGGTCTTTAGGAATAAAATGGACAAGGAAGGGAACGTAATAAGGAACAAAGCTCGTCTCGTTGTAAAAGGATATTGTCAGGAGGAAGGGATTGATTATGAAGAGACTTTCGCTCCGGTAGCTAGGCTCGAATCTGTGAGAATCTTTCTTGCTTATGCTGCTCACAAAAACTTTGAAGTTTTCCAAATGGACGTCCAGTGTGCATTTCTTAATGGAGAACTAGAAGAAACAGTGTACGTAGAGCAACCTCCTGGGTTCATGAACGAAAAGTATCCAAATCATTGCTACATTTTGGATAAAGCTGTGTATGGTCTCAAACAAGCTCCGAGAGCCTGGTATGAAACGCTAACTAAATTCTTAAAGATGTCTAAATTCAAACAAGGTTCGGTTGACCCAACCTTCTTTCGCAATAAGGAAGGTAACCACCTTATGATAGTTCAAATTTATGTCGATGACATCATCTTTGGCTCAACGAATCCCAGCCTAACAGCTGAATTCAGAAAGCTGATGGAGACTAAATTTGAAATGAGCTCAATGGGTCCTATTAACTTTTTCCTTGGTTTAAATATTAGACAGGGACCGAAGGCATCTTTATCAATCAGGAAGCTTACATGAAGACTCTCCTAGCAAAGTTTGGTATGATGGGAGACTCCAAAGTCAAAGTCCCAATGGCATTCAGCACCAAGCTAACTCCATCTCTAGACAAACCGGCTGTCGATATCACGCTCTATCGTCAAATGATTGGCTCACTAATGTATCTTACTGCTAGCAGGCCTGACATCATGTTTTCTGTGTGTTACTGTGCTAGATTTCAGGCAAACCCACGCGAACCTCACATGCTTGCAGTCAAGAACATTCTACGCTATCTCAAGCGAACTACCTCCTTAGGTCTATGGTATCCATCCAACTGAGGCTTCTTCGTTCAAGCCTACTCAGATGCAGACCTTGGAGGATGTGGACTCGACAGAAAAAGCACCACTGGCGGCTGTCAATTCCTTGACGGGAAGTTGGTCAGCTGGCAATCCAAGAAACAAACGTGCGTGCCATTGTCTACTACCGAAGCGGAATACATAGCCACTGCATCCTGCACCTCCCAAGTGATTTGGATCCAGAGTCAACTTCGAGACTATGGACTCAATATGAAGAAGATCCCACTATATTGTGACTCTGAAAGTGCAATTAGGATCTGTCATAACCCAGTGCAACACTCTAAAACCAAACACATAGCACTGAGGTATCACTTCATCAAAGATCATGTGGAAGATGGAAACGTCGAAGTACACTTTGTAAGAACCACTGATCAACTGGCTGACGTCTGTACCAAAGCTCTTCCTGAAGCATCATTCAACAAAATATTGCAAGGGCTAGGTATGATGGAATCGGAGTCGGTACCTAAAACTACCTCTCAACCTCAAACGTAAGAAGCGAAATTGACCGAACGTTCAGGTTCGGTTGAATAATCTGACTCGCTCATCCCCACAAAGGTAGTTTTCTTGGTTGTATATTTCATGTACAAAGTTGTTTATCTTATTGTTAAAAGTATTTTCTGATTGCTTGTCTAAATTCCTTGGTTTTCTAAAATTTTCCAAAACCGAAACCTACCGAAGTTTCAGGTTCGGTTTCTCAAAATTTTCCAAAACCGAAACCTACCGAAGGTTCGGGTTCGGTTTTTCAAAATTTTCTTGAACCAAAACCAACCGAACGCTCGGGTTCGGTTTTTCAAAATTTTCTTGAACCGAAACCAACCGAACGCTCGGGTTCGGTTTTCCAAAATTTTCTTGAACCGAAACCAACCGAATGCTCGGGTTCGGTTTTCCAAAATTTTCTTGAACCAAAACCAACCGAACACTCGGGTTCGGTTTTCCAAAATTTTCTTGAACCGAAACCAACCGAACGCTCGGGTTCGGTTTTTCAAAATTTTCTTCAACTGAAACTAGCCGAACGTTCGGGTTCGGTTTTTCAAATTTTTCCAAAGTTTTTTTTCTTACTCTTTCAAAGTCTTATTTTTTTTCTCTTACTTATTTTTTTTAATTTTTTAATTTTATTTTTTTTAATATATATCAAAAACACCAAAAATATTTTTCTCTTTTAATTTTGTTTGTGTGCTCGTTCGTTTATGGAGATATAATTGTTGGATTACTTAAGTGTCCCTAGAAGCATGCTGCTGTATGTGTCCCAAGCCTCATAAGATTTTGAATAATAGCCTTAATGACTTGGTATAAACAAACCTTGTCTTCCCAATTAGGCTATCATATTTATTCTGATCGTGAGCTACCTCACTCTCTTCTCACATGAGATAAGAGTTGTTTTGCTTGGTCCTTATTTTCGCAGCAGAGGTACTTTAATTTCTTACACCATCTCCATTACATTCGTTTCATCAACGTAACCCTTGAGACTCTCAGAAATTACCACTGAGGTTTATGGTTATACAACAACTGTGTTTATGATCTCAGTTTCGTGCCAGTACGAGCTGAGTGAAACCTAATATTCAACACCAAATCTGAATTGACGGTGAACAATAAATTTGCTCAATTTTTCACCAATGAATTGACGGATGTATCCTACTGAAATCTCAAATTTTTATTTTTGTGGGATTCCTATGAAATTGTTAAACACCATAACATTTCTTCCCTTGGGATCCCGTTTTTATTTTTTGTTGAGATTTTAAATTTTTTTTTCCAAGCTATTTAAAATTAATTCCTACCCACTTGTTCAACAGACTACACCGGTCTCACAAGTACTTTGTTCACTTTCTTTCTTATTTCAAGATTAGAATTGTTGAATCAAAGCGAAAGCCACCCTTAAGTAGCCTTATTAAAAGAAACCTTTCAACATTTATTAATAAATGTTTGATCGTCATTCAACGGGAAACCACATTAACACTTTGAGGTCTCTCTTGATCTCGAAGGAAGAGATTCGTGCCCGGGATCATTTGTTTCGTGTCATTATTGACATCACAGTCATTCCTAAAAAGAGTTGCTTTATTTCTTTTCTTTTTACACTCTTTGCACGAAAATCTTTGATATTCCAATATTCCGTTACTAATAATTACAGGCTGTATTATTGCTTTGGTGGTTAATTTTCAAGCTGTGGTAAAAAATGATCCACGTGGGTATTTAATTGAAAAGATGCCATTTACAAGATAAGACAAAAAGTTGCTGACTCAGGCGGGAGTTAAAAGGATTGAATTTCAAACGACGGTAAAAAGGGAACGCGTGTGAATTTGGAACGTCCACACTTTTACTGACATCATGGACGCGTGTGCGAATTTCAAGCGCCACTTCTCTGGCACTTAAAGGCGTGTGAGGATTTGAACCGGTTTATTCTGAAACGACGCTTGTTGGGCGGCGTGATCCTAGGAATCTGACACTCTCTCTCCTACGTGATCATCGCCTGCCTTAACTGTCACGCATAGAAGATTTGAAACGATTTTTCTCTCTCCTTTCCCCCCACTATAAAAGGCAGTCTCTACTCTCATTTACCTCTTTACTACATCCGGAATTTCCAAGAGAGCAAACACTCCTAAAAGCTTCATTGTTCATCTTCTTCTTCTACTTTCAACAATGGCAGAATCATCCTCAGTCCATGCTACCTCACACATCCTTCCCATCCGTCCACAACAATGCTTGGTGATCGACCTCACTCCTTCGTTCTATGATTCTTATATGACGCCGATCATCGAGTGCTTGAAGTACTCTCAGATCGCTCCTGCACTCACTAGGGTTGAATCTGTGCCCATGGAGATTATTTCGTAGGTGTATGCGACCGCTCATTATGACAAAGCAGTCGAGCGGGTGTTCTTCGAGGTTGCTGATCACAAGACCTCCATTTCTCGCCAACGATTTGGTACACTGCTAGGGTTGGCTGCTGATCCTTCACGAGTTCATCCGGAGTCGATTCCGATTGGGCATCTCTACAACATGTTTTACAACATGGGGTACACGGAGGCGCTCCCCTCCGTCGCAAAGTTCAAGAAATCCTGCTTGTCGCCATAATGGAACGGCATGTTTACAGTCCTCTTCAAGGGCTTATCTGAACGGAGCTCAGGATCCGATGGTTCAAGTCGACTGTTCTTGTCGATCATGTATGCTGTTTACAACGGAGTCAATCTAGACTTTGGGTTGGTCATCTGGCAACAGCTCATCCAGAGCCTTTCTTCCTCTTCACGACACTCTGAGGTGTCGTATGCCCGGTTCTGGACAATTATCACAAAATGTGCGATGGACAAATTCGACATTCCCACTGCTGCAGGTGCATCGATGTCTTCGATCGGTACTTTTCATACCACGAAGATCATCGTCTCTGATGCATCCAAGTTCTCGTTTATTGGCTCTATTCCGGAGACAATGTACGGCGATGTTCCGTCCGACAGCAGGATCATCCGGACGATAAAGGAATTCAAGGCGTCTGGTCCTAGGGTTCTAACACAGGAAATGCTCAAGTCAATCCATGACGCTGACAAACCTGTCAACAGGGGAAAAAAGGCGGAAAAAGGGAAGCAAGTGACCAAGGCTCCTAAAGGTCCTTCTCCCAAGAAGAGGAAACAAACCAAACCGGCACAGTCCCCGCAACCGAAGAGAAGGAAGACTCAACCGAAGCGAAAGCTTGTAATCGCTTCCTCTTCGAGTGACTCAGAAAACGAGAGTTCGGGTTCGGACGGCTCTCAAAGAGGCGACACCCCTCCCAGAGGCAACACCCCACCCCGATCACCTACCCCAGACATGGAAATTCATGTCTCACCAGTTCCTTCACTTCCTCCAACCATCCCTACTTCCATTCCCACCATAAACCCCTCCACCACCCTACCAAAAACCTCTTTCCCTATACCACCACCCATTTTCACAGATACCACTACCACAACTGCAAAGGTTACAACCAACGTATCTGATACGGGGGTTCATACCAGTGCAACCGAAACACCACCTGTAACCGAACCACCTTAAACCGAAACCCAGCATACAACCGAACCTACCCATACTCAACCACCACCCGAAACCCCCCCCCCCCCCCCCCCCACAAACACTCAACCTGAACCTACCCAAACCACAACACCCCCAGTTTCACCACCTCCACCATCTCCAGATCATGCCTCTGATGGAGATAACCCATTTCTTGGTGGTGACAACATGACCTTCGATTCGGTCTACTTTAGTCCGTTTCAGGTTCTTAGTGACGATGAGGACGATGCTCCAGTGACAAAGAAGCATCTCAAGGAGCTAAACGAGAAGGTTGACTTACTTCTTGCGTCATCCACCACCTCTCAGTCCTCTCTCTCTGAAGTCGCTCTTCAGAAGATTATTGACGCCTTCTCCAGGGCTCAGCATGATTCTGTTGCTTCAGCCACAGCCGCTATAGACGCCTCCACAAAACCCTGTGCGGCTGCGACCGCAAAAGTCGATAAACTATTCTCAGATGCCTCTTCCCTGTTGAAGTCCCTACAGGAGAGTGCTGATGCCACCAAGACAACTTTGGAACCAATCGTTCAGCAATTGGCCAAGTTCGTCTCAACGGAGTTACAGTCATTCGCTACATTACGCCAATCCATCAGCGATGACAACTCGGCCCTTCGTGCCTCCATTGACGAGCGCCTCGCTAAGCTTCAAGAGGATCTCGCAGCTGAAAATTCGTTAATGGACGTTTTAGCGAGCAAAACCACCGCCCTTAAGGTCAAGAGCACTCAGATTTCAAACTATCAGCAACAGCTTGAAGCTCTTCGATCCGAACGGGAGGTTATAAAAACTTGTGTTTCGGATGTACATGCTGCCCTATCTAACATCCTGGAAGCACACGATCCCATTCTCAATCACTCGGTGAGGCGAACCCTTGCTGAGAAACTTACTCCCGCCATGGACCTTCTTAGCAAAATCGAAGGCTTACCCAGTTTCGTGTCCAATCCGAAACAAGGGGGAGAAGGGAAGAAGTCCGGATCGAATCCACCTCCTTCCTCAACAGCTGCTTACACAACCGAACCACCTCCGACTGGTTAAGCTTCGGGTTCGGGTGTGAAGGACAAAGGAAAGAACATAGCTGAGGAAGAAGATGAAGATGACAAGGAAACCATTGCTGACTTGCTTAAACGCAAAAACAGTCGCAATGTGGAAGACGCCAATATTCGTGTGGCGTGAGAGGCTGAAGAAGCCGAACGCAAGCAGAAGGAAGCCCACAATCTCCTCGAGAGCAGGAAGACTCTTTTCCCTGCCTGGACTCAGGAGAGAATGATCAAGGAGGCCATAGACACTCCTAGCATCCTATGGCTCGAACCGGTGATATCGTTCGACTGAAATAACTCTGTTGATTCGCAGTTCGATATGCCGTTGACTCGAAAGGCGTTTATCTTCCACGCCTTCTCCAATATTTATGAAGTCCCTCATCCGAACGCTGAGGTCGATAGGGAGCTTATCGAGTTCTATCTGAAAGCTGCTCAACCACAATATCAGACATGGAGCGCTCAGAAGATCGTGAACGTTCGGGTCTTAAAGCCTTATACCGAAGGGAGATTCATCAACGTTCGGTTCAGGGTGATAAGAGGATCTGCTAGAACCGAACATCTTATATCTTTGGCAGACTTACCGAACTTAAACCCTCATGATTGGATTGTTTTGCACAACATCCTTTTGACGAACGAAGCAGAATATGGTCCTATTATAGACCATCTCAAGAGGATGATTGTTTGTTACATCATGGAGGTTGCCCTTATGGATCAGGAGATTGCCACAGTCTTCAAGAAGAAACCAAAGATAGCTCCTGTGGGATCGACCAGTGATCTCAATCAAATGAAGATGGGCAAGATCGATCCGAGACGTAATTCGGTCATGTTCACTAGAGCAGAAGGACAGAAATGTCTCTTTGCTTTGGCGGATAAACATCTTTACACCAATACTTGCCTTGAGCATGTTTTGTCGATCATCCGAAGGTGTAAGGAGAATGCAGCAGACGATGTCAAGTACTTCAACGACATGATCCAATGGTACATTAGATTCAGGCAAACGATACTTGCTCTGATATCTCGTCTGTTTGAGACCGTGAAGAAGAAGGTACCTGGTGCTGCTGCTGGCCCTAGTAAAAAGTGAAGATCTCGCTCCAATTGACACAAAGGGGGAGATTGTTGAGTTGAAGACTCGTTTGAAGATTGCGTGATTGGGCTCGGCTGATAGTCCATTTATTTTGTACTCCGGTATTGGGCCTGTCCAACCGTGAGTTTGCTAGGTTTATTATATAAAGATGTGCTTGCATGCATATTAGGTGAACAATTCAGAAGTAACGACTACGATAGCATTGCAGATTTATTTTATCGTTCTTGTAAACCTCCAACCCTCTACAGTTGATGTTCTTGATCGAGCTCTTCTGAGGGTTTTGTTTATAATCATTCGACTCGTTTGATTCATCGTTGAGTTGTTCTTTATTTTGCATTCGTTCTTACTGTTTAAATATTTATTCACCTGTTTAAGATCTAATCGATCTTCAAGATTAAGTTTTAATCTCATCATCTTGTTCCAGTTTTTGAATCTCGCCCAACGGGCAATATTCCTCCCGCATTAACTCCTTTAGGTTTTCCCAACCTATGGATTTTGCCACTGACAGGGTCAGTGAATTAACATGGCTGTTCCACCATGTTAGGGCCTTGCCATCGAAGGTGCAGGCATCAAACTTCACTTTGCTTCCTTCTGGGCATAAACAGATTTCGAAAACCAACTCTGTTTTCTCGAACCATTGCATGAGGGCAATGACTCCTTCAGTCCCTTTAAAGGACAAAGGTTGGCATCTGGTGAAGTCTTTGTAGGAGCATTCTCCCTGGCGCACAGGGACTTCACCTTGTGTAGAATTGGTAGGTGCTTCGCCTCCACCTGTACTGGGGGAATGATATTGTGCCATGGCTATTGCCACAGCCGCGGCCACTACAGCATTCAGAGTTGCTGCATTGATTTGTGGAGAAGGTATTGGAGTTATTGGAGTGGCGTGTCTGGGTGATCTGCGAGGAGGCATCTTTGCTAAAAGAAAACAAAGATGAGACGGAATAAGTCTATAGCAACGGACACAAGCCGAAAGCTGAAAAGACAAGGTTATCCTAGTTCTGGATATATCGGGTCCTGACTTCCACAGGGTTCTAGGAACAATTCATAAATGAGTCTATACCTAATAAACACTATGAATTTGAAATAACTATCATTGACTGAATATATGTTTCCTGAATAACTGTTACCAGTTGCATGTATGAAAATAATTCTAACACATGGAAAATGAGCAGTGTTTCCACTCGCTCGATAATAACCTAATTAATATTTATTAGTGTGACGCGTAAGACGTTTTGGTTACTTCAGCTGATCTTTCCTTGAAAACTTCTCATGGACTTGTCCTTGTTCCTCCTGGACTCTTCTGTTGTCTACTCTGAGGAAGTGGTTACGTTTATCTGGGCTTGTCGTGCGAGAATGAAAGTGACTAAAGAACCTATGAGCTTTAAGGTAACTTTATGGGGTGATCCTTACGGAATCTTCCTATAATTATACTAGGTATACCAGTTGGTATTGTATATAATTGAAGATCAAATAGACCTTCGAACAATTGATCCCACCTCAACACTACTTCCTTAAAAGGAATGGATAGCGAAGCGTCGGTCACATATTCTATGTCTATAAGATCTTGATTATATATAAAACTTTATGAATATACCCTATAAGATTATAGACCTATCCGTAAGGGTCTTTTAAATTATCACATAAGTTATGTATCTGGACAAAAATACTCCTATAGTATTCTAACATAATGTACTTGGTATGATCTAAAATCGTTATCGCGTTATAGTATCATAGAATACTCCCATAGTACTCTAATTCTAACTGTACTTGTTCTGACGTTCTCTTGACTGGTGATAAGGTAAGTTTTAACCCTATTGCCACACCACATCATTCCCAAACACATGTTGGTCACATCTCGAATGAATATAGTTGATCAGACTATATTGACCCTAGCTATGATTACATAACCGTTCGGGTTGACGACAGTGCCCAACCTTGAAATACTTTTAGTTCTGTTCTCCTCGTGATCCTAGTTCTATTATGTACATGTATGAGCAAGTAGGTATATTTTTATAACTTGTAGTCATATTCTAAAATATATCATTATCCAGAGCACTTAAGCCCCATTGTATTTATAGTTGTATATCTTTTATCGGTTGATATACTTAGTTCACTATAAAACTGGCTCTGATACCAATCTGTCACACCCCAAAACCGGAACGGCGGAAACGTTCAGGGGTGGAGGACGTCATGTCAAGTATCACGAGATATGTATATGGTAAGCAAGTAATAAACAACCATTTCATTTCAAAAGAAAGTGTTTACAAAGGGTGTTCACAAAACATAGAATTCAAACACAAATAACAAAATAAGACTTGAAGCTGAAATGCTTCATCTTCTAAATCCCCAACACGAGCACCTGTCTAATAGTCTCCTGAGAATACAAGTTATTTGAAAGAGTTGATCATCAATTAACCTGGTGAGTTCATAAGATTTTAGTGATGTGAGTAAGCTGTAAAATGTTGTTTGAAAATGTATATGTAAAAGTGATGTAAGCTGTGAGTTCTGTTTTGCAAAGTTCGCTTGTTCCTCTAGAAAATCCTATATTTCCTACTTTAATGGAAGTTAAGTAAAATGACACTACAAGCCTTTCTATGCGTACTAAGTGGGTACAAGTTATATATACTTAGAGTAAACAAACAATCGATTGTGCGCATCTGCCCTAAACTCACAACCCAACGGGGAACAGTAAGTAAGGCGGATAGCACACTTTCCATTGGTTGTTAGATCGTTGTCATATATAACCATGGTGTATTCACTTGTTACTCATGGATTTATTTGTAATGGTTCCTTTATATCAAATGGAGAGTTCTTTTAAGAAAACCTATATTTCTTATAGTAAAATAATGACTACGGTGATTACTTTTATAATAGCTTCGTCTATACTGCTATATATATATATAATCTGATATCGGGTAGATAGTTAATTGGGGGAATCTGCCCTAAGCCCACAATCCAACGAGAACAAGACGTCGGGGGAAAACACACATTTAACTATCTATCGGATATTAGTTCTATATATAAACATGGTGTATAAACTAAGGTATTATAGAGTTAACTCACTTAAAGTCTTTTAAAACTGTACTGCTTAATAAAATGGATTAAGCCCTTTCTGGGAAATCTTTAGTTTTGTCTATCAAAAACACTGACTTTGATAAGAAGTTATGTACTAGAAAAACTGTGTTTTGACTCTGTGTCCTATAACCTGATCCATACATGGTACCCTTATGATGACTTAATGTATACTAAGCATAATTATATATATATATATATATATATATATATATATATATATATATATATATATATATATATATATATATATATATATATATATATATATATATATATTCGGGTAGATAATAGATTAGGGGAACTTGGTTCAAGACCACATCAAAAGATAACTGGAAATGAAGCGAAGTCACACATCTTATTAGCTGTCGGAATCTATTGGCATATACGTAGTCTATAGTGTATACATTAAGGAATCATAAAGCTAGCATCATGGTCCTAACTTTTAAAAGTAGCCTTCTACCAAGACTCGATTGTTTGAAAGCAGTCTTCTACCAAGACTCTACTGTTATGAAAGCAGTCTTCTACCAAGACTCTACTGTTATGAAAGCAGTCTTCTACCAAGACTCTAATGTTATGAAAGCAGTCTTCTACCAAGACTCTACTGTTCCTTTGTCAACCAAAAAGTACATTCTCCCTAGTTTATAACCTATCTCGATTAGATAATAGATCAACCTTCAAGTGTTACCGACACTTTTATGAAAGTAATGGGAGAAATGAGTACCCTGATGTCGTTTATAATGACATACGGAGGTACTAACAACCTAAAAACATATGTGCTTTATTAAGGTCATAATGTGATAAGAAATTCCCATACTAAACGTTCTCCCTACGAGAGATTCTGGGAATCAAGGTTGACTATCTCAACGAGTTGCTAGGCCACGTTATCCACATTAAAGATAGATCCTGTCTGCGTGTTATCATGCTATAGCAAATTTACTTGTTTGTTATGTTCTGTTCTGTTCTGCTCTGTTCTGTGTGTACTGTGTGTGCTTCATTGTACTAGAATTAATGAATGACATTCTCTTAAACTATACCTATAATAGCTTACTAATGCTCTAACTGGACTGTTACTGAAAAGACTCATTTATCTAACAAGTTATGCTTATACTTTAAAAATGGAGTTTTGTATAACTATAAAGTAACATAACCTTTAAAAGAGTTTTGAAATGTTTTAACAACTTATAAATAACATAAGTAACATTTTGAAAGATGTTTATAACAAACATTTACACAATTATCATTGTGTTCAACTTGGAATATTCCCACCCTTAAAACAATTAAAATAGTTAAAAGATTCATTACGGGGTATGAACTCACCTGATGTGGGTGGTTCAAACAGGTATGCATGTAAGGATGAGAAGTTCCATGAATGAAGTCCCGAGACACAATTAGTCCTAAATGACATATAAGGATACATATTGACATAAATACAGTGTTTACAACAACTATATGAAAGGAAACACCTTCCGGGACTAGGACACACCTTCACCAAGTGCCGGAATCACATGTGATTCAACACAGGAAGGTATAAAGGCACTTATATGAGTTTACTACCATGAGTTCACGGACCAAGGGAGTTTACGGCCGTAAACTCATGGTTACTCACGGGTTAGTGCTAGTTTGAAGTCTAGGGGGTGAAGCTTTAAAACAACACTAGATAGAAGTACTTACTTTCTGGAACAAAAGTCCGAAGATCCTTAAGAGAGAATTCGGCTTTTCTCTAGTTGGAAATGTAACTAATGAATAATTTGGTTCAGAATCCTATATATAGTCCTTGGATTTTTGGCAGAAAATATTTTATTCCCGGAATGAACTCTAATATCATAGAGTTTTGGAATAACAGAGTTGCACAAAAGCCAAGTGCAACCTCTCTCCTGATATCTTCTTAAGTGTAAATCCTGAACTGCTCAAACTTGTCCCAAAAGTTTGAAAGTTAGCAGCAACATGCTTGGCTTCTATTGAAGTGGATGGTTTCACTGAACGTAAATTTTTGGGTTGTCACACACCGTGAGGTTGTGGCTATCATCTCCGACCCCGGCCTGTCGCCACAAGGGTGGTTGAGCGTATGTGTGTGTTATATTGCACGTGTGTTTCATTTGGTTATTACATTGTACAACGTATTGTTTTGGCTGGATTACAACCCGTCACCACCACCGTAGGTGGTGGCTGCTACCTCACGCCATCATTTTGCCGCCACCAAGCACCACCTTGGGTGGCTGTGTGCATTTGTGTGTGGTTGTTATTTTGGATGCTTGGACATATTAAGTCGAAAATCATAACCACCACCACAAGGTGGTGCCGCCACCGTAGGCCGTCGTTGACCACTACTATCCAAGGTGGTAGTGGGTGATGTCCGACTTAATTAACATTAATTAATCGAACCATTTGTCTAATTGGCACGTGATTGGGTTGGAAACCCTAATTAGGGTTTAGAAAACCCTAATTTTGGATATGTTAGTATCAAAGTGTCGGGACCCGCATTTTGGACCATTGGAATTGAATTATAATTTATGCCCGACCACACCATATGATAGACCTAGTAGAATGATGGACTTAATAGATTAAGTCCTTAATTGGTTAAGTGTTTTTTTTTAATTAACCCTGATCGTCATTTTATGTGAAAACCCTAATTGTGTTGGGATTTAAGTTGGGCTTAGATGTTTGGATTCTTGATGGGCCACCTAATAACAACTATATGGACTAGGAAAATGGATGGGCTTTAGGGTAAGGCCCATGTGAGGGGCTTGGGCCCAATTTGAAAAACCGGGCCACATTTTGGGCTTTGGTTTTTTGTTTGACTTTTGGGCCTTTGGAGTGTGAGTTTTGGCCTTGGGCTTGAATCAAGCTAGGTTATAGGTAAAGTAGTCTTTTTACCCAAGCATGGCCTTATGGTTAGGTATTGGAACCCAATTATTAATTGGGTGTTGTTTTGATGTTGACAGTTCGGGAATGTCATCCAGCAGTTAGAGTTTTATATGCGGGACTTCAGCAGTGTGAGGTGAGTTACCTTCCTGGTAGTAGTGGGTCTAAGGCACCAAGGCCGGCCCAATAGTAGTTGTTTGTAGTTAGATGATTGTCTTTATGATAATTATCTGGTATGCCACTATTTGTTATGATTATGTGCCAGTATGCTATGTTATTATGTGATAGTGGTAGGGGTGAAATAGACCGCGGAGCTGGTTGGAATAAAATGAAGGGTAGTGGTAGGAGGGTGAAATAGGCCTCGTAACCAGTTGAAATAAACCGGAGGGTAGGTCGGGCACCCAGATATGCCTGACAATATGTTTATGATATGATATTATGTGGTAGTGGTAGGGAGTGAAATAAACCCTGTAACTGGTTGAAATAAACTGGAGGGTAGGTCAGGCACCCAAATATGCCTGACATGGGTAGGTCGGGCACCCAGGTATGCCTGACATGGGTAGGTCGGACACCCCGATATGTATGAAATGGGTAGGTTGAGCACCCATGTATGCTCAGCAGGGTATGCCGGACACCCATATATGCCTGACAATATGTTTATTGTATGGTATGTTGTATGATGGGGGAACTCACTAAGCTTTGTGCTTACGATTTTTAGTTTGGTTCAGGTACTTCTTCTTAAAAAGGAAAGGAGCTGACATGATCATAGTGCATCACACTATGATTTCCACATTATGAGATCTTTGGGAGTTGTACTATGATATATCTTTTCTATGACATGTTTTGGGTCATTTGAAATACTAGTTTTTGATTATGAAATGAGTTGACACTATTGATGTTTCATACGAATGGTTTTTATAATTACTTAATTAAAAATGAAATTTTTTGCTCTAAATTTTGGGATGTTACAAGTTGGTATCAGAGCCTTGGTTTGAGGGATTCGGACACACTCTCGGGTGTGTATGGACTCTAATCGAGGGTTTGATAGATTTTTACAAGAAAAAATGTTTTTTCAAAAAATTAAAATGAATGGTTTTTAATAAGTAAAGGAGTGTGATACGTGCAATCGGCCGAGCTCAAGTAAGTTTTCCCCAAGATACCCATATGTGTTATAGTATGATACGAATTGTGAATATGTGAACTGCATGCTAGATTAGGGCTAAGGATCTAGGAAGGATGCCTTGTACGCCTACTGTATGAGCTTATAGACCTGCATGCTAGTACTGATCAGTCAGTGATAGGATGACATGTTTAGGTTATGCCTGATTGTTTGAGCTCTTGGAATTTCTTGTTAGTATGGTTCAGATAGTTGAATAAAATGGCTTGATTGGACTATGCTGGTTAGTTTTTCCGTTGTCTGAATGGTGCTTGTTTTGTGCTTTGTGGGACTCTTAGCAATATGAGTTAGCTACTAAGTGAATATGCTAGGTCACATGTGGCACAGGCTGGATAGTATTAGAGTGATGGACTCAGCCATGTTGCGTAGCTCTCGTCTGAGTCCAACCGTTCTAGGATTGAGTCTTTTACTCGAAGGATTATCTAATCTCTGTTACATGTGACTATATTCATGAGGTAGCTAGTTGACATTAATAGGAATCCTTCAGCAGCTAAGGAATGGGTGATTTTGGGAACCTAGGAAAGCCTATGGAATGCTTTAGTGGATTTGGTTACGCTGTTAGCTAGAATTTAGAGTATCAGTGTGAGAGGGTGACTTGGAGGATTTGGGATGATTCTTGAGGAAAGTATGGATAAGTGTGGAAGGTAGTATTGGGACCGTACTATTGAAAGCACATGATCCATACTCGAATCGGGGAGAGTCTTGGAAAATATAAGAAAACTGAGGGATGAGGATTCTTGGATATATCTGAATCTCTTGCATGTCATTTCGGTATGGTGTTGAGCACTCAGGAATGGGATCCAGATTCTTGTTCCGGCTCAGGAGCAGGACCTGGGCCAATCGATGCGCGATAGCGAGATTTCATCTCATCGGAGATTACTCGCAGAGTTTCGGTTTGGACCTTGGTGGTTTTTGGTTTATCCAAGGAAGGGATTTTGGAGCTTTTGGATGGTCATCTCGAAGACTTTAGGCCGAAGTTGTATTAGGGAAATTGGGAACTCGTCTGGAGTCCGAAACTTGTGAATCTCCAGAATCCTTCAGGAAGGAGGATCCCATTGTTAGTTCCTGTCATTGAGATCGGAATGGGGTGTTGCACCATGTCCTCAGGATGGCCGAGGTAACTCAGGAGGAGGTGGTCAGGATTCCTTCAAATGTTTGTGGGTATGTTATCTTCTGCCACTTCAATGTAGATATCGGAAAATTATACCACTGGGGAATTTTGATTAAGTTTGAACAAGTTAGATCTCGAGTCGGTTATCTGCAATTGTCTGGCTTATCAAGGATTGTTATATGCCATTCTACATGCCGAGAAGTCCTTTGATGAACCTACAGATGAATGTATCTTGTAGAGTGAGTTCCACGTGTACCATTATTGTTCCAGGTCCTTGTCGGGATTTGTTTAGGAGTATTACTTAGAGGATATTTGGTCAGGGTTAGCGTGATAGCTCTCTGGTGAATTCAGGGGTTTTGTGGTTCTACCAACTATTTGGGTATAATCGACAGTTGCCTATGGATGAACTTTGGAGTTCAAGGCACCACCGTTGCATGGAAAGAATGGTAGCATGAAGATGATGGTGTTAGTTGTGTGAGTTGTTTCATCATTGCAAGCGCTAAGGGAAATGGCTCATTGCTGAGGTATTGGTTGGAACATCTGTCTTTTGGTCTTCAAGATTTGAGTGTGGTATCATTCCAAGCATCAGGGGCTATCGGTTTCGCTGGGATTCAGGAAATGTTCATGTAGTCTTTAGAAGTTGTGTTGTCTTTTGGGGATTGGCTAGTGATGGAGCCCTAGTTGGTAAGCGTTGGTTGTCATCAAATCGATCATTGGAAAGTGAGAAGGATTAGGAATTCTTCAATTATCGTATGTTGTGAGAATTTAGTCGAGTCAAAGTGGGGTAGAATCGTTCAGGAGCAGGAGCGGTTTTAAAGCTTGGATGAGTTTGGCATCCCCGTCGGAAAGGAAGGAGACCCAAGTGGTTGTTTGGTTTGAGGTTTGTGTGAGTTGGGAGTTCGATAAAACTCCCCAGCCTGTGAATCGCGTCTTCTTGGTGCTTGATAGCAGAATTTGGGGAATCAGGTTGGAGTTCCGGTCATGAATTGAGTTTAATTTGGTTGTTCGATCGAGTGCGTGCTCGACTCTGTGTGCGATTCGAATTGATAGATTAGGGGTAAGACATTGAGCTACAGTTGTGTTAGGGAGAAAGTGTTGTAAGACTGCGGGGCTAGCCGTAGAGTTCACTAGTAGTCAGATAGTGTGGGAAGTGTTGTAAGACTGTGGAGTAGTCGTAGCATTCACAAACGGTCAGATAATATGGAAAGTGTTGTAAGACTGCGGGGGTAGCCGTAGCATTCACAAGCAGTCAGATAGTGTGGAAAGTGTTGTAAGACTACGGGGTAGTCGTATCATTCACAAGCGGTCAGATAGTATTGACAGTGTTGTAAGACTTTAGGGGTAGCCGTCGGATTCACAAGCGGTCAAATAGTGTGGAAAGTGTTGTATGACTGTGGGGAGCCGCAACATTTACAAGCATCCAGATAGTGTGGAAAGTGCAGAAAGATTGCAGGGTAGTAGTGGCATTCCCGGATTCGTTCAGACGACTTAGGCTAGGGTGGGCCAGTTCGCAAGGTTGTTAGTAAGTCACAACATAATTGGTATCAGAAAATGGTAGGCCGAAGGAGACCGAACATGATGTACGACTACATCTATTCTGGTAGCATTCACTTTTTTGCATATTTAGTGGCGACATGTTGTCGGGCTATCATGATCGTATGGATCGAAGGAATAATGGAGCTATGAGTGACAATATGGCTAGGGCAGTTTTCTATCGCCGAAGTTCTCTTTGGAAATCGCATGGAGTGACTGTGAAGTTGCTCTTTGCCTCAACAACCGGGTAGGAATCTGGTATTCCGGATAACGTCAGTGATTTGGGATTTTACGTAGAGTAGCTTATGGACAGGAAGAAGCTAATTCACTTGTAGTTGGATTGAATAATCTCAGAGTAATTATTTTGACCCTGTCATGCAGCTCTCGTTTGAGTCTAACCATTGCAGGGACGAGTCTCCTACTCAAAGGATTATATGAGCCTTTTGTCAAGTATAAGTGTTCTACATGGGATGATTGGTCAGTGACTCTATTTCTAATAAGAATCTTGAATATCAGAAGTTAACTGGTTATCCGGGAAATAAGGGAGCCAAATTCAGCTATAATGATTCAATATGGGCAGTCTGTTAGGGAGTTAGACCCTCCCGAGACTTTAGGTTTCAGACTGAATAAATATGATTATGTCATAAGGAATTTGTTCATATTCAGGTCGTAGAGCCCTACGAGGGTTGGTTTCGGTTGCCTTGGGAAGGCTGCAATATGCTAAAGGTTGTCACCGAGTTGCTCAAGTTATTTGGCGTGTTAGGAATGGTAAGGAATGATTTCGAGGATGAAATCTAATTTAAGTGGGGGAGAATTGTAACTTTCCATTGAAATAAAATAAATAAATAAATAAATAAGAAGTCCTAGACCCCGAGATGTAGTATTATATCATTTTCTTATGATTGTAGCCCTAAATTCGTAGTAATTCAGCAAGGCATTGGTTTTGGGAGTTAAATGTCGTAATTTTTAGAATATAGGGGGTTAAATGTAATTTAGTAGTGATTTTGTGAAGATTTCTGAAGGTTGGGGGTGTTTGGTAATTATTGGACTTAAAAAGAAAGAATTTTGGAATGTTGAGGGCTGAATGGTAACTTATGGGCTTGTGTCATTATGTGTGGAAGGGACTAGTTGTGTCAATTTTCTTATGAAGTTTGGGAGCATGGAGACGGGATTAAACCCGATACCCTCCCTACCTGTTTGAAGGATACGTCTTAAGGAAACCCTAAGCCTACTTCAACTCTCTCTAGCCGCTACTCTCTGGCCGGCGCCGACACTCCCACTGTTGAGGTCAAAAACCACCAGTCCAATGCCACCGCCGTAGCTCCTACCGCCTATTAAGACAAGAACTGTTGTGGCTGCTGTTGTGGGGTTGCGTAACCTCCCTTCTCCAACTTGTCGTCTGTCACGCCACCCGGAATCGCCGACTGTTAGCCGTGGTCGCCGGTACTGCTGTCAACGAAGGCGAAGGACGCCATATATGTGTGCAGTCAAATGATCATGGCTGGGACCGACTTTGTCCATTCCGATACGACACAAGTGCTTCCCTTCTCACCCTCTTCGTTTTACCGTAGGTTATTCATATGCTCCAGCGTCGTCCGCCACCACTACAACGGTTGTTCCACCCGCTGCCGTCGCCGTACGCCACCATGTGGGTGGCTATGTTCAGATTCCAAGCTAAGGTGTGTGTGTGTGTGTTTGCTACTAGTTTGCATGTTGTACATGTGTTTGTGTGTCAGATTTCACGAGAAAAGCCACCACTATCACCGGGAGGTGGTAGCTATCACCTCCTACCACCGTCTGCCACCACAAAGGTGGCTGGGCGTGTGTGTGTGTGTTATATTGCGTGTCTGTTTCTTTTGGTTATTATGTTGTATAATGTATTTTTTTGGCTGGATTACTCAAGGAAACAACCCGTCCCCACCACTGTGTGGTGGTAGCTGCCACCTCACGCCACCATTCTACCGCCACCATGGGTGGCTGTGTGCATTTGTGTGTGGTTGTTAGTTGTGATGCTTGGACATATTTAGCCTAAAATCATAACCACCACCACAAGGTGGTGGCCACCGCCGTGAGCCGCCATTGACTACCACTACCCGAGGTGGTAATGGGTGGTGCCGGACTTTATTCACATTAATTAACCTAAGAATTTAACCATTTGTCCAATTGGCACGCGATTGGGTTAGAAATAGACCCCATAGTCCGTTGGAATAAACCGATGGGTAGGTCGAGCACCCAGATATTCCTCACAATATGATTATGTTATGTGATTATGTGATAGTGGTAGGAGGGTGAAATAGGCCTCGTAACTGGTTGAAATAAACAAAAGGGTAGGTCGGGCACCCAGATATGCCTGACAATATGTTTATGATATGATATTATGTGGTAGTGGGAGGGGTGAAATAAACCTCGTAATCGGTTGAAATAAACCGGAGAGTAGGCCGGGCACCCATATATGTTTGACATGGGTAGGTTGGGCACCTAGGTATGCCTTACAGGGGTAGGTCGGACACCCCTGTATGTCTGAGATGGGTAGGTTGAGCACCTTGGTATGCTCAATAGGGTAGGTCGAGCACCCAGATATTCCTGACAGTATGTTTTGTTGTATGGTATGTGGTATGATGGGGGAACTCACTAAGCTTCGTGATTACGGTTTTTAGTTTGGTTTCAGGTACTTCTTCTTCAAAAGGAAAGGAGCCGGCATGATCGCAACACATCACACTGTGATTTTCGCATTATGAGATCTTTGGGAGTTGTACTCTGATATTACTTTTCTATGACATGTTTTGGGTTATTTGAAATACTAGTTTTTGATTATGAAATGAGTTGACACTATTGATGTTTCATACTAATGGTATTTATAATTACTTAATTGAAAATGAAATTTTTTGCTCTAAATTTTGGGATGTTACATCGGAATGTAGGAAGAAGATGTATCAGCCCATATTTGAGTTCGAAGTTCTGGGCTTTTGAAATGTGATGCAGAGGGGATGCTGATTGACTTCTTGAGTTCCCACTCTTTAAGAGTCTTTTTTGCTTCGTCTCCACTCATGGTTGATTCTTTACATTTGGTTTCTAAACAGTCTGTGGTTTCATATTTAACTGAGGAGGGTGGGGAGTAAGTTTTAAAAGGATTGTTTGAAGGTGAAGATAGGTGTACTTTCAGAAAAGACAAAATAGTTAGCTCTAGTTCGTTCCATAAGGGAGTGCCTTGTGGTGTGGTGATTTCAATTGGTAGGGAGGATAATGGTGAACCAAAGAAACTAGTTAATTGTTTTTTCTTTGCTTCTTCTTTCTTTAGTTTCCTTGTAATTCTTTCAATTTATGGATTAAAAGCTATAGGTGTACCTGAATGAAAATCTTGGCATAAAACTATTAGAAACATTGTGTCCCCGGTAACAGCGCCAATTTGTTCGCATGCTATTGCGCTCGTATTAAGCAAATATATTTTTCACTGCTAGTTGCACTAATAATATAACATAGGAAAGCAAGGTCGAACCTCAAGGACACAACCTAATGGTCAATGCCTTTTTGCATCAGGCACATTCTAGTCAAGAAACATAAAATATGAAACGGGGGGTTTTTTTTTTAAATTAAACTAAAAACTAAAATTTTCAGTGAAAATAAACTAAACAAAAATCAATAATAGAAATGATTTCAGTTCTGCTGCGACTTTCCTAGTCATGCAATAAGCTTAGATCTGGTTATTTTGAATGTGTTCTATTAACAAGCTCTAGTATAATCTCGTTTACCTAAATTAGTTAATCAAAACAAGCTCTTTGAGTCAACCCTAACTTCTTACAATTCATTTAAACAAGCTCTTAATTAAATGAGAAAAGTTGCATTAAGATCTATGTAAAATTCCCAACAATACCCAATACTTCTCACAAGTTTGGAAGCGTAAAGATATGATTATTAAAGTTTATATCTTAGTTAAATTCCAAACATGGAACCAATCTGATACATGTTACTTTTTATCAATTGACAAGAACAAATATGTGACAACCCGGAATTTCTAGTGTAACATACCGGAAATTCAGATGCATAGTTGAAGGGCTAAAGTGTAAATTAAGGCGGGGACTCGACGAGTAGGTCTTCCGACTAGCCGAGTTGGAGCGAGATTGGTCGCGAGATTAAGTGGCCAACTCGCCGAGTCGGTAGCTGGGACTCGACGAGTTGGTGCTGAAGAGACAAAACCCTAATCCCGGGGGTTGTGCCTTATATAAAGAACATAACACCTCTTCCCCAACCTCTTTGCCTTCCCTTTGAGTTCCAGAAACCCTAGATTCATGTGAGCTTTCCTTTGTGAGAGATTAGAATCTTGGAGGAGGGAATCTTGGAGGGAAATTGAAGAGCAAGAAGATTGGAGCAAGGGGCTTTGCAGAGATTTAGCTTACTCTTCAGTTGGAGATTTCATTTGAGGTAATAATATGTTGTTTGAGCTTTTGTGCATCTATATTTATCATTTGTGGGGTTCTTGGGGCATAGTTAAGGTCTATCTTGAGTATGGAGTAAGATCTGAGGATGCTACCTCAGATCTAGGATTGTAATGATCCAGGAAGCCACAAATTTTATGCCTAAGAGTGGTTGGTGAAGCCTCTTTGTCTCAAAGCCTAACCCTAGAGTGTTTTAGGCTTGGATCTCCATGGATTCACGTAAAGTTTGCCACTTTACGTGAGGGAAAGACTGTAGAGGAGTGGATCTATGGTTTGGAGCCCCTGCATGGCTTGGAAAGCCTCTATATGGAATGAAAACTTAAGAGACTCGGCGAGTTCCATGGGTGAACTCGGCGAGTTGGATAAATATAGGCAGAAACTCTACGAGTGGGAAGAACAACTCGACTAGTCCGTTGAAGATTGCCTTGGACTCGGCGAGTATGTCCTTGGACTTAGTGAGTCTGGTCATGGAACCCCAACCTCTTCTGGTTAAGTCGCGAATCAGTGAGTCGAGGGATGACTCAGTGTGTTGAACAGGAAATGACTCGAGGATCCTTGAACTCAGCGAGTCTTGGGGCGACTCAGCGATTTGAGTCGCGATATGCGGGTTCTCAGAGCATAGAGACTCGACGATTCAGCGGGTTGACTCGACGAGTAGAGTCAGTCAGGAAGTTTGACTTTGACTGAGGACTTTGACTTTGACCAAGAGTTGACCAGTTGACTTCCAGGGGTATTTTTGTTAATTGTTGGTATTTGTTTGAGCTCTGTCTATTGGTGTTGATCAGTGGTGGAGTTCGTGTCGGAGGTTGGAGCAGTGTGATCTTATTTTTTCAGTCAGCAGTTGCAAGGTGAGTTATCCTCACTATATCAACAGGGTCTAAGGCACCAAGGCCGACCCTTTATCGGATGGAAATCCGGGTAGTTGTTTGTTATGTTATTGCTTTGTTGTGTTTGCATCCTGGTAGTTAGGATGGTGTGTGTTAGAGACCTGGTTAGGGTCGGTGTCCTGGTTTATAGGATGATGCTGTGCTAGTAACCGGTTAGGTCGAAATCCTGGTAGGGATGTGCTATGTATGTGATCTGCTAAGATCGGTTTGATTAGTTGCAAATTGATATATGATTATATGTTTATGTGCACATGGTTGTTGGACTAGGGTTGGGTTGAGGTGGGTCCTGCTTTGTGCTGTAGGCCAATATACCCAGGGCGGACCGGTTATCCCGAAGGCCCAGCGAGCAGACCGGATAGACTGTAGGCCCCAAGAGGGCGGGCCAGACGTGCCAAGGCTCGGAGAGTGGATCAGGCCGACTGAAGGTCGGGTGCGGGCGGACCAGTCATACTGTAGACTCAGAAAGTGGACCAGGTGGATTGAAGGCCCGGTGCGGGCGGACCAATCACACTGAAGACTCGATGTATATGGCTAGACTCGGAGAGTGGACCAGGTGGACTGTAGGCCCGGTGCGTCGAACCAGTCACACAGTAGACCCGAAGTGCATGTCTGTTCTGTTTTGTTATGATATGACATGTTATGTGTATGGTAAAAGTGATTGGTATTTTGGGGTATCTCACTAAGCTTTCGGGCTTACAGTTGTGGTTTAAATGTTTCAGGTACTTCAGGAGACTGTGGCAAGGCAAATGCGTGATGGTACCGCTCCTCATGTTTATGTTTTATGATATGGTTCTAGGAATACTCTGATAATAATTGTATTGAAAATCTTTTCGTAATAACTTAATGAATTGGGTTGTTTATGAAAAATTTAAATTGGTCGGAATTATTAGAGTGTTACATCTAGCTTGTATAAACGTTCAAATCTATCAAAGTTAGACTCGTATTGCTATATTTTAGCAATTTTTAGGGTCTATTCATAGTATTATGAGACTAGTGCATCAAAGGAATCAATGTTTGGATTTGTCAGTTAAAGTTCCAAACCATCTAGCAAACCGTAAACCTCCTTAAAAGGAGTTTACGGTCAGGACTTTAGAGTTTACGATCATGGTGACCGTAAACTCCCTCCTATATATATATATATATATATATATATATATATATATATATATATATATATATATATATATATAGTTCATTATCATTTTTGATCATTTCTTCCATTTCAAACCTAGAACTTGATTTCTCTCCTAAGGATCTTAAGGTGTTGCTTCCAAACTTCAAATAATGTAAGTGATTCCTTCCCTTTTGGAGTTTATACATCTCTTCTTCTTGATTCACTCTTGAATTCATCCACAAATCTCATCTTTTGAGTCTAGATCTTCAAGATCCTCAAGAACACCAAGAACACTTAGGTGTTTTGGGCCGAAAACACGCTCATTTGCTTCCATATTGTAAGCATCTTCCTCATATACTTGTCATCTAGTTAGGATTCTTGATTTAGGCCTTGAAATCATCACTTATCCAAGAACAAAAGGTGTTTACGGTCTAGTACATCTCCTTAGACTGTAAACCCTATGACCGTAAGGTCATTAGACCGTAAGCACATAGGACCTTGAACAACTTTGACCGTAAACTCTTATGGTCATGCCACATGGACCGTAAATTCTTTAGGGTGGCCATACACCCTAAGTGTGCAATCATATGTGATTGTATCCCTTCAATCAAAGAGTTTCCTAGTCTATTAGGATGTTATCCCTTATAATTAGTTGTTTTTACACTAATCTAATACACATGCATGTCATTATATGTTTATTAGGATCTTTGTGTGCTCAAGGTTTCACCTGACACTCTACATCCTTTTTCCAAACATACTTCCGTATCACTCACTACAGGTGAGTTCATACCCCTTAATCTACCTTTTAAATGATTTTAAATGATTTCATGGGGGGAATACAAGTTGAAACATTATAGTTATTATATCAATCACATGTGATTAATAACTATCAAACAAATGGATTTGCTATACTTTCAGTTGTTTTATCGAACAAACTACGTCAAAATGTTTATCAAACTCTTTTACATGTTAAACTCTTTATCAAACTTGTTCTTACATGCCAAACCTCTTCTTTAAACTCTTTTAAACTTACATATTGTCAAAACCGTGTCTAATGCATATATTATGTATATATGTATAAGACATAAAAGCTTTTGTCTCAGTTCAATACATTAAGTTATACAAACAACTTTACTAGAAAACCACAACAGGTATAATTTAGGAAGTCACTATTCACTATTTCTAGTACATGTAACAGCCCAAAATCTCAAGTATTGTTAAATTGCATTTTGGGGTGTTTTAAAAGGGGGACTCGGCGAGTTGGAGCTTGACTCGCCGAGTAGGACCGCAGACTTGGTCGCGGGTTCACGACGTGACTCGACGAGTCCAGATATGGACTCGGCGAGTCGACGCTGTTCAGCAGAAACCCTAGCCGTTTCGTATTGGGTCGTATATAAGGGTGTTATGTCGCCATTTCACGTCTTTTGGCCGATTGTGGAGAACCCTAAACGACTATGGCATCTGGAGCAAAGTCTTAGGGCCATTGTTGATCTTGGAAGAATTGTTGTGCAAGGAAGAGAAGGGATTGGCTAAAGGAGCAGCAAGGGAGTCACATTCTGAGGATTGGGGACAAAGAGGATACATTATTCAGGTAAGAACTCGAATTATCCTCTGCTATGTTGATGTGTTATGGGTTTAGGGTTTGTGAAACCCATTTGGTGATTTGATGGATTATTATGTTGTTATACAAAAGTTTATACCCCAGTAATAGGATGATTAGAGGTCCAGAAGGTCCCATGATTGTGTATTTCGGGACCATACGTATTTCAGGAAGCAGTTACTTGTCTGCATGGCATGGACTCGCCGAGTTGTTCTTCAGACTCGGCGAGTAGCTTGAAGATTTACTGGGACTCGCCGAGTTGTTCATCAGACTCGACGAGTAGAGTCGGGGTGGCCCCGCGATTCTTCCACGAGGACCTAGTTGAGTCAAGAGGGATACTCGACGAGTAGAAAGGGATTCCGCAGGAATTGGTGAGGACGACCAGACTCGCCGAGTCGCCAGGGAACTCGCCGAGTCCAGTCGAGCTGACAATGGACTGTTGACCAGAGTTGACTGGTGTGATTTCTTAGGGTCAGTTAACGTGGAAGATAGAAGTGCTAAAAAGGGATATATGATGAGACAGGGAGCTTGGAGCTCGGAGGATCAAGCGCAAGGGATTTCGGGAGCTGCTATCTCCCAGTGACCGCGAGGTGAGTCTTCTCACTATACCTCACCCGGAAGGGTTTGATAGTGTGACCGGAAGGTCAAGTATGTTGTGTGTTATGTTTATATGCTATGAATGGAAAGTTAGTTGCTACGCGTGATGTACATGCTATTATATGGGCCGGAAGGCAAGGTATTATGTGACAGAAAGGTCAGGTATGATATATGATATATGTGCTTTATGTGTTAGAGTATTTGTATTATGTGTTATGTATGTGTAAGGGTCGGAAGGCAATTATCTTGTGGACCGAGAGGTCCGGGCCGGAAGGCGATGTTATGTGGATCAAATGATCCGGGCCGGAAGGCAATAGTATGTGGACTGAAAGGTCCGGGCCGGAGGGCGTATGTGCGTAAGGTATATTGGGGAACTCACTAAGCTTCGTGCTTACATTGTTTATGTTATGTGGTTTCAGGTTCTTACAGTAACGCGGGATGGCAACGGTTCGATTGTACACACCGAAGAAAGAGTCGTGTTTTGGAGGATCCTGGTCTTCTATTATAGTGAAAATGAAACTATGTTTTGTAATTCGAATGTGAATAAGTTCTTAAACAAGTGTTTTTAATATTAAATTGATTATTTAAATGAAAATTTTGTTTTGGAAATCACGGTGTTACAAATTGGTATCAGAGCCTTGGTTTGAGGGATTCGGACGCGCCTACGGGTAAATCTGGACTCAAACTGAGGAAGTAAGAAAAAGTTTTTCCAAATAAATGGTTTTCTAAAAGTGAATAAGAGTTCAAAGAGAAAGCAAGAAAGAGCAGTGTGTACAATCAGCCAGAGCCAAACGGTGATTTCCCAAAATACCCTTGCTTTTGTATTATGAAATATCTATTATGCACTTTATGAGACATTATTGCATGCTAGAGACAGGCTAGGTATTTCACATCTTAGGACTAGAGTGGCCTGATTTGTGATGCCTTATTCTAGGGTTTGCTGTTATATGTGCGTTATGCTTTTGTGTGTATGTGATGAGTGAGAGTATCTAGTTAGAACGCACAAGGGGTAAAGCTACGGGGTACAGAGGTACTTCCGAGGATGAGCCGAGAAGGTGGAGCTACCACAGATGGGGAGTCCTATGTATGCTTCAATGCTCGAATGCTGCTTGCTTTGTGCTTTGTGGAGTTATTGATGATGGGAGTCAGCTACCAAGTGAGTATGACGATACTCAGGAGGTAGAGGGCTGGCATCATTAGGAACTCTTCAGCAGCTGATAGCAAAGAAGTGGGAGGACGGCGGAAGGGACTAGGGAGTAAACCTAGCCAAATGAGTGCGCGGGTAGAGTAGAAGATTTCGCTGGAAAGCGAGCACGCGCGATGAGAAGGGGTGAAAGAGCAGGTTTATCAGCTACTTAGGAACTCTGGGATGGTCCGTGTGGAAAGTATGGGTAGATGTGGCAGGTAGTATGGGCCCGTACTACTGAAAGCAGAGGACCCATACTTGATACAGGGGGCATTCTGAAGGTCCTAAGGAACCGATTGAGGGGTGATGTTATGGTTCGGATACCATACATCGGAGCGGATACAGAGTGACGTTATGGTCGGGGCACCATACATCGGAACAGTTTTGAGATAGATATTGTGGTTCGAGTGCTATACATTGGAACAGATTGAGGAGTGGTGCTATGGTTCAGGTACCATACACCGAAGCATGTTGAGGAGGGATGTCATGGGATGAGTACCATGGTTCGTAGTGGATGATGCTTGTGGCTATCTTGTTATCCGGTTATCGATCGGACGAGCACAAGCGAGCGGGATGCGAGGACTCGCGAGATCCGGCGTGATGAGGTTGTTGCATTGTTGTGGGCTGAGTCGCCAGAATTGTTTGGGTCGATCAGGACCACTATGATTGGAGTAGTTTGATGAGCGATATGCGGCTTTTGCAGAGACGGCTGCCGCGGCGGTTACAGCGGCTGTAGCAACGACAAAGAAAGGGGCTAGTCGGGGTTTTCAGTATCGGGACTTCTATTATGCGAAGTCTCCCACATTCGATGGAGTTCAGGACTCGATTGTTGCTATGAGATGGTTACCAGACATGGAGGGGTGTTTCTCCACGAGTTTATGCCCTGCTGATCAGAGGGTGGGGTGTGCTCTGAACCTATTGAGGCTCGGGGCGAAGGATTGGTGGAGATTGACCACGAGGTCATTTTCCGATGCGCAGAGGGCTGCGGTTTCATGGGATCAATTCAGAGGGATGTTCAGTACTCGCTATGTTCCGCGGGATGTAAAGGAGAAATTGGCTCGGAAGTTCTTTAAGCTGAAGCAGAATTTGGAGTCGGTGACTGAGAGCACCGGAATGTTTATTGAGAGGGCGATGTTTTGCCCTGAGTTCGCTTCGGAGCAGGCTCAGATGTCCCGATATCCGAGTATGCTCAAGGGGGAGTATCAGACAGTTCGTGCCTGCGCGGAGGCACGAGACCGTGTTGGTATCGCAGGAGGCCGCCATGTGGCGTGAGTTAGAGGTTGAGTTGCAGTTGCGTGAGATGAGGCAGGCCCCGATGCAGTCGCAGTCGGCGCCGAAACGGTCCATGACCGTAGATGTTGGAATGGGGGATCGGAGCGGTCACACTTGTGGGAAGCGTGAGAGAGATGGCACCGAAGCGTGTTATCCCAGCGGTGCATGCCGCAAGTGCGGAAAGGAGGGGCATGGTGCACGGGATTGTCGGCAGTCAGTGCCAATCCGGGATTTCAGGATTTGTTATCAGTGTCGGCAGGTTGGACATTTGAGGGTCAACTGTCCACAACTTTCTGCAGGACCGGTGCAGGCTCTAGCATCGGCCACCTTGAGGAGTTCAGGAGGAGGACAGGATGGAGCAGAGCCCAAGGGCTCAGGGTCGTACTTATCGGCTTGCGGCGGAGGGAGACGGAGCAGTGCCGGAGGCAGCTGCGGGTATGATGTTCTCTTGATGTCTTGACTAGCTTGCGTTGATTGTGGCGTATTGTTGGTGCTGGTGTCTGGTGTGGATTTCGATGCGGTATTCGTTGCTTCGAGGGTTTGGCATGGTTATGGATTGGTGCTTCAGGTTTTCGCTTGGCATTCGTTATTCCCTGATGGTTGGGTATGGTTATAATTGGTGTGTTAGTGTCAGCAGTCTTGTGCGGTTTTCGATGTGGTGTTCATCCTTTGGGCAGGTTGTGGGCTTGGTTATGTGTTATTGCTTGGGAATTCCGTTGGTCATCGGTCGTGAGGGCCGATAGTGGAGATGCGGCACTGGGTTGAACGACGGGTAGCATCTGCAGTTGTGGAGTGGATAATTGAAAGATCGGATTCTTTTGAGCGGATTGATCAGGGAGGAGATGTGCTTTGCTGAGGGTTGCTTACGCTTGTGGGAAGCAGTCAGTGGGTAAATGTTCTCTTTGTACAGGATGGTCCTGAAAGGTCGTTGAGGACGATCGGTGGCAGTTAGTCGGTGCTTTAGTGGGGGAGAATTGTAAAATTCTCCGGGAGATCGATGAGTATGTAAGGGTACTTAGCTGTTGGGATTCAGCAGTGTTTGTCAGCGCAAAGTATAGGCCGACGAGAGCGAGTGTTGGGTATGCGGGGCGAAATACAGACCTAGGGCATTTGATTGTGGAGGCCTGAGAGGAGGTCGGGATCAAGCTTGAGTAAGTAATCGGAATTTTGCGATCAGGGTATTGGTACGTTTGAGGTACGTGATGATTGTACTGCATTAATCCCAAGGGATTATGTTGTGCATGTTTCTAGAGCTGGAACCGGAAGGTTCCCAGAGTTAGAACCTGAGGGTTCGCAGAGTTTGGGTGTACGGACCCACAGAGATATAGCCTCGAGTGGCTAGTATGTGTTATGAGAGTCGGTCCAGTCATACCGGAGACTCTGTTGGTATTGCTGGATTAGTTTGAGATTTGCGGATCGCGTATGTTGCAGTGTGATTGCATTGGAAGGTCTGGCCCCGGGTTATTGATCTTGTTTAGCAGAGGCACTGATTTTGATGAGTGGAGAGAGTGCATGGGATTGAGAGCCCCTGCAATGAGAACCAGAGTATGTGAATAACAGTTACGCAAAAAGGGTGGTGTCGCTTGGGGCGAGCACCGTGACACCGGTTGGAGTGGCATTATGTTCAAGAGAGTTCCGTGGAAAAGGAAAAGAGGAGGGTATGTAACTCCGAAGGGGGTGCAAGTTCACGAAAGTGAAAGCTGCAGAGCAGAGTTATGGTCAGAGTATTTCGAGTATGGTTTTGAGCATCATGTTAGCGGCAGTGGAGTAGGAACCCATCCGGTTGGGATGTCTATTAAGGCTCAGAAGGGATGCATGGAGAGAGAAAATTTTAAATTCTCAGAGTGAATCTGATCAGAGTGTAGGGTGGATGTAGTGGTTCATCTTGGGAGATGTTCGAGGATATCATCAGTGTATCGGGTCTTTCCACCTGCGGGTGTTGGGACTAGTTCAGTATGTGTATGTGATGGCAAGAGGGAACTTGTGAGAGTTGGTCTAAGAGGGAGGGCGGATCTCTCAGTCGGTCCGGAATGGGCAAAGTGAGCTTTGGATCGGGAATCCGGTGGTTCAGGGTTTTCTAACCTTTATAGGTGAGTGATCGTTGAGATTTGGAGCAGAGTGCATCTTGGGTAATTTCCGATTACAGAGGGTGATGAGCAGTTCAGAGTTCGTACTTTAGTTGACAAAGCAGACTCAGCAGGTTAAAGAGAGTTAGTGATCGTCTAGAGTCAACAGGAAAGTGATGCAGGCAGACGCCGTTACGAGCATGGGATTCAGGTCAGCGACTTCGTATTCCTGATGGGGTGCTTCGATTTAGGAAGAGGGGTAAATGGGGGGCCCCGGTATGTTGGGTCTTTTCGTGAAGGTGCGATGATAGGAAGGGTGGCCTATCGTTTGGAGCTGTCAACGGAATTGGGACGGATCCATGACACTGGTATGTGTCGCAGTTGAAGAGGTGTATAGCGGATGAGTCAGCAATGGTTCTGCTGGAGAACGATTAGGTGGATGCGAGCCTGTGTTACGTCGAGAGGCCAGTGGCCGTCGGAGAACGGAAGATCAAGGTTCTGAGGAACAAGGAGGTACCTCTGGTATTGGTTCAGTGGCAGCCTCGGAAGAGATCGGTAGTGGCTAGGGAGGTCGGGACGTGAGCTGCGGGAGCAGCATCCGGCACTATTTTCAGAGTGAGACTTCGAGGGCGAAGTCTAATTCTAGTGGGGGAGAATTGTAACAGCCCAAAATCTCAAGTATTGTTAAATTGCATTTTGGGGTGTTTTAAAAGGGGGACTCGGCGAGTTGGAGCTTGACTCGCCGAGTAGGACCGCAGACTTGGTCGCGGGTTCACGACGTGACTCGACGAGTCCAGATATGGACTCGGCGAGTCGACGCTGTTCAGCAGAAACCCTAGCCGTTTCGTATTGGGTCGTATATAAGGGTGTTATGTCGCCATTTCACGTCTTTTGGCCGATTGTGGAGAACCCTAAACGACTATGGCATCTGGAGCAAAGTCTTAGGGCCATTGTTGATCTTGGAAGAATTGTTGTGCAAGGAAGAGAAGGGATTGGCTAAAGGAGCAGCAAGGGAGTCACATTCTGAGGATTGGGGACAAAGAGGATACATTATTCAGGTAAGAACTCGAATTATCCTCTGCTATGTTGATGTGTTATGGGTTTAGGGTTTGTGAAACCCATTTGGTGATTTGATGGATTATTATGTTGTTATACAAAAGTTTATACCCCAGTAATAGGATGATTAGAGGTCCAAAAGGTCCCATGATTGTGTATTTCGGGACCATACGTATTTCAGGAAGCAGTTACTCGTCTGCATGGCATGGACTCGCCGAGTTGTTCTTCAGACTCGGCGAGTAGCTTGAAGATTTACTGGGACTCGCCGAGTTGTTCATCAGACTCGGCGAGTAGAGTCGGGGTGGCCCCGCGATTCTTCCACGAGGACCTAGTCGAGTCAAGAGGGATACTCGACGAGTAGAAAGGGATTCCGCAGGAATTGGTGAGGACGACCAGACTCGCCGAGTCGCCAGGGAACTCGCCGAGTCCAGTCGAGCTGACAATGGACTGTTGACCAGAGTTGACTGGTGTGATTTCTTAGGGTCAGTTAACGTGGAAGATAGAAGTGCTAAAAAGGGATATATGATGAGACAGGGAGCTTGGAGCTCGGAGGATCAAGCGCAAGGGATTTCGGGAGCTGCTATCTCCCAGTGACCGCGAGGTGAGTCTTCTCACTATACCTCACCCGGAAGGGTTTGATAGTGTGACCGGAAGGTCAAGTATGTTGTGTGTTATGTTTATATGCTATGAATGGAAAGTTAGTTGCTACGCGTGATGTACATGCTATTATATGGGCCGGAAGGCAAGGTATTATGTGACAGAAAGGTCAGGTATGATATATGATATATGTGCTTTATGTGTTAGAGTATTTGTATTATGTGTTATGTATGTGTAAGGGTCGGAAGGCAATTATCTTGTGGACCGAGAGGTCCGGGCCGGAAGGCGATGTTATGTGGATCAAATGATCCGGGCCGGAAGGCAATAGTATGTGGACTGAAAGGTCCGGGCCGGAGGGCGTATGTGCGTAAGGTATATTGGGGAACTCACTAAGCTTCGTGCTTACGTTGTTTATGTTATGTGGTTTCAGGTTCTTACAGTAACGCGGGATGGCAACGGTTCGATTGTACACACCGAAGAAAGAGTCGTGTTTTGGAGGATCCTGGTCTTCTATTATAGTGAAAATGAAACTATGTTTTGTAATTCGAATGTGAATAAGTTCTTAAACAAGTGTTTTTAATATTAAATTGATTATTTAAATGAAAATTTTGTTTTGGAAATCACGGTGTTACAGTACAATGAAACATACAAGGAGTCAGTTCATACATGAGTCAATACATACTATTATGAGAAACTAAGAGAACATAATATTATGAGAAACTAAGAGAACATACTATTATGAGAAACTAAGAGAACATACTATTATGAGAAACAATACATACTATACACTATACAAGAGAACATACTATGATGAGAAACAAAGAGAACATACTACATACTAGACAGAGAGAACATACATTACACTAGTACATACAATACATATACAAGAATACTATGGTTTCGGGGCATGGCATCACTGCCATGGATCGTTTTGTATCCAGAGTCTCCTAGAGGGAGAGCGTGAATTTGTGTATAGATCTATACTGGATTGACTATCCTACACCTTGATGTTCGCTACAGTGGGACTTGCAAGTCTACGGGTTCCAAATGTCATTTCTTCCGACGTCTTTTATCGTCGTGTTTTTAGTCGATAGTATGGTACAATCATATCACATTATACCTTAATTAACAATCGGTTTAAGGTGGTTAGTACAACAGTAGGTACCTTAATACAACACTACAGTACTTTATTATTTTCCCATTACATTCACATTGTGATCTTCTCACATAAACGGTAATGTAAAAACTATATTTTTGGTTAATGATAGTCACATTTGGGAAAATACACACTTTACAAGAAACAAACATACAAAACATTTGACGCCATGGTAGAAGGCTACGTTTAGTAGAAAATATAGGATTTTCTAGGAGATACAATCATTTACTACAAACCTTTACAAACTTATACATCAAACACTTGCAAACATTTTCATACAAACAGTGACACTAAAATGCTTATGAACTCACCAGCTTTAAAGCTGATCAACTCTTTCAAAATAACTTGTATTCTCAGGTCATCAGTAGACAGGTATCGATACCAAGTTTTGGGAAGATGGAGCTCGTTCATGTCACACCCCAAGACCGGAACGGCGGAAACGTTCTGGGGTAGATGACGTCATGTCAAGTATCACAACATATGCAGTATAGTAATCAAAGTACAACAACCATTGCATTAATAGTAATAATTTTATATACGTTGCATTTCATAGCAACGTCAAAGTAAATATAGAACATAACATAGATGCAGCTCGGTTCTAGGCTGACTTCGCAAAAGCTCCCGGGATGTACGTGTCTATTGATAACCTGAGAATACAAGTTATTTTGAAAGCGAGTATCAGCATTTTTATAATGCTGGTGAATTCATAAGTATTTAGTGTCATTTGTATAAATACACATTTTTATTCGAAATAACTTTATGACAGATAGTAGTTTAGGATCTATGGTGTATTAGCGTTCTTTCCAGAAAATCCTATATTTTCTAAATAATAGCAGTCTTCTACCAAGACTTGACAGATTTATGTTTTAAGGAGTAATTTCCCCAAAATACTATCATTACCAAAATGCAGTTTTGACTTTAAAGGAATTATGAGAAAATCACAAGTAAAAATACTAAGGGAAAATAACATATACTTCAGTAGTAATACTGCTGACTAAAGCAAATGAAAACATAGACTCCAGGAGAGTATCAAATGAATGATACGCCTGGCTCAGTCTAACACAAGGAAGCACAGACTCCAGACAGTATCGAATGAACGATACAGCTAGCAAAGTCTAAAACAAGGAAATACAGACTCCAGACAGTATCGAATGAACGATACATCTAGTAAAGTCTAAAATATTCGGTAATCCTAAGTGGGTTGGTTTAAAGGTTTATAATGTGATCTAGTATATAACTAGGAAAATAGGTTAAGATGGTTTCAAAATACCATGATAATTCTTGTTACCTTAAAGCCATGAATTATAAGGTAAAGATAAAGATACTCGTAACCATACTGATTGATAATCGAATACTTGACGACTTGCTGGCGTCGGAATGAATGTGACATTTGTCACCCCTTGGCTTGGTCGGCCGGGACTGTAGCTAGCAGTCAGGGTGTGGGAGTGTCTGTCCCGTATAGATCTATACACACAATGCCCGCTCTCCCTCCAGGAGACTCTGGTTACCAACTTGACAACGGTGGAATCCGTGTCCTGAGGATGTATCTCGTATTTCGAATTCTATTATAAGTATTGTAATAATGATATAGAATCATGAATGAACTAACTCCTTTGGAATTCTCCGAACTGGAAAAAGTAAATAGAATCTCCTAACTATTCCTATAATAGTTACTAATGTTTCAGGTATATGATTGGTGAATGGAAGGATGCCCTTGCTACCCAAGGGAAACGAACTGGTCGATGGAAACCTTTATGTCTATACATGTATACATGATATATAATTAATATTTAAACGACCTTCGGATGGATAATCGATACCCACCAGACCACATCCCAACGAGGAAAAGGAAATAGGGCGAACTAGCCATTCTAAGTCCTTTAAACATTATTTATATAACTATACAAATATAGCATGCATTTAACGAAATAAAAGCATAGAAGAAAACTCTGGTAAAACCTTTGGAAAATCCTTACAAATAAGAATTTATGACTCAATATCAGTTTATAAAACAAGCTTTTGAAAACGATTTGATAAAATAGTTTAAGTGAAGAAAACCTTTGGAAAACCTTTAACAAGAAATTACGAATTGATGTCTCTTTAGTAAACAAGCTTTGAAAAACTTTGGATAACCTTTTAATAATCTAAAAAGGGATATTCATACTTTAACAAGATTCAAAAACATAATTTGGAAATCTTAAGCTGGATAAAGTAGTTTAATACGCAAAAATCTCTTTTGCTATACAATTATTAATCACATGTGATTTATCTAATAACTGTATAGTTCAACTTGTATTCCCTCCCTATAAAAGCAATTAAAATCATTTAAAAGGTTGTTTCAGGGGTGTGAACTCACCTGCAGCGAGTGGATCAGATGGAAGTGTCGGTTGGGTACTCGGTGTCAAGTGAAGACTGAACACACTTAATGATCCTAGTAACATATGAAGACATATTTTTACATATAATTAGTGATTATAACACTAATTAAAAACGTATAAACATCCTAATGCGTGGAAATACACTTTGGTCAAGTGCAAGGAGGCTATTGGGTTGCAATAAAGGTGTGTATGACTTTATACGGAAGTGTATGGTCAAATGATCATGTTTGTTGGAGTTTGCGGCCCATGGGAGTTTACTCCTGGCCGTAAACTCTCAATTGGGTCTCCAAACAAGTCTTTAAGCTACTATATCTTAAGTGGTTAAGTGCTCCAAAGCCTAAACAAGAGATTGGGTGAGTTTAAGGTCCATAAATGGTCTTGTGTGGAGTTTATGGCCTGGGGACCACTTCCCCATGAGTTTATGGCCGTAAAATCATGGTGTGAAGTGCGAATTCATTGATTGAAGTCCCTAACTCATCGAGGTATAATTCTAGGTTAAGGTCCAAGGCTAGGTGAGGTGATTAGGGCACATTTTGCACCATTTGAGGGAGTTTACGGCCTAAGAAGATCCTAGGCCGTAAACTCTCATTCAACCCTCCAAAACCTAATGTTTAAGGTCCATAACACTTCAAGGGTATGATCTAAGCTAGTCTCTAAGCACAAGGAAGGAGTTAGGGGCATTTTGGCACCCTTTTTAAAGGTTTACGGCCTAAGAAGTTCTTGGGCCGTAAACACCTTGTTCTTGTGATTTTTGGGTGATTTCAATGGTATATGGACATGTAATAAGCTTTAATACACTCTAGGGTAGAAGTACTTACAATTTGGGGACGAAAACTTGAAGATTTTTGGAAGAATTCGGGTTTTGAAGAGAGAGGGTAGAGAGAGAGTATCTAGTGTGTGGAAAGAGTGTAAATGAGGTTCACTCAACCCTTATATAGGGTGATTTTACTGCCCCGAAGTTTACCGCACGAGATTACCACCCGAGTTTACCGCCCGGAGTTTACCGCCCGAGTTTACCGCCTGGAGTTTATTGTTGGATTAATGTCTAAGTCCATAACTATAATTGGTAAGACTTGACCCGACCCGGCATGGTCCATTTGGGTTGCATGGCATCATGCATTTGGATAGACTATAATGAGAGAAATAAGACACTTATGGTTATTAATATATTATAAGTTCTAGTATATTAATAATAAGAATAATAAGATTATTTAATTAGTATTGATCAAGAATTAATCTAGGATTAATTAAGTGATCAAAAGAAGACTAATTAAATATATGGGTTGATTGTGTAAATCATCCATACTTGTATAGTGGGCTAATGCTCCATGGACAATCAAGTTGGGCTAAAACCCATAGGATGGTCCATGGATGCTCCTTGGTGTATTTGAACCCACGGATCCAAGGAAATGGAAAGTCATGACAATTAGGGTTTACCCTAATTGTAACACTATATAAAGATCTTATTCTTGACAAAAATCGGCCACTAGTGAGGAATAGAAGGGCTAGCCGATTTCATGAAGTGTAGATTTCTCTCAAGTTATTCCAAGTGTATTTGGAATTGTGTGAACCATTTGAGGTGTCACACTTGGGGCACTAGGCACTCAAGCTTCATGAAGACTTTCTACATCAAAGAGGTATGTATTCTATCTTGTAATATTGATAGTTTTATATGCTAGATTAGGATAATACCTTGGATGTTCTTATTTGCATGTATAATAGAGAAAACATAGATCCAAGGTATTTAGGGTTGCATGTACACTTAGGAGTGTGAGAATGCTCAAAACCCAACAGTGGTATCAGAGCCTAAGCTTGTTTTCTTGTTATACTTGCAAAAAAAGCTGGAAAATCGAGTTTTGATGCTGTCTGCCCAGCAGACTCGCCGAGTCCAAGGCAAAAAGCATCCAACTCGCCGAGTTAGTTCGTGCACTCAACGAGTTGGACCCCCATACATCATAAATTCGACCTTTTTGGCTGGAATTGGACTAGGAACATTACCCTAAGATGTTTTTGAACTTATAAACTTGTTTTTGATGTGGTAATGTTGATGCTAATCCAATTTCAAAGATAATTGTCAATAGATTCATGTTTTGTATTAGTTTAAGGTTTAGACTAATTACATGAAAAGGTTTGATTTGAATTATCTTGTTCTTATGAGTTGCTTAGATTAATAGAAAAGTTGAGTGAAATAGTTGTTTTCAATCCAAATTAATCTAAGAGTTGATTCTAAAATGTGTTTTTGTAACTTGTCCTCAAGTTATATGAAGAGTCACATTTAAGTTTCATAAACCTCATAATAGTTGGCAAAGGTTACAAAAATGAAGAGTCTAGTTCTAATTAAATGGGTTTATGACTTCATAACTTCTCCTCAAGTTATGGAGGACCAAGAGTCTCTTCATTAAATAATAAATAAATAAATAAAAAGTGTAACCTTAATTAATTCCATAAGTTATAAGATAAAGAAAAGTTAATTCTTTTATTAGTTTAAAGTCTTCCATAACTTGTCCTCAAGTTATGGAACTTGAAGAGTTTTTGGATTAAAACTACTTTAAACACATAAGTTATGGAATTAATTAGTTTTGGTTTTGAATAGTTTCAAAACTTTCCCTCAAGTTTTGGAATTTGTAAAGTTTTCTCTTATGAATACTTTAATTCCATGTTATCCCTTAGAATTTTAAAGAGTTAAAATTCAACCCTTATACTTTATAATATTATAAGTTAATAATATATATATATATATGTATAAGAGTAAAGTCAGTCTTACCGCTAGTACGCCTCATTCACGAAGCCGGTCTATAAGGTGGATATACGGTTGTTGCCTATAAAATGGCAACTTAATGGGTGTCTACTCTCACCCACCGCTTGCTTGACTGGTGGAGGGTCGTTAGCCAAACGGGTTTGACAGGACTATAATTCTCCCTTCATTAAAAGTATTAATGATAAATACTAAGTAACTAAACTCTTAATAATACCCAATCTTAGTTACTTAGGAAAATGTGAATAAGGTGCTAATCCATGAAATTACACTTTGCACTTTGTTTAAGTTGGTTAGTGGAGCGTGTGTGGTTAACCGGCACACTAACTCGTATTTAACAAGGTAGGCAAAGGGTAACTTAATGTTTATCGTAGTATCGATGGAGCGTGTGTGGTTAACCGGTACATCGATTTAGGGGTGAACACGTAAGGGTACCAAGTAATTTGCATGGTTACTTCACACCTTGTTTTATGATCCTCGGCATCCCAGTCACAAAACCTGAAGGGCACACTCGAGATTGAAACATGCCATTGAACAGTTTAATGAATCTCAAAAGATCTAGGAGTTTCAAAACCAATTAAAACCTAATAATACATTTCGTTTATCTTGGTGGAAATTGGTGAATCGTCATTCACCTACCTTCAAATATTTTATAGCTTGGATTATGGCATACCTCTTCTAAGTTATAAAAGAGTTTGTTGGGTCCTAGCCTTAATATTTCATATTGGGTGTCATATTAAGGACTTAAGATCAACTATCTTGAATATCTCCCGAAAGGTGTCTGGTTTAGACATTTATGATCTTCCCAAATCTCTTGAAACAAGCTTTCCTAAATGAAGATGATGTCCCTTGGAAATCATACTTCATTCACCTCCTCCAATTATTCTCCGCAACCCACAAGTTCATGAATAGTTTAAGGTCACTCAAGCCCAATTGGCAAGGCAAGGTCTAGGTGTGGTCACGTCTTGGAGATGTAGTCACATATTGACAAGCCGGGAGAGTTGGGTGTCAAAGTCTTGAGAAAGTTGGTGGTTCAATCACTTTCTAAGTTACATAGTGAGTTCCTTTAGGACACCTATGAACCAGACTATTACAAGACTCTTAATGATCTTATCTATTTGTTAAGATCATTTTCCTTAAAACTTGATGGACATTGACAATAGTGACACAGGAAATCCAGGAAAGCATTCTCTTCCCAATGGAAAGGGATCGGCCATAGTCAACTTGGTTGACCAAATGGTAAAGAGAAAATCTAAGTCTGTGATAGTCCCGTGTACCATTATCAAAGGGTCCATATGTTTATATTGCCAAAGAAAGGGGAATTAGTTGTGAAGCTGCCAAATTTACCTAAGGATGTTACAGTCAATAAGTTTGACTCTACTTCAGGTAAAGTCCACTATCTAACTCTGTTAAGTTTCTATTATGAGATTCTTGATACATGATGTGACCGGGTCACATGGTGATGTTTTAAGAATCAACGAAAAGTGAAGAAACTTAAAGAAAGAATATGTTGAATCTGATCGCATAGATGGATTTCTATCGCGTAGTTTGAAGATTGGATTCTTGAGCTACTTCTTAGGAGTTATGAGATATTGCTTAGGAATAGATAACAACAAATTTTCATATGGATTGTAACGATAAGTTTTTCCGCAAAGTTTTAAAATAAAAGAAAATTTTAGATTTTATTTATTTTAAAATATCCTTGCAATGGCATTTGAGGAAAAATTGTTGCTTATATGATTCCATTAATAGCAAGAGTGGAAATATGAAATTGATTCTTTCAATTGTGGTAATGTCTAAATTTACCAAATAAGGAAATATTCTCATCACCCAAGTTTCAACTGGACCGGAACTTGGAATCATGCAAGTTGTATTGCATGATGAATGAGAACTCTCAAGTATTGGAAAAATTAAGACTAATTACTCGTTCACATGGATGTGTGAGTCAAGTAAAGGACTAAGGGATCGAGTACACATTCTTGTGCACTGCTCAAGTCCACCACAAAAGATCGATAAGATTATTCATCATAATTTACTAAAGCTCAGTAAATATGGTTATACTTACAAGCTTAAGTGTAATTCTGAGACATTGGAAAAGTTTCCAATGTAAGGCAGAGCGAATAAGAAGAATCAAATTAGGTAGAAGGATAAAAGTTTCTCAAATCTGAAAAGATGGGAGAGTACTTTAGTATCAGTTTTGTGATCATCTTAATGATTAAGAAACCATAGCACAATTAGTTCTCTAAGGAAATCTTAGTGCATTCTTATGACTAAGACGAGGAATCTTGAATTGTTGAAATGGTTAAATCAAGAAGATGAGTCCTACTTCGTTCCAATACAAGATTAGAGTCATACTCCAAGATTGTAATTTGAGTGACATGTCTTAAAGAAGGTTTAAAACACTTTTCAAATGTAAGAGTAAAAGTTTCCTACTCTTGTACATTTGAAATTGGTAAGTTGTGATGTTTTGGATAAAACAAAGACCAATTAAGGCCAATTATGTGAAGTGTTTGTCTTGATTAGAATCCGCACTATCTCTTGGATGTTTGACAAGGGAGTCTTATAGGTCAAGAGGACAGTGGGAGTCTTAAAGGTCTTGAAAGTCTCAAGAACTAATCAAGAATAAAACCTGAAGTTCTTCACTAGCACACGACTTGAGGTTTATAACCTATCATGTTGACATATTCTGTGTCCATTCCAGTTAAAGTTTGCTTTGCATATGAGTTCTTAGAGTTCTCAATGTGTTGCACAACAACTTGGAAACAATGGCAGGCCCTTGAGCTGCCAGGTGGCAAGAAATTAAGATTGAGTTCAGTCCATATGAGTTTGGATTTGTCATTATCCCTGTCTTGTGACTATGGTTTTGACAATTCACATGGATAAGAACACATACACCAGTAAATCTAAGTGTCATAAGGTTTCTCTCCGATTCATGAAAATGATGGTGAGGAAACACTTTCACTAAGTAGATTTTAGCTAGATAGCAATTGTGATATTTGCATTCTCAAAGCCGTTAGTGGAGCGTGTGTGGTTTACCGACACACTAACCTAGACTTGTGAGAAGTGGCAAAAAGGTCTAACAATTATGATTACGGCGTCCCTCTTCATAATTGTTTAGACACACAAGTGTGCTATCTAAGGGAGGGTGTATGATTTTGATAAAGTTTTATCAAAATAATCTAGTATCAGAAATCTGAACTTTGGTAAGAAAGTCAGCTGATTTCTGATTACATGTCAAAGCTAGTGGGAGCATAAGTGTTATGCTAATAATCATCATGTTAGTGGTAGCATGATAATTATGATAAAGGTTGCAAGTTAGCAATGTTAATTATAGAAAACAAAAGTTTCAATTGGGAAAGAGTTGTTTTGCTATAATTAAGGGAGAGGAAATTATACTTCATCTCAAATCTATAAGGTTAGATCGTGAAGTTTTAATCATTTAGTCAAGGATATATATGAATTTCATGTTGGAATGGCTCAACATAAGGAAATTTTGTATATGAGTCCATTATTTGCGTTCTAAAATTCGATTATGATTACGACATCCCTTTTCATAATCTTAATTATGAGAACTTTGCAAATGGAAATGGAAATGTTATAGCAAAAGACTGGTTTAGTCTTTATGTGAGACATCATGAATCGATTCCCATATGCTTCGGATATAGGATCGATTACATGTGCTATATTCATCCTTTCTAAAATTTTCCAAATGCCTGGGGCATTAAGAAGGGAAAAGGTTTAGAACTGGATATGACTAAAAGGATTAAACAATTGTCGAGGAAAATCTATGGTTTACCAAAGATTGGGTGCTCAAGGACAGTTGGAAGTATAGTGATAATTCTGGAAGAACCATATTGACATAGTCTGTAAGGAGGCAACTCTTGTTCAGAAGGGATAAGTCAAAATGGAATCTGGAAATGTTTCAAAGTTAGAATTTTCAATCTGTTTAAGATTTGGAAACTTAATGCAAGAAGGATGTTTCTAAGGAGCTGATCTCCTTTGGAATGCTCTGTAATGGTTGTTGTCAAGTCTTTCTGATTTTGTGCATAATCATTACAAGAAGATCAATGCATATAAGTTTAGAATCTAACAGATTTCAGTAAATGGAATGAATTTGGAATTCTTGCATTTGCAGTAAGGATTTGGGAGTGTGAAAAGAGAATCATTGAAGCTATGTTCAATTGATCTAGTTCACAAAGTAAAGATCATAGACAAACATAGTATGCATACTTGGTGTGTGGCAGGACTAGTGTTTAGAAAACGTAGTGTACGTGCTTGGAGCATGGGACAACTATTGTTTTCAATTCAAGAATAAAGTTGATAGTTGAAACAGTATACAATGAATAATGTGTAATCATATGGTGATAAATAAAAGGTGTTTTATTTATATTCATAAGTTCTGAGACCATATTAGATTCGATTATTATTGTGTTTCATTTTGCATGTTTTGACTTCCAGAATAAACTAGGTTATTCATCTGGAATGACTAAGTTATTCAAACCATCCACAGTCAATCATATGTTGGAAGTAGATATGAATTAAGACTATCATGGGTTGGCTTGTAGAGGTCTAAGGTGTTGGACAAAGGTTTACAACACTCATGAGTGCTCATAAGTTCTGAGTATTGGATTCAACCCGTGCTCATTGGAATCACTTCATGGATTTTATCACGAGTGATCATGAGATGATAATATCTTATATTCTTCAAACCTAGAGATATGAGTTGTTACTATGAGTTGATAGTACATTGATTGCACGAATACGCATTTGGTAACTCGGTGCTATCAAACGTGTCTTTGTGTATGAATCAACAAGTAGTAGAACAAGCCATATGAGTCGAAGTTTATCCATTCCTTTTACCTTCGGGATAAAAGCGATATCTGTGGGTCCCTCGATGATTTGATGATGACAAATGGAAGTGCTCGGCCGGGCCAGGACTGATTTGATTTGTTCAATTAGTCAGTCGTCATAAATCGGAAATCGGGAAACAACAAATGGACAGAGAGAATGATTATAATCCATGTCTCAGTCCATATGATATCTAGAATGGAGGAATATATGATCCCTTATCTAATGGACAAGTCATTGACAAAGGTCAGAGTTCATCGACAAGGTCAGAGTTCGACAGAAGCTTTTGAGAGCTACGATTACCAGTTGGTTCTTGAAGTCATACAGAATAATAGTTTTAGACTTATCCAAGTGGGAGACTGTTGGATTAATGTCTAAGTCCATAACTATAATTTGTAAGACTTGACCCGACCCGGCATGGTTCATTTGGGTTGCATGGCATCATGCATTTGGATAGACTATAATGAGAGAAATAAGACACTTATGGTTATTAATATATTATAAGTTCTAGTATATTAATAATAAGAATAATAAGATTATTTAATTAGTATTGATCAAGAATTAATCTAGGATTAATTAAGTGATCAAAAGAAGACTAATTAAATATATGGGTTGATTGTGTAAATCATCCATACTTGTATAGTGGGCTAATGCTCCATGGATAATCAAGTTGGGCTAAAACCCATAGGATGGTCCATGGATGCTCCCTAGTGTATTTGAACCCATGGATCCAAGGAAATGGAAAGTCATGACAATTAGGGTTTACCCTAATTGTAACACTATATAAAGATCTTATTCTTGACAAAAATCGGCCACTAGTGAGGAATAGAAGGGCTAGCCGATTTCATGAAGTGTAGATTTCTCTCAAGTTATTCCAAGTGTATTTGGTGTTGTGTGAACCATTTGAGGTGTCACACTTGGGGCACTAGGCAGTCAAGCTTCATGAAGACTTTCTACATCAAAGAGGTATGTATTCAATCTTGTTATATTGATAGTTTTATATGCTAGATTAGGATAATACCTTGGATGTTCTTATTTGCATGTATAATAGAGAAAACATAGATCCAAGGTATTTAGGGTTGCATTTACACTTAGGAGTGTTAGAATGCTCAAAACCCAACATTTACCGCCCGGGAATTCCATCTTATGAGGTTTATGGCATGATTTTTGGTGTTAGGGCTTTAGTGGTTACTTTCTAAGACTTGATTTTTAAGTATGAAAAGCTCGAAATACTAAAAATGATTTTAATTTTTCTAAAAGATGGCGGAAATGAATTTGACTTCCAAATGAAGTGTTTGACTGTAGAAATTACATATATGAAATATTCGGGTTGTCACAGTTCAAGACTTATCTCTTAATTTGATTTACATTTTTGGTGTCTTATATTATTAATGCAATGGATGATGTTGTTTCTTGTTTACTACTATGCTTTGTTGTGATACTGTACATGACGTCCTCTGCCTCCGAACGTTTTCACCGTTCCGGTTTTGGGGTGTAACAAAATACATATTCTATTAACTGATTAACAGGAATGATAAAACCCTAGCTAGGTGAACAAACTAACAAGAATTAAAATCAAACATTCATTAAGTCTAAACTGAAAAATCTAGATAGAAACAAAAAAGAAAACCAAATCTAGGCAGCAAATAAGGGGTTCTGGCAGTAAGCACGACCCGTGCTTCATGGCCGAAACTTTAAAATGCCTCAAAAAAAATCAAAAATCCTCCGGTTATGTTTCGTAAGTGAAGAACGACCCGTTTTTGGTGAGAAATAGCCCATATTTGGTCATTTTTTTGTGTTTTGGCTCCAAATAAGCTCCATATGCTCCAAAGACTTTCAAACTCCCGCTCCACTTCAAATTTCCTGAAAATAAACACAAAAACATGAGCAGTACGAGAATTCTTACAAAATACATGATTTGAACATTATTTAAACTAATGCACACAAGAAAGCATAAAAATTGATGCAAAATGCTAATAAAAACTAATATAAAAGATGTATAAAATGGCATGTATCAGATATTGTCACACCGCGGTAAAGCGGATACATGAGGCGTGGTAGTATAAATGGTTTCATAGCAAAAGTTAAAAGACAACACCAACCATAGTATTGAAAATCATTACAAATTTACAATGGATTTGAACAAATTTTAAAAGAAATTACAATGTAAATTGAAATACAACACATGCGAATGCTCCTAATAGTGATGTGTCCTTAAGTGTCACTTACTCGATGATTCCTGAAAAAGCATGTAAAACGAGCGTCAATTATGAAAATAGTTGGTGAGTACTCACAGATAAACAAAATAATATTGGTTCCATGAATTGAAATCAAAGTTTTGATAAAAGTTTCCAATAATAAAAGTATATTGTTAAAATAAGTAAATAAGTTTGTAAAAAAACAAAGTTCTTTGTCATCATGAGAGATAAAGTATGTTTCCCAAATGAGATGCAACGTTCATATTCTCATGGAAGATAAAGTTCGTTACTCAAACGAGTAAACAAGTTTCATTGCTAAAATAAGGAATCAATTTCGTTGCTACAAGGAGCAAACAATTTCATTGCTAAACATGTATATAAGTTTCCAGTAATAAAAGTTCGTTGTGATAATGAGATACAAAGTTTATTGCTATAATAATTATAAAGTTTCGTTGCTAAAATAAGTATACAAGTTTCATTGCTAAAATAAGTATACAAGTGTCGTTGCTAACATGAGAATACAAGTTTCTTCGCTAAATTGTAATGTAAGATTCGTATGTGCATCAAGTTTCCATTCATGAGTTCACAACCCAAGCCTAATGACCGAATCATGCCCTATTGACTACTATGTGTATCGCAAACATAGTGTATAAAATGGTAAAATGCACTCAAGCGAATCGTGCGAGTGAGGATTTGTCTACCTCTTGATAGCGCTATCCATAATAACCATAGGCTCAAAAGAGTTAATGAGTTGTATCTACAGATTCCAGGGACTTAAGCGCGATACAGTCCTCATGAATTAAAGTAACATACACATACATACAAAGTATAGCAACCAAGTTTCATACGAGTCAAAATAAATACAACGAACATAAAAAGTTTAGGACATGCTTTTCCACCCCAAAACATTTAAAAACCGAAAATAGGGGAGTGGTGAATACTCACAATGCATTGAGATGATTCAAATTGATCTAAGTTCCACTTGTACCACTACCGAATCCTACAATAATGGTATACACTAGTGAGTCTCTAGTCGAAATCTAATGCTAATATACTTACTACTACAATAGAATTATGCCAATATTGTGTCAAAATTTAATATTGATAAGTTACAAACATTTTTTTGAAATGGTGAAAATTTGTAACTCATGTGATTAAGATAATTATGGATATTAATTTCCAGATTTCTATAATATTAGTTGAGGGTATTTCAACATATTTAAAGGTGTTTTAAGCTCCTAAAAATCCAAAATATTATCAAATGGTTTCCAAAAATTGTTGAAATTTTCATTTTCATTCTAAGTAGAGTAGAGATCTTCCATAAATTTTCCTTTGAATTTTTGATATGATTAACTATTTTTCCAAAATTTTAAGCCTTCATAACAATATAAATTCGTGAAAAAGTAGCATCCAAATGATAAAATTCCAAAACTTTTTATGATACTGCCATTAGACATACTTAAGCTGGTAAAAATATAAAAATGGATTTCTAAACTGTCTAACCCGATTTTATGATTTTTATTCATTTATTCTAATAAAAATTGAAATAAATAGAAAGTTGTTTCCAAAATTTCCCAAACTTTTTTTTAACACTGTTATAATACATATAGAAGCTGTGAAAAATATAAAAAATATTTTTCAATTAGTTTTTCTATTTTTATTTGTTTTATGCTCTTGAATAATCATTAAATGGTTAATAATTATCAAACAGTTAAAGTAAATTACCAAAAAAAATTTAAACTCCATTTACAGTGTACATAATCAGGGAAAAATACCAATGGTGATTTGTATATAGTGAAATCTGATTTTGTGGATTTAAGTGTATTTAAACTCCACATTAGGTAGCATTTGCGAAAAATCATATATAGCCTTTTCACATTCCTTAAAGTGGTTTTATGATTTATTTGAATTAAACAAAAAAAATTCAAAACCATAGCAAACAGTAACAAAAATCAATGGAACTCACTGATATGTCATCATTTACTTTAGGGGTCCTCCAGGAATTTACCTAGGATTTATAGACCTCAGAAAGTATTTTATATGAATTATTGCCCTATTTTCTTGCAATAATTATAATAATTCAGGAAAAATGAATTATTTTCTGAAAATTTGTAGAACATCTCATTTTGTTTTTGGAATTCTTGGAAAAATCGGATTTGATCAGAAAATAAGATTTAGATATTTATTTGGGAATAAATCCTTTATGAACCTATTTGAATGTTTTTTAACAACAAACTTTGATGATCTAGCCTCTAAGCTTGAAGATCATCACATGCATGTTGGTTTTTGGGTGAAATAATATCACCTTAATCATAAAAATCGTGGTTATGAACATGCATATGAATAATCCATCCATAGAATGGTGTAGAAGAAGAAGATATGCAAGAAAACTTGAGATTTTGAAGGAAGATTGAAAGGGGAATGAAGGATTTGCGTTTTTACCTCAAGAACAACTTCAAATGTTGATGTTTTTGAGTAGAAATGGATGAACCTTGCTGCCAAAATTCGTGGTTTAGGGTAAGGGAGAGAGAAAATGTAGTGGTGTGTGTGAGAGAGAGAAATAAGAGAGATGAGAGAAGACTCTGGGAAAGAAGAAAATGATGAAGTGCTTTTTGGGAAGAGGCTTTCTTGGAGAGAGGGGGATGATTTTGAGGGATGAGAGAGGAGTTTTTTTTTAATTATTTTCCATAAATTTTATAAAATACCTTCAGTTTCTTTATAAAATTCCCCCAAATTTTATAAAATGTGCATTTAGATAAGATTTGTTCAGAACTCTTGAGTTTTTAGTTTATAACATAGGGTTGACTATTAATGGGTTAAATTTTTATTTCTCTTGATTATATTTTTCCTCATTTAATTATTTTAGAATAATATTGTAAGGTTCATAATTATTTTTATAAAATTTTTAAGCTTAAATTTTATAAACTTAGGTTTTTAAGGTTTTGAGAGTTTGTAAATCTTTGGATATCAAAATAAATAGAATCTTTGAGACTTCAAATTATCTTATGGTATTATAACTCTTTTATAGTTTTAAATAATGTTTGTAACTTGTTTTATTGGTTTATTGACATTCTATGTAGTGATTTCGAGATTCAAGCGAAATTGAGGAATCAAGTATACTAGTCCTAGCTTCCAACTTTGACTTAAGTTCCAACGAGACTCGAACCTAATTTCTACCACTAGGTCAAGTGCATGATGTGTGTATATGATTCATGAAAAGGTTTTCGAGTCAAAGAGCGACCCGAATATGGATAGTCACTATAGTTAAGTAGTTGTAGAATTCACATATCAATATGAATCTAAGTACACTATCCACTGTTTCTAATTGTTTCCATGTTTCCATTAGGTTATAAATCAGATTATAGTTACTAAGTCTAGTATGTGTTGTGCCTATATGTGTAACTAAGTTTAGTAAAATCTAGAACCGACTCGAATTTTGACGGTTGTCACAGATATCCCACATTTAAATTATTAATTTAACGTTATAATTTAATTCATGATATTCAACCCCTATTTAACTAAATAATAAAATATTTAGAAGTATATGCTAAAATGAGACTTTTTTTTGAAGTAGGTTGCTGAAATACAAAGTGTTTCATGGTACAATTCTGAAAAAAATGCAAATTAAATCATAATAATCTATTGCTAAAATAGTAAACTAAAATAGCATTGTAGTTATGTATCTTTGACAATTTTAGCTAGCTTTTAAAGTACCTTGTATGTAGGAATCTTAAATTTTCAAAGAAAAATGAAAGCTGAAATCAATAACAAATGCAGATGGAGGAGCTGATGCAAGAAAGTGAATGGAGAAGAATGTAAAAATTGTTGAATTAAAGGTATATAAATAAAAGAATTATTTGGCGATTTTAATGAAATTCTAGAGATTATGATGCAATCTTATCTTTTTCTAACCATAATTGTTGGGATTTTTATTGATTAATCAAAATCTTATTCAAAATAAAAAGTATAATTTATATTTGAACTCAGAGATTTTTATTGAATATATGGAAGGTATAATTTGAAAGGTATATAACATAAAAGACACTAAGTTTACATCAAAATTCTAATTTGACACTGTGTTTTTTTTGTCTCAAATTTGACACTGTGTTTTCTAATTTTTTACAATTCTGACCACTTGATCGGTCAACCCGATTACCTATTGACGTGACATAATGACATATCAGTTTGATGACGTGGCATGCTAATATAACATGCTGACGAGTCAAAATTATTTTTTTTTACCACAAAAGACACTAGGTTTTTCATTTTTTGATTTTGACACTAAGTTTAATTTTTTCTTTCAATTTTGACACTTTATTTTTTTGTTCCAAATCGAATATCATTTTTCCAAGTTTGTTAAATGTTGAGAATTTTTTATTTGAAACCGCATAAATATTTGTTAATACATTTTAAACTGTATAAATATATATATATATATATATTTTTGTATAAATACAAGGTTTTCTTTTTTACATTCAAACCTTAATTTTATGTATAAATATATATTAGTTATATAAAAATCGAATTTTATATTCAATACGCAAGTTTGCATTATCCGTCTCACATTTACTTCTTCATTTTCTAAACTTTCATGTTTATCTCCCGTGTCCATACTATATATATAGGGTATGTTCAACACACAGCTTTTAGGAGCTTCTAACTTGTAGCTTTTAAGAAAAAGTTCAAAAAAAAGCCTCGTTCGGTGACAGGAGCTTTTAGCTTTTATCCAAACCAAAATACTCCAAAATCAAAAGCTAATTGGTGAAGCGTTAAAAAAAGCTAAACCCTAGTATAACAAAATTACTAAATTGCCTCTCACATATCTGATCATGTCGATATTTCCACCCTAATCATGATGGTTTCTCCATTGTATGGCTCTCACGAAGAACCTATTACTCTCCCACTGTCGATCTTGTTCCTCCCCATGCAGTGAAGAATTTTCATCAAACAAGGTAAATTTTCAATTCATGTTTATGTTCACAGAAGTCGGTTCATCTTCATCAGAGTTTAAAAATTTTAATACACTAATTGTTGATAACAAAACTTTTTCAAACAAATTCTTACATTGAGAAAGGCATTCGTTTCATTTGTTTTTGCCATATATGCATGATCTCTAAAAATATGCAGACCAAGAGTGTTGTAATTAGTTTTCATTTGTTGGAATTCTTTGTAAATTCCAAGATTTATGTTATTTAAATTGGTATAGAATATGTAGGTATTCCTAGGTAAAAGCAAGATTTATGCTTGTTAAATTAGTTTATATGTGTTTGTGTGTAAATAAATGTTGTATAAAACCAAAACAATATATAGAATGAAATTATTTTTCATAATTTTTACATTATAAATATACAAATATGCACATACTTGGAACTTTAAAGTTTTAACCTGATTTTGCCTATGGATTCCTAACATGGAACAATCAAATAAATATACATGATACATCCTTTCCCCAGTTACATTAAAGTATCTATTAATTATGGATCTTTGACCATTTTGCTCTGTAATCTTTTATGTGATATACTAGCAGGTTTAGGGGCTATATGAATCTCATTGAACCATTAAACTCGTTATACCTAGGTAATATCTATATTGCCTATTCCTTTAAGCAACTTAAGATCTAATTTTTAGTTTTCTTTTATCATCAGAGTTTCTTTTTTACATAGATCAAACCATAGATACTTAAACTTCAAAGCTTTAATCCTACTTTTACCGAGGTTCTCCTAACATGGAACACTAAAATAAATATACATGATACATCCCTCCCCCAGTTACATTAAAGTATCTATTAATTATGGGTTTTTGACCATTTTGCCCCTGTTTTGCCCCTGCAATATTTTATGTGATATACTAGCAGGTTTTGGGATTAATTCATATATTCTTTGTAATGAGTTTGTTTGAAGATCCAGTAAAAAGAGTATTGTTTTGAACTCTCCCAGATGGTGCAGGTAGGGTAGCAAGGCTGAATTATAAGAATAACGCTGGCAACTAAATTTCTTGTTTAAATGTCATCTATGATTCATTATTGATATGATTTTTTTTTTAAATTTGAGTATGTCGTTTCATTTGGAAGTTTTTCTTAATAGTTAATGCTACATATTGGCACTATTCTATTTTAAATTTTATTGCTACATATTGTTTTATTTTCAAATTTTAATTTCATGTACTGTTCTATATTCAAATTTTAATGCTATATATATATATATATATATATATATATATATATATATATATATATATATATATATATATATATATTATGTTTATAATAATTATCTTAAATAGTACATGTGCGTAAATGGAAATTGAAGAGAAGAAGAAGAGAAAGAAATTTTACAGTTTTAGACGGTTACTAGATTCATACTTTGCAAGTGTTCTAGATTTTGCATACTTTTACAAATATATACACATGGAACCTTGTATGACATCTCCCTAAACCGGAGAGTATTGGATGAAAGGAATTTTAAATGATCATCCTATTCATTGTGTTAATGCATTTAGAATGCACCAAAATGTGTTCCTTGAAAGATCTATTATGCCCAAGAGTCATTATAGAATGATGTTGCTAATATATGATCCTATAGGGTCACACCATATAACAAGTTACCATAAATTGATTATTTATTAGTATAATTTGATTATAAATAAATATATCAACACTTTTATTTAATTGGAAAATTATTATTTCATGGAAATAATATTTACTAAATGGTAATTTACTATTTGTGGAAATAATATTTATTAGAGAAATAGCAACTTATGAAATATATCATAAACTGTGAATATTTATAAGTTATATTTATATATTCGTATCTTAATAAACTAGTTACGATTTAGATAAAAGATAGTTTTATATAAAATAAGATTTTTATATATGACTATATATATGTTGGGAATTCTTTATAAAGATAATTGATTTTTATAAAGATAACGTGTATGTGTATATAAACTAGCCACGAGACAAATTTTGTCTTCTTTTATACATGCTTTTCTTGAAATTAAGGGAGGAGACCAAGCATGGTCTTCTTTTACCATGCTTGGGACAAAGTTGTCTCTCATTTTACTTTATGGTCTCCTTTTACTCTTTGGCCATTATATAAGAGAGTGCATGGAAGGGATTTTTAAAACACTTCTTGCAAGTCTTCTTCTCCTACTTCTTAAAGCCAAATCCCGGAGCTCCATGCTCTCTAGAGGATTGCCAAATTTCAGAATTTGAAGGCTCTTATTCTTCTCCATTCTCTTGCGTTTGATGCTAGACAAAGTCCATTTGTTGCTTCACCTTTGAACATATATTTGATATATATTTCAAAGGCTTATGAACAACAAATTACTAGTGAATACTAGAATATTTTGATGGTTCTACTCTTGCTTGGTGGATACTTGTAGATAACTCTTGTTTTAGAGTTTCATGCCACACTTCATCAACTTCCAAACTCCCATGAGGATCAAAGTCTTCAAAGTTTGTTGTGTTTTCCCTTCTATGGTTGTTTTAATCTTTCTAGCTCTTGCAAAATGATCCTTGGTGGGGAAAATAGTTATAGTTTTATTTAGAAAAACAAAGAGTTGTTTTATATAATTTTGAGCATATAAATATATATGATGTGCATAAGCTTGCCATGAATCTTTGTGTTGTTGCATGTGTTGATTTATTTAAAATGATTGTAACTATTTATTTATTCATATGGTATGTAATAATTATATAGATAGTTTTCATTTGTTAATTTTTGTAAGTAATAGATTAGTTTTAGAAATAGTTTATTTTTATAAAAATGTAAAAAGAATGAAGATGGTGGCAATTTTGAAGATCGAAAGTATATAAAGTTGATTTTATTAAAGTTTCTCAAACTTTATAAAATTATTTTTATAAACTTGCTACAAGGTGTTGAAGCAAGTGGGAGCACATGAAGAATTTACAAGATAAAGGTCCCTTATGTCCCTTTAGGAATGCACGTGATAATTGATGGCTCACAAAATTATTACTAGTTAATGGTTTGGTTTATGCACATATGTTTTAATCGTTATGCATGCTTGTGTTGTTTTATATTTATGTTATTATTATATTATGGTTGATAAATTAGTTTTTCAAATGCAAAATAATGTTTGAACATAAATAAACATCACAAGAAGTTTGGTTTTAATGAAATTTTCCTTTTAACATAAGATCCTAAAAATAGTTTTATAATAAAACAAGCTTTATCGTTAAAACTAGTATCTGGTAAAATTTCGGGATTAAAATTGTTTAAGTTTAAAATAGAGATTTATAAACTTATCAAAATCCAAACCTTATTTTATAAAAAGGATGTTTTATTAAAAGGTTTCCAAATGTTCTAAAGTGCTCAAACGATATAACTTAATACTAGTTATCAATTTAAAACTTTGATCGCGTCAATTATATAAGACCGGGTTTTATATATATAACATAGTTAAAAATATGATTTTAACATGAAATAAGTTTTTTTTAAGTATACCATGGTTTATTGAATGCATGCAATAACCATGATATAACATGTTTTTTAAACTAGAACTATAAAAACATCAAAGTCCCCTTACAAACCTCAAGTCTATGCAATCCTTCTTAAAGAACACTCATACGTCTCTTATATGCACTGATGGGAAAAGATACCTAACCACTTAGTGTTACCTTTTGATGACGTACGGGGTATTTTCGCGATTTCAATAACCAAGTTATAGGCCAATTACACAAGTTTTTCAAATTGGATGATTTGATCGGAAATCTCTTGTGATAAAGGATACCTAAACAAGAGAGTTCTTAGGCACAGATGAGATCAAACATGTCTAATTAAATTTATTATTAGCGATCCTATAAATCTAAGAATTATATGGTAAGATATAACTGATAATCGATATCTATCGGGTTGAATTCGGATGAATGAGATAAAGGATACCTAACCATTTATTTGTTTTGCAACTTGGATCCTAGACTTTGATAATTAATGTTTTTACAAACTAAAAGGGTATTAATTATTAAAGATTAAATATTAAAAATACTAAATGAATTTTGTTAAAATTTTGTAGATATATAATCCACTCTCATAACCATGAATTCTCATTTCTGTTTAAATGACTTGATAACATTCAATAGATACAACTTCAATGAACATGTTTATGTCTTAAGAGACAATCTCGTGAGAGATGTGAAATTGTATACACTTAAAGGTCCTAATCCTAAACAAATTAATTTGAGTAATATACCTAAATATGTTACCTAGTAAAGGCATCATTGTGATGCTCAAGATGCTTCTAGCATCAGGCAAGGAATAATTATTCATGACTTCTAGGAAGTCTCAGATAATTTAAACATATATATGATGATATAACAGCTCAAGCAATATTCTAATAAATACAGTGATATTTTATTTAAAGCTAGTTTAAACATTGGAATAATGCAAGGCTAAAAGAATCATCTTATGTGATCCAGGAGGCCCATGTTTTATGGACTGAACACCTTTAAGCCCAACAATTCTAATAAAACCCACATATATGGATCTTATTTCTTTTGTGAAGAAACTAAACACTAGTAGAGGAACTGCTCCTCCTATCTAAAAAGAAAGTCTGAAAGATACTAGTACTTCAGGTATCTACTGGACAGAACTCATACTTTTCGTGTAACACTCAAGTACTTGGTACTTAAATGTTAATCTAATATTTGTAACTTGATTGCAAATATTTACAAAAGAGTAACTAGCTAAGCACAAGAAAGTTGGAATTACACTTTCTAAGTTTAGTTTATTATTTATGCTTATAACATAAAGTACGTGTAATATAAAGCAATGTTTGTTTTGGAATAATGTATGTTTTAAATTTAGCATGTCTAAATATTTATGTCTCAGTTATTTGTTTAAATGTTTGATTATTTACTAAATCGTTTTTCATAACGACAATATGCATATTCTAAAATGGTTGACTTCTATTTATGAGACTAGATCTCTTAATAGAATTACAAAGTAAATATCAACATTTTATAAATGAAGTTAAGTTCTAGATGCAAGAACTTTTGACTTAAACTTATCTTAAATCAAATTTATCTATGACATTGTTATCTTTATTGTATAAATGAAATCCACATATTCCAACTTCAAGAAAAGGATCTTTGATGGAAAATAATGTACTTTATTTGAAATATGTGAATCTTATTTATATATAAAAGATTCCTCATAATATTTTCACTAAAGTGTAGAGAAAATAATTATTAAGGAACTATACACTTTGGTGTATGACTTTATTTCTAATGAATGTCTATGATTAAGCACAAGATACAACCCAATAGTACCATCTAAAGCCTTCGTTATGATAAAGGGTGAATTAAACTTTACTTGATATAGTTTACTTTCTAATCGGTAGAAATTTCCTCATTTTAACCTTTTTGGGATTATACTTCAATCACTATTAATTGTATCGAGAATACAAACACCAACTAATTACATAATTGTAGAATATTCTAAAAGGACATGTAGATTATTATATACAAACCCACCAAGAATAAGTTCATTTATTCCTTTGAAAATAGAGTAAGCAGAAAGCAAGCTTCTAATAACAAAGCAAGTGGGAGGCACGTGGAACTTGAAGCAGCTCAAGAACCATAGCCGGATGTAACAATTGTTGGCACTAGTTTCAATGTCACACCCCAAAACCATGAACGGCGGAAACATTCTGGGGCGGAGGACGTCATGTACAGTATCACAACAATGAAAAGTAGTAAACAAGCAACAACATCATCCATTGCATTAATAATATAATTTTAATACAAGCGTGTTCTGTCAAATTATAATAGACACTATGGTATAAATCAAAATGAAAGATGAGTCTTGAACGAGCACCATCTTCTCTGAACCTTGCATCGGTACCTGTCTATGGTTGACCTGAGGATACAGGTTATTTTGAAACAGAGTATCAGCTTTAAAGCTGGTGAGATCATAAATATTTTAGTGTCTTAATTTGTATGTAAGTATTTGTACGTATATGAATTGTAAGTATTGAAAATGTATATGAACTTTAAGTATGAAAATGTTTTTCATGATCCTAGGAAGCCCGATGTTTCCTACTAATCGTACCCTTCTACCAAGGCATCTAGTGTTTGTGTGTGTGTCTCTTGTAAGAGTGTGTATTTTCCCAAATCTGACTATCATTAACCAAAAATATAGTTTCTACATTACCGTGCATCGTGTGAATGTTCACGAAGTGAATGTAATGGGAAAATGAAATAGTACTATGGTGTAGTGTCGAACTACAACCGTACTAATTACCTTAAGTCTAGGGTAATTCTTATAAGTACTGTAGTGTTTGTAATAAGTGACTACTTCTGTACTCCTATTGCCTTATTTGAGGGATAAGGCATAATGTGATGGCTAGATCCCAGGCTAGACGCTCCTCTGTCAAAGGGAGTTTAGGACCTTTACACGACCCCTGCATATTTGCACGCCGTGAACATCCACATTACTATGATCATGTATACCCAATATAACTATCACAATGTGTTGCGATTCATTGGTATAGTTAGATCCTGAACTCGTTCCATGCTATAGCACCTAGTGATGTCTGTCCTATTATCGTATATGTAAGCGCACTCATGTAAACGTATCTATGTATACCTACTCATGTAAGCGAAATCATGTAAAAGTATATGAATGTATGCCTTTGCTACCCAAAGGTACTGAACTGACTGAAAGGAACTATTATGTCCATATATGTACACATGATATATAACTAATGTTTAAATGACCTTCGGACGGATACCTGATATCCCACCAGACCACATCTCTAGCGCAAATAAGAAATAGGGTGGATAGCCTTCCTAAGTCCTTTAAACAATACTTATATAACTATACATATATAGGCATGCTTATAACAGGGTCTCTATGTAAACGTATTTATGTAAATGTACTCGTGTAAATGTAATCATGTAAACGTACTCATGTAATTGTATAGTAATGCATTGTAATGTTCTGCATGTGCTAGCTGTAATGTGTGTTCTCTTTCTATCTAGCATGTATAGTAATGTATTGTAATGTTCTGTGTGTACTAGCTGTAATGTGTGTTCTCTCTCTATCTAGCATGTATAATAATGTACTGTGTGTACTAGCTATAATATATGTTCTCTCTATCTAGCAAGTATTGACTCATTAATGAACTGACTCATTGTATGATATCGCGTTCTAGTAATGGTTCTAATATCTTCCTAAACTACCCATATGGTAGCTTACAAGTAATGTAACTGGTACGTATGAACATGGATGTATACCCTTGCTACCCAAGGTTATTGAATGAACTGGAAGAACCTTTATTACTATATATGTACACATGATATATAACTAATATTTAAACGACCTTCGGACGGGTACCCAATATCCCACCAGACCACATCTCAAGCGCGAAAAGGAAATAGGGTGGATAGCCTTCCTAAGTCCTTTCAACATTTCTTATATAACTATACATATATAGGCATGCAATTTACAATATAAAAGCATAAAATAAGTTTTGTAAAACCTTTTGAACATGATTTCTATCTAAGAAAAGATCGACTTAATGTCAATCCATAAAACGGGTTGAAAGCATGTGTTTGATAAAACTGTTTAAGTATAAAGAAACATTTGTTTGAAACACAATTGTAAATGAGTTTGAAATGAAACATACAGTGTATAATGAACAGTTTAATAAGGAGTTTTAAACATATAAAACGTTTATGAAAATCATGTGAAGAAAACTGTTTGATAAGACGACTAATGAGTAGCAAATCATTTAAATGCTGCTTATTAATTACATGTGATTGATATAATAACTAACATGATTCTACTTGTATCCCCCCCCCCCCCATAAAACATTTAAAAACATTTGAAACATTGATTAAGGGGTATGAACTCACCTGTTGTGAGTGGTACTGAAGAACTGAAGAGGTAGGATTGCTAGGTGTCAAGTGAAGTCTTGAGCACACTTTATGATCGTAGTTAACATATAATATCACATATATGTATCAAATTAGTCTATAAACAAATAATAAACAAGTCAAGAAACCCTAGGACATGCTAAACACCCTTATCAAGTGTTATTAGCCTCTAGGATTGTATCTAAGTGTTGTAGGGAAAAGCTATTGTGTGTAGGGTTCAAGGAAAACTCCACCATGGAGTTTGTTGGGTTGCAGATTCGTTTAGTATTGTGTCATTGGGCTCGGCTAATAGTCCAATTGTTTTGTACTCCGGTTTGGGCTTGTCCAACCGTGAGCCTGTTAGGTTTACTATATAAGAATATGCTTGCATGCATATTAGGTTAACGATTTAGAAAACGATCTAGAATACAATAGAGAGAATTACGATAGCTTTAATTTTCTTCATCGTTCCTGTAAACCTTCTAATCCTCTATAGTTGATGTTCTTGATCGAGCTCTTCTGAGGGTTGTTTTATAATCATTCGACACGTTTGATTCATTCTTGAGTTGTTTATTGCTTTCGTGTTCTTGTTGTTTAATCTTTATTTTACCTGTTTAAGATCTAATCGATCTTCAAGATTAAGTTTTAATCATATCAATTGGTATCAGAGCGGGAGGCTGTGTAATCGATACACTTCTTTTCTGTGAAAAAGGCTTCAATTAGGGTTTTCCGCAATTACTGATATTTATTGAGCCGTCATCTCATTATTGACGTATCTTGATATTTATTGTTTTGCCCTAATTTGATTTATTACAAGTCTGATCTTTGAACAGGTTATTCGATCATTATGGACGAGTCGCAATCGAATCCCATCAATATTTCAAACAGCATTGGATCAACAACGAAGATTCCCATCCTATAGACCCACGATTATGAAGTCTGGGCGCATCACTTTGAAGACTATGTTATAGGATCTGAGGATAATGGATACCTCATCTGGGAAGCAATTGTTAATGGACCATTTTCTCATTCTGCAACTTCAAGGATTATTAAAACTCAAAAGGAGTATAATGATCTACTGAAGGATGTTAAAGATATTGCGCAAGATGAAAAGGATAAATTCCAGTGCAATATCAAGGCGTTAAGATTGATTAGATTCGCCCTTCAATCCGACACTTTTAGGTTGGTGAGTTCATGCACGACGGCAAAGGAGATTTGGGACAGGATACGTGAATTATACTCTACAGATGAAGACCTTGAACACTCAATTCAAACCTTACTCTTGTCTGAGTTTGGAGAATTTAGGCAAGGAGCCGAAGAAACTGTGACCCAAACGTTCGATCGCTTCAATCATCTTCTCAGCAAGATGATCAAACATGACATCGAAAGGAAGCTTATTGAGTAAAAGGTTACGTTTTTAAATGGTCTAAGATCTGAGTGGAGAGCAGTGGTGTCTACAGTTAAAGCCCATGAGCAATTTAAATCATATTCCTTGGCGAAACTGGTGGGCATTCTCAAGTCTCAGGAGAAGATTGTGTTGCAGGAGAAGAATGTTGTCTCAAGCCTAGGTTCGCTGGCCCTCCTGTCAAAAAGTAAAGCTGTGATGGAGGACGAAGACCTCAACTTGGAGGAGTATGACCTCACGTCTGAGGATTATGCTATGATGGTGTCTAACCCCAAGAGGTTCATTAAGAAGAGATTCCCCAACAACAAAAACCGAAACTGGCAGGGGAGTTATAGTTCAGAAAAGGTTAAAGATGAACCGAAGGTTGAAGAGTCTAAGAAGGAACCGAAGGCAGACGGTGATTCTGGAGTAAGCTGTTACTACTGTGGAGGGAAAAACCACTATGCAAAGGATTGTGTCCTCAAAAAGATGGCTGAAAAGGATGAGGAAGCTTTGCTGCAGAAAAAGCTTGATGAGATAAGGAAGAAGAAATCTACCGCTAACCCTTCCATGAATGCTCTAATTGTGCAGGGTTCGGTTGTTGATGACGAGTTCGGTGGCGTGGAAGTTTGGTCAACCGACTCTGAAGACGATGAAGTGAGGAAGCCTTCTCATGGAAAGGCTTGTGTGGCAAAAGAGGAGAGCAATGGAGGAAGGTGCTTGATGGTGTCTGAAGTATCTCAGATGAGGGGATACAACACTGATGGTGGAAGCAATGAACCGAAGGAGCAGCAGGATATGTGCTTTACAGCCAAACCGCTCAGCGTTCAGTTCAACGAGCTCGATGAAATGATCAAGAAGGTACAATCGGTTTTTGTTTCATTTAAAGTACCACAATGCTCATATGAAAAAGAACTAAAAAGTGTTAATTCACGAATCTCTCATCTAGATAGTAGTTTAACTCAAACTCGAGTCACCAATTCTAACCTAACTGATCAATTAAGCAGGGTGTCTTCGAAGAGTGAGGAACGGCGCATGCGGATCGAGTTGAAGGAGTCAGAATTAGTCAAAATAAAAGATGAAAAAATTTATTTACAAACAGACAATTTAAAGCTGTTAAAGCAACGAAATGTTTTTTGTTTGATTGCAAAACGTCTTTACACTAATATTACTCAGCTTCACTTGGATTGTGAAATAGGACAAAAGATTCATCGCATGATTTTGCCCTTCCTTGAGTTTAAGGAGGATGAAATTGATGCTGAAGCTTATAATTGTGAGAGTGTGATATCATCTAATGACGTCAATCCGACCTATATGTATGGACTGGACAAAATAGAATCTTTCATTAAATCCAAGGACCATAAGGACATGCTTAAAAACCTTTTGGATGAAAATGATAGACTTAAACTGAGAACCGAAACCATAAAAAAATTTGACTCTTTAAACTCCAACTTGAGCTCAGAAAACAAAATTGATGTTAAAAATGCATTTGAGCTTAATGAGGATGACAATATGAGTGAAATTTCTGTAGAGGACACGGTTGACTGCTCAGAATTTGTGAAAAGCGAACCTGAAAACCACAAGAATCTAATTTCAGAAAATTCAGTGGAGTTCGCTCGATTGTCCCAACAAAAGTCCCCGATCTTAGCAGAGAAAGCTGTTGTATATCAAAAGGTTAGGACCACTCCAAATCAAGTGTACAAGGTCACAGGAGTAACCGAACATCAGACTGCTGAACTCACAGCAATTGTAAATGAAGACAATGCTGATGGCTGTGATGAGTTTTTCTGGTCAACTCCAATCGATAATGCTGATGAAACAGTTGGCTTATCTGAAAGGACCTCATGGAAAAGTAAAGGTAGATACGTGCCAGAACCCTTGAACAAGCCAGATAATTTTGATGTGCCAAGTACCAGTGGTACGAAAGACATTCCTCAAGAAAATGGAAGTTCGGCAAAAGAAGTCATTCCCTCTAGTTCCTCAGTTCAAAGTGAAACTTCCTCAGTTCAAAGTGAACCAGCCAAAGAGAAACCAAAAATGAAAGCCAACATCCATCATCAACCGAAGCAGATGAGGAATCAGAAACGTCAAAGGAATCAGAGATACAGGAAGAATCTCTCTGAAAGAAAACAATTCTGGCAATCCCAGAATGCTTATTTCTCACATCAAGACAAGAACCTAAAGTACGAGAATAATCTTGTTGAAACGCACAAGAGCAACTCCAACCGAAAGCAAAGGTTCGGTTCAGAAAAGAATACCAACCGAAAGCAAAGGTTCGGTTCAGAGAACGAAACCAACCGAAAGCAAAGGTTCGGTTCTGAAATCAAAAGAGATCAAAACTCTAAGGTCAGTCCCACCAATGATCAAAAACAAAAGGGTCACCTAGAGTCTCCAGCTAAGAAATCATCTCAATCTAAGCCCTCTCAATCTCACTCATCTAATTCTTGTAATTCTTCCAATTCATCTCCATCTCGCTCTAAAGTTCATTCTGTTCATTCTCAAAAATCTCATTCGTCAGCTGAACAAAAAGGCAAACAGAAGGTTTCTGCATCCAAACCAGAGTCTAAACCGAACGCACCTAATCCTAATAAAATCAAAGTTTTTACCATCAAAAAGAAAGATGAAACAACACTAATAAAATGAACATATCTTGTTGACATCTCTCTTACTATTCCTGTACCTGTGAAAGGCTCACGTGGACCCAAGAAACTTTGGGTTCCTAAATCTGCTTAATTTTTGCAGGTTATATGACAGGGAGGAAAGAAGAGCTCAGGGAATACAGGTCACTTACAAATGGTGGCAACGTCAAGTTTGGAAACAACTCCTTCGGCACCATAAAGGGATACGGAATGATTACCAATGGTGATTTCACTATAAGGAAGGTGGCATACGTGGAAGGACTACAACACAACCTCATCAGTGTATCTCAGCTTGTTGGAGGTACCGGTCTCAAAGTCTCATTCGACGATGAGGGTTCTGAAATTATTGAGAAGAAGACAAAGAAAGTTATTCTCAAATCGGAGCGTAAGGGTGAAATGTTTCCTCTAAACCTCAAACCCATCAAAGGAAACCCAGCTATATGCCTGTTATCAAAAGCACAATCTGACGAAAGCTGGTTGTGGCACCGAAGACTCTCTCATCTCAACTTTAAAGATATCAACAAACTTGTCACTGGAGGTCATGTTCGAGGTCTTCCATTGCTCAAGTTCGATACAGATCATTTGTGTGCTGCATGCGAAATGGGGAAGCAGAGTCGTCAAATTCATCCATCTATAATTAACACTAAAGTTGTTGAACCACTCGAATTACTTCATATTGATTTGTGTGGTCCATCATCTATCGAAAGCATCGGTGGTAGCAAGTATATTCTTGTTATTGTTGATGACTTTTTGCGATTTACATGGGTGTTCTTTCTAAAGCTTAAATCTGAAGCGACTCATAAGCTGAAAGTGTTCATCAAGCAGATTGAAGTACAGCTGAAGAAGGTGGTTCGCAACATCAGGAGCGACAATGGTCTGGAATTCAAAAATAGAGAATTTGAAGAATTCCTGGCAGAAAAGGGAATAAGTCACAACTTCTCAGCTCCCTACACACCTCAACAGAACGGAATTCTCGAAAGACGAAACCGATCTTTGTGTGAAGCTGCCCGAACAATGCTAAGTTTCGCTTCCTTACCTCTTTACTTTTGGGTTGATGCTATTTCTGCTGCTTGTTTTACACAGAATAGGTCATATCTCAACAAACGATTCACGCTCACACCTTATGAGATTCTCAACAACAGGAAGCCCAATGTGAAATTTTTCCATGTGTTCGGCTCACGGTGTTTCATCTTTAACTCTAAAGAACAACGCAACAAGTTCGATGTCAAAGCTGACGAGGGAATCTTTCTGGGCTACTCTCTCACTTCCAAAGCATACAGAGTTCTAAACAAGCGTTCGAGGAAAATCGAAGAGACTTATTACGTGACTTTCGATGATAGCTATGTCAAAAAGCTACAGGCCAAAGAAGACACAGCTGGGGAAATCTTTCCTCAAGCTGGCCAAGTCACAGTCTCGATCGCTAATCTATTCGAGAAGTTTATGGAGCTATTTGACGAACCAGAGAAAGCTACTCTCTCAGAAGCAGGCGCAGCAGACAACAAGGTAGACCACATGAAGCAAATTATCGAAGAAGCTGCCAGGAGAATTAATGAAGGGGGATCGAATTCTGACGAACCTCCATCAAACGATGCTTCCGTCGAGGGGGAGGATCAATCGTCATCAACTCAGTCGACCTCACATGTTGAGGGGGAGCCAAGCTCTCCAACTGCTCCCGAAAGTACTTCTCCAACCGAAAGTGCTTCACCATCCGAAGGTGCATCAACGCCTGAAAGCACAACACCACAAGAAACCTCTGAAGCTCAAGTTTCACAAAGCATTCCTGAAAACTCACACATCGAGGGGGAGCAAGTTGATATGTCATATGACTACGAAAGCCAGTCCGAGCCAGAAGAAATGATCAATGCTGAACTGGATCCTACTTTTGATCCTCATTACCCACCACTCACCAAATGGACAAGAGACCATCCTGTCTCTCAAGTGGTTGGTGATGTCTCTGAAAAGGTTCTGACCCGATCACAACTAAAGGCAAAACAGACATCCTTATTTTCCAAAGTTGAATTTTGCATGTTTAACTCATTCGTATCCAAAGTTGAACCGAAGACAGTTAACACTGCTCTCGATCACTCCTATTGGGTTCAAGCGATGCAAGACGAACTGAACGAATTTGAAAGGAACAAAGTTTGGCGTCTCATTCCAACTCCTCCAGATGCCTCGGTTGTTGGTCTCAAATGGGTCTTTAGGAATAAAATGGACAAGGAAGGAAACGTTATACGGAACAAAGCTCGTCTGGTAGTAAAAGGATATTGTCAGGAGGAAGGGATTGATTATGAAGAGACTTTCGCTCCTATAGCTAGGCTGGAATCTGTAAGAATATTTCTTGCTTATGCTGCCCAAAAAAACTTTGAAGTTTTCCAAATGGACGTCAAGTGTGCATTTATTAATGGAGAACTCGAAGAAACAGTGTACGTGGAGCAACCTCCTGGTTTCGTGAACGAAAAGTATCCTAATCATTGCTACATTCTGGATAAAGCTGTGTATGGACTCAAACAAGCTCCGAGAGCCTGGTATGAAACGCTAACTAAATTCTTACAGATGTCTAAATTCAAACAAGGTTCGGTTGACCCAACCTTCTTTCGCAAAAAGGAAGATAACCACCTTATGATCGTTCAAATTTATGTCGATGATATCATCTTTGGCTCAACGAATCCTAGCCTAACAGCTGAATTTAGAAAGCTGATGGAAACTAAATTTGAAATGAGCTCAATGGGTCCTATTAACTTTTTCCTTGGTTTAAATATTAGACACAGACCCGAAGGCATCTTTATCAATCAGGAAGCTTACACGAAGACTCTCTTAGCAAAATTTGGCATGATGGGAGATTCCAAAATCAAAGTCCCAATGTCATTCGGCACCAAACTAACTCCATCCCTGGACAAACCGGCTGTTGATATCACGCTCTATCGTCAAATGATAGGCTCACTAATGTATCTTACTGCTAGCAGGCCTGACATCATGTTTTCTGTGTGTTATTGTGCTAGATTTCAGGCAAACCCACGCGAACCTCACATGCTTGCAGTGAAGAACATTTTACGATATCTCAAGCGAACTGCCTCCTTAGGTCTATGGTATCCTTCCAACTCAGGCTTCTTCATTCAAGCCTACTCAGATGCAGACCTTGGAGGATGTGGACTCGACAGAAAAAGCACCACTGGCGGCTATCAATTCCTTGACGGGAAGTTGGTTAGCTGGCAATCAAAGAAACAAACGTGCGTGTCGTTGTCTACTGCTGAAGCTGAATACATAGTCGCTGCATCCTGCACCTCTCAAGTGATTTGGATCCAGAGTCAACTTCGAGACTATGGACTCAATATGAAGAAGATCCCACTACATTGTGACTCTGAAAGTGCAATTAGGATCTATCATAACCCAGTGCAACACTCTAAAACCAAATACATAGCACTGAGGTATCACTTCATCAAAGATCATGTGGAAGATGGAAACGTTGAAGTACACTTTGTTCGAACCACTGATCAACTGGCTGACGTCTTTACCAAAACTCTTCCAGAAGCATCATTCAACAGAATTTTACAAGGGCTAGGTATGATGAAATCGGAGTCAGTACCTCAAACTACCTCTCAATCTCAAACGTAAGAAGCGAAAGTGACCGAACGTTCAGGTTCCGTTAAATCATCTGACTCGCTCATCACCACAAAGGTAGTTTTCTTGATTGTAAATTTCATGTACAAAGTTGTTTATTTTATTGTCAAAAGTATTTTCTGATTGCAAGCCTCAATTCCTTGGTTTTCTAAAATTTTCCAAAACCGAAACCTACCGAAGGTTCGGGTTCGGTTTTTCAAAATTTTCCAAAACCGAAACCTACCGAAGGTTCGGGTTCGGTTTTTCAAAATTTTCCAAAACCGAAACCAACCGAACGCTCGGGTTCGGTTTTTCAAAATTTTCCAAAACCGAAACCAACCGAACGCTCGGGTTCGGTTTTTCAAAATTTTCTTAAACCGAAACCAACCGAACGCTCGGGTTCGGTTTTTCAAAATTTTCCAAAACCGAAACCAACCGAACGCTCGGGTTCGGTTTTTCAAAACTTTTCTCAACCGAAACCAACCGAACGTTCGGGTTCGGTTACCAAATTTTTCCAAAGTTTTTTTTACTCTTTCTAAGTCTTATTTTTTTCTTGCTTAATTTTTTTTTATTATTTTATTTTCTTTTAATTTTTTTTATATATATCAAAAACTCCAAAAATATTTTCTTATTTTATTTATGTGTTCATTCGTTTATGGGGATATAATTGTTGGATTACTTAAGTGTCCCTAGAAGCATGCTGCTGTATGTGTCCCAAGCCTCATAAGATTCTGAATAATAGCCTTAATGACTTGGTATAAACAAACATTGTCTTCCCAATTAGGCTATCACATTTATTCTAATCGTGAGCTACCTCACTCTCTTCTCACATGAGATAAGAGTTTTCTGCTTGGTCCTTATTTTCGCAGCAGATGTACTTTAATTTCTTACACCATCTCCATTACATTTCTCCATTACATTCGTTTCATCAACGTAACCCTTGAGACTCTCAGAAATTACCAATGAGGTTTATGGTTACACAACAACTGTGATTATGATCTCAGTTTCGTGCCACTACGAGCTGAGTGAAACCCAAAATTCAACCCCAAATCTGAATTGACGGTGAACAATAAATTTGCTCAAGTTTTCACCAAAGAATTGACGGATGTATCTTGATGAAATCTCAAATTTTTATTTTGTGTGATTCCTATGAAATTGTTAAACACCATAACATTTCTTCCCTTGGGATCCAGTTTTTAATTTTTTTTGTTGAGATTTTATATTTTCCAAGCCAATTTAAAATTAATTCCTACCTACTTGTTCAACAGACTACACCGGTCTCACAAGTACTTTGTTCACTTTCTATCTTATTTCAAGATTAGGACTGTTGAATCAAAGATAAAGCCCCCTTAAGTAGCCTAATTAAAAGAAGCCTTTCAACATTTATTAATAAGTGTTTGATCGTCATTCAACGGGAAACCACATCAACACTTTAAGGTCTCTCTTGATCCTGAAGGAAGAGATTCGTGCCCGGGATCATTTGTTTCGTGTCATTATTGACATCACATTTATTCCTAAAAAGAGTTGCTTTATTTCTTTTCTTTTTACACTCTTAGCACGAAAATCTTTGATTTTCCAAAAATCTGGTACTAATAATTACAGGCTGTTTTATTGCATTGGTGGTTAATTATTAAGACGTGGTCAACAATCATCCACGTGGGAAATTAATTCAAAAGATGTCATTTAAAAGATAAGATGAAGGGTTGTTGACTCAGGCGGGAGATAAAAAGATTGAATTTCAAACGGTGGTTAAAAAGGGACGCATGTGAATTTGAAACGCCCATTCTTTAACTGACATAATGGACGCGTGTGCGAATTTCAAGCGGTTCCTCTCTGGCACATCAAGGCGCGTGTGGAATTGAAACGGTTTCTTCTGAAACGGCGCTTGTTGGGCGGCGTGTTCCTAGGAATCTGACACTCTCTCTCCTACGTGATCATCGCATGCCTTAACTGTCACGCATCTGTCATTCCGGAAAACCTTTTCGTATTTCCATAGAAGATTTGAACAGATTTTTCTCTCTCCTTACACCCACTATAAAAGGCAGTCTCCACTCCCATTTACCTCTTTACTGCATCCGAATTTCCAAGAGAGCAAAAATTCCCTAAAGCTTTTACTGTTCATTTTCTTCTTTCTAACTTCAACAATGGCAGAATCATCCTCAGTCCATGCCACCTCACACATCCTTCCCATTCGCCCTCAACAGTGTTTGGTGATTAACCTAACCCCTCAGGCGTACGATTCCTACATGTTTCCGATCATGGAGTGCCTGAAGTACTCACAAATCGCTCCTGCACTTTCTAGGGTTGAGTCTGTGCCCATGGAGCTCCTATCGCAGGTGTATGCGACTGCACATTACGATAAAGCAGTCGATAGGGTGTTCTTCGAGGTTTCTGATCACAAGACCTCGATTTCAAGGCAACGATTTGGTACACTGCTAGGGTTTGCTGCTGACCCTTCAAGGATTAATCTGGAGACGATTCCGATTGGGCATCTTTACAACATGTTTTACAATATGGGGTACACGGAGGCACTCACCTCCGTCGCGAAGTTTAAAAAATCCTGCTTGCCGCCACAGTGGAACGGCATGTTCACAGTCCTCTTCAAGGGCTTATCTGAACGGAGCTCAGGATCCGATGGTTCTAGTCAACTCTTCTTGTCGATAATGTATGGCGTCTACAACGGTGTCAATCTTGACTATGGGTTTGTTCTCTAGCAACAACTCATCCAGAGCCTCTCTTCCTCTTCACGACATTCTGAGGTGTCGTATGCACGGTTCTGGACTCTCATCACCAAGTGGGCGATGGATAAGTTTGATGTCCCCACTGCTGTCGGTGCATCGATGTCTTCGATCGGTACTTTTCATACCACGAAGATTATCGTCTCAGATGCATCCAAGTTTTCTTTCATTGGCTCAATTCCGGAGACAATGTACGGCGATGTTCCATCTGACAGCAGGATCATCAGGACTATTAAGGAGTTCAAGCAGTCTGGACCTAGGGAACTCACACAGGAAATGCTTAAGTCCATTCATGATGCTGACAAGCCGGTTAATAGAGGCAAAAAGGCGGATAAAGGGAAGCAAGTGACCAAAGGGGCGAAAGGTCCTTCTCCCAGGAAGAGGAAACCAACCAAAGCTGCACAGTCCCCGCAGCCGAAGAAACGGAAGACTCAACCGAAGCGAAAGCTTGTAATCGCTTCCTCTTCGAGTGACTCAGAAGGTGAGAGTTCGGGTTCGGACGGCTCTCAAAGAGGCGAAACCCCTCCAAGAGGCAACACCCCACCCCGATCACCTACCCCAGACATGGAAATCCATATCTCACCAATTCCCTCACCTACTCAAACAATCCCTACTTCCATTCCCACCATAAACCCCTCTACCACCATTCCTAAAACCTCTTTCCCTATACCACCACCCATTTTCACTGATACAACAACAACAACTGCAAAGGTTACAACCAACGTATCTGATACGGGGGTTCATACCGATGCAACCGAATCACCACCTGTAACCGAACCTCCTCACACAACCGAAACCCAGCATACAACCGAACCTATCCACACTCAACCACCACCCGAAACCAACCCCACTAACACTTAACCTGAACCTACAAATACCACAACACCCCCAGCTTCACCACCCCCAACATCTCCAGATCATGCCTCTGATGGAGATAACCCTTTTCTTGGAGGGGAAAATATGACCTTCGACTCGGTCTACTTTAGTCCGTTTCAGGTTCAAAGCGACGACGAGGACGATGCTCCAGTAACAAAGAAGCATCTTAAGGAGCTAAATGAGAAGGTTGACTTGCTTATTGCTTCATCCTCCAACACTCAGTCCTCTCTCTCTGAAGCCGCTCTTCAGAAGATTGTTGATGCCTTCTCCAGGGCTCAGCATGATTCCGTCGCCTCTGCCACTGCAGCAATAGACGCCTCCACAAAAGCTTGTGAGGCAGCGACCGCAAAAGTCGATAAACTATTCTCTGAAGCCTCTTCCCTGTTAAAGTCCTTAGAGGAGAGCGCTGATGCAACAAAGACAACGTTGGAACCAATCATTCAAAAATTGGCCACGTTCGTCTCAACGGAGTTGAAATCGTTCGCTACCCTTCGCCAATCCATCAGCGACGACAACTCGGCCCTTCGTGCCTCCATTGACGAGCGCCTCGCTAAACTTCAAGAGGATCTCGCTGCCGAAAATTCATTAATGGATGTTCTTGCAAGTAAAACCACCGCCCTCAAGGTCAAGAGCGCTCAGCTTTCAAACTCTCAGCAACAGATTGAAGCTCTTCGATCCGAACGGGAGGTTATCAAAACATGTGTTTCGGATGTACACTCTGCCCTATCCAACATCCTGGAAGCACACGATCCGATTCTCAATCATTCTGTGAGGCGAACCCTTGCTGAAAAACTTACTCCTGCCCTGGACCTTCTCAGCAAAATTGAAGGGCTTCCTAGTTTCGTGTCCACTCCGAAACAAGGGGGAGAAGTGAAGTCCGAATCGAAACCACCTCCTTCCTCAAAAGCTGCTCACACAACCGAACCACCTCCGACTGGTCAAACTTCAGGTTCGGGTGTGAAGGATAAAGGAAAGAAAATAGCTGAGGAAGAGGATGAAGATGATAAAGAAACCATTGCTGACTTGCTGAAATGCAAAAATAGTCGCAATGTTGAAAATGAAAACGTTCGTGTGGCGCGAGAAGCTGAAGAAGCCGAACGCAAGAAGAAAGAAGCCCACGATCTCCTCGAGAGCAGGAAGACTCTTTTCCCTACTTGGACTTGGGAGAGAATGATAAAGGAGGCCATAGATACTCCAAGCATCCTATGGCTCGAACCGGTGATATCCTTCGACTGCTACAATTCTGTCGATTCGCAGTTCGATATGCCCTTGACCCGAAAGGCGTTTATCTTCCACGCCTTCTCCAACATTTTTGAAGTCCCTCATCCTAATCCTGAGGTTGATCGGGAGTTAATCGAATTCTATCTGAAGGCCGCTAAACCACAGTACCAAACATGGAGCGCTCAAAAGATTGTTAATGTTCGGGTTTTAAAGCCATATACCGAAGGGAGATTCATCAACGTTCGGTTCAGGGTGATCAGAGGGTCTGCAAGAACCGAACATCTTATATCCTTAGCAGATCTACCGAACCTCAACCCCCATGATTGGATCATTCCGCATAACATCCTTTTGACGAATGAAGCTGAATATGGTCCAATTATAGACCATCTCAAAAGGATGATAGTTTGTTACATCATGGAGGTCGCCTTGATGGATCAGGAGATAGCCACAATCTTCAAGAAGAAACCGAAGATATCTCCTGTTGGATCGGCCAGTGATCTCAATCAGATGAAGATGGGCAAGATTGACCCGAGGCGTAATTCGGTCATGTTCACTAGGGCTGAAGGACAGAAATGTCTATTTGTCTTAGCGGATAAACATCTTTATACCACTGCTTGTCTAGAGCATGTGTTGTCGATCATCCGTCGGTGTAAAGAGAATGCAGCAGATGATGTCAAATACTTCAACGATATGATTCAATGGTACATTAGATTCAGACAAACGATACTTGCTCTTATCTCTCGTCTGTTTCAGACTGTAAAGAAGAAGGTACCTGCCGCTGCTGCTGGCCCAAGTAAGAAGTGAAGATCTCGCTCCAATTGACGCAAAGGGGGAGATTGTTGGGTTGCAGATTCGTTTAGTATTGCGTCATTGGGCTCGGCTAATAGTCCAATTGTTTTGTACTCCGGTTTGGGCCTGTCCAACCGTGAGCCTGTTAGGTTTACTATATAAGAATATGCTTGCATGTATATTAGGTTAACGATTTAGAAAACGATCTAGAATACAATAGAGAGAATTACGATAGCTTTAATTTTCTTCATCGTTCCTGTAAACCTTCTAATCCTCTACAGTTGATGTTCTTGATCGAGCTCTTCTGAGGGTTGTTTTATAATCATTCGACACGTTTGATTCATTCTTGAGTTGTTTATTGCTTTCGTGTTCTTGCTGTTTAATCTTTATTTTACCTGTTTAAGATCTAATCGATCTTCTAGATTAAGTTTTAATCATATCAGAGTTCATGGCCCTAATGTCACTACCAAATGAGTTTACAGCCATAAAATCATACTTACAAGACCATTTGTTGTTTTGAGGCTTATCAAGACCCTAGGAAGCAATTCTACTAAATGGCAAGGTCCATGGAAGAGTTTAGGGCATTATATAATGCCTTTTAGGAGTTTACGGCCCTGGGACCAAACCCCATGGAGATTACGGCCGTAATCTCCCTTGGAAGGGTGTTTTTGGTGTTTTCAAGTCCCTAATTTAACTAGGAACTAAAATAGGCTAGTGTACAAGACTTTAGTGTAGCACCTGGTTCATGGTACGTATTTCTTGTGGCTAATATTTTAACTTTATGCATTTTTGCCTTGGACTCCGCGAGTTGAACGACCAACTCACCGAGTAGGAGCTGGATAAGGCGCGGGGTTTGAACTTTGTACTCGGCGAGTCGGTCCCCGGACTCGGCGAGTAGACCCTGTTTGGACAAAAACCCTAATCCGGGCGTTTGTACCCTATTTAAACGCTCTAACTTGGCCTCTTCAGTCCCTAACACTTCCAGAGAGTTGTAGAGAGAAACCCTAGCCCCCATATTGTTCTTAAGAGTGATTTTGGCCTTGTGGAGAAGGAATGGAGCTTAGAGAAAGGAAGAAGAGGTTGAAGTGTGCAAAGAGGGGAGGTAGATCCGGGATCTACACTGTGAGAAGCTTCCATTTAGGTAGAAAAGTTCTTACCTTGATCATTAGTTCATTAGATCCCCTTTTTGTCCCAAATTAGTGGTTTCAAGCCCTAAAACTTTAAATTCCATGTATTTATTCTTTAAGTTCTGAAAGGACTTCAGATTGGGACTTTATGGACATCCTAGAAGTATAAAGTCTTTGTGGTTGGGGTTATTGAGGTCCCTATTGAGTGTATGACCCCTTAAGAAGCTTGGAATTGCCTTCTTGAGCTCATAGGGCCATGCATGCACGTAAAGTTTGCAACTTTACGTGATAAGGATGCCCTAGGAGCTTAGATCTATGGGTTAGAAGCATTGCATGTCCAACCCTTCGTATCTGCACGAGGAGTCAACAGGGTAACGTAGTCCCAAAACCCCAAATCCTCTTCCGGATGTTCTGGTGAGGATTGGGAGCGAGTGGGGGACCTGCTCGTGGAACTCGACGAGTTGCTCTCGGACTCGGCGAGTCGGACCACGAGTCGGTTCCATAGTCCTGAGTAGTGAGTCAAGGGTGACTCAGTGACTGGAAAGAGGGACTTGGCGAGTATGACCGGGTTAGTAGGAGAAGGACTCGGCGAGTCTATGCCACGACTCGGCGAGTCCAGTCAACTGGAAGTTGACTTTGACCAAGAGTTGACCTTGGACCAGGGATGGGTCAATCAATTGACCTAACGGTATTTATGAGTGACTAATCTGTGTTTATGGGTTTGTAGCCGGAGGATTACCGGTGCAGCAGCCAGACGTCTAGCGGTCAGACCTTCGGTAACTACTCTTCGAGGTGAGTTTCCTTCCAGTAGTAACGGGTCTAAGGCACCAAGGTCGGACCGTAGAGACGAGATGTTAGTATTAGAGTGTGGGCCGAGCCCGTATCTCTTGGTTGAGTTGATTATGATATATGCCAGTATGATAGAATTGTCTATACTCGTTGTTTGTGTGATACTTGTATATTATGGGTTAGCAGCTGAGTGTGGGCGAGGCCCGTATCTCTCTGAGAGTGGAGTGTGGGCAATGCCCGTATCTCCCAGATAGAGGAGTGTGGGCGAGGCCCGTATCTCCCAGATAGAGGAGTGTGGGCGAGGCCCGTATCTTCCAGCTAGCGGAGTGTGGGCGAGGCCCATATCTTCATGAGTGTGGGCGAGGCCCGTATCTGCTAGCTGTTCATTGTATGTTTGTATGGTATGAGTTTTAGGGGGGAACTCACTAAGCTTCGCGCTTACAGTTTCCAGTTTTGGTTTCAGGTACCTCTTCTTTGAAGGGGAAGGAGCTGGCGCAGTAGCGGCCCATCACACACATGCCTCGTATTCCGCACTATGAGATCTTCTTGGGGATTTGTACTCTGACATTTATTATATTTTATAAAAATGATTTCCAGACATGCGATATCTTTTATGAAATGTTATGGTCAGTGAACGTTTTATTTCTAATGTTTTTCTAAGTATATGTTTTAAAAATGAAATTTTTGGCTCGTATTTTTGGGACGTTACAAGTTGGTATCAGAGCCCTGGTTTGAGGGATTCGGACACACATTCGGGGGTGACTGAACTCAAATCGAGGGATTAAAAGATTTAAAAGAAGAAAATATTTTCTAAAAGCTAAGTAAAGAGTTTTAAGAAGGAACGAAGTGTGTGATGTGCGCGACCGGCCGAGCTCAAGTAAGTATTCCCCAAAGTACCCATACAAGCTTATGTTATGTTTATCGGTTTCAGTAGAATAGCATGCTAGACTAGGACTAAAGATCTAGGAGTGATGCCTTATGTGCCTGCTTTATGTGCTTCATTGAATGAAAACTTCATGCTAGAAAATGAGTAGACAGTAGTAGGATAGCCTGTTTAGGTTATACCTGATAGTATGAGTTTAGCATTGTATGCTAGTCGGTTTCTCTTTATGAGGACGGATTTGCTTGAGATTGTTTCCTATGGTCTGAATGCTGCTTGTTTTATGCTTCGTGGGACTCTGAGTGATGGGAGTTAGACATTAGGTGAATACGTCGCGTCACATGTGCTCAGGGTTGGATAATCTTAGAGTACTGGACTTGGCTCTATTGCGCAACTCTTGTCTGAGTCTAACCGTTGTAGAGCCGAGTCTATTACTCGAATGATTATCTGAGCCTCACCACGTGTGATGGTATTCAGGTAATGGCTAACTGGCATTACAAGGAGGCCTTCAGCAGCTGAGGACCGGGTAGAGTGGAGTTAGAGATTTTCCTAGGGCAAGCCTAGGATAAGTATAGCAGTGATCAATAGTAGTGAAAGGGACCTGGTGGAGTCAAGGCAGTCCTTGGAGAAGGTACAGATAGATGTGGAAGGTAGTATGGGCCCGTACTACTGAAAGTAGAGGATCCGTACCCGAACCGAGGAGGGCCAAGATAAGACCAGGAAACTTGTAGTAGGAGTGATCCCTCCAGAGGTATTAGTATTGCTAACGGTTATTATTTATGTATTGCAGAATGGTGGTGACGGGTATGATTCTTTCCCTTTATCTTTTTTTTATGATGTTATGATATTGATATGTGCTCTGTATATATGCATTAGGATCGTTCCATGTGAACGGTATTCCTGTCCAGGTATTGTTTGACTCGGGTGCCACCCGGTCATTTGTTTCCCTTGCGCTTAGCAAGAGGTTTACTGAGTCTTCGGGCATGTTGGATTGCCCTTTAGAGGTGGAGATTGCCGATGATCGATCAGTATGAGCGTCAGCAGTGTTTTGGGATTGTGTTCTAAGGTTGTTTGAGGAGCGCTACTTGGTGGATTTGGTTCCCATTCCGTTGCGTGGGAACAATGTGATTATAGGCATGGATTGGTTGAGCCCTAATAGGGCGGTGATTGATTGCGCATAGCAGCTGGTGCGCTTTGGGACCCTGAGGGGGGAGAGTTGGTGATCCACGGCGAGAGGCCACAACATGGACCCACAATATGTTCAGCAGCAAGGGCTAGGTGCTACCTTCACCAGGGTTGCGCGGGATATGTCGTGTACGTTATGGATACCTGGGATGCGGGTAAGGCGACGACAAGCGAGGTTCCAGTGGTGCGAGACTACGCTGATGTGTTCGCGGAGGAGCTTCCTGGAATACCTCCGGAGCGTCAGGTAGAGTTCAGGATCGACCTAGTTCCTGGTGCGGCTCCGATAGCCAAGGCGCCCTATCGGTTGGCTCCTCCCGAGATGCAGGAGTTGTCTACGCAGCTGCAGGAGCTTCTAGACAAGGGATTTATTTGACCGAGCAGTTCAACCTGGGGAGCGTCGATCCTGTTTGTGAAGAAGAAGGACGGGTCGCATCGGATGTGTATTGATTATCGGGAGCTGAATAAGGTAACAGTGAAGAACCGCTACCCACTCTCGAGGATTGATAACCTCTTTGATCAGTTGTAGGGAGCATCTTGGTTCTCCAAGATTTATTTGCATTCAGGTTATCATCAGTTGAGGGTCAGAGAGGAGGATGTACAGAAGACCGCGTTTCGGATGCGTTACGGCCACTATGAGTTCGTGGTGATGCCGTTCGGGCTCATCAATGCTCCTGCCACGTTCATGGGCCTCATGAACCGCGTATGTAGACCGATGCTGGATCGGTCTATGATAGTTTTCATTGATGATATCTTGGTTTATTCCAAGACACAGGAGGAGCATGAGGAGCATCTAAGAGAGGTTTTGGAGACCTTGAGGAGGGAGAGCTTGTACGCCAAGTTCTCCAAATGTGAGTTTTGGTTGTGCAAGGTGCAGTTTCTTGGGCAGCTCGTCAACCAGAACGAGATTTCAGTAGACCCGGTCAAGGTGGAGGTCGTGATGAGATGGGAGGTTCCGAAGTCTCCATCCGAGATTCGGAGTTTCCTGGGATTAGCAGGCTACTATCGGAGATTCATTCAGGACTTCTCCAAGATAGCCGTACCCCTGACGCAGCTGACTAAGAAAGCCGTGGTCTTTCGATGGGGGCCTGAGCAGTAGGCAACATCGAGGTTCTGAGACAGAGATTGTGTGAGGCGCCGGTCTTAGCCCTACCAGAGGGCGTAGAGGATTTTGTGGTATATTGTGACGCGTCCATTTCGGGGTTGGGCGCGGTGCTGATGCAGAGAGGTCATGTCATTGCCTACGCTTCGAGGCAGCCGAAGCCTCACGAGGCGAACTACCCAACGTACGATTTAGAGTTGGGAGCGGTGGTCTTCACCCTCAAGATTTGGCGACATTACCTCTATGGGGTTCAGTGTACCATTTACATGGACCACAAGAGTTTGAGGTACCTCATGGATCAGCTGAATCTGAACATGAGGCAGCGTCGGTGGCTCGATGTGGTGAAGGATTATGATTGTGAGATCCTTTACCACTCGGGGAAGGCCAGTGTGCTGGTCGATGCGCTTAGCCGCAAGGCGGCGCCGATAAGAGATATTTGCCTGCGGATGACAGTGGTGACCCCGCTTTTGGAGCGGATTCGGGAGTCCCAGCAGGAAGCCATGAAGGAGGAACATCGGAAGAGTGAGCGCATAGTGGGTCAGGTTCCCTCCTTCGATTATGATAGCAGGGGATTATTGTCATTACACCGCAGGGTGTGGGTGCCGTACCTCGGAGGCGTGCGCTAGGTCTTGATGGATGACGCACACAAATCTTGCTTCTCCATTCATCTTGGGGCGACGAAGATGTATAGGGATCTTCGTTTGGACTATTGGTGGCCCTGCATGAAGCGGGATGTGGCTTGGTACGTCGAGCGGTGCTTGACCTGCAGGAAGGTCAGGGCCGAGCATCAGAGACCGCACGACAAGATGCAGCCGTTGGATATCCCGTTGTGGAAATGGGAAGATATTATGATGGACTTTATCACAAAGCTACCCAGGACCGCGCGGGGAGTGGATTCTATATGGGTCATCGTGTATCGGTTGACCAAGAGCGCCCATTTTATCCCAATTCAGGAGAGCATCTCGGCCGAGAAGTTGGCTGACATTTATATCAAGGAGGTAGTGGCACGGCATGGGGTGCCCGTATCAGTGATTTCAGACAGAGATGTGCGATTTACTTCCAGGTTTTGGAAGAAATTCCATGACGAGTTGGGTACTCGTCTGCATTTCAGCACAACTTTTCACCCACAGACGGATGGTCAGAGCTAGCGGACCATCCAAACGTTGGAGGATATGTTGCGGGCATGTGTTCTGGATTTCGGAGGTAGTTAGGATACCTACCTCCCGTTGGCGGAGTTCTCATATAATAATAGCTATCATGCAAGCATCGATCGTCCTCCCTTCGAGATGTTGTATCGAAGGAGGTGCAGGACCCCGATATGTTGGGGAGAGGTTGGCCAGAGACTCATGGGAAGCACCAAAGTGGTGCTCTAGACGACAGAGAAGATCCAGCAGGTCCGGAGTAGGCTCCAGACTGCCCAGAGTCGGCATAAAGGTTATGCCGACAAGCGTCGTTCAGACTTGGAGTTCCAAGTCGGGGATATGGTTCTCCTAAAGGTGTCTCCATGGAAAGGCGTCATCCGATTCAGGAAGCGAGGCAAGTTGGGCCCAAGGTTGATCGTGCCATTCAGGGTTATAGCCCGGGTGGGCAAGGTAGCGTATAGGTTGGATCTGCCAGCCGAACTCAGCCAGATCCACAGCACTTTCCACGTCTCTCAATTGCGGAAGTATTTGGTAGATGACTCGGCAGTGGTGCCTTTGGAAGATACTCAGGTCGATGACAGCCTGAATTACATCGAGTAGCCTGTGGCGATCCTCGACAGGAAGTCGAAGGATCTAAGGAACAAGAGGGTGGAACTCGTGAAGGTGCAATGGCAGCACCGAAAGGGATCGGAATGGACTTGGGAGCCGGTGGAGGAGATGATGGAGCATTACCCCGAGCTGTTTCAGGATCGAGCAGCAGACTTTGAGGACGAAGTCTGAAATAAGTGGGGGAGATTTGTAGCACCTGGTTCCTGGTACGTATTTCTTGTGGCTAATATTTTAATTTTATGCATTTTTGCCTTGGACTCGGTGAGTTGAAGGACCAACTCGCCGAGTAGGAGCGGGATAACGCACGGGGTTTGAACTTTGTACTCGGCGAGTCGGTCCCCGGACTCGACGAGTAGACCCTGTTTGGACAAAATCCCTAATCCGGGCGTTTGCACCCTATTTAAATGCTCTAACTTGGCCTCTTCAGTCCCTAACACTTCCAGAGAGCTGTAGAGAGAAACCCTAGCCCCTATATTGTTCTTAAGAGTGATTTTGGCCTTGTGGAGAAGGATTGGAGCTTAGAGAAAGGAAGAAGAGGTTGAAGTGTGCAAGGAGGGGAGGTAGGTCCGGGATCTAAACTGTGAGAAGCTTCCATTCAGGTAGAAAAGTTCTTACCTTGATCATTAGTTCATTAAATCCTCTTTTTGTCCCAAATTAGTGGTTTCAAGCCCTAAAACTTTAAATTCCATGTATTTATGCTTTAAGTTCTGAAATGACTTCAGATTGGGACCTTATGGACATCCTAGAAGTATAAAGTCTCTGTGGTTGGGGTTATTAAGGTCCCTATTGAGTGTATGACCCCTTAAGAAGCTTGGAATTGCCTTCTTGAGCTCATAGGGCCATGCATGCACGTAAAATTTGCAACTTTACATGATAAGCATGCCCTAGGAGCTTAGATCTATGGGTTAGAAGCGTTGCGTGTCTCAGTTTTTGTCTGTATGGGAAGTTGGTCGTAGGGACTCGGCGAGTCTAAAAGTGGAACTCGACGAGTTCTATGAAGATGGTCTTAGACTCGACGAGTTGGTAGAACAACTCGGCGAGTCCTATGAAGATTGCCTGGAACTCACCGAGTTGTTCTTCAAACTCGGCGAGTCATATGAAATTTCATTGAGTAAGAAGGGATTTAAGTGTTGAAGGTCCAACCCTTCGTATCTGCACGAGGGGTCAACAGGGTAACATAGTCCCAAAACCCCAAATCCTCTTGCGGATGTTCTGGTGAGGATTAGGAGCGAGTGGGGGACCTGCTCGTGGAACTCGGCGAGTTGATCTCGGACTCGGCGAGTCGGACCACGATTCGGTTCCATAGTCCCGAGTAGTGAGTCAAGGGTGACTCAGTGAGTGGAAATAGGGACTTGGCGAGTATGACTAGGTTAGTAGGAGAAGGACTAGGCGAGTCTGTGCCACGACTCGGCGAGTCCAGTCAACTGGAAGTTGACTTTGACCAAGAGTTGACCTTGGACCAGGGATGGTTCAGTCAATTGACCTAACGGTATTTATGAGTGGCTAATCTATGTTTATGGGTTTGTAGCCGGAGGATTACCGGTGCAGCAGCCAGGCGTCTAGCGGTCAGACCTTCGGTAACTACTCTTCGAGGTGAGTTTCCTTCCAGTAGTAACGGGTCTAAGGTACCAAGGCTGGCCCGTAGAGACGAGATTTTAGTATTAGAGTGTGGGCCGAGCCCGTATCTCTTGGTTGAGTTGATTATGATATATGCCAGTATGATAGAATTGGCTATACTCGTTGTTTGTGTGATACTTGTATATTATGGGTTAGCAGCTGAGTGTGGGCGAGGCCCGTATCTCTCTGAGAGTGGAGTGTGGGCGAGGCCCGTATCTCCCAGATAGAGGAGTGTGGGCGAGGCCCGTATCTCCCAGCTAGCGGAGTGTGGGCGACGCCCGTATCTTCATGAGTGTGGGCGAGGCCCGTATCTCCTAGCTGTTCATTGTATGTTTGTATGGTATGAGGTATTATGGGGGAACTCACTAAGCTTCGTGCTATAGTTTTCAGTTTTGGTTTCAGGTACCTCTTCTTCGAAGGGGAAGGAGCTAGCGCGGTAGTGGCCCATCACACACATGCCTTGTATTCTGCACTATGAGATCTTCTTGGGGATTTGTACTCTGACATTTATTATATTTTATGAAAAATTTTTCCAGACATGCGATATCTTTTATGAAATGTTATGATCGATGAACGTTTTATTTCTAATGTTTTACTAAGTATATGTTTTAAAAATGAAACTTTTGGCTCGTATTTTTGGGACGTTACATTTAGAAGAGTTTATAGCACCATTTAGCCCTATTGTTTAGAGTTCACAGCCCTAGAACTTCTTGGGCCGTGAACACCTTACTCTTGGTGTTCTAATGGTGTTTTCTAGTACTAAACACATTAGGATGTGAGTCTAAGTTAGTTTCATTGCTCAAGGCAGGGACTAGTGCGTTATTTGACCCTTAAAGAAGGGTTTACGGTCCATGATGTTCTTGGGCGGTAAACTCTTAAACCTTAGTGTTTTCCTATGAATTCTAGTGTTTTAAGCACATAATAAGCTTTACAACAACACTAGATAGAAGTACTCACTTTTTGGGATGAAAGTCCGAAGATCCTTGAGAGAGAATTCGGCTTTTCTCTAGTTGGAAATGTAACTAATGAATAAATATGGCTCATAATCCTATATATAGTCCTGGGATTTTTGGCAGAAAATATTTTATTCACGAAATGAACTCTAATATCATAGAGTTTTGAAATAACAGTGTTGCACAAAACCCTAGTGCACCCACTCTCCTGATATCTCCTTAAGCGTAAATCCTGAAATACTCATACTTATACCCAAAAGTCTGGAAATTCACTGTAACTGTTCTAACTTCTATTGACTTGATATGGTTTGTACAGAATGGAAATTTCAGGTTGTCACATTCAACAAGGAATTGTTGAACATGAATATTAGCTATTCATAAGCACAAATTGTTCACAATAATGGTAGAAATCATCTATGACTTGAGACATGTGGAATCTCTCATTGATGAGTTCTTGATGGTTTCTAGTTAAACCATCAACTATCAAAATGTTATATCAGAACTTGGATCTGACAAATGACTTAGAGTGTTGAACATTGAGATGTAATCCATGTTCAATAATCAAGTATGGACTTGATTAATCTTCCTCTCTATAGCAAGACTAGAAGGAGTAAGAGATTCTTCTAGAAAGAATATATATATATATATATATATATATATATATATATATATATATATATACATATATATATACATTTAGTAATACTTGTTATATTTGGATTTTCTCATACTCATGTCATTGACTATGGTCCTTATCATACTCATGACATTGACTATGATCAAACCTTTTCGCAAGTAGCTATGATTTGATCAACCAAGATATTATTTACTATAACTTCATATTCTTAATATGAGATATAGCAAATCGATTTCAAGAAAGACCGCTTTTCTTAATAGACATCTAATATAAGATATTTGTATAGCTTAGCTAGAGGTATTCTTAATTCATGCTATCCTAACCAAATGTGTAAGGCTTAAGATCCACTTGTGGATATAAAGCAAACATCTCAATGTTGGAATAGTCATTTTAATATAGAGATACAAGATATGATTTTATATCAAAATGAAAAGAAATGTGTGTGTGTGTTTACTAAGAACTAGTGGGAGGATAGTGATATTCCTAATCTTGTATGGAAGAGACATACTTAATCATTTGAAATGACATTCCGACTCTGCAAGATGGTTTTCACCTTGATTTGGAAAGTATTTCTAAAATGAAGGACTTAGGAATGACAAGATACATTCTTGGAATGTAAAATCCATAAGAGACAGATAAAGATGAACGTTAAAAGTTTTAAAAATTCTTTTTGCATGAAATGACACTATCTTTAAATAGGTCAAGATACAAGATTCCTTTGGAAGACTCTTGACATTGTCAGTTTACACCATTTTTTAGTTTGTCTCAAATGGATCTAGCACATAGGTTTGAGCTAGATAAAATGATTTATATTCTATTTGCTTGACAAATGAATCCATTATCTTAATGTAAGGAGCTACATAAGATTTTGATTTCTAAGTAAATATAGATAATTATGAATTATAATTGGATTATGACTTCATTTTGGAATGAAGAGTAAGTTTAGTTGGAATGAGATCCAAGCAAAAAAAATAGCACAATCTACTAAATAAGAATACACTACTTTTCAAGAAGTTGAAATCAAATATAATTGGATGAACTAGATCATTGAAAAACTAGGTTAAATCATTCCATTCAGGGATAATCTAGAAATCTTTTGTGAGTAATAGAGGAAACTATATGTCACATAAGAGTACCAAGTATATTCTCCAAAATATTTAACAATACTTAGAGTAATGTCAAATATGGAGATGATTGTATTCGAAGAATTCACACAAATTAAATTTAGTTGAACCTATTAATAAAGTATTTCCTTTTAAGCTAAGTATGAGTTGTCACACTTTAGCCATAAGACTTTTATTATTCTAGTAATGAGATTTTGATTTGAATTTAGTATTTGGATATTGGAACATTGTAACAACAACTATTAAATAATGTTTTGATATACTGGGATATGATCATTACATTAATACTTGTCGTGTTCTATATTAACATGTTTAATCCATGAATAATCTTATTATAAAGGTTCATAGTCGGTCATGATTGTGGGAGCAATTATGAAGTTTCATAGGTACCTGTTAGAGAACTAGTACTGAACGGACCCGCATCAAAATCATCTCATAGATCGTAGTTATAAGTGATACTTGATTAAAGGTACTATCTTTGTATCCTTAACACTTGAGATACATAGTGGAACTTAAGTGTAGGGAGTGTTGTGAATTGATATGACTATATGTTGTTCCGTGACCGGGAAGTTATAAAAGTCATATTCGGGTATGGTGTGAACTATGCAAGTGGCTTATGTATTCAAGATCGTATTTGTTCCTCGTATGTTTTGAGAGTTAGACATCTAATGCGAGTTACCCAAAGTTGAATTACAAATGAGATTGATTGTGATCCAAGGCTCATATTCAACAGGATATCTGTAACAAAGGGATAATTGATAAACTTACCTTAATACATCAATTGAAGCTTAGAGATTTTGGGAATTAGATGTTGATGAATGACATTCTTCGTTATATGTTATTAGGGGCAATGAAATGTTGTTAGATGTTCACCATTGTCTATATCAATCTATGATGAGTCTTGTGCAAGTGGGATATTGAAAGATCTAGTATGCCTAAGAGTCATTATAGAATGATGTTGCTAATAATATATGATTATATTGGGTCATACCATTAAACAAGTTACCATCAATTGATTATTTATTAGTATAATTTGATTATTAATAAATATATCAACACTTGTATTTATTTATCTGTTCATATGTTAATAAACTAGTTACAATTTAGATAAAAGATAGTTTTATATAAAATAAGATTTTTATATATGACTAGTTATATATATATATATATATATATATATATATATATATATATATATATATATATATATATATATATATTGGGAATTCTCTATAAAAATGATTGATTTTTATAATGATAACATGTATGTGTATATAAACTAGCCATGAGACAACTTTTGTCTTCTTTTAGACATGCTTTTCTCGAAATTAAGGGAGGAAACCAAGCATGGTCTTCTGTTGCCATGCTTGGGACAAAGTTGTCTCTCCTTTTACTTGATTGTCTCATTTTATTTTTTGGCCATTATATAAGAGAGTACATGGAAGGGTTTTTTAAAACACTTCTTGCAAGTCTTCTTCTTCCTCTTCTTAAAGCCAAATCCGAGAGCTCCATGCTCTCTAGAGGATTGCTAAATTTCAGAATTTGAAGGCTCTTCTTCTTCTCCATTCTCTTGTATTTTGATGTTAGACAAAGTCCCTTTGTTGCTTCACCTTTGAACATATATTTGCTATATATATATTTCAAAGGCTTATGAACAAAAAATTACAAGAGAATACTAGCATGTTTTGATGGTTCTACTCTTGCTTGGTGGATACTTGTAGAGAACTCTTGTTTTAGAGTTTCATGCGACACTTCATCAACTTCCAACCTCCCATGAGGATCATAGTCTTCAAAGGTTGTTATGCTTTCCTTTCTATGATTGTTTTAATCTTTCTAACTCTTGCAAAATAATCTTTGGTGGGTAAAATAGTTTTAGTTTTATTCAACATTTTTTAAAGCTTCCGTTGTCATTTCTAGTGGTTGTGAAACCGGATTTTTGAATAAAAACCCAACTACAACTAGAAGAAGAACTTGAATTAAACTATGGATTGGAGTAAAGTTATAAAATGTCAGTTGTTGAAAAGTTGGGTATTTTTTATACACTATTGCGTTAGGTGTATCCAATAGAGACGTTGGGGAGAGATTTCAACGATCGGGGAATTCAATTAATAGAGCATTTCATGAAGTTTTGGAGGCAATAACTTCTAGAGACAAAAGCCTCATGGGTCTAGCATGCGACGTCATACGACCGAAAGATCCAAACTTTCGATTCATACCATAACACATCAAGAATGATAAAAGATACATGTTCTATTTTAAGGTATTATATTTACATATTTCTTTTAAATTTTTTAATACAATACTACAATATTATTACTAATTTAAAATTGCATTTAGGATTGCATTAGAGGTATTGATGGTACACACATAATGGCATGCATAGCTGAAACTCAACAGTTGCGTTATATTGGTAGAAAAGGGGTACCGACATTTAATGTAATGACAACTTGTGATTTTGATATGTGTTTTACCTTTGCATCTGTTGGGTGTGAGGGATCTGCACATGTCATGCGTGTGTTCCTTCATGCTATTAGCACGCCATCAATGAACTTCCCCAAACCACCTAGGTAAATTATCATAACTAACTTTATTATTTTTCTATTATTATATAAATGATGTTACAATTTCCTATTTTCACCATTTTAATAGGTAAATATTATTTGATTGATAAAGGTTATCCGAATACAAATGATCATATGGTTACATATTCCAAGACAAGATTCCATCAATCTTAATTTGAAAGTGAGCTCCAACTAATATGCAAGAAGATTTTAATCGTTCTCATTCATCATTGCGAAGTTGTATTGAACGATCATTTAGAATCCTAAAAAATAAATGGAAGATACTTAATGGAATGCCTAAATTTAGTATGCAAACTCAAATCGACATTATTATGGCCACATTTGCTTTGCATAACTATATTCGTCATAACTCTAAGGAAGATATGTTTTTTAGTTTTGTTGCACAACATCATGATTGCATACTAATCGACGTACTTCGTGATGTTCGTGGTAGGAATACGAGTAATGAAGACTTTCAGGAATGATCTAATAATATGAAGTGTCTACATAATGATATTGCTACTTTAATATGGAATGCTCGACATCGATGATTTTCATACTATATTTTTTATGTTTCCGTATGACTTTTGGTTTGTAATAGTATATAGTTATTGAACTGTTCCTTGTTTTGACAAAGAATAATTTAGACAATCAAATTTTTATTATTATGTTTATATTTTATATTTTATAAGATGTGTTTTTATGTAATTTTATATGTTTTAAAAGCTTTCAGCTATTTTTGCCGAACACTAATATAACAAATAAAAACAACAGTTATCAGCTATCATCTACCGGCTATCAGTTACCAGCTACCCGCTTCCAACTACCAGTTAGTTTTGCCCTAAAACACCCATAATATAATTTATTATCATCTACTTTTCAAATACACAACAAACAAAACATAAAAAAAGACGTAAAAACGATTAAATATATTATGCAAATTGTACGATGTAAAACCAATCTAGAGATGTGGTGAAATCATCCGTATTAAAAAATGATGTAAGCTGGGCTCCACAAATCAAAAGCCAACTTGATTATTTTCACAATGTTTTTCCCCACCTCCGCACTAGCTCCCAGATGCCCGTGATGATCGACATGCATTATTTTTGTTTTTTAGTTCAGTTAGTTTACAAAATATTTACTTCAAACATGCAAAATTCACACATCACAATGTTTTTCACCCACCTTCGGAACCGACTCGAATGGACCCGGACCCAAAAACCGAAATCAGTGGCAGACGCAAACTATTTTAGTAGGAGTGTCTCTCATACTTCAAACGGGTGCACCTAATAGAAAAAATTAAAAAAAAAAAAAATTTACACTACGAGCCGGAAATTGAACAGTAGCCCGGGACCCCAAATTCTCCACATAGGTCCGCCACTAACCGAAACTAATAGATTTTATAAAACCCAAGAACTCGACCAGTATTTAAACCATTTCTGGGTATTGGACCGTATAAAGTGAATATAAAAACGGTTAGAACCAGAATTTGGTACTTGGGGGTGGTTTTAGGTTTCTACACAGGATGGGCCACGAAAACCAAGAATTTTGTTGTTTGAACTTTGGAATTGTTTTGGGTCTATCGTGTTTGACAACACATTACTAGTATAGACAATCATGAAGTTGTTGACCCTTGACATCGCTATCGTCAAGTATGAATGAGAATGTACATAATTTCTACTAAAGTCTAGTACAAAAGATGTAGAACGTCATTTGAGGTTTGCGCTTGATGAACCTTATTCGGTTAGAGAAATATAAATAATAAGCAAAAAGTAATGATGTAATTTTGTTAAAATAAAAACTGATATCATTCATGTGGATTTTTATTTTATATAAATATGTAAATATAGATTATGGGAGCTTTTTACCATCATGAATAAATAAATACTAGTTAAACAAGAAAAAAATAAAATAAAGACTAAATTAGTGAATACGTTCTTACGGTTTGGTTAAAATTACATGTTTGGTCTTAAAATTTTATTTATTTATTTATTGTTACCTTTTTTTGCAAGCGTGTTTCGTCTCTTACATACATAAAGTTAGAGACTAAACGTATAATTTTGACCAAATCATAGGGACAAAAAACACAACAAAATCAAAACACGGACAATCCGAATACAAAAAAAAAGTTAGGGACCAAATGTGAAATTTCGACCACGGAATATTTCAATAATTTACTCTAAAATAAAAAGGAAAGACTTCTAGGCTACGTGAATGATTCATAGACGTATTCAAGAAGTTTTTTACTTTTTATTTTTTAAATTTTTATGAGGCCATATATGGTACAATGTATCAAATATACATGGGTAAAAAACAGCCTATTAAAATCCCAACCCGGTATCAAACCAATTCTCTCTCTTATAACAAGTTTCAGTTTTTACACCCGGCCTAACCGAATCCGAAATCCCCAAACCTGGATTACTTGACAACCAGATGAAGCCAATTAACAAATCGGATACTGTGACCGGTTTTTTAGTTTTAACTCTCATACATAGTGTAGCCACTAGTCATTGAAAAAGAAGGATACTTTTTGAAGAAGAATGAAAGCAAAACACAAAATTAAAACATGCTATAAAGAAGAATTCGTAACAGTATTTCATAAATTTAAAGTTACAAAATTGTTCTTATACGGATCACTTTGGCGTACACAACTAAAATTTTACATATTTAAAATAAATGCTAATCATACCATACATATCATTTGTTTGATGTTGTTGGCATCGTAAGTCGAGTAGGATTTGGAGACCAAACAATTAAATTTAAAGCAACCTAGTTTGAGGAAACTATGTTCAAGTCGGTTCCTAGTTTCCTAATTGTGATCTAATTCAAGTCAGTCATTACGTCTATATATACATATCTTAATCGAGTTTTAGAATCAAGAGTGCACAATTGTAAAACATCGATTTTGAGTGATTTTCCGATTAATCAAAGAGTTATTTTGGCAATTTGTTTTGCATTCTTGTTTTCTAAACTTTAATTTGTATCAAAGCCAAGAACATAGGGCTTTGGGATCGATTTACTTACTTGTTGAACAAGGTGGTCGACATGGCAGGAGATGAAGGGTCTTCAGGCGGTGCTTCGGTGAGGGAGAATGAGATTGGAGCGACCTCAGTTCAATGTCCCATGCTTAATTCCACAAATTACACAGTTTGGTCCCTGTATATTAAGGTTGTTTTATGAATTAATAAAGCATTGAGAATTACCGGCCTAGGAATAGAGAAAAATGATGGGAATGATTACTTGGCAATGGGATTATAATATTAGGTGATCCCGAAATCGTTAATCATGCAAATTGGAGAAGCCGAGTCTTCGAAGGCTCTTTGGGATGCAATCAAGACTCGTCACGTTGGGGCCGACCGGGTCAAGGAAGTAAGATTACAAACCCTACCCTCCGAATTTGACAGGATGAAGATGACGGAATCGAAATCGATCGATAGCTTTGGCGGAAAGTTGGCGGAATTGTGTCTCAGTCAGCAGTACTTGGTGAAACGATTGAGGAATCGAAGATGGTTAAGAAATTTCTTAAATCCTTACCGAGAAAGTACATCTATATTGTAGCCTCACTCGAACAAGTCCTTGATTTGAAGACTGTCAGATACGAGGATGTTATTGGTCGGTTGAAAGCATACGAGGAGAGGGTTAAGGAGGCGGATGACGGTAGAGAAGGATCGAAGGCGTTGTTCGCCGATGGTGGAAGCGGGAATCGGAACTGGAGAAAAAAGGGGAAGGCGACTGAGTCTTACGGTGTGACTGGGAATAAAACTCACTGGTCTAATGGTTCAAGTGGATCTGGATCCAGTGGTTTATCTGGGTCAAGCGGGCCCAAAGGGACTAATAGGGATCTCAAATTAATCGGCCTAATAAACAGTCCAACAACCAGTCCATTAATAATAGTGACCCAAACCAGAAAAATAAGAATAAAAAGGACCGATCCAAAATTATTTGTTATCGGTGCGATAAATCGTGCCACTTTACATCTCATTGCCCGGACCAAATTCAAAAATCACAAGAAAGTAATTTTAACGAATTTGGCGATACCGATGTGGCCGTATTTTTACATGAGACCTTGTTTTTAAATGAAGAGAAGGTGATACTGTCTCGATATAACTCACAAGACAACGATGTGTAGTATTTGGATAACGGGGCGAGTAATCACATGACGGGAAACCAATCATTTTTCTCCGAGCTTGAAGAAGGTATAACCGGGAAAAGGTGCTATACTTTTCCAAGGCAAAAGGGATCAACAAAAGCTGATGACGGAGATTTACTACATATCGGATCTCAAGAACAATATTATTAGTCTCGGACAAGCAACGGAAGTCGGGTATGATATTCGAATGAAAGACAACTACTTGACCATGCACGATGCTGATAATTATTTATTAATGAAAGTACAAAGAACTCCAAACGGCCTTTAAAAAATAAAATTACAAATTGGAGTTCCTATTGCCTTCATTGGAGACTAAGTGAAGATACGTGGCGGTGGCATGCAAGACTTGGGTACATCAATTTCGAGTCAATGAAAAGAAAGTCCAAGAAAGGTTTAGTCAAAGGGTTACCCCAATTTGATCATGAGAATCAATTGTGTGAGCTTTGCTTGGTGGGCAAGCAAACAAGAAATTCATTCCCGACTATGACAACATACAAAGCAAAACGACCATTGGAATTACTTCACAGTGATTTATGCGGTCCGATCACGCCGGTAACCAAGGGTCAAAATTGGTATATTTTACACTAATTGATGATTTTTCACAATTTATGTGGATTTATCTCATGAAAGAAAAGAGTGAGGCATTTACACACTTCAAAAAATTCAAAGCTTTGGTGGAGAATGAAGTTGGAAAGCCTTTAAAGGTGTTTAGAAGTGATCGAGGAGGTGAGTTTACTTCTCTCGAGTTTAATTCTTTTTTTTTTTTTATCAAAACGGAGTCAAACGCCACCTTACCGCCCCATACTCTCCACAACAAAACAGAATCGTGGAACGAAGAAACCGAACACTTTTGGACATTGCACGAAGTATAATGAAGGCAATGGATTTACCAAACTACTTATGGGGAGAAGCGGTAAATCACTCTACAAGTCTAATCAATCGCGTTTACAGAAGAGTCCTTGGTGATACAACTCCATAAGAAAAGTTGTATAAAAGAGAACCAAATTTAGAAATGTTCGTATATTTGGGTGTCTAGCACATGCAAAAGTTGAACCGGTTAGTCTAAAGAAGTTGGATGCAAGATCAAGACCACTAGTGCATGTTGGTTCTGAACCGGGTACGAAAGTTTATCGATTATTGAACCCGGTAACACAAAAAATAATCGTAAGTCGAGATGTTATTTTTGATGAAACCAAAGGGTGAGATTGGATTAAAGAAACAGGAACCAAGAATGAAGAACCGGGCTCATTCATAATACCATGGGACTAACCAGAAGACGAGATGAGCAACAATCAAGGAAATGAGGTAAACAATGACCCAATGGAGTCGATTGAATCATATCATGAGATTGGAGATGGAGCGGAAGTACAAGATAATGAACAACCAAGTCCAGTCAACAATAATGTATAACAAAGAACTACAAACCAAAGTCCCTCGAGAACAAGAGTACATCCAAGACGATTTCAAGATTATGAGCTTGATCTTGATAATCTCGAAGAACTTCTTCTAACAACCAACAACGAGCCGATATCGGTTGAAGAAGCGAAGAAAGAACCAAAGTGGGTCAAAGCTATGGATGCGAAAATCAATTCGATAAACAAAAATAATACTTGGACTCTCGTGAACAAGCCTATGGGGGTGAAGTCAATTGGACTCAAATGGGTGTTCAAATTGAAGAAAAATGCAGATGACACCATTAATAAATAGAAGGCAAGGTTGGTTGCTAAAGGTTCTGTGCAACAACCCAGTATTGACTTTCAAGAAGTATTTGCTCCGGTAGCTCAAATCGAAACCATCCGGTTTCTTATAGCTTTAGCTGCTACAAATGGGTGGGAGCTTCACCACTTAGATGTTAAATCAACGTTCTTACATGGAGAACTGAAGGAAACCGTTTACATATCGCAACCGAAAGGCTATGTAAAGAAAGGCAACGAGCATAAAGTATATCGCCTTACAAAAGCATTATATAGTCTAAGACAAGCACCTCGAGATGGAACTCGAAGCTTGGTAGGATTTTGAAGAATATGAAGTTTCAAAAGTGCATAAAAGAACCATCTGTGTACACGAAAAGTGAAGGACCTAACTTGCTAATTTTAGCAATTTATGTTGATGATTTATTTGTCACAGGTACAAATTTGAGCATGATCAAGAGGTTCAAACTTTAGATGTCCAAGAACTTTGAGATGTCGGATCTTGGAAGATTAACTTATTACCTTGGCATTGAAGTTAAGCAAGAGGAATCAGGGATTACTATAAACCAAGAAGCATATGCTCAACACATTTTAAAAGAAATCGGTTTACATGGTTGCAATCCGACCCACATTCCTATGGAACCAGGAAATAAATTGTCAAAGGTGAAGATGAACCCGAAATCGACCCGACACACTATCGAAAGGTGGTAGGATGCCTTAGATATCTCTTGCAAACAAGACCCGATATGGCATATGCGGTTGGAGTTGTTAGCAAATACATGCAATGTCCAAGAGAATCATATGGTGTGCAATCAAACATATCCTAAGGTACTTACGGGGAACAACGGGGTACGAAATCAAGTACGAGAGGATGGGACAAAAGTGACTTATTGGTTATAGTGATAGTAGTCACAATGTTGACCTGGATGATGGAAAGAGAACAACCGGTCACATTTTCTACTATGTGCCATCTCCAATTACATGGTGTTCGCAAAAGCAAGATACCGTTGCTTTATCATCTTGTGAGAAGGAATTCATGGCAGCCACGGAGACCGCATGTCAAGCAATATGGCTTCAAGATTTGCTCGGAGAAATCATGAACAAAGCACAAGAGAAAGTGGTTCTTAGAGTTGATAACAAGTCGGCTATCGAACTAACGAAGAATCCCGTTTTTCATGGAAGAAGTAAACATATTCACATGAGGTTTCACTTTATTCGTAATTGTGTTGAAAACGATCAAGTGGAGGTGGAATATATTCCCGTTGAAGAACAAAAGACGGACATTCTTACCAAACCGCTAGCTCGAACCAAGTTCAAGGAAATACGGAGCTTGATCGGTATTGAAGACGTCTCTAGAAGGACTTAGAGATTCGGGGGTGATTGTTGGAATCCTAAGTCGAGTAGGACTTGGAGACCAAACAATTCAATTTAAAGCAACCTAGTTTTAGGAAACTATGATCAAGTCAGTTCCTAGTTTCCTAATTATGATCTAATTTAATTCGGTCATTAGGTCTATATATACATATCTTAATCGAGTTTAGGGATTAAGAGTGCACAATTGTAAAACATCGGTTTTGAGTGATTTTCCGATTAATCAAAAAGTTATTTTGGTTATTTTGTTTTGTATTCTTGTTTTCTAAACTTTAGACGTGTATCATTGAAATCACTCCAAATATTGAAAATGTTGAATTTAAAGCTTTAAATGAAGGAAATTGTAGATTTTGTGGAAGAACGTTTTAGTGAAGTCCCATTTCGTGACCTGCTCATGTTTTTTTTGGAAACGGCAAACGAATTAAGTGGAGCCTACTCGTAATATTTCAACGAGCACCTCGGGTTCGAGCTCCTTTACAGGGCAAACCCAGCCCCCATAGGGATTTCCAGGGAAAAATTCCCCACATGTGGCACCACAAGAGGTAGTTTAAGGGAATAGAACTCCCGACCTCACGCCCCACATGGGTATAAAACCCGGTGCATCAACCCTGCTCATGTGGGCCGTGGTTCTTTTATGGTTTAAAAGTTAAAAAAATCAATTTAAATTTTGACTGGTTTCAACGTTTATTTAATGCTCTGTCACTTATTTTAAACTTCTACACTATGAGTGTAAAAAGTCAGAAACGGCTGAAGCATTGTTTTTTTATGCATTATGAGTGTGACCACCAAAGTATTTGACAACGACTTGTTCCTTCTTCCAATATAATTAAGATGAAGCGCATTCATTGTGGGTGATATTTGTCCATCTAAGGATTGGGAGTAATCAAAATTCTCTTTTTCTTCTTCGTTTATTTATTATAAATACAAGTCATACATATATCGACACTAAACGACGTAGCCACATAATTCTCTGTTCTTTTTCTTATCAATGATCATCTGGAAGAGTTATTGAAACTGCGATTTTAATACTGAGCAATGTGCTTGAAAATATGGGTAAAAGAACTTCTTTGCGTTTGGGTCCTTTCTCTTTGTTTAGTTTGGGTTCTAAATGGTGTTGGAGTTCATGCATCTTCACCTACAGACGAGTTGCAACCTTACAGGAGTGGTTTCCATTTCCAGCCTCCCAAAAACTGGATCAACGGTATATATTTTCTGATTTTCTATAATGTTACCTCTGTAATTGTATTACCAAGTAGAGACGTATAAAACATCATTTCAAAACTTACTATATGTAGTCAATTTATATATGCGTTTAAATATATATATATATATATATATATATATATATATATATATATATATATATATATATATATATATATATATATACAATCTTGATATTTTTATTAGGAAAAGTTCTGAAAAACACAACGTATTTTTAGTAATCAAATCCATACTTTTTTTTTTTTTTTTATATGTTTAAAGATATGCAAGTTAATATTTCTTAGTAACTAAACCCTTATAACCGGTTATATCGGTATATAATATAACAGCTCAATGAATTGTATGTAGTCTACAACTTCAAAGTGTGTAGCATCATATGCTTGGATGAAGAAATGTGTGGTGATAAATTATTTATAAATCTTCACACTTAATAAACATGAAAAGAAAAGCTAGTTAAACTAGAGTCTATTTTTTTTTAGTGCCAAATAGGCATGTTTCAAAATTTTATTTACAGTTTTAAAAGTATTTACCAAATTACATAATGGGCTAGATAATTTATCGATATATTGTGTATGTGAGGTTTTGAACCATAAATTTTATTTTATAGAAATTTCACAACTCTAGTAGCTAAGGTAGTCGAAATATTAATTGTTGTATTAAAACATAAAGCATTGGATTTAACTCATAGAATTTTTTTATATTATTTAAGATAATTAATTGATAAAGCGCCAGACATAACTTTAGTATATATATGCAAAAAGAGTTTCATATTAATACCAATTTATGTTGGTTTCATCCTCTGGTTTCTAGATTGAAAACGTAGTTGCTTGTTAGCTAGATACATTATGAAAAAAGATGAAATAATAAGATAAATAAATATTTAACCTTTTGATATGTGCTGATCGTTTGTTCATCTTGAATACATTCATGATATGTCAATCTGGACCGCTTGCTGTTGAATCTCCAGATCCTAATGGTAAGTCTTATACTTCCATCGAAGAAAAAAAAAATCATACTTTCACCATACATTTTCTAAATATTTTTCTATTTCTATTCATGCATATCCGAAGGTCCAATGTACTTCAATGGAGTTTATCATCTGTTCTACCAATACAATCCTTATGGTCCACTATGGGGAAATATATCATGGGGTCATTCCATTTCATATGATCTTGTGAACTGGTTTCTTCTTGAACCCGCTCTAACTCCAAAAGAACCATATGACATTAATGGCTGTTTATCGGGTTCAACCACTATCCTACCTGGGCCTCAGCCCATAATTCTATACACCGGACAAGACCTAAACAATAGTCAGGTTCAGAACCTGGCCTTCCCCAAAAACCTCTCTGACCCTCTTTTAAAAGACTGGATAAAATGGTCGGGTAACCCTTTTCTAACCCCAATTGATGACATTAAACCCGGACAATTTCGAGATCCATCAACGGCTTGGATCGGCCCAGATGGAAAATGGAGGATTGTGATCGGAAGTGAGATCAATGGGCATGGAACCGCATTATTGTACCATAGTAGAAATGGTACAAGCTGGACTCGATCCAAAAATCCTTTATATTTTTCTAGTAAAACGGGTATGTGGGAATGTCCCGACTTTTATCCTGTTAGTAGTGGTGACAAAAAAGGTCTTGACACATCTTTTGAAGGGAATAACACAATTCATGTTCTCAAAGCAAGCTTCAATAACCGAGAGTATTATGTAATTGGGAATTATGATCCGATAAAAGATCAGTTTTTTGTCATTGGTAACGACTTCATGGTTAGTAACACGCAGTTTCAGTATGATTATGGAAGGTTTTATGCTTCGAAATCATTTTATGATGGTGCGAATCAGAGAAGGGTGTTATGGGGATGGGTTAATGAAGGTGATAGTCAATCAGATGATGTCAAGAAAGGGTGGTCTGGCCTTCAGGTAAATATTTTTGGCCCATACTACTTTTTTCATACACTGGATTCCGACTCTCAAAATGTTAATAAATGGGACAAAAGTAGGAATTGATGAAAGTGACACTCACTCTCAATCTTCTATGCAAAAGATGTGAATGTCCTGATATCACAAAAAAAAAAAAAAAAAAAAAAAAAAAAAAACTTCTCCAATGCTATCTATTATAGTTATGTTTCCATGTAACAAAAGTATGGTCAATTCGGATATGCATGCAATGAAGTTTCTGTAACATTTTTATTTTTTCAGTCATTTCCTAGGAGCATTTGGCTTAGCAATAATCGGAAACAGTTGGTACAGTGGCCAGTGGATGAAATACAGAAACTACGTACAAAACGATTTAATATCACAAACAGAGAACTTCCGGGTAGCGTGCTACTCAAAATACCAAGCATCACTGCATCACAGGTGCGTGAATGAACAAGTCCTTTAATATTACGACATATCGTTTTACTAATCATCACGTAATAAAACTTGTCTTTCAGGCTGATGTTGAAGTATCTTTTAGTTTGACGAATTTGAGCGAAATTGAACTGATAGATTCGGAAGCTATCGATCCCCAACTTCTTTGTTCACAAAAGAATGCGTCTATCAGTGGGAGGTTTGGCCCATTCGGCTTGCTAATTTTGGCTTCAAAGAACTTGACTGAACAAACTGCCGTTTTTTTTCGAGTTTTTAAAGGTCCTAACAAGTTCCTTGTACTAATGTGCAGTGATCAAAGCAGGTTAGCACCTAATCTTTTAACCGACTAACATATTGATACATTAATTAATACAGTATACTTAAAAAAAAATAAGATTAAACTAGGGATGGTAATTTATGACACAACACGACAAAAATACACAACACGAAACGAAATTCGGACGAAATTGAAATTTGAATTCGTGTTCGTGTTAATTATAAAAAACACGATGTCGGGTCGTGTCGTGTTCAAAATTCGACATGAAATTGATATGATTTAGCCCTCCTTTATCGTGTTTTTCGTGTTTCTGGTGTATATTTGATAAAATATTCGTTAAATAAACTAATTTTTAGTATATGATATATTTTTCGTGTTGTGTCGTGTTTTTCATTTTTTAATCCGTTCATTTTCGTGTTAGTTAAAAAAAAACACGACATCGTGTCGTTTTCGTGTTACAGAAAACCTTGTCTTGTCGTGTCGTGTTAGACAGAAACACGAAACAATAGCACGATTTGCCACCCCTAGGTTAAACATGTATTCATGTAACTGTATTTTAAACTATTACACGATGTATGTAACAAAGTGGTTGTTTTTATACATAATATGCAATGATGCTTCGTTGCATAATTTGTAAATTGTATATGATTAAATAATGAAAAATTGGTATGCAGATTGGTAAAAGCTGATAACTATTGTATGCACTATTCAAAAACTTCTGAAAATAAATGTGCTTGTTTACTTTTGTTATCTTAAAAATGTTGTTTACTTTAGTCCTAGAAAGGAACACGACACTATATTTTTTTTTTTGGAATATAATTTCTACATAAATTAGGTAAAATGTGAAATATGACAGAATTTGTCATCTCAAATTCATTAGAAAGCTTACTTATGTTATGAAAATAGGTCTTCAATTGCACAGGAAGTAGACAAAAGCATCTATGGAGCTTTCCTTGATTTGGACCCCCTCCATGAGAAGATCCGACTAAGAAGTTTGGTACGTTATATATCCCTTGGTTCCAAAAAATATATAATGCTTGATTTGTATAAGAGCATCTACATCGGTGGCTATTTTGCCTTTCAATATCTCATTGCAAATGACACAAGGGAATATCACTAGTTTTGGCCAAAAGACTTTCAACTGCAGCAAATTCATTTGCAATTGCCTTTTTCTTATTTTATATTACTTTATTAAATGGCTCTATAACTCGATCTTAGAATAATATACTGATTATATTGGGTATTGAACAAAGCAAGTTAAACACTTTAGACCAAAAATAAACGAATTCGATATAACACACAAAATAAAATTTCTAAAAAGCTACAAAAACTAAACAAAAAATTTAACATGGTTCAGTCAATTTGACTTACATCCACAAACAAACAAGAGAGGGTATTTTGTTAACTTCTAAGACCAATTACAATCACTCACAAAACATTGTCCCAAACAAAAGAATTTATCTTGCTTAAAAACAACTCCATAGGATATGCTCTCAACCTGACAATGATTGATCTCTTGTAGAAATGTCTCGTTACGTCATAACTTATTAAAAAATGTTCTCATTTATTTCATGAAAAATTAAATATCCTCATACTTTTCTTCATGTTTATTTACTTACCTACGTAAAAATGATGAAACATGTCTTAAAATATTATTAATTTTACTAAAATGTGACATTTGTCATCATTTCATATGAGTAGAAGGTAAGTTGGAAGAATAAGTAGGAGGACATTTAATTCCTCTTCATGTGTCATTTTCCAAATATTATTTAGATAACATTTAGACATATAATTATCTATATAATGTTTAATGAAAGAAAAAATAAATTCAACCTATAACATATATTTATGCTTTTTTTAATATTTTATGTGGGTCTAATATTTTTTTTCAATAAACTTACAGATAGACCATTCGATTGTTGAGAGCTTTGGTGGAAAAGGACTTTCTTGTATCACTGCTAGAGTTTATCCGAAGCTAGCTATTAACGAACAAGCTGAGCTCTATGTATTTAACAATGGCACGCAAAGTGTGACTATCTCGACTTTAAATGCGTGGAGCATGAAAGAGGCTCAGATAGTTCCTATAGGCTAATAAACATGTTATTTTCAAGTATTTATAACATATTTTGACACTTGTAATACGTTCTTCAATAAAATCCGTTCATATATCTTACTATATAATTAAGACAATAAATGTATTCTAGTTGCACATACATTGTGTCATTCACGAAAACAATTATAACGCCCTGTTCTAAATCCTTTCCTAATGCGGAGTGTTGACCTACATACCGAGTATCATCAGGCTTAGGGACTTTGAGGAAAAGAGATTTAGATCCATTTGGATGTGGGTAATGTAATTTGGATGATCCGGGAGTTCGGTTTGCGTTTTGGAGCCAATGAGTATTTCAGTAAAGTGTAAGTTCAGACTTTTATTGAAATTGGATTTTTTTTTCGGGTAGTATTAAGGAAAGTATAAGTTGATAGAAGTGTAGCACTTCTCGTTACCGCTTCATGGATATAAGGATCGTCGGATACGAACTAATAACGAAGAAGTTTTTGCCATTGGAAGATTCATGAATTTAGGGTTAAATCGAGTACGTGGGGCGTACACATGAGTATGGATGGCGTACTAGTATTGAGGCGAGTACACGGGGCGTACATTGGTATACCTTGGGTGTACTAAACAAGTTGATTGCGCATGCCTTATGGAGTACGTTGGACGAACCAGAAGTACGTTGGACATACTCCAGTTAGATCCAAACCCTAATTTAGGGTCTTAGACCCTATTTAAGCTCCTTAACTCACCACCAAACCCTATTATCTTCAGCCTCCATCCCTCTAAACCCTATAAACGAAACCCTAGCCCCCCATTTGTGTGGTTTTTGAGCTTTTTTTGGTATTTCATAGCTTTTGTTATTCATAAAAGAAGAAGGAACCTCTTGGAGAAGTGTGGGATTGCCTAAAGCTTTTGGATCCAAGCTTGTTGCATCTTGATCTACCCTTTTGAGGTATAAAGTTTCTATCATGTTGACTCTAGGTGTTAGATCTAGTTTAAGGTGTATTTTGGTTTCATTTTGGTCCTTAGAGTCATCCTTGTGAGTATGAGCTACTCCAAGAGGTTAGAATGATGGATCTTTGCCTTTGGGAGGTCCCTTGTTCATAAAAATGTCATCTTGGTGAGTAATCTTGGACCATGCATGAGTTGGATTTTTATTATGGATGTTATTAAGGGTGTTGGTCCCATTAAGCCATGTAAAGGAGTAAAGTTGCGAACTTTACGTGTTAAGACATATCATTAGGGTCTTATCTGAGTTTGGAAGTCATTGGCTTAACCATTAAGAGCTTAATATGGATTTTTTGTCCATGATGAGTACGCTGGGTATACATAGGAAGTATGCTCAATGTAATGAAGATTTTATGCATCGGGTGTTTGTAATTTGTACTTCGTGGGTGACTATGTTGGGTGTACCATTATGGTACGTAGGTCGTACTCCCTAGTTTGCTATTTTGAGCTTTTTGATACTTGGGCCATTGGACTTTGGACTTTGGGCCATGGATGGACTTCGGGTTTTCTTGGAAGTAGGTCTATAATGGTTTTGGGGCCCAATCAGGTTATTGGGCCATAATGGGCTTTTGTTTCTTTTGATTTGGTCTTTGGATTGCCATTTTGGGTTTTGGGCTTTTTATGCATTTTAGGTTGGGCCTTGGTTATGGAACAAGTAAGAAAAGGGTAAAATCGTCTCTTACCCTTTAGGAAGTTAGTTGATGGAGTGGGCCTCAGATTTTGGGTTATCGACTTAATTATTGATTAAGATTGTATTTATTGTTAGTTGGCGCGAGGTTATCCAGTTTAGCGGTCCAAGAAATTATTTGATTATCAGTTGATTGAGGTGAGTTTTCCTCACTGTATTTGCAGGTCGAATGCACCAAGGTCAGACCATTGGATTAGATATCCTTATATGTGATAATATGTTATTGTTTTGTTGTGATCTGTTATATCCATATCTTGGTTTATAAGATGATGATATGCTTAGTGATAACTAGATCTTCCTGTTATCTGTTTTCTGGATATATGTTTATCTGTTGTATATGTTGCTATAGTGTGAGTGGGTTGAGACTGTACTGCTTTGTGTTGTCAGTCAATAAACACGACAATTTTTATATTGATATGTTATTATGGTTTATTGGGTTCATATGTTTATCGGTTATGTATATGTTGACATGTTGATTGTGGTTGGGCTGAGGTGGACCAGAGTAGACTGAAGCCCAAGAGACCCAGGGCGTCCCAGATAGACTACAGGCATGAGAGGCGTACCCGTCATGTCGAAGGCCCGGAGAACGTTCCAGATAGGTTGAAGGCTCGGTTAGGCGTTACAGTAATGCTGAAGTTCTGTGAGCGTTCCAGATAGTCTGTAGGCCAGAGAGGCGTTCTAGTCATGCTGAAGGCTCTGTATGCATGTTGTTTGTTATTATGTTTATCTGGTGGTAGTTTAGGGAAATCACTAAGCTTTGTGCTTATAGTTTCAGTTTATTGTTTTAAGTGCTCCAGATGATTGTGGCCAGGCGAAGGCGTGACCGTACACACCCTTGGTTTTACTACTGATTGGATTTTGGGAGACTTTGATTTTAAATCATGTTTTGGAAACAATGGTTTTGTAAACAATTTTATTAGTAACATGTTGTTTTGAAAGGTTTAAATTTGTTGAAATTTTTAGGATGTTACAAGTTGAGGAGCTCAAACAAGTTATGGGCTGTGTTTCGGTCTGGTTCTACCTGTGTGGAGGTCAGACAAGTTATGGGGCTTCAGAATTATATAAGTGGCGTTTTGGATCGAAAATTGTGGGTTTAGTGATTTGTTCAGCACTAGAAGGTTTTGTTCGAAATGTTGATTCTTGGGAGGGTGGTAAGGAGAGATTTTGAGGACGAAATCTAATTTAAGTGGGGGAGAGTTGTACCACCCTGTTCTGAATCGTTTCCTAATGCATAGTGGTGACCCGCATCTTGAGTATCATCAGGCTTACGACCTTTAAGGAAAACAGATTTAGAGCCATTTGGGTGTGGGTAATGTAATTTGGATGATCCATGAGTTTGGTTTGTGTTTTGGAGCCAAGGGGTATTTCGGTAAAGTGTTAGTTCAGGGTTTTTTGGAAATTATATTTTTGTTGGGAAAGTCTTAAGGCAAGTATGAGTTGATAGAAGTGTAGAGCTTATCGTTACCTTATCGTGGATATAAGGATCGTTGGAAATGGACTTATAACGAAGAAGTTATGGCCTTCGGAAGATTCATGGTTTTAGGGTTAAATCAAGTATGTGGGGCGTACACATGAGTACACATGGCGTACTAGTATTTGAAGGGTTTTGAGCATTCTAACACTCCTATGGTGTACATGCAACCCTATAAACCTTGGATCTATGTTTTCTCTATTATACACGCAAATAATTGATATTCCAAGGTTTCATCCTAATTAGAATACTATGAAGCAACTATACTACAAGAAACTAGTAGAATGACATACCTTTTTATGGAGTAGCTTGATTCCATGGAGCTTAAGTGCCTAGTGCCTCAAGTGTGACACCTCAAATGGTTCACACAACACCACCAACAACTTGGAATAACTTGAGTGAGAAGTTCTTATGCTCAAATCAGCTAGCCCTCATGTGTACACACCTTAGTCCAATTTCTTGAGCCATGGGGTCCTTATATATTGTGGCTATTAGGGTTACACCATGTAACTCATGTATTTCCATATTCTTCATGCTCCATGGGTTAAAACCTCCATGGAGTATCCACGAGTTACTCCATGGATTTATCCCAACATGAAGAACTATGGATCATAAGCCCACATATATAACAATGAATGATTTACAAAATCAATCCCCATATATTTAAATAGTCTCCTTTTGATCACATAATTAATTCTTGATCAATACTAATTAAATAATATGATTTCGTATTAATATATTAGAACTTATAATATATTAACAAATCAAAAATATCCTTTTCTCATAAAAGTCTATCCATATTGTTCCGATGTCATGCAACCCAAATGGACCATTCCCATCGGGTCAAGTATATACCTATTATAGTTATGGACTTAGACAGTAATTCAACAGTCTCCCACTTGGATAAGTCTAAAACTATTATTGCGTATGACTCCAAAACCTGACAAACAATCGTAGCTCTTAAAAGCTACTATCAAACTCCGAATAAATCAATGACAGGTCCATTAGATAAGGGATCATATATTCATCCATTCTAGATATCATATGGACTGAGACATGGATTATAATCATACTCTCTGTCCGTTTGTTGTTTCCCGATTTCCGATTTATGATGACTGACTAACTGAACAAATCAAATCAGTCTAGGCTTGGCCAAGCACTTCGGGGTGTCATCACTAAATCATCGAGGGCCCCACAGATATCGCTTTTATCCCTTTAAAGGTAAAAGGAATGGATACACTTCGACTAATATTCTTGTTCTACTACTTGTTGAATTATACACAAAGGCACGTTTTATAAAATCGAGTTACCAATGCGTTTTCGTACAATCAATGTATAACCAACTCATAGGAAACAACTCATATATCTAGGTTTGAACAATATAAGATATTATCATCTCATGATCACTCGTGATAAAATCCAGGAAGTGATTCAAATGAGCGTGGGTTTAATCCAATACTCAGAACTTATGAGCACTCATGAATGTTGCAGCAACTCTTGTTATGTCCAATACCTTGGACATCTACAAACCAACTTCAAGACAGTCTTGCCTTAGTACCTACTTCCAACGTATTATCGACTGTGGATGGTTTGAACGACTTAGTAATTCAGGAAGAACGACGTAGTTATTCTGGAAGTCAAAAGATGCAAAGTGAAACAGAGAACTTCCGGGCAGTGTGCTACTCAAAATACCAAGCATCACTGCGTCACAGGTGCGTGAATGAAGAAGTCCTTTAATATTACGACATATCGTTTTACTAATCATCACGTAATAAAACTTGTCTTTCAGGTTGATGTTGAAGTATCTTTTAGTTTGACGAATTTGAGCGAAATTGAACTGATAGATTCAGAAGCTATCGATCCCCAAATTCGTTGTTCACAAAAGAATGCGTCTATCAGTGGGAGGTTTGCCCCATTCGGCTTGCTAATTTTGGCTTCAAAGAACTTGACTGAACAAACTGCCGTTTTTTTTCGAGTTTTTAAAGGTCCTAACAAGTTCCTCGTACTAATGTGTAGTGATCAAAGCAGGTTAGCACCTAATATTTTAACCGACTAACATATTAATACATTATTTAATATAATATATTTATTAAAAATAAGGTTAAACATGTATTCATGTAACTGTATTTTAAACTATTACATGATGTATGTAACAAAGTGGTTGCTTTTATACATAATATGCAATGATGCTTCATAGTTGCATAGTTTGTAAATTGTATATGATGAAATAATGAAAAATTGGTAAGATTGGTAAAAGCTGATAACTATTGTATGCACTATTACAAAAACTTCTGAAAATAAATGTGCTTGTTTACTTTTGTTATCTTAAAAATGTTGTATAGTTTAGTCCTAGAAAGGAACACGACACTATATATATATATATATATATATATATATATATATATATATATATATATATATATATATATATATATATATATATATAAATTTCTACATATATTAGGTAAAATGTGAAATATGACATAATTTGTCATCTCAAAGTCATTAGAAAGCTTACTTATGTTATGAAAATAGGTCTTCAATTGCACAGGAAATGGACAAAAGCATCTATGGAGCTTTCCTTGATTTGGACCATTTCCATGAGAAGATCCGACTAAGAAGTTTGGTACGTTATATATCCCTTGGTTTCAAAAAAATATATAATGCTTGATTTGTATAAGCGCATCTACATCGGTGGCTATTTTGCCTTTCAATATCTCATTGCAAATGACACAGAGGGAATGTCAATAGTTTTGGCCAAAAGACTTTCAACATCAGCAAATTCATTTGCAATTGCCTTTTTCTTATTTTATATTACTTTATTAAATGGCTCTATAACTCGATCTTAGAATAATATATCGATTATATTGGGTATTGAACAAAGCAAGTTAAACATTTTAGACCAACGATAAACAAATTCGATAAAACACACAAAATAAAATTTCTAAAAACTACAAAAACTAAACAAAAAATTTATTATGGTTCAGTCAATCTGACCTACATCCACAAACAAACAAGAGAGGGTATTTTGTTAACTTCTAAGACCAATTACAACCACTCACAAAAGGTTGTCTCAAACAAAAGAATCTATCTTGCTTACAAACAGCTCCATAGGATATGCTCTCAACCTGATAATGATTGATCTCTTGAACATGCTCACAAAACTTGGCACAAGGAATAATGAAGGGGCATGTGCCTATTTGTGGGCAAAGATGGGAAACCATAATTCTGATGGCTATGCCCATCCATAATTAAGCCATGAAATGGATGCCCTAATTGTCAACCAAACACATGATACCATGCAAGTTCTTCTAGAATCTTCAACCTTCAAAGATGTGCATGGACACATGTCATGTACATAGGATCACATCATGTTTACGCCAATGCATCATAGAAGCACATGTAAATAGATACTAGGATTGCATTCTCCTTGAATACTTCACTAACAATGCATTCTTGAATCACCAACAGAGCACATTTTCTTACCAAGAGCACAATTGCTCACCAAGACCACCATTTCTCATCAAGAGCACATTTGAACACTAATAGCACCTTTATGCACCAAGAGCACATTTACGCACCAAGTGCATATTTTCTCACCAATAGCACCCTTGCACACCAAGAGCAACTTTGTGCACCAAGAGCACCTTTTCACACCAAGAGAAACTTTGTTCAACTCTTCACATCTCAACAATCTCCGCTTAAAGCATTAAGCAACTTAGTTTTCATCTTCCATTCAATTTGTAACACCAAGAATTTAAAAATAATTTTTCGCATTTAATAAAGACAAACTTCATTTAATATTCATAAAAACATCATTGTTTGTAATTCATTTCATAACATATATAAAAACCCCAAGATCACATCATATAAAAATCCCGCGTGTGTGCACTGATCAGGCCGGCGCCTTCCCGCGATCCTCACTAGTACCTGAAACAAATAACACCAACACTGTAAGCATAAAGCTTAGTGAGTTCCCCAAAATACCATATAACACATATTAGCCACTCGAGGCTATAACTTTGTGGGTCCGTGCACCCATACTCTGTGAACCCTCAGGTTCTAACTCTGTAACCAAGCATAGCATAAATCACATAGAAGAATGCAGTGCAACACATAACATACATAGCATACAATTACTCTATCATATAACTCTGGTTACCTAGTCAAGGTAAAGTATAGTGAGAAGACTCACCTCGCGTGTCTCGATATCTCACAACCTGGGAATCCCTCGTGCCCGATTCTCCGAGCTCTAATCCTCCTATAATATCATAATGTCCCTAGTTAACACTTTATATCTCTAATGCTGACTATCCCTAAGAAGTCAACACAGGTCCACTCTGGTCAACGGTCAACGGTCAACTTTGACCGAACTCGGCGAGTGCTAGGGCGACTCGGCGAGTCTACACGTTCTCACCAATTCTCTAAGATTCCCTTTCTACACGTCGAGTCTCCCCCTGACTCGACGAGTTCCTCCTGGAAGAATCGCGGGGCCACCCCGACTCAACTCGCCGAGTCTGAAGAACAACTCGGCGAGTCCCAATTAATCTTTAAGCTACTCGCCGAGTCTGTTCATCGGACTCGGCGAGTCCATGCCATGCAACCGCTCAAACTGCTTTCTATGGTCAGATCTGCCCCGACAATTCACAGGTCTGGCCTTCCTAAACTGGTTCATCACGTAAAGCCCTCATTTCGGTGCTCATAATACACCCCATGACTCATAATTTACATTTTGACCTAAGGCATAAGGATTCCAATCCAAAACCTCCATTGATTCCCGAAATGCTCAGGCATGGGACATTCTGGACTTCCAAGGGTCCCAATATAGGGTTCCAATCGCTTGGGGGACTAAGGAAACACTCAATCTAGCCACAAAAGGGTTCAATAAACCCTAAATCTATATACACATCAACATAGAAGAATGCAACTCGAAAATATTACCTGAATAACGTTGCTCTGTGTCCCCAATCCTCAGAATGTGGCTTCTCTTGCTGTTCCCTTAACCAAGCCTCCTCCTCCTTGCAAAATAACACTTCCAAGATCAATAATGGTCTTCTACCTTGCTCCAGATGCTCACAATCGAATTAGGGTTTCTCTCCAAGGACTAGGATGAACAATGACGGCTATAAGGCCCCTTATATATGTCCCAAACCTGGACGGTTAGGGTTTCGCTAAACAGCGCAGACTCGCCGAGTCCATATCCGGACTCGTCGAGTCCAGTCGCGAACCCGCGACCAGATCCGCGATCCTACTCGGCGAGTCTGAGCTCCAACTCGCCGAGTCCCCTCTTAAAACACCCAAAAATCATAAATATAACGATACCTGGAATTCCGGGCTGTTACAACTCTCCCCCACTAGGACTAGACTTCGCCCTCGAAGTCTCACTCTGAAAATAGCTCCAGATGCTGCTCCCGCATCTCACGCTCCGGCTCCCAGGTCATTTCCGATCCCTTCCGGTGCTGCCACTGAACTAACACCAGAGGTATCTGCTTATTCCTCAGAACCTTGATCTTCCGATCTCTGATGGCCACTGGTCTCTCGGCATAATTCAGGCTCGCATCCACCTGAATGTCCTCTAATGGAACCACTGCCGACTCATCGGCTATACACTTTCTCAATTGCGACACATGAAAAGTGTCGTGGATCTGACTCAATTCCGCTGGCAACTCCAACCGGTAGGCCACCCGGCCTACCCTCTCAATCACACGAAAAGGCCCAATATACCGGGGCCCCAACTTGCCCCTCTTCCTGAATCGAATCACTCCTTTCCAAGGAGAGACCTTCAGGAGTACGAAGTCGCCGACCTGAAACTCAAGCTCAGATCGGCGTCTGTCTGCATAACTTTTCTGTCGGCTCTGGGCGGTCAATAACCTCTGTCTAACCTGCTGAATCTGCTCTGTCGTCTGAAGCACGATCTCTGTACTGCTCATCACTCTCTGTCCCACCTCTCCCCAACAAATGGGGGTTCGACATCTCCTACCATACAACAGCTCAAAGGGTGGCATACCAATGCTCGAATGATGGCTGTTGTTGTAGGAAAACTCTGCCAAGGGTAAATACGCATCCCAGCTACCCCCAAAATCCAACACACACGCCCGAAGCATGTCCTCGAGCGTCTGAATCGTCCGCTCACTCTGACCGTCTGTCTGGGGATGATATGCGGTACTAAAATGCAATCTAGTACCCAACTCCTCATGAAATTTCTTCCAGAACCTAGAAGTGAAACGCACATCACGATCAGAAACAATCGAGATCGGCACCCCATGCCGAGATACTACTTCTCTCACATACACCTCCGCCAATTTCTCTGCTGACGAACTCTCATTAATGGCAAGGAAGTGAGCGCTCTTCGTCAATCTGTCTACAATCACCCAAATTGCACCAACTCCTCTGGCAGTCCTCGACAATTTGGTGATGAAATCCATAGTGATCTGTTCCCACTTCCACTCGGGAACCTCCAATGGCTGCAACTTGCCATGCGGTCTCTGGTGCTCGGCCTTAACCCTACGGCAGGTCAAGCACCTCTCGACAAACCACGCGACGTCCCTCTTCATGCAGGGCCACCAATATTCTCTCCTCAAATCCAAATACATCTTTGTAACCCCGGGATGGATCGAGAATTTCGATCGATGTGCCTCCTCCAACAAAGTAGTATGCGTACCGCCCACAAACGGTACCCAAATCCGACCCTGAAAGGTCATCAACCCTCGAACATCAGTAACGAACTCTGAAACCAAACCAATGACCCGTTCCCTCTTCTGCATCTCCGGTTGCATAGCCTCAGACTGTGCCCCACGAATGGCATCCAGTACTGGAGCTATCACGGTCAACCTCAAACATACATTTCGTAGTGGAGTGCTCTCCCCTTTACGGCTCAACGCATCTGCTACCACATTAGCTTTGCCCGGATGGTACAGAATCTCGCAATCATAATCCTTGACCACATCCAACCACCTCCTCTGACGCATGTTTAGGTTGGGCTGGTCCATCAAGTACTTCAAACTCTTATGGTCCGTGTATATCGTGCAACGAACCCCATACAAGTAATGACGCCAAATCTTGAGGGCGAACACTACCGCCCCTAGCTCTAGATCATGCGTGGGATATCTCGTCTCGTGAGGCTTCAGTTGCCTCGATGCATATGCTATCACATGCCCTCTTTGCATCAGAACTGCACCCAACCCCGAAATAGATGCATCACAATAAACTACAAAATCCTCCATCCCTTCCGGGAGAGCTAACACCGGGGCTTCGCACAATCTCTGGCGAAGTGTCTCAAAAGAGGTCTGCTGCTCGGGTCCCCATGAGAATGCAACCCCCTTTCGGGTCAATCTAGTAAGTGGCACTGCAATTCTGGAGAAGTCCTTAATAAATCTCCGATAATACCCTGTCAATCCAAGGAAACTCCTGATCTCAGAGGGTGACTTCGGCACCTCCCAACTCATCGCCGCCTCAACCTTGGCCAGATCGACCAATATCCCTTCTTGATTAACAACATGTCCTAGGAATTGGACCTCCTGCAACCAGAAGTCACACTTGGAGAACTTTGCATAAAGCTTCTCTGATCTCAAAACCCCAAGGACCTCCCTCAGATGTTCCTCATGCTGCTCTCTAGATCTCGAATACACCAAAATATCATCGATAAATACAATCACTGACCGATCCAACATCAGCCTACATACCCTGTTCATGAGATCCATGAATACAGCCGGGGCGTTGGTGAGCCCAAAAGGCATCACCACAAACTCATAATGCCCATATCGCGTCCTAAACACTGTCTTCTGGACGTCCTCATCCCGCACTCTCACCTGATGGTACCCCGACCTCAGATCGATCTTGGAAAACCAAGATGCTCCCTGCAACTGATCGAATAAATCATCGATCCTCGGTAACGGGTAACGGTTCTTGACCGTCAACTTGTTCAACTCCCGGTAATCAATGCACATCCGGTGTGAACCATCCTTCTTCTTGATGAACAGAATAGGTGCTCCCCACGGCGAGCTGCTCGGCCGAATGAATACCTTTCCCAGCAACTCCTGAAGTTACGAGGATAACTCTTGCATCTCTGGAGGTGCAAGACGATAAGGCACCTTAGCGATAGGCGCGACTCCCGGAATCAAATCAATACCAAAATCCACTTGCCTCACAGGAGGTACTCCCGGCAGCTCCTCGGGAAAGACATCTGGAAACTCATGCACCACCGGTACCTCCTCAACTGAACTCGGTCTCTCGGAAGTCGCTCGCGTATCCACCACATACGCCACAAAACCCTTACAGCCCTGCTGTAGACACTGCCTCGCTCTGGCGGCCGAACAAAAGGCTGATCCCGAACGCGTACCCTCGCCGTACACCGAAAGAACTCCCCCACTAGGGTCTCGTATAGTCACCAGCTGACGCTCGCAGTCGATGACTGCGCTGAATCGGCTCAACCAGTCCATGCCCACAATGACACAGACATCACCCATCGCGATAGGAATCAGGTCAATCGGAAACTCAACCCCGAAAATCTCTAACACACATCCCCGGAAAACCCCCGTGGCACAAATCACTCTATCATCAGCTATGGAAACTCTCAGAGGCCGACTCAATGCCTCACGACTAACACTGATATGCTGACTAAAGGCCAGAGATACAAAAGACCGACTCGCACCCGAGTCAAATAACACTAAAGCAGGCACTGAATTCACAAGGAAGGTACCTACGCATAACCCAATATAAGCATAATATTTCAACATCAATATAAATACATGAAAGGAAACGTACCAGCCACCACATCGGGTGCAGCGCGGACTTCCTCCACAGTCAGCTGGAAGGCTCTCCTTCGAGCTCTCGGTGCCTCGATCTTCATAGGCCGACTCTCTGTAGCTCTGACGGCGGCAGGAGCAGATCCCTGAGGTGCTCCGCGCAGCTGCGGACACTCAGCCTTCCGGTGTCTAGTCTGGTTGCAGTGAAAGCACACTGCAAACCCCTTGGGGCAGTCCTTGGCCATGTGCCCCTCCTTGCCACATTTGTAGCAAGACCCTGCTCGGCAAACTCCGAAAGTGCGGGCCCTTCTGGTTCCCCGGTCTGGGATCAGCAGGCTTGGCCCGCATGGCGGCTGGCTGCGACTGTGCCGGTCGCCGATCCCTCCCCTGAGACTCCGCCTCCTCCCTGGCCTGAGTCTCGAGTTCGATCTCCCTCTTCCGGGCATTTGCCTGAAGCTCGGCAAATGTCCGGTACGAGGAGTTTGCAGCGAACTCCCGAATATCTTGCCTCAAGACGCTCAAGTAGCGGCTCATACGTGCCTGTTCAGTGGGCACGTGCTCAGGGCAGAACATCGCCCTCTCGTGGAACATCCTCGTGATTGCTGTAACAGACTCAGTACCCTGCTTGAGGGTCAGAAACTCCTGTGCTAAACGCTCCCTCTCCACCTGGGGAACGTACTCATCTCGAAACATGGTGGTGAACCTCTCCCAGGTCACCGCAGAAAGCTCGGCAGGCGTATAATGCGCCGTTGCAAACTTCCACCAGTCCTTCGCTCCCAAGCGAAGCTGGTTCAGCGCGAATCGGACCTTCAAATGCTCAGGAGACGAGAAAGTGAAGAAGCACCCCTCAATATCAGATATCCACCTCATCGCTGCCATCGGACCCGGGGTCCCATCGAACTCTGGTGGTTTTGTGTTGCTGAATTTCCGGAATAGTAACGCGTCCCCACCCTGCGGCCTTGCAACAGTCACTACTGCGGTAGCCGCTGCAGCAGCAGCCTCAGTAAGAGCGGCATAACGCTCGTCGAACGTCTCAATCAGTGTGGTCTTTATGGACCCAAACATTTCCGGAATCTCGGCCCTGATGGCTGCAGCTACCTCCTCCTGGATGATCCGGCGGATATCCTCCTCACTGGTACCACTGCTCTCGGACGTGAAACATGTCCTCACCATGATCTACTGCTGAAATACAACATACAATAAATTTAGAATCCCCACGAACACACTCACACTCGTCAACTCTTTCCTCCTTGATTCTTGGCATTCCAAAGATTCTTACTTGGGCTGCACCCCGCTCCGGTGCTTCCAGTAGTACGGGCCCAATACTACTGTCCGCACCGCACCAGAATACACTCCAAGTCCTCCTCTTCGGATTCTAGGTCTCAAGTACTCTATCATGCGTAGACCACTCTCTAATATATCTATCATAAGTCCCTCGCTGCTACCTACTCACTCTCAAGCATCTCATAGCAGCTCACCTCTCCCTAGACTAAGGCATCACATATCAGGCCAATCTATTCCTAGTAGCAATGCCTAGCCTACTCTAGCATGCAGATACATCATATCAATGTTAACATCACATAATGTAAGGGTATTTTGGGAAATCACCATTTGGGCGCGGACTGATCGTACACACATCTCTTGCTCTGCGTCTTTTTAAAAAAAATCTTTTAATCTTTTGAAAATTACATCTCAAATCCTCAGTTTGAGTTCAAATACGCCCGAAGGTGTACTCGAATCCCTCAAACCAAGGCTCTGATACCAAATTGTAACACCAAGAATTTAAAAATAATTTTTCGCATTTAATAAAGACAAACTTCATTTAATATTCATAAAAACATCATTGTTTGTAATTCATTTCATAACATATATAAAAACCCCAAGATCACATCATATAAAAATCCCGCGTGTGTGCACTGATCAGGCCGGCGCCTTCCCGTGATCCTCACTAGTACCTGAAACAAATAACACCAACACTGTAAGCATAAAGCTTAGTGAGTTCCCCAAAATACCATATAACACATATTAGCCACTCGAGGCTATAACTCTGTGGGTCCGTGCACCCATACTCTGTGAACCCTCAGGTTCTAACTCTGTAACCAAGCATAGCATAAATCACATAGAAGAATGCAGTGCAACACATAACATACATAGCATACAATTACTCTATCATATAACTCTGGTTACCTAGTCAAGGTAAAGTATAGTGAGAAGACTCACCTCGCGTGTCTCGATATCTCACAACCTGGGAATCCGTCGTGCCCGATTCTCCGAGCTCTAATCCTCCTATAATATCATAATGTCCCTAGTTAACACTTTATATCTCTAATGCTGACTATCCCTAAGAAGTCAACACAGGTCCACTCTGGTCAACGGTCAACGGTCAACTTCGACCGAACTCGGCGAGTGCTAGGGCGACTCGGCGAGTCTACACGTTCTCACCAATTCTCTAAGATTCCCTTTCTACACGTCGAGTCTCCCCCTGACTCGACGAGTTCCTCCTGGAAGAATCGCGGGGCCACCCCGACTCAACTCGCCGAGTCTGAAGAACAACTCGGCGAGTCCCAATTAATCTTTAAGCTACTCGCCGAGTCTGTTCATCGGACTCGGCGAGTCCATGCCATGCAACCGCTCAAACTGCTTTCTATGGTCAGATCTGCCCCGACAATTCACAGGTCTGGCCTTCCTAAACTGGTTCATCACGTAAAGCCCTCATTTCGGTGCTCATAATACACCCCATGACTCATAATTTACATTTTGACCTAAGGCATAAGGATTCCAATCCAAAACCTCCATTGATTCCCGAAATGCTCAGGCATGGGACATTCTGGACTTCCAAGGGTCCCAATATAGGGTTCCAATCGCTTGGGGGACTAAGGAAACACTCAATCTAGCCACAAAAGGGTTCAATAAACCCTAAATCTATATACACATCAACATAGAAGAATGCAACTCGAAAATATTACCTGAATAACGTTGCTCTGTGTCCCCAATCCTCAGAATGTGGCTTCTCTTGCTGTTCCCTTAACCAAGCCTCCTCCTCCTTGCAAAATAACACTTCCAAGATCAATAATGGTCTTCTACCTTATATATGTCCTAAACCTGGACGGTTAGGGTTTCGCTAAACAGCACAGACTCACCGAGTCTATATCCGGACTCGTCGAGTCCAGTCGCGAACCCGCGACCAGATCCGCGATCCTACTTGGCGAGTCTGAGCTCCAACTCGCCGAGTCCCCTCTTAAAACACCCAAAAATCATAAATATAACGATACTTGGAATTCCGGGCTGTTACAAAATTCGTCGTCATTCTTTAGTCATTCTCTTAACTGTCAAACACATTCCTTAAAATCCTTGAAGTACAGTTGAAGCCAGGCACAAATTCAACTTCTTAGTGGTAATTACCTTGGTATATTCATCTGCTGAGATCACCGTACTAAGTACTTTCATCAAGTTAGTAGCCCCTTGGTTCACCATATTGAACTCTCTACACAAATTCATCTTATGCTTGTTGATTTTCAGCGTGTCGGAAACAACAATCAACATGATATAAACATTCAACCTAAGGATTATATTTGAGGAGCTAAAAATTTCTAGGTAATAACAACGATCCACCTGACATCTACTGTACCCGCTCCTCTTCATTAAATTATCAAACTTTAGGTACTAATTCTTACATGTCATAAAAATGTTTCTTTTCTTAGACACAAACGTTTTATTACCATTTGTAAGAGCACTTCCTAGCTCTTCCTGTCATCTGCCAGGTTATCAAGGAGAATATGTTTATTCATATCTATCTCCCTTATATTGAGATCTTTACAGGCTATTGTATATAAGATTGATCTGATTGATGTCATCTTTGCATCTGTAGAATCAATATCTACCTTACGTGTCTTACTATCATCTATCTCGTACTTAACCCGAAACTACGTCAATTATGTAGTGTGCTCAAATCGTCTTCTATAGTCTTCTCTCCTACTATGTGGAATCTTTCATCCTTAAGGCCTCTGGTTTTGACTCGTGTACATAATTCTCAAACATCAACAAGTAAATAGCTTATGGATAGTACCTAGTTGGAGTACTTCATTATCTAGTGGATCTTTGGATAGTACGAGATTTGGTCTTTGCATTATCTACAACTTCACCCTCTAAACCGCTATCACCTATGTTGCCACTATCTCCAGGTTTATCGAAGTTCCCACTGCTTTCAAAACTTATGTCTATATCTTGAGAAGTGATAGGTCTTGTATGATATTAAGATCCTCTCTTTAAAAAGATTAAAGTGGGACCATAAACACCTGAATAAGTTAAATCCAACTTCCCAGACTTCAGTTGATTGCCTCTATTTTTAAAAGTAACTTTTTTTGTTTGCCAAGAACACATGGCTTAGAAACAACTGTCCCCATCTTTGGATCTTACATTCTTCCTTTCGAGAATGGTATCTTGATCTCCCTACCACCCGTCTCAACATTTAATTGATTGGTTGTGTAAGTTTAGTGGCGTATCAACATATTCGTCTATATACGTAAAACAAATTTAATGTAATCTCTAATTGTTTAAGACATGGGATACAAGTTCATTGAGGAATTCCATAAAAAACGTTATACGTAATCTAACAATCATTAACTCCCACATCATTATTATCATGATCTATTACCAAGTACAAAGTAATGAACTATTCACATGTCATAGATCAATATCTGTATAGCCTTTGAGATGTAAGAATTTCTTAAACAATAGAAGAAAGGGGAGATTGATTTACAAATTTGATTTTCAATAGGCATTCTCCCTCAATAGCCTAAACTCTTCATGATTGAGAAATTGGTACCTGCGATATGACTGTTTAATCTAATGTTGAAGCCCTTTAGTTTTAAGAATGCTTTAGCGGTTGTTCTCAAGCTATTTTGTTTCTCTAATGATGAAGGGGGGACACAGAAGATGGGAATACAAAGAGGAAGAAAGCAATTGCACTAATCTGATGATGCTATACCAAAATTGATTAGCAAAGGAGTTGCCAAAAATCGCAACAAGGAGAGGGTAAGATGGAGATGATACAAGACGTATCATTTTCCATTTGTCTGCCATTTTTTGCATTCCTCCTAGTTTTCTTAATTGAGAAATGTTATGCTTAAATTTTCAATCCTATCATTTTATCTATTTTAAGTAGAGAATAAAAAAGGTTGAATTGGAAGTAGTTTATTTCTCAAAGCTTCATTTCTAATGATCAACAAACAAGAGTAACGGAATCACTTCCATTTCTTTGTACAAAACACACGAATAGACTCTTTGTTCAAAGCCCTTAACTTTTCTACTTTATAAATTTCTTTCAGATAGGGAATTCTTAATGTGACCAATATTATTATATGTGTACTTGGGGGATGTTGCAGATGGTCTTAGAGTTAGGGCACATGTTGATGTGTTTGAGAAGGACTTCAAATCCTATAAATCGGGGTGAAGGGGGACAGCTACTTCCATCGGATCCCACATCGATTGGGAATGAGAACTAAGTATTCATTATAATGATGTGGGCACCTTCCCCACAACTATATGTTTTATAGTCGTGTGGGAAACATATCCCATAAGAACTCTATGGTTAAGCATGATCGAACGAGAGAAATTTCGAAATGGGTAACCCTCTGGGAAGCTTTTATGTTGGGGTGAAGAATACGAATCCAGGAGTGTTGGTGTGTATCGTCGTTAAAACCCTATAAGGCTGCCAAAAACATGGTCGTAGAAACCCTAAAAGGCTGCCAAAAACATGGACCGGTGAAGGCTATTATTTCACAACCCTCAAGTCCATAGGGCGACTAAGCTCATATATGAGCATAGCCAATCCCCTAACCTCCACTAAAGCAATTAAAGGGCTAAGCCTGAAGAATCCTTTTAAATATGCTTTTAGTGCTTCCACCGATCAATATAGGACAAAGAAAATATTGCAATTTATGTTGTTAATTTCCAATAATCTACTTCTTATCTTCTATTGATAAGTCGAATCTTATTATATAACTATATTTTCTTACATAAAAACTGACTTATTTTGAAATCTTTTAATACTTTCATTTCCAAACATTTAGTTTAATATACAAAATTTTAAAAGTCTCAAAATAATACATGTTATTATACCTAAAGCATTATTCTTCAATCCATTGCACCCTATACATTACATATTATTGTTTTAAGCATCTTACTATCCTATATTCTTGAAACCCTCATTTTTTGAACAAATAATATTTATTAAAAAGAACTAGCAAGATGCTAGCCAAAAAGGATATTTTATGGAAAGTAAAGGGTTTTGAATCCAACCTGTTCATGGAATATGAAAATTATGATTTCTACTAGAAAATCACGAAATTGAATAATCTAGCACAAAATCAATAATAATCTCCATACAAATGTTCACAATACCAAATGCTAAGTCATTATGATATCTCCATAAAACCCACCATGTTGTTTGAATTACCACCTGACATCTTCACTTCGACAAAGACAATGAGTCCGACTAAACCAGCAGAACCATATGCGAGAGGGTTGACGGGACCTGAATCTCCAGCAATGAACAAGCAGAAGTCCACGTACGAGTAAGAATATCACATGCCTACAAAAAAGTGCTCCATATTTTCAATATCCATCTGACATAAAAACATAATTTTGAAGGAATAATCACTCCTTTCGCAACCAAGTTTGTTCTTAGGGGCAAACAATCAATAATGAGTCGTCACTAACCTTCCTAGGAAGCGAAAGATTCCATACCATGCCATTATCACTATCTGGTAAACTGTTCAAAATACCTTCGAATGGTCTTCACTAGAAAAATGCCATCCTTTGCCAATTCCCACCACCATCTATCCACCTTCGTCAATAATTGAACCCCCTCTAGTAACAAATCAAACTCATTGAATTGAGACTAATCCACTCAGTCATTAAGATTTGTAATCTAGTCTCATAGTTGTTGACCATCATAGTAGCGACCTTTAACCAATATAAGAGTTGAAACCCTCATTTTAGTACATTACACTTGTGTATATGAAAATATAGACTTTGTAAATCCTACATTGTGTATTTGTGTATCTGATATATATATATATATATATATATATATATATATATATATATATATATATATATATATATATATATATAAACTTGTAATGATTCTTAGATACTATAATGCTCATTACGCAATTTAATTTAATATTGGCTATACTTTTTTTTCCGGGGAAGCAAACATTCAAGTTTCTTTTTAACATATTGTAGAAATCGTTATTTAATAACTAAAGTAAGGGAAATGAAGCTTTTCCTCGTTATGTCATAACTTATTAAAAAATGTCCTGATTTGATTCATGAAAAATTAATTTTCCTCCTACTTTTCTTCATACTTATCTACTTACATATGTAAAAATGATGAAAAATGTCTTCAAATATTATTAATTTTATGTGACATTTATCATTATTTCACATGGGTAGAAGGTAAGTTGGAAGAAAAAGTAGGAGGACATTTAATTCCTCTTCATGTGTGTCATTTTCCAAATATTATTTAAATAACATTTAGACATATAATTATCTATATAATGCTTAATGAAAGAAAAAAATAAATGGGACCTATAACATATATTCATGTTGTTTTTACTATTTTATGTGGGTCTAATATTTTTTTTTCAATGAACTTATAGATAGACCATTCGATTGTTGAGAGTTTTGGTGGAAAAGGACTTTCTTGTATCACTGCTAGAGTTTATCCGAAACTAGCTATTAATGATCAAACTGAGCTCTATGTATTTAAAAATGGCACGCAAAGTGTGAGTATCTCGACTCTAAATGCCTGGAGCATGAAAGATGCATATATAGTTCCAATAGGCTAATAAACATGCTATGTTCAAGTATTTATAACATATTTTGACACTTGTAATATGTTCATCAATAAATTCCAGTCCTATATCCTACTATATAATTAAGACAATAAATTTATTCTAGTTGCACATAGATTGTGTCATTGAAGAAAACAATTATATTCTAAATCGTTTCCAAATATGGAGTGTTGACCTGCAGACCGAGTATCATCAGGCTTAGGGAATTTGAGGAAAAGAGATTTAGACCCATTTGGGTGTGCGTAATGTAATTTAGATGATCAAAGAGTTAAGTTTGTGTTTTGGAGCCAATGGGTATTCCAGTAAAGTGTAAGTTTATATGGAAATTGGATTTTTTTCGGGTAGTCTTAAGCCAAGTATAAGTTGATAAAAGTGTAGCGCTTCTTGTTACTTCTTGATGGATATAAGGATCATCGGAAACAGACTTATAATGAAGAAGTTATGGCCTTCGAAAGATTCATGGATTTAGGGTTAAATCGAGTACATGGGGCGTACACATGAGTGCGCAGGGCGTACTAGTATTAAGGCCATTACATGGGGCGTACATTGGTGTACCATGGGCGTACATTGGTGTACCTTGGGCGTACTAAGCAAGTTGATCGCGCATGCTTGATGGAGTACGTTGGACGTACCAGAAGTACGTTGGGCATACTCCAGTCAGATCCAAACCCTAATTTAGGGTCTTAGACCCTATTTAACCTCCTTAACTTGCCACCAAACCCTATTATCTTCAGCCTCCATCCCTCTAAACCCTATAAACGAAACCCTATCCCCCCATTTGTGTGGTTTTTGAGATTTTATTCGTATTTCTTTGTTTTTAGTGTTCATAAAAGAAGAAGGAACTTCTTGGAGAAGTGTGGAATTGCCTAAAGCTTTTGGATCCATGCTTGTTGCATCTTGATCTACCCGTTTGAGGTATACAGTTTCTATCTTGATGACTCTAGCTGTTAGATCTATTTTAAGGTGTATTTTGGCTTCATTTTGGTCCTTAGAGTCATCATTGTGAGTATGAGCTACTCCAAGAGCTTAGAATGATGGATGTGTGCCTTTGGGAGGTCCCTTGTTCATTAAAATGTCATTTTGGTGATAATCTTGGACCATGCATGAGTTGGATTTTTATTATGGATGTTATTAAGGATGTTGGTCCTATTAAGCCATGCAAAGGAGTAAAGTTGCGAACTTTACGTGTTAAGACATCTCATTAGGGTCATATCTGAGTTTGGAAGTCATTAGCTTAACCATTAACAGCTTAATATGGATTTTTGGTCCATGATGAGTATGCTGGTTGTACACAGGAAGTACGCTCAAGGTAATGAAGATTTTGTGCATCATTTGTTTGTAATCTGTACTTCGTGGGTGACTATGTTGGGCGTACCATTGTGGTACGCAGGGCGTACTCCGCAGTGTGCCATTTTGAGCTTTTTGATACTTGGGCCATTGGACTTTGGACTTTGGGCCATGGATGGACTTAGGGTTTTCTTGGAAGTAGGTCCATAATGGTTTTGGGGTCCAATCGGGTTATTGGGCCATAATGGCCATTTGTTTCTTTTGATTTGGGATTTGGATTGTCAATTTGGGTTTTGGGCTTTTTATGCATTTTGGGTTGGGCCTTGGTTGTGGAACAAGTAAGAAAAGGGTTAAATGGTCTCTTACCCTTTAGGAAGTTAGTTTATGGAGTGGGCCTCGGTTTTTAGGTTATCGGGTTAATTACTGATTAAGATTGTATTAATTATTAGTTGGCGCGAGGTTATCCGATTCGGCAGTCCGAGCAGTTATTTGATTGTCAGCGGATTGTGTTGAGTAGTTGAGATATTGAAACTGATTTGGCATTTGCGGTTATTTAGGGAATCCTTTTTAGGGTTTTGTATTTTTGGTAAATATATTATTTTCCCTATAAATAATCATTAGGTTAGCTTGTAATGTAATCTTTTTCCCAGAAAAGGGTTTCTTTGTACGTCCCATTCCAAATCAATAAGAAACAAAACCTTTGTCAGATTACTTGCATATTATGGTGATTGATTCATGATTTTTCTTCAGATTTTGCATTCGTGATCTTGTCGTTATTCTCAACAAGTGGTATCAGTGGTTCTTGTAGATCTCAGCGATTATTGCAAGAATCGATCAGATATGGCATAATTTTATCATAAATTTCAGATCTAGTTTCTCTCTCTAGAAATTATCTCAGATTTGTTTTCTCTCTCTAGAAATCAACTCAAAATTTTTTTCTCTCTCTAGAAATCTTATCAGATCTATTTTCTCACTCTTCGAATTTTGATTCTTGTTGAAGATTTAATGGCGAATTGGAAGGTATTAAAACCCATTAAAGGACTTGGATTAAAAGTTACAGACTCAAAGTTTCTTCTTAAAGAAGCATATTTGTTATGGGATGTTCCCAGTCAATCTATGTTGAAGAAGGCCATTAAGATGTATAATCTCTATGTTGATGAGAAGATTGGTGATCTCACATTGATTTCTTCTGGTGGATTGGAAAATAATCATTTAGATGAAGATAAAGATTTGTTAAAGAAATTTTCCATTACCAAAGAATATTTACTTCTGAACCAAATACAACAGAAATTAGAGAAAGAAAGAAAAGAAAAAGAAGGTGTTATTGGTGTTCTTGATAAAGCTCATGAAGTTCTTCAAGTTTCTGACAAAAAGGTGACTCCAGATGTTCTTGTTGAGGGTGAGTCAAAAGTTTCAAGTTCTTCAGAAGCTTCACAATCCGAATCTAGTACTTCTGAAGACAAATCTCAATGCAAAAATTCAGAAATCATGAAAGTAAATGTGTTTTTCTCTATTGGAACTCAAACAGAAGATTTTTCATGTTATAATGATGCTTTTGAAGTAATGGTTCCTTATAGAAAGACTATTATTTAAGATGTTCAGATTTATCAAATTCCTAATTATTGTGTTCAAAAGACTTCTAATGTTCAGATCACAAAATGTGATGAACATGTTCAGATCCGAAAATCATATTTGAAGTCTCAAAATTTGAAAAGAAAGAAAGAAAGAAAGAAAGAAAGAAAGAAAGAAAGAAAGAAGAAGAAGAAGAAGAAGAAGAAGAAGAAAAAGAAGAAAAAGAAGAGTATAGTGAAAAAGATTTGGATGCCAAAGGTACAAGTCTCTAATGCTTGTGAAAAAGTTCAGAAATTTAAAGCCAAACATGTTGAAAGAAAACTCAATTCTCACTTTTGTTCAAATGGAGGTGTTAGAAGTCCGAGAAAAGAGAAAAAGGTTTATGGTTGGTTTAATGAGATTTTTGAAAATTTTTGTTTTCCAACTAAGAAGTGGATATCATTTTCAGAAGATGAGTGTTTTCTTCAAAGAAATGGGTGTACAAGAAACCAACTTAAATTTTAAATCTCAAATGGATCCTAAAGGTTTCATAAAAACCTTTGTAAAAAAAGGTGATCTTTTTTAAGAAATCAATTTTTGTTGATTTTTAAATGGGTGGAATTGACAAAACAATTACAAAAAGTTGCTATCATCTTGGATGGAAAAGCTGTCAAAAGGTGAAAGATGGGGTGAAAAGTGACTTTTTTCTATAAAAAAAGGGTTGCAATCTGACAATTCTACATAAATGGGGTCTAGCTGTCAAATGGACTTTGAAATAGGGCTGAAATCAGACTTTTTGATTTTAAAGGTGTTAATTTCTGATAATCAAAGAATCGAGAATGAAATGAACCAGAGTATGAAATTCAACTAAGTAAGTGAGATTGAACACCGAATGTAAATATGATCTTGTTTCAGCTTTATTACGCTTTCAGGTTTACAGAGAATCAAAGACAGGTTTGTAAAACTCTTATCTAACCTCTGGTAAACTTCCCTATTTATAGGAAAAAGAAAGCATACAAAAAATATACTAAGGCATAAACTCTAAGCTTCATATAAAAGTGCCTTAGTAAAATAGATTACAAAAACATTTGAAGAGCACATAATATACTTCGACTAATTACAACAAAATTAACCCTTACAATCTCTCCCTTTGTAATCATAGTCGAAGTCTTCAATTAGTAAGAAGCTGGATGGAATACAACATCACTCTTCGAACTTCAGTATACCAAGATATGATCTTCTTAAGTTCCTCCTTATCCCCTTCGCTATTCTTCTTGCATTTATTCATACGAACAATTAAGTTCGTATATTGTGAAGTTGAATACCTTTCCACCTCACAAGCCTGGAATAAGAAGCGTTTTGATTTCCCAGCCTTGTCCTTCCCTACGAAGACTAAACCGAATGGCTTCAAGCAAATTTCACCATCTGCATACTTCTTCATATCTGCTTGAGTCTTCGTAGGTGCCATGGGGGCAGTTATCTCGAAACCTTTAGCTGTAGCTAACTCAACATCAATCATGGCTAACCATTCATAGTAATTTTTGATGAAAATCTTGATATGAGCAACTCCAAGCTTGTATTCATTAGGTTCTGTATTTTGGAGATAAGAAAAAGATCTTTCTTTCAATAACAATGCAACTTGTTTAAGATCATACAAGTTCATTAATGGAAAGTCTACAATAATAAAATCATAAACTTTTCCATTCACTCTGGCCACCACATATTTAATGTTTTCGACTGTGTTTTCAAAAACCGCATCCTTCTTTATACTGATCACCTTCTTTATCTTGATCAGTGACCATACTTCTTCGACAGGATTTGCTAAAACAACATGAAAATGAATTTTCATGTGTGTACCTTCATCCTTCACTTTGAATTTGCCTTCGGCTTTGAACTGAGGCATGATAGACATCATTTCGTTGACAGGAAAATCTAATTGGCTTGCATCTGTATTCGTTACAACATAACTCTGTTTTGGCTTCTTTTCGAACGAATACATGTGATTGAATACAACCTTGGCTTCGAAAGTTTCCTAGTTATAATGCTTCGTAGGATCTCCTTTGTTCAGACCTAGAGGATCACTTGCTCTCTATGCCAATATGCTTTGAATTAACCTCATCCTTTCCAACTCAGCTCCATCTTCTGCTTTCTTTTCTTCCTTTGATTTTTCCACAAGGATAGTTTTTCCTTTATCTTTGGAAGCTGACTCATCAATCACTTTCTTCGTTTTCGAACCACTTCCACCAGCATCAACAGATTGATCAATTACAATACCTTTCAGAATTGGTCTTGTAATTGGCACAGTTGTGACAACCGTTGAAGTAACGGGTCCAACTATTTCAATGAAAGGCTTTGTGATAGGGATTTTTGAAGGAAAAACTTTTCCCACCACCTTCACATCATCACCCCTAGCCTTCGAATCTTCAGTTTTTCCTTCTCCCCCTTGCACCCCTGTGAAAACAGGCAGGGCAGCTGTAGTGGGAAGAAGGTTGGTGATGCGAGAAAGAGGAGCAAGTTGTTGATGTAAAAGTGCTTCAAATTGGATGAACTTCTGTGATGAAAATTCCAGAGTAATCAGGGATGATGACACCGGCCTTGTAGAGAGTTCTTTAAGCTCCTTTAACAAAGTAAGCACCTCCAGAAAATTATTGTTTTCAGTTGTAGAAAGTTGAGTTATTTGAGGACTCATATTTTTGTACAACTTAACAACCTTTGTGACGGCATCACAGATGATGTCAACCTTTTGATGGAGAGATGCATAGTCCTGTCGAACACATACAATCTCTTTTTCCATGTCTTGAAGAAGATCTTGAATTTGTAGATTGACATCCTATCGAACCTTTTTTACGTCCTGAATAAACAAGACATGTATCTCCTTGGCTACATTTTTCAAATCCTTCAAGTCACCTTCGAATGTAGACTTTAGAGATGTAACCCTCTTTTCATTGTTTCGATCATTCATATCCATTGTTTCCAAGAGCCGAGCTTAATACTCTTTAATCAGATTTGATACCTTTGAACTTATCCACCCTTCACATAGTTTTAACATACCATCAACCTCCAAAATTGAAACTGATTGACCTTCTCCAAGATCTGCTTGAGATTGAATAATTGAATTTAGCTTTGTATTCAATATTTTGAACTGCTTCATTGTCATAAGCATGTGATCTGGAAAATCTGCTTCATCTTCATCAAATACTAAATCTTCAAAAGTGCCTCCAAAACCTTCATTTTCATGATCTGTTTCCATAGAGAGAGATTCGTGAATGGGTGAAGTGGTTTTGGGTGGATCAGTTGATTAAGAAGAGAAAAGAGAAGTAAAAGGATGATTGATGATATTTTCATAAGTTGGTGAATTTGTAGTGGAGGTAATTGGGATGATTTGTGGAGGTAAAGAAACAAAGGTTTCAGATATAACAATCTCTGGTGTACTCTTATCAACTTTCTTCGCATTTTCCTTACCCATAGTGACATTTGCATCCGTATTAGATATGTGTGCAAGAATGTCAGAAGTTCGTGCCTCCTCAGTAGATGACTTGGCAATCAAATCTTCGGGTGGAATAACTACTGTTCATGTAAAAGTTGAAGTTTATGTATGAAGTTTTGCTTTAGGAGTTTTTGGAACATGTTCTTCTTCATCGTCAGTCGATTCAGTTGAGATAACCATCTTTCTTATCTTCTTCTTCTTCTTCTTTGAAAGTTGTTTAGCCAGATCTTCAGCCCTTCGTTTCTTCGAGGATGGAGAAACAGGCACTAGAAGTTCACGAATAAGTAATCCCTGATGAGAAACCTGTGGCTTTCGTACAACATTGGTTATCGGAGATCGGCTTTTATGTTTCGACTTCATTTTGAGTCTTCGAAAAACCCCAGCCTTCGAAGGAATAATCTCTTGTTCTTGAGCTTCTGTAACAACTGGCTTCGTTAAAGTGGTTTCAATGACAGAAACTTCGTGAGTGATTGCCTCTTCAATAATGATGGGTTTCTTCTTTAAGCTCTTCGAAGACTTAGATTCCTTGATAGGCTTTTCAAAAGAACTGGCTTCATTCTTCTTTGAACATTTTGACTTGGTCTCGTCCCTTAGTAACATAATCCCAATTGCAATAGTAGTATCAATTGATTGCAAATAAGACACCAAAACATAATTTGTTGGATCAACTCGTCTGAGCATCGCATCGGGAATACGAACTATAAATGGAAACTCCTCTGCATCATCAGTTGCATCCTTTGGACAGTTGTAGATATGAAACACAGTTTTCTCTTCATCATTTGGCACCAAAATCCCCTCCTTTTCATAGAAGTATTTGAAAATCAAGCTCCAATAATGTGCACACGAAATGCCATGAAGAGCATTCTTGTTTTCAATACTCTTTTGAAACTCTTTCCACAACTGAGTAGAATAATCCACCTTGAGATCATAGTATAGCCCAACAACCATGGCATATACTTCCATGTGTCCCTTGTCCAGGCCAACAATTCTCCCAGTCAAACACCTCAAGAAACTACCAAAGAAAAATTCCAAACACTTGGAAGACCTGACTTCTTGAAATCACTGATCTTTGATAGTTGAGGTTGATGGCCCATTTCATTAAACATATGAACAATTTGTGGAAAAGAGAAATCGACATATGGTGGAGAATTAGGGATTTCCAGAATTTGACAGAAAAGTGTCTTGGAGAGTCTGACCTTTTTTTCATTCACCAGATTAAACGTTAAGACATCAAAAGCTTTGGTGTAAGTAGCAGTGGATCCCGCTTGAGATAGCCATGAAATTTGAACAGAGAAAGAACTAAACATTGCCTTTGACAAGACAGAAAACTTCAATGCAACAACAAGCATTTTAAGTTCTTCAGGGTATTGTGAAACAACAGCTTCCACTTGATAATTAGTGCCCTGAATCTTCATAACTGGTAAAGAAATAACATCATCAGTGGTGTGAGAAGGATTTGTATCGAGAGGAGCAGAAGTCGCCATTATTAGGGTTTGAAAGCTTTGTGAAGAACAAAGAGTATTTTGAGAATAATTCTTCTGGAAGCGTAAACAAATAAAGAAACATTGCATCCCCTTTTATATGTAACCCTGGAATTTGAAATAAAAGCGGGATGTGCATTTAATGAAATCTGACGTGGGTCTTTGCAAACCGCACCATGATGACGATAAAGTCGCCATGCGTGAAAAAGTAACTGTCACATCTCCTCAAAACCCAGACAGAATACAAAACGTCCCCTCCAACAGGCTAGTTTGTTTTCCCCAATAGAATAGCAACCATCGGAACTCTTTGTATGGAAGTAGGGCTCTTTTACTTTTTGGTTTTAAATTAAAGTCATTTGCCAGATGTTCGAAATCATCAGCCTGAGTTGGTATTACTCAAAACCTCAAGGATTTCGTGTGTGTAGTGTTCCAAAGAATTAGATGAGAAGCAATATAAAAAAATTGGAAGTCAGTGATGTCAAAGTTTCAATTTGACACGAAGGCAGTTAAAACCTCGGGCAAAGGTTGCTTCGTTAATCATCAAGAGAGATGATCAACATCTTGTGTATGTTCCCGTGAATTACAATCGAATACTTGTAGAGAAGTATCGAAGGGCATCTTTTAAAAGGCTTCGTAGGTGGCTTAATGAATTTCGTTACATTTTAACCTAAACATAAGGTGAGTAATTGTAACAGAAATTACTTGTTTGACCAGTGTAGTTAGTGACAAGTATGTGTTGGAAAAATATTAAGTAACTTTGGATTTCGAAAGAAACTCACACGGAAATCATATTCATAAAAAATTGTGTGCTGGATCCTGTTTGGTAACAAACATCGTGGATTTCAAATGTTTGATCAAGACCACTCCTAAGAAAAGAATATGATTTGGAGTTTCGAATGTAGGTACAGAAACAAAAGTTTCGTTAAAATCTGGACCATAGTTCCCCGTCAATTCCTTGAAAATGTAGATATATGGGGTTCACTTTCATCACGGTCTCATGATGTCAGATTATAAACACAGATGTTTGATATGACTATGTCTTGATTGGTTTGATCAGATACCTCTTGGACATATGTCTTCATGTGTGATTGTTTAAAAAATTTTAGATGAAAAAGATTGGTAGAAGACATGAAATGTACCTCTGTTATTTTTGGACCAAACAGTAAACTCTTAACTCATGTGAGAAGAGTCACGTTGCTCAGGAGACTAATGTGACTACAAGCCCGATTGGGAAGAAATCTTCGTATGAAAATTTTCATTAAGGCTTTCGAACACACACATTGAGTCATTGGAGGCTTTGGTCAACATGCAACAGCATGCTTCTAGGGACAACTTAACTAGTTCCAAGTATCCAAAAATTTACCTGACCCTAGAACTGCAAGCATTCTCCAAGTTGAATCATTCATGAATATGTGCAACAAAGTATTAAAAACAAAAAGAGAAACAAAATATTGTTGTTGTTTTTAAATTTTTCGAAAATGAAATACAAAAGAAAAGAGAAAATCTTTTTGGAGTTTTTGATTTTTCGAAAATAAAAGACAAAAAAAAAAGATAAAATCTTTTTGGTATTTTTGATTTTTTGAAAATAAAAGACAAAACAAAAGATAAAATCTTTTTGGAATTTTTGATTTTTCGAAAATAAAATAACACACAAAATGAACTTGTTGCAAACACACGTAATTTAAACAACCCATGAAAAATGACAAATTTACGAATTCGAAGGGGTTGAAGAGTTGACTATGAACAGTACCCTTTGAATACTGAATAACAATGTGTTTCCTTTTATTCAGCGCCTCTGAATCATTCACGTTCAACCATCGTTTGTCCTTTTTGCATGCAACAGAGTTTCCATCGAGCATTCCAAGTCTTTCTAAAATTCTTACAAACGACTTTTCATCTAATGATTTTGTGAAAATATCAGCTAATTGACTTGTTGTTTTCATAAAATGCACTTCAATATTTCCATCTTCCACATGATCCTTAATGAAATGATAGTGAAGAGCTAGATCTTTAGTCTTTGAATGCTGCACAGGATTATGACAAATTCTTATGACACTTTAGGAATCACAATATAATGGAATCTTTTTCATATTAATTGCATAGTCACGCAATTGACTTTGGATCCAAATTATTTGTGATGTACAAGCAGCCACAACGACATATTCTACTTCAGCATTTAAAATTGATATACACGTTTGCTTTTTCAATTGCCAACTCACCAATTTACCATCAAGGAATTGACATCCTCCACTTGTGCTTTTTCTATCAAGATTACAACCACCCAAGTCGGCATCCAAATATGCTTGAATGAAGAGCCCGGTTTTCGAAGGATACCACAATCCTAACGAAATTGTTCCTTTGAGATAACGAAATATATTCTTTACAACAGTGAGATGTGGTTCTTGAGGGATTGACTGGTACCTAGCACAGTTACACACAGAAAACATGATATCAGGTCTTCTAGTTGTTAGATAAAGTAATGATCCAATCATACTCCTGTAAAGAGTTAGATCAACTGCAGGTTTATCTAACGAAGGTGTTAGCTTTGTGCCTGTTGCCATAGGAACACAAAGTTTTGTGCAATTCTTCAATCCAAACTTCTCTAGCAAATTCTTCGTATATTTTTCTTGATTGATAAAAATACCTTATCTGCTTTGTCGAATATTCAAACCAAGAAAATTATTGATTTTTCCCATCATGCTCATTTCAAACTTACTCTTCATCGAATTTTCGAATTCACTAGACAAAGCAGGGTCAGTTGAGCCAAAAATTATATCATCAACATAAATTTGAACAAGCATTAGATGATTCCAAATTTTCTTTCGAAATAATGTGGGATCAACTGATCCTTGTTCAAATTTAGATTGCTTTAAAAATGAAGTAAGTGTTGCATACCATGCTGGTGGTGCTTGTTTTAAACCATAAACTGCTTTATCTAAGATATAAACATGATCAGGATATTCTTCGTTAATAAAACCTGGAGGTTGTTCTACGTAAACAGTTTCTTCAAGCTCTCCATTCAAAAATGCACACTTCACGTCCATTTGATAAACATAAAAGTCTTTGTGAGCTCCATAAGCCAAAAATATACGAACAACCTCGAGTTGTGCGACAGGGGCAAAAGTTTCTTCATAATCTATCCCTTCTTGTTGTAAACAACCTTTGACAACAAGCCTAGCTTTGTCTCGAACAATGTTTCCATCTTTGTCGGTTTTACTTTTGAAAATCCATTTTAACCCGACAATCGAAACATCATTTGGTTTAGGAATTAATCTCCAAACCTTGTTGCATTCAAATTCAGATAATTCAGATTGCATTGCAACAACCCAATCTGAGTGTGCCATTGCAACCTTAACTGTCTTTGGTTCGATTTTAGATATAAAAACATTGAACATGCAAAATTCTTGATGAGTATTTAATACCTCATTCTTTTCACGAATTTGAGCTCTCGTTAAAACTCCCTCTTATGGATTCCCAATTATTTGATCCTTCGGATGATCTCTTGCCCATTTCTCCATTGGTGGATAAGCTAGATCAAATTTCAAAGGTGTATCTTCGTATAAATCATCATTCTCTGAACCTGCAATCGAACAAACATCATTAAAATCATGAAAATTTTCATTATCTCCTGTGTACTCCCCCTCAATATGATGCTCCTCCTCAACATCAGCATCCATTCTCTCATTCTCCCCCTCGAAAGAATGCTCCCCCTCGACAAGAGTGTACGAATCCACATGCTCCCCCTCCATCGGATTGGTATGCATACTTTCGCTTATATTTTGAGGATTTGATGTTGAATCATTAGTGATCTTCATTAATTCAGAAATATGATTATCATTGGCATTAATTTCAGCATCTACAACATGATCTGTGTTTCCATAAATCAAATCATAGTCAATATCCAATGATTGTAAAGGTTCAGATTCATCTTGTATTTCTTTTAGAATAGGATGGTTTTCAAAATGCATTTCAGTTTGTTTAATATAATAATCATCAAATTTAAGATTAAATGTTTCTTCCACTTTTTGTGTGTGTTTGTTCAATACATGATATGCTACTAAATTATGCGAATATCCCAGAAAAATCCCTTCATCAGCTTTTCCTTGAAACTTCGAAAGATTATCCTTGAGGTTCATAATAAAGCACCTGCATCCGAAAACATGGAAAAATTTCACATTAGGTTTTCGATTATTAATAATTTCGTATGAAGTGATATTAAATCGACGATGGATGAAAGATCTATTTTGAGTAAAACATGCAGTAGAGACGACTTCATCCCAAAGACACCATTTTGGGATGGTGTATATGGAGACGAAAAATTATGCGAAATTCCTTTGTGCACCAAAAAGGAATCAAGAACCTTGTTCTTAAATTCAGTTCCATGATCACTCTTGATTTTTCGAACGGTCTTCTTCAGAGTTGTTTCCATCTTATTGATAAAGTCAATCATGATTTGTGCAACGTCGGATTTAAGCCTGAGAACGTGAACCTTGACCTTGTTTATGTTGCTTGCCTATTTCACAAGTTGCACATAAAGAATCATTATCAAATTTAAGTATAGGTAAACCCCTTACCAAATCTTGAACAACAAGTTTGTTGATGTTTCGAAAGTTAAGATGTGAAAGTCTTCGATGCCAAAGCCAGCTAATGTCTGATGAAGCTTTCGAAAGAAGACATATAGCAGGTTTGCCTACAATTGGATTGATATCCAATGTAAACATCTCACCTTTCCTTTTTGATTTGAGAAAAACTTCGTTTGTGTTGACATTCAAAATAATGCTTCCCTCTTCATTGAAAAGTACATGATTGTCAGTGCCCACGACAAGTTGTGATACGTTTATCAAGTTGTGTTGAAGACCATCGACATTAGCAACGCGATTCACTGTGAATTGACCATTTGTGATTTTCCCATATCCTTTGACTTGACACTTTTGATTTTTTCCAAATTTAACCACTCCAACATTCTTCAAGCTTTAAAATATCTTAAGTTCTCCTTCTTCCCAGTCATGTGATGAGAGCAACCACTATCAATGTACCATTTATTATAATATTGCTCGTCACAAAGTACATGCAATCAATGAAAGAATTTAGGTACCCAAGGCTTTTTGGGTCCTTGGAAATTAGATTTCAACATAGAATGAAACGATGAACTTGTAACCCAATCACAAACTCTAGTTTTGAGACCATCAATTAAGTCTACACTTTCATTTAAAGGGACCGAAACATAAGATTTTGTTAGTTTCGGATGTTCATTGACATTACCCTTTGCATTCTTAGTTTGTGATTGGACTTTCATTGTCTTCAAAACTGGCTTCCACGCATTTACTGAGATGTTCGAATCCTTAGAAGATGAACTTCCATTTGATGAAGTATTCACATACTTCTCATAGGCTTCGTTAATTTGCTTCTTCGATTACTTGCTTGACTGATACACTTTTCCTTTTCCTTCGAGCTAATGATCAATATTCTTTCTTGATGTTATCCCTTTTTCATGCGAAGTTTTCAAATTTTGTTGTTTCATATGATTTGGAAAATTTGGCTTTTGAGGAATAAAATCAACTTTTGGATTCTCTAGAAAGGAATGAGCATATGATGTATTAACAGTCGCTTTAAAATGTTGACGTTGTGAAAATGATTTTGAATCATCTGAAAATTTTCTTGGAATGACATTGTTTGAAACTTTCGAAAACTTTGATTGTTTATTTAGTTCAGACATTGAATGATTTGATTGAAATGAAGTTGGTTTATTTGTTGAAAAAGATGAATTTTTAGCTTTGAAAACATTTGTGGGTGATTTTGATTCAGACATATATTTATTTGTATGAGCAGGATTTTTCATTTTGTCTAAAAAGTTGTTGATTTCACAGTCTTAACATGTTTTGTGGTTTTGTTTGTCATCTTTTGAGACTCAATTGTCTGCCAAAATATTTTCTTCCTTGCTTGTCGTTTTGAAATATTGTTTTCTTTCGAAAATTTGTCAACTTGGTCTTTGAATTCTTTTGAGTTTAGTTTGACAAGTTTTTCAGTTTCCACTACAATTGGTTCTAAAACTTCTTTCACGGTCTGTGACTTTTCAACCCATTTTCTTTGTGGTTTTTGTCTGTTGAAAACATATGAATTTTTTGTGAGGTTGTTTTCAACTGTGCTTTGATTTAAGAAGAACCCGTCATATGTTGTTTTCAAATTATCTTCTTTAACTAACTTCTTGAACTTTGGTTTGACATTTTCTACATTTCCTGTAGTGACGAAGACTTGGTTTGGAAATATGACATCATCCGAACACTTAAAATTTGGATAAACCACAGTGTTAGTTTCCAAGAAATGAGCGCCCTGTTCATTCAACACTTTTTCGAATTTTTTGTGTTACCATACACTTGATCAACCACAATGCGAGGAATTTCTTCTACCTTCGATGATTTCTTTTTCTTCAAAACTATCTCCTCCTTTTCATCGTCACTATCATCAATTTGACTATCTTTGATTTCCACGAAGTCCAAATCACAAACTTTCGAAGTTGAGGGTTTATCAGTTTCAACCTCAACTTTCAAATCCTTAAGATTTTCTTTCCCTTTAGATGTTGATACAACATTAACAACAGACAACTGAGAGCAATCAACATCCTCAAGATTACTAATTTCACTAATATTGTCAGAATTATCTTCAATATCAGCAAAATTAGATTGAGAATCAGATGTTGAATTCTCAGTCTCTTTCAAAATTTGAATTTGTTCAGATTTAGTCAAAGTGTCATTTACTATGTCAACTAATTCATTTGTATCCAGACATTCATCAATTTTGACAATCCCATATTTATATCTATCATCAGGAACCTTGTCAAAGTTAGCTATTATCTCTTCACAATCATGCAAAACATTATCTACCTTAGCTCTTTCGTATGCTAGAAAAGGCATTAATTTTCTATATTGCTCTTTACTTATTTCGCATGAATGATGTAAATCAGTTAGTTTGCCATATTGCCTCTTGGCAGAATTACAGTAGATGTTTCTTTGTACTAGTAAAATGTTGATTTCATTTGCTAAAGTTTCCCTATCACACATTATGTTCTTAATCTGTAATTCTAAACAATCAACTTTGCTAGTTTTCGCATCTAATTTCTTTTTTGTCTCTAATAACTCCATGGACAACTTGTTGGCCTCATTGCTAGCAGACACAATAATTGAATCAAAATAAGTAACAGTCTCATCAAAAGATATTGAGTAAATTACACGAATGGTCCCTATGGTTTGGAGTAATTTGCGCGCTTGGTCCCTTACTTATTTTTTTAACTCGGAAAGTCCCTATTGTTTGTTTTTGTTACCCGCTTGGTCCCTAATGTTTGTTTTTGTTACGCCATTGGTCCTTGTCTTACCTAAAATGACTATTATTTAAATAGGAAAAAATTATAGGATAGGTAAGGTAAGGTGAGGAGGTTGGGTTTAGGGTGTGTTTATTTAAATATTTTAAAAAATCAAGGGCAAAATAGTTTTTTTTAGGTAAGACAGAGACCAAGCGTATAACAAAAACAAACAGTAGGGACCTTCTGAGTTAAAAAAATAAGTTAGGGACCAAACGCGTAAATTACCCTAAACCATAGGGACCATTCGTGTAATCTACTCAAAGATATTAGTTCAGCATCATAAGCATGTTTAGGAATATTAAAAGATTCGAGAATATTACGTACCTTAGTAGTCATTGGAGATTTGTCTGCAGTCTTGGATATGAAGCATCTCCCTTTCAGTTCGTATTTCTCATCATCTGAGTCCTCCTCCAACTTTGCATACATTGCCCTGTGTGTTGGATTTTGCATCTCTTCATCATCTGATCCAGAAGACCAAATTTGATAAGTTCCATCTTCTTCTTGTTCGCCCCTGGCAACCAATGACATATTTTTGGTCTTTTCACGAACTTCCTCCAATTTTTCAGCATAGTACGCCTCATTCTTTATCTTATTCTTCCTCTCATCCTTCTTCCTCAGCATGCAATCATTAGCTAGATGGTTAGCCCCATTACAATAGTGAAAATCCACTCCAGCATCACCTTTCAACTTCTTCTCAACCTTCCCTTCCAACACCTTCGAATCTTCCTTTTCAACCTTTTTCTTCTCATCACGAATAACTTTACTCATTGGATTATTCTTCACCTCAGCTTGCTTAGTCTTCGGATTGAATGGCTTTTTGTAAAATTTCTTAACACGATTATTTGAATAAAATGCTACAGCCTCATCATCCGAATTCATGATGAATCCCTCTTCCTCTTCTGGTTCATCGTTTTCAATTTCTTTCTCAGACATTTTGGACACAAGAGCCAACGGACCTCCCAAACTCATCTTTGATTCTTCTTCCATTTCATTGAGTTCACTTTCGTGAGTCTTCAGTTGATTGTACAGATCATTAAGTGATGATTTATCAAAACTTTGCTGATTTTTGACCATCATACTCACACTCCTCCACTCTTTTTGAAGACCCATCACAAAGATGAGATTGAATTCCATTTAAGTCCTGGTGATTCCATAGCGGTTGCAATGGTAGATTAACTCGTTCAGAAGATCATAATACACTTCAATTGTTTCACCATCTTTTTGTCTGAACACTTTTAGCTCAACCAAGCACTGCTTAACTGAATTGATCTTTGTCTTTTCGCTTCCCTGAAATTTTTCTTTCAAGTTGTTCCAGATCTACTTAGCAGTTGTACAACTCCTTACGTAATTGTACACAACTGGAGGTAAAGCACCACGCAGTTCCCTCATGCACCTACTTTCCAGTTTCTTCAGACGATCAATTTGATTATCAACACCAGAATTTGTAGAATACGATCCAATTGGTTGAACAATCATCGGAGGATTGACATTTCCAAAAATACATGTATACAACTCTTCATCAAGTCCATTCAGATAATCCTGCATACGATCAGCCCACTGCTCATAGTATTCAGGAATTAACATTGGAATTTTGGTTGGTGATCCTAACAGATGAGAAAATGAGGTCATGGAATTGAGATTGAATGATGCCATTTTTGTACAAAAGATGATTTTAAGACTGCTTAATGAAACTTTGAGAATTTAATCACAAACTAGTTGAATTGAATCAGAATTACAAGACGAACACTCGATTCAACAATTCAAATGAAGAATCAAATCACAAACTAAGATCTAGACAAATTTTTCACTTTCAAAAAGTGCGGAAACTTTTGAACCAAAAAGTTGATTCAAAATTTTTTTGATCAAATGAAAATCAGATCACAGAAATGACTCCTGCTCTGATACCAATTGATGAATCAAAGAATCGAGAATGAAATGAATCAGAGTATGAAATTCAACTAAGAAAGTGAGATTGAACACCAGATGTAAATATGATCTTGTTTCAGCTTTATTACGCTTTCAGATTTACAGAGAACCAAAGACAGGTCTGTAAAACTCTTATCTAACCTCTAGTAAACTTCCCTATTTATAGGAAACAGAAAGCGTACAAAAAAAATACTAAGGCATAAACTCTAAGCTTCGTATAAAAGTGCCTTAGGAAAATAGATTACAAAAACATTCGAAGAGCACATAATATACTTCGACTAATTACATCAAAATTAACCCTTACAATTTCAGAATTAGTGAATAGGAAGGAATCGTCGTCTTCACAATCAAAATTCTTGATTCAAAAACCGAGACCTGACTTCATTGTAAAATTAGAAATCGGAATTTATACTTCAAAATCAAAATCGGTATTTTTGGTTTTGATTTTGCTGGTTAATTTTGAAATTGTTATCGGAATCGGAATTTGTTAATCAGGAATCAGAATTTCATGATCAGAATCGAAAAAGAATTTTAGAAATTGAAGAATATGGCATAAACCCTCTCAACCCTAGGATATCTTCGATGAACACGATTATTGATCGATCCAACATGAGCCTGCACACCCGGTTCGTGAGATCCGTGAACGTTGCCGGTGTGTTGGTGAGCCCGAAAGACATCACCACAAACTCGTAATACCGATAACGAGTTCTAAAGGCCGTCTTCTAGATATCCTCCTCAAAAAATCTCATCTAATGATATCCAGATCTCAAATCAATCTTGGGGAACCAATATTCTCCCCACAAGTGTTGGGTCAAAATATGGTTTATACTTTGCTTTTTTAGGCAATTATATTTTTATGTAATATTTTATGAGTTTTCAGTCTAGTTTACGGTCAGGTGAGGTTTACCGTTGAGTTTACGGCCGTAAACCCATTTACGGCCCATGTTCTCCAGCCCATGTTCCCCTTGTATATATATAGATGTTAGGGTGAGGAGTAGATTGATGAACAGAAGAGAGTTTACGGCCAGAGAGAAGAAGAGAGTAACTTTAGTGTGTGTTAGTGTGTGTGAATCTTGTGTAAGGAACTTAATTCATATCGTCAATACATTCAAGATTCGACATATTCTTATTCTCCTTCTCTTCTATTTGATCTGACATCATCCGTTTGATTGGGATTCCGCACCATCAAACGAATCTGATTGATACACAGGCAAATTAGGGACTTACAATTGCTATCAGAGCTTGGTTGTATCAGTCAATTTTGTCAGATTTGGAGCATAATTTGATCTTATTTTCGAAATATTCTTGAGTTTTTGGATAGATCTCTGAAAAATAAGAGGGGTTTGTTCTTCGCTTTTTTCATAAAAATAGGTTTTGATCGAGTTTTGGAGCAAAAAGTGGCAAAAATTGGTGTTTTTGGTCGAAACCTGCGAGGGTGTGGCGGAGTTTGCGGCCGGCGACTAGGGTTTTGGAGTTCACGGCCTAGAGTTTGCGGCCTTTGCGTTCACGGTTAGCCTCGGTCAGAAGCGTGTGCGAGACTTCGATCAGGGTCCGAAGTTCGCACGCATACACTTAAAAAAAGGGGGGGCGAAGCGTTTTTGGGGGGTGCCAGGATTCGAACCCGGGTCTTCTCCATAGAAGACCAACGCCTTACCAGTTGATCTACATTGCCACATGCTTCTTTCCATCTGTTTTTCATTCAAAACCTCTCATTTTCGCATCTAAATTTCGAAAATTGGCCCCTTTAACCCCCAAAATCAATTTCTTTTATTTGTAAAACCTCATTTTCAATATATATATATATATATATATATATATATATATATATATATATATATATATATATATATATATATATATATATATATATATATATATAATAAAAAAATTAGTTTTTAAATTTTGACTTTGAATTTCAGATTTGACCTTTGATTTTAAACTTTGACTTTTTTGTTTAACTTTTAAATTTTCAAATTTAACTTTTTAGTTTGACTTTTGAGTTTAACTTTTTAAATTTGACTTTTAAGGTTGACTTTTGAGGTTTATAATCAAAGGGTTTGACTTTTAAGTTTGATTTTGGCTTCTAGTTGTGCTTTTTAATTGATTTTAAGGTCTACGAGGGAGTTGAAAACATGAAAGAGATTCGCCAGGATATGTTAAGACAAAATTTCAACATTTTTGATTATATCCCTGGAGAAACCCTCGAAACTCAGTTTCAGCGATTTACTACACTTACTACTGAGATTAATATAGCTGGGATCTTCTTGTCTAAGTTTGAGATAAACAAAAAGCTGCTAAATTCACTTCCGAAATCGTGGGATATGAACGTGACTATCATCAAGAAGACAAAAGATCTCAATCATCTTAGTCTTGTTGATGTAATTGAAGAACTTGATACTTTGAAGTGTGGAAATACAATGAGTTTTGTAAACCTTCCGGTCAATGAAGTTTCATGTTCTCAATCATGTGAAGTTTCATGTACTCTATCTAGTGAAGATACAATTAAATTTCTTCGGGAACAAATTGATTTATTAAAAAGAGAAGTTAAGGACCTGAGATATGAAGGATATCAACTCAGGAAAGGACAGAAACCCCTGAAGGCTGAATTAGAAGCAAAAACCAAGGACTTTAGGAAACTTCAGGAAGAGTATAGCAACAAGTGTGAAAATTATGACTATATTAAGAGAGAACTTGACATTGTAACCGAAGAACTTGACTCTTTGAAAATTAAGTGTGGAAAAATAGACGTTAGTTTCAAAAATTATACTGCGTCAAGTCAGACAGTCGAGTCATTATTTGAAACCCAATTAAAATTCAAAGATAATCAAAACAAAGGTCTAGGGTATGATAGTGTTCCTCCACCTTTCAATCATAACTACACATCCATCTCTATGACACAGGAAGAAATTGACAGGGAGGCACATCTTCAATATGGCAAACCAGATGGATTTGTGTCAGGAGGTATTCAGGTTGAATATACTAATGTTTCTACTTCATGTGCAGGTAAAGCAGCAGAAGATGAGAACAATGAGAACACTACTGAACAAACCAATGACTCCTTGAACTCAGAATCTTTTGCTTCGAATTATGTTACTCCTAACAAACCCGTTGTTGAGAAATACAGACCTCCAATTCCAGCGCAACAGAGTGCTTGTTGCAAGTGTGCATGTGGGAACAACAAGAAACGAGACGTGGATACGCCACCAGGGGCAGGAAGAAACAACTTCATAGTGAAGAAAAATACATGTTTTCACTGTGGAACACCTGGAAATATTGCCAAAAATTTTCCTAATCCCGCATACGTTCCCTACTATGCACAAGGGTAGCAGAACGCGCCAAGAGGGAGATACTCCAACAGAAACCCCTCAAGGTCACGTTCAGATAATGCCAACTGGAATGCCATGAAGGCCAAGAATTCAACTCCCAAGGCCAAGCATCCAACTCCCAAGAACAAGAAGGGAATGCTGTCCCAGAAGTCTAGTTCAAGAGATGCTCCTGTGAAGGCAAGACCGGTTAAGTCAAAGTCATCTAGGCAGACGACTTCAAGTTCCAAATCAAGTGTCGAGGCACCCATCGGATCGAAAAAGAAATGGGTTAAACCCAACTATAGATAGGTTCCGAAGGCTCAATCTCCCAAATCACTTAATGCTTCTAACGTTTCTACATCTTTTGTTTGTGATAAGCAGGATATGTCATGGGAGAGAGTATCGTGCGTTGATGACAAAGGTCGACCCAGTTTCAAAATGGACTGGGTTCCAAAGACCAATTGATCCCGTTCGGTGTCGAAGCAGTTATGGAGGCATATCATCATATTTTAGTTTGTTGATAGTGGCTGTCCAGTCACATGATAGGAGGCATCTCTCAACTGTGCAACATTTTGACCTTTTCTTGAGAGTATGTGTCCTTTTGCGGGAAAGGAAGAAAGGAAGAGATCACAAATGGGGTTAGTGCTTAATGATATGAAGAATTTTCGGATATGTTCTGAGATTATGCTTGCTATTCTCAGACCTTCTGAATGCAGATTCAATTGGTGAATTACGGTTTGCGTTTTTTTCTCTACACTCCTGAGTTTTTCTTAAGCTGATTCGCTTTAAAGACTAATTTTTATTTTAGGATAGTTTAAATTTGCGCATTTAATTTCGTTTCTCTCCTATGCACAAATTTAGGGGGAGAAATAAAAACAAAACAAAAATTTTAAAATTTTAAAAATATCCAAAAACATTAGAAAATAAGAAAATCAAAAATATGGTGTTAATGTAATGTGCTTGCAGGAGATATTTTGGGAAGTGATATAATCATGTGATAACAGGCAATCTGAATCTGTGGAAGGGACTGAATCTGAATTGTCTAGGGTCTGTGCTCGATGCGCTGGTAGGCACGAAAGATTTAAAATGGACTTGACTAGGCATAGATGAACTTAAGGAATCTAGAGACTTGAAAAATCTTGACCTAGATAGATCCATTTAGCCTGACAATACGATGCTTGAATAGGTTGAGCAGGGAGATATACATGAGAATCTACTGGTTACATTAAATAACCTGTATCTAGACCTGTGGATTCACTTTTCCTCTATGTGTGGATTCTGTCCTTAATTTCGGTTGGATGGGGTGACTGGGGAATTCCGATAAATTAGGTATGTAGAAGGTTATTTTCATTCTTTCTGTCTGTTAGTCATATGTTGCCTCCTCTATGTGATCGGGAGATCCGACCTGGACTGTAACATAGGCAACTCTATTTCTCTGCATCTTCTATCTATGCAATTCTTTCTATCTGTTAGCCATATACTGTCTCCTCTACATGACTCAAAATCCGACCTGGTACACAGTATATGCACCATTCTCTTCTCAATCCCTCTAAAACTTTAGTTAGTCATATGTTTCATCCTTTGCGTGATTGGAAGAGATCCGACCTGGATGTACAACATATGCATTCTAAATCTATCTTCTCTCTTAATAGTTGTCTGCTCACCCGGTGTAAAGAGTATTCTGGAAGTCCTTGATGGTTGGGGCATGCCAGGAAGCGGGAAACACGTTCTAGTACAATTAAAATTGAACACATACAGTTTGTCTGTAGATCTCACTGCTCAATTTAGGTGGACAACAATATCTTTGGTCGTCGTCAGCTGAATGGTCCTTAAGGAATATTCTCTAGGAACTTAGGATCACATTGTCTTGTCACTTGTAGTATGTACTAATTTTGTCACAATCACTCGTATTTAAGTGGACCACAATACCGGCGATTGACCAGATCTATTAACGAATGGAGAGGTACTGATAAACGGATAAAGGTTGTCTAAAAACTTTGATCCCAAATCACTATTAAAGTTAGATATCATTTTATTTTGTTAAGTTTGTTTATAGTGTTCTTCTAATTTACATATATAAGGGGAGAATTAAAAATAAAAAAACAAACAAAAATCAGAAAATTCAAAATAAAAAATAATGTTATTTCTGTTTTATTTCTTGTTCAGAAAAATCCAAAATCCAAAAACATTTTTGTTTCTGTTCCATTTTTTGTTTAGAAAATATGAAAAACCCAAAAAAAATATTGTGTGCTAAATTTTCTTTTAGTTTTGTTTTGTCTTGAAAAGTTATTTCAGGTGAAGATGAAACTCATGGAGTTTGTGTTGAAGATTTCCGAGCCAAAGCCTCGTCCATGAGCATCGAAGAATCCTCATTCGAAGGAGCAAGAAATGAAGATTATTCTTTCAACATTCAATCCTTCAACCCCATAAGCAAGGTGAAGCTGGAATTGAAGATTATGTGACGGATTGCATTGAAGCCTCCTCAATCAGTTTGCTGCTATCATTGTACCTGCTGAAGTGATCTAGAATATTTGTTCTCTCTTATGTTCTCTCTAAAGATTCTCAAGCTAAAAGCGCTATCTTTCAACAATCAGTACGTCAAGCTTCCTCACCCAATGTGCATTCAGAGTCAAATCTTGAAGAAAAGTTCAAGTGCTCAAGATGAAGTCATTCATTGAAGATTCATCAAGTACATCTTGCAGTTGTGAAGAATTTGAAGATAAATGCTGAAGCCAATCTTCCAATGAAGATTAATAGCCAGCTACTTTTTAGGGGGAGCTTGTTGGGTCAATTAAGAAAAGAAAGCTATAAACCAAGGGGGAGATTGTTGGGTCAAAATATGGTTTATACTTTGCTTTTCTGGGCACTTATATTTTTATGTAATATTTTATGAGCTTTCAGTCTAGTTTACGGTCAGGTGAGGTTTGCGGTTGAGTATACGGCCGTAAACCCATTTACGGCTCATGTTCTCCAGCCCATGTTCCCCTTGTATATATATAGATGTTAGGGTGAGGAGTAGATTGATGAACAAAAGAGAGTTTACGGCCAAAGAGAAGAAGATAAGAACTTTAGTGTGTGTTAGTGTGTGTGAATCTTGTGTAAGGAACTTAATTCATATCATCAATACATTCAAGATTCAACATATTCTTATTCTCCTTCTCTTCTATTTGATCTGACATCATCCGTTTGATTGGGATTCCGAACCATCAAACGGATCTGATTGATACACTGGAAAATTAGGGACTTACAACAAGTGATCGAATATATCGTCGATCCTCGGTAGCGAATAATGGTTCTTGACCGTCAGCTTGTTTACTCCCGGTAATCGATGCACAATAAGTGTGAACCATCCTTCTTCTTAACAAAATGGATAGGTGTTTCCCATGGTGAGCTACTCGGTCTGATGAAACTCTTCCCCAAGCAGCTCCTGGAGCTATGAGGATAACTCTTGCATCTCTGGTGGCGGAAGGCGATAAGGTGCCTTGACAATAGGCGCCGAACCCGAAACTAAATCAATCCGGAACTCCACCTGCCTCTCGGGAGGCACACCCGACAACTCCTCGAGAAAAACATCCGGAAACTCGCACACTATCAGAACCTCGGAAATAGAACTCGGCCTTTTTGTAGCAACCCGCGTATCTATCACGTACGCTAGAAAGCCCATACAACCCTGTTGTAGACTCTGTCTCGCTCTGGCAGCAGAGCAGAAAGCTGATCCAGATGTGGTACCCTTGCAATACACCATAAGCACTCCCCCACTAGGGTCTCGTATGGTCACCATCTGACGCTCATAGTCGATCATAGCTCCAAACTGACTCAACCAGTCCATGCCCACTATGGCACAAACATCACCCATCGCGATAAGTACCAGGTCTATCGAAAACTCAACACCAAAAATCTCTAGTACCCATCCTTAGAATACATCAGTAGCGAAAACGGCATGCTCGTCGGCTATAGAAACCCTCAGAGGTTGACTCAACACCTCACGTCAGATACTGATGTGACGACTAAAAGCTAAAGACATGAAGGATCGACTCGTACCCAAGTTAAATTTCACCAAAGCAGGAACATAACTCACAAGAAGAGTACCTATATACATCACAGAATAAGAACAACAAATCTCAAAATAATATAAATAAGGAAATACGTACCAGCCATGGCATCAAGTGTTGCACGGACCTCATCCGCTTTCAGCGGAAAAGCTCCCCCACGAGCCCTCGGAGCCTCGGCCTTCACCGGCCGACTATCAGTAGCACGCAAAGCAGCAGGAGTAGAACCCTGGGCAGATCCCTGAATGAGCTGAGGGAACTCGGCCTTCTGATGGCCGATCTGGTTGCAATGAAAGAAAACTGCAAACCCCTTGGGGCAATCTTTCGCCATCTGCCCCTCCTTGCGACAATTGTAACCCTGCCGGACATGATCCCTCGTGACTCTTGCCGCAATTGCCACAACTGTGGACCTTCTGCCCCCAACTCTCGTATCAACAAGCTTAACCCACTTCATCTCCGGCTGCGACTACACCGGTCTCAGGTCCCTCCACTAGGACTCTCCCTCCTCCCTGGCCTGTAACTCTAGCTCAATCTCCCTCCGCCTGACATTGGTCTGCAACTCGGCCAATGTCCGGTAAGACGATTTCGCCACGAACTCTGGTATATCCCTCCTCAGTATACTCAGATAACGACTCACACGTGCCTGCTCAGTAGACACGTGCTCAGAGCAAAGCAGCGCCCACTCATGGAACATCCTCGAAATCCCAGTCACAATTTATGTCTTTTGCTTGAGAGACCGAAACTCCTAGGCCAACCGTTCCCTCTCCACCTAGGGAACATACTCGTCTTGAAACAACTATGAAAACCTCTCCCATGTCACTACAGCATGGTCTACAGGAGTAAAATTGGCTGTCATAAACTTCCACCAGTCCTTCACTCCCAAGCGAAGTTGGTTCAGCGCAAACCGAACTCTCAAGTGCTTTGGGCATGAATACGTTTAAAAGAAACCCTCAATGACAGAGATCCATCTCATGGCTGCAATCGGATCATGTGTCCCATCAAACTCTAGTGGCTTCGTGTTACTGAACTCTTGGAACAACAACAAGTCACCTCCCTATGGCCTAGCAACAACTAGGGCTGCGGTGGCTGCAGCACCAGCAGCCTTAGTAACAACAACATAATGCTCATCAAATGCCTCAATCAGTGTGGTCATAATAGACCCAAACATCTTCGCTATTGCCTCTCGAATAGTTGCAGCCACCTCCTCATGAAAGATCCGGTGGATCTCCTCGTCACTGGCACAACCGCCCTCGGGGTTATGGTGCGTACCCTTGGAGCCTAAGGATTCTTACATGGGTTGCATACAAATCCAGTGCTTTCGTTAGTACATGCCCAATACTGCCTTCCACACCAACCTGTAGTCACCCTAAGTCCTCCTAGGATTCCAATTCACATGTACTCTATCTCTCACGGATATCAGACTACTCTCTCAGTAAAATCCTCGTATACTCATCTATAAATCTCTCCTAGATAAACCTTCGGCTCAGAACTCTTTCTAAGTGATTCCTGCTAGATACTCCTACTCAGCATATTCTCAAGGCAACAACACATAGCAGCAACTCCTAGGCTAAGGCATCATAAATCGGGCAACTCTAGCTCTAAATATGAAATACCTAACCTATCCTCTAACATGCATCCCTAACATCTCATAAATATTTAATAACACATATAAATAAGGGTATTTGGGGAAATCACCGTTCGGGCTCTGGCTGATTGTACACACTGCTCCAACTTGTTTTTCTCTTAAACTCTTTCTCAATTTGGAAAAATCATTTCTTTTGAAAATTTTTCTCAAATCCTCAGTTTGAGTCCAGCCACACCCGAAGATATATCCAAGTCCCTCAAACTAAGGCTCTGATACCAACTTGTAACACCGTAAATTTTCAAACAAAATTTTCATTTTAAAAATCACATAATTCTCATAAACATAGTTCTCAAATCTCCAAAATGACAATTTATCAAAAACACATGTTCACAAATTGTTTAAACACAATCCACGATCCTTAAAACATAACTCCGTCTCATATGTACAATCAAGCTGGTATCTTCCCATGATCATGAGAACTACCTGAAACACATAACACATAAAATGGTAAGCACGGAGCTTAATGAGTTCCCCAAAATACCACAGACATCTCATTAGCCTCTCATGGCCATGTTCAGTGGGACCCTCCGGTCCCACAACTCGGGTGGACCCTCCGGTCCAAACTCAGTAAGCTCAGAATAATTCACAGCATAAATCACAAAGACATAATGCAGGATATCACAATACTCAATATAAACACATAAGACCCTCCGGTCACACAAAGGTTACCACTCTAGGTAAGTATAGTGAGAAGACTCACCTCGTAAGCAAGCAAATGAATCCCATACTCGAATCACCGATCTAGCCTCCGCCTAACACATATGATATTATCTCTAATTAACACTCCATTCACAACTCTAAATAATCAAAAGGCTATTCTCTCTCTCTCTCTCTAACACTTGGAATGGGTAAAAGACCATTCTACCCTCCATTGTCTCCGTACACCCTGTCTTGACCAAACCCTAAAGTCAACTAAAGTAAACACTCGAGTCAACAGTCCATGTTGACCCGAATCATCGAGTGCATCTATGTGAATCGTCGAGTCCCCTTGTTCCTTCAAAAAAGTCGCGAAAACCTAACTTAACTCGCCGAGTTACTTATATTAGACTCATCGGGAAAAACCCTAGCCGACTCGTCGAGTTGGCTCATCAACTCATCGAGTCCCTTAAATCCTACTTCTCATTCAGACGTTTTAAGGCAGATTTACCACCCTAAACTCTAGATCTAGCTTCCCAAGGCTGAAATACCACGTAAAGCTACAATCTTTACGTCCACGCATGGCACTTAGGCTTGAAATGCAAAAACAAACTCCATTTAGGGTCTTAAGCATAAAAGCTACTCTATAGTTGGATAAAGCTAGGACCTTTGGACTCTAGGGACCTCACAAGGTCCATATCTAAAGTCTCAAACTCTTGGTGAGTTCAATATACTTAAAGCCTCATGGAAAGATGGAATAAGCCCTAAACTACATGAAAAATGAGATCTAAGCACAACAATGAGCAAGGTGAAGACTTTTTACCTTCAACAGAAGCTCTAGACGATTTAACACCAGATCCAACAGTAACTTCTTGATCCTTTCTTCAATACTCCACTCTCCTCTTCAAAAACTGCACTAAAATACCTAAAGATTAGCTCTCTCACTCTCTTAGCTCAATAAAGGCGATTAGGGTTTCACAGAGAGGAGTAAGGTGGCTGGTGAGGCAGAAATGAGGGCTTAAGGTCCTTTAAATAGGGCGCAACCCTAGAGAATTGGGGTTTCCTATCACAGCGCCAACTCGCCGAGTTGGTCTCTCCGACTCGTTGAGTTAGTCATAAAACTCACGTGGTCAATCCGCCTCTAATTGATGAGTTGGGGCATCCAACTCATCGAGTCGCTCAAACAACTCATAAATAAATGTATAAATATTATACCTGGGAGTCGGGATGTTACAAAGCTCCCCCACTAGAAACAGACTTCGCCCTCGAAGTCATGCTCCGAAAACAACTCTGGGTACTACTTGCGCATCTCGCACTTTGCCTCCCAAGTCCACTCAGATCCCCTGCATTGGTCCGACTGCACCTTAACCAGTCGCACTTCCTTGTTCCTCAGGATCTTAACCTTTCTATCCAAAATTTCTATCGGTTTCTCAATGTAATTCAGGCTAGCATCTACCTGAGTTTCCTTTAAGGGTACCACTTCCGTCTCATCGGCTACACACTTCCTCAACAGAGACACGTGGAAGGTTTTATGAATCTGACTCAACTCTGCAGCTAACTCCAACTGATAAGCTACCCTCCCCACTCTGGTAGTCATGCTGAAAGGAACGATATATATCTAGGACCTAACTTTCCCTGCTTCCGGAATCGGATCACCCTTTTCCACGGGGATACCTTCAGGAAGACAAAATTGATTGGTTTTAGCCATAAGAACATCCTATGTGCTCATGCAAACCTTAACGCTTGGATCTAGGTTTCTCTATTGTACATGCATTCATCCAAGACTTTAAAACCTAGATCTAGCATATGATAATCGATATTAATATATGAATTAGGGTTTAGATCATACCTTGATTGTTATGTAGCAATAACAATCTCAAATCCTCCTTGTAATGGCTTTAGAAAGCTTAGAGTCACAAGTCTCACTCCTCTAATGGCTCACAAACACCAAGAGCAAGAGGATGAAGAATGAGAAGAGAGGAGGCACCCAAAGATGTGTAGAAACCCTAAAGAATCAGTTGGCCACGTTTTTGGTGCCCTAAGGGTCCTTAAATAGTGAGGCTATTAAGGTTATCTAACAAGGAAACCCTAATTTGACTACTTAGGCCCTAAGCAACCCATGGACTCCCTCCTTAGAGGCCTAGGATGATTTCTAATGGGTTTCCCCATAGAATTCTTCCACCCCTCTAATATGGAGTCCATTAGCCCAATATTCAACTATCATACAATTGACAGTTCTAGTCCCTTAAGTTTATTTAATGTCTTTTAGCCACAAAATTAATTCTTAATTAATTATTGACTAATATTAATTAAACAATATGATTTCTCCTTTAATATATTATTCTCATAATATATTATTCTCATAATATATTAATGAATCATAATTAATCCTCTCTCTCCATAATTCATCCTATCAAGTTGTTTTGGTGAAGGCAACCCAAAAGGACCATGCACAATCGGGTCAAGTACATACCAAAATAGTTATGGACTTAGACACTAATCCAACAGTCTCCCACTTGGATAAGTCTAATAACTATTCTGCATATGACTTCAGATCCTGATCCGCAATCGTAGCTTTCAAAAGCCGCTGTCAACTCTGATCTTATCAGATACGCGTCCTTTAGATAAGGGATCGTATATTCTTCCATTCTAGATATCGTATAGACTGAGACATGGATTTAAATCATTCTCTCTGTCTATGTGTTGTTTCCTGATTTCCGATTTACAACGACTGACAACAGACTACAATTGAACACATCAAATTAGTCCCGGCTTGGCCAAGCGCTTAGGGTGTCATCATTAAATCATCGAGGGGCCCACAGATATCACTTTTATCCTACTTTGGGTAAAAGGAACGGATAAACTTCGACTCAATGCTCGCTTGCACTCACTCACCGAATCACACACAAAAATATGTTTTATAACACCAAGTTACTGGTGCATTTACATATTATCAATGTGTAACCGACTCGCAAGATACAACTCACACATCTCGGTTCCAAGAATATAAGATGTTATCATCTCACCAATCACTCGTGATAAAATCCATGAAGTGGTCCAAGTGAGCGTGGGTTTAATCCAATGCTTAAATCATATTCATAAGCACTCATGAACGTTGCAACAAACATTTGCTTATGTCTAATACACTTTAGACAATCCACACACCAATTCACGACAGTCTTCATTCATACCTACTTCCAACATATGAACAACTGTGGACCGTTCGAATAATTTGATTATTCTGAAATAATTTAATTATTCAGGAAGTCAAAACATGCAATGTGAAACACAAGAATAATACTAATCCTATACGGCCCCAAACTTTGGGTATAAATAAAACATTTTATTTAAACACCATATTGATTACTCATTATTTGTTGTTTCGGGTAATCAACTTCTTACTTGAATTATAACAACAATTGTCCCATGCTCTCAGCATGCATACTATATTTACCTATGATCCTTATTTTGTGAAATAGTATAATTGAACAACATTTTCAATCACACTCATTTCACAATTCCTAATCCATTTGTGTAAGAATACAAAATTCTCCCCACTACTAGAATATTCTGACATTTTATGCAATAGTCCTTTCGTAATATCATGGCACAAAATTCACCATGTCTCGGCCAACGAAATTACTAAATGCTCTATTGGAGATTGTTACAAGACAATTCCATAGTCATGAAGTCTCATATTCAAAGTACATTCCTTTGAACATCCTTCTTGCATAAAAGTTTCTAATCTAGACATTAATTCCATATTCAAAATATGGAAAATATTTCCATATTTTCCATATGACAACTCAATCTAAATAGAATCTTATCTATTCATAATAATGTCAATATAGTCCATCCATGACTATACTTTCAACTGTCCACAAGCGACCAATCTTTGGCGAACCTTAGATTGTCCTTGGCAGTTGTTTAATTATATTAGTCAAAATCGGTTCTATTTCCTTTTTCCCTCTAAATGCCCCAGACATTTGGAAAATTTTAGAACGGTCGAATATTATAGCATATGCAATTGATCCTATACCCGAAGCGTATGGGATGCAATTCATAATAAAAACATGATACTTTACGTGTTTCTTACTATAATATCGTCATAATATTTCTATTTGCCATGTTCTAAAAAATTCGAACTATGAAGAGGGATGTCGTAATCATAATCGTATTTTGAGAATGCAAATAATAAATATAGACTTGACTAAATACAATTAATTTTCTCGATCTAAGCTTTTAGATTGAAAACGAAGTATAACATTCTCTCCCTTAATTATAGCAAAAACATCTCTTCAACCCCTGCAACCTTGCAAAGTGAAACTTTTGTTTTTCTATAATTAATATTGCCAACTTGCAATACTTCAATAATAATCACGCTCCCACTAACATGATGATTATATTCATTCCAACATAACCCTTATGCTCCCAGTAGCTTTGACACGTATTTAGGAACCAACTAAACTTCTAGGAATAAATACTTATTGACTTCCAAAGTTCATTGTTTCTAATATGATATGATCCGATAAGCCTTTATCTAAGCTTCTCAAAATCACACACCTTTCCTTAGACAGCTCAAATATGTGTCTAAACTAATTCAGAACTTATTTTACTAAGTCCTAAATGTTCAGACTAATTGCCAAATCTCACAATTCGAACTATGAAAAGGGATGTCGTAATCATAATCGAATTTGAGAATGCAATTTACATAATCGATATCTCCTTAAAATCTCTCTTAGTAAAAGCGTTTCCTCACAATCATTTTCATGAAGGAGAGAAACCTTATGACACTTAGATGTTATGGTGTATGTGTTCCTATCCATGTGAATTTTCCATAACCATAATCGAAAGATAATGTTTGTGACAAATTCAAACTCTTATCGACAAAACTTGTTCATTCTTAATTTCTTGCCATCAAGGGTCCCACCATTGCTTCCAAGTTATCTAGTAGCTCACCCATGACAGTCAATGTACTTTCATTGAACAAGGTGCTTACCTTACACAGTCTAGTGAGAACTCGTACAACTCATATGCATAATCACTCAACAGGATTGGCACAGAAATAGAATTTTGTCAACACGATAGGTTACAAACCGCAAGTCGTGTGCTAGTGTTTAATAAGTTTACTCTTGATTAGTTCTTGAATCTTTTCAAGATCTTCAGACTCCCACTGACCTGTTGACATATTTGATTCTCTTATCAAGAAACATTTCTTGATAAACAAATATCCAAGAGTTTGTGTGTGTCTATATCAAGAGAAAAACATTACACACATTTGGTCTTAGTTGGTCTTAGTCTTATCCAAGACATCACAACTTACCAATTTCAAACGTGCAAGAGTAAGAAAAACAATTTTCTACTTCACATTTGATGAGTGTGTGTCAGTCAATTCACAATCTTGGAGTACGATTCTAAGACTTGAGTTTGGAACGAAGTGTGACTCGTCCTTTTGATTTAACCATTTCAACAATTTCTGATTCCTCTTCTTAGCCATACTAGTGCACTAAGATGTCCTTAGAGGATCAATTGTGATATGTTTCTTAATCATTAAAACGATCACAAAATCCGATACAAAGGTACTCTCCCTTCTTCTTAGATTTGAGAAACTTTTTATCTTTCTGCCTAATTGATTCTTCATATTCGTTCTGCCATTCATTGAAACTTTTCAATGATTCAGAATTCCACTTAATCTTGTAAGCATAACCACTTTTACTAGACTTTTAGTAAATTATGACGAATAGTCTTATTGTTATTTGCGATGGACTTGACTAATGCACAACATTGTGAACCCGTTCTCCTAGTCCTTCACTTGACTCTTTGTCAAGGAATTAGTCTTAAATTCTCTAAGTACCAAGATTTCCATACATTACATGATTCAAATCATATGATTCCATGTTTCTGTCCAATTGAAACTTGGGTGATGGGAATCTTTCCTTACTTAGAAAATTTTGACATTACCATAAATAGCATAACTAAGAATCATATCCATTTATAGAAATACACAAACATCAATTTTCAAAACGATTTCATTGCAAGAATATACATAAATAAGATAAATCAAAATTTATTTTATTCATAAAAGCAGAGGAAAACATATCCTTACAATGCAAAATCAACTGAAAAACTATGTAATCAAATATTCGTAACAACTTTATCATAACTTCCTAAGCTCAAAATCTGATCTTCGAATCCATGCTATCGTGATCCATTTCTTCGTGATCAGACTCATCTTGCTCTTCCATCAAGATTCCTCTATTTTCTCTGATTCTACAAAACATTCAAATGTAATCTTATCACATTATGTATTAAGAATCAATGAATAGGAACTTAATGGAGTTAGATAGTCGAGTTCACCTGATGTAGAGTCATACATCTTGACTCTCCCATCTCTTAGATCTCTTAGGTATATTGGGCAGCTTCGTCTCCAATGCCCCTTCTCTTGGCAATAAAAGCAAATTGACTCTTTTGGAACAGCACACGGAACTACTTCAGACTTTGCCTTTCTCTTATGATCAAACTCTTCGACCATGGCATGCCTCTTGTTGCCATTTCCTATATCCATAGAGGTCTAGAAGGCAGATCCACCAATCAACTTTTCTTTTCCAGTGCGCCAAATCATTGCTGATTCAGCAGCAATAAGCATATAGGTGAGATCAATGAGGATCACGTCGTGATTCATCATATAATACTCTCTTACGAACTCACTATATGAGTCAGGAAGCGACTGAAGAACCCAGTCAACAGCCAGATCCTCACAGACAACGGATCACAACATTCTTAACCTATCAATGTGTGACTTCATCTCTAGGACGTGTTCACACACTGACTTTCCTTCTTCATGTTTACTTGCCAAAAGGGCTTGAGTGAGTTTGAACGTTTCAATCCTTTGAACTTGTGGGTTAGGGAGAACAATAGGAGGAGGTGGAGGAAGTGATGCATGATCTCGTGTTCCTCGATCGAATCGTGGAATATCATCTTCATGTGGAAAACTTGTTCCACAGGATTTGGGAGGACCATAGTTTTCATACTTTGACATCTACAAAACGAGAGAAAATTCAAGTTAGTTGATTGATTGAGTCCTTAATAAATCACCCAAATGAGATACTAATGCTAGGACCCAACATAATATTCTACAACTTGGGAGAGGGATGTCGTAACCCAAATTGCAGAACATTTGAAGGTAAGCTAATGACGATTCACTAATTTTCCACCATAAAAACGAAAAGGAGATTAAGTATTAAATGTATTGAAAACTCCTAGATTCTTTAAGATTCATTGAACTTTTCAATGGCATGTTTAAATCTCGATATGCCCCTCGATTTGTGACCGGGATGCCGAGGATCACAAACACAGGGTGTGAACAACCATGCAAACTTACATGGTGCCCCCAATGTTACAATCACCTATTCGATGTGCCGGTTAACCACACACGCTCCACCAAACTATGACAAACATTGAGTCACCCTTTGCAACCTTTGCTTAGAACCATTTAGTGTGCCGGTTAACCACACACGCTCCACTAACGTCTTTGCAAGGGCACAAAGTGTAATTTCATGGAATTGCATCAATTCACTTTTGCCTAAAGTAACTAAGATTGGGAATTTCGTAAAAACATTTAGTTACTTTATACTTCATTATACTTTTAATGGAAAGGGTTTGCCCTATCCTACCCGTTCGGCTAACGACCCTCTACCAATCAAGGAAGAGGTGGGTGAGAATTGACACCCATTAAACGACCATTTTATAGGCCATAACCTTATACCCCCCTTATGGACTGGCTTCGTGAATGAGGCTTACTAACGGTAAGACTAGCAGTTTAAGTTATACATATATAATATTAGACTTTTAATGTTATATATAATATAAGTGTGTATTTTACACTTTTTAAAATACTAGGTGGTCTAATTTAATAAATTATACTTTTAATTTAATTAAATGTAAACCATATCACGATGGATTAACTTTCTTTTAATTATACACTTAATTAATTTAATAAAACCATAGGGTGCAGTTTGAACTTTTTCAAAACTTAGGGTTTTAGAATTCAACATTTTAAAATTTAAGCTTTTAATTAAAATTTAAATTCCAAAACTTGAGGTCAAGTTTTGAAACATTTCAAATCATTAGGGTTTAGAATTTAAATATTTCAAAATTAAACTTTTTAATAAAAAATTTAAATTCCAAAACATGAGGGCAAGTTTTGAAACCTTTCAAAACTATTAGATCAAAATACAAACAAGGCAATTAAACAATTAATTCGTGATTATCTAATTATGACCTAATTTAATTTCATGAAAGATAATGATCAAATAATCCAAATAATTTAACATTTATCAAATAAGGTAACAATTATCTAATTAGATGACCAAAATCTTTTATTTTTTACAAAGATAATCATAAGGAATCAATAAAATTCGTATTTTATTAATTTTAAACAATTATGACAATTATCCTAAGTCAAAATAGGCAAAAATCCCAAAAAGCCGCCTGTCTGACAGCTAAACTCGCCGAGTCCCCATATGTACTCACCGAGTTCAACCTACTCGACGAGTCCACATTGGGAATCGACGAGTTTGTCAGGCAGATGGCCAAAAACTCGATTTTAAAGCTTGAATAAATAAACAAGCCATCAATACAATAGAAACCAATCAAGGCTCTGATACCACTGATGGGTTTTAGCCATAAGAACATCCTATGTGCTCATGCAAACCCTAACGCTTGGATCTAGGTTTCTTTATTGTACATGCATTCATCCAAGACTTTAAACCCTAGATCTAGCATATGATAATCGATATTAATATATGAATTAGGGTTTAGATCATACCTTGATTGTTATGTAGCAATAACAATCTCAAATCCTCCTTGTAATGGCTTTAGGAAGCTTAGAGTCACAAGTGTCACTCGTCTAATGGCTCACAAACACCAAGATCAAGAGGATGAAGAATGAGAAGAGACGACGCACCCAAAAACGTGTAGAAACCCTAAAGAATCAGTTGGCCACGTTTTTGGTGCCCTAGGGGTCCTTAAATAGTGAGGCTATTAACGTTATCTAACAAGGAAACCCTAATTTGACTACTTAGGCCCTAAGAAACCCATGGACTCCCTCCTTAGAGGCCTAGGACGATTTCTAATGGGTTTCCCCATAGAATTCGTCCACCCCTCTAATATGGAGTCCATTAGCCCAATATTCAACTATCATACAATTGATAGTTCTAGTCCCTTAAGTTTAATTAATGTCTTTTAGCCACATAATTAATTCTTAATTAATTATTGACTAATATTAATTAAACAATATGATTTCTTCTTTAATATATTATTCTCATAATATATTAATAAATCATAATTAATCCTCTCTCTCTTTCTCCATAATTCATCCTATCAAGTTGCTTTGGTGAAGGCAACCCAAAAGGACCATGCACCATCGGGTCAAGTACATACCAAAATAGTTATGGACTTAGACACTAATGCAACAAAAATCTCCAACCTAGAACTCATGCTCGGATTGTCGCTGGTTTGTGTAACTCTTCTGGCGACTCTGAGCGGTCAGTAACCTCTGTCTGACCTACTGAATCTGCTTAGTCGTCTTGATCACTATCTTAATGCTACCCATAACCCTCTGCCCTACCTCTCCCCAACAGATGGGAGTCCGAATCCTCCTCCTATATAAGAGCTCAAACGAAGGCATACCAATACTGGAATGGCAGCTGTTTTTATAGGAAAACTCAGCCAAGGGCAAATAGGTGTCCCAACGTCCTCCGAAGTCCATAATACATGCTCACAGCATGCGCTAAAGATACTAAATCGTCCTCTCGCTCTGTTAATCAGTCTGTGGGTGGTATGCGGTATTGAAGTGCAATCGGGTACCCAACTCCTCATGAAACCTCTTCCAAAATCTGGAAGTAAAACGCACATCCTGATTTGACACTATCGATGCTAGCACCCCATGTCGTGCCACCACCTCTATCACATAAAACTTGGTCAATCCCTATGCAGAAGAGCTCTCACTAATAGCAAGGAAGTGATCACTCTTCGTCAATCGGTCCACAATCACCCATATCGCGTCAACACCTTGCGCGTTCCTCGGTAATTTGGTGATAAAATCCATAGAAATCTGCTCCCACTTCCATTGGGGAATCTCTAGAGGTTGTAACGGGCCATGTGGATGCTGGTGCTCCGCCTTAACCCGGTGACAGGTTAAGCACCTCTCAACTACCCATGCCACATCCCTCTTCATACAGGCCCACCAGCAATCTCTCTTCAGATCCAAATACATCTTAGTGGCTCCTAGATGGATCAAGAACCTCAATCTATGTGCCTCCTCCATCATTCTATGTCGAGATCCACCTGTATAGGGCACCCAAATCGGCCCACCGAAAGTCATAAGCCCCCAACTATCCGTCTCAAACTCGGAAGCTTGTCCAATCACTCGCTCCCTCTTGAGGTTCTCTGGCCTCAGAGCCTCCACCTAAGACTCGAGGATGGTATCTAGGACTGGATTCATCACCATCATCCTCATACACACATCTCAAATCAGAGCACTCTCTGCTCTACGACTCAAAGCATCGGCTATCACATTAGCCTTACCTGGGTGATATAAGATCTCACGGTCGTAGTCTTTCACTACATCCAACCACCTCCTCTGTATCATATTCAGATTAGACTGATCCATGAGGTACTTCAGACTCTTATGGTCCGTGTATATGGTGCACCGAACTCCATACAAATAGTGGTTATAGATCTTGAGAGCGAACACCCCCGCCCCCAACTCCAAATTGTGGGTGGGATACCTCGTCTCAAGAGGCTTCATTTGCCTCGATGCATATGCTATCACATGCCCCATCTGCATCAACATCGCACCTAACCCTGATATAGATGCATCACAATAAACTACAAAGTCCTGCACTCCCTCAGGAAGGGCTAACACTGGAGTTTCGCACAATCTCTAGCGAAGATTCTCGAATGAGGCCTGCTGTTCGGGCCCCCAGGCAAAAGTAACACCCTTCCAGGTCAATCTGGTGATAGGAATAGCGATCTTGGAGAAATCTCTGATAGTAGCCGGCCAGACCCAGAAAACTCCTAATCTCGAACGAGGATCTCGGCACCTCCCATTTCATAACCGCCTCAATCTTGGCCGGGTCGACCAATATCCCATTCAGATTAACGAGATGCCCCAGGAAATGGACCTCCCGTAACCAGAAATCGCACTTGGAGAATTTGGCATAAAGCCTCTCAGCCTTCAATACTCCAAGAATCTCTCGCAAATGTTCCTCGTGCTGCTCTCTATACATTGAGTACACTAGGATATCGTCGATGAACACGATCACCGATCGATCCAACATGGGCCTGAACACCCAGTTCATGAGATCCATGAACGCTGCCGGTGCGTTGGTGGGCCTGAAAGGCATCACCACAAACTCGTAATGCCCATATCGAGTTCTGAAGGCCGTCTTCTGGAGATCGTCTTCGCAAACTATCATCTGATGATATCGATATCTCAAATCAATATTGGAGAACCAAGATGCTCCCCACAAGTGATCAAATAAATCATCGATCCTCGGTAGCAGATAACGATTCTTGATCTTTGGCTTGTTTAACTCTCGGTAATCGATGCACATCTGGTGTGAACCATCATTCTTCATAAAAAAAGGATGGATGCTCCCCACGGCGAGCTACTCGGTATGATGAAACCCTTTCCCATCAGCTCCTGGAGCTGAGAGGATAACTCCTGCATCTGTGGTGGCACAAGGCGATAAGGTGCCTTGGCAATAGGTGCCTCACCCGGAACTAAATCAATCCGGAACTCCACCTGCCTCTGGGGAGGCATACTCGGCAAATCCTCGGGAAAAACATCCAAAAACTCGCACATTATCAAAACCTCGGAGATACAACTCAGCCTCTCTGTAGAAATCCGCGTATCCATCACATACGCTAAAAAGCCCATACAACCTTGTTGTAGACTCTGTCTCGCTCTGGCAGCAGAGCAGAAAGCTGATCTAGATCTGGTACCCTCGTTATACACTGTAAGTTCTCCCCATTATCTTTGCTAGATCTTTATCCTCTTTCCCGAAAAAGCACTCCCCCACTAGGTACTCGTATGGTCACCATATGACGCTCACAGTCGATCATAGCTCCAAACCGACTCAACCAGTCCATGCACATTATGACACAGACATCACCCATTGCGATAGGTACTATGACAACCCAATATTTCAACTCTATGTAATGACCTAAAAAGTCAATTATTGTAACCACTTCTGTGATAATGAAATTAACTTCGAAAATAAAATGTCCAAAAAGTTTCTATTTAATTACCTACTATGATAGATGTCATTAAACCGTGATCGTACGTAAAAAGAACGCCCAAATCCGACTTCGTATATTGAAGTTATGATTTTTCCAAGTTCGGCTTAGCAGCAGACAGCTAAAAACTCGAATCGGAGATCGAGCGGCTTTTGGCCGGAATGACCTAAACGAGAATCGAAGGTCTCGACAATGGTAATTCAGCGGTAAAAAGTCTGGCAAAAACCGACATCAGATAAAGAAGTTATGAATTTCTAAAGAAATTCCTTAAACACGACCTTTTAAAAATAAATAATAAAAATAATTTCAAAATTTGCCGACGGAATCTAAACGAAAATTGTAGAGCATAGTCTCACCTACGCGTGGATATAAAGACCATCGAAAACGGAATTCGTATGAAGAAGATATGAATTATAGAAGTTTATTAAAATAAAATATAAATTTAATTATTAATCCTTGGTATTATCCGAAGGGGAGTCAGCAAGCCTATCCGAGTTACGCCCAGCGTACCCTCGTACACCCCGCGTACTCAAGAGCTAGGCTTCGGATCATCCACGTCTCGCCCTATGCGAAGATAGTATCCCGTCTCATCCGAGTCCGAGGCAGTCGAGGATCCGGTCATGCATGACATACGCGTACGCCCAGCGTACCCTCGTACGCCCCGCGTACCGAGGCGGTTCCCATCCCCTATAAAAGGGATGCGAGGGTTCCGAAGAAAGGGATCTATTTCTCTCATTTCCTTTGCGTTCTTGCCTCGTTTTCCATGCCCATGCTAACCCGAAGCCCTGGTCATTTTGCTCAAGTCCCGAAGATCGTTTGTACTCCCGAGATTCCCGAGAATCCCGAGAAAATCCATTTTCCCGAGACGAAATTCTGCCCGGTTTCCATCTCGCTTTCTTCAAACTTTCAAGTGAGTTCATAACCCTTAATTTACCCATTTTAAATATTCTAAATGCTTTTATATGCTTTCAAGGGGGGGGGGGGGGGGGGGAATACAAGTAAAACACACGATTATTATCGGGTGTTATATATAAAGTTTTATTATACACTTTTATTAAATAGAATCATATGTGATTTATAAACTTTATAGGGAACTCTCGTATATAAAATATATTACAATAGCATTCTATCTTTTGAAATATAAATTGTTGTAATGCATGTATAAAACTAAACATTTTGCTTAGATTATATGTATACATGTCTATCTTAGACACTATAAAAATCTATACTTTCACATCAAGTGATTCATTTTCTAGGGACTTCTAAACAAATGAGACACACTTTTAAGAAAGCTATAACAGGTATAGTTTTACAAGAATTTTGCTAACTTTTACATACTGGAAACACAATTTTCAAGAAGTCACTTTCATATACTAGAACAAACGAACATTTTAACATGTAAATCTGTTTTTATACTAAGATTTGTGAGACATTAACTTCACGTACGTTCGAGTACACATTTCAAGTCCTGTATTATATACTAGAATCCCTTGGAGGGGGAGCATGGTGTTTGTGTATAGATCTATACGGCTTGACAACCCGCGCCTTGACTGTTAGCTACAGTCCACCATTTGGGGTGACAAACGTCATAACATTCCAACGCCTGAAGAACATTGTGTATAGGCATTCCGAGTCAATAGTATGGTTATAAAACTCACATGGGGTATTAAAAATACATTGATTTACGAGGTTTTCAAACATATTGGTTATTTTACACGTACATACATTTTCTAGAAACAAACATTTGTCTTGTTAAAAGGCTACATTTATGTTAGTAGAAAATATGGGATTTTCTAGAAACAAACAAACAAAAACAAAGCATTTCATTTTCATACAAACATTGTCATCTAATACTTATGAAACTCACCAGCTTAAATGCTGATCTACTCTTTCAAAACTACTTGTATGTCCCAGGGATTCAGTAATTACAGGTATCAAAACAGCTTTTGAAGAAGGGGCGCTGCGTCGTCAGTTTAAATTCATATTTTGGCATCATATTGTAATTGGTTTTGAACATGTACTTTTAAAAATGTAAACTTTCAATTATATATATGATGGTTGTATTGCTTTCTTTACTATGGATTCATTTGTTATGCTACCACATGAAGTCATCCGCCCCCGAACGTTTCCGCCGTTCCGGTTTGGGGGTGTGACAGATTGGTATCAGAGCAATGTTTATAGTGAACTAAGTATATCGAACCACATAGGATATACAAACTATAAATGATTAAGGGACTAATACTCTCTGACAAAACATTTTCTTTTGTTTCTATGCTTAAGCAGCGTTACATTTAACTTAAATTGTTAGTTCATTTAAGTACAAATACATGCATACAACAAATTATTTTCATGATTATAACTATACAAGAAGTATTTAGACAAGTTGGACACTACGATTAAGACTCCATATATGTAATCGGATTTGGGACAAATATAGCATGATCAACTATATTTGTCCGAGATCGAACCAATATATATCGAGGATTCCTCGTAGTAAGCAACAAGTCAAAACTTACCAAAACATCACAAGAATCAAACACAAGAATTTAAATACTATAGGAGTATTTATTACTTAGGATAGCTTAACATACCTGTTTAGTCTTGCATGTTCCAAACTTTATTTCAATTCTTATAACCCTATTCTCGTACAGTCAAATGGTTGGATTTCACCACCCCGGCGACCCCTACTATCCCAACCAAGGCAACGGGGGATGGATCGAAGATGATCCCGAGGAGGACGAAGAACCCATATAGTTTCTATGCTATGGAATTCTTATCTTTATCTTTTCAACCTATAGTTGAAGGATGCCTCCGCGTAGGAACCCAAGGCGAAACAACGGTGGGGAAGCACCTATACCACCACCACCTCCACCTCCTCAATTTGATGTTGTCATGTTCCAAGCAGCAGTCACCGCAGCGGTAGCAGCTGCCATGTCACAGATCAATAACTCGAGTACTACTGGCTCGGGAACTGGCACACACCTATCCAACCATGGCGAGAGTCATGGGCAACCCCGAGAATGCACCTATAAGGGCTTTACTAATGCCAAACCCCGGATGTTTTATGGAACTGGTGGCGTGATGGCGCTGAGGTAGTGGATCGAAAGGACAAAATCAGTCTTTGAAATCTGCTCCTGTCCTGAGCACAGCAAAGTCAAGTTTGCAACCTTCACCCTTATTGATAGAGCTTTAGCTTGGTGGAATGGCCACGTTAAGGTACTTACCCTGATAGTGGCAAACTCCATAAGCTGGGAGAGCTTAAAAGTCATGCTGATGAGAGAATACTGTCCACGAGGAGAGATTCAAAAACTCGAGCACGAACTCTGGACTCTTGGAATGGTTGGTACCGATATCGCAACTTATACCAACAGATTCTGCGATCTGGCAATCCTCTGTCCAGATATGATTGCTCCTGAGAGCAAGAAAATAGAGAGATACATTTGGGGACTATCGCCCCAAATTCGATCAAGCGTGTTAGCTTCAAAACCTGACACTTTTGAAAGTGCCAAGGAACTGACACAATCTCTTGTTGATTACGGAGGTCATCAGAAATCAACGGTTGCTACACCAAAACCATAAAAGGGAAACAACAACAACAACAATAACAGGAAGAGAGTATGGAATAAAGGGAAGGGTGGGCCTTCCCAAGAATCCGCGAAGAAACAACTGGTTTCAGTGAATGCTGCCACTGTACCTACTACCGTTCCTACGAATCCCTACCCAACAAAGCCTTATGGGGGTAACCTTCCAAAGTGCACGAAATGCACTTATGACCATCATGGACCTTGTCGGGAAATGCAGTGTTCCAACTGCAACAAAAAGGGACACACTGTCCGTTTCTGCAAGGATCCCGCAAAGTCGATCACTCAAGTTCCCAGTGCGGGTGTAGGCCAAACTTGCTACGGTTGTGGCGAGGTGGGCCACTACAAGAGAAACTATCCTAAGGCAGCAAATACTAGCGGGGTGGGACGAGTTTTGGCTATAGGCCACGATGAAGTCGTAGCTGATCCGACTATAGTTGCTGGTACGTTCCTTCTCGATAATTCATATGCATGCATATTATTCGATAGTGGAGCGGAAAGAAGCTTCGTGAGTCAAAACTTTATTCACTTACTTAAACATCAACCTAGCAAGTTAGAAAAATCATTCACTATAGAGATGGCCAATGGAAAAACGGAAAACACTAACTGCATATACATGGACTGTACGTTAACTTTATACGGTCATTCTTTCCCAATCAACCTCATGCCGGTCCAAATTAAAAGTTTCGACGTCATATTCGGCATGGATTGGTTATGTCTTTTTCGCGCCAACATCCTATGCTTTGAAAAAGCAGTTCGTCTTAGCCTTCCTAACGATGAAACATTAGTGATTTACGGCGACAAATCAAGTAAAAACCTTCGTATCATTTCGTGCATCCAAGCTCGAAAGTGTTTACGGAAGGATTGTCGAGCATTCCTAGCACACATCGTCGATACAAGTCAGGAACTGAAGGACATCAAGAACATTCCAGAAGTACGCGATTTTCCCGATATCTTTCCAGAAGAACTACCAGGTTACCACCACAACGCCAAGTCGAGTTTAGAATCGACTTAGTTCCAGGGGCTATCCCAGTAGCGAAGTCGCCATATCGCCTAGCACCAGCAGCGATGCAAGAACTTTCCAGTCAGCTTAACGAACTCCTTCAAAAAGGATTCATTAGACCAAGTTTCTCACCTAGGGGAGCACCGGTCCTGTTTGTAAAGAAGAAAGACGGATCGTTCCGCATGTGCATCGACTATAGAGAACTGAACAAGCTTACTGTCAAAAATCGCTATCCTCTACCCCGTATTGACGGCCTATTTGATCAACTTCAAGGAGCAAACTACTTCTCGAAGATAGATCTACGATCCGGATATCACCAATTACGAGTGCTAGAAGGGGATATTCCCAAGACAGCATTCCGAACTCGTTATGGACACTACGAATTTGTAGTGATGCCGTTCGGATTAACCAACGCACCAGCAGTATTTATGGACCTAATGAATAGAGTGTGTCGTCCCTACTTAGATCAGTTCGTCATCGTCTTCATTGATGACATACTTATCTACTCCCGAAGAAAGGAAGAACATAGTCAGCACTTATAAAAAGTCTTAGAAACATTGCGATCGGAGAAGCTCTATGCGAAGTTCTCTAAATGCGAATTTTGGATTCGAAGAGTCGAATTTTTGGGCCACGTTGTTAGCGAGAAGGGGATACACGTGGGCCCCTCCAAAATTAAGGCCATTGAGAACTGGTCGGCACCAAAGACACCTACAGAGATTCGTCAATTTCTAGGTCTCGCCAGCTACTATCGCAGATTCATAAAGAACTTCTCTAGCATTGTGAAACCTCTTACTACATTAACCCAGAAAGGCGTGGCCTTTGACTGGGAAGCGAAACAAGAGAAGGCGTTCCAAACGCTGAAACAAGCCTTGTGCACCGCACCGATACTATCCCTCCCCGAAGGGATAGAAGATTTCATAGTGTATTGCGATGCATCAAACCAAGGACTTGGTTGCGTTCTTATGCAGAGAGGGAAGGTTATTGCTTATGCCTCCGATAGCTTAAGACACACGAAGTGAACTATACGACCCACGATCTTGAGTTAGGAGCAGTGGTATTTGCTCTGAAGATCTGGAGACACTACTTATACGGAACAAAGAGTACTATTTTCACCGATCACAAGAGCCTTCAACACATTTTTTATCAGAAGGAACTCAACATGCGACAACGACGATGGGTCGAGTTACTCAATGACTACGAATGTGAAATTCGTTATCATCCTGGCAAGGCCAACGTGGTAGCTGACGCCCTCAGCCGAAAAGAATACACTGGACGAAGAGTCAAATCTCTGACTATGACTATCCATTCCCACTTATCCACGCAAATTAAGGAGGCTCAACTGGAAGCTTTGCAACCTGAAAATGTGGCGAGTGAATCCCTGAGAGGAATGGACAAGAATCTAGAAATCAAGGGTGGCGGGGCATATTATCTCATGGACCGAATCTAGACGCCGAAACATGGTGGTTTCAGAGATGTAGTCATGACCGAAGCACACAACACGAGATATTCCGTTCACCCAGGTTCAGATAAAATGTATCTGGATCTTAAGAAACTGTACTGGTGGCCTAACATGAAAGCAGAAATTGCTACCTTCATAAGTAAATGCCTTACTTGCGCTAAGGTTAAGGTCGAGTATCAGAAACCGTCAGGATTACTACAACAACCGGAGATACCATAATGGAAATGGGAGCGGATTACTATGGACTTCATAACCATGTTGCCCAAGACGACGGGTGGACTCGATACCATATGGGTCATCGTCGACAAATTGACTAAATCCGAGCATTTCCTACCAATCAAGGAGACTGACAAGATGGAAAAACTTACTAGAACTTACATAATGGAAATAGTGCGACTGCATAGTGTTCCGATATCCATTATCTCCGATACAGATAGTAGATTCACTTCAAGATTCTAGCAGTCACTACAAAGTTCCCTGGGGACTAGGCTAGACATGAGTACAGCCTACCACCCACAAACGGACGGGCAAAGTGAGAGAACGATACAAACTTTGGAAGATATGCTGAGTGCCTGTGTGATTGACTTTCGAAAGGCATGGGATATCCATTTACCCCTTGTCGAATTTTCATACAACAATAGTTATCATACAAGCATAAAGGTTGCTCCGTTTGAAGCCCTTTATGATCGAAAGTACAGATCCCCTCTATGCTGGATTGAAGTTGGCGATACCCAGTTAGCTAGAGGACAAGTTCCTGAAAGCACTCTCACCGGTCCGGAAATCATACGGGAAACGACAGAGAAGATCGTTCAAATTCAAGAATGATTGAAAGCCTCCAGAGACCGACAGAAAAGCTATGCTGACCAAAGGATGAAGCCTTTGGAATTTCAGGTAGGAGACCATGTTTTATTGAAGGTCTCACCGTGGAAGGGTTTAATACACTTTGGAAAGCGGGGGAAACTAAATCCAAGATATGTAGGGCCTTTCGAGATTCTTGCTAGAATCGACCCTGTGGCTTACAAACTTAACCGACCGCGTGAACTTAGTAACATACATCCAACCTTCCATGTCTCGAACTTGAAAAAGTGTCTGTCCGATGAGACTCTTGTTATTCCACTCGACGAGATCGAGATCAACGAGAGCCTCAACTTTGTGGAAGAACCGGTAGAAATAATGGACCGAGAGGTCAAACAAACAAAACAAAGTCGCATACCCATCATGAAGGTTCGTTGGAACGCTAAGCGGGGACCTGAATTCACATGGGAACGTGAAGATCAGATGAAACAAAAGTACCCTCACCTTTTTCATATTCACTAGTATCCTTACTACTTTAAATTTTGGGACGAAATTCCCTCTAACGGGGGGATGATGTGACAACCCAATATTTCAACTCTATGTAATGACCTAAAAAGTCAATTACTGTAACCACTTTTGTGTTAATGAAATTAACTTCGAAAATAAAATGTCCAAAAAGTTTCTATTTAATTACCTACTATGATAGATGTCATTAAACCGTGATCGTACGTAAAAAGAACGCCCAAATCCGACTTCGTATATTGAAGTTATGATTTTTCCAAGTTCGGCTTAGCAGCAGACAGCTAAAAACTCGAATCGAAGATCGAGCGGCTTTTGGCCAGAATGACCTAAACGAGAATCGAAGGTCTCAACAATGGTAATTCAGCGGTAAAAAGTCTGGCAAAAACTGACATCAGATAAAGAAGTTATGAATTTCTAAAGAAATTTCTTAAACACGACCTTTTAAAAATAAATAATAAAAATAATTTCAAAATTTGCCGACGGAATCTAAACGAAAGTTGTAGAGCGTAGTCTCACCTATGCGTGGATATAAAGACCATCGAAAATGGAATTCGTATGAAGAAGATATGAATTTTAGAAGTTTATTAATTAAATAAAATATAAATTTAATTATTAATCCTTGCTATTATCCGAAGGGGAGTCAGCAAGCCTATCCGAGTTACGCCCAGCGTACCCTCGTACGCCCCGCGTACTCAAGAGCTAGGCTTCGGATCGTCCACGTCTCGCCCTATGCAAAGCTAGTATCCCGTCCCATCTGAATCCGAGGCAGTCGAGGATCCGGTCATGCGTGACGTACGCGTACGCCCCGCGTATCGAGGCGGTTCCCAGCCCCTATAAAAGAGATGCGAGGGTTCCGAAGAAAGGGCTCCATTTCTCTCATTTCCTTTGCATTCTTGCCTCGTTTTCCGTGCCCGTGCTAACCCGAAGCCCTGGTCATTTTGCTCAAGTCCCGAAGATCGTTTGTACTCCCGAGATTCCCGAGAATCCCGAGAAAATCCGTTTTCCCGAGAAGAAATTCTGCCCGGTTTCCATCTCGCTTTCTTCAAACTTTCAAGTGAGTTCATACCCCTTAATTTACCCATTTTAAATATTCTAAATGCTTTTATATGCTTTCAAGGGGGGGGGGGGGGGGAATACAAGTAAAACACACGATTATTATCGGGTGTTATATATAAAGTTTTATTATACACTTTTATTAAATAGAAACATATGTGATTTATAAACTTTATAGAGAACTCTCGTATATAAAATATATTACAATAGCATTCTATCTTTTGAAATATAAATTGTTGTAATGCATGTATTAAACTAAACATTTTGCTTAGATTATATGTATACGTGTCTATCTTAGACACTATAAAAATCTATACTTTCACATCAAGTGATTCATTTTCTAGGGACTTCTAAACAAATGAGACACACTTTTAAGAAAGCTATAACAGGTATAGTTTTACGAGAACTCACAAGAAAAGTACCAATATACAGCACAGAATAAGCACAATAAATCTCAAAATAATATAAATAAGGAAATATGTACCAGCCACGACATCAGGTGTTGCGTGGACCTCCTCTTTTGTCATTTGAAAAGCTCTCCCACGAGCCCTCGGAGCCTAGGCCTTCATTTGCTGACTATCAGTAGCACTTAAAGCAACATGAGTACAGGGCTGATCCCTAAATGAGCTGAGGACAGCTAGCCTTCCGATGTCCGGTTTGGTTGCAGTGAAAGAAAACTGCAAACCCCTTGGGGAAATCCTTCGCCATGTACCCCTCCTTGCCACATGTATAGCGAATCCCTGGCTGACATGATCCCTCGTGATTCTTGCCGCACTTGCCACAAGTGCGGGCCTTCTGCCCCAACTCTCTTATCAGCGAGCTTAACCCGCTTCGTCGCCGGCTGTGACGCACCAATCTCCAGTCCCTCCCCTGGGACTCTCCCTCCTCCCTAGTATGTAACTCTAACTCAATCTCCCTCCGCCTGGAAATGGTCTGCAACTCAGCCAATGTCCGGTAAGACGATTTCGCCATGAACTCCTGTATATCCCTCCTTAGTATACTCAGATATTGACTCACACGTGCCTGCTTAGTAGAAACGTGCTCAGGGAAAAACAGTGCCATCTCATGGAACATCCTCGAAATCTCAGTCACAGTTTCTGTCTTCTACTTGAGAGATAGAAACTCCTTGGCCAACAGTTCCCTCTCCACCTAGGGTACATACTCGTCTCGAAACAAATGTGTAAACCTCTCCCACATCACTACAACATGGTCTGCAGGGTTAAATATGGTTGTCACGAACTTCCACCAGTCCTTCGCTCCCAAGCAAAGTTGCTTCAGCGCAAACCGAACTCTCAAGTGCTCTGGGCATGAACACGTATAAACGCATCCCTCAATGTTAGAGATCCATCTCATGGCAGCAATCGAATCCTATGTCCCATCAAACTCTGGTGGCTTCGTGTTGCCGAACTCTTGAAACAACAACGAGTCACCTCCCTATGGCCTAGCAGCAACTAGGGCTGCGGTGGCTGCAGCAGCAGCAGCCTCAGTAACAACAGCATAGCGCTCATCAAATGTCTCAATCAATGTGGTCTTAATAGATCCAAACATCTTCAGTATTGCCTCTCGAATAGCTGTGGCCACCTCCTCATGAATGATCCGACGGATCTTCTCGTCGCTGGCATTACCGCCCTCGGGGTTGTGGCGCGTACCCACTGTGATGTCTCTGAAACACAACACAAAAATCATCAGAGACTCGTTCGAGCATACTCACACTCGATTTCCCGCCCCTATATGCTCCTTAGTGTTGGGTTTTGAGCATTCTAACACTCCTATGGTGTACATGCAACCCTATAAACCTTGGATCTATGTTTTCTCTATCATACATGCAAATAAGAACTCTCCAAGGCTTTAATCCTAACTAGCATATTATGAAGCTCTTATACTACTAAGTACTAGTTAGATGACATACCTTTTGATGTAGCTTGATGTCTTCAAGCTTTAAGAGCTTAGCCCCAATAGTGTGGAAGCCTCAGGGGGAATCACAAATTTCCAAAACACCTTGGAATAACCGTGAGAATAAGGATACTTTGGTTCTCTCTAGTGAAATCGGCTAGCCCTCTTAGTGTACCCACTCTAGTGCCAATTTCACCAACGAAGGACATCTTTATATAGTGTGGAGACTAGGGTTAAACCCATGACCTTTCATTTCATATGATCCATGGGTTAAACACTCCATGGACTATCCATGAAAGCTTAGCCCAACCTAAATGAACTTGGCCCATCACACACACACACACACACATATATATATATATATATATATATATATATAAGCGTCCATATTTAATTAGTTCATTTTGATCACTTAATTAATTCTAAATTAATTCTTGATCAATACTAATTAAATAATATGATTCCATATTAATATATTAGAACTTATAATATATTAATATAATCATAAATATACTATTCCTAAAAGATTATCCATATAAATTGTGCCTGTGAAGTGCAACCCAAATGGACCATGCCGAGTCAGGTCAAGTACATACCAAATATAGTTATGGACTTAGACATTAATCCAACATTCTCCCACTTCGATAAGTCTAAAACTATTATTGTGTATAACTTCAAAACCTAACTGGCAATCGTAGCTCTTAAAGCCGCTGTCGAACTCTGACCTTGTAAATGACTTGTCCATTAGATAAGGGATCATATATTCCTCCATTCTAGATATCATATAGACTGAGACATGGATTATAATCATTCTTTCTGTCTATTTGTTGTTCCCCAAATTCCAATTCATGATGACTGACTGATTGAACAAATCAAATCAGTCCTAGCTTGGCCAAGCACTCACATGTGTCATCATTAAATCATCGTGGGGCCCATAGATATCGCTTTTATCCCGAAGGTAAAAGGAATGGATAAACTTCGACGCATATGGATTATTCTACTACTTTTTGAATCATACACAAAGGCATGTTTTATAACATCGAGTTACCAATGCGTTTTCGTGCAATCAATGTACTATTAACTCATAGTAACAACTCATATCTCTAGTTTTGAAGAATATAAGATATTATCGTCTCATGATCACTCGTGATAAAAATCCATGAACTGATTCAAATGAGCGTGGGTTGAATCCAATACTCAGAACTTATGAGCACTCATGAGTGTTGTAGCACCACTTTGTCCACCAACTTGGACCTCTACAAGCCAACCCATGACAGTTTTGATTCATATCTACTTCCAACATATGACCGACTGTGGATGGTTTGAATAACTTAGTCATTCCAGAAGAATAACCTAGTTATTATGGAAGTTAAAACATGCAAAGTGAAACACAAGAATAAATGAATCTAATATGGTATCAAAACCTATGAATATAAATAAAATACTTTCTATTTATCACCATATTGATCACTCATTATTTATTGTTTCGTTTTTATTAACTTTATACTTGAATTAAAACACTAGGTGTCCCATGCTCCAAGCATGTACACTATGTTTTCTAAACAATAGCTTTGCCATACACCAAGTATGAACTCTGTGTTTGTCTATGATCCTTTTCTTTGTGAACTAGATCAATTAAACATAATTTCAATGATTCTCTTTTCACACTCCCAATTCCTTGTCTTAAATGTAAGAATTCCAAATTCCTATCATTTATCAAAATTTGTTCAGATTTTAAACTTATATGCACTGTTCCTCTTGTAATGATTATGCACAAAGCCACAAAGGCTTGGCAACAATCATTATAGAGTATCCCAATGGAGAGCAATTCCATGGAAACGATGTCTCAGATTCAAAGCGCATTGCTTTGAACATGCTTCTTGCATTAAGTTTCTTTAACCTTACACAAATTTCTTCCACCTATGAAGACAACTCTATATTCACATTTTCACTATCACTTCTGAACAAGAGTTGCCCCTTTTCAGAATATGTCAATATGGTCCTTCCAATATTAACAGTATACTTCCAACTCTCCTTGAGCAACCAATCTTTGGTAAACCTTAGATTGTCCTCGACAATTGCTTAATCACTTTAGTCATATCCAATTCTCGAAATTTTCCTCCTTAATGCCCCAAGGCATTTGGAAAATTCAGAAAGGATAAATATTATAGCACATGTAATCGATCTTGTACCCAAATTAAATGAGACACGATTCATGATGTTTCACATAAAGACATGGTTCTAGACCAGTCTTTTGCCATAATATTTTTTTTGCCATATTCTCAAAATTTGACTATGAAAAGGGATGTCGTAATCATAATCGAATTTTGAGAACACAATATATAGAATTTTCTTAAGTTGAACCAATCCAACATGAAATTCATATATATATATTCTTGACTAAAGGTGATTAAAACCTCAATATAAGCTCTTTAGAATGATTATAAACTCAATCTAAGCTTTTTAGAATTGAAATGAAGTATAATTTCCTCTCCCTTAATTATAGCAAAACAACTTTTTCAACCCCTACAACCTCACGAATTGAAACTTTTGTTTTCTATAATTAACATTGCTAACTTGCAATTCTTATCATAGTTATCATGCTCCCACTAACATGATGATTATTAGCATAACACTTATGCTCCCACTAGCTTTGACATGTATCCAGAAAACAACTGGACCTCTAGAAGTCAATACTTTATTGACATTCTTACCAAAGTTTAGATTTCTGATACTAGATTGCTTTGATAAGGCTTTATCAAAATTATACAGCTTATCTCAGATAGCTCACAAGTGTGTTTGAACAATTTCAGAACTATGAAAAGGGATGCCGTAATCATAGTCTCAATTGTTTAGACCTTTACCATTTCTCATAAGTCCATGTTAGTGTGTCGGTTAACCACGCACGCTCCACTAACGAATTTGAGAACTGCAAATATCACAATTGCTATCTACTTAGTGAAAGAATTTCCTCACCATCATTTTCATGAATCGGAGAGAAACCTTATGACACTTAGATTTTATGGTGCATGTGTTCTTATCCATGTGAATTTGTCAAACCATAATCGCAAGACTAGGTTAGTGACAAATCCTAACTCATATGGATTGAACTTGTGCAATCTTAACTTATTGCCACCTGGCAGCTCAAGGGCCTGCCATTGCTTCCAAGTAGCTATGCAAGAAATTGAGAACATGTAGAACTCAAATGTATAGCCAACTTAACTGGAATGGCACAGAAATGTCAACACGGTAGGTTATAAACGTCTAGTTATGTGCTAGTGATGAAATACAGGTTTTATTCTTGATTACTTCTTGAAACCCTTTCAGGATCTTTTAGACTCCCACTGTCGCCTTGACCTATAAGACTTTCTTTTCAAATATTCAAGAGATAGTGTGGATTCTAATCAAGATAGACACTTAACACATTTGGCCTTCGTTGGTCTTTGTTTTATCCAAAACATCACAACTTACCAATTTCAAATGTACAAGAGTAGAAAACTTTTACTCTTACATTTGACAAGCATTTTAAACCTTCTTTAAGACATGTCACTCAAGTTACAATCTTAAAGTATAACTGTAAGAATTTTTTTTGGACCGAAGTATGAATCATCTTCTTGATTTAACCACTTCAACAATTCATAACTCCTCTTCTTAACTATTAGAATGCACTTAGAGAATGAATTGCGATAAGGACTCAAAATCATTAAGATGATCTTAAAACATGATACTAAAGTACTCTCCCATCTTTTCAGATTTGAGAAACTTTTATCCTTCTGCCTAATTTGATTCTTCTTATTCGTTCTGTCACACATTGAAATTTTTCAATGTTTCAGAATTATACTTAAGCATGTAAGTATAATCATATTTACTAAACCTTAGTAAATCATGACGAATAGTCTTATCCAACTTTTGTGGTGGACTTTGACAAGTGCACAAGAAAGTGTACTTGATCCTTTAGTCCTTCTCTTGAGTCACATATACATGTGAACACGGAACTAGTCTTAATTTTCCAAAGTTGAAAATTCTCACATATCACACTCAACACCTTGTATGATTCCAAGTTTCGGTCCAATTGAAACTTAGGTGATGAGAATAATCCTTATTTGGTAAATTTATACACTACCACAGATGAAAGAATCAAACTCATATTTCCAATATTGCTACAAACATACAAACATCAAGTTTTCATGAATGTCATTGTAAGGAGATAAAAATAAAGTAAAAAAAACTGTTATTTATTTTAAAATACAGAAAAAAAAACTTTTTCCTTACAATGTAACTTTAAATGAAAACTATGTTATTACATGTTTCCTAGTAATCTATCATAACTCCTAAGAAGTAGCTCAAGAATCTGATCTTCAATCAAGCGATAGAAATCCATCTTCGCGGTCAGATTCAACATACTCTTTCTTTAAGTTTCCTTCATTTTTCCTTTGATTCTTAAAACATCAACATGTGACCCAGTCACATCATGTAATAAGAATCTCATAATAGAAACTTAATAGAGTTTGATAGTGGACTTTACCTGAAGTAGAGTCAAACTTATTGACTTTACCAGCCTTATGATCTTTCAGGTAAATTTGGCAGCTTCGCAACCAATGCCCTTTTCCTTTTTGGCAATAGAACCATATGGATCCTTTGGGAATGGTACATGGGATAATATCAGGCTTAGCCTTTCTCTTTACCATTTGGTCATCCGAGTTGACTATGGCCGATCCCTTTCCATTGGGAAGAGAATGCTTTTTCTAGATTTCCAGTGTCACCATTTTCAATGTCCATAAAGTTTTGGGAAGTTGATCTTCTAATCAAATTTGCTTTACTAGCCTTCCAAATCATTGCTGATTCAGCAGCACCAAGAAAATAGATAAGATCATTAAGGGTCTTGTCATAGTCTATTTTATAGGAGTCCCAAAGGAACTCACAATGTGAATTAGAAAGTGATTGAACCACCAACTTTCTCAAGACTTTGACACCCAACTCTCTCGGCTTATCAATATGTGACTTCATCTCCAAGATGTGAGAACACATAGACCTTGCCTTCCAATAGGGCTAGAGTGACCTTGAACTTGTGGGTTAGGGAGAATAATTGGAGTAGGTAGAGGAAGTGAAGTTCCAAGAGATTTGGGAAGATTATAGATGTCTGAACCAGACATCTTTTTTTTGGGAGATATTCAAGATAGTTGATTTCGTTGATTTAAAGTCCTTAATATAACACCCAATATGAAATATTAAGGCTAGGACCCAACACAATATTTTATAACTTGGAAGAGGGATGTCGTAATCCAAGCTATAGAATATTTGAAGGTAGGTGAATGACGATTCACCAATTTTCACCATGAAAAATGAAATAAATTATTAGGTTTTTAATTGGATTTGAAACTCCTAGATCTTTTGAGATTCATTGAACTGTTCAATGACATGTTTCAATCTCGAGTGTGCCCTTCAGGTTTTGTGACTGGGATGTCGAGGATCACAAAACAAGGTGTGAAGTAACCATGCAAATTACTTGGTACCCTTAAGTGTTTACCCCTCAATTGATGTGCCGGTTAACCACACACGCTCCATCGATACTATGATAAACATTAAGTTACCCCTTGCCTACCTTGTTAAATACAAGTTAGTGTGCCGGTTAACCACACACGCTCCACTAACCGACTTAAACAAAGTGCAAAGTGTAATTTCATGGATTAGCACCTTATTCACATTTTCCTAAGTAACTAAGATTGAGTATTTATAAAAGGTTTAGTTACTTAGTATTTATCATTAATACTTTTAATGAAGGGAGAATTTATAGTCTTTATCCTACCCGTTCGGCTAACAACCCTCCACCAGTCAAGCAAGCGGTGGGTGAGAGTGGACACCCATTAAACTGTCATTTTATAGGTAGTAACCTTATACCCCCCTTATAGACCGGCTTCGTGAATGAGGCCTACTGACGGTAAGACTGACTTGCTCTTATACATACATATATATATATATATATATATATATATATATATATATATATATATATATATATATATATTAACTTATAATATTATAAAGTATAAGGGTTGAATTTTAACTTTTAAAATTCTAAGGGCTAACTTGTAATTAAAGTATTCATAAGAGAAAACTTTTCAAATTCCAAAACTTGAGGGCAAGTTTTGAAACTATTCAAAACTAATTAATTCCATAACTTATGAGTTTAAAGTAGTTTTAATTAAAAACTCTTCAAGTTCCATAACTTGAGGAAAAGTTATGGAAGATTTTAAACTAATTAAGAAAGTGACTCTTGATAATTCATAACTTATGGAAGCTTTATGAGTTTAACTAAGGTTACACATATTTTATTTAATGAAGAGACTCTTGAACCTCCACAACTTGAGGACAAGTTATGGAGTCATAAAACCATTTAATGAGAACAAGACTCATCATTTTGGTAACCTATGGCAATTTTTATGAGTTTTAAGAAACTTAAATGTAACTTTTTATGTAACTTGACGAGAAGTTACACAAACACATTTTAGAATCAACTCTTAGATTAAAATGGATCAAAGACACATAATCAATCAACCTTTTCTATTAATCTAAGCAACTCATATGAACAAGATAATTGGAATCAATCTTTTTTATGTAATTAGCATAACACTTAAACTAATACAAAACATGAATCTATTGACAATTATCTTTGATTAGTATGAACATTACCATATCAAAAACAAGTTTATAAGCTTAAAAACAGCTTAGGGTGATGTTCCTAGTCCATTTCTAGTCAAAAAAACGCGAAAATATGTTGTCTGGGGCTCCTACTCGTCGAGTGTATCAACCTACTCGACGAGTAGGATGATTTTCTTCATGGACTCGACGAGTTCATCAGTGGACTCGGCGAGTCCAGTGCCCAGAAAGCCAGAAAATCGATTTTTTCAGCAATTTGCATCAAGTATAATTAAAAACAAGCCTAGGCTCTGATACCATTGTTGGGTTTTGAGCATTCTAACACTCCTATGGTGTACATGAAACCCTATAAACCTTGGATCTATGTTTTCTCTATCATACATGCAAATAAGAACTTTCCAATGCTTTAATCCTAACTAGCATATTATGAAGCTCTTATACTACAATGTACTAGTTAGATGACATACCTTTTGATGTAGCCTGATGTCTTCAAGCTTTAAGAGCTTAGCCCCAATAGTGTGGAAGCCTCAAGTGGAATCACAAATTACCAAAACACCTTGGAATAACCGTGAGAATAAGGATACTTTGGTTCTCTCTAGTGAAATCGGCTAGCCCTCTTAGTGTACCCACTTTAGTGTCAATTTCACCAACCAAGGACATCTTTATATAGTGTGGAGACTAGGGTTAAACCCATGACCTTTCATTTCATATGATCCATGGGTTAAACACTCCATGGACTATCCATGAAAGCTTAGCCCAACCTAAATGAACTTGGCCCATCACACACATATATATAAGAGTCCATATTTAATTAGTTAATTTTGATCACTTAATTAATTCTACATTAATTCTTGATCAATACTAATTAAATAATGTGATTCCATATTAATATATTAGAACTTATAATATATTAATATAATCATAAATATACTATTCTCAAAAGATTATCCATATAAATTGTGCCAGTGAAGTGTAACCCAAATCGACCATGTCGGGTCGGGTCAAGTACATACCAAATATAGTTATGGACTTAGACATTAATCCAACACTTAGGACCCTAAGGATTCTTACTTGGGTTGCATGCAGATCCATTGTTTTCAGTAGTACCTGCCCAATACTACCTTCCACACCAACATGTAGTCACCCTAAGTCCTCCTCCTAGGATTCCAATTCACAAGTACTCTAGCTCTCACGGATATCAGACAACTCTCTCAGTAAACTCTTCATATACTCATCTAGATATCTCTCCTAGATTAACCCTCGACTCAGAACTCTTTCTAAGTGATTCCTGCTAGATACTCCTTCTCAGCACATACTCAAGGCAACAATAGATAGTAGCAACTCTTAGGATAAGGCATCACAAATCAGGCAACTCTAGCCCTATATATAAAATACCTAACCTATCGTCTAACATGCATCCCTAACATCTCATAAATATTTCATAACACAAATAAGTAAGGGTATTTAGGGAAATCACCGTTCGGGCTCTGGCTGATTGTATACACTGCTCCAACTCGTTTTTCTCTTAAACTATTTATCAATTTGGAAACATCATTTCTTTTGAAATTTTTTCTCAAATCCTCAGTTTGAGACCGGGCACACCCGAAGATATATCCGAATCCCTCAAACCAAGTCTCTGATACCAACTTGTAACATCGTAAATTTTCAACCAAAATTTTCATTTTTAAAAATCACATAATTCTCATAAACATAGTTCTCAAATCTCCAAAATGACAATTTATCAAAAACACATGTTCACAAATTATTTAAACACAATCCAGGATCATTTAAACGTAACTCCGCCTCGTGTGTACAATCAAGCCGGTGTCTTCCCTCGATCCTGAGAAGTACCTGAAACACATAACACGGTAAGCACAAAGCTTAGTGAGTTCCCCAAAATACCACAGACATCTCATTAGCCGCTCATGGCCAACCTCAAATAAAACCCTTCGGTGAATGTGTCTCAGTGGGACCCTTCGGTCCCACAACTCGGCTCAACCCTCCGGTCCTAACTCAGTAAGCTCAGAATAATACACAACATAAATCATAAAGAGATCATGCATGATATCACAATACTCAATATAAACACATAAGACCCTCCGGTCACACAAAGGTTACCACTCTAGGTAAGTATAGTGAGATGACTCACCTCGTAAGCTAGCAAATGAATCCCGTACTCGAATCACCGATCTAGCCTCCGCCTAACACATATGATAATTATCTTTAATTAACACTCCATTCACAACTCTAAATAACCAAAGGCTATTCTCTCTCTCTCTCTTTCTAACACTTGGAACGGGTAAAAGTCTATTCTACCCCTCTATGGTCTCCGTACACCCTGTCTTGACCAAACCCTAAAGACAACTCTAGTCAACACACGAGTCAACAGTCCATGTTGACCTGAATCGTCGAGTGTATCTATGTGACTCGTCGATTCCCCTTGTTCCTTCATAAAAGTTGCGAAAACCCAACTTAATTCTACTTCTCATTCGAGTGCATCGATGTGCATCGTCTCATCAACTCGCTGAGTTACTCATGTCAGACTCATCGGGGAAAACCCTAGCCTACTCGTCAAGTTGGCTCATTAACTCGACGAGTCCCTTAAATCCTACTTCCGATTCAGACGTTTTAAGGCATATTTACCACCCCAAACTCTAGATCTAACCTCCCAAGGCTAAAATACCACGTAAAACTACAATCTTTACGTCCATGCATGGCACTTAGGGCTTGAAAGGCCAAAACAAACTCCATTTAGGGTCTTAAGCATAAAAGCTACTCTATAGCTAGATAAAGCTGGGTCCTTTGGACTCTAGGGACCTCACAAGGTCTAGATCTAAAGTCTTAATTGGTGAATTCAATACACTCAGAGCCTCATGGAAAGATCGAATAAGCCCTAAACTCCATGAAAAATGAGATCTAATCACAACAATGAGCAAGGTGAAAACATTTTACCTTCACCAGAAGCTCTAGAAGAATTAACACCAGATCCAACAGTCTCTTCTTGATCCTTGCTTCAATACTCCATTCTCCTCTTTAAAAAGTGCACTAAAATTCCCAAAGATTAGTTGTCTTACTCTCTTAGCTCAATACAGGAGATTAGGGTTTCACACAAGGGAGTAAGGTGGTTGGGGAGGCGGAAATGAGGGCTTAAGGTCCTTTAAATAGGGCCCAAACCCGGAGAATTAGGGTTTCCTGTCACAGCGCCAACTCGCCTGGTTGGTCTCTCCGACTCGCCGAGTTGGTCATGAAACTCACATGGTCAATCCGCCTCCACTCGACGAGTTGGGGCATCCAACTCGTCGAGTTGCTCAAACAACTCATAAATAAATGTATAAATATTATTCCTGGGAGTCAGGATGTTACACACACCATATAACAAGTTACCATCAATTGATTATTTATTAGTATAATTTTATTATTAATAAATATATCAACACTTGTATTTAATTGAAAAATTATTATTTCATGAAAATAAATTTTTTTACTAATTGGGAATTTATTATTTGTGGAAATAATATTTATTGGAGAAATAACAACTTATGAAATATATCACAAAGTATGATTATTATAAGTTATATTTATATCTTAATAAACTAGTTAGAGTTTATTTATGGTAGTTTTATATAAAAGAATATATATATATATATATATATATATATATATATATATATATATATATATATATATATATATATATAACTAGTTGTTTGAATATATGAATCACTTTATATAAATGATAGCCTTTTATATAAAGTTGGTATATATATATATATATATATATATATATATATATATATATATATACATATATATATATATACATATATATATATATATATATATATATATATATATATATTTATACATGTATAAACTAGTCATACGATCCTTTGGTTCCATCCATAAACCATAAGGCGGAAAAATGGGAGGAGACAAGACATGAATGCCTTGTCTATTGTACATGCATGCTTGTAAGAAACATGCCCCATGTTGCTTTTGCTTTATGGTCTCCCTTTCCTTGTGGGGCATTATATAAGGGAGGGTGTGGAAGGATTTTGACACAACTTCTTGCAAGCCTCATTCTCCTTCTTTAGAGTCAAAACCGTGAGCATGAGAGGCTTTAAAGAGCTGCCAAATTTCAAGCTTTGCAAACTCTTCTTCTCCTCAATTCTCTTGCATTTTATGTCAAAGAATGTTCCTTTGTTGATTCACCTTTGAACATATATTTGGTATATATTTCAAAGGCTTATGAACAACAAATTACAAGTGAATACTAGCATGTTTCGATGGTTTTACTCTTGCTTGGTGGATACTTGTAGAGAACTCTTGTTTTAGAGTTTCATGCCACACTTCATCAACTTCCAACCTCCCATAAGGATCAAATTCTTTAAAGGTTGTAATGTTTTCCCTTCTATGGTTGTTTTAATCTTTATAACTCTTGCAAAGTGATCCTTGGTGGGAAAATAGTTTTAGTTTTATTCAAAAATTTTAATGCTTCCGTTTTCATTTTTATTGGTTGTGAAACCGAATTTTTGAATAAACAATTACATTCTGTTATCTAATAAGTCTGGCAACACATGAAAAATTAGAGATGCGTCTGATGGATGAAGTTACCACCTTTTAATATGGTTCACTTGAGAATGATATGAAAATACTAGAAGGGTTTAAGGTGCCAGAAGCACCAACTTCTAATTTTTTAGAAGTATATCTGGTAAAATTAAATAAATCTTTGTATGGATTGAAACAATCTGGGTATATGTTGTCCAATTGTTTAAGTATATTTTTGTTGAAAAGGGACTACAAAAATGATCCAATAAGCTCATGTGTATTCATAAAAAGATCTGGGTTAGAATTTGTCACGATTGATGTTATTGTAGATGATTTGAACATAATTGGAAATCCTAGAGAATTGTAAAAGGCCACTTCTTGTTTGAAATAAAATTTTGAAATGCATGATCTTGGTAAGATGAAATTTTGTTTGGGACGTCAAATTGAGCACACAAAAATGGAGTTTTTGTACATTAATATCTAGAAAATGTGTTTAAAAGGTTTTATATGAATAACTCACATCCATGAGTAAGACACTTAGAAGCCAGAAAGGACCAATTTCAACATCATAAATACATGAAAATATTCTTGTTCCCGAAGAACCATATCTTACTGTTGTTGGTGCACACATATATATATTACTATTAATACAAGACCTGATATATCTTTTATCGTAAACTTATTAGCAAATATAGTTCTTGTCCAACAAGAAGACACTGGAATAAGGTCAAACACATTCTTTGGTGTCTTCGTGTTACAGTGGATATGAATTTATACTAATCAAATTCATCAAATGCGAAGTTAATTGGTTATGCAGATGTTGGATATTTATCTGATCCACACAAAGCTCGAACTCAAACATGTTATTTATTCACTTATGGAGGTAGGAAATTTTATTGACATTCTATTAAACAAACTTTAGTTGTTGTTTATTCTAACCATGCAGAGATTATAACAATTCATAAGGCAAGTCATAAATGTATTTTGGTTAATAAAGTTAACTCAAACAATCGCAAGAATTATGGTCTAACTTGTAGCAGGGATGTTCCAACCATACTATATGAAGATAATAAGACTTGTATAGCTCTATTCAAGGAAGGATTTATCAAAGGAAACAGAACCAAGCATATATTACCCATGTTCTTTCTCACTCATGATCTTCAAAAAGAGTGTGACATCAACATCCATAGAATTCAGTCAAGTAACAACTTTCCTGATTTGTTTATTAAAACACTTCCTACATCCAAATTTGAAAAGATGGTACGAAACATTGGTATTCGGCGCTTCAAGAAAATCAAGTGATGTGCTGATTAGGGGGAGTTGGAAAATATTATACTTTTTCCTTAGTTATGTTTTTCCCATTAAGTTTTCTTAGAAAAGTTTTTAATGAGGCAATGGTTTCCAATATCTATTATTAATCATGTACTTTTTTTCTTTAATAAAGGGTTTTTCCTATGAGGTTTTACCTATTAAGGTTTTAATGAGGCATGATACAATTGTCATTCAAGTGAGTGTTATGAAATAATAGTTTGTGAATGATCATTGGATTCCCCATTTCTCTCATACATCTCTATCATTATTTAGCATTAGTAACAACCATTTAAATATGTCTTATGAGTGTAATAATGCATCATCATAATATGCATTCATCTTTCATCTTATTTTGGTTGTATAAATAGTGAGTCATATGTATTAGAAAGGTGATGATTTCATCACAGGTATTGGAATAAAAATTCTCTTCGCTTTCATATCTTTCTTTACGCTATAGTTTATCTGGTTATTTGATCATATTTTATAACAAATAACCCTTTTTTTAAATATCACTTTTTTGTTTTTTTTTTTATTTCAGGTTTTTACTTTTTATTCATTTACGTTTAAGATAAATACTTTGACGTTATTTATAAAAATTATACAAACCTTTTTTTAACATTAAATTTTAAACATCTTAAATTAAAACTACCATTACACATACAATGTTCTTTAGCTGCAAAAACTCCAACATTATACAATGTTTTTAAGGTAAAAAGATCCCAAAAAACACCTTAATCACTATATGAACGATAAAAGAACTTGAAACATATAGACATCTAGTGAACCAAAATAACAAGTGTGCATTAGATTAGTTATATTGTAATGAATCTCTTTGTGGAACAAATAGGTGTCAAATGAACAATAGGTCATTTATACATTTTAAGATTTATATTTCAATTTAGCAAGTATTAAATAGCAAAAGATAATCAATAATTAGCTTCATTTAAGTCCATACCTGATTAGCTATATTGTAACATACAAAAAAATATTCAGTGTTAGCATACATAATCCATAGTATTAATTTTCTTGTAATGGACTTTTTGCATTTTAAAATAATTTTATAAAATATTAAAGAGATATTTTTCAGACATCGGATATCTGAAATATCTGAAAATCTATGAAATTACTATCCATGTCCGAATTCGAAAAATTGGATATTCGAGTTTCCAGTCTCCAAAAAATTGGATAATTTTGGATTTGATTTTCGGATTTTCAGATTAGATGTTTATATTCGGATATTTTTAACACCCCTACCTAATAGTTTTAAATTTAGAAGTCATACATTAAAAGGTGATTGTAACCGGTATGCTTCATGAGGAAGCCTTCAAACTCGGATGTGTAATGATTGTTATAATTTAAAATGATTAAAATTTGATGTTCAAAATGATTTGTATAATTTTTTATAAATAATATCAAAACATTTATGTTAAATGTATATTTAGAATATATATATATATATATATATATATATATATATATATATATATATATATATATATATATATATATATATATATATATATATATATATATATATATATATATATATATATTTGAAAAATAAAATAAAAAAGATAGTAAAAACTAAAATAAAAGAAAAGGTAAATAAACGGATATTTAAAATAAATAAAAAAACAGTAAGAAAAACTGAAAAAAAAAATGAAGAAAGCCAATAAATTATTAAATATTTTTCAAACTACACGAATTCGTAAATATTTTTTTCAATAAATTTATTTTGGCAGCATTTGTATATTATCAAATGAAAGGATATTTTTTTTGTTTGTTTTTTACATTTTACCTATAAAATACCACTCGCCATTGCTGTATGGAACTTTTGTGTGGTGGAGTATCACATAACCTCATTGGTTGTTCATTGCGGTCTCTAGGTAAATCCATAAAACATTTGTTTTAAGATTGTTGATTAAGTTTTTGTATATCTTAGGTGGAATCCTGTGATCATATTTTGACCGACTGAATTTCGATTAAGTGAGACAACTGGACATGAAATCCTATTATTGTAAAAAAGACTAAAGCCCCAAATTTTTAGAAATTATATTATATGATTTTTGCAAATATATATTAGTATGAAGGGGGGAAACAATTTACAAATTACAAGTTAATAATTGGTCTATAAATAAATAAAATTGGAAACAAAACGGGTGAAGAAAAAGTAACAAGAAATCAAAATGGAATCTAGGCTTAAACTCTCTTCGTTGTAGGCTAAGATGAATCTCTTTGGGCTAAATGGAATAATAAGGGAAGTGGGCCTTAACCCACAAACAATTTGATATACATAGGTGTACAAATAAACCCTTACATCAATTCAACGCTTTGTGCTTTACAAAAGAAGAAGATGCAACCTAGTTGTTTATTCACTGTCCAACTGCAAATGGGGTTATAGGCATGGGCTTCAATTTGGGATAATGTAAAATTTGGGCTCCCAAATTCCTTCGTGGAGCTATTTTAGAACGTTTCTTCATTTTCAGACTCGAATACTAAAAAGCAGAAGGTTGTTCAAGCTCTTATCGGCACCATTTTTGGGTTTTATTGAAAACAAAGAATGATGTCATTTTTAACAAAGTAAAGGCCTCAAAGGAAAAATTGATGGATGATATACATACGTTGATATTCTCTTGTATTAAAATTTAAACATTAGAGAAGGCGATACAATTAAGATTGGATAGAATGACGTAATTCTCTTTTGAATGCTTGGAATGTGTAAATTTGTTTTTTGTTGCTACGCTCTTTTTATATTCACTTAGTTGAGGTGTGGATATCCAGATTCATTGTAGGAGGCTTGCGTACCCAGATTTGTAATTGATAAAAATGATGTTTGGGTCTAGCTTAGTAAAGGTGTGGATATCTACATTTAACCATCTTGACGTCCAATACGATGATGAACCAAATTCATAGGCCCGGCCTAATAGGGTGTGCAAATTGGGAGATGGCCCATTCCAAAAGGTAAAGTTCGTGAGAGCTTTTAGATTCGTTTTATATGCACTTTTAGATTACCATACAAAAGTTTTCAATTATAGGCTCTTCCTTTCAAAGTTGTGCACATCTTTTAAAAAATATTTCTTCTTCTGTCTCAAAATTATTGTCCACATAAAAAAAACATACAATTAAAAAAATATTAATTGTCATTAATTTTATAAAATAAAATGATAATCTTTTTCTTATTTTGTATTCAATGTTTCATTAAATGCTTAATTGGTTAAGTAATAATGATAGGTATATTTTGACAAAAATGTTATTTATTTTTAAAAGTATATTATTATTTATGGACAAACCAAAAATGAAAGATGAACTATAATTTTGGGACGGATAGGGTATCAAGTTTTCTATTTTCTTTCTTTTCTACACAAATCTAATACTCCGTCAGAATTTACAATAGACGCATATGCACCAGATTATAACAAAACTCTTTTTTTTTAGTTTAATTTTTTTAGGTCATGTTTTTTATCAGAAAAAAAAAATCGAATGTACCATTTTTCATGATTTTTCGTGTTCTTTCCATAGTGATCCATATTGATATAAAAAAAGAATTTTTTTTTTTCAAAAAAACTCACTTCATTTCTTTGGTAGGTTTGAAACATTGATTTTAATCTCTTTTAGAGGAATCAATTCATTGTGTGTTTCTAGAGTTCATATTTGTTTGTTCCTGAAATCATGTGTTAGGCTATCTGGTGTGGTTAATGGAAGACACGTGAGAGGCTGACGTGGAGCCCCCTAAGACGCGTGAACACCGCCCCTGGGGCCGGTGCTGTGACTGTAGCGTGGACGCGAAGACAGATGGAGACGAGTGATTTGATTGGCCATTTGATTTTGACCGTTGGGGGAGTAGGGGTTGGACATTTTCGACCTTTTACTATATAAAAAAAATAATCATCAATTATTAATAAATTTCTCTATATATACACATTCATTATACATTTCAAACACACACACGCACACACACTTTCAACACAAACACACATATTCAACAAAAAATACTCTTTCCCTTATGGATTCAAATCAAAATACCTCACTCACCCCAAACACCCTAAACACTCCAAATGATCCATTAGCAAATCTTAGTTACATGCAACTAATAACATCTCCAATACAACAATAACATCTATTCACCACTTTTTCTTATCACCACACTACTATCAACAACAACCACCACCACAATTCAATTAACCCTAATTTCAAACCTTTCAAAAACAACATTCTCCGCAATTTCAACCCCACACTTCTCAATGTTAACAACCTTCACAACCATCTTAAACTATAAACCTTGACAATGACGACAACGACTACGAACGGGTTGAAGAAACACAACCAAGACGTAGAAGGCAAAAAAAAAATCAAAAGATCCAAGGAAAAAGAAAGTACACAATGGACCGAAGAGGAGTGAACTTTAGCTAAAGCTTGAATATTTATATCACAAGACGGGAATGTCGGCAACGCGTAAACGGGTCAAAATTTTTGGAATTGTGTTTTAGACCACTTCCACGTGTTACTAGGAAGGCAAACGAGTCGGACATACGACTTGGTCAATGCAAAATGGCATGACCTTCAAGCGGCTTGCACCAAATTTAACGGCGTATTTAACAATCTTAAAAATATGCATAGAAGTGGTAGCAAGGATTTCCACATTTTATCAACTGCGTTGTACCAATTCAAAATTACCAACAACGGTAAACCATTCGCCAACCAAAAAGCATGGGAAGTTTATCGTAATGGTCCAAAATGGGTCCTTTATCCGGATACGGTGCATTCAGGATCTATCACCGGCTCCAACAAAAGGGCGAGAATGTCCGAGTCGGATATTGGTGTTAGCCTCGACCTCAATGATGATTTTGACGCTACTAAGAGGGAGGTTCCACCGGTCGTCCAACTTCGTCGACCAGCAGGAAGGGACAAAGCGAGAAAGGGGGCGTCTTCAAGCGGAAAATCAACCAACGAGGACGTACTAGCGGAGAAAATAGGCAAAAACCCTAAATTTTTAGAAAGAAAATTTGAATCAACGGAGGAAGCTCATCGGCAAAAATGGCACTCGCCGATCTTCAAATTTTAAACACGATGTCGTAACCGAATCTCGACCTGAAAAATTTAAGGGAATTTTTAAAAATTCAACAATAAATTCTCGACAAATACCTGTCACACCCCCAAATCAAAATGGCGGAAACGTCTGGGGGCGGATGTAGGGACTTCATGTAAAGTATCATAACAATTGAATATAAGTGAAACATAGCAACACAAACATTCATACATTGAGGATTCACGTTTACAACACTTTGATTGTTCAAAAGTTAAATACAAATAACTGAAAAGTAGAAAACATGACATGACGACGCCGACCCTCAAGAAGGGTTGAATACCTGTCTACTGGGTTCCCGATAATACAAGTGATTTTGAAAAGTGTCAACAATTAAGTTGGTGAGTTCATAAGCGTTTTTATGTGAAAAGGATTTGTAACGTTTTCACTTAAAATGATTTGTATACTTCTAGAAAATCCAATATTTTCTTTAATATGAACTATAAATGTATGTGTTTCCTTTGTATATTTTCCTTGTAAGATAATAATGTATGTTTCCAGAAAATTCAATATTTTCTTTTGTAAATGAAAATAGTCTTAGGCCTTAAGACCAAAAATATACAAGTTTTCTTATGCTTAAAAGTTGTGATGCGAGGTATGAAATTCATGTAAGTAGTGTAACCCTTACTTGTTCCTTCTATGATCACTTAATGTATACAAGTTATATATAATTAAAATCGATCGGACAGTCGATTGAATGATTCTGCCCTAAGCCCACAACCAAACAAGGAACATGAAGTAAAGCGGAAATCACACATTCGACTGCCTATCGGTTCTTCATTTTATATAACCGTAATGCATATACTAAGAAATTATAGAGAGAACGATAATGGTCCTATCAGAAATGTAAGTTGCATTGTACTAGAAAATAGTATACTGTAATTGTATTCGCATGTAATCCTTTTTAATGTATGTGTCCGGATTCACCATCTGTACTATAAAATATTGTATTTTAGTTTTACTATTATATAAAACTAACTGAAGTTCTTTATGTATTCATACACTAATCGTATTGTTAATACCAATTTGTGAGTTATTATAACCATGCTTGATGACCTAGGATGGCCTGATTACGACATTCTTCAGGCATTGGCAAAAATACAACATTTGTCACCCCAGGCCTGCCGGCTAACTGTACCTAACAGTTTAAGTTTGGGGTTGTCAGTCCCGTATAGATCTATACATAAGTGTCACGCTCTCCCTCCAGGAGACTCTGGTTATAATGTCAAGTCTTTTGTTGGTACTTAGGTAAGTACTTGAAGTATATCTCACAAAGCTATATTTACGGTTATGTGTAGAGTAATGAAAAGCCTTTCTCTAATGAATAAACTGTATGTATGCCTCATAATTTATACCTATTATAGTTTATATGTTTGTTTCCATAATGTATCCTGAACTTAGTGAAATAGTGCGTTGGTTCCATAAACTATACCTATTATAGTTTAACATGTTTGTTTGTTAAGTACATTTATATAACCATTTATATAAATATGTAGTAATTATCTTGTCTAGTTTTAAAATGTAAGGTTAAAACATTATGTTTTGGGTTGTAACCCACAAAATAGTAACTAAATAGGATGTACTCCCTTTGTTATAAAAGTTATATTTTAGTAAAAGCTTCAAAAATCATGTAGTTTAACAAGTCATAAATTTCTTATGATTTTATAACATAGATTATGCAGATAATATCTTGTCTTGAACATGAATAAGAAAAACATGTAAATATTTGTATGATAAACAAAGTTTTACTTGTATCCCCCCCTCCAAAAACGTGAAAAAGCTTGAAAATGTGGGGGTATGAACTCACCTTCAGTGGATTTCTTAGTGGATAAAGAGATGAAAATGAAGATTTCGAGCCTAACTTCTTGTATGGAGTTTGATAAGATTCTTTGGAGATGGGATTATCCTAAAGATAATAACATGTAATAATTGTTGGATTAGGTGTCTAAGCCCATAACTATAATTGGTATGTACTTGACCCGAGAGTAGCATGGTCCATTTGGGTTGCATATCACCATGACAATTTGATAGGATGGACTTTTGAGAAGAGGTTATTTATGATTCATTAATATATTATAAGCTCTAATATATTAATATGAAATAATATTATTTAATTAGTATTGATCAAGAATTAATTTGGAATTAATTTAGTGATCAAAAGAGACTAATTAAATGTAAGGGGATTGATTTGGTAAATCAATCATTCTTATAGTATGGGCTTATGGTTATTTAGGATGGGCTAAACCAATATGGTAGTCCATGGATAGTCCATGGAGGTTTTAACCCATGGATCCTAAGTAAGATGAAAAGGCATTCACATTATGGTTTACATGGATGTAACCCTAATCCTAGCCACACTATATAAGAAGAATCTAGGCTACTAAAATTGCACCCTAGTGATCTTTGGAAGACCATAACTGATTTTAACATGCATAAACTCTCTCAAAACTCATCCTTTGTCTAAGGTGTGTTGTGAACCATTTGAGGTGTCACACTTGGGGCACTATGTTCTTAAAGGCCAAATACAACAAGTTCTACAAGCTACATAAAGAGGTAAACTCCTAACTAGTATTTTTGTGTTGTTTATGTTAATTGCATGATAGTTGTAGGCTTAATGCCTTGGAAACAATATTGCAAGTATAATTAGACAAAACATAGATCAAAAGCATTTACGGTTGTATGTGCACCATAGGATGTTGTAGTATACATAAACCCATCAGTGGTATCAGAGCCTATGATTATTTTCCACTATACTTAATGTTTTATTGGTTTTCAAAGCAAAAAATCGAATTTTTTACATTCTGGATAGTGAACTCGCCGAGTTGACTAGGGGACTCACCGAGTCCACTCAGAAAAAGTCCAACTCGATGAGTCCAGTTCATGTACTCGCCGAGTTGGTGCTCCAGTAGGCAGTTTTTCGAGTTTTTTGGCCTGTTTTGGATTAGAATCATTACCACAAAATGTTTTAGTTCATAAAATATTATTTTGCTGATATGGTAATGATTATTCTCATCCAAATAAAAGATAATTGTCAAATTTTCATGATTTGTATTAGTTTATATGATTAGGCTAATTTCTTGAAACTTGTTTGATAAGAATTATCTTAACTTATGAGTTTAATTAGATCATAGACAAATTGTTTGAGTTTGTTAGTTAGAATTTTGATCTAAATGTTTTTGATGAAATCCATAACTTGTCATCTTAATGGTTTTAAGTCTTCCATTACTTGTCCTCAAGTTATGGAACTTGAAGAGTCTTTTACATAAATGTTTTTTCTATGAACTCCATAACTTGTCCTCAAGTTATGGAATGTCAAGAATCTTTTCATAAAACCTATATTAAACTCATAAGTTATGGATACCAAAAGTTTTTGAATAGTTCAAAACTTGCCCTCAAGTTTTGGAATTTGTAAATGCAACGTCTCACTTTGAAACATTTAGTTCCAAACCATATAATTTTAAAATTTTAAAATTCAACCCTTATACAATTATAATATTATATATATACACACACATATATATATGCATATATATATATGCATATATATATATATATATATATATATATATATATATATATATATATATATATATTTATAAGAGTAAAGTCAATCTTACCGTTAGTAGGCCTCATTCACGAAGCCGATCTATAAGGGGGGTATAAGGTTACTACCTATAAAATTGCATTTTAATGGGTGTCCACTTTCACCCACCGCTTCCTTGACTGGTGGATGGTCGTTAGCCGAATGGGTTTAACAAGACATTTAAATTCTCATTAAAAGTATAATGAAATACTATGTAACTAAACACTTATAAATTCCCAATATTAGTTACTTAGGAAAATATGAATTTGGTGCTAACCCATGAAATTGCATTTTGCACCATGTTAAGTCGTTAGTGGAGCGTGTATGGTTAACCGACACACTAATATCAGACTGACAGTGCGTGAGAAAGGGTAGCTTGATGTTAATCATAGATCAATGGAGCGTGTGTGGTTAACCGACACATTGATTAGGTGGTTGTAACATTGGGTGTACCAAGCTAATTTGCATGGTTATTCACACCTTGTTTGTGATCCTCGGCATCCCAGTCAAAAACTTGAAGGGCACAACCATGATTTAAACATGCCATTGAAAAGTTCAATGAATCTCAAAGGATCTAGGAATTTCTATCCATTTGGATTACGACATCCCACTTCTGAATCGTCATTTACCTACCTTCAAATATTTTGCATTCAGATTACGACATCCCACTTCCGAATTGTAAAATATTGTGTTGGGTCCTAGCCTTAATATTTCATTTGGGTGTTATATTATGGATTTAGATCAACTAACTTAAATTTCTCCCTTGTAAATGTCTAGTTCAAACAACTATGGTATTCCTAAATCTTTTGGAATAAGCTTTCCTCTTGAAGATGATGTTCCACGATTGGATCGTGGAAGTGGAAATTATACTTCACTTCCTCCTCCTCCTCCAATTATTCTCCCTTGCCCACAAGTTTAAAGAATTGAAATTTTCAAGGTCACTCAAGGCTTACTTGCAATGAAAGATCAGGATGGAAGACCTGTGTGTACTCATGTCTTGGAGATGAAGTCACATATGACAGGCTAAGAGTATTGGATTTCGTTGTCTCAAGGAAGTTGGCTGTTGACTGGGTTCTTCAATAACTTCCCGAGTCATATAGTGAGTTCATTAAGGACTGCTATCTGACAGACCATAACATGACCCTTATTGATCTTACCTATTTGCTTGTTCCTGCTGAATCAACAATGATTTGGCACACTCAAAAAGTAAATTTGATTAGAAGAGCTACTTCTCAAACTTCCATGGACATTGAAAATGGTAACATTGGAAGTCTAAAAAAGATTTCTCTTACCAATGGAAAGGGATCGACCATAGTCAACCTGGTTGACTAAATGGTAAAGAGAAAGGCTAAGTCTGTGATTGTCTCATGTGCCAAAGCAAAAGAAGCCATTTGTTTCTACTGCAATTTGAAGGGACATTAGAAGCGAAGCTGCCCTGACTACCTGAAAGATCTAAGAGAAGGTAGAATCATAAAGTTTGACTCTACTTCAGGTAAGTCTGTTGTCTAACTCTATTAAGTTCCTAATTGTTAATTCGTAATACATGATGTGACAAGGTTGCATTTTGATGTTTTGTAGGATCATGCAAAAGGAAGGAAGCTTAAAGGAAGAGTATGTTGAATCTAGTCGCGAAGATGGATTTCAATATCATGGTTTGATGACCGGATTTTTGAGCTACTGCTTAAGAGTTATGATAGATTGCTTATGAATAAATAACAACATAGTTTTCATATGTAATTTCATTGTAAGGAATGGTTTTTCTGCATTTTATAAATATATAAAAAATTGTTTTTATTTTATTATATCTCCTTGCAATGGCATTTGTCATAATTGATGTTTGTATGTTTCTATGTTAGCAATATGAATTTGATTCTTTCATTTGTCGTAGTGTCATAATTTACCATAAGTAAAGATTCTCATCACCCAAGTTTCAGTTGGATAGAAACTTGGAATCATGCAACTTGTATTGTGTGATGAATGAAGTGAAACCCACAATGGCTCACGGCACGTCGTGACGCCTTCTATCCATTTAGAGGAGATGTTCACGGCTCCTCATCCGCCTTGCCATCACCCAACCACAACCACGAGGACTCCCGACCAACATCAAATAGTCTAAAGACACATTTGCATCATCCCGCTAACCGGTAAAGACCCAGTCAACATCCCACTAACACTATCAAAATTCAGGAGCCATACCATTCTGAAACACACACTCTTCCACAATCCAACTTCCTTTGACACCATGTTAGATGAAACATGACTCCATACAATCAACAAACCAAATAGATGGCCAAATGCCTGCTCCAACTTATAAACACAATATGACACACTCCCGATGAGAAAACACAATGCTCCTAAGGCCAACTATGTTTCTTCTTAAACGTGATATTACCCACAAGGTGACGTACCAGCAAATCGAACAAAACGACGAATTCCCAACCACTATTTGATACATTCTTCTATTGACCACATTCAAGATCCCACACCTTGACGAAGTGAACAAATCCCATCAATGTGTAAAAGATCAATAAAACCTTCAATTTCGGAAAGGATTCCAAAATTAATTAGAAATGCTACCAAAATCCTGCTCGAACCAATCCCAATACCAACCCAGTTGATGCGATATGCCGAAACTGAATCCTGGGCAACCAGTATCATTCCTAAAAATTGAACATCATTGATCCGATATTCAATCTTTCAGTAACTAAGACCGGATATCATCTCAAATTACAAGAATCAACAATTTCACAACCAAGAAATCAAGAGGTCACCTACACCGAGACTAAAACACAACTTTACTAGACTTGACTAAGCGTCGGCTCATCAGTCACACCTTTAGTTGATTCTGCTCGAATCCTTTGAATAATCTCAACTGCTACTGATAAACGAACAACAAATTATCGAAAATGGATCGGGAACGAAACTCGATGACCCCACACATACTAAACAAAATCCATGCGAAAATTCGATTAACGAACTCTGAAACTGCCTGACACATCAATGACTGCCCAATCTTGGCCATTAATAACCAACCCATACCACGAGCTACACATTTTTCCTATAATTGATACACATATGAACGTTCAACGCCCCTCTATCCAGATTCGTGGAGCTACCCAAAAAGGAGCTACTAGCCATAACAAGTTCCTTACTCATCAGCTTTATACTATGAGAACAACTCATGCATTCTCAAAGACATGCACCTAACGAAAGCTTGCTCTGAACCCACGATTTGTCCAAACCTTAAGGTATCTGCATCCATGGAAGGTTCTAATAGAGCCTCGCAACGTCAAACTTCTTAATCACGAGCACTTTGATGGTAACCCACTTTCTTACCCCCATGCGACCATAAACCCAAACAAAAATCTTGCTCACATGAACTGCATACTCTTCTTACCCCTCATGATGATACCATGAAATCAAATCGACCAATGATCCTTCAAGAAGAATACCTAGTTCTCCCCCACTTATGGTTTGGACCATCATCGATTGACGAATAATACATGAAAACCTCGGACCAGCTTAATTGTGGCCATACTCGACTTGACTCTTAAAATGCATAAACAACACAAAATGATCATCAGAACAAGAAAACTCTTAATCTCAGATGGAGACTTTAGAGAACTTTCTCCCAGTGCCACCAACTAAACATAGTGAAAATGATCATAACACCTTTGGGTAGGCTAGGCACCTTTCGAACTAAACTTACATACATGAAACCTTACACTTGGAAGGATGATCAACAACTTCATCCCCCTCTTAAGACTCCAAGAATCCTTTACAAAGGCTCAAACATAGCTCCGACAAACCCAACATAACTATAGAACTCTCTCACGTCCTAAAATGGGTACCACTCGATGCCCCCATCAGATATACCTGAACTTCTAGAATCTGCAATACATATTCCACCTATAACATGGACTTCACCTTGGCCATCGAACCACAAGAACCATCTAGTCTCAAATATGCTTTCACTACGACACAAAGACGATTTATTTCGAACATAAATTCACCTTCCTTCGGTAGAACCAGTGAGGAGATCATCATCACCTATCTTAACCATCGACCGACCCACATTCGACCCTTTCCCCCTCGAGCCCAGTAGGTAGGAAATACAACCCCAATACAGAAAGTAACATCCCTTGCCATCGGCTGACCACTCAAACTCATGCTGCAATCCTCAAGTCAATCATATCAGTAGGTTCCTTCACGAGTCTCGTGACTAAGACTGGAACTACTTTGAGCAAGGTCCTAAATGTCTCTAAATTAGCTAACCCTTACAGGTCTGCACCAACCACACCAAAACTATCACAGCAACTGTAACACCGTGAATTTCAAAATAATTTTTCGCATAATATAAAAACATATTCATTTAATTTTCATAAAAACATCAATTTTTGAAACTCCAATCCATGTCATACAAAGAATCCCAAGATCACATAACATAAATATCTCATGTGTGTGTACTGATCAACCCGGCGCCTTCCCACAGTCATAACTAGTAGCTGAAACAAATAACACCAACACTGTAAGCACAAAGCTTAGTGAGTTCCCCAAAATACCACACATAACACATATTAGCCACTCGAGGCTATAACTCTGTGGGCCCGTAGACCCTACTCTGTGAACCCTCTGGTTCTAACTCTGGGAACCTTCCGGTTCCAACTCTATAAACATGCACAACATAAATCACATAGAAATAATGCAGTACAACACATAACATATAGCATACAAATACTCTATCACATAACTCTGATTACCTAATCAAGGTAAAGTATAGTGAGAAGACTCACCTCGTGTATCTCGATAACTCGCAAATCCCGGAAATCACTCGCGCTCGATCCTCCGAGCTATAATCCTCCTATAACACCATATACCCCTAATTAAAACTTTCACAACTAAGGTTGACTACCCCTATCAAGTCAGCACTGGTCAACTCTGGTCAACGGTCAACGGTCAACTTTTACCGGACTCGGCGAGTGCACTAGAGCGACTCGGCGAGTCTATACGTGTTCACTGACTCCTTAGGATCCTCTCTTGACACGTCGAGTACTTCCCTGACTCGACGAGTTCCACCTGGCATGAATCGTGGGGCCACCACGACTCAACTTGCCGAGTCTCAAGAACAACTCGGCGAGTTCCAGCTTGACTCAGTGCACTCGACAACCCTCTCTGACTCACTGAGTCAACCCCTTAACTCGGCAAGACCACTCGCTGAGTGGTTAAGGACAATCTTCATGCTACTCGCCGAGTCTGAAGAACAGACTCAGCGAGTCCATGCCATGCATCAACTCAAACTCGCTCCTGAGGTCAGATCCGTCCCAATGACTCATAGATCCAGTCCTTCCAAGTTCATTCATCACGTAAAGTCACAATCTTGGCTACCATGCGACGCCTACAAGGCTTCTTTTGGTGAAATGACATCTAAAATGGTAACCTAAGTCCCCAACTCAAAAGGATAGGCATAAAGCAGAGCATTTGGGACTCTCTGGACCTTCTAAGGTCCAGATCTAGGCACCAATTCCCCATGGGACCTCTCACACTCCAATTACAAGGTAAACAAGGCATGAAGAAACCCTAGATTTGACCATATCAATAAAAACACGAGAATAAGCTCTGAATATTACCTCAAATAGCTTCCTCTGCCGAAATGGAAGTCAATCCAAGCTCCCCAACTTTCCTAGCTTGGCCTTCCTCTTCCCTTCTTGCTAACACACACAAGGATGGTGAATAATGGCCTCTTTTCTCACTCACAAGGACTCTCAGATGCTCTGGTGCTCTTAAGGTCGAAGGTAGCCGCAATGAAGGGTTATAAGGTCCTTTAAATAGGGCTCAGGGTCGGGAGATTAGGGTTTCGTTAAACAGCGTGGACTCACCGAGTCCACTCTTGGACTCGCCGAGTCCGGACGCGAACCCGCGTCCAAATCTGCGATCATACTCGGCGAGTCTAGGCTCCAACTCGCCGAGTCTCCTCACAAATTACCAAAAATAAATAAATGAATAATACATGGGAATCCGAGCTGTTACAGCAACTAAGGTCTAAACAATTACCAATCTTATTTAGAGCAAACATTACTGACAAGCCGACAACGACGGAGATGATTGCAACTATGCCAGTGTTATTCCACACTATCTACTCTCCACTAGCTCCTTAGAAACCTTTTCAAACCTTCCTGATCCCCGTATGGGTCCTGTGCTTTCAGTAGTATGGGCCCCTACTACCTTTTACACATATATGTATGTGTCTTGAGAATTTCCTCAAAGTCCCTAAGTCACTATACTAGACCACTATCAATCTCAGATACATGTGCCACCACAGACATACACTACCACCCATCTTATACTCTCTCTCTCTTTCTCTAGGATTCTTCTCATGCATGAACATGCACTAAGATGCTTTTCTAGGAACTCTACCACTGCCAGGTGTATCAGCACACCCAAATGCTTAGAAAAGCCACCCCAAATTGTTGAGATTCCTACCATAGACTTCCTCATAAACAAGTGCTCACACCATCACATTCTAGCACTCCTCCAAGATCACTAGGAATACTCACCCCACCCTCGTATCAAATGTGAAAGAAACTCCAACCAATGTTAACTAACTATATTATGAATACAATTACATGCAACAAAACTTAAATAATCTTTTGATTGAAAGACCCAACGCTACAACGGTTTGACTCGGACGAGAGCTGCATATTAGGGCCAAGTCAATCATTCTAACATTATTTAACCTTTGCAACATATAACTTATCATATTCATTTAGTAGTTAACTCACATTAATAAGAGTTCCACAAAGCACAAAGCAAGCAACATTCGAGCAGTAGCACTCTATTCAACAAGGCATCATAAGGAACAGGCATTTCTAACACATAATTCTTGAGGGTCCTTATCCTACACACTATCATGCACCTTTAACATCTCATATATCACACACAAAAGGCATCTCTCCTAACCAGGCACTCTAGTATGCAACCCTGAGTAGATCCTTAGCCTAACTTATACATGCACAACATAATATAACACATATAATAGCAACTCAAATACAACATATATAAGACAAGTATAGATATTTTGGGAAATCAATTTTTCCGAGATCCAAATAACTGTACACATGGCATCTTCTCTTTTCTTCTCTTGAAATGAATCTTTTTCTAAAAAGGTTTAAAAAAAAACTCTCAGCTCCATAGTTTGAGTTTGGAATCCCACGTGTGTTTATCCAAATCTCTCAAACCAGGGCTCTAATACCAACTTGTAGCATCCTAAAAGCAGGACTAAAATTTTCATTTTTAAAATAATATAACATCCATTTTTAGTAAAGTTACAACCATTTGTTCATAAGCCATTATTCTGAGATCAAAGTTAATAAGAAGATAATGCAAAATCTTAAATCATAATTCTTTAGATGTGTGTGTACAATCCTGCATTCACAATCTGATAAGTACCTGGAAAATATTTAATCCAATATTTTAAGCACAAAGCTTAGTGAGTTCCCTAAAATACAACATACAACACAATATAATAATCAGCTAAGGATTATCAGCAAACTCTGCAGACTATCAGCAGTCCGAGCAGGCTAACATCACGTGTGGTGGATTAACAACACTCCTCACGAGTTATCAGCAACCCTTGGACTATCAGCAGTCCCAACAACTCATTTCATGTATAACAAAAATCAACAAATAAGACCCAACTGGTTAACATGCATATACTACCACACATGTAGGTATAGTGAGAAAACTCACCTGAATGAAGAGTTGAGCCCCTTACTCTTAGCCTCTCAAAATTAGTTACACCAACCTCCTAAACCAAACACAAGCTAAATCCCATTCTATAGCTCAACACCTCTCCAAGTTTGACTAAAAGTCAAATTGGTCAAGAAGTCAACGGTCAATGGCCAAAGTCCATTTCAGCAGGTCACCTTGTCGTGGCCTCCCATTGCCATTTCGTGGGAGAAAAATGACAAAATAAAAAGACATCCCCCAGTCGCCATGTCGTGTCCTCTATTTGTCATGCCATGGGAACTGGGTTCAACAACTTAATGCATTAAGCTATTATCCTTCAATCTCAATAGCTCCAAAGCTCATATCTATTCTTTCCTAAGTTCTTGATGGATAAAGTTTCCAACTTTAACCATTAATACATCCCAATGAGTCTAGATCCCTAAACCTAGATCCTTAATGACAACTCAAGGCATGGATTCAACCATTTAGCTTTTAATGACCATGGCCACAAGTCCATAACTTCTAGAAGGACTTCTTACTTCTATTCCAACATACAAATCACAGGTTTATGGACATGCACGACCAATGCAAGCCTAGATCTCAATCTAGGTCAAAATGGCGAAAAAAGACCAAAGTTTCATACATGAATCTCAAAACACAATCAAACGATATAGTAACCAAGTGACCAAGATGAGCTATAAAGTTGCAAACTTTATCTCTTCAAAACAACCCAAACTTGAATATAAACCAAGAAATGCAATAAATCTTAGATGTATGAAGAGAGAAAAAAAGGTGGAAGCTTTATACCTTCCAAAGCTCCATAAGATGCATGAGGTGCAAGATCTGAAGTAAACGACTCTTCCACCTAGAAAGTACACCACTTCATCTTCCAAAAAATGCAAGCCAGAGCTTCAAAATTCAAGAATCACCACTAATACAACAAGAATCATTCCAAGGAGGATAGGGTTTCGTTTGAAAGAGTTGAAGGCTAAAAAGTCCTAATCAAGGGCTTCAGTTGCCACATCTGCCATGTCGTGGCCTTGCTTGCCACGCCATGGCGACTAACAAAACACGCGATCATGCGTAAGATACACCACGTCGTGGTGCTCTAATAACCACATCATGGCACCTAGTTTCTCCCAAAAATCAAATATATGATCCCACTAAGCCCTCACCTGATCCATCCTGGTAAAAGGTGTTACAAGAACCTTTCTTGCTCTCGATTTTTTTTTGGTATCAAAGGGGATGATAGTGGACAAAAAGTGATGAAGTTTGAGTGTAATTCTTGAGAGACCTTCACAGAGTACAAGGTCGCTGACCTGAAACTCAAGCTCGGACCGGCGTCTGTCTGCATAGCTCTTCTGACGACTCTGAGCGGTCAACAACCTCTGTCTGACCTGCTGGATCTGCTTTGTCATATGAAGCACGATCTCTGTACTGCCCATCACACGCTGTCCAACCTCTCCCCAACAAATGGGGGTCCGACACCTGCTCCTATACAACAGCACAAAGGGCGGCATACCAATGCTCGAATGATGGCTGTTGTTGTAGGAAAACTCTGCCAAGGGCAAGTACGTATCCCAACTCCCCCCGAAATCCAACACACATGCCCGGAGCATGTCCTCGAGCGTCTGAATCGTCCGCTCACTCTGTCCGTCTGTCTGGGGATGATATGCGGTACTAAAATGCAGCCTAGTACCCAACTCCTCATGAAATTTCTTCCAGAATCTAGAAGTGAAGCGCACATCTCGGTCTGAAACAATCGAGACCAGCACCCCATGCCGAGATACCACTTCCCTCACGTACACCTCTGCTAATTTCTTTGCTGAAGAACTCTCACTGATAGCAAGAAAGTGAGCGCTCTTCGTCAACCTGTCCACAATAACCCAAATTGCATCAACTCCCCTGGCAGTCCTTGGCAATTTGGTGATAAAATCCATGGTGATCTATTCCCACTTCCATTCGGGAACCTCCAAAGGTTGCAACTTACCATGCCGCCTCTGGTGCTCGGCCTTAACCCTACGACAGATCAAGCACCTCTCAACAAACCACGCAACATCCCACTTCATACAGGGCCACCAATACTCCTTCCTTAGGTCCAAATACATCTTAGTGGCCCTAGGATGGATCGAAAATTTTGACCAATGAGCCTGTTCCATCAAAATTGTACGTGTTCCTCCCACGTACGGCACCCATATACGCCCCTGAAATGTCATAAGCCCCCGACCATCGGTAACGAACTCTGTAACCAAACCAACAACCCGCTCTTTCTTCTGCATCTCAGGTTGCACAGCCTCAGCCTGTGCCCCACGAATGGCGTCCAACACTGGAGGTACCACGGTCAATCTCAAACATACATCCCGCAGCGGGGTGCTCTCCGCCCTGCGGCTCAGTGCATTGGCTACAACATTAGCCTTGCCCGGGTGGTACAGGATCTCACAATCATAATCATTGACCACATCCAACCACCTTCTCTGTCGCATATTTAGGTTGGGCTGGTCCATCAAATATTTCAAACTCTTATGGTCCGTGTATATCGTACACCGAACCCCATACAGGTAGTGACGCCAAATCTTGAGGGCGCACACCACTGCCCCCAACTCTAGATCATGGGTGGGATATCTCATCTCATGAGGCTTCAGCTGCCCCGATGCATATGCTATCACATGCCCTCTCTGCATCAGCACCGCCCCCAACCCCAAAATCGATGCGTTACAGTATACCACAAAGTTCTCCATCCCTTCTGGGAGGGCTAACACCAGGGCTTCGCATAACCTTTGGCGAAGTGTCTCAAAGGAGGCCTACTGCTCGGGGCCGCATGAAAAAGAAACACCCGTCCGGGTCAACCTGGTGAGTGGCACTGTGATTTTAGAGAAATCCTTGATAAATCTCCGATAATACCCTGCCAACCCTAGGAAACTCCTGATCTCGGAGGGTGACCTTGGCACCTCCCAACTCATCACCGCCTCAACTTTGGTCGGGTCGACCAATATCCCTTTCTGGTTAACGAGATGTCCTAAGAATTGGACCTCCCGCAACCAGAAATCACACTTGGAGAATTTGGCATAAAGCCTCTCCGATCTCAAAACTCCGAGAACCTCTCTCAAATGCTCCTCATGCTGCTCTCTAGATCTTGAATATACCAAAATGTCGTCGATAAATACAATCACCGAGCGATCCAGCATCGGCCTACACACTCGGTTCATGAGATCCATGAACACTGCCGGGGCATTGGTGAGCCCAAAAGGCATCACCACAAACTCGTAATGCCCATAACGCGTCCTGAACGCTGTCATCTGGACGTCCTCATCCCGCACCCTCACCTGATGATATCCAGACCTCAAATCGATCTTGGAGAGCCAAGATGCTCCCTGCAACCGATCGAACAAATCGTCGATCCTCGACAACGGGTAACGGTTCTTGACCGTCAGCTTGTTCAACTCCCGGTAATCAATGCACATCCGGTGTGAACCATCCTTCTTCTTGACGAACAGGATAGGCGCTCCCCACGGCGAGTTGCTCGGCCGAATAAACCGCTTCCCCAGTAGCTCCTGAAGCTGCGAGGATAACTCTTGCATCTCTGGAAGTGCAAGGCGATAAGGCACCTTAGCGATAGGCGCGGCCCCCGGAACCAAATCGATACTGAACTCCACTTGCCTCACAGGAGGCACACCCGGCAACTCCTCAGGAAATACATCAGGGAACTCACGCACTATCGGAACCTCCTCAACAGACCTCGGTCTCTCGGAATCCACCCGGGTATCCATCACATACGCCACAAAACCCTTACAGCCCTGCTGTAGACACTGCCTTGCCCTAGCGGCCGAACAAAACGCTGATCCAGAACATGTACCCTCGCCGTACACCATAAGAACTCCCCCACTAGGGTCTCGTATGGTCACCAGCTGTCGCTCGCAGTCGATAACCGCACTGAATCTGCTCAACCAGTCCATGCCCACAATGACACAGACATCACCCATCGTAATAGGAACCAGATCAATCGGGAACTCAACACCGAAAATCTCGACTACGCACCCTCGGAGAACCTCTGTGGCATATATCACCCTCTCGTCAGCTATGGAAACTCTCAGAGGCCGACTCAACGCCTCATGACTAACACTGATATGCTGACTAAAAGCCAAAGATACAAAAGACCAACTCGCACCCGAGTCAAATAACACCAAGGCAAGTACAGAATTCACAAGAAAAGTACCTACGCATAGCATAATATAAGCATAATATCTCAACATCAAAATAAATACACGAAAGAATACATACCAGCCACGACATCGGGTGCTGCGCGGACCTCCTTCGCGGTCAACTGAAAAGCTCTCCCTCGTGCTCTCGGCGCCTCGGCCTTCACTGGCCGACTCTCGGTAGCTTTGATGGCGGCAGGGGCAGATCCCTGACGTGCTCCCTTGGATGATCCTCACAATTGCGGACACTCTGCCTTCTGGTGTCCGGTTTGGCTGCAGTGAAAACACACCGCAAACCCCTTGGGGCAGTCCTTAGCCATGTGCCCCTCCTTGCCACACTTGTAGCAAGATCCCGCTCTACAGACTCCATCATGACCCTTTCCACACTTCCCACAAGTGCGGCCCTTCTGGCTCCCTGGTTTGGGATCAGCGGGCTTGGCTCGCTTGGCTGCCGGTTGAGACTGCGCCGACCGTCGATCCCTCCCCTGAGACTCCGCCTCCTCTCTGGCCTGAGTCTCTAGCTCAATCTCCCTCTTCCGGGCATTTGCCTGAAGCTCGGCAAATGTCCGGTACAAGGAGTTCGCCGCGAACTCCTGAATGTCTCGCCTCAAGATACTCAAATATCGGCTCATACGTGCGTGCTCAGTGGACACGTGCTCAGGGCAGAACATCGCCTTCTCATGGAACATCTTGGTAATCACCGTAACAGACTCAGTACCCTGCTTGAGGGTCAGAAACTCCTGGGCCAAATGCTCCCTCTCCACCTGGGGAACGTACTCATCTCAGAACATGGCGGTGAACCTCTCCCAGGTCACTGCCGCAAGCTCAGCAGGTGTAAAGTGTGCCGTCACAAACTTCCACCAGTCCTTCGCTCCCAAGCGAAGCTGGTTTAGCGCGAACCGAACCTTCAAATGCTCAGGAGTTGAGCAAGTGAAGAAACACCCCTCCATGTCAGAAATCCATCTCATAGCTGCCACCGGGTCCTGGGTCCCATCAAAATCTGGTGGTTTTGTGTTGCTGAACTCTCGGAACAGCAACGCATCACCACCCTGCGGCCTCGCGGCAGCAACAGCTGCGGTGGCCGCTGCAACAGCAGCCTCAGAAAGAGCGGCATAACTCTCGTCGAAGGTCTCAATCAACGTGGTCTTAATATACCCGAACATCTCTGGTATCTCTGCCCTGATGGCTGCAGCCACCTCCTCATGGATGATCCGGCGGATCTCCTCATCACTGGTCTCACTGCTCTCAGGCATCAGACATGTCCTCGCCATGATCTACCTCTGAAAAACAATATACGATAAATTAGAATCCATTTGAGCATACTCACACTCGACAAATCATACCTCCTTGATCCTTGGTATTCTAAAGATTCCTACTTGGGTTGTACACCGCTCCGGTGCTTTCAGTAGTACGGGCCCAATACTACTGTCCGCACCGTATCAGAATACACCCTAAGTCCTCCTCTTCGGATCCCAAATTCCAAGTACTCTATCATACACAATCCACTCTCTAACAAATCTCTCATAAGCCCCTCGCTGCTACCTACTCACTCTCAAGCGTCTCATAGCAGCTCACCTCTCCCTAGGCTAAGGCATCAAAAATCAGGCCACTCTAGTCCTAATAGGAGTACCTAGCCTACTCTAGCATGAGAATACATCATATCAATATCAATATCACATAACATGAGGGTATTTTGGGAAATCACCGTTTGGGCGTGGACTGATCGTACACAAAACTCTGCTTTGCATTCTTCCAAAAATCTTTTATTCTTTTTGAAAATACTTCTCAAATCCTCAGTTTGAGTTCAAATACGCCCGAAGGTGTACTCGAATCCCTAGCAAGGCTCTGATACCAACTTGTAACACCGTGAATTTCAAAATAATTTTTCGCATAATATAAAAACATGTTCATTTAATTTTCATAAAAACATCAATGTTTGAAACTCCAATCCATGTCATACAAAGAATCCCAAGATCACATAACATAAATATCTCATGTGTGTGTACTGATCAACCCGGCGCCTTCCCACGGTCATAACTAGTAGCTGAAACAAATAACACCAACACTGTAAGCACAAAGCTTAGTGAGTTCCCCAAAATACCACACATAACACATATTAGCCACTCGAGGCTATAACTCTGTGGGCCCGTAGACCCTACTCTGTGAACCCTCTGGTTCTAACTCTGGGAACCTTCCGGTTCCAACTCTATAAACATGCACAACATAAATCACATAGAAATAATGCAGTACAACACATAACATATAGCATACAAATACTCTGTCACATAACTCTGATTACCTACTCAAGGTAAAGTATAGTGAGAAGACTCACCTCGTGTATCTCGATAACTCGCAAATCCCGGAAATCACTCGCGCTCGATCCTCCGAGCTATAATCCTCCTATAACACCATATACCCCTAATTAAAACTTTCACAACTAAGGTTGACTACCCCTATCAAGTCAGCACTGGTCAACTCTGGTCAACGGTCAACGGTCAACTTTTACTGGACTCGGCGAGTGCACTAGAGCGACTCGGCGAGTCTATACGTGTTCACTGACTCCTTAGGATCCTCTCTTGACACGTCGAGTACTTCCCTGACTCGACGAGTTCCACCTGGCATGAATCGTGGGGCCACCACGACTCAACTTGCCGAGTCTCAAGAACAACTTGGCGAGTTCCAGCTTGACTCAGTGCACTCGACAACCCTCTCTGACTCACTGAGTCAACCCCTTAACTCGGCAAGACCACTCGCTGAGTGGTTAAGGACAATCTTCATGCTACTCGCCGAGTCTGAAGAACAGACTCAGCGAGTCCATGCCATGCATCAACTCAAACTCGCTCCTGAGGTCAGATCCGTCCCAATGACTCATAGATCCAGTCCTTCCAAGTTCATTCATCACGTAAAGTCACAATCTTGGCTACCATGCGACGCCTACAAGGCTTCTTTTGGTGAAATGACATCTAAAATGGTAACCTAAGTCCCCAACTCAAAAGGATAGGCATAAAGCAGAGCATTTGGGACTCTCTGGACCTACTAAGGTCCAGATCTAGGCACCAATTCCCCATGGGACCTCTCACACTCCAATTACAAGGTAAACAAGGCATGAAGAAACCCTAGATTTGACCATATCAATAAAAACACGAGAATAAGCTCTGAATATTACCTCAAATAGCTTCCTCTGCCGAAATGGAAGTCGATCCAAGCTCCCCAACTCTCCTAGCTTGGCCTTCCTCTTCCCTTCTTGCTAACACACACAAGGATGGTGAATAATGGCCTCTTTTCTCACTCACAAGGACTCTCAGATGCTCTGGTGCTCTTAAGGTCGAAGGTAGCCGCAATGAAGCGTTATAAGGTCCTTTAAATAGGGCTCAGGGACGGGAAATTAGGGTTTCATTAAACAGCGTGGACTCTCCGAGTCCACTCTTGGACTCGCCGAGTCCGGACGCGAACCTGCGTCCAAATCCGCGATCATACTCGGCGAGTCTAGGCTCCAACTCGCCGAGTCTCCTCACAAATTACCAAAAATAAATAAATGAATAATACATGGGAATCCGGGCTGTTACAACAACTAAGGTCTAAACAATTACCAATCTTATTCAGAGCAAACATTACTGACAAGCCGACGACGACGGAGATGATTGCAACTATGCCAGTGTTATTCCACACTATCTACCCTCCACTAGCTCCTTAGAAACCTTTTCAAACCTTCCTGATCCCCGTATGGGTCCTGTGCTTTCAGTAGTATGGGCCCCTACTACCTTCTACACATATATGTATGTGTCTTGAGAATTTCCTCAAAGTCCCTAAGTCACTATACTAGACCACTATCAATCTCAGATACATGTGCCACCACAGACATACACTACCACCCATCTTATACTCTCTCTCTCTCTCTCTCTCTCTCTAGGATTCTTCTCATGCATGAACATGCACTAAGATGCTTTTCTAGGAACTCTACCACTGCCAGGTGTATCAGCACACCCAAATGCTTAGAGAAGCCACCACAAATTGTTAAGATTCCTACCATAGACTTCCTCATAAACAAGTGCTCACACCATCACATTATAGCACTCCTCCAAGATCACTAGGAATACTCACCCCACCCTCGTATCAAATGTGAAAGAAACTCCAACCAATGTTAACTAACTATATTATGAATACAATTACATGCAACAAAACTTAAATAATCTTTTGATTGAAAGACCCAACCCTACAACGGTTTGACTCGGACGAGAGCTGCATAATAGGGCCAAGTCAATCATTCTAACATTATTTAACCTTTGCAACATATAACTTATCATATTCATTTAGTAGTTAACTCACATTAATAAGAGTTCCACAAAGCACAAAGCAAGCAACATTCGAGCAGTAGCACTCTATTCAACAAGGCATCATATGGATCAGGCATTTCTAACACATAATTCTTGAGAGTCCTTATCCTACACACTATCATGCACCTTTAACATCTCATATATCACACACAAAAGGCATCTCTCCTAACCAGGCACTCTAGTATGCAACCCTGAGTAGATCCTTAGCCTAACTTATACATGCACAACATAATATAACACATATAACAGCAACTCAAATACAACATATATAAGACAAGTATAGATATTTTGGGAAATCAATTTTTCCGAGATCCAACTAACTGTACACATGGCATCTTCTCTTTTCTTCTCTTGAAATGAATCTTTTTCTAAAAAGGTTTAAAAAAAACTCTCAGCTCCATAGTTTGAGTTTGGAATCCCACGTGTGTTTATCCAAATCTCTCAAACCAGGGCTCTAATACCAACTTGTAGCATCCTAAAAGCAGGACTAAGATTTTCATTTTTAAAATAATATAACATCCATTTTTAGTAAAGTTACAACCATTTTTTCATAAGCCATTATTCTGAGATCAAAGTTAATAAGAAGATAATGCAAAATCTTAAATCATAATTCTGTAGATGTGTGTGTACAATCCTCCATTCACAATCCGATAAGTACCTGGAAAATATTTAATCCAATATTTTAAGCACAAAGCTTAGTGAGTTCCCTAAAATACAACATACAACACAATATAATAATCAGCTAAGGATTATCAGCAAACTCTGCGAACTATCAGCAGTACCAACGGGATAACATCACGTGTGGTGGATTAACAACACTCCTCACAAGTTATCAGCAACCCTGGGAGTATCAGCAGTCCCAACAACTCATTTCATGTATAACAAAAATCAACAAATAAGACCCAACTGGTTAACATGCATATACTACCACACATGTAGGTATGGTGAGAAAACTCACCTGAATGAAGAGTTGAGCTCCTTACTCTTAGCCTCTCAGAATTAGTTACACCAACCTCCTAAACCAAACACAAGCTAAATCCCATTCTATAGCTCAACACCTCTCCAAGTTTGACTAAAAGTCAAATTGGTCAAGAAGTCAACGGTCAATGGCCAAAGTCCACTTCAGCAGGTCACCTTGTCGTGGCCTCCCATTTCCATTTCGTGGGAGAAAAATGACAAAATAATCGGACATCCCCCGGTCGCCATGTCGTGTCCTCTATTTTTCATGCCATGGGAACTGGGTTCAACAACTTAATGCATTAAGCTATTATCCTTCAATCTCAATAGCTCCAAAGCTCATATCTATTCTTTCCTAAGTTCTTGATGGATAAAGTTTCCAACTTTAACCATTAATACATCCCAATGAGTCTAGATCCCTAAACCTAGATCCTTAATGACAACTCAAGGCATGGATTCAACCATTTAGCTTTTAATGACCATGGCCACAAGTCCATAACTTCTAGAAGGACTTCTTACTTCTATTCCAACATACAAATCACAGCTTTATGGACATGCACGACCAATGCAAGCCTAGATCTCAATCTAGGTCAAAATGGCGAAAAAATACCAAAATTTCATACATGAATCTCAAAACACAATCAAACGATATAATAACCAAGTGACCAAGATGAGCTATAAAGTTGCAAACTTTATCTCTTCAAAACAACCCAAACTTGAATATAAACCAAGAAATGCAATAAATCTTAGATGTATGAGGAGAGAAAAAAGGTGGAAGCTTTATACCTTCCAAAGCTCCACAAGATGCATGAGGTGCAAGATCTGAAGTAAACGACTCTTCCACCTAGAAAGTACACCACTCCATCTTCCAAAAAATGCAAGTCAGAGCTTCAAAATTCAAGAATCACCACTAATATAACAATAATCATTCCAAGGAGGATAGGGTTTCGTTTGAAAGAGTTGAAGGCTAAAAAGTCCTAATCAAGGGCTTCAGTTGCCACATCTGCCATGTCGTGGCCTTGCTTGCCACGCCATGGCGACTAACAAAACACGCGATCATGCGTAAGATACACCACGTCGTGGTGCTCTAATAACCACATCATGGCACCTAGTTTCTCCCAAAAATCAAATATATGATCCCACTAAGCCCTCACCTGATCCATCCTGGTAAAAGGTGTTACAAGAACCTTTCTTGATCTCGATTTTTTTTGGTATTAAAGGGGATGAGAGTGGACAAAAAGTGATGAAGTTTGAGTGTAATTCTTGATAGATTTTGTTGGGAAATGAAAGGGGGGAGGTGAAGGATAGGAGGTTGAGATTTATAGGATAAAGGGGAAGTAAGATAGGAACAAATATTTAAGCAAGATATGGTGCAGTCTTATTGGATTTCATTTGATCTTATATAGAGAGAAAGGAGGGAGGAAGGTGCCTTGAAATCTTGCAAGATATGATAAGAACCAAGAGATTTGATTTTACAATATTGTAATATATTTGGAAATCATTTGGATTTGATTTAAATTTACCCACTTGCAATCTTGAAAATGTAGTTAGTTAGATGTAGATTAGTAAGTAACTGAGTTAGTTATTAGTTAATTTAGTTATTTAGGAGAGGGAGAAAGGAAGTCACAAAAATGAGGGGAAGATAAAAATAGTTTGTAATTATCTTAATTGATTAAGTACTTAACTAGATGTCTTGGCACTTACCTCAAGTATTTTGATCTTTTGGTGAATTAGATATGTTATTCCTTACATTGCATCATACAATTTTTCCTATTTTTACCAATTGTTACAGAATTGTTTGCTATGATGGACAAGGGAAGCGAAATTGATACTTGATATGCGAATCTAAAAGTATAGATTGCAATTTTAATAGGATTCAGTCAAAGCACAATATGTTTAAAGGTTTCAACACGAAAAATTCCAAACGGTTTGAGTGAATCTCAAAAAGTCCTTTGTACTGGACATGAAAATGATAGGATGAGTCAGCCTCATATGCTTCAGATATAGGATCAATCATAAATGCTATGACTTGTGCTTCTTCTGGTCTCTTAGATGTTTTGAGCATCGTTAGATTGTATCATAAATTTGTTTTACTGAATTGCTACACATCTGTTAAGAACATTCGGAGGTATTAAGAGATACCAAGGAATGGTTGCTTGTGGACTGTGACATCCCCAAATTCATAGACATTTTAAAAATTTTATTTATGCTTTATTTGAAAATCAGAATATTCATTTAAAGAATAATATTACGGAATTTGTTACCATAAAAACATGATAAATATATTATCAAAGAATTTTCGAATTAATGTATTTTGTTTACAAAAACATTGGGATGTCATCGTCAATACAGAAACATAAGCATAAACGGGCCTTACATTCATTTACACCAGTGATTTATATCTCCTTTAATATCTTAGTGTAATGTAGCTTCATATCGACACCTGTGATACAAATAAACTGAATGGCTAAGGTTGAGAAACCTGGTGAGTACATAGGGATTTCAATCCCACAATGTTATATCACACACACACGCATATGTGTATATATATATATATATATATATATATATATATATATATATATGTTTTAGAACTCATAATATATACAATTTCACCTCATTAAAGCAATTTTACCCCACCCCCTCGATCCTCACAATGACACGATCTATACTCTCGGATCTAAAATTAACCTCTTTACCTAATCCATACTCCCGAATAATGTATGTCTAATCCGTGCTCTCGGACCAATAACTATGCCTATTACATACTCTCAGACTAGGGACAATTGATTATGTCTAATCCATGCTCCCGGATTAATGAAAATTGACAAATAACTATGTCCTCTCCATACTCTCTGACTAAGGACAAATGATTATTTCTAATCCATGCTCCCAGATTAATGACAAATATCTATGTCCTCTCCATACTCTCAGAGTAAGGACAAATGACTATGTCTAATCCATGCTCTCGGATCAATGATAAATCTTTAAATTTCGAATCTTCGTGTATATCTCACCTACACTCATAAGTAGATACTATCTGATATCCATCTCAATTAGTTTAGGTTTGTCCTGTATCCTAAATCATCATAAATTATCAGATATGCTCTTAACACGTATTTCAAGCAATAACAAATACTTCACACACAAACAGATATTTAATACTTTAATCAATACTTGTAATAAAATCATGTTCATGAAAGGGACTATGCACTCACTTGTTAAAGTAATGATTCCAAACTCGGGCAACGCCTCGCTTCTAACAATTCTATTTTCCTTCAGCGAATCCTAGTATCATTACTGCTAGATTTTAGTCTAATATTTATTGTGACTATTTACGAGAGATATTTTATTATAAGTGTTAAACAATATTTTTCAACCAATATGTACAAAGATGGCTAGGAATGAAATATCGGAGGGCAGGACCATTTTGGCATTATAGCACTTCTGAAATGCAACAACTCTATGCGGCCCTTCTAACCAAATTCTCCGTACCGCGAGTAGTTAAAAGATAATATAATAACACTTTGTATATTGTATTTTATAATATATTTATCATTTATAAGTTCATAATAATGATATTGAAATTAAACATAAGCTATACTTAAAGAAGGGTAAACATAACTTACTTACAAGGCGGTTTTAGTTAGGAATCGGGCTCTGTAGGGACAAAACTTCATTCGCTGAATCTTTCTAAAAAAGATTCTTACAGCGCTTCAGTGCTCATCTTATTATACTAAAACTACAGAAAGAGAAGTTGAATCACGAGGGACCGAAATGCTCGGGGGATAAGAAGAGAAAGACTATTGAATCAAGAGAATAGTGCAAGAAATATGAGAGCCTAGAGGCTCTTATTTATAGTAATTGAATTTTCAAAAACTATCATCTATAGTTAATTAATGACCTTATAGTTATTTACAAGACTAAATGCCAATTTATAATACTATTTTAAATAAATTTAATGATATTTGTACTAAACTATTGTCAAAAGTACTCAACACTAGTCTTATAACGACCGCATCATCGATACCTTTCTAATGATATATATATATATATATATATATATATATATATATATATATATATATATATATATATATATATATATATAAATATATGTATATATATATATATATATATATATGATTTATGCTTTATTTTAATACGTAAATATGCTATTATAAATTATAATTTGTTCATACGAACTCCGTTTTTGATGTTCTTTATATCCACGCGTAGCTATCAACGAGATCTAAAATTTTCGTTTAGACTCCGTCGGGTAATTTTGACTTTATTTTTTTGTCAATATTTTTATAAAATTAAATGATTTTGCTAAAATCATAACTCTCTCGTACGGAATCCGTTTTTTGCATTCTTTTTCTTAAAATTCTTATTTTAAAGAGTACTATAAATTTCTTTTTGGTGACTTTAGCTAAAAGTCAACCTTTCTCTTCGTAGCTTTTTGCGTCGTACATCCGTTGTGCGCAACTAACTTTTATTTCTTATAAAAATCATATATAATTCATAAGGAGTCGGATTTCTATGAAATTTATATCTCTGGGATCGGGAAGGCATGTAATTTCTAAATATATAATAATATATATGTTTTGGCACACTTATTTTTCCAATTTATGGATGATTTGACTGATTTTTCCTATTTTATAATATTATAATAATAATGAAACACATAATATTCATATAATTCTTCTTTATTACGTCAAATAGGTTACAACTATTGACCCTAACTATTACTTTGGTTAAGATTATTTATCCTCGACAATCTTTTATAAAAAAAAAATCAGTTTTAACGCTTATTATATCTTAATTGACTAGCCCGAATATGCGGGTGTTACAATTATCTCCTCCTTAGGATGATTACGTCCCCGAATCATTTACAAAACAGAGCTTGTATAATGACTTCGTACGTTTCCTTTCCATCCTAGGTGGTAATCGTAATTCTTATGTCCTTTCAAATGAGTATCTAACTTTAGGACTCCTTAACTGCTGGTGGTGCGCAATCTTGCACCCACTGTTTATCCTATGTTGGACGTTCAATCGTAACCTTTGAGTTACAAACTTGGTCCTTATTGGAGACTCCTGCTTCTTCTTAAACATACTTAACTTAAGATAAGGTCTTTACTTCGATTACCATAACAGACCGATGGGACATGTTCTAATGACATATCGTTGTATGATGCAACGCTTAGACTCAGGTCTTTTTGAGCTAGATTCCAGAGTGGAAGATACCTTCCTTTAGTTTCTAATGTGATAGCACTTCTAGCTACATGCTTCTTACTTTAACGGCTATCGCGATAGCTCTATTGATCGCTTCAATGTTCTTTTACTTCAATCTTTTGGCTTAAGTCGGATGCTACATCAAACTTGGTTCTTTGAACCACGTACAATACTTATCTTAGCTTAACTCGATTTTATATAACCACTAGGGTCAGAATAATAATCATCCTCTTAGTCATTACCGAAACGATGGTAACGACATACATGAAAAAAATAGAATCGGTTACTAGCGCCTTGGTAACCTTGTGACTTTCCCTGATCCAAGTGCAAGTCTTGTGCTTCTGGTAGTATAGGGCTCTACTACCTTTCACACCTACTTATACTTGTCCGAAGTATTATCTTGTGGTCCCCAAGTTCTTATTTCCAAAAATCACAAAACGATTTACACATACGAATGTGTTCAAATAATCATAAAATTTTTCCCTAAACTCTACTAGAACTTTTTCCGTGCGTATCTTCAATCACCAATTATGCTTCAACTCGGTTGGTGGTGGAAATGCCAGATGATGGGATAACTTCATGGATTATACTAAAAGTCTTTCTTTCTACAAATTGAAAGTGTACTTCTCCCTAGATGTATTATTTATTTGACATATTCTAAAGCCAAGATACCGCTCTTATGATATCTTTTGACATGTATCTTTCACTATCTTAAGCCTTCTTATTTCCTCCATTTGCTCAGTCTAACATGGTTCACATTATGGCTTGAACTCATGCCTTTGTGATAGGTTCGGGTACAGGTGCAATGACCGATGCTTGACCCATCACATGCTTAGGCTCAGGTTGTCGACTTCTATTTGTTAATCCGCTTCGAGTTCTCATCATGTCGATTTATACACCAAATCAAACGTTTGGTGTGCAGTGACAAGAATTAAGATTGCAATGCTTTATTTACAATATATGTATAAATCTCCTTATCACTTTGAAAAGTTACATGCCATTTCTAATACCTTAATTAAACGTTTAGAAATCTGAACACATAAAGTTTCCATCCGATTGGCAACAAACCATAGATCTAATCAAATAATGGCATTACAAATCATTTAGCACATAAAAGCATTTAAAGCATCTTCCCTAAATAAGCTAGTTCTTGTGTCTATTTTGGTATACTTCCTAAAATATATTAGACACACTCCTCATGATCATCGCTTAGCATTCTAAGTTTAAGTCTAGAAATAAATCCTTATTCCTAGTTTACTTAAACTAATGCTCTGATACCAACTGTGACATCCCCAGATTCACGGTCATTTTAGAATTTTTATTTATGCTTTATTTGAAAATCAGAGTATTCATTTTAAAGAATAATATTGCGGAATTTCTTCCTAGAAAAACATGATAAATATATTCTCAAATCATTTCCGAAGAAATGTATTTTGTTTATAAAAACTTTGGGATGTCATCATCAATACATAAACATAATCATAAAGGGGCCTTACATTCATTTACACTAGTGATTTACATCTCCTTTAATCTCTCCGTGTAATGTAGCTTCTGATGGGTTTTGAGCATAACAACATTCCTATGTGATCATGCAACCCTAATTTCTTTGAATCTAAGTTTTTCTCTAGTTATACATGAAAATAGAAATTCCAAAGCAACAACCCTAATACTAGCATACAATTCGAAATCAATATGAAAAGTAGGGTTAGAAAAATACCTTGCTTGCTATCTATTAATCATAAGAGTTTCCTTAGACGATCTTGACTCTTGAAAGCTTTAGTTCCTCAAGTGTTGCACCTCTAATGGAGTCACAAACACCAATAGCAAAGGATGTGAGGAGAGAGGTGATGAAGCACTATAAAAATCGGCTAGGGTTTCTTCTGGAAGCTTAGGCCTTAATCAGTCCATGGACCTCCACGTTAGAAGCCTTGGACGAAATTCTATGGGGCCTCCTATAGATTTCGTCCACTCCCTTCCAAAGGAGGCCATCAGCCCAACTTTGCAACTATCATTGATTTGCAAAACGAGTCCTCGTTCTTTTAATCAGTTCCTTTAATCTCAAAATTAGTTCCAAATTAATTTATGATTAATACTAATTAAATAATATGATTTCTACTTAATATATTATTCTTATAATATATTAACAAATCATTTATTAACCTCTTTCTCCAAAAGTCATCCTGTCAAGTTGCTATGGTGAAGGCAACCCAAAAGGACCATGCTACAATCAAATCAAGTACATACCAATTATAGTTATGGGATTAGACACCTAATCTAACAGTCTCCCACTTGGATAAGTCTAATAACTATAATTGTAAGTACGACTTCAAAATCTGATTAACATTCGTAGCCTTCAAAAGTCGTTGAACTCTTACCTAGTCAATGACGCGTCCTTTAAATAAGGGATCATATAATCCTCTGTTCTGAAAGATATCATGTTAACAAAGACATGGAACAAAATCATTCTCAATGTCCTATAGTTTATTTCCCGATTTCAGAATTGTTTGACAACGAACTTAATTGAACACATCAATTCAGTCCTGACCGGGCCCGGCACATAAGTCAACACAAAATCATTGAGGGGCCCAAGATATCGCTTTTACCCTTTGGAATAAAAGGAAAAGATAAACTTTGACTCATATGCTTGTAGTATTTACTCATTAAATCGTACACAACAATACGTTTTATAACATCAAGTTACTGATGTGTTTACGCATTATCAATGCACAACCAACTCGTAAACAACAACTCACATATCTCGGTTTAAAGATTATATGATATTATCGTATCACAATTACTCGTGATATTTTCCATGAAGTAATTCAAATGAGCGTGGGTTTAATCCAATACTCAAATCCTATTTCAAGAGTACTCAAGAACGTTGCAACAAACCTTTGCTATGTCTAAGCACTTAGACAATCTACAGACCAATTCATGACAGTCTTAAATGATTAGTAACTTCTAAAGTATGATCGACTGTGGATAATTTGAACAATCCAATTATTCAGGAAGTAAAATATGCAAAAGTGAAACACAAAATAAACAACTGACAAAAGATAGTAAACTTTACTCATAAATAAATGTTCCATTACTCAATCATCAAATGTCAGTTACATTTATATTGTTACAAGTTTCTAACTATCTATCTAATCACTAAAACTAATATCGTCTTTCAGACCAATGCTCCTTCCATGCTGAACGTGCTTAATACTACTCACACACTTTGTAAGAGGATCTGCAGGATTCTCTTCTAACGATACCCTCTTGACAACGAGGAGTCCTTCTTCTACCCGATGTCTGATGAAGTGGTAATTTCTGTTGATATGTCTGGATCTGCCATGATCCCTTGGTTCCTTGGTTAAGGTAATTGCTCCTTCATTATCGTAGAAAATCTCCATGGGCTTCTTTATGGCTGGTATAATTCCAAGGTCTCCAATGAAGTTCTTCAACCATATAGCCTCCTTTGATGCTTCGCTCGCAAATATGTACTCTGATTCACACGTTGAATCAGCCATGGTGTCCTGCTTGGAACTCTTCCAAGTCAGTGCTCCTCCATTTAGGGTAAACACCCAACCCGACTGAGAGCGGAAGTTATCTCTCTTCTTTTGAAAGATGGCGTCACAAAACTTTGTCACTCTCAAGTCATCACTGCCACCAAGCACAAGGACCCAATCCTTATTCCTTCACAGACACTTAAGAATGTTCTTAATTGCTATCCAATGAGCTTTACCCGGGTTCCCTTGATATCAACTTACCATGCTAAATGCAAAAGCCACATCAGGGTGAGTACATGTCATAGCATACATGATCGAGCCAACAACAGAAGCATATGGCACTCGACAAATTTATGCTATCTTTGCATCGCTACTCGGACTCTGAGTCTTACTCAGTTTGGAGTTTCTCTAGATAGGTAACTCCCCTTTCTTGGAATTCTCCATGCTAAAACGTTTTAGCACCTTATCCAAGTAAGTACTTTGACTAAGTCCAATTAGTCTTCTACTCCTATTTCTCAAGATCCTTATCCCTGGAATATAAACAGCTTCCCCTAGATTCTTCGTTTCATAACACTTCCCAAGCCAGGACTTAACCTCCTCCAAGGTTGGAACGCCATTTCTTATGAGTAGTATGGCATCGACATACAGTACTAGAGAGCTAACTACACTCCTACTAGCTTTGACATATACACAGGACTCATCCTCACTTCTAGAGAAACCAAACTCTTTGACTTTCTCATCAAAGAAAAGATTCCATCTTTGAGAAGCTTGCTTCAATCCATAAATGGATTTCTCAATCTTACACACTCTATTGGGGTATTTAGCATCCATAAAACCCTTTGGCCGACACATGTAAACATCTTCAGCCAGCTTCCTAATAAGGAAAGCGGTTTTGACATCCATCTGCGAGATTTCATAATCATGAAACGCAAAGATGGCTAACATAACCCTAATAGACTTGATCTTAGCCGCTGGTGAGAAGGTCTCATCTTAGTCAACCCCCAGGGTTTTAGTAAAGCCCTTCATAAGCACACTTGCCTTGAACGTGTGTACCTTTCCAACCATGTCGGTCTTCTTCTTGAAGATCCATTTGCACCCAACTATCTTTCGACCTTGTATATTGTCAACCAAGTTCCAAACTTGATTGTCATACTTGGCCTGGATCTTGTTGTCCATTTCCTTTTTCCGCTTGGCATACTCAGGGCTCGCCATGGCTTCCTTGTAGCTAGAAGGCTCATCCAAATTTACCAGTGTAGTATCCCTGATAAATGTATCACCATCCGTAGCAATATGAAAACCATAAAACTTCGGTGCCATGCTAACTTGAGTGGAACGTCTAAGAGGTAATGACTCGTCAATGGGTTCAACGGGAATCTCTTCCTCAGGTTGAGCGCTAGTGTTAGAGGTTCCTTTACTGCTTGATTCTTGAATCTCTTCAAGATCAATTATCCTCCAACTGTCCTCTTGGCATATGAGTTCCCTCTCGTGGTAAACTCCTCTTCATGCTACAAAGACCATGTTATCACTAGATCTGTAGAATAGATATCCAAATGATTTATGTGGATAGCCGATGAAAATACACCGCTCACTTCGAGGTTTAAGCTTGTCATGAGTCTCTCGTCTTACGAAAGCTTCACAACCCCAAACATTGATATGTGCCAACAAGGGAACCTTCCCGGTCCACATCTCGTGAGGTGTTTTGGCAAACATCTTAGTTGGGATTAGATTAAGGATGTGGGCGGCAGTCTATAAGGCATACCCCCATAATGAGATTGATAGCGAAGCTCGACTCATCATGGAACGGACCATGTCCAACAAGGTTCGATTATGCCTCTCATCCACACCATTTAGTTGTGGTTTCCAAGGAGGTGTCAATTGTGAAACAATTCACATTCCTTGAGATAGTCGTGGAACTCGATACTAAGATACTCACCATCTCTATTTGCAAGGTTCAATGTTTAGTTGTAAGGTGTTGAAAGTTTTGTAATGTTATTTACAAAGGCAACGTTAGTTTCGAATATGTAATGTCGAAGTCCTTTGTATTTTTGTTTGCTTTCTATTTCCTATAAATAGGGGAAGATACTTAGACTAGATAGAACTTTTCACTCAATTATGTCTAAACTCTCTCCGTATCTCGAAAATGTATGAATTGAAACCAAATCTTATTTACTCTGGGTGTTATTACTTCTTGTCAATTTTAATCTCGTTTCATTACTCGATAAATCAAACTACTACAATTGGTATCAGAGCAAGAATCATACTACAATGATCTTATTTTCATTATGTATCAATCGTATTTTGAGTCTCATCTTGGATTCAAAAAATTTCGCCCCTTTGATACTGAAAATCATCCTTGATCTTCAATTGTTATTTGATTCTGCAACTAGTTTGTATAATCGAGTGTTCTTCTTGTTCTATCTGTTCAATTCATCCATTAGTTCTCAAATTTCTTAAGTTTTTCTAAGAATTCATCCGTACATCCATGGTGAATTTTAACATGAACACGATGACATCGTAGTCTCATCTCCTTGGGTCATCTACGAAGATTACAATGATGATTTCAGAGTTTTACGATCAGTGGGCTGATCGAAATTGAGGATTATTTGAATGGAATAAATGAAGAGATATGGAAATGCATTCCTAATGATGTAATTCCAACTTCTTCTATTGAAAGCATAGGTACTTCTTCATCAACTCCAAGTGTTAGGGAACAAAATGAAAGGTTGAAGAAGTATGAGAAGAAATGCATGAGAGAGCTACGTGGTGCTCTTCCTCCTATGGTGTATAATCATGTTCACACTTCGAAAACTTCAAAAGAGATATGGAATACGTTGAAGGAAAAGTACCAGGGGAGTGAGAAAACCAAAATCAGTTCTGTAAAACAATGTCTTATTGAATTAAGAGAATTCAAACAGAAAGATGGAGAAACAATTAAAATGTATTACGATCGTCTGAACGAGCTTATCTACAAGTACACAAGGTATGGAATCAAAAGGACTAACATGGAATACAACATTAATTTTATTGTGGGTCTTCACAAAGAATGGAGGAATGTAAGTTTCATGATTAAGACACAACATGGCTTCGATTTTTGTACCTTAAATGATGTTTACAACCAGCTAAAAACTCATGAAAATTAAGTGAATGAAATGGAAAAAGAGTCAAGGATCAGTCTGGGTGGTCCTTTAGATCTAGTATCGAAGATCAATGGAAGAGAAAGTGAGAAGGAAGTTGCTGAGAACGAGGGTTCTGAGGAAGATCTTGTTGTCAACTCAGACGATGAAGCTGTTGCATTTTGCTCCAACAACAAGGTGAAGAAGTTTTACAAGAATCCATTTAATGTGAAGATGAACTCTGGAGAAACGAAGGGAAGTTATTCTGGGAAGGTTAGTGAGGAGAAGAGGTTTGAGAAGAAATTGGTAAAGGCTGATTATTCGAAACAAGAGAAGAAGCTAAAGGGTGATTCAGGGATAGATTGTCATTATTGTCATGGAGCAAACCACATGGCTAATGATTGTATGCTGAGAAAGAAAGAAGAAAAGAAGAATAAATTGAAGGATAAGGCTTATTACTCTGAGAAGCTGGAGGAAGTCAGGAAAAAGTCAAAAAATCTTTCACTTGTGGATAGAGGAGAAGATGAAGATGAGAGAAAGTATCAGATATGGTCATCGGGGTCTGATCATAAAGAAATGAGAAATCCAACCCATTCCTTCATCTACATATAATTTTGTATTAACTGAGTCTGATGATTCTGTTACTAATGTTAATAATCTTGTTAATTATGCTAGTAATGAAGCTAAGAAAGCTAGTAATCAGTTACTAGAAACTCAAAGAATCATGGAAACAAAGAAGTCTAAGATAGATTGCTTAGAGTTGCAGATAACAAATATTATGGTAGATAAAGATAATCTTAGCACTGACAATAAGATTGTATTGAAACAACAGAACATATATTGTAATTCTGCTAAGAGACTCTATGGAAAATTAACTGAACATCATTCGTGTGAAATTAGTAGAGAACAACATAGGAAGCTTCTACCATTTTTAGCTTTCGAAAGAGAAAAAGCAGGTGAAACTTCTTATGATTGTGAGAAGAATATTTCAGATTTTGATGTCACATTTTTTAGTAAAGGCAAAGAAAAATATAATCATTTGTTAGCTAAGACTGACACTAATCAATCCTCCACTTCAAAAGTTTGTGATTTTGATCATGTAAATGTCAGAGATAGTCAAACTGACAGTAGTGATGATGAGGAGGGTGATGACGAAAGTTCGAAAGACACAAACACAACAAAAGATGCTTCAAAAGAAAATGAAATATCAAGAATTGTTGTTGATCAGGTATATGGTGAAATAGAAAATTTCGACAAAGTGTTGAAAGAAAAAGGTGCTCATTATCTTGAAACAAATACATTTGTGTATCCAAATTTCAAGTGCACAGATGATGTCATTTTTCCAAATCAAGTATTTGTTACAACTGGGAATGTTATCAAACCTGAATTTTACAAATTGGTAGATGAAGATAATAAGCAAACTTCAAAAGATGGTTTTTTCACTAATCAAAATGTTGTCGAAAACAATCTAACAAAGAATTCATACATTTTTCAAAGACAAAAACCTCAACGAACATGGGTTGAAAAATCAAAAATTTCGAAAGAGGTTGAACCGCAATTGGAAGTCAAGTGACAAAATGTGAAAATAAATTCAAAATAATTTAAGGATCAAATTGACAATTTTTTGAAAGAAAATGGAGTTTCAAAGAGACAGGCAAGAAAGAAACTCTTTAGGCAAATTGTTGAGTCTTGAAAGAAACAAAATGATTTGCAGAAGAAAAGAACTGAAAAGAAAATGTCTGAACAGGTTAAGACAATGTCTTCATCAAGTTCAGTTATAAAGAAAAATCATGCTCTGTCTAAAAAGCATTTGTCTCAATCAACTTCACATACTGACTTTTTGAAAACAAAAAATCAAGAAACTAATTTTTTGTCACGAACTCAAAGTCACACATCTCATGAAACGAAATTTTCAAATTCGACATATTCATCATCTTTGAGGAAGTCTCATTCTCATAATCAAACAAGGTGTTTCAATAATGGTTTTTCAAAATCATTTCCATCTAAAAACAATTCATTCTCATTGAACAAGCCTCAACAGTGTTTTGAATCAAAGGTTGATACACAAAAGGTTGATACAGTTCACTCAATACGAAATGTCAAATTCACACCACCACAAACAAATTTTCCCAATCCCCTAGCACAACAAGCTTTTAAAGTTTCGTATATCAAGGGTAGATCAAATGTACAAAATATCGATCATTGGCTTGAAGGCAAAGGAAAGTCTTATCAAACAGGTAAATATACTCAACAACAAATAAAAAATGCTTATGAAGACTATTTGAACGAAATGTTGAATGTTAGTTCATCATCAAAAGACTTGACATTTTCAGTTAAGGCATGGTGTCCTGTTTCGAAAGGAAAGGTAACAAAGCCACAATCTGAGAAGACACAGGTGAAAGTCAGTGATAGTCCTAAACTTTCGAAATATTATATATCTGAGCCTTTACCAAATGAAGTGGACTTAATTGATAGTGTTAAATCAAAAGTTCGTAATTGGATTTTAGGATCTTCAATTCACAATGTGTTTCAAACTAATTACAAAGGACCCAAACGGCCTTGGGTACCTAAACTTTTCCATTGATTGCATGTTTTATGTGACAAGCAATAAGATGAAAAATGGTATATCGATAGTGGGTGCTCTCGTCACATGACTGGTAGGAAAGAGAATTTACGTGATTATCGAAGTTTGCAAAATGTTGGTGTTGTGAAGTTTGGTAACAGTCAAAAGTATCAAGTCAAGGGATATGGTAATGTCACAAATGGGAAGTTTACTGTAAATCGAGTTGCTTATGTCGAAGGTCTTGAACATAATTTGATTAGTGTGTCGCAACTTGTTGAGGGCACTGGAAATCAAGTGGTGTTTTATGAAGAAGGAAGCATTATTTCGAATGTCAATACAAAAGAAGTTTTGCTCAAATCCAAAAGAAAAGGAGACATGTTCACTCTCGACATAATGCCTATTGCTGGTGTTCCCTATGTGTGTTTACTTTCGAAAGCTCCATTAGATGTTAGTTGGTTGTGGCATCGAAGTCTATCTCACTTGAACTTTCAAAATCTTAATAAATTGGTGGTAAATGATCTTGTTCGAGGCTTAGTTGTATTAAAATTTGATAATGATACTTTGTGTGCAGCTTGCGACATGGGAAACGATATCGAAAAGGAAATCCCATTATCATCGTTTCAAAAGTTATTGAACCATTGGAACTTCTTCATATTGATCTTTGTGGACCATCGACAATTGAAACTCTCAACAAGAAACAATACATTTTACTCATTGTTGATGATTTTTATCGTTTTAATTGGGTTTATTTTCTCAGGTTAAAATTAGGAGTTGCTCAAATAATGATTGATATTATCAAAAAGATGGAAACAAGCTTGAATAAGAAAGTTCGAAAAATCAAGATTGATAATGGTTCCGAATTTAAAAACAATGCTCTTGATTCGTTTTTAATAGACATAGGAATTTCGCATAATTTTTCTTCACCTTATACACCTCAACAGAATGGGGTTGTTGAAAGGTGAAATCTTTCTCTTTGTGAAGCTACAAGAACGATGCTCACATATGCAAATCTTCCTCAATATCTTTGGGGTGAAGCAGATTCTACTGCATGTTTTATAGAAAATAGATCGTTCATTCATCGATGATTCAACATTACTCCTGATGAAATTATCAATAACCGAAAACCTAATGTCAAATTCTTTCATGTTTTTGGTTGCATGTGTTTTATCATGAATCTCAAGGATAATCTTTCGAAATTTCAGTCCAAAGCTGATGAAGGACTTTTCTTGGGTTATTCTCATAATTCGATTGCATATCTAGTGTTTAATAGACGAACAAGGAAAATTGAAGAAACATTCAATCTTACATTCAATGATTATTATATCAAACAATTTGAAAAATGTTTCGAACAAAAACCAATACTTAATGAATCAAAAGATGAATTTGAAAGTCTTAATTCGTCTGATTTTGATTATGATTTAATTTTTGGTGTTCCAGATAGGGCTGTAGATGCTAAAATCAATGCTCAGGATAATCAACTTCCAGAATCATCAAAGCGTTCTGATTGTTCGAAATTTACTCAAGATGCAGTTGATGAAAACTCGGCAACACCTTCTTCTGGAAATAGAGAAAGTATGCCAAATGATCAAGTGGAGGGGGAGCACTTGCATTCAAATTCTCATGTAGAGGAGGAGCATTCTTTCGAGGGGGAGAATAGAAGAATGGATGATGATGTGAAGGGGGAGCAACCTGAAAATGAAGTTGTCGAGGGGGAGCTAAATGTGTCAAATAATAATCAATATGAAATTTTTCATGATTTAAACGATAAAAAATATGTTATAGGTTCAAAAAATGAAGAATTGTTCGAAGATGCACCATTGGATTTTGATCCAGCATATCCACCATTGGAGAAATGGACAAGAAATCATCCAAAAGAACAAGTGTTTGGCAATCCACACAATGGTGTGTTAACAAGAGCTCAACTTCATGCAAATAATGAGGTTCTTAATGCTCATCAGGAGTTTTTCATGTTTAATGTATTTATTTCGAAAATATAACCAAATCAGTTAAGGCTGCAATGGAAGACTCAGATTGGGTTGTTGCAATGCAATCTCAATTGTCTGAATTCAAAAGAAACAAGGTTTGGAGATTAATTTCTAAACCAAAAGATGTTTCGATTGTTGGGTTAAAATGGATTTTCAAAAATAAAACAGACAAAGTTGGTAATATTGTTCGAAATAAGGCTAGGCTTGTAGTTAAAGGTTATTCACAACAAGAAGGTATTGACAATGAGGAAACCTTTGCTCCTGTCGCAAAACTCAAGACGGTTCGAATATTTTTGGCCTATGTAGTACACAAGGATTTTGATGTCTATCAGATGGATGTCAAATGTGCTTTTCTAAATGGAGAACTTGAAGAAACCGTATATGTTGAACAACCTCCAGATTTTTTCAATGAAGAATTTCCTAATCATTGTTATATTTTAGATAAAGCTGTATATGGGTTAAAATAAGCACCAAGAGCATGGTATGCAACTCTTACATCTTTTTTAAAACAATAAAAATTTAAACAAGGATCAGTGGATCCCACACTCTTTCGAAAGAAAGTTGGGGATCACATTATGCTTGTTCAAATATATGTTGATGATATTAGTTTTGGCTCGACTGACCCTGCTTTGTCTAAAGATTTCGAAAATCTGATGAAAAGTCAACTTAAGATGAGCATGATGGGAAAAATTAACAACTTTCTAGGATTAAATATTCGTCAAAGTAGAGAAGGAATTTTTATCAATGAAGAAAAATACACAAAGAATATGCTTGAAAATTTTGTCTTGACGAATAGCACGAAATTTCGAGTACCAATGGCGGTTGGAACAAGGTTGTCACCTTCGTTGGATAAACTAGTTGTTGATCTTACTTTATACAGAAGCATGATAGGTTTGTTACTTTACCTTACGACAAGTCGACTTAACATTATGTTTTTGTTTGTAATTGTGCTAGATATCAATCGAATCCCATAGAACTACACTTAACAACAGTGAAGAATATTGTTCGATATCTCAAAGGTTTAATTTTGTTAGGATTCTCGTATCCTTCAAAAAAAGGATTCTTCATACAAGCATTTTCTGATGTTGATTTAGGGGGTTGCAATCTTGATAGAAAAAGCACAAGTGGCGGATGTCAATTACTTGATGGGAAGTCAGTAAGTTGGCAGTCGAAGAAGCAAACATGTGTTACGATTTCCACAGCAGAAGCAGAATATGTTCCTGTTGCAGCTTGGACTTCACAAATCATATGGATACATAGAGAACTGTGTGATTATGCAATCAACATGAAGAAAATTCTGTTGTATTACGATTCACAAAGTGCCATACGAATTTGTCACAATCCTGTGCAACATTCAAAAGCCAAGCACATTGCTCTTCGCTATCACTTTATAAAAGATCATGTTGAGGATGGCAATATCGAAGTTCACCTTGTGAAAACCACTAATCAACTTGCTGATATTTTCACAAAGCCATTAGATGAAAAATCATTCGTGAGAATTTTAGGGGGTCTAGGAACGATTGAAGGAAATTCAGTTCCTAGATTGATTTCGAAAGAATGATAAGAGAACAAAGTGCAAAAGTGTCGATTCAGAGGTGCTGAATATTTGCTCAAAGGAAATAGTTTGCATTCAGAAGTTACTGTTCATGTTTAGTGCTTCGAAACACTTCGATTTCAACATTATGTACACACCGCTTAATCACAAATTTTCGTGAGTTTTGTACAAAAAAAATTCGTTACTTTTATGTCGAAAAATCAGAAAGACCAAAAAGATTTTATTTTTGTTTCGTCTTTCAATTTTCGAAAACTCAAAAAGATTTTATTTTTGTTTTGTCTTTTAATTTTTCGAAAAATCAAAAAGAACAAAAAGATTTTATTTTTTTTATTTAATTTTCGAAAAATCAAAAACTACAAAAATATTTTCTTGTTTTTGGTGTTTGTATCTTATTTTCTTAATGCAACTTTTGGCAAAGATCATCGATGATTCATGCTTGCAGTTCTAGGGTCAGGTATATTTTTCGAAAAACTTTGCAATAGTTAGGAATTGACGGGGAACTTTGTTCTAGACTTCACGAATCTTTTGATTCAGTACCTACGTTCGATACTCAAACTCATAGTCTTTCTTTGTTGTGATCCTGATCAAATGTTCAAAACCCATGACATTTGTTACCCAACAAGTTTGTTAATTCTTTTGGTTCAAGAATATGATTTCTGTCTGAGTATCATTCTCAACTTCGTTAATTCATAAATTTTTCAAAGCTTACTTGTCACTGACTACACTGGTCAAACAGGTAGTTTCTTTTACAACATGTCATACTTATGTTGAGTATGCACTATATCAAAATTTTAAGCCACCTTACAAGCCATATTAAAAATAAGCCCTTCGAAACTTCTCATAAAGTATTTGATTGTAATTCACAAGAAACCACACAATCAGTTAATTATCTCTCTTGATGGTTAATGAAGAAATATTTGCCTGGGATTTATCTACTTTCATGTCGAAATTTTATTTTCGTCATCATAGATCCAAATTTTTTATTATTCTTTCTTATCTTTTTCATTGGCAGAAAGTACTCATGAAATCCTTGAGGTTCTGAGTATTACCAACTCAGGCTAATGATTTTGAAAAGTCTGGCATATGACTTCGTTTTCTAACCCAAAAGCGAAAGAGCCCAACCTGCATTCTGAAGGTTTGATCTTTATCCACTAGTACTCACGAAGAGACTTTTGATGTGATTGTTTGGTACCTGTGCGTGTTTCTTGGATATCGTGTCATACACTTTATCTGACATGGCGTCTTTAACGGCTAGTGGTGTAACTTTCAAGGGCCACGTGTACACTACATTTATGGTAACTGTTTGAGATTCAATATTGGGATACATATAAAAAAGGAATTTGGGGCTTCATTCCAACTTTACGCTTACTAAAAATTCTCAAGACAATTGAAGCTATATTTTCTCTCTGTTCTTTCGCTTTCAAGAAAAACCCTAATTATGGCTGCTCTTTAATCCAACACTACTGGTGATATCTCTTCTCAACCCATCATGAAGATTCAGAGTACCAATTATCAAGTGGATGGTGATGTGATTGTGTACCCCAAAGAACTCAAGATGCTCATTGTTGTTTTACAACATTTTGTTTTATCGACTGCAATGTTCAATTCTTTTGATGTTCCTATGTCATGGCTTTCAATTTCTAGGTTTACTGCCACATACAACAAGACGATGGATACTGTTACATTCAATTTGATCAATGATAAGAAGTTTCATCTTACCAAGAAGTTGTTTGCCAATATCCTCCAAATCCCTAATTCTCCACCATTCTACAAAGTTTCCAATGAACAAGTGCTACATATGTTCAATGAGATGGGTTATCAACCTACTCTCACGAAGATCAGTGAATTCAAGAAGTCTGGTCTTCCTAATATATTGAATTTCCTTTTTTGGATTTGCCTTCGATGTTTCACAGGTCGTAGTGTTGGTTTAGAAAAAGGACGAATGGAGGTGTATGCTATGGTCATAGGCATTTACTATGATCTACATGTTGACTATGCGACTTAGATATGGAAAAAAAAAATTAAGAGGTTTGAAAACACGAATGCAGTAAATGGGGTGTCATGTGCAAGGTACTGGAGCTTAATTCTTCGATATGCTTATGAAAACGAAGGTGTTTTGGTGCCTGTTGATGAGCCTAAAGAAGAATTTGTGAAGTATCATTACCTAAAGACGATTGAAGATGATGTGAATATTTTTCCTACATTTGCTAGAATTCCTGATGGGATGCTCAAGAAGGTTGATCCTTCGAATCCAGTGTTAGAGGCTTATTTACTCACTATCAGCACAAATGATGGTACTGGCTTTTTGTTGGCAAAACATGATGAAGGTTCTTTAAATAAATCTTGAAAACAAAAGACAATTGATGTTGTTCCTAAAGAAAAAGTTGATCAATCACCCTAGAAGCAGACTGGAGTAGTGATTAAAGTTTCGAAGAAGTTTGACAAAAGTGTTGAGCCTGAAAATGTTGCACCTTCAAAGGAAATTTTTCCTTTGAAAACGGGTGTATTCAGGAGACTTAAAAAGAAAGCTCATAGGTCACGAATTTCTCCTGAACGATCTGGTAGTTTTTCTCCTTCAGTTGTTTGTAAGCCACATTACACGCAAAGGTCTTATACTTCATGAGGTTCATGTATCTGTTTCTCCGTCATCAAAGAAACGAAGGGCAGAAGATATGGCTAAACATCTTACCAGGAAGCAACATAAGAAACTTCGGAAGTTGGTGATTCATGATGACTCTACTGAAGATGACATAGTTCCAGAGACTCCGATAACTGATTCTCCTATGTATTTGAATATCGATACTTCTGTTCCTGTCTCTACATCTCCTGTTTCCACGGAAGTTTCTACACCAGAATCGATTGTAGTTACTCTACCTCAGTTGTCAACTATCGAAACTTATCATACTTAAGCTACTTCTCTTGTTTTCACTTCTACAATCGATACTACCACAATGGATACTTCAACTTCATTACCTCCATTTGTTTCTACTTCTATTGTTACCTATTCACCAACTTTCAATAATATTCTCAATAAACCTATCACCTCATTATTTTCCTCTTAATCCACTGATCCACTTCTTACTCCTGAAGAAATTCAAAGCCCAAATGATGATGATGAGAATGTATTCGATGGTACATTTGCTGATATTCAATTTGATTTGGAGGAGGAGGAAATTCCATATAATATGCTTCTTACAGGGAAACAGTTTAAAATTCTCAATTACAAGCTTAATTCCCTCTTACAAAGTCAAGCTGATGGCGGTAAGCATTCAGTATCCAGTCTGGAGGTTGATATGTTACTCAAACGTCAAGAATCCTGTCTTTATGATGCCATTCAAGATTTTGATCGTAACAATGAGAAAAGGGTGAAGGCTCAGTTATCAACTTGTGCTTCTGATTTTAAAGGACTTGAAAGTTGTTGCAAAAGAAAGGCATATCTTGTTTGTTCAAGATGTTAAGAAAGTTCGTGAAGATGTCAATTTCAAACTCCAAGAACTCAAGGAGGATATGAGTAAAGAGATTGTTGTTGTACAACAAGATTATGCTTCTTTAAATCAGAAAGTTGATATCATAGCTGATGTAGTTACAAAGTTTGTGAAGTTGTATAAAGTGCTTGGTCCGAAGGTTGAGAAAATGTATATGCGTGATGTTCAAATTTTTTTGAACATCATTGCCACATTAGGAGAATTAAAAGAGTTGGTTTCAAAATCCAGTTCATCTTCTCTCGTCACTCCTGAATTCTTAACCCAAAAGTTTTGTTTTTTTGAAGCTACACTTCAGAAGGAGTTGGACCTACTGTCTAAATTGATTAGTGTTTTACCAACAAATGCCCCACCTGTTGTCATAGGGGTGCAAGGGGGAGAAAGAAGACCAGTTGGTAAAGGTGATGGTGCTTCTGGGAAATCACATGAAGAGGTTAAAGTTGTTGGAAAAGTGTATACAACTCCTACTCCTAAACCAAGATCAACAGTTTCGAAACCAACAATTTCGAGGGTTGAACCAGTGATTGCAACTATTACAACCACATGGACAATTGCCAAAGGCATTGTAATTCGATCTACTGGTGAAGGATGTTCTTCGAAACCCAACCAATCAACAACAAATACAGACAAAGGAAAGGGGGTTGTGATTGAGAAATCAAAGGAAGAGAGAAAAGTTGAGATATATGCTGAGATAGAAAAGCAACGAAAAATACAAAGTATTTTGAGGCTTCGAAAAAACGATACTCCTTCATTGAACAAAGGAGATCCAAGAAAGTTGCATAGTTATGAAAATCTCGAAGCGAGGGTTGCCTATAATGAAATGTACGAGTTCGAGAAGAAGCCAAGAAAAAGTTACTCTATCATGAATTTTGATATGAATCAACTTGATTTTCCTATAAATGAGATGATATTTCTCACATCCCAGTACAAGATTGGTAATTAGTTTAAGGATAAAGATGATTTTATCCATATGAAGCTAAGGTTTCATGTTGTGTTGGGAAAAGAACGAGAAGAAGTATGGTCACTCGTGAAGATTGTTCGAGTGTTGAGTATTACAAAGGATGTGCTTTTCGAAAACATGCTTCAAAATTTTCGATACCATGTCGTGAGGGCAAACAATGTTGCTCTTGACTTCTTAATTGTTGATTTTCCTTTGACGAAATTGAATGATCTGATTCAAGTTGCGAATATACTCAAAGACATGGATGCTTTGAAACTCCAGGGTACAAGTAAAAAAGTGTTACATTTAGGATTGGGCCATATCAAACTTTTTATAGACAATTACTATGATCGTCTAGCATTGATAGATGTTGAATTAGCAATGTCAATGCGAAAGGAAATCACCGTTCCCCAATCATTTTGTAACACCGTAAATTTCCAAAACAATTTTTCGCATTTTATAAAAACATAATTCATTTAATATTCATAAAAACATCAATGTTTGAAACTCAATCCATGCCATATAAAAATCCCAAAATCTCATAACATACAAAATTCACATGTGTGTGTACTGATCAAGTCGGCGCATTCCCACGGTAATCACTAGTACCTGAAACAAATAACACCAAACACTGGAAGCACAAAGCTTAGTGAGTTCCCCAAAATACCACACATAACACATATTAGCCACTCGAGGCTATAACTCTGTGGGCCCGTGGACCCTACTCTGTGAACCCTTTGGTTCTATCTCTATGAACCTTCCGGTTCCAACTCTATAAACATGCACAACATAAATCACATAGAAATAATGCAGTACAACAAATAACATACATATAGCATACAAACACTCTGTCACATAACTCTGATTACCTACTCAAGGTAAAGTATAGTGAGAAGACTCACCTCGCGTATCTCGATAACTCGCAAATCCCGGAAAACACTCACGCTCGATCCCCCGAACTATAATCCTCCTATAACACAATATGTCTCTAATTAACACTTTCACAACTAAGGTTGAATAACCCTATCAAGTTAGCACTAGTCAACTCTGGTCAACGGTCAACTTGAAGAGACTCGGCGAGTGCACTAGTGCGACTCGGCGAGTCTCTACGTGTTCACTGACTCCCTCGGATCCTCTCTTGGCACGTCGAGTACTTCCCTAACTCGACGAGTTCCACCTGACATGAATCGCGGGGCCACCACGACTCAACTCGCCGAGTCTCAAGAATAACTCGGCGAGTTCCGGCTTGACTCAGCCCCCTATTGACTCTCCCTAACTCACTGGGTCATCCCCCAACCCGGCGAGTCTACTCGCTGAACAATTTACGTGAAACCCCCAACCCTACTCGCCGAGTCTCAAGAACAACTTGGCGAGTTCATGCCATGCACAGACTGTATTGACCTTTTGAGGTCAGATCTGCTTCCCCAAACCATAGATCTGGCCTTCCCAAGCATGAATGTCACGTAAAGTTCGAAACTTGATGCTTGTATAACCCCCACAAGGCATCAAAAGGAGATTTGGTCCCAAAAATGACAACCTAGGTCCAATAACTCCATAATAACCCAAAAAGCTCCAGGGGTTAGGGTCTCTGGACCTCTTTGAGTCTAGATCCAAGGCACAAACTCGAAGAGGGACCATTTGCTTCACATAATCACTCTCCAAAGGGGTTAGAAAACCCTACCTCTAAAGATCAACCCTAAAACTGAAGGAGGTTCGAACTATTACCTCAAAATGAAGCCTCTCGACTCTGGATCTGCTGGAATCTCACCTCCTCCTTGCTCTTGCCACCTTCTTCTTGCTAAACAAGGAATGCAAAGGCCCAAAAGTGACTTCCTCTCTCCCAAAACGATTTAGCTCTCTTAGGGTTCTCTTAAGGGACTGGTAGCCGCAATGGGAGGCTATAAGTGCCCTTAAATAGGCTCCAAACCCGGGGGATTAGGGTTTCATTAAACAGCGTGGACTCCCGAAGTCCACTTTTTGGAATCGCTGAGTCCAGACGCGAACCCGTGCCCATAGCCGTGATCATACTCGGCGAGTTTGGGCTCCAAATCGCCGAGTCTCCTCACAAATCACCAAAATACAAGGATGAATAATACCTTGGAATCTGGGCTGTTACACATTTTTGAAGAGTGAAGCCGATTTAAAGAAGTATGTTGATGGTGAAATATGCCTGGAGCCTTTTGGAGTCGCATTCATGGGGAAGCACAAGAAAGGAAAACAAACGAAGTTTCTATTCCGGTCAAGTGATGTCGAAAGATATACAACTGCTCAATATACAAACTTGATTGTGCGTTTGAACAGCTGTAAGAAGAATAATGAAGCAGACAAACCGAAATTAAAGAAGGCTATGAACTGGTATGCAGAGATTTGAAGGACATTACATATGGTTGCTCAGTTTTTGATAACTTGATTTCGACACTACTTACAAAGGGGGAGATTGTAAGGGTCGATGTTTAATTGTAAGGTGTCGAAAGTTTTGTAATGTAATTTAGAAAGGCAATGTTAGTTTCGAATCTGTAATGTCGAAGTCCTTTGTATTTTTTGTTTGCTTTCTATTTCCTATAAATAAGGGAAGATACTTAGACTAGATAGAAATTTTCACTCAATTCTGTCTAAACTCTCTTTGTATCTCGAAAGCATATATGAACTAAAACAATATCTTATCTACTCTGAGTGTTATTACTTCTTGTCAATTTTAATCCCGTTTCATTACTCGATAAATCAAACTACTACACTATCAGATCTGAGCATCTTTATCTTCCTTCCCAATTGATTTTCCACTTCTTGCTTAAACTCTTTGAACATTTCTAAGGTCTCTGACTTATTCTTGATTAAGTAGATATATTCATATCTGGTATCATCATCAATTAAAGTCTTATAGAAGGGGTTTGCATCCCTTGTGGTGGATCTGAAGCGCCCACAAACATATGTGTGTATGAGATCCAACAATCACTCACCTCTTTCACAAGTACTAGTGAAAGGTGATTTAGTCATCTTTCCAAGCAAAAAAGCCTTGCACATGCATCTTGTTGGGTTATGTGCATTCTAACACTTCCTAAGTGTACATGCAACCCTAAATACCTTGGATCTATGTTTTCTCTATTATACATGCAAATAAGAACATCCAAGGTATTATCCTAATCTAGCATACAAAAACTATGAATGTAACAAGATAGAATACATACCTCTTGATGTAGCTTGATGTCTTCAAGCTTTAAGAGCTTAGCCCCAATAGTGTGGAAGCCTCAAGTGGAATCACAAATCACCAAGACACCTTGGAATACTTTAGAGAATATGATTACTTGGTTCTCTCTAGTGAAATTGGCTAGCCCTTCTTTAGTGTATCCACACTAGTACCAATTTCACCAACCAAAGAATCCTTAATATAGTATGGAGGATTAGGGTTAAACCCTAATACCCATGACCTTTCATTTCCTAGGATCCATGGGTTAAACACTCCATGGACTATCCATGAAAGCTTAGCCCAACCTAAATGAACTTGGCCCATTCCATATATATAAGAGTCCATATTTAATTAGTTCCTTTCGATCACTTAATTAATTATAAATTAATTCTTGATCAATACTAATTAAATAATATGATTCCATATTAATATATTAGAACTTATAATATATTAATATTAATCATAAACATACTATTCTCAAAAGATTATCCATATAAATTGTGTCGGTGAAGTGCAACCCAAATGGACCATGCCGGGTCGGGTCAAGTACATACCAAATATAGTTATGGACTTAGACATTAATCCAACAGTCTCCCACTTGGATAAGTCTAAAACTATTATTGCGTATGACTTCAAACCTAACTGGCAATCGTAGCTCTTAAAGCTGCTGTCGAACTCTGATCTTGTCAACGAACTTGTCCATTAGATAAGGGATCATATATTCCTCCATTCTAGATATCATATGGACTGAGACATGGATTATAATCATTCTCTCTGTCCATTTGTTGTTTCCCGATTTCCGATTTATGACGACTGACTAATTGAACGAATCAAATCAGTCCTGGCCCGGCCGAGCACTTCCATTTGTCATCATCAAATCATCGAGGGGCCCACAGATATCGCTTTTATCCCGAAGGTAAAAGGAATGGATAAATTTCGACTCATATGGCTTGTTCTACTACTTGTTGAATCATACACAAAGGCACGTTTTATAGCACCGAGTTACCAAATGCGTTTTCGTGCAATCAATGTACAACCAACTCATAGTAACAACTCATATCTCTAGGTTTGAAGAATATAAGATATTATTGTCTCATGATCACTCATGATAAAATCCATGAAGTGATTCCAATGAGCGCGGGTTGAATCCAATACTCAGAACTTATGAGCACTCATGAGTGTTGTAGCCCTTTGTCCAACACCTTAGACCTCTACAAGCCAACCCATGACAGTCTTAATTCATATCTACTTCCAACATATGACCGACTGTGGATGTTTGAATAACTTAGTCATTCAGGAAGAATAACCCAGTTTATTCGGGAAGTCAAAACATGCAAAATAAAACACAATAATAATTGAATCCAATATGGTATCAACCCTTTGAACATAAATAAAACACCTTTTATTTATCACCATATGATTACACATTATTCATTGTATACTGTTTCAGCTATCAACTTTATTCTTGAATTTAAAACAATAGTTGTCCCATGCTCCAAGCATGTACACTATGTTTTCTTAAACACTAGTCATGCCACACACCAAGTATGCATACTATGTTTGTCTATGATCTTTATTTTGTGAACTAGATCAATTGAACATAACTTCAATGATTCTCTTTTCACACTCCCAAATCCTTACTGCAAATGCAAGAATTCCAAATTCATGCCATTTACAGAAATCTGTTAGATTCTAAACTTATATGCATTGATCCTCTTGTAACGATTATGCACAAAGTCACAAAGACTTGGCAACAATCATTACAGAGTATTCCAAAGGAGATCAACTCCTTGAAATATCCTTCTTGCATTAAGTTTCCTTAATCTTACACAGATTGAAAATTCTAACTTTGAAACATTTCCAGATTCCATTTTGACTATCACTTCTGAACAAGAGTTGCCTCCTTACAGATTATGTCAATATGGTCCTTCCAGAATTATCACTATACTTCCAATTGTCCTTGAGTAACCAATCTTTGGTAAACCTTAGATTGTCCTCGACAATTGTTTAATCCTTTTAGTCATATCCAGTTCTAAACCTTTTCCCTTCTTAATGCCCCAGGCATTTTGGAAAATTTTAGAACGGATGAATATAGCACATGTAATCGATCCTATATCCGAAGCATATGGGACACGATTCATGATGTCTTACATAAAGACTAAACCAGTCTTTTGCTATAATATTTCCATTTCAATTTGCCAAGTTCTCATAATTCAGATTATGAAAAGGGATGTCGTAATCATAATCGAATTTTAGAACGCAAATAATGGACCCATATACAGAATTTCCTTATGTTGAGCCATTCCAACATGAAATTCATATATATCCTTGACTAAATGATTAAAACCTCACGATTTAAGCTTATAGATTTGAGATGAAGCATAATTTCCTCTCCCTTAATTATAGCAAAACAACTTTTTCCCAATTGAAACTTTTGTTTTCTATAATTAACATTGCTAACTTGCAATACTTATCATAATTATCATGCTCCCACTAACATGATGATTATTAGCATAACACTTATGCTCCCACTAGCTTTGACATGTACTCAGAAATCAGCTGGACAGTCTGAAATTTAGATTCATACACCCTTTCCGTAGATAGCTCACCTGTGTGTCTAAGCAATTTCAAGAACCATGAAAAGGGATACCGTAATCATAGTCTCAATTGCTTAGGCATTTGCCATTTCTCACAAGTCCATGTTAGTGTGCCGGTTAACCACACGCGCTCCACTAACGACTTTTGAAAATGCAAATAACACAATTGATATCTTCGTAAAATCTACTTAGTGAAAGCGTTTCCTCACCATCATTTTCATGAATCGGAGAGAAACCTTATGACACTTAGATTTATATGGTGTATGAGTTCCTACCCATATGAATTTGTCAAACCATAATCACAAGAAAAAGATAATGACAAATCCAAAACCATATGGATTGAACTCAATCTTAACTTCTTGCCACCTAGCAGCTCAAGGGCCTGCCATTGCTTCCAAGTTGTTATGCAACAAACTGAGAACTCTAAGAACTCATATGCAAAGCCAACTTTAACTGGAATGGGCACAGATATGTCAACACGATAGGTTATAAACCTCAAGTCGTGTGCTAGTGAAGAATTTCAGGTTTTATTCTTGATTATTTCTTGAGACTTTCAAGACCTTTAAGACTCCCACTGTCCTCTTGACATATAAGACTCCCTTGTCAAACATCCAAGAGATAGTGCAGATTCTAATCAAGAAAAACACTTTACCCAATTGGCCTAAGTTGGTCTTTGTTTTATCCAAAACATCACAACTTACCAATTTCAAATGTATAAGAGTAGAAAACTTTTACTCTTACATTTGATAAGTGTTTTAAACCTTCTTTAAGACATGTCACTCAAATGACAATCTTGGAGTATGACTCTAAGACTTGTATTGGAACGAAGTATGACTCATCTTCTTGATTTAACCATTTCAACAATTCAAGTTCCTCTTCTTAGTCATAAGAATGCACTTAGATTTCCTTAGAGAACTAATTTTGATATGGTTTCTTAATCATTAAGATGATCACAAAAACTGATACTAAAGTACTCTCCCATCTTTTCAGATTTGAGAAACTTTTATCCTTCTGCCTAATTTGATTCTTCTTATTCGCTCTGCCTTACATTGGAACCTTTTCCAATGTCTCAGAGTTACACTTAAGCATGTAAGTATAATCATATTTACTGAGCTTTAGTAAACTATGACGAATAATCTTATCGATCTTTTGTGGTGGACTTAATCAGTGCACAAGACTGTGTACTCGATCCTTTAGTCCTTCACTTGACTCACACATCCATGTGAACCAGTAATTAGTCTTAATTTTTCCAAAACTTGAAAGTTCTCATTCATCATGCTATATAACTTGCATGATTCCAAGTCCCGGTCCAAATGAAACTTGGGTGATGAGAATCTTTCCTTATTTGGTAAATATAGACATTACCACAAATGAAAGAATCAACTTCATATTTCCACTCTTGCTCTTAATGGAATCATATAAGCAACAATTTTTCCTCAAAAGCCATTGTAAGGATATTTTAAAATAAATAAAATCAAAAAAATTTTCTTTTATTTTAAAACTTTGCGGAAAAACTTATCCTTACAATCCATATGAAAACTTGTTGTTATCTATTCCTAAGCAATATCTCATAACTCCTAAGAAGTTGCTCAAGAATCCGATCTTCAAACTATGCGATAGAAATCCATCTACGCCATCAGATTCAGCATATTCTTTCTTTAAGTTTCTTCACTTTTCTTTGATTCTTAAAACATCACCATGTGACCCAGTCACATCATGTATCATGAATCTCAGAATAGAAACTTAACAGAGTTAGATAGTGGTCTTTACCTGAAGTAGAGTCAAACTTATTGACTTTAACATCCTTAGGTAAATTTGGCAGCTTCGCAACCAATGCCCCTTCCCTTGGCAATATAAACATATAGACCCTTTGATAATGGTACACGAGACTATCACAGACTTAGCTTTTCTCTTTACCATTTGGTCAACCGAGTTGACTATGGCCGATCCCTTTCCATTGGGAAGAGAATGCTTTACTGGATATCCAATGTCATCATTGTCAATGTCCATAAAGTTTTAGGAAGTTGATCTTAGCAAATAGATAAGATCATTAAGGGTCTTGTCATAGTCTGTTTCATAGGTGTCCCAAAGGAACTCACTATGTGACTTAGAAAGTGATTGAACCACCAACTTTCTCAAGACTTTGACACCCAACTCTCTCGGCTGGTCAATATGTGACTACATCTCCAAGATGTGTTCACACCTAGACTTTGCCTTGCCAATAGGGCTTGAGTGACCTTAAACTTTTCAAGAACTTGTGGGTTGGGGAGAATAATTGGAGGAGATGAAAGAAGTATGATTTCCAAAGGACATCATCTTCATTTAGGAAACCTTGTTTCACTAGATTTGGGAAGATCATAGGTGTCTATTACAGACATCTTTTGGGAGATATTCAAGATAGTTGATTTAAAGTCCTTAATATGACACCCAATATGAAATATTAAGGCTAGGACCCAACAAACTATTTTATAACTTAGAAGAGGTATGTCGTAATCCAAGCTATAAAATATTTGAAGGTAGGTGAATGACGATTCACCAATTTCCACCAAGATAAACGAAATGAATTATTAGGTTTTAATTGGTTTTGAAACTCCTAGATCTTTGAGATTCATTGAACTTTTCAAAGGCATGTTTCAATCTCGAGTGTGCCCTTCAGGTTTTGTGACTGGGATGCCGAGGATCACAAAACAAGGTGTGAAGTAACCATGCAAATCACTTGGTACCCTTAATAAATTACCCCACAATCGATGTGCCGGTTAACCACACACGCTCCATCGATACTATGATAAATATTAAGTCACCCTTTACCTACCTTGTTAAGTCCAAGTTAGTGTGCCGGTTAACCACACACGCTCCACTAACGACTTAGACAAAGTGTAAAGTGTAATTTCATGGGTTAGCACCTTATTCACATTTTCCTAAGTAACTAAGATTGGGTATTTATAAGTGTTTAGTTACTTAGTATTTATCATTAATACTTTTAATGAAGGGAGAATTCTAGTCCTGTCAAACCCGTTCGACTAACGACCCTCCACCAGTCAAGCAAGCGGTGGGTGAGAGTGGACACCCATTAAGTTGCCATTTTATAGGCAACAACCTTATACCCACCTTATAGACCGGCTTCGTGAATGAGGCGTACTAGCGGTAAGACTGACTTTACTCTTATACATATATATATTATTAACTTATAATATTATAAAGTATAAGGGTTGAATTTTAACTTTTAAAATTCTAAGGGCTAACTTGGAATTAAAGTATTCATAAGTGAAAACTTTACAAATTCCAAAACTTGAGGGCAAGTTTTGAAACTATTCAAAACTAATTAATTCCATAACTTATGTGTTTAAAGTAGTTTTAATCCAAAAACTCTTCAAGTTCCATAACTTGAGGACAAGTTATGGAAGACTTTAAACTAATAAAAGAATTTACTTTTCTTTATTTTATAACTTATGGAATTAATTAAGATTACACCTTTTTTTTATTTTTTTTTATTTTATTAAATGAAGAGACTCTTGGTCCTCTATAACTTGAGGACAAGTTATGGAGTCATAAAACCATTTAATTAGAACTAGACTCTTCATTTTTGTAACCTTTGCCAATTTTTATGAGTTTTATGATTCTTAAATGTGACTTTTCATATAACTTGAGGACAAGTTACAAAAACACATTTTAGAATCAATTCTTAGATTAATTTGGATTAAAACCAACTATCACATAATTTTATTCATTAATCTAAATTCACTCATAAAACAAGGTAACACAAAAAACTTTTGGTGATCCATAACTTATTCTTAAGTTATGGAATCCTTTAAAACATTAACACCAAATTTTGTAACTCAAAAAAAACTTTGAATCAATTTTTTTTTTAAAACCTTTTCATATCCATAACTTATGGAGGTTTCAAAAAATAAAACTCTTTAGATCAAACTTTTAAAACTAATAAAATAATCATATTATTTTATCTTTTATTAAATTTGATCTAATTCAACTCATAAAGCAAATTATTCAAAGTTTACAAATAATTAGTTTTTCACAAGAACAAGTAATTATCTTAAAATTTGACAAACTTCATGTTTTTTTTCCAACTTTGAAAATAAAATATTTGCATCAATATAAGAGAAAACAACCCGTGGCTCTGATACCACTGTTGGGTTATGTGCATTCTAACACTTCCTAAGTGTACATGCAACCCTAAATACCTTGGATCTATGTTTTCTCTATTATACATGCAAATAAGAACATCCAAGGTATTATCCTAATCTAGCATACAAAAACTATGAATGTAACAAGATAGAATACATACCTCTTGATGTAGCTTGATGTCTTCAAGCTTTAAGAGCTTAGCCCCAATAGTGTGGAAGCCTCAAGTGGAATCACAAATCACCAAGACACCTTGGAATACTTTAGAGAATATGATTACTTGGTTCTCTCTAGTGAAATTGGCTAGCCCTTCTTTAGTGTATCCACACTAGTACCAATTTCACCAACCAAAGACATCTTTATATAGTATGGAGGATTAGGGTTAAACCCTAATACCCATGACCTTTCATTTCCTAGGATCCATGGGTTATACACTCCATGGACTATCCATGAAAGCTTAGCCCAACCTAAATGAACTTGGCCCATTCCATATATATAAGAGTCCCTATTTAATTAGTTCCTTTTGATCACTTAATTAATTATAAATTAATTCTTGATCAATACTAATTAAATAATATGATTCCATATTAATATATTAGAACTTATAATATATTAATATTAATCATAAACATACTATTCTCAAAAGATTATCCATATAAATTGTGTCGGTGAAGTGCAACCCAAATGGACCATGCCGGGTCGGGTCAAGTACATACCAAATATAGTTATGGACTTAGACATTAATCCAACACATCTGACTTTAGATCAAATGACTCCAACACTCCATCATTTTAGATTTGGGCATTACGCTTCTCGTTGACATGTCTAAGACGACAATGCCACAAGCATGCCTTGTCTAAATCATTAGACGAATCAATATCCAATACATTATTTACTAAGTTATCTACAACCATCACAGTTTTTCATATAGACCATTACAAGGAAATTATTCGAAATAAAAGGTACCATTATAATAAGAATTTATAGAACCAATTTCATTATTAAATGAATATCTAAAACCTTGTATGTACAAACCATGAGCGGAAATAATATTCCTTTTCATCTTTGACGAGTAGCAACAATTATTCAAATCTAAACCTAACCCACTACTAAAACTAAAGAGTAAACTCCGATCTTGGTAACAGGAGACGATTTCCTATTTCCCATTATCAGGTTCATCTTCCTATGATCTACATCCCTACTTCTTCTTAGCCCCTGTAATCAAAACAAATGTAAAAACCACATCCTGTATCAAGGAACCAAGAACTAGCATGTGCTGAGTTATTAGATAGAATAGTATAAATACATGAAAAGGGGGGCTTTATCTTCCCATCCTTGATGTCCTGCAAGTACTTCGGACAGCTTCTCTTCTAATGCCCTTTTTCATGGCATAAGAAGCACATTGCTTCTTTTGGATTTGAGGAGGGAGGGGCAGAACTGGTTTTACCTTTGGTTCCACTAGAAAAAGATCCATCATGAGACTTTGCCTTCCAGTTATTAGAGGGAGCTTTCCTCTTTTTCCCCTTTCCATGTCCAATTTCCAGGACTGGGGTAGCAGCAGGAGTAGATTCAACAACTTTTCCTTTTAATCCACTTTCAGCAATTCTCAATAAACCTTGGAGTTTGCTCAAGGTGACTTCATCCTTTCTTAGATGATAAGTCATATTGAACTAATCATAACATGGAGGCAAAGAGTGTAAGACTATGTCATAGCCAGATCTTTATCAAAGTTGACATTCAACTTGAGCAAACGATCCATATACCTCTGCATTCTTTGTAGGTGGGTCGTGGTGGATTCTCCATCCTTCATTTTGGTTGTTATGAATGAGGTGACAATTTCGTACCTCTCTTGATGTAGTCTTTGATGGTACTTTTCCATCAAGTCCTGACACATCTCGTAAGGCCGAAAATCCTCATGGAACCGTTGTAGCTCAGGAGTCATAGTGGCCACCATAATGCACAAAACTTTGGTCGTTTCCTTGCATTTGGCCCTATACTCAGCCATTTCTTCGGGAGTAGCAGTTTCTTCATTTATCTCGAAAAGTTTGTTGTCAAGAATGTGTTCCTTATCCTCGCATCGTAGGGTTGTTCTAATGTTTCTGATTCAATCATTGAAATTGGATCCATCGAAAGTGACCCTCCCACAAATGTTTAAGAGCGAGAGTGGTTCGAGGAGTTGTTGTTGGAGGTTGAGCCAGGAGCGTTGTTTGGGCCAGACATTTGAAAAAGAAGAAAGGCAAGTTTTTGATTAGATAGGAAATCCTTAATATAACACCCAAATGAAATATTAAGGCCAGGACTAAACACAATAATTCACAATTCGGAAGTGGGATGTCGTAATCCAATTGTAAATTATTTGAAGGTAGGTAAATGACGATTTACCAATTCCACCACGAAAAAAGAAATTTAAATAAATTAGGTTTTATGAAATGAAATTCCAGGATCTTTTGAGATTCATTGAACTTTTCAATGGCATGTTTAATCTCGATTATTCCCTTCAAGTTTGTGACTGGGATACCTAGGATCACAAACAAGGTGTGAATAACCATGCAAATTAGCTTGGTGCTCTTAATGTCATTTACCACCTAATCAATGTGTCGGTTAACCACACATGGTCCATTGATCAATGATAATTTACGAGCTACCCATTGCAACCCTTTGTTAGTCCAAGTTATTGTGTCGGTTAACCACACACGCTCCACTAACGACTTGGCTAAGTGCAATATGTAATTTCATGAATTAGCATCAAATTCACATTTTCCTAAAGTAACTAAGGTTGGGAATTTATAAAACATTTAGTTACTTTATATTCATCATTATACTTTCTAATGAGAGAATTAATGTCCTATCCTACTCATTCGGCTAACGACCCTTCACCAATCAAGGAAGCGGTGGGTGAGAGTGGACATCCATTCAACTGTCATTTTATAGGCAGTTTCCTTATACCCCCTTATGATGGGTTTTAGTCCTAAGAACATCCTATGTGCTCATACAAACCCTAATGCTTGGATCGAGGTTTCTCTATTGTACATTCAAGTTATCCAAGACTATAAACCCTAATTCTAGCATACAAGTAATCATATTAACATAAGAATGGGTTTAAGATATTACCTTGATTGTTATGTAGCAATAACAATCCCAAATCTCCTTGTATTGACTTTAGAAAGCTTAGAGTCACAAATGTCACTCCTCTAATGGTTCACAAACACCATAAGCAAGAGGATGAAGAGGATAGAGGACGTAGGCTGCCCAAAAACGTGTGAAACCCTAGAACAAAGCTTAGCCACGTTTTTGGTCCTTAAGGGATCTATATATAGGAGGCTATTAGGGTTTCTCTCCATAATTCATCCTATCAAGTTGCTTTGGCGAAGGCAACCCAAAAGGACCATGCACCATCGGGTCAAGTACATACCAAAATAGTTATGGACTTAGACACTAATCCAACAGTCTCCCACTTGGATAAGTCTAATAACTATTATGCGTATGACTTCAGATCCTGATCTGCAATCGTAGCTTTCCAAAGCCGCTGTTAACTCTGATCCTATCAGATACGTGTGTCCTTTAGATAAGGGATCATATATTCCTCCATTCTAGATATCATATGAGATATGATTTCAAATCATTCTTTGTGTACTATATCTCGATTCCCAATTTTTGACGACTGACTAATTGAACAAATGAAATTAGCCCTAACCCGGCCGAGCATTTACGTTTGTCATCACTAAATCATCGAGGGGCCCAAAGATAACGTTTTTATCCTACTTTGGATAAAAAAAACGGATAAACTTTGATTCAATTCTCGCTTGCACTCACTCACTGAATTACACACAACAATATGTTTTATAACACCAAGTTACTAGTGCGTTTACATATTATCAATGTGCAACCGATTTGCAAGATACAACTCACACATCTTGGTTTCAAGAATATAAGATGTTATCGTATCACCAATCACTCGTGATGCAATTCATGGAGTGATCCAAGTGAGCGTGGGTTTAATCCAATGCTCAAATCATAGTCATAAGCACTCATGAACGTTGCAACAAACATTTGCTTATGTCTAATACTTTATAGACAATCCACACACCAATTCACGACAGTCTTCATTCATATCTACTTCCAACATATGAACGACTGTGGCCTGTTCGAATAAATTGACTGTTCTTAACCAATTAAATTATTCAGGAAGTCAAAACATGCAAAGTGAAACACAAGAATAATACTAATTCCATATGGCCTCAAACCTTTGAGTATAAATAAAACTCCTTTTATTTATCACCATATTGATTACTCATTATTTGTCGTTTCGGGTAATCAATTTCTTACTTGAATTATTACACTTGTCCCATGCTCCTAGCATGCACACAATGTTTACCTATGGTTCTTACTTTGTGAAATAGATCAAATTGAACACATTTCCAATAATTCTGATTTCACAACTCCAAATCCTTTTCCATAAGTGTAAGAATATCAAATTCTTTCCACTTATAGAATATGTTAGATTCTAACATTTTATGCAATGATCCTTTTGTAATGTCACTGCACCAAAGTCACAAAGACTATTGCCAATGATATTACAAAGTTCTCTACTGGAGATTGTTACAAGACAATTCCTTAGATGTGATGTCTCTCACTCAAAGTACATTCCTTTGAACATCCTTTGCATAAAAGTTTCTAATCTAGTCATAGATTTTTCAATATTCAATTCCCAATATGGACACGTTTCCATATTTTCCATATGACAACTTATTCTTAATAGAATCTTATCTATTCATAATAATGTCGATATGGTCCATCCAATATGGAAACATTTCCATATTTTCCAACACTATACTTCCAACTACTTACAAGCGACCAATCCTCGACGAACTTTGGATTGTCCTTTGATAGTTGTTTAATTATCTTAGTCAAAACCAATTCTTGTCCTTTTTCCCTCTAAATGCGCTAGACATTTGGAAAATTTTAGAATGGTCAAATATTATAGCCTATGCAATCGATCCTATACCCGAAGCGTATGGGACACAATGCATAATGTCTTACATGAAGATTTGATACTTCATCAATCTACTGCCATAATATTTTATTTGCTATGTTCTCAAAATTCGAATTGTGAAGAGGAATGTCGTAATCATAATCGAAATTTTAAGAACACACTATTTACCTTTGACTAAATTTATTAACATTCCACAACCTAAGCCTTTAGATTTAAAAGAAGCATAATATTCTCTCCCTTAATTATAGCAAAACGACTTTACAACCCTTACGACTTTGCAAGGTATAACTCTTGTTTTCTGTAATTGATATTGCCAACTTGCAATACGTGCCTTAATAATCATACAATAATCACATTTATGCTCCCACTATCATGATGATTATTATAAAGATAACACTTATGCTCCCACTAGCTTTGACATGTATTCAGAAACCAGCTTAACTTCTAGAAAATCAATACTTATTGAATTTCTTAAGTTCATGTTTCTAATACTTAGTGCTTTGATAATCTTTTATAAAGGCTTCTTGAACTTATACACCTTTGCCTTAGATAGTTTATATGTGTGTCTAAACAATTAAGGCTAATTGCCAGATCTCACAATTCAAATCATGGAAAGGGATACCGTAACCATAATTGAATTTGAGAATGCAATTTTACAATCACTATCTTCTTAAAATCTTTCTTAGTAAAAGCATTTCCTCACAATCATTTTCATGAAGGAGGAAATCTTATGACACTTAGATTTAAATGATGTATGTGTTCCTATCCATGTGAATTTGTCAAAACCAAAGTTTACGACAAATTCAAACTCATATGGACTGAACTTTCTTAATCTTGATTTCTTGCCTTATGGTAGCACAGCTGCCCACCACGTCTTCCAAGTAGCTAAGAAGCTCACCCTTTCCTATCAATGTACTCTTCATTGATCAAGGTCCTTACCTTTTATGCATTCGAACGAGAACTCATAGAACTCATATGCATAATTAACTCAATTGGAACAACATAGAAACAAAATAATGTCAACACGATAGGTTGAAAACCTCAACTCGTGTGCTAGTGATGATCGATAAGGTTTATTTGATTTGTTCTTGAAACTTTTCAAGACCATTAAGACTCCCACTGACTCGACATATAAGATTCTCTTGTCAATGAACATTTCTTGACAAAAAAATATTCAAGAGTTAGTGTAGTTTTTATCAAAACACATCATAAGTTTGTCCTAGTTGGTCTTTGTCTTATTCAAGACATCACAACTTTCCACATTTGATGAATGTTATAAACCTTTAATACTTTTTACTCATTGTCACAATCTTAACTTTAAGACTTGTTATTGGAACGAAGTATGATAGACTTCTTTATTTAACCATTTCTTCAATCCTTGATTCCTCTTCTTAAACATACAATTGTACTAAGACTCACTTAGAGGATCAATTGAGATATGGTTTTTAATCATTAAGACCTATCATAAAGCATAAAAGGTACTCTCCTATCTTCTTAGAATGGAGAAACTTTTATCTTTCTGCCTACTTGATTCTTCTTATTCGTTTTGCTATTGATTTAAACTTTTTCAATCAATTCATAATTTCACTTAATCTTGTAAGTATAATCATATTTACTAAACCTTTAGTGAATCATGACGAATATCATTGTTACTCTTATGGAGGACTTGATCAACACGCAACTTTGTGTACTCGATCTCCTAGTCCTTCACTTGACACTTTGTCAATGAATTTGTCTAATTTCCAAATATGAAATTTCTCATTCATCGTGCAACCAAGTTGCGTGATTCAAAATTTCTGTCCAATTGAAACTTGGGCGATGAGAAACTCTCCCTATTTGGTAAATTCTCGACTTTTCATAAATAACATAAATAAGAACCAAATCCATTATTGTTAATAATAGAAACATTCAAACACCAATTTTTCGTATACGCCATTGCAAGGATAAATAAATAATATAATTTATTTTATTGCGGAAATATTTTTTCCTTACAATGCAATTCATTGAAAACTGTGCTAATACATCTTTCTTAGCAATCTAATTTTAACTCTGAGTAGTAGCTCAAGAATCTAATCTTCGAGAAATGCGATCGAAATCCATTCCTTCACGGTTAGATTCTGCTCACTTCTTCCCTTAAGCTTCCTTTCTTTTCTTCGATCCTACAAAACATCAATTGCAATCTTATCACATTATGTATTAAGAATCTAGAATAGAAGCTTAAAAAAGTTAGTTAATGGATTTTACCTATATTAGAGCCATACGTTTCGACTCTCCCATCTCTTAGATCTCTTAGGTAAATGGGGCAGCTTCGTCTCCAATGCCCCTTCTCTTGGCAATAAAATCAAATTGACTCTTTTGGAATAGCACATGGAACTACTTCAGACATTGCCTTTCTCTTATGATCAAAACTTTCGATCATAGCATGTCTTTTGTTGCCATCGTCTATATCCATAGAGGTCTTGAAGGCAGATTCACCAATCAACTTTGCTTTTCTATTACGCCAAACCATTGCTGATTCAACAACAATAAGCATATAGGTGAGATCTATAAGGGTCACGTCGCGGTTCATCATATAGTACTCTCTTACGAACTCACTATATGAGTTAGGAAGTGACTGAAGAATCCAATCAACAGCCATTTCCTCACAGACAACGGATCCCAACATTCTTAACCTATCAATGTGTGACTTCATCCCTAGGACGTGTGCATACACCGACTTTCCTTCTTTATGTTTACTTGCCAAAAGGGCTTGAGTGATCTTGAACTTCTCAAGCCTTCGAACTTGTGGGTTAGGAGAATAATTGGAGGAGGTGGAGGAAATGAAGCATGATTTCTTGTTCCTCGATCGAATTGTGGAATATCATCTTCATGTGGAAGGCTTGTTCCACGGGATTTGGGAAGACCATAGTTGTCGAACTTTGACATCTACAAAACGGGAGAAAATGAATTCAAGTTAGTTGATTGATTGAGTCCTTAGTAAATCACCCAAATGAGATACTAAGGCTAGGACCCGACACAATATTCTACAACTCGGGAGAGGGATGCCGTAACCCAAATTGCAGAACATTTGAAGGTAAGTGAATGACGATTCACTAATTTCCACCATGAAAAACGAAAAAGAAATTTTAAGTTTTAAATCTATGAAAACCCCTAGATCCTTTGAGATTCACTGAACTTTCAATGGCATGTTTAAATCTCGATATGCCCCTCTTGTTTGTGACTGGGATGCCGATGATCACAAAGCGGGTGTGAATAACCATGAAAACTTAGATGGTGCCCTCACATGTTATAACCTTAATTAATTAATAAAACCATAAGGGTGTGATTTGAACTTTTTCAAAACAATACTAGGGTTTTAGAATTTAACATTCCTAATTAAACTTTTAATCAACTTTTAAATTCCAAAACTTGAGGGCAAGTTTTGAAACATTTCAAAACATTAGGGTTTAGAATTTAAATTTACATCAAAATTAAACAATTAATCAAAATTTAAATTCCAAAACTTGAGGGCAAGTTTTGAAACCTTTTTTCAAAACATTAGGTGTAACAGCCCGGAATTCCAGGTATTGTTATAATTATGATTTTGGGTGTTTTAAGAGGGGACTCGGCGAGTTGGAGATCAGACTCGCCGAGTAGGATCGCGGATCTGGTCGCGGGTTCGCGACTGGACTCGGCGAGTCCGAATATGGACTCGGCGAGTCCGCGCTGTTTAGCGAAACCCTAACTTTCTAGGTTTGGGACATATATAAGGGGCCTTATGGCCGTCATTGTTCACCCCAGCCCTTCGAGTGAAACCCTAATTCGATTGTGAGCATCTGGAGCAAGGTAGAAGACCATTATTGATCTTGGAAGTGTTATTTTGCAAGGAAGAGGAGGCTCGGTTAAGGGAACAACAGGAGAAGCTATATTCTGAGAGTTGGGGACACAGAGCAACGTTATTAAGGTAATATTTTCGACTTGTTCCCTTCTATGTTGATGTGTATATGGATTTAGGGTTTATTGAACCCTTTTGTGGCTAGATTGAGTGTTTCCTTAGTCCCCCATGCGATTGGAACCCTATATTGGGACCCTTGGAAGTCCAGAGTGTCCCATGCCTGAGCTTTTCGGGAATCAATGGAGGTTTTGGATTGGAATCCTTATGCCTTAGGTCAAAACGTCAATTATGAGTCATGGGGTGTATTATGAGCACCAAAATAAGGACTTTACGTGATGAACCAGTCTAGGAAGGCCAGACCTATGAATTGCCGGAGCAGATCTGACCTTAGAAAGCAGTTTGAGCGGTTGCATGGCATGGACTCGCTGAGTCCGATAAACAGACTCGGCGAGTAGCTTGAAGATTGCCGTAGAATGGTCCTGTCCGGGTTATGGGTTGGATCGGTGAGTCAGGGCGAGTTAGAGAGGGTTAACAGGTGGTCTGAGTCGAACTGGGACTCGCCGAGTTGTTCTTCAGACTCGGCGAGTTGAGTCGGGGTGGCCCCGCGATTCTTCCAGGAGGAACTCGTCGAGTCAGGGGGGATACTCGACGTGTAGAAAAGGGAATCTTAGAGAATTGGTGAGAACGTCTAGACTCGCCGAGTCGCCTTAGTGCTCGCCGAGTCCGGTCAAAGTTGACCGTTGACCGTTGACCAGAGTGGACCTGTGTTGACTTCTTAGGGATAGTCAACATTAGAGATATAAAGTGTTAACTAGGGACGTATGATGTTATAGGAGGATTAGAGCTCGGAGAATCGGGCACGAGGGATTCCCAGGATTGTGAGATATCGAGACACGCGAGGTGAGTCTTCTCACTATACTTTACCTTGAGTAGGTAACCAGAGTTATATGATAGAGTATTTGTATGCTATGTATGTCATGTGTTGCACTGCATTCTTCTATGTGATTTATGCTATGCTTGTTTACAGAGTTAGAACCTGAGGGTTCACAGAGTATGGGTGCACGGACCCACAGAGTTGTAGCCTCGAGTGGCTAATATGTTTGATGTGGTATTTTGGGGAACTCACTAAGCTTCGTGCTTACAGTGTTTTGTGTTATGTTGTTTTCAGGTTTCTTTCAGTATCACGGGACGGCACCGACTTGATTGTACACACCAGAGAAAGAGTCATATTTTGGAGGATCCTGGTTTTCTATGCAAGTGAAAATGAAGCTATGTTTTGTAATTCAATTATGAATGAGATTTTAAACAAGTGTTCTAAGATTAAAATGATTATTTTAAATGAAAATTTTGCCTTGAAATTTACGGTGTTACATTAGGGTTTCAACTATTTAAATTTCAAAACAACAAAACTTTTGGGTTCAAATTTAAACTATAAAACCTAAAGGGGAAATATGAAACTTTTCATAACAACAAGGATCAAATAAAAAATAATCTTAATTAACATTTAATCACATAATTATCCATATTTGATTTATTTAATGATTTCTTGCAAAACAATTTACCAATTTAATCAAAATAATCAATCAATTATCACATAAGGAAACAAATATCCATATGGACTTAGACACTAATCCAGCACATTATAGATTGGCTTCGTGAATGAGGCCTACTAAAGGTAAGACTGACTCATCTTATACATATATAGAAATTATACTTTTAATATTATAATACTATAAGGGTGTATTTTAAACTCTTAAAATACTAGGGTTTTAGAATTTAATATTTAAAAATTAACCTTTTAATTAAATTTTAAATTCTAAAACCTAAAGGGTGTAATTTGAAACTTTCAAAATTACTAGATCAAATTTTAAATAATTAAATTAATCAAATAATTATGTCATTATCTTAAAATTTGACCAAATCCATCTATTTTGATAAGGAGATCAGATTACCATTGAGCAAATTCAATTTAAGGTGATAAAAACGAATTATGGTAATTATCCTAATCCAAAATAGATCAAAAAATTGAAAAATCAGCTAACAGACGAGTCAACTCGTCGAGTCACAGCATGGACTTGTCGAGTTTGTCAAACAAAAACGATTTTCGTTTTGCATTCAATTTGAACAGTTCACTATTACATTAAATGTAACAGAAAAAACCTGGCTTTGATACCACTGATGGGTTTTGAGCATAACAACATTCCTATGTGATCATGTAACCCTAATTTCTTCGGATCTATGTTTTTCTGTAGTTATACATGCAAAAAGAAATTACAAAGCAACAACCCTAATACTAACATACAATTCGAAATCAATATGAAAACTATGGTTAGAAAATTACCTTGCTTGCTATCTGGTAATAACAAGAGTTTCCTTGGATGATCTTGACTATTGAAAACTTTAGTGCCTCAAGTTTTGCACCTCTAATGGAGTCACAAACACCAATATCAAAGGATGAGAGGAGAGAGGTGATGAAGCACTATGAAAATCGGCTAGGGTTTCTTCTGGAAGCTTAGGCCTTAAGCGGTCCATGGACCTCGACACTAGAAGCCTTGGACGAAATTCTATAGGGCCTCCTATAGATTTCGTTAATTCCCTTCCAAAGGAGTCCATCAGCCCAACTCTGCAACTATCATTGATTTGCAAAACAAGTCCCCGTTCTTTTAATCAGTTCCTTTAATCTCAAAATTAATTCCAAATTTACTTCTGATTAATACTAATTAAAAAATATGATTTCTAATTAATATACTATTCTTATAATATATTAATAAGTCATTTATTAACCTCTTTCTCCAAAATTGATTCATGTCAAGTTGTTATGGTGAAGGCAAGCCAAAAGGACCATGCAACAATCAAATCAAGTATATATCAATTATAGTTATGGGCTTAGACACCTAATCCAACAGCTTCATATCGACACTGATACAAATAAACGGAGTGGGTCAGGTTGGGAAACCTGGTTAGTACATAACGATTTCAATCCCACAATGTTATATCATATATATATATATATATATATATATATATATATATATATATATATATATATATATATATATATATATATGTATATATATATATATATATGTATATATATATATATATATTAGAACTCACAATATATAAAATTTCACCTCATATAAGTAATTTTTACCCCACCCCGTCGATCCTCACAACGACACGATCTATACTCCCGGTTCTAAAATTAACCTCTTTACCTAATCCATAATTCCAGATCATGTTTGTCTAATCCATGCTCTCGGATCAATAACTATGTCAATTCCATACTCTCGGACTAGGTACAACTGACTATGTCTAATCCATGCTCCCCGATTAATGACAAATAACTATGTCCTCTCCATAGTCTCAAACTAAGGACAAATTACTATGTCTAATCCATGCTCCCGGATTAATGACAAATAACTATGTCCTCTCCATACTCTCGAACTAAGGACAAATGACTATGTCTAATCCATGCTCTCGATTCAATGACAAATCTTTAAAGTTTGAATCTCCATGTATATCTCACCCACACTCATAAGTCGATACAACCTGATATCCATCACAATTAGTTTAGGTTTTTCATGTACCCTAAATCATCATATATTATCAGATATGCTCTTAACACGTATTTTAGGCAATAACAAATATTTCACACACAAGCATATATTTAATTGTTAGGATTTAATCCTAGTTAGATCAAATAGATTCAAACAAGTAATGAATAAGAACATGGCAAGTAGATTAAAATATGTTGAATGATTATAAGCCACAGCCTCAGAAGAACTCAATGAAGAATTGTTATTGTAGAGGCGTGTAGGGTTACAAGATTGTTTCCAAAGATACCAAAATACGGTGCATGCATGCACCTTAAATACTATAACCCTAAGAATAAATGACAGGTGGATAGGCCCAGCCCAGTTACAAAATAGACTAAATACATAATCAAAATGACGCAACACATATACCCAACAATATCCTCCTTTACGTCAATCGAGGCGAGAGTTTATCAAGGCTGACTTTGCTTCTGCACTTCAAAAACTTTTGGAATGACGCTCAGCAGAACCTTGCAAACCTGGATATACCATATAATCATATCCAAGAAACATGTCTTATCGCCCTTGTTGTTGCCCTTGTACTTGTTGACCATGTCCAAAACATGCTCCATGCAAGAAGTAGTGAACAAATTCTTATCAGGGAGGAAGAAGCAAGACTTATGAAAGGCTGCATCATTTCGTTCTCGCATCTGAAATGCCACATACCAACCTTCCTTGTGTATCTTCCCAGGCTTCAACTTCTCAAAATCATTTGGGACTTCTTTAGGGAGAACATAGGACTTCCTTCGCAGAACGGAAACAATTTCCACATCCATCTTGCCTACCTCTTGATTATACGAAACTAGCATTTGTTTGAGGTGAGTAATAAAGGGATCATACTTCTATCCGTCTCTCAGCAACAATATGTTAAGAATGATCCAGTCATAAGGATTGAAGCAAGGCAGATCTGTGAGAGTGAACTCGTGGACCTGACTACAAGAACCTCTCACAACCTTAAACTTTGCATTTGGAAAGTTGTCAGTTTCGATTGGACCAGTGACCTTCACTGCTGTAATCTTGCTAGCACTCCATGTTTTGTATTATGGTTTCATATGCTTGAAATAAAACGAGAAGAGTAAATGATCTACGCCTCTATCTGTGAATGGGACATTCGCAACTTTCACGAAGGAGCGAAACCTAAAGGCTTTCGGAGTTATTAGCAAGTCCAACTATGAATCTTGTGTATTCTGAAGATCGAATGACGCAATCGGTTCCAACCAATATTGACTCAGCATATCCACAACTTCATTTTGAATTCTCTTCAGAGTCCGCTCTGGAAATAAAAGTTTTCAGCTTTCCAGTGTGACCTGAGCTTCTCGTCCAGCTTTCTCTTTTGCTTCAGCCTTGTGAATTATTCTCTGATGCTCATCCATTTCAGTTTCACGTTCCTTTCTTCGTTTAAGCTCATTCTCATCAGGCTCTTCACTGAAAAGGTTTGCTTTGCATTTAGGCTTATATTCGCTTTTGACAGTGTGCTTAGTTTTGGGGTTTTCTTTCTTTGATGCCATCCCTTCTCCCCCTTGTTTCGGAATAGAGCTTGATTCCGGAACACCTTCTAGTCTGTGAAGCATGGAGAAGACGGTCCTAAGTTTCTAAGAACGATGCTTCTTCACCGTGATTGTTATCATTGAGTCATGACTCTTAATGCTATCCGAAAGCAGGGCGTTTACATCTGTGATACAAATTTTCATAACGACTTTTCAGATAACAAATCATTGACCTGTTTCTCATCATTCTTGAGTTTGACCATCAAGACTTTCACCTTTTTAGTCTTTACAACAAGAGCATCCATTATTTTTCTCTCCATGGCTAAATCATACTGAAGCTTAGAGATCTTTAAGGAGATGGAGGAATTGAACTCAACCTAGTTAGATTTAAGATCAGTGCGAACCTCTTGAAGTTTCGCCTTCTTTGTTTTAAGGGTTGAGCCCACGCTAGAAATGGCTTCATTAGCCTTCGTAGTGTTGGACTCAAAGGAGCTCTAGAACTTCTCCATGAATACGCGTGCATCAGTAATTAGTTATCAACTTTTTCGGCCGTGTTGTTTCAAACAGTAGCAGAAGCATCTACCGCCTTGTTCATTTTGTCAAGGTTGGCGAAGTGATCTTGCGTAAGGGTCTCAATAAGGGACTTGACCGTTGCTTGTGAATAATCATCGTTGGATGATTCTTTTGAAGCTTGAAGTAACAAATCCAGTTTCTCATGTATTGCCTTGAGTTGCCCTTTCATGACGGCTGCTTCTTCATCATTTTCAATCCTGATATTGAAAGGACTGTAGGTGAATCTAGCGAAGTCTTCGTCGTCATCACCGTATATCATATCTGTGTCAATTTGCTGAAGAAGAGAAATGAGTGGTGTGGAATGACCAGCTACAAAACCTAAAGCTCCTACCCCCACATCAGATGCGTTGACAGTAACAAGAGGCTCAACAGTGAATGTTGTGGAGGTGGTAGTGGAATCATTGAAAACAGGAGGTGGGGATTGTGAAATACCCAAAGTAATAGGTGGGAACTGGGGAAAATAAATGGGTGTGGAAATAGTGGTAGTGGGAGAGGGAATAGAGACATCTTTAAAGAATTCATTGGTAATGGGAACTGAGACACGAATCTCAAAGGTTACCTCAGGGTTCGTAGAAATGGGCTGCGAAACCTCAGGATGTGAAGTAGTTGTAGTGTCTTCGTTGTGCACTGTGTCATCATCTGGAATGCGAATGTTAGAGTGAACGACAGACTGTGAACCTGCGTTTTCACTTGTAGTTGGAGATCTGGGCTTGCGAGTTTCCTTCTTTACCTTTCGCTTCTTTGTAGCTCCAGATAAGCCACTGGGTGCTTTTGTTTCTTGGGAGTTTGAGCGAGATCAGACGGACCCTCTTGAGCACCATGTTTCTTTTCTCCTTTCTTTCGACCTTTTTGTCCTCCTTTATTTGGTTTGTCAGCTTCATCAATAATCGATTGCATCTTAGGAGTTAAAGTACGAAAGCCTAAAACTGGAAGTTTTCTATAGGCTTCAAGAATCTTGCTTGCTGCAGGAACATCACGAAACATGGCTTCGGGAATGGAGCCAAAAAATGAGAACTTGGAGTTGTCAGCAAGGATGATGTTTGTAATGGGAAAGATTGAGATGGAAGACATGAAAGATTCTTGCATTACTGGCGTCTGAAGCTTCTCAATTTCTCTTTGAACAATGATTGTCCAGAAGTGAGCACACGAAATTTCACTGTGTCAAGTTGTAGAATGGGTACTTTGGACCAATTCATCCCAAAGAACAGCCCCAAAATCAATGTTGATCCCCGTGTAGATCCCATAAATGATGGTTATGAATAATTTACTAGCACAATCTCATCCAGTCACACGCTCATAAATACTCTTGAACAAAAGGGTAAAAACCCCAATAAATTGAGGTGGCAGATTGGGTTTCCTGAATTTAGAGATGGTAGTTTGGGTTTCTTTGTACCCCATTTGGTAAAACATCTCCATGATGGCGGAAATGGAGATGGAATTGGGGTCAACCATATCATCATTCTGAGCGAGCCCTAGTAAGGAGCAAAATCAAGACTTGGTGATTGAGGTTTCCTGAATTTAGTGATGGTAGTTAGGGTTTCTTTGTTCGTCCTTGATATAGCAAGCAGACGAGTAGGCCTTTAACAGGAGAGAAATCAGAACAATCTCCGATGTGGTCAAAGCTTTAACTAGAGGAGAATATTTCAAGCACTCGACAATAGGTAGCATGAAGTTGTCATACTTGAGAGGATCAAGATCCAGAATCAAGTTTTGATTTGACTTGATAGCAAGAAGCGACGACTCTGCAGATTGACCTCGAACAGAGGGGATTTCTGATGAGGCAGCCATGGATGCTTGTTGAAGAAGATGATGAGCAGTAGAGAGAAATATCGCTTGAGGTTTTTTGAAATCTTTTGAAAGTGATGAGGAATTATGAATCGCCGAAAAACCCTTTATACCATTAACCAGGAGAGAGAAAATAGGGTGACGGTTGTGTTTTCTTCTCTAAAACGTCGCCTAAAAGGACGTGATGTGACAACTGTTACGTTATAAAAATGTGTCAGGCGGTGGAAAATCAGGCGTCGGTTCAAATTTCACGCGCCTATTTGAAATCTTATCCATTAGGATTGTCGCTTTAATTTCTTCCTTTCGCAGTTGATTTATGTACCACCATTCACAGTTAAACTGTGAAACTTCAAATAAATGTGAGTGCCATGAACAAGACTTTTGGAAAATCACAAGGATCTTCGTGTGAGAGTGTGACAAAGATAGAGAAATAAAACAAACCTTATGTGTGGGATTTTAGTGATGTGTTGTTTAAGACATAAAACAGTGGATCTCGGGCAACGATATCTTCCTTCAAAGTCAAGAGAGACTAAGAAGTGTCTGTGTGGTTTCCCGTTGAACTACGATCATCTGTTTATCAAGAAACAGTGAAAGGCATCTTTTAAAAGGCTTTATTGGGTGGTTCTATCTCCAATGAAACTACGAAACAAGATATAAGTCAAAAATTTCGAATGGAGAACTTTTTTTTATCAATGTAGTCAATTGAACATCTAAGCTTTGGAATTATTTTAAGTAACAAGGATTCGCATAGAAATCTCAAGAAAAATAAAAATTGGATCTATTGGGTAGAAATGTCTTAGGTCTAGAGAATTTCGTTAAGATCTCACAAATGAAAAAGAAATTTCTTGGTACAAACCACGAAAGTGGAGTTTCGTTAATTCCTTGGTGAAAAGTCTAGAACATGTGTATTGTTCACCGTCAATTCGTACAAGGGTGTTGGATTTGGGGTTTCACTCAATTCGTGGTGATAACGAATTGAAGATCATAAACATAGAAGTAGACACTACTCGTTTGTCTCCATGCTGCTAAAGTAAATTTTGGAATAATGTGTCTTGTAGAGTAGACACTACTCGAGAAAGAATTTATATGAAGAAATGGAAGTAAAATTTCTATCGACCTATGGAAAAGTATTAGGATATATTAAAGCGAGCATATGCATGAGAAGAATCCTAGAAGGCGAGTATAGGTAATCCAATATATGTTTGATAAAAACGTGAAAACCCTATTTGAGTCTAGGAGAAACTGTTGTATGTATTTGTTTGAACACATTCATGTGTGATAAGTTGCTTTGTGGAAACTTTTGAATGGTGAGTTGGGAACTGCGAGACAATACTTGGGACGAGTATGAGTAGGTGTGAATAGTAGTAGAGGCCTATACTACTGGAAGCACAGGACTCACACTTGGATCAGGAAAAGTCACAAGGTTACCAAGAAGCTAGTAAATGATTTCGTTTTATTCATGTGTGTCGTTACCTTCATTTCGGTAATGACTAAGAAGATAATTATCGTTCAAATCTTAATGTCATAAAGAATCGAGTCCGATTAGTATAAATCTGCGAAAGGAGTTGATTGGTTCAGAGAACCATGTCTCATATAGTGACGAAACTTCAGTAGGAATACTGAAGAAGTAAATGGTCAAGGTAGTCGATAGAAATATAACGATCTTGATTAAAGAATTGAGCAATCATTTGCCAGAGATATGACTTGCTATGTGGTGTTACTGGACACAAGAAATGTTTCTGCCCTATTCGTACTAGTCAAATGGCGGGGAGTCAAGTTTCCGTTCAACAATCAAAGAGTACTCCAACTAAAAAGGAGGAGGTGCCAAATGCTAAAAGATGTGTAGGTCCGAAAACACGAATTAGAGATACGTGGTGGTATTCTTTCTGTTCCAAAGCATCTACGTGTTGATCAAACTCTTTTCATTTTCTTTATTCCATCAGCTTGATTTATTTGATCTGATTCTAATACAAGAGTTTGGTTCATTATGTGTCTTGTGTGTTATAAATACAAATGTTGTTAGAATAAAACCATTCGAGTTGCTGTTATAGCAAAAGTAAAGACCTTATCATGGGTTTAGTCTATAAACGAAGAAGGAGTAGGAGTCTGCAATGATAATTGAGTTTTAACTCAAAGATTAGGATCGAAAGCCCAATAGAGAATGATGAGCGGGTGCAGGTTTGAGCACCGCTAGTAATTAATAAGTATGAAGAGTTTGACAATCGTTTGGCAAACTAAAAGTTAAAATATCGTACATTTTAGATTACCACAAAGGAAGTAAGTTAAAAACTCGAATGTTGTGAGTAGTAATTTTCTCGTAAACTCTAGATTTACTCACATCTTATTTGATTTCAATACCTCAGATTCTTTCGTGCCTTATAAATTTGCATATTCTTTTCAAATTGCTTGTTACGCAATTGTCCAATAATTTCATATAGATAACATAGGAAATATATCATTACTTGATAATAAAGCCTATAGAGTTAGTATTATAGGAATTGAAAGTTATAATCTTCCTGCTAACCTAATTCCTATCTTTGATATTATTCTCGACATGGATTGGTTGTTAAAGAACCACGCAGAACTCTTGTGCTACAAAGAGATGATATGCATCCCTATCGAAAGGGAAGATTCTATTTATGTCTACGGTGAAAATAATAAATTTCTTTCTAAAAAACTCGTAAATTATGTCAAAGGGATATTCTACTTATCCGGCTTATACAGTTAATACCTTGAAAGAGGAGAAGAAAACTGATAATTGTCGACAAGCTGACGACGAGTGCATATTTTCTCGCCATACGTACAACGGTTCTAATGGAGAAATAAGCACAAGTTTACTTAGACGAAATTGTGGCGAGACATGGTGCGTCACTAAAGATTATTTCCGATTGTGATACTCGTTTCACTTCTCACTTTTGGGTGAGAATGAAGCATGAGCTAGGATCTCGAGTTGCTCTTAGTACAACTTATCATCCTCAGACAAATGAACAAAAGAAGAGAGCAATCCAAATAGTAGAAAATATACTGAAGGTATATAAAGTACTGTATGAGCGTAAATGTCATACTCAAATATGTTGGCGTGACATAGGACAGAAGATCTTTGGAGGATCTGAAATGATTCAAGACATCACTGACAAGATACAACTTTTCCGAGAAAGAATGAAAGCGGCCCAGGATCGACAAATGTCCTATGCAGAAAAGAGGAGACCCGTAGAATTCCGGGTGGATGATTTAGTAATACTGAAGGTATTTCATGAAAAGGCATTATTCTACTTTGGAAGAAAGAACAGTTAGTAAGCAAGTTTACTACTTAGAATTGCCTGAAGATTTGACAGATATTCATGAAGTGTTTCATGTGAGCTATCTGTGTAAAGGTTAAGCATATATGATGAAATGGGTCTATTATCCGAGGTGAAACTGGATAATAAGTTAAGTAGAAGAGATCGTAAATGAAAGAACGACTAATCTACATAATAAAGATGTAGAGTTGGTGATTTTCATATAGAAACACCGCCGAGGCTCAAATTATACTCGGGAAAAGTAAGAATGAAATAAGAGTGAAGTATCCCTAATTGTTTTAATCGTTATGATTTCGGGGACGAAATCCTCAAAAGGAGGAGGTATTTGTAACATACACATTCTGAAATTGTGTATTGTTATTATTAAAAGTGAATAAAATTGAGTGTTGAGTTCTAACAGATAGTTTTTACTAGAAATGAAGTAAAACTATGTTTAGAATCACTCATAAAATATTAGAAGTCTTATGAGATTCCAATTAATAGTCAAATAGAGAAATATAGCGAAAATATAAAATTTGGAATAAGTAAAATTTTATTATTGAAAGTTGTAGAAAATCTCATTAGAAACATTTAGGCGAAAACCTAGTCGAAATCCGAGTTATAACGAAGAAGTTATGACCAAACGAAGATCCGTGATAAATCCGGAAAATACTTTGTCGCGTAAAAGTTTAGTTATCGATAAACTAATTTTTAGCCTTAGTGATGTAAATGAAAGTTGTAGAACTCGTGAAAATAATCAAATTTCATATAAAGAACGCCAAAATCCGACTTCGTATGATGAAGTTATGATTTTTCGAAGTTTCAGCTTAGCAGTAGACAGCTAAAAACTCGAATTTTAGATCGAGTGATTTTTAGCCGACACAATCTAAACGAGAATTGAAGGTCTCGTCATTTCTAGTACAACGGTAAAAAGTCTGACGAAAACGGATATCGGATGAAGAAGTTATGAATTTTTAACAGATTATCCTCTCCCGGTCTGTTAAAAACAATAATATAAAAATTAAAGTCAAATTTAGCCGACGAAGTCTAAACGAAAGTTGTAGAACATAATTTTAGCTACGTGTGCATATAAAGAACGTCAAAAACGGAGCCCGTATGCAAAAGTTATGGATTTTACAAAATTTGGCACATTTTTTTATTTAATTTTCGCATGAATAATGATAATCCACGTGGCATCTTCTGATTGGACCGCAGCCTCGCGTGGCACCCTCTGATTGGTCTGATGTCGTGTCCGCCTCGTTTCCAATGTCGTGACTCGCCCTCGCCCGGATCCGACGCGTGTCGCGATGAGTCGTCCGAAGCAGCTTAGTCTCCCGGTGACTCCTCGCATCTGAAGATGGCTGTCGAGTCCGAACCGAGCCACCTGGAGCCCTCGCATGCGAGCCGCGTGCCTTCGCCCCCTGCTGCCACCTGCCTCGCTGACTCACCCCTTCTCGGCCGAACCCTCGCATCTCCTCCCTATAAATACAAGGCGTGCGAGCCTTGTCGAGGAATTATAGAAAATTGCCATTTTTGGCCCCCTTTTTCCATATTTTGACTACTTTGACATCCCCCGAAGCCCCGGTGTCAATTTTAACACCCGAAACACGCCCCGAAGTTCCGGGAAGCCCGAAAAATTTATCTTTTCGGTTTTGAAGCTCTACCTTTTTAGAGTCCGGTTTTTAGCTAATTCTCCCGGTTTTCAAGAAATAAAGCCATATTTGGAGCCGATATGCTGCTCAAATTACTATTTTAACCCCCGATTATTTTAAGGTGAGTTCAATATATAGGAACAATTGTATGTTATGTGTTATATGTGCTATGTGCTTTTCAGTGTTATTATTCCGGGTTATTTTCCCGGGTTATTTTTATTCGCTATTTTTAATAGCAAAGTTATACCTTTGACCATGTGATCAGTAAAAGGACTTAGATTCACGGTGGTACTGGTATGTAGCCTCTGGCCATGTAGAACATGTCTCGTAAGAGAATGACCTCTAATCTATGGCATTGGTAGAAGGTTAGATAGGACTGGTATGTAGCCTCTGACCATGTAGAGCATGATTCCCTAAGAGAATGAACTCTATTCTATGGTATTGGCAAATGGTTAGACAGGGCTTTAAGCCTGAAATCTACCAAAATGTTAATCCGAAGTTGTATATCTTATGTGCCGTTTGGGCCAAAAGCTTTATTGATGCATATCAAGCATGGAAATTGTTATGTCTCATTGATCGTAAATCTTTGAATCAAATCTTGAGTTGATATTGAAAGTGTGACATATGATACACATATGCTATTGTTGTTCTTGTTCCCTTTTGCTTCTGTCATATTGAGATATATATATATATATATATATATATATATATATATATATATATATATATATATATATATATATATATATATATATATATATATATATATATAAGGCATAAGATTATATTGTATCTATTTATTGAATTCACTAAGCGTTATCGCTTATCCCCCTCAATATTTAACAATTGCAGGTGATGAGTATCCAATATAGTTTTATACTGCTGAAAGATTTAGAATAGTTAATACTATTTCTATGTATTTTAATGTTCATGTATGAATATGAATAGTAGATTCTTGGGTAGATATGAAATGTAATAAAACTTAGTCGGTTTGTATCCAATCTTTTGTAATCACTTTATCAATATAAAATATTGTTTTATAAATATGCATGTAGCACGTTTTGAGGAAGTAACTTAAGAATAATGTTGGAATAGTATGAAAATTTGGGTCTTTCATAAATACGAAAGTTGGGGTCTTTCAAAAATCCCAGGACTATATATATAATTCTTAACCAAATTATTTCATTAGTTACATTTCCAACTAGAGAAAAGCCATTTTCTCTCTCACGGATCATCGGGTTTTCATCCCAAATCGTGAGTACCTCTCTCTAGTTGTATTATATAGCTAGTACTGTGCTTAATAACATCGATTTCACAGCAAAACAACTAGATTCGGGAGGTTACCGCCTAAGAACACCTTGGGGAGTAAACTCCTAAATTGATGCCTAGTCTTTCCCCCGTGATATGTAACCACCTTAGGCTTGTATGCTAGTGTTTATAAGACTAGAAACCATCCATGAACACCAAGATTTAGGTGTTCGTGGCCCAAGAAGTTCTTGGACCGTGAACTCCAAAATCAAGGGCCAAAGAGTGTTTTAATCACTCCTAAAGCCTAGGACAAATACCTTGATTTGCTACTAGCTAATTTAAGGATTCTAAAATATCAAAAACCCGTCCCCATGAGAGATTACGGCCGTAATCTCTAAGGGAAATGGTTCTTGGGCCGTGAACATCAAAAGGGGGTACCAAAGTGTGTCTAAGGCCTTCATTAGCCTTAGATAATTGTCTAAAACATATCCTAGATGAGTATGGGACTTGAAAACACAAAAACACCCCTTTCCATATGAGTTTACAGCAGTAAACTAAAAAGGAAATGACCTTGGGGCCGTAAACTCCTCAAAGGAGTGTATTAGTGCCCTAAACCCTTCCATGAATTAATCCACCAAGTAGGAATGCTTCTAGGGATCATTTAGAACTTCAAAACACCAAAGGACATTAAGCCTAGGAGTTCACGGCCGTAAACTCAAGGGTTTACGACCGTAAACTCCTTGTGTGAAGTTTATTGGAGAGTAAACTCATATATGGGGTCCTTTGGAACCCTAAACTCACTAGCCGAGTCTTACAACAATTTAGATGAAGTCCTTAAGGCTAATAACACTTATGTAAAGTGTTTAGCAGGTTCTAGGAGGTCTAAAAAATTTCAATTAGTAGTTTAAATCTAATTGGGAACACATATGTGTGATTATATGTTAACTAGGATCATAGCGTGTGTTCAAGACTTCACTTAACACCTAGCAATCCTACATCTTCAGTACATCCGTACCACTCACTACAGGTGAGTTCATACCCCTTAATCAATGGTTTAAATGTTTTTTAAATGCTTTAAGCGGGGGGGGGGGGGGGGGAGGGGGATACAAGTCAAATACTTATAGTTATTACATCAATCACATGTGATTAATAACTACAAAGCCAGTGATTTACATTATTGTTCAAATTGTTTATCAAATTGTTTTGCTTCAAACTGTTTTACAAGTTGTTATACTTATCAGATACATTTACTTAAACTCTGTTTTACTTATTATCAATTGCATGTCTAGGTATGTACAGTTATATAAGCAATGTTTAAAAAGCTTAGGAAGGCCTGCCCGCCCTATTTCCTTTTCCTCGATTTGGATGTGGTCTGGTGGAATATCGGGTACTCGTCCGAAGGTCGTTTAAATATTAGTTATATATCATGTGTACATATATAGTCATAAAGGTCGTTCCAGTTCATTCGGTACCTTTGGGGTAGCAAGGGTATACTTCCATGTTCATACGTGCCAGTTACATCACTAGTAAGTTACCATAGGGGTAGCACAGGAAGATACTATTACTATTACTAGAACAATGAAACATACAATGAGTCAGTTCATTCATGAGTCAGTACGGGTAATACTTACAGTACATTACAGTTAGTACGCACTGTACATTACTATACATGCAAGATATAGAGAACATACATTACAGCTAGCACAGATAGAACATTTTAGTACATTCAGGCTAGACAGAGGAAGATTACACTTTCAGTCAGCACATTCATTACATATACATTCATGGAGTTAAGTGAACCATTGAGTGGGTCATGGCACTTCCTTCCACGACTGCTCTTGTATCCCAAATCTCCTTAATTGGGGAGCGTATGATTTTGCATATAGATCTATACTGGATTGACTATCCTACACCTTGTTACTCGCTACAGTGGGACTTGCAAGTCTACGGGTGCCAAATGTCATTTCTTACGGCGTCTTACATCGTCATTGTACTAGAGTCGGTAGTAGGATACAGGTTGATCACATGTTACTTGGAACACCTTTTGTTTTAAGGTAGTTAGTACCACGGTAGTCACTTATTACAAATACTACGGTACGATAATATTTTCCCCTTTTACATTCACTTCGTGAATATTCACACGATGCACGGTAATGTAGAAACTATATTTTTGTTAATGATAGTCTTAATTGGGAAAACACACACTCTAACAAGAGACATACACAGAGACACTAGATGCCTTGGTAGAAGGATACAGTTAGTAGAAAACATAGGGTTTTCTAGGAGAGTTCAAACATTATACAAAACAACTTACAAAAACATTTTACAAATGTTTTCATACAAAGTCATACATTAATATACTTATGATCTCACCAGCTTTAAGCTGATACTCGCTTTCAAAATAACTTGTATTCTCAGGTCACCACTAGACAGGTACAGGTGCCAAGCTTTTGAGAAGACGGAGTTCGTTCAAGACTCATCTGTTATTTTTGTTATGTATATTTTTGGTGTCTATATCTTTGACAGAACACACATGTATGAAATTATACTAATAATGCAATGGATGATGTTGTTGCTTGTTTACTATTATTCATTGTTTGTGATACTGTACATAACGTCCTCCGCCCCAGAATGTTTCCGCCATTCATGGTTTTGGGGTGTGACGGATTGGTATTAGAGAATTGTTTATACTGAATTGAGTATATCAACCCATACAAGATATACTAACTATAAATACATTAGGATTAAAATACTCTGACCAAGAGTTTATACTTTAAATATTTAAAATATTTAATTAAGTATACGTGCCTGCATTCATTCTAAAATCAATGTCACTAAGACTGTACAAAAGTATTACGATTGTTGGGCAACACAATTAGACTTAGATACATATGGTCAAAACTAGGAAGATATAGTCTAATCAACTATATTATCCGAGGGTTGACTAGCATGTGCCTAAGTGTGGTTGTGAGGTTGCAACAAGTCTAAAAACTTACCTACAATACCACAATGAGAACAACAGAACCTAAACTTAAAATACTATAGGAGTATTTTACATTACTATGAGTTACTTATGTGTTAGATTCTTATACCTCCCTTCTCGCGTAGATTTAATGGCTGGATTCCACCTTCCCGGAGACCCGTACAATCCCAACCAAGGCAATGCAGGATGGCTAGAAGATGAGTCAGAAGATGATCACCCAATCCCTTTGGATGATCATGAAGCTGAAGGCTTTTCTGATGGTTCTAACTCAGAGCCAGAAGTCAACAACCTACCACCAATAGGTCAAGCCCCTAACAACAACCCTCGTCTAGCATTTCCAGGACCCACACCCTTGTGGGCAACCAACCTGAACCGCTGGAGCGATGAGCAGGGACAACCCTTAACTTACTTTGGGGACCCAAGCTTTTACAACGTCAGCGAAGGTGGCTCTGCTGATCGGGCTCTGCCTGTCATGATTCGCAGAATAGCTCGTAATGGTGAGCAGGGTCAAGCAGCCATCGATGGAATCATGGAAATTGATGCCAACTCTGGTGTCAACACTGTCCGCATTCGCCAATTGGAGTCTGCCCAAGAAAGGACTCTAGTTCGCAATGCAGCTCTTAAGAGGGAACTCATTGAAATCCAAGCTGAAGTCAGAGAACTTCGAGCTCAGCAAGCAAGGGTTGATAGGCGCATGAGGGACATGCATCTTCTGTTGGGATCAAGAACTCACTCTGGTAGTTCTCGTCGCCGATAGATTTTCATCAACTTCTATCTTTTGGATATAACCTAATTATGAAAAAAACTCTGGTCTAATTCCCTACCTTTGTAAATCATAGACATGTTAGGTCTTGATTAGGTTGTAATGTTCTCAAAATTTTCCCTTTTTCGTTGATGTAAGGCCTCTTTTAGTTGACTGTTTTTCCCGAACTTATTACGTCTGTAATCCCAGTAATATTGACAAGTACCTAATCTTATGGGAATTATCATCCAACTGTGATCATCTATTATATCTAGATTTCCATTCAATCGTATCATTGGGGTATGGAGAGTTAGTCCATGAGTCATCCTCATCAATTCTTCTATTGAAATCTTATCAATATTTTCACCTTCATAAACTATAGATCAAAGATGCCGTCTCGCAGAAATCCAAGGAGAAATCTCAATAACGAAACACCACCTCCTTAACCACCTACTCCTCAGTTCGATACGATAGCTCTAAATGCTGCCGTAGCTGCGGCTATGGCTACAGCCATGGCTCAATATCATTCATCGGGTTCCACTGGAGGAGGAACCCCTGTTCAGTCTGTTCAGATGGAAGCTCCTGTACACTCGAGAGAGTGTTCCTATAAGGACTTCACGAACTGCAAACCATTGTCCTTCAAGGGGACTGGCGGAGTCATTTCCCTCTCGCAATCGTTCGAGAAAACCGAATCGGTTTTCGAAATCTGCTCTTGTCCCGAGGAGAGCAAGGTGAAGTATGATGCTTGCACCTTTGAAACCAAATCCCTAACGTGGTGGAATGGCCATGTTAAGTCACTATCTCTGGTAGTGGCTAATGCTATGGGCTGGGAAACTTTGAGAGACCTCATGATTGAGGAATAGTGCCCGAGGGGAGAGATCCAAAAGCTGGAGGAAGAACTGTGGGGCCTAACCATGAAGGGCTCCAACGTAGTCGCCTACACCGCCAGGTTTGGTGAATTGGTGGCCCTCTGTCCCAACATGATTCCTTCAGAGGGGAAGAAGATCGAAAGATACATATGGGGACTGGTGCCCCCATACCAGGGAAATGTTTTGGCATCACACCCCTCTACATTTGATAGTGCCAAGAGATTGGCACAGCGGCTCATAAACCATGGGGTTTGTACCCCGGCCGCAAAAACTATCCTGGACATCTCAGAGCCTGCAAGGACCGGTGACCCCAAGCGGAAGTTCTGGGATGACAAGAAGAAGGCTAAGGCCACCAAGAAGAGGCAGGTCGTGGCAGTACATGCTGCGATAGCCCCTGCCGCTACTGCTTCGGTAAAGCAGTACTCTGGAAGTTTACGTAAGTGCAACAAGTGCAGCTTCCATCACAACGGCGCATGGCGGGAGATGCAGTGTCTGAACTGCAACGGGAAGGGGCACACAACCCATTTCTGTAAAGCTCCGGCGAAGCCAATGAACCAATCCCCCGGTGCTGGAGCGGGCCAAACTTGCTACGGATGTGGCGAAGTAGGCCACTTCAAAAGAAACTGCCCGAAGGTAAGGTTTTCCGGTGGAGCGGCAAGAGTTCTGTCCATAGGCCATGAGGAAGCGGTTGCCGACCCTACAGTGGTCACTGGTACGTTCCTCCTCGATAACTCTTATGTATGCATTCTATTTGATAGTGGAGCGGAGAGGAGTTTCGTGAACCAAAATTTTGCTCATTTACTTAGGCAAAAATCACGAGCACTTAATGAACCGTTCACTGTAGAAATGGCTAATGGGAAGACAGAGAGCACTAGCAATATATTCGTAGGGTGTACCCTAAATTTAGATAACCATTCATTTTCTATCGATCTTATGTCGATCTCAATTAAAAGATTCGACGTCATTATCGGTATGGATTGGCTGAGTCTCCATCGTGCCGATATCATGTGTTACGAAAAGGTTGTTCGCCTTAATCTGCTGTCTGGCGAAACCTTAGTAGTCTATGGAGACAAATCCGGCACGAACCTTCCTATCATCTCGAGCATTCAGGCTCATAAATTCTTGCGAAAGGAATGTCGTGCATTCCTTGCTCATGTGGTCGATGTTAGCTAAGAAACGAAGGGCATTCAGAACATTCCAGTAGTACAAGAATTTCCTGACATCTTTCCAGAAGAACTCCCAGGATTACCTCCGCAACGTCAAGTCGAGTTCCGAATCGACATAGTTCCAGGGGCAACCCCAATAGCCAAATCGCCATATCGTCTAGCACCTGCAGAGATGCAAGAACTGCCCGGTCAACTTAACGAACTGCTCAGCAAGGGCTTCATAAGACCAAGCTTCTCACCCTAGGGAGCTCCAGTCTTTTTCGTCAAGAAGAAAGACGGATCGTTGCGTATGTGCACCGACTACAGGGAGCTCAACAAGCTGACGGTTAAAAATCGTTATCCTTTACCTCGGATCAACGATTTTTTTGACCAACTACAAGGGGCGAACTTCTTTTCAAAAATCGACTTGAGATCCTGATATCACCAACTACGAGTGCAAGGGGAGGATGTTCCAAAGACAGCCTTCCGAACTCGTTATGGGCACTACGAATTCGTAGTGATGCCGTTCGGATTGACAAACGCGCCTGTTGTATTCATGGACTTAATGAATAGGGTGTGTCGTCCTTACTTGGATCAGTTTATCATCGTCTTCGTCAATGACATACTTATCTACTCTCGAAGTAAGGAGGAGCATAATCAACATCTGCGTCAAGTCCTCGAAACATTACGTACAGAGAAGCTCTACGCGAAGTTCTCGAAATGCGAATTTTGGATTCGGCGAGTGGAATTCTTAGGGCACGTGGTTAGCGAAGAGGGTATACACATGGACCCTTCCAAAATCAAGGCCATTGAGAACTGGTCAGCACCGAAGACTCCTACGGAAATTCGTCAATTTCTAGGCCTCGCTGGTTACTACCGCAGGTTCATTCAAAACTTCTCCCGCATAGCGAAACCTCTTACAACACTAACCCAGAAGGGCGTGGCCTTTGACTGGGAAGAGAAGCAGGAGAGAGCGTTCCAAATGCTCAAACGAGCCTTGTGCACCGCGCCAATACTATCCCTTCCCGAAGGAATAGAAGACTTCGTTGTCTATTGCGATGCATCGAATCAAGGACTTGGATGTGTTCTGATGCAGCAAGGTAAAGTCATCGCCTATGCCTCGAGACAGCTGAAAACACATGAGGTCAACTACACGACCCACGATCTTGAATTAGGAGCAGTTGTGTTTGCCCTAAAGATCTGGAGACATTACTTGTAAGGAATGAAGAGCACTATCTTTACAGGCCACAAGAGCTTACAACACATTTTCGACCAGAAGGAGCTCAACATGAGACAATGACGGTGGGTCGAGCTACTCAGTGATTACGAATGCGAAATTCGTTATCATCTGGGTAAAGCCAACGTAGTAGCTGCAGCCCTGAGTCGGAAGGAATATTCTTGTCGTAGAGTCAAATCATTGCCTATGACTATCCATTCACACTTGTCCACACAAATTAAGGCAGCTCAGCTCGATGCTTTGAAGCCCGAAAATGTGGCAGGTGAATCCCTAAGAGGGATGGATAAGAACTTAGAGATTAAGGGTGGCGGAGCTTATTATTTCATGGACCGGATCTGGACCCCGAAACTAGGTGGTTTCAGAGAGTTGGTCATGAACGAGGCGCACAACACTCGTTATTCCATGCACCCGGGATCAGATAAGATGTATCTGGACCTCAAAAAGTTATACTGGTGGCCTAACATGAAAGCAGAGATTGCTACCTTCGTGAGTAAATGCCTTACTTGCACAAAGGTCAAGATCGAATACCAGAAACCCTCCGGTCTTCTACAACAGCCTGAGATACCAGAATGGAAGTGGGAGCGGATAAGTATGGATTTCATAACCAAGTTGCCCAAGACGATGGTGGACTTGATTCCATATGGGTCATCGTCGATAGACTGACCAAGTCTGCACACTTCTTGCCAATCAAGGAAACAGACAAGATGGAGAAACTTACAAGAACTTACATTAGGGAGATTGTAAGACTACACGGTGTTCCCTTATCCATTATCTCAGACAGAGATAGTAGATTCACTTTGAGGTTCTGGCAGTCGTTACAAAGTTCCTTAGGAACTAGGCTGGACATGAGTACAGCCTACCATCCACAGACCGACGGGCAAAGTGAGAGAACTATCCAAACCTTGGAAGATATGTTGCGAGCCTATGTGATAGACTTTGGGAAAGCATGGGATACTCATTTACCCCTTGTCGAATTTTCTACAACAATAGTTATCACACGGGCATAAAGGTAGCTCCATTCGAGGCCCTCTATGGCCGCAAGTGCAGATCCCCTCTGTGCTGGGCTGAGGTGGGTGATACCCAGTTAGCTAAGGGACAAATTCCCGAAAGCACTCTCACAGGTCCGGAAATCATACGGGAAATGACGGAGAAGATCGTTCAGATCCGTGAACGATTGAAAGCCTCCAGAGACCGACAGAAATGCTACGCTGATAAACGTAGGAAACCGTTGGAATTCCAGGTGGGCGACAGCGTTCTATTGAAGGTCTCACCCTGGAAGGGCTTGATACGCTTCGGAAAGCGTGGAAAGCTAAATCCAAGGTACATTGGGCCTTTCGAGATTCTGACAAGAATCGGCCCAGTAGCTTACAAACTTAACTTACAACGCAAACTCAGTAACGTACATTCTACCTTCCACGTATCGAACTTGAAAAAGTGTCTGTCCTACGAGACTCTTGTTATTCCACTCGACGAGATCAAGATCAATGAGAGCCTCAACATCATGGAGGAACCGGTAGAGATCATGGACCGAGAGATCAAGCAAACGAAACAAAGCCGTATTCCGATAGTGAAGGTTTGCTGGAACGCTAAGCGAGGACCGGAATTCACTTGGGAGCGTGAGGATCAGATGAAACTGAAATATCCTCGTCTTTTTACTTAGTTATTTGTAACTACTTATTTTCTTAAATTCTAATTTCGAGACGAAATTCCTTCTAAGGAGGGGATGACGAGACAACCCGAAATTCTATTATGTATAAACAATATCACTTCAATAGAAGTCAGAACAGTTGCAGTAAGTTTTCAGACTTTTCAGTATAAGTTTGAGTAATTCAGGATTTACACTTAAAGAGATATCAGGAGAGAGGATGCACTAGGGTTTTGTGCAACTCTGTTATTTCAGAACTCTATGCTACTAGAATTCATTTCTTGAATAAAAATATTTTCTGCCAAAAATCCCAGGACTATATATATAATTCTTAACCAAATTATTTCATTAGTTACATTTCCAGCTAGAGAAAAGCCATTTTCTCTCTCATGGATCTTCGGGTTTTCATCCCAAATCATGAGTACCTCTCTCTAGTTGTATTATATAGCTAGTAATGTGCTTAATAACATCGATTTCATAGCAAAACAACTAGATTCGGGAGTTTACCACCCAAGAACACCTTGGGGAGTAAACTCCTAAATTGATGCCTAGTCTTTCCCCCGTGATATGTAACCACCTTAGGCTTGTATGCTAGTGTTTATAAGACTAGAAACCATCCATGAACACCAAGATTTAGGTGTTCACGGCCCAAGAAGTTCTTGGACTGTGAACTCCAAAATCAAGGGCCAAAGAGTGTTTTAATAACTCCTAAAGCCTAGGACAATTACCTTGATTTGCTACTAGCTAATTTAAGGACTCTAAAACATCAAAACCCCATCCCCATGAGAGATTACGGCCGTAATCTCTAAAGGAAATGGTTCTTGGGCCGTGAACATCAAAAGGGGGTACCAAAGTGTGCCTAAGGCCTTCATTAGCCTTAGATAATTGTCCAAAACATATCCTAGATGAGTATGGGAATTGAAAACACAAAAACACCCCTTTCCATATGAGTTTACGGCAGTAAACTCAAAAGGAAATGGCCTTGGGGCCGTAAACTCCTCAAAGGAGTGTATTAGTGCCCTAAACCCTTCCATGAATTAATCCACCAAGTAGGAATGCTTCTAGGGATCATTTAGAACTTCAAAACACCAAAGGACATTAAGACTAGGAGTTCACGGCAGTAAACTCAAGGGTTTACGACCGTAAACTCCTTGTGTGAAGTTTATTGGAGAGTAAACTCATATATGGGGTCCTTTGGAACCCTAAACTCACTAGCCGAGTCTTACAACAATTTAGATGAAGTCCTTAAGGCTAATAACACTTATGTAAAGTGTTTAGCAGGTTCTAGGAGGTCTAAACAATTTCAATTAGTAGTTTAAATCTAATTGGGAACACATATGTGTGATTATATGTTAACTAGAATCATAGCGTGTGTTCAAGACTTCACTTGACACCTAGCAATCCTACATCTTCAGTACATCCGTACCACTCACTACAGGTGAGTTCATACCCCTTAATCAATGGTTTAAATGTTTTTTAAATGCTTTAAGCGGGGGGGGGGGGGGGGGGGGATACAAGTCAAATACTTATAGTTATTACATCAATCACATGTGATTAATAACTACAAAGCCAGTGATTTACATTATTGTTCAAATTGTTTATCAAATTGTTTTGCTTCAAACTGTTTTACAAGTTCTTATACTTATCAGATACATTTACTTAAACTCTGTTTTACTTATTATCAATTGCATGTCTAGGTATGTATAGTTATATAAGCAATGTTTAAAAAGCTTAGGAAGGCCTGCCCGCCCTATTTCCTTTTCCTCGATTTGGATGTGGTCTGGTGGAATATCGGGTACTCGTCCGAAGGTCGTTTAAATATTAGTTATATATCATGTGTACATATATAGTCATAAAGGTCGTTCCAGTTCATTCAGTACCTTTGGGGTAGCAAGGGTATACTTCCATGTTCATACGTGCCAGTTACATCACTAGTAAGTTACCATAGGAGTAGCACAGGAAGATACTATTACTATTACTAGAACAATGAAATATACAATGAGTCAGTTCATTCATGAGTTAGTACGAGTAATACTTACAGTACATTACAGTTAGTTCGCACAGTACATTACTATACATGCAAGATATAAAGAACATACATTACAGCTAGCACACACAGAACATTTCAGTACATTCAGGCTAGACAGAGGAAGATTACACTTTCAGTCGGTACATTCATTACATATACATTCATGCAGTTATGTGAATCGTTGAGTGGGTCATGGAACTTCCTGCCATGACTGCTCTTGTATCCCAAATCACCTTAATTGGGGAGCGTATGAGTTTGCGTATAGATCTATACTGGATTGACTATCCTACACCTTGTTGCTCGCTACAGTGGGACTTGCAAGTCCACGGGTGCCAAATGTCATTTCTTACGGCGTCTTACATCGTCGTTTTACTAGTGTCGGTAGTAGGATACAGGTATATCATATGTTACTTGAAATACCTTTTGTTTTAAGGTAGTTAGTACCACGGTAGTCACTAGCTTATTACAAATACTACGGTACGATAATATTTTCCCCTTTTACATTCACTTCGTGAATATTCACACGATGCATGGTAATGTAGAAAATATATTTTTGTTAATGATAGTCTTAATTGGGAAAACACACACTCTAACAAGAGACATACACACAGACACTAGATGCCTTGGTAGGAAGGCTACAGTTAGTAGAAAACATAGGGTTTTTCTAGGAGAGATCAAACATTATACACAAGATTGTACAAAACATCTTACATAAACATTTTACAAACGTTTTCATACAAAGTCAAACATTAATATACTTATGATCTCACCAGCTTTAAGCTGATACTCGCTTTCAAAATAACTTGTATTTTCAGGTCACCACTAGACAGGTACAGGTGCCAAGCTTTTGAGAAAATGGAGTTTGTGACAACCCGAAATTTCCATTCTGAACAAACCATATCAATCCAATAGAAGTTAGAACAGTTACAGTGAAATTCCAGACTTCGAGTATAAGTTTGGTAGTTTTTCCGGATTTACACTTAAGGAGATATCGGGAGAGTGGATGCACTTGGGTTTAGTGCAACACTATTATTGCAATACTCTAGGATAGTAGAGTTCATTCTGGGAATAAAAATATTTTCTGCCAAAAATATCTCAGGACTATAAATAGAATTCTGAACCAAATTCATTCATTATTCGCATTTCCACTTAGAGAAAAGTCGTTTTCTCTCTCACGGATCTTCGGGTTTTTGTCCCAAATCGTGAGTAAACTTCTCTAGTTGTCTTATAATGCTTATTATGTGCTTAATAACTTAGATTACATATAAAATCTGTGAGATTCAGGAGTTTACCGCCTAAGAACGTTCTTGGAGAGTAAACTCCAAAATGAGGCTTAAATGCTACCTAGTCTTTTCCCCATGATAAGTAACAAACTTAGGCTTATTTATAAATGTATTTAGGACTAGAAAACAATCCAAAACCCCAAGATTTGGGAGTTTACCGCCCAAGAACACTTGGGGAGTAAACTCCATTTTAAGAGCCAAAAGAGTCCCAATGCTCCTCAAAGCCTCAGATCTCAAACTAGAAGCCAACATTACATGTTTAGGCCACCAAATCAATTAAGATTCAAGGGAGAAAGAGAGTTCACGGCCCAAAAGGTTCTAGGGCCGTGAACTCCAATAAATGGTGCCATAATTCCTCCTAAAGCCTTGAATAATTGCCTAGAATATATGCTATGTGAGTATGGGACTTGAAAGCATCAAAAACATCATTCCAAGGGAGTTTACGGCCGTAAAATCCAAAGGAATATGGTCCCAGGGCCGTAAACTCCTAAAAGGAGTTATATTATGCCCTAAACTCTTCCATAGACCAAGCCATTATGTAGAAATGCTTATTAGGGCCTTATAGAGCATCAAACATCAAATGGACACATAAGTATGAGTTCACGGTCGTAAACTCATGAGTTCACGGCCGTAAACTCATTTGGTAGTGTTGTTAGGGTCGTGAACTCCCTTATGGAGTTTTCCTTGAGCCCTACACACAATAGCTTCCCCTACAAACACTTAGATGCAATCCTAGAGGCTAATAACACTTGATAAAGGTGTTTAACATCTCCTAGGGTGTCTTGACTTGATTATTAGTTGTTTATAGACTAATTTGTTACATATATGTGAAATTATATGTTAACTAGGATCATAAGTGTGTTCAAGACTTCACTTGACACCTAGCGGTCCTACCTCTTCAGTTCATCCGTATCACCCACAACAGGTGAGTTCATACCCCTTAATCAAAGTTTTAAACTGTTTTTAAATGTTTTATGGGGTGGATACAAGTAGAATTATGCTAATTATTGTATCAATCACATGTGATTAATAAGTAGCATTCAAATGATTGACTACTCATTAGCCGTTTTACCAAACAGTTTCCTTCAAATGTTTTTCATAAACACTTTATGTGTTTAAAAACTCCTTATTACATTGTACATTTTATTTTGTATATTACATTTCAAACTTATTTACAATTGCGTTTCAAGCAAATGTTCTTTATGCTAAACTGTTTTATCAAACCCATGCCTTCGAAACCATTTTATAGATCGACATCAAGTCGATCTTTTCTTAGAAAATATTTATGTTCAAAGGTTTTACAAATCTTATTTTATGCTTTCATATTATAAATTGCATGCCTCTATATGTATAGTTATATAAGTAATGTTTAAAAGACTTAGGAAGGCTATCCACCTTGTTTCCTTTTCCTCGATTTGGATGTGGTCTGATAGGATATTGGGTACTCGTCCGAAGGTCGTTTAAATATTAGTTATATATCATGTGTACATATATAGTCATAAAAGGTCTTCCAGTTCATCCCATGCCCTTGGGTAGCAAGGGTATACATCCATGTTCATACGTACCAGTTAGATTACTAGTAAACTACCATATGGGTAGTTTAGGAAGATACTAGAACTATTACTAGAACACGATATCATACTATGAGTCAGTTCATTCATGAGTCAATACTTACTACTAGAAGAACATATACAACTATACTAGAGAAGAACATATACAACTATACTAGAGAAGAACATATACAACTATACTAGAAAGAGAACATATACAACTATACTAGAAAGAGAACATATACGATGATACTAGAATGATTACATTACTATACTTGCTAGGTAGAGAGCACGTACATTACAGCTAGAACAGTTCATTACATTACATATATATGAATACGTTAATTATTGTGATATGTATCGGAGCATGCCTTAAATGTCATGGCCCGAGTTGTAGCCAGAGTCTCTTGAAGGGAGAGCATGAGTTTGCGTATAGATCTATACTGGATTGACTATCCTACACCTTGCTTCTAGCTACAGCCGGACCTGCAGGTCTGCAGGTGCCAAACGTCATTCCGTTTTACGACCATTCGTATGTCGTTGTTACCATTCAATAGTTTGGTGCAATTTATCACAAGATGCCTTAATATAAATCCGGTTTAAGGTAGTTAGTACAACAGTAGTTCCTATAATACAACACTACAGTACTACATTTATTTTTCCCTTCTCTTATATTTAGTGATCATTTCACTTAAACATTTAATGTAAAAACTATATTTTTATAATGATAGTTACACTTGGGAAAATTACACACTTTTGCAAGAAACGAACATTTAGAACAGTTAAGTCTTGGTAGAAGACTACATTGAGAACAGTTAGGTCTTGGTAGAAGACACGCTTTATATAATAGTAGGAATCATAGGGATTTCTAGGGTTTTTCAAACGTTTACAGTTGTTTTACAAACATTTTTACATTTACAATTCATATATATTTTCCATGCTTACCGTTCATAAACTTACAAGTTCTTACATACAAATTAAGACACTAAAATACTTATGATCTCACCAGCTTCAAAGCTGATACTCGCTTTCAAAATTACTTGTATCCTCAGGTTATCATAGACAGGTACCGATGCAAGGAGAAAGGAAGATGGAGCTTGTTCAAGACTCATCTTTCATTTTGATTTATGCTTTAGTGTTTATCAAAATTTGACAGAACACACTTGTATAATAATTCTATTATTAATGCAATGGATGATGTTGTTGCTTGTTTACTACTTTACATTGTTGTGATACTGTACATGACGTCCTCCGCCCCATAACGTTTCCGCCGTTCTTGGTTTTGGGGTGTGACAGAGTTCGTTCAAGACTCATCTGTTATTTTTGTTACGTATATTTTTGGTGTCTATTTCTTTGACAGAACACACATGTATGAAATTATACTAATAATGCAATGGATGATGTTGTTGCTTGTTTACTATTATTCATTGTTTGTGATACTGTACATGACGTCCACCGCCCTAGAATGTTTCCGCCATTCATGGTTTTGGGGTGTGACAGAAACAAATAAATATATTTGTATTTTTGAATTTAAAAAAAACGAAAATAGAAAGGAAATAAAAAATAAGAAAATATACATAGTATAAAAAAGGATGTAAAACGCTCCAAACCACATATGAACAGTAGAGCTTGAGGCCCTTCGAACTTTCGTATGGAGTCACAAGATAAAGGAGGGATGCAAATTACTGCGAGTGTTTGCACTGATTCGCAGGACAAAAAGATGATTGCGAATTACTGTGAGCGTTCGCATTGATTTGCATGACATCCTATAGACTGCAAAAGCAAAAGTTCACCTAAAAGCGAAAGTGTCACTGTGAAAGCGAAAGTGGTTTTGGAACTGATTCGACATCCATCATTCCCAAGCCTTGAAGAATATGATTGAATGTTGATTCTGGTAGGGCTTTTGTGAATATGTTAGCTAATTGATCAGTAGATCTAACAAAATGTATCTCAACATTACCATCTTCTACATGATCTTTAATGAAGTGATACCTCAGTGTTATATGTTTCGTCTTTGAGTGTTGCACTGGGTTGTGACAAATGTGAATGGAACTTTCGAAATCACAATATAGTGGGATTTTTTCATGTTCAGGCCATAATCACGAAGTTGACTTTGAATCCATATAACCCGGGAAGTGCATGAGGCAGCAACAAGGTACTCGGCCTCAACTGTTGATAAGGAAACACATGTTTGCCTTTTGGATTGACAGCTGACTAGTTTGCCATCAAGAAATTGACATCCTCCAGTTGTACTCTTTCAATCTAACCCACATCCTCCAAGATCAGCATCCGAAAATGCTTGCACAAAGAAACCAGACTTTGAGGGATACCTATTCCAAGTTAAGATGTCCGTTTAAGATACCTGAATATGTTCTTGACAGCGATCATGTGAGGTTCTCGAGGATTAGCTTGAAATCTAGCATAATAAAAAACGGAAAACATGATATCTGGTTGACTAGCAATTAGAAAAATTAGTGAACCTATCATTTGACGATAAAATGTCATATTTGTTGCTGGTTTTTTCAGAGAATGAGTTAGTTTCGTTCCGAATGTCATTGGAACTTTCACCTTTGATCCTCGCACCATTCCAAACTTGGCAAGCTAGGTTTTCGTATAAGCATCCTGATTTATAAAGATTACTTTTTTACTCTACCTTATGTTCAAGCCATGGAAGAAGTTAATCGGAACCATGGAGCTCATCTCAAACTTCGTTTCCATTAATTTTCAGAACTCATCGGTTAATCTTGGGTTAGTGGAACCGAAAATGATGTCATCAACGTAGATTTGGATGATCATCAAGTGGTCACCATCTTTCTTGCGAAAGAAGCTTGGATTGACCGAAACTTGTTTAAACTTAGCATGTTTCAAAAAATGAGTAAGAGTTCCGTACCAGGCTCTTGGAGCTTGCTTCAGACCATAGACCACTTTTTCTAGAATATAGCAGTGGTTGGGAAACTTTTCATTTATAAACCCAGGAGGTTGTTCCACATACATTATTTCTTCAATCTCCTCATTTAAAAATGCATATTTGACATCTATCTGGTATACTTCAAAATTCTTGTGTGTTGTATAAGCCAAGAAGATACGAAAAGATTCCAACCTTGCAACTGGTGCGAAGGTTTCTTCGTAGTCGATGACTTTTTCCTGGCAATACCCCTTGACAACCAGTCGTGCCTTGTTTCATATGATGTTGCCTTCTATGTCTAACTTGTTGCGAAATACCCATTTGAGACCAACAACATAAACATCCTTCGGAGTAGGAATGAGCCTCTAGACTTTGTTTTGTTCAAATTCATTAAGCTCCTCCTGAATTGCTTGCACATAATCAGAATGATCAAGAGCAATTTGAACATTTTTAGGTTCAATTTTGGATATGAATGAATTGAACATGAAAAATTCCACTTTAGAGAATAGTGCAGTTTGCTTCGCCTTGTGTTGAGCTCTCGTAAGAACGCCTGAGGAAGAATCTCCAATTACTTGAGTTTTCAGATGATCTTTGGTCCATTTAGCTAATGGAGGGTAGTTTAGATCATATGATGGATCCAATTCCGCATTTGGTTCTTTAAATTCTGATTGAATATCCGAATCATCATTCACATTTCCATTCTCCCCCTCGAATGATGTATGATCGTCATCTTCTGGATTCGGATTCTCCCCCTGGAAGGGTGGTTCTAAACTAACATCAGGGGTTTCGTTCTCCCCCTGAACCAGTGCATTCGGTTTGTGGTTGAAGACGTACTCCCCGCCTATACTGTTGTGTTCATATCTTGAGAGATATTCGTACTTTGTGAATCTTGGTTCATATCTTTCGCAACTTCATCTATGATTTTCGTCAATTTTTTAACTTTGTTGTCAGGTGCCTTGGACTCGGACTAAATTGCTTTTTCTGGTTCGTCAAAAAGATTCAGAAATTCGTCGTAGAGAGTAGAGAGAGGAATTATTGTTGCATTCACTTGTGGAAAGATCTCCTTTGTTTGACAATCAGCTTTCTGAAACTTCTTTGAATAATTATCATCGAATGTGACATAGTAGGTTTCTTCAATCTTCTTGGATCTTTTTTTAAGAACCCTATATGCTTTGGAGGTCAGCGAATATCTTAAAAAGATACCTTCGACAACTTTCACATCGAAATTGTTCCTATGTTCTTCAGAGTTGAAAATGAAAAACATGGAACCAAACACATGGAAAAACTTATCGTTAGGTTTTCGTTTGTTTATGATTTCATAAGGAGTGACAAAAAATCGCTTGTTGAGGATTGATCGGTTTTCGGTGAAGCATGCAGTTCCAATCGCATCGGCCCAGAAGTAAAGTGGCAAATTTGCAAAAGAAAGCATGGTTCTCGCAGCTTCACACTATGAGTGGTTTCACCTTTCAACAACCCCATTTTGTTGTGGAGTATAAGGAGTAGAAAATTTGTGCGTTAGAAATTCCTCAAACACTTGGTTTTTGAATTCCAACCCATTGTCGCTGCGAATGTTGTGAACCAGCTTTCGAAATTGTAACTCAATCTGCTTTATGAAGTCTTATAACTTTGTAGTGGCTTCAGATTTCTGCTTAAGAAAATACACCCAAGTGAAACAAGAAAAATCATCTACAATAAGCAGAATATACTTATTAGCAGCAATACTTTCAATCATAGAAGGACCATAGAAGTCGATGTGCAGAAGTTTGAGTGGTTCAATAACTTTCGTATTCACTATAGTTGGATGGCTCTTCCTGCTTTGCTTCCCTATTTCGCATGCAGCACAGAGACGGTCCTTGTCATATTTTAAGAGAGGAGTCCCTCGCACATGATCACTAAGAACAAGCATGTTGATATCTTTGAAGTTGAGGTGCGAAAGTCTTCGATTCCGCAGCCAACTATCATATGTAGGTGCTTTCGTCAGCAGGAAAATGGTAGGCTTCTGTCAGATAGGATTCATGTTCAGTGGGTACATTTCGCCTTTGCGTTTTGACTTTAGAAGCACTAACTTCGTCCTTTTCTCAATGATTTCTGATCCTTCGTCATCAAATGAAACTTTCAATCCTGTGCCAACAACTAACTACGAAACACTTATCAGATTGTGTTGCAGTCCCTCTACATATGCCACTTTGTGAATAGAAAATTTTTCGTTAATGATCATCCCATATCCTTTAATCTCTTCAAGTGAGTTATTTCTTAACTTCACTCTTCCACTGTTTTTCTCTGTACTCTCGCAACTCTTCCTTCCTTCCTTCATGTCATATGATGTGAGCAGCCACTGTCGATTTACCATTCTGAGTCAAACTGCTCGTCACGTATTACCTACAAAAGTTAAGCAGATTTAGGAACCCAAAGTTGTTTGGGCCCTCGTGAGCTTTTAACAGAAAAATAAATAGAAGGATCAACCATATATGTTCGTTTTATTACGGTTGTTTTATTTTTCTTTGTGATTTTAGAAATAGTTGTCTTATTATCTTTTAAGTTCGCCTCCTTGGTGGATGGTTTCTTTTGTTTATTCTGGATTTTTTGTTTAACACCCTTTTGCTTAATATTAGCTTCAGATCTTTTTAGAAAAACTTTAGGCTCCGAAACTATCTTTCCTTTGCCTTTGACGTCCTGCGAAGCCTTGACTGAATGTGAAACATTCTTGTTAGAAAAGAAGTGAGAGTTAGTTTTTGCTCAGGTTTCACATGATTTTTAAAGGTGGTTTTTGAGAAACTTTTTGATGGGAGACCTTAGGGGCATGATTTTGTTGAAAGGTCTTAGGATTCGCGGATGAAGAGACTTTCTCATTTGGATTGACCTTTTCTTTACGAACGAAATTTGGATTCTTAGACTACCAGAACTGCTTTCTTTCCTTAAGATTCTTGTTATATCTAGCATTCCTTTGGCGTTTTTGAGCTGCGAACCGCTCTGAGGAGTTGTGAATATTGGCCCTGAGCTTTGGCTTTCTGGTAGGAGTTTCGATCCGAACTTATGATCTATCACTCGGAACACTCTTAGCTCCACTTGGACTTCCCTTTTCGTAGCTTGAATTGACTTTGTTTAGCGGTTCTGCTACGTATCTGCTCTTTGTTCTCCACAAGGTCATTTCATATAGACCTTTGGTTTCATCTGCATTGTCAATTGGAGCAGACCAAAAGTACTCATCACATCCATGTTTGTTGTCATCATCGACCATGGACGTCAATTCAATTGTTTGATTTTTGTCTAGTCCTTTAGTTGCAAAAACTTGGTTAGGAACAGTTTGGATGATAGGAAAAATAGTCGCTTTCGCTTTTAAAACTTCAGTTTTATTTTTAGAAATACGTGCGAATACACTGAATCTTCAGAAATTAGGACTTTCGCAGGAACAGGTTCGTTTTTAGCAAACTTAGAACAGTCAACCTCACCCTCTACAGAGATTTCACTCATATCACTTTCATCGTCAAATTCTGAAACGTTTTCAACATCAAGTTAGTTTCTGAATTTAACTTGGTGCTTAAAGAGTCAAATTTCTACACAGTTTGCGATTTGATTTGCTCTTTGTCTTTTTCATCCTAAAGTTGTTTAAGCATGTTTTGGTGATATTTGGACTTAATGAATGATTCGATTTTATCTAGTTCAATTCGGTACGCATCTGAAGTTTCGTTAGATGAAACAATGAATTCGCACTTGTAACAATCAGCGTCAATTTCGTCCTCTTTGAATTCGAGGAAGGGTAAAACCATTTTGTGAATTTTCTCACCAATCCTACAATTAAGATGCAATTGAGTGACATTCAAGTAAAGTCTTTTGGCAATCAAACAAAAAATATTACGTGGTTTTAAAAGACTCAAATTATCCCTCTGTAAATAAATCGACTCATCACTAGACTTAGATAAATCAGACTCAATCTTCTCTATTCATATGTGTCTCTCCTCACTCTTTGACGAAACCCTGCTGATTTGTTCGGTTAGGTTAGAGTTTGTTGAATGAGTTCTTTTTAAACTATCACTAAAACTTGAAAAAGTGTATCTTAAATCATTTAGTTCAGTTTAGTAACGATACGAGGGTATATTTAGAGTTTCGAGAATAGAGTTTACCTTGTTGATGACCTACTCGCACTCGCTTATTTGCTCAGGAATAGTTTTCGCAGCGAAGCAGCTGTCAGAAACATGGTCGCCATCGGTAGCATATCCTCTCAGTCCTGACACATCATTCTTCACAATCAAGCACCTCCCTCCAAACTGTGAATCTTCTTCCTTCGCTACGAAACTTATTCCATGAGTAGGCTTGCGAACCTCCTTATCTTCGGAATCAGTGGACCAAAGTTCAACCATGCCAAATTCATCTTCAGCATTGTTTTCCTGCACAATCAAAGCAGACATAGAGTTATCAGAATTCTTTTTCTTCTTTATCTCCTCAAGCTTTCGAAGATGGTATCTCTCATCGTCTTCTCCTTCTTTCTTCTCGTTCAACCTTCGCATCATACACTCCTTGGTTAGGTGGTTTTTGCCATGACAGTAGTTAAAATCATAGCCAGATTCACCCATGAGCTTCTTCTCCTTCTTGTCCTCTTCTTTTTTAGAACTGTTTGCACTCTCCTCTTTTACCTTCTCAGAGTTGTAGCTTCCCTGCCAGTTTCAGTTCTTGTTCCTATTGAAGTTCTTCTTTGTGAACCTTTTTAGGTTAGACACCATCATTGCCAACTCTTCTTTAGAAAGTTCACAATCGAAGAGCTCAAACTCCGAATCATCATCTTCTGCAGCCTTCTTACCCTTAGCTACCTGTGCTAGTGAAACTAATCCAGAAATAATTTTCCCTTCTTTTGTCACTTCATCTTCATGTGACCTTAGAATACCGACAAGCTTAGCCAACGTATAGTTCTTAAACTACTCATGTGCTTTAACCTTAGAAACAACGACCTTCCATTCTGACCTTAGACCATTCATGAATGTGACTTTTTTCGCAATAAGTTCACATCTAATTTTATGTTTCATCATCCATCAGAGAAGATGATTGTATCGATTGAAGGTTTGATCTAAACTTTCTTCAGGCTTTTTCATAAAAGCTCCAAACTCTGATAGCAGTAACGTTTGAGTCGAATGCCCCAGATTAGCGTCAGTAGATTATAGTTCTTTATGCCTATCCCAGATACCTTTAGCTATATCATATGAAATAACCAAAATGTGCCTGGTGGTAGGGCAAACCTAATAATCCTCATTTCCTTGACTTTGCTAATTAAGTTTTCCTTCTCATATTGCGGAACATCCTTCACTTCAATAAGAAGCTTCTTATAGTCGACTTGAGTTTTAATTACTCTCCTTGTTCCAGTATGAACAAACGCCCCAACTATAATGGCATCCCAGATCAGATAGCCATTGTCTTCCAGGCCAAGGATGTAGTCTTCAAAATGCAACGCCCATACTTTATATTCACTAGGGAATAAGATAGGAATCCTTGTTGTGGATCTAATGTTGCTTGAGAGATTTATCGAGTTAATGTGAGAATCTTCTAAAAGCATGTTTGTATATCAAACAAAACCTATATGAACCAGATGTGTAAACAAGGTTAGGGTAATATTAAGATCAAGATCAGCGTCAACAGATGAACAAACGATAATGACAGCTGACACGAGATCCAATAATAGCATAAACCCTAAAAAAACTTCTTTTAACAGAAGATATGTGTATAGATTACACAGTCTCCTGCTCTGATACTAATTGTTAGGATTGAATCCTAGTTAGATCGAATAGATTCAAATAAGTAATGAATAATGACACGGCAAGTAGATTAAAATATGTTGAATGATTATAAGCCACAGCCTCAGAAGAACTCGATGAAGAATTGCTACTGTAGAGGCGTGTAGGGTTACAATATTGTTTCCAAAGATACCAAAATACGGTGCATGCATGCACCTTAAATACTATAACCCTAATAATAAATAACGGGTGGACAGGCCCAACCCGGTTACATAATGGACTAAATAAATAATCAAATGACGCAACATATATAACCAACATTAATACTTTAATCAATACTTGTATTAAAATGATTTTCATGAAAGTGACTGTGCACTCACTTGTTAAAGTAATGATTCTAAACTCGAGCAACGCCTCGCTTCTAACAAATCTATTTTCCTTCGGCGAAACCTAATATCATTACCGCTATTTTTTAATCTAATATTTATTGCGACTATTTACGAGCGATATTGTATTATAAGTGTTAAACAATATTTTTCAACCACTATGTATAGACAGGGGCCATGCATGAACCACCATAAGGCAGGACCATTTTGACATTATAGCACTTCTGAAATCCAACAACCCTATGCGGCCCTTCCAACAAATTCTCCGTACCGCGAGTAGTTAAAATATATTATAATAACACTTTGTATATTACACTTTATTTTATATATATATATATATATATATATATATATATATATATATATATATATATATATATATATTGTTTATAAGTTCATAATAACAATATTGATGCTATACGTAAACTAGGGTAAGTATAACTTACTTACAAGGGGGTTTTAGTTAGGAGTCGGGCTCTGCAGGGGCAAAACTTCGTCGTTGAATCTTTCTAAAAAAGATTCTTGCAACGCTTCACTGCTCACCTTACTATACTAAAACTACAGAAAGATAAGTTGAATCACGAGGGACCGAAATGTTCGGGGGATAAGAAGATAAAGACTCTTGAATTAAGAGAATGGTGCAAGAAATATGAGAGCCTACAGGCTCTTATTTATAGTAAATGAATTTTCAAAAACTACCCTCTATAGTTACTTAATGACCTTATAGTTATTTAAACGACTAAACATCCCTTTATAACACTATTTTGAATAGATTTAATGATATTTGTACTAAACTAATGTCGAAAGTACTCAACACTAGCCTTATCACGACCGCATCGTCGATATCTTTCTAATGATATATACATATGTATATATATGTATACATATATATGATTTATATTTTATTTTAATACGTAAATATTCTATTATAAATTATAACTCGTTCATACGAACCCCGTTTTTGACGTTCTTTATATCCACGCGTAACTATCGACGAGATCTACAACTTTCGTGTAGACTCTGTCGGCTAATTTTGAGTTTATTTTTTTTCCATATTTGTATAAAATTAAATGATTTTGATAAAACCAAAACTCTCTCGTACGGACTCTATTTTTGGCATTCTTTTTCTCAAAATTCTAGTTTTAAAGAGTACTACAATTTTCGTTTTGGTGGCTTTAGCTAAAAGTCAATCATTCTCTTCGTAGCTTTTTACGCCGTACATCCGTTGTGTGCGGCTTACTTTTATATCTTATAGAAATCATATCTAACTCATACAGAGTCAGATTTCTACGAAATTTATATTTCCGGGATCAGGAAGACATGTAATTTCTATATGTTTTGGCGCACTTATTTACGATTTACGGACGATTCAATTGATTTTTCCTATTTTATTATATTATAATAATCATGAAACACATAATATTCATATAATTCTTCTTTATTACATCAAATATGTCACAATTTTTGAGCCTAACTATTACTTTGGTTAAGATTATTTATCCTAGATAATCTTCTATAAAAAAATCATTTTAACGCTTATTATATCTTATTTGACTATCTCGGATTTGCGGGTGTTACATAGACAGCAGAGAACATGATTGAGAAAAGTTATAATGGCATAACATTTAGAGATAACTTTGAGTCATAGTCTAAATGGATATTCATTTTTGAGTTGTAGGATGAAAGGTTTCATGTAGGAGATGGTGGTAGATTTGACAATGTGGGTAAGACCACATTAGTGCAAGTGAAGTATCCATGGAGCATACTTGGACTATAAGACTTCATAGTTGAACTTGGAATTGTTTTGAGTAACAAATTGCCAATATAAACATTCCATGAAAGAGCAGTCATATTGACTAAGGATTCTTGAGATCATAAAAGGTCGATACGTAGAAGAAGAAAATTCCACTATGTCCAAGAAAATGTTGAGGATGGAGATCTAGTTGTAAAGTGAATATATTTTCGATGATCCATTCACAATCGTGGTGACCAAAGGAAAACATGATATGCATGCTAAGAGCATTAACATGAGAAATGTAAACAAGTTTAGTTGTTAATACGATTACTCCGAAGCATTTATACAATAGATTAATATGAAATTGTTATGGTGATTAAATAATATGGAATTATTTATATTCAAAGAGTATGATGCCATAGAAAAATTACTTTATTATTGTTTTTATTTTACATGTTACTTTCTGAATATTAATTTATTCGAATTGTGATATTCAGTCGTACTTTTAGGAGTAGGTATTGATTTAAAATTGTCATGAATTGTTTATAGATTATGCATAGGGATTGCTGAAATATTCATAAGTACTTTGACAATAGGGATTTTGATTATTGGTTAAAACCATTCTTAGAGATTATTTCATGTATTCAATCACAAGTAATTCTAAGATGATAGTATCTTCTATTCTTCAAATAGAGATATATAAGTAATATTTTACAAATCAGTTATACATTGGTTTACTCCATCGCATCTCGTATCAGGTGTTATAAAGTGTAATTACATGCATGATTTGGTGAGTAAAATATATGATTACATAGTCAAAGTTTATTCTTTCCTTTTACCTTGATAGAAAATGTGATATCTTTGGGCCCCTCGATGATTTGTCTTCAATATCTGAAGTGCTTGGTCAAGCCCAGACTAAACTGATATTTTCAATTAGTAATCTGATCTCGGTCTTTATAAATCGAGAAATCGAGAAACAAAATCTTGGACCATGAGATTGATTTTGATCCATGTCTCATGTCCATACGATATCTTGTAGAACAAAAGGATACCTGATCACTTATCTTAGGACCAACGTCTATCAGAGTTTGGTAATGTCTTTGGAAAACAGTCTTTACTGGTTATTCAGACTTGTACTTGCAGTTATAGTTAGCAACTTATCCATGTGGGAGAGAGTTGGATTTAAGCGTCTAAGGTCCAAACTAAATTGGTATATTGATAATGAATAAAAGTAAAGTCGTTTTTGGGTTGCTCTTGTAATCAGGAAATGACTTGGATCGATCAAAGGAGAGAAATGAATGATTTGGTAATTTATTATGTGATTAGTAAATTAGTTTGAAATAGTTAATAATTAATTTGTATTAATTAAAGATAGTCAGAATTGATTAAATATTAATCAGAATTAATTTGGAATTAATTCAAGATTAAATTTATTTAATTAAAATTGCAAGGGGTGACTTGTAATTGCTTAATAGTTGAACAAAAGAAGAAATTCTAGAATAGTCCATGGCATGGATGGTTTTGGGACCATATTTAGGGTTTACATAATCCTCCTAGTTGCTGATAAAGAAAGGATTTGAATTAAGATTAAATCTATTATTCAATCCTTCAAATCTGACTTTGTCTACAAGTTACATAGACTATAAATTGGACCCTTGGGGCACCTAATTTCATGGCTATCTGATACCTAAAGGTGTAGAACAAAATTCTCCTACTCCTTCCCCTTCTCACCTTTAATCCTAGGGTTTCTTGTGTTGTGGGTGTGAACCATTAAAGCCTCACATACTATTGGAGCTACGTTTTCAAAGGAGACAACAAGGTTAGATTAGCTTGATAGAAATCAACAAAATGTATGTATTCTTAACCATTAATTTTGATTAATAGGGTTTAGTTTGTGTTTTTCATAAGTATGTTGATATTAGATGTGAAAAAGACATAGATCCATTTTAGGTTGTATGTATTGTTAACTATTAAGAGAATTTCCACGGGTACATTTGTTTTATAACCTAAAATCCCCATCAATAATATCATATAAATATTTTAACAAATAATTAACCACAACTGGTTCACACAATACATGTTATCAAATACACATTTAACAAATATTCCAAATAATAAAAATCTAATTTCACATATGAACTTTCAAAAATTATTTAATACTTTTTAATAATTACTGGTATTAAATTATGTTCATGAAGGTAACTATGCACTCAACTGATGTAGGTGGAAGACTCGCGGGAAAGTCAGATCTTTCACCGATACTTTAGATCCCATTTCAAAACGACATAAACATGAATATTACTAAGTCTTAGTATTTGTTTATATTTATAAAGTTTAATTGTTATAAGTTTTTAAGATTTACCAATAATCCCAAACGAAATATTGACGAATAGCTGATAAGAAACAACCAGGTAAGATTGTATCGGAGGTAGGATCTGTTTGGTATATAAAGATATAATGTTTTGGAAATCTACTTGAAACATCTTATTAATCTAGCCTTATCATCATTCCTGTAAGTACATCGGTTATTATAATGATTGATATTACTGATAATTCTTATATATAAGTTCATAATAACATCTACGAACTAAAATATAAGTTATACTTAAAGCATGATAAGCATAACTCAACTTACATGTTGTTTGATGAAAAAAACGGACATTACACGGGTAGAACTTTGAAACCAAAAGCTATATTTATCGGGGCTCTCTGGCGCTCTAGAGCATCGGTACTAACACCTAAGAACTACTAGATTCGGACCTCGGGAGAGTTTCATGGTGTTAAAAAGTGTTTGAGCACTAAATGAACAAGAATTGATTTCAATATATAGAGAAATTTATAGGGCATGTTGCGTCCTATGCCTTGTGTCATGATCTGGTTCATTTCCATGAGGATGAAGGTCTATTTAAGATGGTGACACGTGTAACCCTCTGGTGGTGCAATGTGTCAGTTTTCGGTTAGTCGAATTTTAATATTTTTCTAAAATTCATAACTTTTGCATACGTTCTTCATTTTTGTATTTTTTATATCCATGCATATCTATTGACAAGTAATAAAACTTTCATTTAGACCATCGTCTAATTTTCACTTTATTTTTCATTTTACGGTCCAAGAAGGCTTGAGTTGCAAACAACGAGCGAAAATCATAACTTCTCCATATGAGCTCTATGTTTGACATTTTTTATATCATTGATCTCATATTAAAGAGTACTACAACTTTCATTTAGATTATTTCAGGTAAAAATCAACTGATTTTTATTTCGATTTCTGTGTCGCAGTCGAAACTTTGAAAAATCCTAACTTTCTAATACAAAGTCAATTTCTGGCTTTCTTTATATCGACGTGTTCCTATTGGCTAAAAAGCAACATATCTCTGATTCATTTTTTACGATGTACCTTGTGTATTGGGTTGAACACGAAACTTAGATAATGCGTAACTTCCATTATACGAAGTAAGATTTGGGCGTTTGTAACGCCCCGATTCTCAGATATTGATTTTATAAGAGTTTTCTTGTTTTGAAGGTCTACTCGACAAGTTGGTTGCCCTACTCGTCGAGTAGAACCGGGTTGGGCCCTGTGATTTAGTGACCTACTTGTTGAGTCCAAGAGAGGACTCAATGAGTAGGAGTTGGAAGATGAAACCCTAAATTCTGGGGTATTGCACCCTATTTAAAGGATCATTGGCCTCCCCCAACCTCCCCTTTACAGCTTCTTGGCACCCTTAAACCCTAAATCGTGTGTGTGTGTGTGTGTTTCTTTGGTGTGTTAAAGCTTAGAAGAGGAATCTTGGTGAAGAAACACTTGGGAAACAAGTAAATTGAAGCAAGGAAAATTGTGGGAAGCAGAGATCTACTCCATTTGACTCTCTTTTGAAGGTATTAGGTTGTTACCTTGGCTCATTTCATTCTAGATCTCTTTTGGGTGGATTTTAGGGCTTTCCCAGTATGTTTGGAAGCTTTGCTTGTGTATAAACTAAGATCTGAAGTTGTAACTTCAGATATGAACTCTCTTGGGTCTTTAAGTCCATAAATCTTCCAAATTTTGCAAAGATGAGACTCTCCTTAAGTGCAAAACCTCCATTGCATGCTTAGTTTGTCATTTTAAGACTTTATGGCCTTGCATGCACGTAAAGTTTGCAACTTTACGTGATAAACATGCCTTGGGGGACTGGATATACAATATGGAGCCTTAGCATGGCTTAAAAAGCCTCTGTATGGATGAATGACTGAATGGACTCGGCGAGTCAGATAAATGACTCGGTGAGTCCGATGAAGATTGCCTTAGGCTCGGCGAGTCAGCTAGGGTTTTCCCAACCTTTGGACATGTATGTACGCGGCGAGTTGTAAGGGGAAAACTTGTCGAGTTGGCCGAGGAATTACGACCACTGACACTAGGAACTCGACAAGTAAGTCAAGCGACTCGGCGAGTTAGTGAGCATGCAGGGAACTCTAGTCGACGAGTTGAGATCAACATGGACTGTTGACTTTGACAGTTGACTTGGACCTTAACCAAGGGTTGACTTTTGGACTTCTGGGACATTTTGGGAATTTGGAAATTTACAAGAAGGGTTCTATGGTGCATTTAGGTTGTGGAGTTGTATCGGCAATCCAAGAGCTTGAGTTTATCTTCGAGTCGACAGTGCGAGGTGAGTTATCCTCACTATACCAATGGGTCTAAGGCACCAAGGCCAACCCTTTATATATTTGTATCTGGATTCTGGCATGATATGTTTATTGATTACATCCTGGTAGTTAGGATGGTGGTATGCTTATTCTTAGTGACCTAGTTAGGTCATTGTCTTGGTTATAGGATGATGCTATGTTAGTGACCGGTTAGGTCTGTATCCCAGTTATTGGGATGTTGCTATGATTAGTGATCTGTTAGATCGGTTTGACTGTTATATGATATGAGCTAGCGTATGATATTTATGTGAACATGTTTGTTTGATTGGTGGTTCAGTTGAGGTGGTCCTGCTTTGTGCTATAGGCCAACATACCCGGTGAGCAGTCCGGATAGGTGTAGGCCCTGCAAGGCGGTACAGTCCCGCTGAAGGCTCGAGAGCGGTCCAGATAGGCTGTAGGCTCTACGAGGCGGTCCAGTCAAGCTGAAGGCTCATTATGCATGTTGTTTTGTACTTGTTATATGATGTGGTTAGATTTGTATGGCGTTGGTAATTTGGGGGAACTCACTAAGCTTTCGAGCTTACAGTTTCAGTTTATTGTTTCAGGTACATCAGGGGATCGCGGCAAGGCGAAGGCATGATCGTACACCTCCTCATGATTTGTTTATATTTCTGGGAAAACTCTGATATTAGATATTTTGAAAACAAACTTTGCATTGATGAATGGTTTTAAATGCTTTGAAATTTTTTTAATTTGGCATGAAATTTTTGGGTGTTACAGCGCTCTTTATATACACGGAATCATGATCATGACTACTATAATTTTCATTAAGATTATTTATCCTAAATAATCTTTTTATTTATATTGTTAATTTATCGCTCAACGATAATTTTTATATTAAGATTTTTCTACATGTATTCTATACTCATAATATTTGTCCGCTTAATATGTATATGACTATTATTTATTATCTTAAAACACAAATGATGAACAATTACTCTAATAAATGATTTTTAATTGTTCGATAAATTATATAATAATAATTATTATTATATCTTAAACGTCTATCCCAAAACTGTGGGCGTTACAAATTAACATTGCTATGACCTTATCATTGGATTTTTAAAATGGTGTTTATAGTCATGAGATAAAATAAAAAATTTTGATTTTCAAAATGGTCACGCCTTTCAAGTCATTTACCAAGTTTCAATGTATTATCTGCATGGCTGGTTATTTAAGAGTAAAAGTAGCAAGTTTGTTCTAATTACTGAGAAATGGATTGATTTGGGTTATATTTTAGGGTTAAGTACAAGAAAGATAAATGTATATTTATTGATATATGATATTAATGACCTTCAAATGCACTGATCATGATGTGAAGGAGTTGAAGCCAATGTACTGGTAGTTATGATGGTGATATTTCAATCATACATATTTCACATATTATTGGTATAAAAATATCTTAATATTAAGATGTCAACACCAAATGAAAACATACAAAAGCAACAACCATGAATAAGAAGGAAAAAAAATTTATATTGTTGCTTCTTATAGTAGTAGATAAGCACATAAATGAAACTCAACAACAACATGAGAAAAAAAATTGAAGGAAAACTCAAAGCCTAAGCTTTAGGTATATATGTTATTGAACTGTAAATTAAATAAAATTTTCCAAATGGGTATTCAATTATTAATGTTAAAATCGAACATGTGATGTTTGTAGCATGTTGTTTAACCATTTGTTTGAGTTAAAAAAAAAAAAATACTAAAATAGTATTTTATATGAGCAATTTTATAGTATATGTTGATGTTGCATGTTGTATACATAAGCAAAAAGTATTCTATTATACATTAAAACAAAAAATCTCTAACCAATCTTGTCATAATTTATCATACTTCAAGTAAAAAACTTGAAGTTGGCAATCTTAATAAAGCTATAAACCAAAAGTAAAAATTAAGTTCATGTAATTGTTTAATTTAGGTACCTTTTGGTGATAAAATTTTGGTTTTTATTTAAGCTTAGTTTCAAAAGATTAGGTTTGTACTGTCAATCATTTTCTTATCAAGACATTGTATTTTGTAAATTTTACTGCATTATAGGCTTATAACGTTGTACTTTCATGTGCTTGTCTTGCAAAAGTTCATATTAATTAGGAATGCAACTAGATAAGTGAGAAGTAATAACATTAGGAGTGGTTTTTATGCTTTATTTCTTGAAAATATTTGTTATTGGGTCCTATAACTATTTTCATACATAAACTTACATATCTTTTACAAAATTTGAGATGCATGATGAATATTGAGTTTTTTGTTGATGTAATTTTACATAACAAGCTATATTTTATTTGCCCTAACTTCTCAATTCTATAAATGTGATGATCTTTGAAAACGTAAACAAGTAAGGTTAAACTAAAATCAAATTTTTAGGTTCTTTAAATATACATTTTATTAATAACAAAAATCTCGTAACGAGATAAAAATACTTTTACTATATTTTTAGATACAAATGTAAATTTTACTTTTATTTGTATACGTATCTCAAATTTTACTTCCCATTTTTTATTTTAAATTTGTCAATTTAAGGTACAATGTCTCATTTACTTTGAATATTTGTTTTATATAAATATTATTTTATCTTTATTTACTTAACCTATTAAGTTATATAATAATAATAAATTTTATTTAAACATATTCTAATCTTATTTATATCATATCACAAAGACTATTTTTTTATTCAAATATCAGCCCGTGTATCAGAAAATATTTTTACATACAAACGGTTATATATTGTATTATTCATAATTAAATGTATTAAATAATTTAAATTGTGACTTTTAGATAAAAATAATAAATTGATCATCAAATGTAATATATAAACAAGTTTTTGTAAATTTATGAATTATAACTTAGTGCTTTTAAACATGGTTGTCAAAATCGCGATCCTGATCGTAGGATCGTACGATCCTACGATCCTAGGTATGAAAAACGATCCGGAACGTAAAATGATCGTATTTGGGGTAGGATCGCAGGTAGGATCGTAAGATCGTAGGTAGGATCGTAGGATCGAGATCCGATCCGATCCTACCTTCCTTTGATTTTTTTTTTTTTTTTTTTTGCAAATGGAATTTTTTTTACAATTTTATATCTTTTACCTTTGATCAATCTACCATTTATCATTTTTTATTGTGATTTGCGACCAATATTTTGAAGTTTTTATAATTTTTGAACGAAAAATTAAATGTTTGAAATATTTTTCATGATTAAATATTATAAATTAAAATTATATTCTATTTTGTGGGATCTTAGGATCTCGATCCCGATCTTACGATCCCGATCTTGCAAACCCAAAAACGATCTTATGTAGGATCCCGATCTTGACAACCTTGCTTTTAAATCATTAGTACTTATTTATTTGTAATTTCGGTAATCTTTTTTAAAATATGGTTTATAATTCATTATTATTCATTACTAACTATTTAACATTTTCTTTATACAACATAAAGTGTTTTGAAAATTATGATATTGAACTGTATTTTTAATATGTATGCCATCATTTCTTTATAACTTACTAATCATAGATACAAAAATTACTAATCATAAACATTATAAAGTTACGAACAAAACATCTAATCAGGGTCGGTCCTGAAAAATTAAATATTCTAAAAGGTACGGGACGAACAAGAAAAAAGTGGCCCTTATCTTTATTATAATTTTTTATTTTTAAATAAATATATATATATAAAGAATAAGATTAGGCCATATATAGCTGTCCACTTTGCCCTCCCTCAACGCCCTATGCATCTAATATTATATACAAGTAACGGTTTAACATATTTTTTATATTAATAATTAGCTTTTTTTTATTGGTTCCAAGTTATTTTAACTTTTTCAATCACGTAATACACGAACTATGACTTAATGGTTAAATAATAATATATTTGTGTGTTTGATAACATTCTTTATTTCTATATTTTCGTAGTTATGGTTCAATGTACTATTATTAGTATATTAAATACACATAAATTGCTTACCTAATGGTATTTAATTTATGAGCATGATCAATTGACCATGTCTGGTGTGAAACTATAGAATTACTAAAATACCCTTGAAAAAGTAATCAGCCTTGGAAGCTAGATTTAGTTTTGTATATTGCTTAACCAACTCTTACCTCGTGGTATTATTGAATTTCGATATGACGATATTTGGTTGTGTAAAATTATTAAAATGCCCCTAAACTTTTGTAGACATTAGTAAATAAAAAGCAAGAATATACAGGATGATGAAAGTTACAACATCATGGTACTAAGAAGGATCCTCGATTTATGGTTGATTATGTGTCACGATTCTTTACTTTCACACCACATGACATACTTGTGAAATATTACTTACGCGTGTCATTTTGTTGTCAAGTAGTTGTTTACAATTTGGATAAAATTGAATTATAAAATTGGATAATTTTGATTGGACTATTTAGATTTTTGATTTACTTTAGTAATGCCAAAATTATTATTTTTGATTTGGATTGATTTGGACATAAAAAAGTAAAAACCAATTAGTCCAAAAAACCGAATAAAAATTTCTTTTTATATATTCTTTATTTTAATAGATATCTTTAATCATTTATTAATTTACTAAATTGTATTTTTAAATAGATTATAAAAGTCTCATCGATAAAACACCTTAACATGCATTTCATTTTCAAAAGCTTTCTATAAATAAAATATTAAATTTTAATATAGTTTTCTTAGTACGCTTTATAAATTTTAATTCACAATTAAACAATTTGATTTTGTTTATTTTATAAAGTTTACTAATATTAAAGTTTATCAAAACATACAAAGGGGGAAATCACGTGCTATCCAAGTTTATACTTTACCAGCGATTACGGAAAATTCAAACCCTTCACCGACGGTGTCAAACGTCGAAAGGGTGATCGGTGGCTATAGTGGCAATATTCGTCAGGTTTTAAGTCATGTGTTTCTTATTTTCTGTCTAATAAGTGTCTTTGGGAGATTGGTATGGGGTGATGTTTTAATGATCGTTGGAAACCTGATGATTCAGGCTTCAATAATTCTGGAACTCATCGAACTCATAATGCAAGGGACGGGAATCAATTATCAAGTAAGACTATATCTTCTTTTTATACTGCCAATTTTCCAGATTACATGTTATTTAGTGATCTGTGGCAAATGTGTGATCGAATTGGCAAAGTAATTGATGTGTTTATCTCAAAGAAAAAATCTCGATTGGGTAAACGATTCGGGTTTATCAGATTCATGGATGTTTCAGATTTTGAGGTTATGATAAGAAATTTATGTGATATTTGGTTTGGATATGACAAACTTTATGCTTCTTCACCGGTCAATGCAGAAAAGCCTGCATGCCCTTCAGTTAGTTATGCAAATGTGGTTAGAGGGGGGCTTAGTGACAAAACAGTTTCTAAAAATAATGATGATATTATTCATATTTCTGTTGGGGATTTCATTGTAGAAATAAGAAAACGAGCTTGACTCATTAAGGGTAGGGATTTGCTTACCTTTCCTAACCTACAAATTCTTTGTTTTGATGAGGGCTTTAAGGATTTTGATATCCGATATGTTAGAGGCCTATGGGTTATGCTTGAGTTTATACACAAAAAAGCATGTAAAAATTTTCTAGCAAGTGATGCTATGAATCATTGGATTGTAGAGAAGTAGACATGGGATAAGAATTTTGTTCCACCAGATCGATTGATATGGGTAGGTGTAGAAGGCTTGCCTCTACGTGCATGGAGTAAAGAAGCTTTCAGAAAGATTTTGGCTAAATGGGGAAGTATAGTTCATCTTGAAGATGACTTAGGAGAGAATGTCTATAAATACCGGATTTGTATTTTATCCACTTTCCAAGAAATTATATCGGAAGTATTGAAAATTAGTATTGATGGTCAAGTATTTTTGGTTAAAATAAAGGAAGCCTCCGGGTGGACTCCATCTTTTGCTTGGGAGAACAATAAGTTCGGTTGTGAAAAAATAAGTGATCATGGCAATTTCCAAGAAGACCAAGATTTTAATACAAGTTGTGAAAAGGAAGAAGGTTCTTATGATCCATTTGGGATTTATGAAGCAATTAAAAAAGTGAAAGAAGATGGTAGGAATGGTAAAAGAAAAAAATCGGATGTAAATGAAGAAGATACCCACGATAATGCTAGCAAGCATGCTAATATTCATGAGAGGGGCATTTTGGGAATTTTTTGCTAAAAAGGATAATCAGAACCTTTTATCTCCAATATACGAACCTCATCAGCTCATGAAAGACTTTTCCCCACAGGAACCTGATGAGCAGCTTTCAAATACTTCTCAGCCACCAATACAGTGCCCAGCGGTCACTATTCTGGTGACAGGCACTGTTTCGGCAAAGGATATTTTTCTGGTAGTAGGTCCAGCACCTTCTGTTGCCTCGGTCACGATTCCTTTTAAATCAAATCGGAATGATATTGTTGAAATAAACAAAGCTCCATTTGGGTTTTTTGGTGGCTTTGGTCGGGTGTCGGATATCGTTGATTCTGAAGATAATTTGACTCATCCCCCGTGTTTTTCTAATTGGAATAAATTTGATGGGTGTTCGGATAAATCATATAACAATGGGTCTTTTTTTATTGATATTCAAAAGAACTTGGATATTGGGAAGGCCATGGGGTATAACTTAGATGAGTGTTTTAAACGAGTTAAAGAAATTGTTGAAGGGAAGGAAAATGAATCGGTGTTGAGATGAATTATCTCTCCATTAACATTCAAGGAGCGGTTTGTAAAAATAAACGAAGTTGGGTTCCAACTTTATGTCATAAACATAAAATTAATTTGTTAGATATTCAAGAAATGAAGATGGAGTTTATCAACGTTCGTATGGCTCAGTCTTTCTGGGGTAACAATTTTTTTCTTATATGATTTCTCTTTCTCATGGAGCTTCAGGTGGCATTCTTATTATTTGGGACCTGGATTGCATCTCTTATAAAACATATCATATTTCTGATTATTTTATTGCTATTGAGGTGGTATGGTCTTCTTCGGGGTTTCCTTTCATGTTTATTACAATTTAGCTCCTCAAGGGGCTGATTGCAGGAGACAACTATGCTCTGCTCTTCTCCAACTTATTAGTTCGTGATGACTCGGAGAGATTGGGATCTCTTTTTAATCCCGCTACAGCTAGGTGTTTCAATTAGTTCTTTGAACAGGCGGGTTTGACTGATATTATTCCCCTTGGTGGTCCTCGGTATACGTGGATTGACAAATGGGGTTCTAAAATTATTAAGCCGGATCGGTTTTTAATTTTTGATGGTTTTCTGGATTCTTTCCCTCATTTTTCGGGTATGGTCTTAGAGAAACATGTTTCGGATCATAGGCATATCCATTTATCGGAGCATAGAGTTGATTATGGCCTAGTTCCTTTCCGTGTTTTTTATTCTTGGTTTGATTTGGAGAGGTCTGATAATGTGCTTAAAAATTTGTAACAGCCTGAATTTCCAGGTATCTTTTATGCTTATATTTTTGGAGTTTTGTGAGGGGACTCGGCGAGTTGGAGCTCAAACTCGCCGAGTAGGATCGCGGTTCAGGACGCGGGTTCGCGCCCGGACTCGACGAGTCCAAGGAATGGACTCGGCGAGTCATCGCTGTTTAATGAAACCCTAATTTCCCGGTCCTAAGCCCTATTTAAAGGACCTTATGGCCCTTCATTGCGGCTTCCTGGATCTTGAGAGCACCAAAGCAACTGAGGGATTCGTGTGAGTGGGATAAGAGGCCATTTTTCACCAAATTTGTGTGTTTTTGCAAGAAAGGAAGAGGAACGTCAAGCTAGAAGAGTTGGGGAGCTTGGATCTTATTTCATTTCATCAGAGGAGGCTTCTTGAGGTATCATTCAGAGCTTATTTATGTATTTTTGTTGATATGGTCAAATCTAGGGTTTCTTCATTCCTTATATGCTTTATATTGGAAGTGTGAGAGGTCCCATGGGGATATGGTGCTTAGATCTGGACCTTAGTAGGTCCAGGGAGTCCCTAATCTCATGCTTTATGTCCTCCCTTTTGGGTTGGAGGCTAGGGTTGCCATTTTAGAGGTCATTTCTCCAAAAAGAGCCTTGTAGGTGTTGTATGGTAACCAAGATATGAACTTTACGTGATGAATAAGCTTAGGAGGGCCAGATCTATGAGTGGATGGTGCGGATCTGACCTCAGAAGCTAGTTTGAGTTGATGCATGGCATGGACTCGCCGAGTCTGAAGAACAGACTCGGCGAGTAGCATGAAGATTGTCCTTAACCACTCAGCGAGTGGTCTTGCCGAGTTAAGGGTCGACTCAGTGAGTCAGGGAGAGTTAGTGAGGGTTGACAGTTCGACTGAGTCGAGCTGGGACTCGCCGAGTTGTTCTTGAGACTCGGCGAGTCGAGTCGTGGTGGCCCCGTGATTCATGCCAGGTGGAACCCGTCGAGTCAGGGGAGTAGTCGACGTGTCAAAAGAGAATCCTAGAGAGTTGGTGAACACGTATAGACTCGCCGAGTCGCCCTAGTGCACTCGCCGAGTCCGGTCAAAGTTGACCGTTGACCAGAGTTGACCAGTGTTGACTTGATAGGGGTTGTCAACCTTAGTGGTAAAAGTGTTAATTAAGAGATATATGATGTTATAGGAGGATTATAGCTCGGAGGATCGAGCACGAGTGATTTCCAGGATTCTCGAGTTATCGAGATACACGAGGTGAGTCTTCTCACTATACTTTACCTTGAGTAGGTAATCAGAGTTATGTGTCAGAGTATGTGTATGTTATGTGTATGCTATGTGTTGTACTGCATGATGTTTATGTGATTTATGTTGTGCATGTTTATAGAGTTGGAACCGGAAGGTTCCCAGAGTTAGAACCTGAGGGTTCACAGAGCTTGGGTGCACGGACCCATAGAGTTATAGCCTCGAGTGGCTAATATATGTTTATGTGGTATTTTGGGGAACTCACTAAGCTTTGTGCTTACAGTGTTAGTGTTGTTGTTTCAGGTACTAGCGATGGCCGTGGGAAGGCGTCAGCTTGATCTGTACACACGCATGGGATTTTTGATATATATATATATATATATATATATATATATATATATATATATATATATATATATATATATATATATATGATCTTGGGATTTTGTATGATGTGAATTGGGATTTAAACTTAATGTTTTTATGAAAATTAAATGAGAAATATTTTTATAATTTGCGAAAAATTATTTTGAAATTCACGGTGTTACAAGTTGGTATCAGAGCCTTGGTTTGAGAGATTCGAGTACACCTTCGGGCGTATTTGAACTCAAACTGAGGATTTGAGAAGTATTTTCAAAAAGAGTAAAAGATTTTGAAAAGAAACGCAGAGCAGAGTTGTGTGTACGATCAGTCCGCGCCCGAACGGTGATTTCCCAAAATACCCTCATGTTATGTGCTATTGATATTGATATGATGTATTCACATGTTAGAGTAGGCTAGGTATTCCTATTAGGACTAGAGTGGCCTGATTTGTGATGCCTTAGCTTAGGAAGAGGTGAGCTGCTATGAGATGCTTGAGAGTGAGTAGGTAGCAGCGAGGGGTTTATGAGAGATCTATTAGAGAGTGATCTATGCATGATAGAGTACTTGGAATTTGGGATCCGAAGAGGAGGACTTGGGATGTATTCTGATACGGTGTGGACAGTAGTATTGGGCCCGTACTACTGAAAGCACCGGAGCGGTGTACAGCCCAAGTAAGAATCTTTGGAATACCAAGGATCAAGGAGGAATGAGTTGTCGAGTGTGAGTATGCTCGAAGGGGTTCTAATTTTTCGTATGTTGTATTTCAGAGGTAGATCATGGTGAGGACACGTTTGATGCCTGAGAGCAGTGATGCCAGTGATGAGGAGATCCGACGGATCATCCACGAGGAGGTGGCTACGGCCATCAGGGCAGAGATACCAGAGATGTTCAGGTCTATTAAGACCACGCTGATTGAGACCTTTGGTGAGCGTTATGCCGCTCTTTCTGAGGCTGCTGTTGCAGCGGCCACCGCAGCGATTGCTGTCGTGAGGCCGCAAGGTGGTGATGCGTTGCTGTTCCGGGAGTTCAGCAACACAAAACCACCAGAGTTTGATGGGACCCAGGATCTGGTGGCAACTATGAGGTGGATATCTGATATAGAGGGGTGCTTCTTCACTTGCTCATCTCCTGAGCATTTGAAGGTTCGGTTCGCGCTGAACCAGCTTCGATTGGGAGCGAAGGACTGGTGGAAGTTTGTGACGGCGCAATATACGCCTGCTGAGCTTGCGGCAGTGACCTGGGAGAGGTTCACTGTCATGTTTCGAGATGAGTACGTTCCCTAGGTGGAGAGGGAGCGTTTGGCACCGGAGTTTCTGACCCTCAAGCAAGGTACTAAGTCAGTTACAGCGATCACCAGGATGTTCCATGAGAGGGCGATGTTCTGCCCTGAGCACGTGTCCACCGAGCAGGCACGTATGAGCCGTTATTTGAGCGTTTTGAGGCGGGATATTCGGGAGTTTGCGGCGAACTCCTTGTACCGTACATTTGCTAAGCTTTAGGCAAATGCCCGGAAGAGAGAGATTGAGCTAGAGACTCAGGCCAGGGAGGATGCGGAGTCTCAGGGGAGGGATCGGCAACCGGCACAGTCTCAGCTGGCAGCCAAGCGGGCCAAGCCCGCTGATCCCAAACCAGGGAGCCAGAAGGGCCGCACTTGTGGGAAGTGTGGCAAGGGTCACAATGGAGTCTGCAGAGCGGGATCTTGCTACAAATGTGGCAAGGAGGGGCATATGGCCAAGGATTCCCCAAGGGGTTTGCAGTGTGCTTCCACTGCAATCAGACCGGACACCGGAAGGCAGAGTGTCCGCAATTGCGAGGTTCATCTCATGGAGCACCGAGAGTCGGCCGGTGAAGGCCGAGGCGCCGAGGGCACGAGGGAGAGCTTTTCAGCTGACCGCGGAGGAGGTCCGCGCAGCGTCCGATGTCGTGGCTGGTATGTATTCTTTCATGTATTTATTTTGATGATGAGATATTATGCTTATGTTATGTTATGCATAGGTACTTTTCTTGTGAATTATGTACCTGCCTTGGTGTTATTTGACTCGGGTGCGAGTCGGTCTTTTGTATCTTTGGCTTTTAGTTAGCATATCAGTGTTAGTCGTGAGGCGTTGAGTCGGCCTCTGAGAGTTTCCATAGCTGATGAGAGAGTGATATATGCCACGGAGGTTCTCCGAGGTTGCGTAGTCGAGATTTTCGGTGTTGAGTTCCCGATTGATCTGGTTCCTATTGCGATGGGTGATGTCTGTGTCATTGTGGGCATGGACTGGTTGAGCAGATTTGGTGCGGTTATCGACTACGAGCGTCAGCTGGTGACCATACGAGACCCTAGTGTGGGAGTTCTTTCGGTGTACGGCGAGGGTACACGTTCAGGATCAGGGTTTTGTTCGGCCGCAAGGGCGAGGCAGTGTCTATAGCAGGGCTGTAAGGGTTTTGTAGCGTATGTGATGGATACGCGGGTGGTTTTCGAGAGGCCGAGTACAGTTGCGGAGGTTCCGATGGTGCGTGAGTTCCCGGATGTATTTCCCGAGGAGTTTCCGGGTGTGCCTCCTGTGAGGCAAGTGGAGTTCAGTATCGATTTGGTTCCGGGGGTTGCGCCTATCGCTAAGGTGCCTTATCGCCTTGCACCTCTAGAGATGCAAGAGTTATCCTCACAGCTCCAGGAGCTGCTGGGGAAGGGATTTATTCGGCCAAGCAGCTCGCCGTGGGGAGCGCCTATCCTGTTCGTCAAGAAAAAGGATGGTTCACACCGGATGTGCATTGATTACCGGGAGTTGAACAAGCTGACGGTCAAGAACCGTTACCCGTTGTCGAGGATCGACGATTTGTTCGATCAGTTGCAGGGAGCATCTTGGTTCTCCAGGATCGATTTGAGGTCTGGATATCATCAGGTGAGGGTGCGGGATGAGGACGTCCAGAAGACAGCGTTCAGGACGCGTTATGGGCATTATGAGTTTGTGATGATGCCTTTTGGGCTCACCAATGCCCCGGTAGTGTTCATGGATCTCATGAACCGAGTGTGTAGGTCGATGCTGGATCGGTCGGTGATTGTGTTTATCGACGGCATTCTGGTATATTCGAGATCTAGAGAGCAGCATGAGGAGCATCTGAGAGAGGTTCTCGGAGTTCTGAGATCAGAGAGGCTTTATGCCAAATTCTCCAAGTGTGATTTCTGGTTGCGGGAGGTTCAGTTCTTAGGACATCTCGTTAACCAGGAAGGGATATTGGTTGATCTGGCCAAGGTTGAGGCAGTGATGAGTTGGGAGGTGCCGAAGTCACCCTACGAGATCAGGAGTTTCCTAGGGTTGGCAGGGTATTATCGGAGGTTTATCAGGGATTTCTCTTAGATCACAATGCCACTCACCAGATTGACCCGGAAGGGTGTTGCTTTTTCATGGGGCCCCGAGCAGCAGGCCTCCTTTGAAACACTTCGCCAGAGGTTGTGCGAAGCCTCGGTGTTAGCTCTCCCGGAAGGGATGGAGGACTTTGTGGTATACTGTGATGCATCGATTTTGGGATTGGGAGCGGTGCTGATGCAGAGGGAGCATGTGAATAGCGTATGCATCGAGGCAGCTGAAGCCTCATGAGACGAGATATCCCACCCATGATCTAGAGTTGGGGGCAGTGGTGTTCGCCCTCAAGATTTGGCGTCACTACTTGTATGGGGTTCGATGTACGATATACACGGACCATAAGAGTTTGAAGTATTTGATGGATCAGCCCAACCTAAATATGCGTCAGAGAAGGTGGTTGGATGTGGTCAAGGATTATGATTGTGAGATCCTATACCACCCAGGCAAGGCTAATGTGGTAGCCGATGCGTTGAGCCACAGGGCGGAGAGCACTCCACTGTGGGATGTATGTTTGAGATTGACCGTGATAGCTCCGGTATTGGACGCCATTCGTGGGGCACAGGCCGAGGCTGTGCAACCTGAGATGCAAAAGAGGGAACGGGTTGTTGGTTTGGTTTCAAAGTTCGTTACCGATGGTCGGGGGCTTATGACATTTCAGGGGCATATCTGGGTACCGTTTGTGGGAGGAACGCGTACCACTTTGATGGAGGAGGCTCATCGGTCGAAATTTTCGATCCATCCCGGGGCCACTAAGATGTATTTGGATTTAAGAAAGGAGTATTGGTGGCCCTGTATGAAGAGGGATGTTGCGTGGTTTGTTGAGAGATGCTTGACCTGCCGTAGGGTTAAGGTCGAGTATCAGAGGCCGCATGGCAAGTTGCAGCCATTGGAGGTTCCCGAGTGGAAGTGGGAACAGATCACTATGGATTTCATCACCAAATTGTCGAGGACTGCCAGAGGAGTTGACGCAATTTGGGTGATTGTGGACAGGTTGACGAAGAGCGCTCACTTCCTTGCCATCAGTGAGAGTTCTTCAACAGAGAAATTGGCGGAGGTGTATGTGAAGGAAGTGGTATCTCGGCATGGGGTGCCGATCTCGATTGTTTCGGACCGTGATGTGCGCTTCACTTCCAGATTCTGGAAGAAATTTCATGAGGAGTTGGGTACTAGACTGCATTTTAGTACCGCATATCATCCCCAGACAGACGGTCAGAGTGAGCGGACGATTCAGACGCTTGAGGACATGCTCCGGGCGTGTGTGTTGGATTTTGGGGGTAGCTGGGATGCGTATTTACCCTTGGCAGAGTTTTCCTACAACAACAGCCATCATTCGAGCATTGGTATGCCACCCTTTGAGTTGTTGTATGGGAGGAGGTATTGGACCCCTATTTGTTGGGGAGAGGTCGGTCAGCGGGTGATGGGCAGTATAGAGATCGTGCTTCAGACGACAGAGCAGATTCAGCAGGTCAGACAGAGGTTGTTGACCGCTCAGAGCCGACAGAAGAGTTATACAGACAGCCGCCGGTCTGAGCTTGAGTTTCAGGTCGGCGACTTTGTTCTCCTGAAGGTCTCTCCTTGGAAAGGAGTGATTCGATTCAGGAAAAGGGGCAAGTTGGGGCCCCGGTATATTGGTCCATTCCGTGTGATCGCGAGGGTAGGCCGGGTAGCCTATCGTTTGGATTTGCCAGCAGAGTTGGGTCAGATTCACGACACTTTTCATGTGTCACAGTTGAGGAAGTGTATAGCCGATGAGTCGGCAGTGGTTCTATTAGAGGATATTCAGGTGGATGCGAGCCTGAATTATGCCGAGAGACCAGTGGCCATCAGAGATCGGAAAATCAAGGTTTTGAGGAACAAGGAAGTACCCCTGGTGTTGGTTCAGTGGCAGCATCGGAGGGGATCGGAGATGACCTGGGAGCCGGAGCGTGAGATGCGTGAGCAGCATCCGGAGCTATTTGCAGAGCGAGACTTCGAGGGCGAAGTCTAGTTCTAGTGGGAGAGAATTGTAACAGCCCGGATTTCCAGGTATCTTTTATGCTTATATTTTTGGAGTTTTGTGAGGGGACTCGGCGAGTTGGAGCTCAAACTCGCCGAGTAGGATCGTGGTTCAGGACGCGGGTTCGCGCCCGGACTCGACGAGTCCAAGGAATGGACTCGGCGAGTCATCGCTGTTTAATGAAACCCTAATTTCCCGGTCCTAAGCCCTATTTAAAGGACCTTATGGCCCTTCATTGCGGCTACCTGGATCTTGAGAGCACCAAAGCAACTGAGGGATTCGTGTGAGTGGGATAAGAGGCCATTGTTCACCAAATTTGTGTGTTTTTGCAAGAAAGGAAGAGGAAAGTCAAGCTAGAAGAGTTGGGGAGCTTGGATCTTCTTTCATTTCATCAGAGGAGGCTTCTTAAGGTATCATTCAGAGCTTATTTCCGTATTTTTGTTGATATGGTCAAATCTAGGGTTTCTTCATGCCTTATATGCTTTATATTGGAAGTGTGCGAGGTCCCATGGGGATATGGTGCTTAGATCTGGACCTTAGTAGGTCCAGAGAGTCCCTAATCTCATGCTTTATGTCCTCCCTTTTGGGTTGGAGGCTGGGGTTGCCATTTTAGAGGTCATTTCTCCAAAAAGAGCCTTGTAGGTGTTGTATGGTAACCAAGATATGAACTTTACGTGATGAATAAGCTTAGGAGGGCCAGATCTATGAGTGGATGGTGCGGATCTGACCTCAGAAGCTAGTTTGAGTTGATGCATGGCATGGACTCGCCGAGTCTGAAGAACAGACTCGGCGAGTAGCATGAAGATTGTCCTTAACCACTCAGCGAGTGGTCTTGCCGAGTTAAGGGTCGACTCAGTGAGTCAGGGAGAGTTAGTGAGGGTTGACAGTTGGACTGAGTCGAGCTGGGACTCGCTGAGTTGTTCTTGAGACTCGGCGAGTCGAGTCGTGGTGGCCCCGTGATTCATGCCAGGTGGAACCCGTCGAGTCAGGGGAGTAGTCGACGTGTCAAAAGAGAATCCTAGAGAGTTGGTGAACACGTATAGACTCGCCGAGTCGCCCTAGTGCACTCGCCGAGTCCGGTCAAAGTTGACCGTTGACCAGAGTTGACCAGTGTTGACTTGATAGGGGTTGTCAACCTTAGTGGTAAAAGTGTTAATTAAGAGATATATGATGTTATAGGAGGATTATAGCTCGGAGGATCAAGCACGAGTGATTTCCAGGATTCGTGAGTTATCGAGATACACGAGGTGAGTCTTCTCACTATACTTTACCTTGAGTAGGTAATCAGAGTTATGTGTCAGAGTATGTGTATGTTATGTGTATTCTATGTGTTGTACTGCATGATGTTTATGTGATTTATGTTGTGCATGTTTATAGAGTTGGAACCGGAAGGTTCCCAGAGTTAGAACCTGAGGGTTCACAGAGCTTGGGTGCACGGACCCATAGAGTTATAGCCTCGAGTGGCTAATATATGTTTATGTGGTATTTTGGGGAACTCACTAAGCTTTGTGCTTACAGTGTTAGTGTTGTTGTTTCAGGTACTAGCGATGGCCGTGGGAAGGCGTCGGCTTGATCTGTACACACGCATGGGATTTTTGATATATATATATATATATATATATATATATATATATATATATATATATATATATATATATATATATATATATATATATATGATCTTGGGATTTTGTATGATGTGAATTGGGATTTAAACTTAATGTTTTTATGAAAATTAAATGAGAAATATTTTTATAATTTGCGAAAAATTATTTTGAAATTCACGGTGTTAAAAAATTCTTGCTCTCAAGATCAGAGTTCTTTGGGTTTTCTCATCCTTGGGTTAAATTTAAGAAGAAACTTTAGTTTCTTAAATATAAACTTCTTATTTAGAACACCGCCATTGGGGTAGGATGGGTACTAAACAAATGGAGCTCCAAAAAGTTTTAGAATCCATTGGTGAAAGCCTTATGAAATACGGTGGAAATGCTAATTAACGGGAGAAACAAGTTACAATTCTAAAAAATATCATGGAGTTAGATCATGTTACAAACCTGGAGCTAGCCCAAAAGGCTAAAAGTCAGTGGGGTGTTGAGGGTGATGAAAATTCAGGTTTTTTCATGGGGTTATTAACCATAAGAGAAGATAAATGGTGATTCAAGGCGTTTTAAAGTATAGGATTCGGATTGATGACCCAATCAGGGTTAAGGAGGAGTTTCGTGTTTATTTCCAATATCTCTTTTCTAAACAGACTGGGCCCTGTCCTCAGATTGATTATTCTCATTTTTTACAACTTTCATCTTCTCATATTCAGTTTCTCCATGCTCCTTTTACTCGCGAGGAAATTAAAAAGGCAGTGTAGGAATCTGGGTCGTCTAAAACTCCTGGGCTAGATGGCTTTACGTTGGTTTTATTAAACGGTATTGGAATATTCTTGAGGAGGATACTTTTGAATTGGTGTCTCACTTTTATACCCACTCATCTATCCCTAAGGGGTGTAATGCCTCCTTTTTTACGATGATTCCAAAAGTCGGAGGAAATTAAAAAGGCAGTGTAAGACTCTGGTTCGTATAAAACTCCTGGGCTGGATGGCTTTATGTTTGGATTTATTAAGCGGTATTGGGATATTCTTGAGGATGATATTTTTGATTCGGTGTCTCACTTTTTTGCCCAGTCATCTATCCCTAGGGGGTGTAATGCTCCTTTTTTTTTACTATGATTCCAAAAGTCAGAGATCTGAAGAATGTTATAGATTTTAGACCTATTAGTCTATTTGGTTGCCAATATAAGATTATTGACAAACTTCTTGCTAATAGGTTTGTAGTGGTTATTGGTAGTTTAGTTAGTATGGAGCAATCTGATTTTATAAAAGATAGACATAGTTTAGATGGTCCATTTCTCATTAATGAGGTTGTTGCTTGGAGTAAGGCTTCTAAAAATCTTCTTTTGATTTTTAAAGTGGATTTTGAGAAAGCTTATGATTCTTTATCATGGGATTACGTATTGGATATTATGAACATTATGGGGTTCGTCTCTTTGTGGTGTAATTATATTTTGGAGATACTTTCTTCTGCCACTATCTCGGTCCTTGTGAACGGATCCCCTTCTCGGTAATTCCATATATTTAGAGATCTGAGACAGGGTGATCCCTTATCTCATTTTCTTTTCGTTTTTCCCATGGAGGGTTTGAATGTGGCCCTGACTTGGGTCCAATTGGCCAATACCTAAAGGGGAATTACGATTGGGGGAATTTGTGACATCCCTATTTTCACAGGCAGAAAAGACCGATTTCGTTTATGCTTTTATAATAAAATCAGAGTAATCAAAGAAAAGTGTTTCGGAATTTGTTTCCAAAACAAAATATGATAAAATTTTATCAAAGCATTTCTTAAAGAAATGTATTTTCATTACATTAGGGATGTCATCGTCGATATAGACCAAAAGCATAAACAAAACATTACAAGCCATAAGACAAAATTAGCCTCAAACATTATAAGCCTTACAACATTCTATTCATTTTATACTGGCCTATAAATCCATAATCTCTCATCAGATCATCCAACTATGGATTTTCCACTACCTATAATACAAGAAACTGAGTGGGTCAGGCTGGGGAGCCTAGTGACCATATAGGGCTTTCAACCCATAATAAATAAGTTTATTATTTTCAACAATCATTTAACCCAATTACCCATTCCCGTTATCCTCACCTTATGTCCCTAAAACATCTATTATAAGGGACCTATCCTAAGGAATTTCATCGGGATGGACACTACTAGTAAGGGGATTACTTAGCCATAAATGTTCGTAAGGCAACCATGGGGGGAGGGGGGATGGAGTACACCGGTGAACACATCGTTAACAAACACCTACAGGTTGCGAGCCTGCTAGCATTCCACTAGACTTCATAGAAAAGTCCGTGGTCATCATCCATACTTCGCTAGATGACTGGATCAACGACAGCATCGAGACCTCTCATCATTTTATTTCATCACACACCACCTATTTCATCTACCCATGTTTTACCCAACATACTTGTAGATATAAAATACATATATAGTCTAGATCTAAAAGACAAAGTTCAAATCTTTCACCTAACATAGATTTTCAAAGTAAAAAATACATATACAATTCAACTCAGAAGAAAAAAGTCTAGATCTAACAAAAATTACATATAAAAAGGTTTAGATTTGACAAAGAAATGCACATACAATTCAGATATGGAGAAAAAGTCTTAGATCTGAAAGAAAAGCTTATATATGAAAAGAAAGAGGATCAGATCTTTCATCCAGCATAGATCTCACGTAAACAAATAATAAATATACACATATCACATAATTTATATAACATACTTCATATCTATGTGTAAGATGAAAGTGACTATACACTCACTTGATAAGGAGTGATTTGGCGGGCAAAGTTTCAAACCAAAAAACTCTTTTTCTCGGAGCCTTCGAGCGCTCCGTGGCTTTCTTCTAATGCTAGGAAGGTTTCCTAGGCTTCTGGGTGGATTAGGGTGGCTAAAGAGATAGTAGAGTGAGAATGAATGTTTGAAATGGTGTGAGAAAAGGGGCTGCCTCGCACCCCTATTTATACTGCGAGGCCTCGCAGTACGCGGGGCGTAAAGGCTTGATCATACAACACGTGTCACAACTTCGGTGGATCATCGTGGCAGGCTCCAGACCACAGAATGCTAGACCTTTGGGCGTACGAGCTTCAGTACGCGGAGCATACTCAGACGCGAGGCGTCCTTGGACTACGCGGAGCGTACCCCTCGCACCAGGTTCGAGATTTCCCACCCCGACATCAAAATTCATATTTGTTGCATACGAGCTCCGTTTTCGACATTCTTTATATCCACGCATAGGCGGGACCGTACTCTACAAATTTCGTTTAGAATTCGTCTGCTAATTTTGACTCTTTTTTTTAAGTTATATTTTTAATAGTCCAGGACAGAAAAATCCGTTAAAAATTTGTAACTTCTTCATCCAATGTCCGTTTTTGTCTGGTTTTTTATCGTTGCGCTACTATTAACGAGATCTTCAATTCTCGTTTAGCTTGTGTCGGCCAAAAATCGTCCGATCTAATATATCGAACCTCGGGTTGTGCACTACCGATCCGAAACTTAGAAAAATCATAACTTCCTCACACGAAGTCAGATTTAGACATTCTTTTTATTCACAATCTCGGTTTAACGAACACTATGACTTTTATTTAGATCGTTAGGGCTAAAAGCCCTCTATCGTAAATTCACTATTTACGTCATGCAGTGTCGTGTCGGTTCTGTCTCGAAACTTCGACAGGCCATAACTTCTTCGTTAAACCTCGGATTTCAGCGTTCTTTATATATTCGGAATCCTTGTCACAACCACTACAACTTTCTTCATAGATATCTGGTTTATCTAACGTTTTATTTTTAATGCTTATTTTTACCCTTTATTTATTATATTAATATAAACAAGTAATAAGCACACAAAGCACGTAGTTCACATAATATTCAAGTAATTCATCTTTATTACTTTAAAATGGGTTACAATGGTTGACCTAGACTATTACATCATCATTAATGCTTAGCCTAGAAACACGGGCGTTACAATTCTCTCCCCGTTAGGATGATTCCATCCTCGGAATCATGCATCAGCAAACAAATGCGGATAACGACTCATCATGTCACTCTCCGTTTCCCAGGTGATATTTGGCCCATTCGAATGTTTCCATCGCACAAGCACTAAGTCGACCATCTTACGTCGGAACTTCTTTGACTTATGATCAACAATCGCCTCGGGCTCTTCGATTAGCTTCTTATTCTCATCCATCCTTAACTCTAAAATTGGAATTATGTCGGTAACTTCTCCCGTGAACTTCCTCAAATAACACACATGGAATGTGTTAAGAATACCCTCTAGTTCTTCTGGTAGTTATAGCTTGTAAGCTTGGTTCCTAATCCTCTGAAGAACTTTGAACGGTCCAATTTATGGATGAGCATAGGCGGGTACCTGCCTCATTTGGCGAGAACCGAAACCGGAACCGGCGGTTCCTAGAAAGTTAGAACTGGAATTGGAACCGCTCTAGGCAGTTCTTAAATTCTTGGAACCAGTCTCGGAACCGGCGGTTCCGGTTCCGGGAGCGGGTAACCCGGTTACATTAATTTTGTTAACTTTTGTCGATAAAACCGCAACTTAGTTCGATCCAAATCGAATCAATTCGTACCAAATAGGAACAAAATCGGACCGATATATTCTAAACATGTCTAAGTAACACACATATTTATATGAAATACTAATGTGTGTCTGTAAGTGTGTGTGTGTGTGTGTGTGTATATATATATATATATATATATATATATATATATATATATATATATATATATATATAAACCGGTTTCGGCGGGTACCCAGCGGGTAGCGGTTCCGAAAAAATGAGAACCGGAACCGGAACCGCTTATGGCAATTCCAGTTCCAGAACCGGCAGTTCCAAGGCGGTTCCGGTTCCAAAAACGGATACCCGGTTCCGATGCGCATCCCTAGTCCAATTAACCTCGGACTCAACTTTCCTCTTTTCCCGAATCTTATAAGTCGCTTCTATGCTGAGACTTTAAGCAAAACCAAATATCCAACTTCGAATGTCACCGGTCGTCTCTTCTTGTCAGCATAGCTCTTTTGACGATCCTGAGCTACTAACATCCTTTCCCTAATCACCTTCAACTTTTCAGCAGTCTGATGGACTATTTCGGGGCCCATAAACTGCTTTTCTCAGGCTTCAAGCCAACAACATGGCATATGACACTTTTGTCCATATAAAGCTTGATAAGGTGCCATCTTGATGCTGGAATGGTAACTATTGTTGTAGGAAAATTGTACCAGAGGTAAATTTTCATCCCAGTTACCTTGAAATTCCAGGGTACATGCTCTCAGCATATCCTCCAACGTTTGAATTGTTCTTTCGCTCTGACCACCGGTCTGCGGATGGTAGGTTGTACTTAAACACAACTTCGTACCCAATTCCTCTTGTAGACTCCTCCAAAACCTTGACGTGAAACGACTATCACGATCTGATACAATATTTAAAGGAACTCTGTGAAGCCTTACCACTTCCTTCATCTAAGCATTATCAAGCTTATCTATAGACCATCTTTCATTGGCTGCTATGGAGTGTGCACTCTTAGTGAATCGATCAACGACCACCCAAATCATGTTGTGACTATCCTTCTTTCTAGGCAGTTTGGTGACAAAATCCATGGTGATGTCTTCCCACTTACCCATGGGTGCAGGTAAAGGTTCTAAACTCCTATACGGTTTCTGGTGTTGTGCCTTAACTCTCACACATGTCACACACTCGCCGACATACTTTGTAACATCGAACTTCATCATCGGCCACCAGTAGTAGGGTTTCAGATCCCTATACATTTTTTTTGTTGCCGAGATGAATCGAGTACATGGTCTTGTGAGCTTATTCCATCAGAAGATCTCTTATTCCTCCCATCTTAGGTACCCAAATCCTATCATGGAATACCTTCAATCATTGATTACTCATTCCGAACATCGGTGTTTTGCCCAAACGCTCTTCCTTTCAGTCATTTTTCTCTGAAGCTTCTTCCTGAGCTTTCTTGATGCTTTCCATAATTGTTGAGACAACTTCAATTCTTAATGATCTTGGAATTTTCCTTTCAAGGCTCACTTTTCGGCTCAAAGCATCAGCTACAACATTTGTTTTACCAGGGTGGTAAAGTATCTTACAGTCATAATCCTTAAGCAACTCTAGCCAGCGTCGTTGTCTCATATTCAATTCCTTCTGATCGAAGAGATATTGAAGACTTTTATGATCAGTGAAAAGTTTTCACTTCATGCCGTAAAGATAGTGCCTCCATATCTTTAGTGCAAATACTACCACTGCCAACTCCAGATCATGAGTGGGGTAGTTCTTTTCGTGTTCATTCAATTGTCTCGATGCATACGCAATCACCTTATCCCTTTGGGTCAGAACACAACCTAACCCAACTCCAGATGCATCGCTATAAAAGGCAAAGTCTTCAACTCCCTCGGGCAGAGCAAGAATCGGTGCTTCACACAACTTCTTCGAAAGCTCATTTATGTGTCAAAGCTGTCAATGGAGCAGCTATCGAAGAAAATCCTTGGATAAACCTTTGGTAATATCCAGCTAATCCTAGAAAGCTTCGGATCTCCGTGGGACTTTTCGGTCGTTCCCATTTCATTACAGCTTCAATCTCTACTGGGTCAACCATGATCCCTTCTTGGTTAACCACATGACCCAAGAATTGGACTTCTCAAATCTAAAAATCACATTTGGAGAACTTTGCGTACAACTTCTCATTCTTCAGAATTTCTAACACTTCTCGCAGGTGCCTGCCATGCTCCTGCTGGATCTTTGAGTAAACCAGAATGTCCTCTATGAACACTATTACGGATTTATCGAGGAATGGTTTACAAACCCTGCTGGCTCTTTGAGTAAACCAGAATGTCATCTATGAACACTTACTGGAGCATTGGTAGTCCAAACGACATAAACAAGAACTCAATGTGTTTGTACCTCGTTCTTAATGCAGTTTTCTCAATATCCTGCTCTCTCACCTTCAACTGATGATATCCTGACCTGAGATCAATCTTGGAGAAATAGCTCAAACCTTGCAGCTGATCGAACAGGTCGTCATTTCTTGGCAACAGGTACTTGTTCTTCACCCTTCCCTTGTTTAGCTCTCTATAATGTATGCACATCCTCATGTTTCCATCTTTCTTCTTCACGAATAACACCAGAGCTGCCCAAGGTGACAAACTAGGAATAATGAAACCGTTGTCTAACAACTCCTGAAGTTGTGTCATAAGCTCTTTCATCTTCGTCGGTGCTAGTCGGTATGGTGCTTTTGCTATTGGTGTCGTTCCGTGTAACTAGGCTATTCGAAACTCTACTTGTCTATTAGGGGGTAATCCAGGAAGATCCTCAGGAAAGACTTCCCGATAATCGCACACCACTTGTATACTTTGCATTTCCTTTTTCTCCTTCTTAGCATCGCTCACAAATGCCAATTATGATGTGCATCCTTTGGACAAACATTTTCTAGCTTTCATTAGGGAAATGATTCCAAAATTCACTCTACGTTTGTCCCCATACACCACAAATGACTCTTTTCCAGGCCAGGTTAGCCTTACTATCTTTTTCTTGCACAATATATATGCATCATTGGCGCCAAGTCAATCCATTCCCAGTACGATGTCGAAACCATTCAACTCAATAGGTAACAGCTCCTCATGGAATTCGTTTTTGTTGAAGTCGATGACGATATTCCTAATGCAATCGCTAACAAGTATGAATTTGCCACTGACAAATTCTACAACTAGAGCATTATCAAGTTTTTTCTACAGGAAATGCTAGTCTTCCACCGAATTTATGTGATATAAAGGAATAATTTGCTCCAGAATCAAACAATATATTGACAGGCAATCCATTTACAAGAAAGGTACCTGAAGCGACGTATGCTGCTTCCTTCGCAGCTTCAAGTGTCATCTAGAAAGCTCTGGCTTTTGGCTTCGGTGGAACATTAGGCCTTGATGCCTCCTTCTTCTTCAAGCAGTTCCTCAAGATGTGCCCTTCCTCATTACACCCATAACAAACTTTTTTGTTGAAGGTGCACTCATTGGCATAGTGCCCAGGCTTTTCACACTTAAAACAAGTGACCTCCCCGTCACATTTCCCATGATGTTTCTTTTTGTATTTTTTGCACCATTTCGCTTCGCCTCCTCCTCCTCTCGAACCAGACTTCGAGGATTTAATTTTCTTGTTGGATCTCGAAGATCCCTCAAAATTCCTCTTCTCACCAACCTCAGTTCTCTCCAGACCCTTTTCCTTCAACAGGGTCTCAACATTCTTGGTTGCTCTAACGACTGCCTTCAACGTGCTTTCCATTTTGACTGTTGGGCCAAAGTTTCATGGCAATTCGTTAGAAACTTTCTCTATCATGGTGAGTTCAGTCGGCACCAAGTTAGGAAATAACTTCATCTTCTCAGTAAACGTAGTAGCATAGTCATCAACGCTCATTTTCACCTTCTTCAAGTTCTGGAACTCATTGTTTAGATCGATCATATCTATCTCGGAGCAGTACTGCATCTTCAATTTTTCCATGAACGCTTCCCAAGACATCTTCAAAGCTTCTCCTTGTGGCATCGTATCTGCCATCAATTTCCATAAACTCAAGACTTCGGTTTTCAGTTGTCGAACCACAAAGACGGTTTTCTGCTTACCATTATAGTTGCAACTTTCAAATGCCATCTCCATTTCGGAGATCCAATCCATAATCTCCACAGGCTTTGGGTTTCTAGAAAGACTTGGTGGTTTGGCACCCAAGAGGTTCTTATAAATATGTTTATCTTGGTTGATTTCCCTCTCCGGGTCATTCCTTCTCACCACTGGGGGTTCCACTTGACTGACAATGCGGCTGTAATTCCCTTCCTTTGAATGTCCGTCATTCAGTTCTGGTTGTTCAACATGCATCAAAGGTTCATTTATATTATTCAGCAACAGTTGTCTCATTTTTCCCTCAGTTCAGCCATCATATCCCGAATCATGGCATGTACTTCAGCCATTGTGACTGGATCAGGTGCAACTTCTACTATCGGCACCTGGTCAATCACTTGGGGTTGAGATCGCTCATTCCTGTTTCTATTTGCATCTCTAGCTCCACTTCAGGTTCTTTCCATTTCGATCTACTCACCAAATTAGGTGAATTTAGATCTTTATTCACGCTAGACGTTTAAATTCTCCTTATCACTCTGAAATGTTACATGCTAGTTCTAATATCGTAATTGAACACTTAGAATCCTGAACACATAAGGTTTCCAGAACCGGTCGGCAACAGAGCATAGATTCGAACAAATAATAGCATACAAGGAAAATGTAAAGCATTTGGCACGTAAAAACATTTTAGGCATCTTTCCTAAAATAAACTAATGCTCGTGTCCAAGATATCGAAGACACTCACCTCACGATCATTGCTTAGCATTCTAAGTTTAAGTCTAGAAATCCTATAAATTCCTAGTTCGCTTATACTAATGCTCTGATACCAACTGTGACATCACCATTTTCACGGGCAGAAAAGACCGATTTCGTTTATGCTTTTATAATAAAATAAGAGTAATCAAAGAAAAGTGTTGCGGAATTTGTTCCCAAAACAAAATATGAAAAAATTTATCAAAGCATTTCTTAAAGAAATGAATTTTCATTACATTCGGGATGTCATCGTCGATACAGACCAAAAGCATAAACAAAACATTATAGGCCATAAGACAAAAGTGGCCTCAAACATTATAGGCCTTACAACATTCTATTTATTTTATACTGGCATATAAATCCATAATCTCTCGTCAGATCATCCAATTATGCTTTTGCCAGTACCTGTAATACAAGAAACTGAGTGGGTGAGGCTGGGGAGCCTGGTGAGCATATTGGGTTTTCAACCCAGATTAAATTAGTTTATCATTTTCAACAATCATTAAACCAGATTACCCGTTCCCCTTATCCTCACCTTATGTCCCTAAAGCGTCTATTAGAAGGGACCTATCCTAAGGAATTTCATCGGGATGGACACTACTGCTAAGGGGATTCCTCAGCCATAAATGTTTGTAAGGCAACCATGGGGGGATGGAGTACATCGGTGACCACATCGTTCACAAACACCTACAGGTTGCGAGCCTGCTAGTGTTCCACTAGACTTCCTAGAAAAGTTTGTGGTCGTCATCCATACTCCGCTAGATGACTAGATCAACATCAACATCAACATCGAGGCCTCTCATCATTTTATCTCATCACACACCATCTATTTCATCTACCCATGTTTTACCCAACATATTTGTATATATAAAATACATATATAGTCTAGATCTGAAAAACAAAGTTCAAATCTTTCACCCAACATAGATTTTCAAAGTAAAAAATACATATATAGTTCAGATCTGAAGAAAAAGGTCTAGATCTGACAAAAATTACATATACAGTTCAGATCTGAAGAAAAAGGTTTCGATCTGACAAAGAAATGCACATACAGTTCAGATCTGGAAAAAAGTCTTAGATCTGAAAGAAAAGCTCGAATCTGAAAAAAAAAAAAAAAAAAAAAAAAAAAAAAAAAAAAAAAAAGAGGTTCAGATCTTTCATCCACATAGATCTCACGTAGACAGATAATAAATATACACATAGCACGTAATTTATATAAAATACTTCATATCTATGTGTAAGATGAAAGTGACTATACACTTACTTGATAAGGAGTGATTTGGACAACACTTTGCTTCTTAAAACAATCTTCTTTGACGAAATCGGGCTCTACGCGGGAAGAGTTTCAAACTGAAAAAACTCTTTTTCTCAGAGCCTTCGCACGCTCCGGGGCTTTCTTATAATGTTGGGGAGGTTTCCTAGGTTTCATGGTGGATTAGGGTGGCTAGAGAGAGAGAGAGAGAGAGAGAGTAGAGCGAGAAAGAATGGTTCAAATGGTGTGAGAAAAGGGGCTGCCTCGCACCCCTATTTATACTGCGAGGCCTCGCAGTACGCGGGGCGTAAAGGCTCGATCGTACAACACGTGTCACAACTTCGGTGGATCATCGTTGCAGGCTCCGGACCGCAGAAGGCTAGACTTCTGGGTGTACGAGCTTCATTATGCGGAGCGTACTCGGACGCGAGGCGTCCTCGGACTATGCGGAGCGTACCCCTCGCACCAGGTTCGAGATTTCCCACTACGACTTCAAAATTCATATCTTTCAAATACGAGCTCCATTTTCGACATTCTTTATATCCACACGTAGGTGGGACCGTACTCTACACCTTTCGTTTAGATTCCGTCTGCTAATTTTGAATTTTTTTTCTTCAAGTTATATTTTTAACAGTCCAGGACAGAAAAATCCATTAAAAATTCATAACTTCTTCATCCGATGTTCGTTTTTGTCTGTCTTTTTACCGTTGCGCTACTATTAACAAGATCTTCAATTCTCATTTAGGTTGTGTCGGCAAAAAATCGACCGATCTAATATTCGAACTTCGGGTTGTGCACTGCCTATCCGAAACTTAGAAAAATCATAACTTTTTCACACGAAGTCAAATTTGGGCGTTCTTTTTATACACACTCTCGGTTTCACAAATACTACAACTTTCGTTTAGATCACTAGGGCTAAAATTCCTCTATCGTAAATTCACTATTTACGTTACACATTGTCGTGCCTGTTCTGTCGCGAAACTTCGACAGGCCATAACTTCTTCGTTAAAACTCGGATTTCAGTGTTCTTTATATCTCCGGAATCCTTGTCACGACCACTACAACTTTCTTCATGAATATCTGGTTTATCTAACATCTTATTTTTTATGCTTATTTTTACCATTTATTTATTATATTATTATAAACAAGTAATAAGCACACAAAAGCACATAATTCACATCATATTCAAGTAATTCATCTTTATTACTTTAAAATGGGTTACAATGGTTGACCTAGACTATTACATAATCATTAATGCTTAGCCTAGAAACACGGGAATTACAGAATTGCTATCTTCAATCTTCTTTATGCTGATGATATTGTCTAGAGTGGGATCATGAGAATACTTTCCGTATTGTTCGTATTCTTTACTGCTTCTTTTTGGCCTCGAGTTTGAAAATCAACCTTCTTAAAAGTAAGTTGTATGGTGTGGGGGTGTTTTCTAACCAAGTCTCTTCTATGGCTAATTGTATGAGATGTTCTTCGAGCTCTTTCCCTTTTATAAATTTGGGAGTTGCTGTTGGTCAGAATATGGCCAAAGTTGATTCTTGTGGTCCTATTATTGATTCTTTCCGGAACAGATTGGCAGTTTGGAAGGCTAAATATCTTTCTTTTGGGTGGCGGATGACTTTGATTAAGTCAGTTTTGAGTTCTATTGGCAGTTACTTGATGTCCATTTATCATGTTACTGTAACGGTGATAAATCATTTGGAGAGATTGAGATCATCTTTCTTCTGGGGAATTGATTTGGATGATCGTCGTATGCATTAGATTAGATGGGATAGATTTTTTGCTCCTAGAGATGTTAGAGGTTTGGGGACTGGTAGTCTCTTTTCCTTTAATAGCGCTTTATTGCTCTGTTGGAAGTGGTGATTTTTTTTCATAATTCAAATTTATTATGGGTTAGGGTAGTAAAAAGTTTATATGGGTTGGGTGATTTATCAACTCCTTTGACCCCAAGGTGACATTTGACGGGTCCTTGGAAAGGTATTACAAGGATGTTTGATAATCTTAAAGACCGGGGTTTTGACTTCCATAATTTATCTCCTATTAGAATTAGTGATGGAGCTCATACTTCTTTTTGGCATGATACCTAGAAAGGTGATAATCCTATTGCTATTTCTTTCCATAGAGTGTTTTCTTTGGATAACCATTGTATAACCAATATCAGGTATCGTTTTTTAATTGGTTGGAATACGGATGAGCTTAGACGTATGCCTAGATGAGGTATAGAACAAGCTCATGGGACTCATTTTTGGAATTGATGCAAGAGGTTCAACTTCAGTGGGTTCCGGATAGGCTAGGTTGATCTCTTGATATTTCTAACACGTTCTCTATTTCGTCAGCTTTTATGCCCTTGATAGAGGCTTGGTTACTTCAGGAGATATGGTTACTAGATGGAATAATCGGGTCCCTATTAAAATCAATAGTCTAATCTAGAGGGTTCAAATTTCTAGTATTCCTAGGAGGGAGAGATAATCTAACAGAGACATTTTGGTTCCTTCAATTATGTGCCCAATTTGTACTTGTGCAGTGGAGACTACTGATCATATTTTTACAGGTTGTTCCGAGTTAATAGATATTAGAGTTAGGATTTCTATTTCGTGGGGCTTATCTCTCCCGGCTCAGCTTTCAGTGCAATCTTTAATTAATTGGTCAGATGATGTTAATTTGCGGAGAGGTCAACGGAAGGTGTTTGATGCAGTCATTATCACTTCCTTTTGGTGCATATGTTATTTTTTCAATATATCTATTTTTGTAACGATTTTAGCAAAGAAGTCTCTTCTTTTTGATGAAGTTGTTGAGAAGTCTTTCTTTTGGATTTCTAACAGATGCAGTTGAGCTAAGTTACATTGGACTGAGTGGCTTCATAACCCCTCTGTTGAGAGAAAAACTTTGGGAAACACTTGAACAAATGTTAGAACAAGATATAGTTGCGGAAATAAATTAATCTCAAAGGATCATATTAGCTTAAAAATAATAAGTTAGAATTGTCAGATAGTTAGTTGCAGAAAACTAAATTGCGGAAATGTAAAGGAAATATAAATAGAAACAAGTTATATCAAGTATATATCAAACTAACTCTTAACATGGTTTGCAATCAAACACGAGTTAGTAAGTGTGATCAGTTTAAGATGAAGAGGATCTTGGATGTAAGACAGAGATAAGAGAGAATGATCTTTGTATGAGATTTCAACATATTATAAGAAGAGATAAGAAATGATAAGAAGTGGTAAGTTTTCCTTGAAGAAGAGGACTTTATTGATAGAGCCTCAAAAAGTTACATAGAGAATATAAAATACTAAACTACTTACTTATCGTGACCATGCAAGGTTCATTGGATAATACAAATGCGAATAAAACAAATCATACGAGGTAACTATAAACTCCATTGCAGATGAGTTGATTGTGGTTGACATCTTCAGGTTGAGGTTGTGGTAGTCAAACAAATTACGATAGGAAGAACAGATTGTGGTAGGAGAGACGGCTGCGGATCATCAAATTTAAGAGGGTCACTTTATGTATGACAATTTTCCCCCAAAGTGACCTCTTCAATTTTTACTTATCAAATTTCAAGAATTTGATGAGAAGCCACCAAAATTTCCTTACTTTGCCAAGCCAGTGAATTCTCCTTGAAATCTCAAACTTCACTTCATCAGTTGTATTCTTTGATCTCTGAACCGAAGCCAGAGTAACTTCCAATTGCTTTCGGGTCAGACGGTGCATTACGGTGATTGGGATTAAGTATTTGAGATCACTGTTTGCTCTTTTATACACAGATCCTAATTCCGGGAAGTTGGTTGCGCCTAAGGACCTTTCTTGATAACCTTCAGTGAAAACTGGTGTAGGCTCAAGAATTAGAAGATTGAATTTCTAAGCAAGCACGGGGTGGATGTCCGCATCTATTTTGGCAAATCCACATACCAATGACTTGAGAAATTCACAAGCTTTCTCAAAAGCAATCACCATTTTCGGATGTTTCTCGGCCTTGATCTGAAAAACTCTTGCAATCAGGAACACTTCTTCAGGATTCATGCAAAGAAAATAAGTCTGATCCTGATGTAATCATCACCTCTCCTTGTGAGTGTATACTGAACGAATTTAGTCTTCATGAATTTCCTCACCTTGAAATTTTTTACTGCTGATGGTCTGTCATTCGACCAGATGCTCTCAAAGGCAGATCCATGCTTGGCATGAAACTGATTTTGATGTTCGAATTCGAGAGGTAGCCTTTGATCATCAGGAAGGCTAAGGTCAAATGGTTCAAAAACAGTGAAGAATTTGGATTTGGACAAAATTGGAACATCCCAGTATCCATCGGATGGTGGCTATGCATAAGTTAGGACATGCCGATAGTCATCATCAAGTAGCCTTCGGATGGGATTAACCCAAGACTTTATCAGAGTTTCGTCCATGGTTGTATCAAAGTTGTGTTCTCTCCAAATCTGTCTACAAACTTTACGGCCTTCTAGTCCTTCTTCCTTTGAATGGTGGCTGGAGAATCCTCTAAATGCTCCAAAGACATAGTTGGTGCCAAGTTTTTAAAGTGTGTGTGGGGGGGGGGGGTTTCTTGGCGCGGAGGAGAATGATATTGATCTTGATGTTGTGGAGGATCTTGATGTGAAGAGTGAACCGGAGTTTGAGGTGGAGAGTGAACCAAAGTTCTCTGTTTGGGAGATGGTTGTGGTGATGGTTGCGGAGATGGACCATCTTGCTGGAATGGACCATAACTTGGGATTCTTGGGGGAGATTGATGTGGATGAGAGTGTTCACTTCCCCTTTTTGAGGAAGAAACAATTTGTTGCTCCTTAAAGCGTTGTCTGAGCCCATCAATCTTGGAAAAGGTTTCGGTGAACTGGGATTTGATTAACTCTGAGACTTGGAGATTTTTTGGGATTTCAGAGTTGAACAATAGTTGATGAATCTCTTTGGTGAGTTTGAGAATATCCGCAGTATGAGGGTTGGCAGAAAGTCAACGCCTCAGATTGTTGATTGTTGATTGAAGAACCGTAATGGTAGATTCATATGCATTGTGTGTTTCTTCTACCAACTGTTGGGAGTGAGCTGCTTATGTGTTGAGGGTAGACTTGATTTCATCTTTTAAGGCAGTAACCTCTTTGATGAGGTTTTCAGCAATGGCCAGGAATTGTTTGTCATCAGCAGAGCAGATGATATCCAAAGCTCTAATACCCATTTCAACTTTCAGGGTTATGCGTTCTGCGGCCAAACGTTCGTAGGTTACAAATAGTTCTACCCTTTCAACAAGAGACTACGGGGTAGAGATCTCTGTATTTTGAGATTGGTTGGTGGTGACTGCAGCCAAGATTTGGTTGAGTTTGGATAAGAGAGAGAAAGAGAGAGAGAGAGAGAGAGAGAGAGAGAGAGAAATTGTTTTCTTGTAACAACCAGCTTCTTCTTCTTCTTCTTCTTTGCCTTGGGTTATGAAGTGGAGTGTTGGGATCCAGTGGATTACTCATCTTCAAAAATCATTCGAAATTCATATGATTTGGAGGACTGCTGAACATTCTCAAGATCAAAATCATCAAGTCCAAACATTGGACCTAAGCTAATCTCAACTACGGTTCCATCATCATTAGAATCATGATTTTCAGCAGTTGGGGGAGGCTTCGATGGACCAGCACCACCTTGAATATTTTGAGCCTGATAAACTGTAGAGTCCATTTTCGACATCCATTCCTGAATCTGCAGGTTGTCATGAACTGTCTTGGCATTGCTAAAAGAATCTGCCCAATACTTGGCAACTGTTTGGAGATCTCTTTCCTTTTGTTGTTGCTATTGAACTTGTTGTTATTTCCTTGCCTTGAATGCCCTTTGAAAAGCTTCATACTTTCTGATTCCAGACTCAATAGTTGGTCGATCCCAAGTCCAAGAATCATCTGATCGATATCCATCAAGTCCTTGGTTTCGCACCGAGGTGTCCCTCGGGTTCATGGTTTCTTGCACTATTTTGCTCCCCACACCTAGACCACTTAAAAGTAATGGTGGTGGAATAGGATTTACTGAGCTTCCTCGGTCTCCTTGACCTGTAGCCAAGTCTGGCCTCGGCTCAGTTCTGGCTAAGGCGGAAGAATTGCCTTGTAGTGCAACTAGTGTTTCAAGTGTTTGTGTGACACGAAAGAGAATAGAGCGCAACTCCACACGTTCAAAGTAGTGGATACGTGATGCCCTGGAGACCTTAGGGCGACTTGAACCAATCGGATCCACTTGGGATTCGACGGGGGGTGAGTCTCAATGATGAGATGAAACAGATACACTTATTGTATCTGAGTGGTGAGATGGGGTTTGAGCAGCTGAGCTTTCGGTAGCTCAAATGACTACCAGAGTCTTTTGAGAGACTACGGTTTGTGTCGGGGCACGCATTTGGCTATGAGTAGGGGCGAGCTTCAGTTTCTTTCTTCTAAACACATCACCTGAGTCCGAGGACTCATGATGAGAATCGTTGACAACATTTACTGGGATTTCTTTAATTTTGGAGGGAGAGTGAGGAGCTTCATCTGAGGATTCTATAGTTCTGGATTTGCGTTTCTTTGAGGGATTTCCACCCTTTTTGTCTGTGTTACGGGGTGCTTTCTTTGAAGTTACTGTTTTCTTGATGCGTTTGGGTTTGGGTTAGCTAATCTGGTCTACGGTAGGATGGACTTAAGTTGCAATAGGAACTGCGGTACTGGTAGGATTCTGGGTTTCGGTAAGAGATGCGGAGCCTCACCTGGTTTGGGTGGGGAAAAGTGGTATGGGTCAATAGCACTCATAGCCATAATGTGGTCAGCAATTGCAGTGTCCATGAGTCCAATGGATTCCAGAATGTACGTGGGAAACCTCCTACGAGGTCCAAAAAGAGATGGATCTTTGGAAGTTGTGTACCTCTCCAAGTCATGGGTAACAAAGAGAGTAGTGTCATCACCTATGTCGGGCCTTGCATCCTTGTGAAGATCTGAAATGCAAAAAGACCAGAATCGACCAAACGTGAGCTCGGTTGCATCTTCTCGAGGAGCCTCCTTTGGAATGTAATGCAAGAAATCATCCTATAGTATTTGTGAAGATCTTGAGCCTCCTTTGATGCGCATGTTGTCTGTTCTGCCGGTTCTGCCAAAAAGGCTTCTGATGACAAAGTGGCACAGGAATTGCCACACCGCCGGAAGTTGATTATTTTTGAATTCGCCGATCCCTCTTAATTTCTTCTAGTAACCCATCTGGTACAACGTTGAAATCACATCACTACGGTTTGGTGAGTAGAATTTGGTCGAAGGAAGAACGCTAAGATTGATTTGTTCCAGGAACTTGCTCTTGGTCAGAACGACTAGAGAATCATCAATCAAGTTCAAATGCACTTCATGAAGATTGTGACTTGGCCAGAATGCAGAGAAGGCGCATTTAAACAGAGAATGTAATGGAACGACTTCAGTGAATGAGTTGAATGCACCATAGAGTGGATGAGATGGGAGGAACTTGATCATCAAACCAATCGCCTCATTATAGGTTGGATGATCTTCAAACACAACCCTAAAATTTCTCGAGGAAATGGATGGGGACTGAGCTTTGATAGTTGTTTCAGAACTAGTGGGTTTAGATGACCCAGATGCTTTGGAGTGCTTCTTAGAGATACCATACTTCACCATTTTGAAAAAGACAAGAACTTGCAGAAAACTGTGAGCAACAAGATGAAGAGGATGAAGTTCGTCGTAAGGGTTCAGAAAGCGTAAAGCTTTCTTGGGAGGAATTGGGGGGGGGGGGGGGGTTTATACCTCCGGATTTGAAATCTTATTGTAAATAATTTATTCACAGCTGTTAATGTTAAAAACCCTTAGGTTTTTACCATTATCAGATACAAATAAAATAAACCCAAAAGAAAAAGATATGGCTGAAAAAACAGAGCATTTAATGTCTGTCAGACCATGAACACACACACCGGGAGAAAATGTGGCGAGTGTTTTTAATCGTTGTAAAAATGGGTAGTTGAAATGGATTTGATAGCAAAACAGTTATGAGATGTGACCGATTGAGAAAAGTGATTTCTTTAAAGATTGCGTTTTTATGGAAAAATGATTTATTTGAATTATAGCCTAAAATAGGCCTGGCTAAGGAAAGATAATTTAAAAAAGACTGAAACATTGTATGCGAAAAAATGAATGGCTCAAGAGAATGTTTGTATTTAATGAAAAACATTAAGTAGCACACAAAAGTCTCATATTTTTTTTGAAAAGATTGAGGAATCATTTATTGCAACTGCGGTTGAGGTAAGATGACTGCGATGCCATATGTTGAGATTGCAGATGGATTCAGGTTGTAAGACTGTGGATGGACTGCGGATGGATTCATGTTTTGAGACTGCAGATGGATTGTGGTGACTATGGTAGCTTGAACAGGAGGAACACTTGACCATGGGTTAGAAATAAAAGACCCAAAGAATATATAGATTATATATGATTGCGGTATACTGGGTATACTGAAAAGATATACAATGAATATATTATTCTTGAACCGCAGTGAGGCGAATGCTTCAATATTTTTACTTTGAAAAGAAAAGAAGCAATTCCTTCACACTCGAAGACTAGATGTGGTCTGCGGTACTTATCAATTCAAAAAGAATTGTGGGTCTGGATTCATTATTCCTAGCATTTCTAGAAAGGTATTTAGTTTTGTAGCATCAAGTTCCTTGGTAACAACATCTGATATTTCCTCATGAGTGGAACGTAAATTAGTTCGATGTTACCTTTAAGGATGTGATACTTAATGAAGTGATACTGTAAATCAATGTGCTTCGTCTTCGAGTGGTGAATAGGATTATGAGAAATCGCTATAGCACTCTCTGAGTCATAGTTAATTGGTTACCCACAACATTCTGTATCCATAATCCATGAGTTGAGTCTTTATCCATAGAACTTGGGAACAGCAACTGGCTTCGGCCACATGCTTAACTTCTACGGTAGACAACGAGACACAATTCTGCTTCCTTGAAGACCAGTTGACTAGTCTTCCTCCTAGGAATTGGCATCCACCTGAAGTACTTTTTCGATCTAATCTACATCCAGCATGATCCGCATCCGTGAAAGCTTGGAGGCTGAAGTCATTTCTTGCAGGGTACCAGAGGCCTAACTCTTTACTTCCTTGTAAGTATCTAATAATTTGCTTGACTGCGGTCAAGTGAGATACTTTGGGATCCGCTTGGTACCTAGCACATAAGCCTGTTGGAAAGACAATGCCCGGTCTACTTGCAGTGAGGTACATCAATGACCCAATCATTCCATGATATGCTTTTTGGTTAACTGATTCTCCGGTAGGATCAGCTGAGATCTTGTATCCGAAGGCCATCGGGACCTTGGCTGAGGAACAATTATCCATTGAGAATTTCTTCAGCAGCTCAGAGGTATATTTCTCTTGATGAGTGAATATCCCTTGAGGGACTTGTTTGAATTGAATTCCTAGAAAGAAATTAATCTCTCTATTCATGATCATTTGGAATTTACTTGTCATGAGCTTTGCAAAGTCATTCACCATACCCTGATCTATGGATCCAAAGATGATATCATCCACGTATATTTGGATAAGCATTAAGTGATTACCATTTGCTCTTCTAAAAAAAGTGGGATCAATTACACCTCTTTTGTATCCAGACGTGACAAGAAACTCAGAAATAGTCTCATACCATGCCCTTGGAGCTTGTTTAAGACTGTATACTGCTTTTTCTAGCTTATAGCAGTGATTTGGAAATTCTTGACTCTCGAAGCCTGGAGGTTGTTGCAAATAAACTTCTTCATTTAGTTCTCCATTTAGAAAGACACTTTTGACATCCATTTGATGTACTTTGATATTTTTGTGTGCCGCATATGCTAAGAAAATGTGTATTACTTCCATTCTGGCTACGAGGGCATAAGTTTCATCATAGTCGACACCTTCAAGTTGGTTGTACCCCGTTAGCCACTAGCCTTGCTTTGTTTCTAACTATCGCACCGGAATTATCAAGCTTGTTTTTGTATACCCATCTAGCACCAACAATTGTGTGGCCTTTTTTTGGCTTTAGTACTAGTTTCCATACTTTGTTTCTTTCAAACTCTACTAACTCCTCTTGCATTGGGGTGATCCAGTCGGGCTCCATGAGTGCTTCTTTTATGGTTCGAGGATCGACTGAGGACATGAATTTTGTAGAGTGGAATTAGTCCGTTAAATCACTAGAGGGTCGAGTTTGTATATCTGCAAATGGATTTCCAATGATTTGACTCGATGGGTGATCCTTCGTGCAGATGTGAAGACGAGTTTGTTGGTGATCAGCAGCTATGGTGGAGGGAATATTTTCAACGTCAGATGACTCTGTGGTAGGAGAGGGTAGTTCCCCCTCGATTTGAAAGCAGCCTGTAGAATTATCTTGGACTGAGGGAATTTGAACAGCAACAGTTGATGGAGGTTCCCCTGGAATTGAGGATGGGAGTTCCCCCTGAACCAGAGATGGTTCCCCCTGGATTGATGATTGAGTGATAACCCATGGATCTGATCTTGTGTTTATGTTCTCAACCTCTTCATCCTCAAAATCTGAAGAAACATTTGATGGAATTGTGATTATGCGGTTAGACACCGGAGCTGCATCTTCTAGTACTGGAACCTCGATGGTTGTCACAGGAACCAGAGTTGAACTTTCCCCCTCAACCGGCGAGGTGGAAGTATTGAGTGACAAAACTTCAGATAAGGTTGGACCAAATACTTCAGTGTGTTGTTGTTGAGCTACCAGAGACACCAGGATTTCAGATAAATGAGCAGTCTCTACAAGCTCAAAAAAGTCATCATAGTTGATTTCAACTATGTTTAAGGGACCCAAAGAGGCTGGGATATCACTTTCTACGATTACTTTTGTTTCACTTGACGGAGTAGTGTTGCGGACATAGTAGCCATCAAATTTGACATCGAAGCTCTCTACTATCGGTCTTGTGCGCCTAATGAGAACCCGGTAGGCCACTTTATTGGTTGAGTAGCCAAGGAAAATGCCTTCATCTGATTTTGGTGCAAATTTGTTAAGGTGATCCTTGTTGTTGATCAAAAAACATCTGCATCCAAAATATGGAAGAATCTAACATTGGGTTTGCGGTTGTTAAGACCCTCATATGGAGTCTTGTTAAGACGCTTGCAAATGATGCTTCAGTTTTGAACAAAGCAAGCAATTGCCACTGCTTCAGCCCAGAAGTATAGATGAAGGTTGGCAAAGTTTAACATTGATCGTGCTGCTTCAACCAATGTATGGTTTCTTCGCTCTACTACTCCATTCTACTGCGGTGTGTAGGGAGCAGAAAAGTTGTGACTGATTCCCTTAGAAACAAATAAACTATTCAGTAAGTGATTAGTGAATTCAGTTCCATACTCACTTCTTATTCTTCTTACTGGTAACTTAATTTGAAGCTCGATTTCCTTTATGAAGTTGATCATGACCTGCAGTGTACCTGATTTGAGTCTTAGGAAGAAGACGCAAGTGAAACGTGTGAAGTTATCGACTATAACCAGAATAAAATTTTTGTGATGACGACTGGCTACAGTGGATGGACCGCAGAGGTCAATGTGAAGTAGCTCTAGTGGCTTAGCAATTGAAGAATCAATAATTGTTGGTGAGTTCCCTTTGTTTTCCATACTCACAAGTTGGGCAAAGTGTATCATTGTAGTACTTTAGAATGGGAAGATCACATACAAGTTCTTCAGTGACCAGGTTGTTGATTTATCGGAGTTCAGATGAGCTAGCTTGTGGTGCCATAACCAGCTAACTTCAGATACTGCTTTGGATAGAAAACACATTTGCGGTTTTCCAATGATTAGTGAGACATCCAAAGGGTACATTGTCCCTTCGGATTTGGATTTGATCAAGCAGGTGCTTTTATCACTTGTCATTATGTAGCAATATTCATTATCAAATTCAACCCTATGACCAGCTTTACATAGTTGTCCCACGCTGATCAAGATGTGCTTGAGGCCTTCTACATAAGCAACCTTTTGAATTGAGAAATTTCCTGTGGTCAATACACCGTATCCCCTGATGATTCCATTGGCGTTGTTTCCGAACGTGACATTTCCACCGTTATAGATTGGCCTAAAGTCGCGAAGGTATTTTAACATTCCAGTCATATGCAAGGAGCAGGTACTATCAATTAACCTCTCCTCTTCTTGTTCCTCCTTACACATTGCCTGCGAAATTAAACGATTAGTTTGGGCACCCAAACATGTTTGGAGCCCGGAGTCACATGAGAGACTTTCTTACTAGATGCATGTACATGAGTTGTAAGAAAAGTTTTTGTGTCAGTTCGTAGACCTAGTCCTGGGTGTTTGGTAACTTTTGGAATGTTATTAGGTTGGAATGGACGCAACGTTTTCAGTGGATAAAATCAAAAAGAAATATTTTTCTCATTTATCCAGATACCAAACTTGGTCAACGGTCCGGAGGATGTAGTTTGAGGCTTATATCTGGTCCGTGAGTGGTGTTTGGCTACAGTGCCCTTGGAATTTGAAAAAGGTTTTGCACGTGAATTGTCACACCCCCAAACCAAGGATGGCGGAAACGTCCGGGGGTGGAGGACTTCATATATAGTATCATAACAACAATGGCAATAGTGATGAAAGTAAACACAACCAACATATATATAATTGAAAGAGTTACATCATTGTATGAATTACATGTTTCAAAATCAATTACAATATGTTGACAAAATATGAAATGTTTGACGTCTTAACGTCCCATCCTCAAAATGCACTTGATTTCCTGTTTAGTGATTTCCTGAGAATACAAGTTGTTTGAAAAAGTGTCAACACAAAGGTTGGTGAGTTCATAAGAGTTTTTGTTTGAGAAATAACCATTTTTCTTGTAAAAGCGATAGAGTATGTTTCCAGAAAATCCAATATTTTCTTTATTATGTAACTGTAGTCTTAAAACCGAAAGACCGAAGTGTACAAGTAATTCATCATACTTACAGTGAATCATGCAAGTTTAAATCGACATAAACTCGTTAATTTAGAAGTAAAACCCCCTTTTAAAGTAGAAACTTTTCCATGTAAACTTGAGAGATTATTAACTATTTATGTGAGCCGTTATAACCATACTATGACTAGAGGTAACCTGCACAACGTCTTTCAGACGGCCTGATCCTATGACTCTTGTCACCCGCAGACCTGTCGGTCCGGCTGTAGCTAGCAGCGAGGTGTGGGATGTCAACCCTAATATAGATCTATACACAATTATCACGCTCTCCCTATAAGAGACTCTGGTGATAACTTACAGGAATTTGAATCCCATACTCGAACGTATGGGTAGAGATTGTCTCACAACCTAAGATAACTAGTTTACAAATGATTTGTTATTAAACCCTTTTCCCGTAGAGGGAGTAAAATAACCTCTTATGAATAAATTAGGGATATGAATTCCTTGAACTAATACTTTTATAGTTCATTAGGCCGTGTATGAAAACCCATTTGTTTCAAGAGTAAAACCTTTGTCATTCGGTAAAAATCCCATAAACTATGCTTATTGTAGTTTATTATATGTATTCGAAATAAATGATGAAACCTTATCATGAATGACAATTTTTCAGTTTACAATGATAAAACAACAAGGAAATGCATTCAATATTTAGAACTTATCGTTATACACTTTGCTCCACATAATACAAAGTGTTATAAAAGTTATAGGTTGTTATTTAGTTTTAGCCTTTCAGTACTGATTTAGAAAAGTCATAGAAAATCATATGAAGTCAAAAACTAAATCCATAAATTTTGGGAGTTCACAAAATATGTCTAGTTTGTTCATAAATTTTATTATGCTTTTTGGATGCCTCTAACTTGTGTAAAAATGCTCATATTCACAGACTGGTCCGGATTCGTAGCTACAGTGATAGGCAGTTTTGTAAAAATCACCATAAATTGTAGAAAAATCGTATGGAGATGTGAAAGTAGTCATTTTAAAGGTAAGAACTTGAGCTATTTTCACCTAATATAGTTTTCAAAACTATAATGTTTAAGTTGTCCAAACCAGTCCGTGAATGAAGTCCAACTTTTCTGATGAAAGTTGTTAGAAAAGTTTAGTTATGTTCTTGGTGTTTTAACTTGTATTCCCCCCCCCCCTCCCCCCCTTAAAACTTAAGAAAACGAGAAAATACAGGGATATGAACTCACCTTGAGTGATTTCAGTGGTTGAATGTTGAAGAAGAGAAGTGTTCAACTCAAGAACACTTGAAGGATTGCTTTGAAGATTCAAGAATCTAACACAATAATGATGGAGTTTGTGTAAGCCATCAATGATTTGAGTAGAATGAAATGTAATTATCGAGGATAAATTATACTTACCAAGTGAAAGAGAGAAGATGGAAAAGCCTTGGAAATCTCGTTTTTGTGAGAGGGAGTTAGAGAGAAAAGAGGTGTTTGATCTTTAGTGAAATGAGAGCAAGTGAGTGAGAATGAGGAGAGGTAAGAGTCTTCAGCCTTTAACCATGAGTGGGGCTAGTCAAATGGTGGGGAAAGTACTCTTGAATGACCAGGTATGGTGGGGAGTACAATGGTTGGTCATGGGAATGGGTATGGGGTGGTTGTTTGTGTCAAATATTATGGTAAGATTCACACTCCACCTCATGATCCCACTTAATAGATTTTATTCTTAAATATATATATTTCCATAAAAAATATGTCTAAATTATGAATATTTAGGGTCTTATATGTTAAAATATGATTTTTGGAGAAAATCCCGCGTTAAAATGATGAAAAACGGGATTAAAACGGTGTTGGGGTCGAAAACCAGGTGAAAAAGGGTGAAATCCGAAGTTCTTGCAAGGGTGCGGTTATCAGCAGCCTTGGAACCAGAGTGGCTCGGCTGCTGAGCAGGATCCGAGGAGAAGGGACTGCGGTCCGAAAGCGAGGCTCGCTGCGGCTAGACGGTTGCGGTCTCCTTGGCTGCGGCTTCGGATGGTTGCGGTCTCCTCGGCCTGGCTCCTTTGACCTCGGTTCAAGAAGGGTTTGATCCCTATAGAAGGATTCCGGCCCTAAAAGGCTATTTTCCAAGGTATCTTCCCGTTTCGCATGGTTTTTCACCAAGTCAAGTGTCGGGATGCCCTAATTGATTACGAAAAACCAAAAGAGGTTTTGAGAGAGATTTGGGAGAGATTTCACATACAAGGAGAGATTTGGGAGAGATTTCACATTCTTGGAGAGATTTCTCATACAAAGAGATATTTGGGAGAGATTTCACATACAAAGAGAGATTTGAGAGAGATTTCACATACAAAGAGAGATTTGGGAGAGATTTCACATACTCGGAGAGATTTCTCATACAAAGAGAGATTCGGGAGAGATTTCACATATAAAGAGAGATTTGGGAGAGATGTCACATTCTTGGAGAGATTTCTCATACAAAGAGAGATTTCACATACAAAGAGAGATTTGGGAGAGATTTCACATACTTGGAGAGAGTTCTCATACAAAGAGAGATTTAGGAGAGATTTCACATTCTTGGAGAGATTTCTTATACAAAGAGAGATTCGGGAGAGATTCTAGATAAAGAGAGATAGAGTGAAAACGATTGAGAGAGGTTTCGTGTGTGACATTTGTGAGTGTTTGGCTCCGCAACGCAAGGTCCGTAAGCCCCATTAAGCCATGTTTTAGGATCTTACGCACTCCAGATGAGTATGCAACATTGTTTTATCAGTTTGGTTCGTTGTTTAGCACTAAGGCTAAGGAAAATTAAACACACGAATTTTCCAAGTGATGTTTTCTCATTAAAATAGTGAGTTATATAGTAATTACATAACGTAAACCCTAATATACAAGGTCTAATTGAGTTGACCGGTTTGACTCGATGACTTTGATTGACTTTGACTTGACCCGAAATTGACTATTGTCACATCATCCCCCTGTTACAGGGAATTTCGTCCCGAAATTTACATTCTGACAGGGACTTCAAGAGTTTGGGAAGAGACGCGGGTATTTTTGTTTCATTTGATCTTCGCATTCCCAGGTGAACTCAGGTCCTCGTTTCGCGTTCCTACGAACCTTCACTATAGGAATATGACTTTTTTCGTTCTTTTGACTTCCCGATCCATAATCTCAACTGGTTCTTCCACGAAATGGAGACTCTCAATAACTTCAATTTCGTCGAGAGGTATCACGAGAGTCTCGTCGGACAGGCACTTTTTCAAGTTGGATACGTGGAAGGTAGGGTGTATGTTATTAAGTTCTTGTGGTAATCGGAGTTTATACGCTACGGGACTAATCCTGACAAGGATTTCAAATGGTCCGATATACCTGGGGTTTAGTTTCCCACGTTTACCAAAACATATCATTCCTTTCCATGGGGAAACTTTTAGTAGTACTCGATCACCGACCTGGAATTCCAAGGGTTTGTGTCGCTTGTCCGCATAACTCTTTTGTCGATCACGAGACGCCTTCAGTCTTTCCCGAATTTGAATAATCTTTTCTATGGTCTCCCTTATGATTTCAGCACCAGTAAGGGTGCTATTAGGTACTTGCCCCCTAGCTAGTTGAGTGTCCCCTACTTCTGCCCAACACAGGGGTGATCGGCACTTGCGTCCATAAAGAGCTTCGAATGGGGCGACCTTGATACTAGTGTGATAGCTGTTATTGTAGGAGAATTCAATAAGCGGTAAATGGGTATCCCATGCCTTACCAAAGTCTATCACACAGGCTCTCAACATGTCTTCTAATGTCTGTATGGTGCGCTCGCTTTGCCCGTCGGTTTGTGGATGGTAGGTCGTACTCATGTCTAGCCTAGTTCCCAAAGATTTCTGTAGGGACTGCCAAAATCGCGAGGTGAATCTACTATCTCGGTCGGAGATAATGGATATTGGTACGCGATGCAGTCACACAATCTCCTTGATGTACGTCCTGGTTAACTTCTCCATCTTGTCGGTTTCCTTTATTGGCAGGAAGTGCGCAGACTTGGTTAATCTATCTATGATTACCCATATGGTATCAAGCCCGCCTGACGTCTTAGGAAACTTGGTTATGAAGTCCATGGTTATCCTTTCCCACTTCCACTTAGGTATATCAGGCTGTTGTAGTAGTCCTGAGGGTTTCTGGTATTCCACCTTGACCTTGGCGCAAGTCAGACACTTGCCCACATAAGTCGCAATCTCGGCTTTCATGTTTGGCCACCAGTATAACTTTTTGAGGTCTAGATACATCTTGTCCGAACCTATATGGATGGAATATCGAGTCTTGTGTGCTTCATTCATGACGACGTCTTGGAACCCACCAAACTTTGGTTTCCAGATCCAATTCATGAGATAACGTGCTCCATCATCCTTAACTTCTAAGTTTTTATCCATCCCTCTTAATGCCTTACCTGTCACATTTTCTGGTTTCAAGGCTTCTAGTTGGGCTTCCTTGATTTGCGTGGCCAGGTGGGAATGGATGGTCATGGTTAAGGATTTCACTCGGCGGCCCGAATATTCCTTCCTGCTTAGGGCATCAGCCACTACATTGGCCTTGCCCGGGTGGTAGCGAATTTCACACTCGTAGTCATTCAGTAGCTCAACCCACCTTCGTTGCCTCTTGTTGAGCTCTTTTTTATTGAGGATATGCTGAAGACTTTTGTGATCGGTGAAGATAGTGCATTTTGTGCCATAGAGGTAGTGCCTCCAGATATTTAAGGCGAACACTACCGCTCCCAGTTCAAGGCCGTGGGTATTGTAATTAACTTTGTGTGTCTTAAGTTGTCTTGACGCGTAAGCGATGACTTTACATCTCTGCATGAGCACGCATCCGAGGCCTTGATTTGAAGCATCGCAATATACCGCGAAGTCATCAGGTCCTTCTGGAAGAGACAAGACCGATGCGCTACATAGGGCTTGTTTTAACGTTTGGAAGGCAGCTTTTTGTTTATCTCCCCACTTAAACATCACACCTTTTTGAGTCAAGGTGGTGAGTGGTTTTGCGATCTTGGAGAAGTTTTGGATGAATCTTTGGTAGTATCCAGCGAGTCCTAAGAATTGTCGGATCTCTGTCGGCGTTGTAGGTGCTGGCCAACTTTCGATCGATTTGATCTTTGAGGGATCCACATGTATCCCTTTCTCGCTAATTACGTGGCCAAGGTATCCCACTTCTCGGAGCCAAAATTCGCACTTTGAAAGCTTAGCATAAATCTTCTCGGCTCTTAGAGTCTCCAGTATTAGCCGCAAGTGTTGCATGTGCTCTTCTTCGCTCCTTGAATAGACCAAGATATCATCGATGAACACGATCACGAATCTATCTAGGAAGGGTCGACACACTCAGTTCATCAGATCCATGAATACTACCGGTGCGTTCGTTAATCCGAAGGGCATTACCACAAACTCATAGTGCCCATAGCGAGTTCTGAATGCAGTCTTGGGAATGTCCTCTTCTTGAACTCGTAGTTGGTGATAACCCGACCGTAGATCAATCTTTGAGAAGTAGCTCGCCCCTTGGAGTTGGTCGAATAGATCGTCGATTCGGGGTAAAGGATATCGGTTCTTTATAGTGAGTTTGTTCAGTTCGCGGTAGTCGATGCACATGCGAAAAGATCCATCCTTTTTCTTTACAAATAAGACCGGTGCTCCCCAAGGCGAGAAGCTTGGTCTGATGAATCCCTTGTCCAGTAGTTCGCTTAGTTGACTCGATAGTTCTTGCATCTCTTCCGGTGCGAGACGATATGGTGCTTTGGCTACGAGGGTAGCGCCAGGGATTAGATCGATTCAAAATTCGACTTGTCGCGCAGGTGGTACACCTGGGAGGTCTTCCGGGAACACGTCGGGAAAGTTACAGACCTCCGGGATTTCCTTGATTTCTTTCACCTCTCGTTTCTTATCCACAACATGGGCCAAAAAGGCATGATATTCCTTACGGAGATACTTTCGGGCTTTGACACAAGAGATGATTTGTAGGTTCGCACTAGGTTTGTCGCCATAAACGACGAGAGTGTTGCCATTCGGCAGATTGAGGCGGACGACCCTTTCGTAACACAAAATATCAGCACGATTAGAACTCAACCAATCCATACCAATGATGACGTCGAAACTTTTTATTGTGACCAGCATTAGGTCGATTTTGAACGAATGGTTGTCTAGAGTGAGGGTACACCCTGAGTAAATATCATTAGTGCGCTCAACCTTTCCGTTTGCCATTTCTACAACGTATGAATCTTTTAATGACTGGGGATTTTGTTTAAGTATTTGTTTGAGTTGGTGACTCACGAAACTTCTTTCTGCCCCACTATCGAAAAGTATGCATGAATAAGAGTTATTGAGGAGGAACGTACCAGCAACCATGGTGGGGTCCTTGACTGCTTCCCCGTGTCCTAAAGTTAGGACTCTTCATGCATTCCCAGCATAGGCGTTTCGTGCTTTTGGGCAGTTTATTTTGTAGTGGCCTATCTTTCCGCAACCATAACAGGTTTGGCTTGCTCCAGTGTTGGCGAAGGTGGTGGCTTGAGTGGTGTTTTAGGCTGACGTTTTACAGAATCGTGCAGTGTGCCTCTTCTTGTTGCAGTTATTGCAGTGTGATTCCCGACAAGCACCGTTGTGGTGGAAACCACATTTTTCGCACTTAGGGAGTGTCCCAACATATTGCTTCCATGGGGCCGGAGTGGATGGAGTAGTGGCAGCATGAATGGTGACAGTTTACTGTTTCTTGGCGAACTCTGGTGCCGACTGCTTCTTTTTGTTACTCCTGAACTTTCTTTTATTGTTACCTCCTTTTGTTTGACCAAGGGTAGTGATCACGGTACCATGGTTGGCCTTATGGTCGATAAGTTGTTGTGCCACTTCCTTGGCACTCTCAAAGGTAGTGGGTTTCGAGGCCAGTACACTATCATGAATCTGGGATGATAGCCCCCAAAGGTATCATTCCACCTTTATCTGCTCTGGAGTGACCATTTCGGGACAGAGGAGTGCTAGGTCATTGAATCGGGCGGTATAAGCTTCGAGATCCATCCCTGACATCTTGAGGTTCCAGAGTTCTTCTTCAAGTTTTTGCACTTCGCCCCTCGGGCAATATTCCTTCAGCATCAAAGCTTTTAAATCCTCCCAGCTTATAGAGTTAGCAACTGCAAAAGTAAGCGACTTAACTCTGCCATTCCACTAAGTGAGAGCTCTTCCGATGAAAGCGAATGCCATGTACTTAACTTTGCTCACTTCAGGGCAAGCACAAATTTCGAAGACTGCTTTGGTTCTCTCGAACCATTGCATTAGTGCAATGACTCCCCCGCTTCCATTGAAAGAATCGGGTTTCCCATTTGTGAAGCCCTTGTAAGTGCACTCCTTCGTACGCCCCGTACTGTCCTAGTGGTTAGAGTGCGTAGCACCAGATCCAGAACCACCAGCACCGTTCGTACCTATCTGCGACATTGTAGCTGCCACAGCTGCTGTTACCGCAGCCTGGAACATCATGAAGTCAAACTGTGGAGGTAGCAGTGGAGGAGGTGGTGCTGCGCTGCTGAATGGTCTTGGTCTCTTCCTTGGCGGCATGGTTCTGTCATATATTTTTAAAGATGGAAAGTCGGTAAGGTTTCGATAGTAATAATGAGTCGAGTGTTAGTTGTTCTAACTCATTCGCATTATGTCCCGACTTTGTTGTGTGTGTGTGTGTGTGTGTGTGTATATATATATATATATATATATATATATATATATATATATATATATATATATATATATATATATATATATATATATTTGCAAGCAATTCAGAGTGAGAGTCTATACAAATAACTCATGAATTTGATAATAGTGAATCAAACATCCAATGAAATAAAATGTATGCCAAATTCATTGATAAAATTTTAGTACATATTGTTTTGCGAAAGGTTTGACCTCATAGGGGTCCACATTACATCAATGTAAAGATAAAGTTTTGGCAGTACAAAAGCCCCCTTTGACTAGTGTAGTCACTTAGTCACGGGGTCAACCTATTCGCAATACAAAGTAGCACCAACGCATACTCGAAATCCTAGTTTTATAACAAAACATGAGCAGTGCGAACACTACTCGTGGCGGGTGGCATCTAGTCAATGGTGGCCCTGAGATGAGGTCGAGGCTCCCTGAAGCTCCGCAATCCAGCGTTCGGCCGCGATCACTCTCTCCTCGAGAGCTGCGTGCCTCTCCTGGTACTCCCTTACCTCCGCTCGAGCAGTGGTAAGGTCCTCGATAAATTGTTCCACTGGATAGAAGTCCCTGTCAAAATCCCTGGTGCGTGCGTCAGTTGCTGCTATAACAACACTGAGATTTCGAACCTGATCTGCCATTTCCCTACTTTGGTTCCCTAAATTCGTGATGTGTTGGACCATGACGGGGAGGGCTCTGTCAGCCGGTCCCCCGTGGCTGAGGTCATAGTAACCTCGTTGGTCGCCATATGGTGACCATTGGCGTTGTTGTCAGCTCCACCTCTTGATCATGTTTGCCCAACGGGGCTCAGGCCCATTGTGGCCAAAGCGGTTCGACGGCACCCTGTTGATGTAAGGAGGGTTGAAGACTTCCTCCTCTAGTTCTTCTTCACTTTCGTCCTCATCCATGTCTACCTCGTCGTCTTCCTCTTCTTCTTCTTCGTCTACCTCCTCTTCTTGTTCTTCGGGTTCCTCCTCGGGATCCTCTTCAATCAGCTCTTCGGGCTCTTCTTCAATCCAGTCGGCATTTCCCTGATTGGGAAAGTATGGGTCTCCTTGTAAGTGGAATCCTACCATGTCGTCTGCATGAGAATAGGGGTGTAAGAAGCAGGTAGTAGTTAATAATAATAACATTGCGCTATAGAAACATACAAATACTCCTATAGTATTTTAAATGTTTAGATTTGGTTCTTAGAGTATTCTTTGTAGAGTGAAGTTAGGTTATTAGATTTGTTTCCCCATACGACTATCCCCCGGTATGAGTAAGTCACTTCTCGGACAGATATAGTTGATCAGGCTATATCCTTCCCAGAACTGATTACCCATACCAAGGCATACTCGTAGGGTTCAACTCCTCTTCTTTTACTTTATGTTCTTCTAGTTATGACACTACGCGAGTATGTAATGCATGTAGGTATACTTTTAAACGAGAAAACTATTTATTTTCTAAAAGTATAACCCGTTAAAATGTTTTAAAATCAGAGGCTTTTAGTCCCAAATGTGTTTATATTTTGTATATCCTATGTTGTTTGATATACTTAATTCACTATAAACCGTGCTCGGATACCAATCTGTCACACCCGCAAACCAAGGATGGCAGAAACATCCGGGAGTGGAGGACTTCATGTATAGTATCATAACAACAATGGCAATAGTGATGAAAGTAAACACAACCAACATATATATGATAGGTTTTGGTCATGAGAACATCCTATGTGCTCATACAAACCCTAATGATTGGATCTAGGTTTCTCTATTGTACATGCAATTCATCCAAGACTATAAACCCTAGATCTAGAATATGATAATCAATATAACATATGAATTAGGGTTTAGATCATACCTTGATTGTTATGTAGCAATAACAATATCAAATCCTTCTTGTATTGACTTTAGAAAGCTTAGAGTCACAAATGTCACTCCTCTAATGGTTCACAAACACCAAGAGCAAGAGGATGAAGAAGAGAAGAGAAGGAGGCTCTCAAAACGTGTGGAAACCCTAACCAATTACTTCACCACGTTTTTGGGGCATAAGGGTTCTATATATAGTGAGGCTATTAGGGTTATCTAACAAGGAAACCCTAATTTGGATGCTTAAGCCCTAAGCAACCCATGGACTCCTTTCCTTAAAGGTCTTGGACGATTTCTAATGGGTTTCCCCATAGAATTCGTCCAACCTTATAATACAAGGCAATCCATAGCCCAATTGCAATTATCTTATAATTACAATTCCAGTCCCTTAAGTTTAATTAATCTCTTTTAGTCACAAACTTAATTCTTATTAATTCTTGACTAATATTAATTAAACAATATGATTTCTCCTTTAATATATTATTCTCATAATATATTAATAAATCATATTTAATCCTTTCTCTCCATAGCTCATCCTATCAAGTTGCTTTGGTGAAGGCAACCCAAAAGGACCATGCACCATCGGGTCAAGTACATACCAAAATAGTTATGGACGTAGACACTAATCCAACAGTCTCCCACTTGGATAAGTCTAATAACTATTATGCGTATGACTTCAGTTCCTGATCTGCAATCGTAGCTTTCCAAAGCCGCTGTCAACTCTAATCCTATAATATACGCGTGTCCTTTAGATAAGGGATCATATATTCCTCCATTCTAGATATCGTATGAGACATGATTTCTAATCATTCTCTCTGTACTATTTCTCGACTTTCGATTTATGACGACTGACTAATTGAACAAATCAAATTAGCCCTAGCCCGGCCGAGCATTTACGTTTGTCATCACTAAATCATTGAGGGGCCCAAAGATATCGCTTTTATCCTACTTTGGATAAAAGGAACGGATAAACTTTGATTCAATGCTCGCTTGCACTTATTCACCGGATCACACACAATAATATGTTTTATGACACCAAGTTACTGGTGCGTTTACATATTATCAATGTGCAACCGATTTGCAAGATACAACTGACATATCTCGGTTTCAAGAATATAAGATGTTATCGTCTCACCAATCACTCGTGATACAATTCATGGAGTGATTCAAGTGAGCGTGGGTTTAATCCAATTCTCAAATCATATTCATAAGCACTCATGAACATTGCAGCAAACATTTGCTTATGTCTAATACCTTTTAGACAATCCACACACCAATTCACGATAGTCTTTATTCATACCTACTTCCAACATATGAACGATTGTGGCCCGTTCGAATAATTTGACTGTTCTAAACCAATTAAATTATTCAGGAAGTCAAAACATGCAAAGTGAAACACAAGAATAATACTAATCTCATATGGCCTCAAACCTTTGAGCATAAATAAAACACCTTTTATTTATCACCATATCGATTACTCATTATTTGTTGTTTTGGGTAATCAACCTTTTACTTGAATTATTACAACACTTGTCCCATGCTCTTAGCATGCACATAATGTTTACCTATGGTTCTTACTTTGTGAAATAGATCAAATGAACACATTTCCAATCATACTCATTTACAACTCCCAATCCTTTTCACAAGTGAAAGAATATCAAATTCTCGCCACTTATGGAATATGCTAGATTCTAACATTTTATGCAATGATCCTTTTGTAATGTCACTGCACTAAAGTCACAATGACTATTGCCAAGGAAATTACAAATTTTTCTATCGGAGATTGTTACAATACAATTCCTTAGATATGATGTCTCTCACTCAAAGTACATTCCTTTGAACATCCTTTTGCATAAAATTTCTAATCTAGAAATAGATTTTCAATATTCAATTCCCAATATGGACACGTTTCTATATTTTCCATATGACAACTCATTCTCAATAGAATCTTATCTATTCATAATAATGTCGATATGGTCCATCCAATACTATACTTCCAACTACTCACAAGCGACCAATCCTAGGCGAACTTTGGATTGTCCTTTGATAGTTGTTTAATTATCTTAGTCAAAACCGATTCTTGTCCTTTTTCCCTCTAAATGCGCTAGACATTTGGAAAATTTTAGAATGGTCAAATATTATAGCATTTGCAATCGATCCTATACCCGAAGCGTGTGGGACACGATGCATAATGTCTTACATAAAGATTTGATACTTTATCAATCTTCTGTCGTAATATTTTATGTGCTACGTTCTCAAAATTTGAACTATGAAGAGGAATGCCGTAATCATAATCGAAATTTGAGAACACGCTATGTTTCCTTGACTAAATTATTAACATTCCGCATCCTAAGCCTTTAGATTTGAAATGAAGCATAATATTCTCTCCCTTAATTATAGCAAAACAACTATTCAACCTTTACAACTTTGCAAAGTATGACTTTTATTTTTCTATAATTAATATTGCTAACTTGAAATACTTTCCATAATAATTATGTATTCATAACATTTATGCTCCCACTATCATGATAATTATTATAAACATAACACTTATGCTCCCACTAGCTTTGACATGTATTTAGAAACCAGCTTAACTTCCAGAAAAACAATACTTATTGAATTTCTTAAGTTCATGTTTCTAATACCTAATGCTTTGATAATCCTTTATCTAAGCTTATACACCTTTCCCTTAGATAGCTCATATGTGTGTCTAATCAATTCAGACTAATTGCCAAATCTCACAATTCGAATCATGGAAAGGGATACCGTAACCATAATCGAATTCGAGAATCCAATTTTCACAGTCACTATCTTTTTAAAATCTCTCTTAGTGAAAGAATTTCCTCACACTCATTTTCATGAAGGAGGGAATCTTATGACACTTAGATTTTAATGGTGTATGTGTTCCTATCCATGGACCGAACATTCTTAATCTTGACTTCTTGCCTTATGGTAACATAGCTGCCCACCATGTCTTTCAAGTAGTTAAGCAGCTCACCCTTTCCTATCAATGTACTTTCCATTGATCAAGGTGCCTGCCTTTTATGCGTTCAAATGAGAACTCATAGAACTCACATGCATAATTAACTCAATTGGAATGGCACAGAAACAAAATAGTGTCAACACGATAGGTTGTAAACCTCAACTCCTGTGCTAGTGATGATCGATAAGGTTTATTTTGATTTGTTCTTGAAACCTTTCAAGACCATTAAGACTCCCACTAACTCCTTGACATATAAGATTCTCTTGTCAATAAACATTTCTTGACAAACAAATATTCAAGAGTTAGTGTAGTTTTTATCAAAACACTTCATAAATTCTTCCTAGTTGGTCTTTGTCTTATCCAAGACATCACAACTTTCCACATTTGATGAATGTTATAAACCTTCTTAATACTTATCACTCAATTTCACAATCTTAACTCTAAGACTTGTTTTGGAACAAAGTATGATTGACTTCTTGATTTAACCATTTCTTCAATTCTTGATTCCTCTTCTTAGACATGCAATTGTACTAAGACTCACTTAGAGGATCAATTGAGATATGGTTCTTAATCATTAAGACTTATCATAAAGCATAAAAGGTACTCTCCTTTCTTCTTAGAATGAAGAAACTTTTATCTTTCTACCTACTTGATTCCTCTTATTCGTTCTGCTATTGATTTAAACTTTTTCAATCAATTCAGAATTACACTTAATCTTATAAGTATGATCATATTTACTAAACCTTTAGTAAATCACGATGAATATCTTTGTTACTCTTATGGTGGACTTGATCAACACGCAACTTTGTGTACTCGATCTCTTAGTCCTTCACTTGACACTTTGTCAATGAATTAGTCTAATTTCCAAATATGAAATTTCTCATTCATCGTGCAACCAAGTTGCAGGATTCCAAGTTTCTATCCAATTGAAACTTGGGCGATGAGAAACTCTCCCTATTTGGTAAATTATCGACATTTCCACAAATAACATAATTAAGAATCAAATCCATTATTGCTAATATTAGAAACCCTCAAACATCAATTTTCATGCATGCCATTGCAAGGATAAATAAATAATATAAAATCCAAAATTTATTTTATTGCGGAAAAATTTGTCCTTACAATGCAATTCATTGAAAAACTATGCTAATACATATTTCTTAGCAATCTAATTCTAACTCTAAGTAGTAGATCAAGAATCTAATCTTCAAGTAATGCGATCGAAATCCATTCCTTCACGGTTAGATTCTGCTCACTTCTTCCCTTAAGCTTCCTTTCTTTTCTTCGATCCTATAAAACATCAATTGTAATCTTATCACATTATGTATTAAGAATCTAGAATAGGAGCTTAAAAGAGTTAGTCAATGGATTTTACCTAAAGCAGAGCCATACGTTTTGACTCTCCCATCTCTTAGATCTCTTAGGTAAATAGGGCAGCTTCGTCTCCAATGCCCCTTCTCTTGGCAATAAAAGCAAATCAACTCTTTTGGAACAGCACATGGAACTACTTCAGATATTGCCTTTCTCTTATGATCAAACTCTTCGATCATGGCATGTCTTTCGTTGCCATTTCCATTATCCATAGAGGTCTGGAAGGCAGATTCACCAATCAACTTTGCTTTTCCATTGCGCCAAACCATTGCTGATTCAGTAGCAATAAGCATATAAGTGAGATCTATAAGGGTCACGTCGTGGTTCATCATATAGTACTCTCTTACGAACTCACTATACGAGTTAGGAAGTGACTGAAGAACCCAGTCAACAGCCATCTCCTCACACACAATGGATCCCAACATTCTTAACCTATCAATGTGTGACTTCATCCCTAGGATGTGTGCACATACCGACTTTCTTTCTTTATGTTTACTTGCCAAAAGGGCTTGAGTGAGCTTGAACCTTTCAAGCCTTCGAACTTCCGGGTTAGGGAGAATAATTGGAGGAGGTGGAGGAAGTGAAGCATGATCTCTTGTTCCTCGATCGAATCGTGGAATATCATCTTCATGTGGAATGCTTGTTCCACGAGATTTAGGAAGACCATAGTTGTCGTACTTTGACATCTACAAAACGGGAGAAAACGAATTCAAGTTAGTTGATTGATTGAGTCCTCAGTAAATCACCCAAATGAGATACTAAGGCTAGGTCCCAACACAATATGCTACAACCTAGAAAAGGGATGTCGTAATCTAGTTGCAGAATATTTGAAGGTAAGTGAATGACGATTCACTAATTTCCACCATGAAAAACGAAAAAGAAATTTAAGTTTTAAATCTATGAAAACTCCTAGATCCTTTGAGATTCATTGAACTTTTCAATGGCATGTTTAAATCTCGATATGCCCCTCTAGTTTGTGACTGGGATGCCGAGGATCACAAAGCGGGTGTGAATAACCATGCAAACTTACATGGTGCCCTCACATGTTACAGTCACCTATTTTATGTGCCGGTAAACCACACACGCTCCACCGAACTATGACAAACATTGAGTCACCCTTTCATACCTTTGCTTAGAACCATTTAGTGTGCCAGTAAACCACACACGCTCCACTAACGTCTTCGGAAGGGCAAAAAGTGTAATTTCATGGAATTGCATGAATTCACTTTGCCTAAGTAACTAAGATTGGGAATTTGTAAAACATTTAGTTACTTTTGTACTTCATTATACTTATAATGGAAGGTTTTTTTTCCTATCCTACCCATTCGGCTAACGACCCTCCACTAGTCAAGAGTGGGGTGGGTAAGAGTGGATACCCATTCAATCGCCATTTTATAGGCAATTTCCTTAAACACCCCTTATAGACCAGCTTCGTGAATAAGGCCTACTAATGGTAAGACTGACTTTTACTTATATATAATGTTAGACTATTAATGTTATATATATTATAGGGTGTATTTTACACTTTTAAAATACTATGTGGTCAAATTTAACAATTATACCTTTAATTCAATTAAATTGTAAACCAAATTTTTTTTTATGGATTTATTAAACCTCCTTTAATTATACGCTTTAATTAATTAATAAAACCATAAGGGTGTGATTTGAACTTTTCAAAACAATACTAGGGTTTTAGAATTTAACATTCCTACATTAAACTTTTAATCAACTTTTAAATTCCAAAACTTGAGGGCAAGTTTTGAAACATTTCAAAACATTTAGGTTTAGAATTTAAATATACATCAAAATTAAACTTTTAATCAAAATTTAAATTCCAAAACTTGAGGGCAAGTTTTGAAACCTTATCAAAACATTAGGGTTCAACTATTTAAATTTCAAAACTAAAATTTCGAGTTCAAATTTAAACTATAAAACCTAAAGGGGAAAATTGAAACTTTTAATAACACAAGGATCAAATAACAAATAATATAAATTAAACAATTAATTTTATCATTATCTATATTTGACCTAATTTCAATTTCTTGCAAAACAAGTTACCCCATTAATACAAATAATCCAATCTTTATCATATAAGGAAGTTATTATCTAATCAATTGGTAATTATCTCGTGTTTTGGCAAGGATATTCTTTAAGAAACAATAAAATTCGTATTTTATAGGTTTAAAACGAATATGGTAATTATCCTTAAGCAAGACAGCAACAATATCCGAAATTTCCTCTGTCTGACGCTCCGACTCGCCGAGTCACACTTTGGAACTCGCCGAGTAGGGCTGACTCACCGAGTCAGGTTGAACAGTAAGCCAGAATACGATTTTCAACTACATAATGCATGAATACAATAGAAACTAATCAAGGCTCTAATACCACTGATAGGTCTTGGTCATAAGAACATCATATGTGCTCATACAAACCCTAATGCTTGGATCTAGGTTTCTCTATTGTACATGCAATTCATCCAAGACTATAAACCCTAGATCTAAAATATGATAATCAATATAACATATGAATTAGGGTTTAGATCATACCTTGATTGTTATGTAGCAATAACAATCTCAAATCCTTCTTGTATTGACTTTAAAAAGCTTAGAGTCACAAATGTCACTCCTCTAATGGTTCACAAACACCAAGAGCAAGAGGATGAAGAAGAGAAGAGAAGGAGGCTCTCAAAACGTGTGGAAAACCTAACCAATTAGTTCACCACGTTTTTGAGGCATAAGAGTTCTATATATAGTGAGGCTATTAGGGTTATCTAACAAGGAAACCCTAATTTGGATGCTTAAGCCCTAAGCAACCCATGAACTCCTTTCCTTAAAGGCCTTGGACGATTTCTACTGGGTTTCCCCATAGAATTCGTCCAACCTTATAATATAAGGCAATCCATAGCCCAATTGCAATTATCTTATAATTACAATTCCAGTCCCTTAAGTTTAATTAATCTCTTTTAGTCACAAACTTAATTCTTATTAATTCTTGACTAATATTAATTAAACAATATGATTTCTCCTTTAATATATTATTCTCATAATATATTAATAAATCATATTTAATCCTTTCTCTCCATAACTCATCCTATCAAGTTGCTTTGGTGAAGGCAACCCAAAAGGACCATGCACCATCGGGTCAAGTACATACCAAAATAGTTATGGACTTAGACACTAATCCAACAATATATAATTGAAAGAGTTACATCATTGTATGAATTACATGTTTCAAAATCAATTACAATATGTTGACAAAATATGAAATGTTTGACGTCTTAACGTCCCATCCTCAAAATGCACTTGATTTCCTGTTTAGTGATTTCCTGAGAATACAAGTTGTTTGAAAAAGTGTCAACACAAAGGTTGGTGAGTTCATAAGAGTTTTTGTTTGAGAAATAACCGTTTTTCTTGTAAAAGTGATAGAGTATGTTTCCAGAAAATCCAATATTTTCTTTATTATGTAACTGTAGTCTTAAAACCGAAAGACCGAAGTGTACAACTAATTCATCATACTTACAGTGAATCATGCAAGTTTAAATCGACATAAACTCGTTAATTTAGAAGTAAAACCCCCTTTTAAAGTAGAAATTTTTCCATGTAAACTTAAGAGATTATTAACTATTTATGTGAACCGCTATAACCATACTATGACTAGAGGTAACCTGCACAACGTCTTTCAGACGCCCTGATCCTATGACTCTTGTCACCCGCAGACCTGCCGGTCCGGCTGTAGCTAGCAGCGAGGTGTGGGATGTCACCCCCAATATAGATCTATACACAATTATCACGCTCTCCCTACAAGTGACTCTGGTTATAACTTATAGGAATTTGAATCCCATACTCGAATGTATGGGTAGAGATTGTCTCACAACCTAAGTTAACTAGTTTACAAATGATTTGTTATTAAACCCTTTTCCTGTAGAGGGAGTAAAATAAACTCTTATGAATGAATTAGTGATATTAATTCCTTGAACTATTACTTTTATAGTTCATTAGGCCGTGTATGAAAACCCATTTGTTTCGAGAGTAAAACCTTTGCCACGCGGTAAAAATCCCATAAACTATGCTTATTGTAGTTTATTATATGTATTCGAAATAAATGATGAAACCTTATCATGAATGACAAATTTTCAGTTTACAATGATAAACCAACAAGGAAATGCATTCAATATTTAGAACTTATCGTTATACACTTTGCTCCGCATAATACAAAGTGTTATAAAAGTTATAGGTTGTTATTTAGTTTTAGCCTTTCAGTACTGATTTAGAAAAGTCATAGAAAATCATATGAAGTCAAAAACTAAATCCGTAAATTCTGAGAGTTCACAAAATGTGTCTAGTTTGTTCATAAATTTTATTACGATTTTTGGATGCCTCTAACTTGTGTAAAAATGCTCATATTCACAGACTGGTCCGGATTCATAGCTACAGTGATAGGCAGTTTTGTAAAAATCACCATAAATTGTAAAAAAATCGTATGGAGATGTGCAAGTAGTAATTTTAAAGGTAAGAACTTGAAATATTTGCACCTAATACAGTTTTGAAAACTATAATGGTTAAGTTGTCCGAAACAGTCCGTGAATGGAGTCCAACTTTTCTGATGAAAGCTGTTAGAAAAGTTTAGTTATGTTCTTGGTGTTTTAACTTGTATTCCCCCCCCCCCCCCCCCCCCCCCCCTTAAAACTTAAGAAAACAAGAAAATACAGGGATATGAACTCATCTTGAGTGATTTCAGTGGTTGAATGTTGAAGAAGAGAAGTGTTCAACTCAAGAACACTTGAAGGATTGCTTTGAAGATTCAAGAATCTAACACAATAATGATGGAGTTTGTGTAAGCCATCAATGATTTGAGTAGAATGAAATGTAATTATCACAAGGAGGATAAATTATACTTACCAAGTGAAGGAGAGAAGCTGGAAATGCCTTGGAAATCGCGTTTTTGTGAGAGGGAGTTAGAGAGAAAAGAGGTGTTTGATCTTTAGTGAAATGAGAGCAAGTGAGTGAGAATGAGGAGAGGTAAGAGTCTTCAGCCTTTGACCATGAGTGGGGCTGGTCAAATGGTGGGGAAAGTACTCTTGAATGACCAGGTATGGTGGGGAGTACAATGGTTGCTCATGGGAATGGGTATCGGATGGTTGTTTGTGTCAAATATTATAGTAAGATTCACACTCCACCTCATGATCTCACTTAATAGATTTTATTCTTAAATATATATTTCCATAAAAAAAAATATGTCTAAATTATGAATATTTAGGGTCTTATATGTTAAAATATGATTTTTGGAGAAAATCCCGCGTTAAAATGATGAAAAACGGGCTTAAAACGGAGTTGGGGTCGAAAACCAGGTGAAAAAGGGTGAAATCTGAAGTTCTGGCAAGGGTGCGGTTATCAGCAGCCTTGGAACCGGAGTGGCTCGGCTGTTGAGGAGGATCCGAGGAGAAGGGACTACGGTCCGAAGGCTTGATGCGGTCAGAAGGCGAGGCTCGCTGCGGCTAGACGGCTGCGGTCTCCTTGGCTGCGGCTTCGGATGGCTACGGTCTCCTCGGCCTGGCTCCTTTGACCTCGGTTCAAGAAGGGTTTGATCCCTATAGAAGGATTCCGGCCCTAAGAGGCTATTTTCCAAGGTATCTTCCCGTTTCACATGGTTTTTCACCAAGTCAAGTGTCGGGATGCCCCAATTGATTACGAAAAAACAAAAGAGGTTTTGAGAGAGATTTGGGAGAGATTTCACATATAAGGAGAGATTTGGGAGAGATTTCACATTCTTGGAGAGATTTCTCATACAAAGAGAGATTTGGGAGAGATTTCACATACAAAGAGAGATTTGCGAGAGATTTCACATACTCGGAGAGATTTCTCATACAAAGAGAGATTTGGGAGAGATTTCACATACAAAGAGAGATTTGGGAGAGATTTCACATTCTTGGAGAGACTTCTCATACAAAGAGAGATTTGGGAGAGATTTCACATACAAAGAGAGATTTGGGAGAGATTTCACATACTTGGAGAGATTTCTCATATAAAGAGAGATTTGGGAGAGATTTCATATTCTTGGAGAGATTTCTCATACAAAGAGAGATTTGGGACAGATTCTAGATAAAGAGAGATAGAGTGAAAATGCCTGAGAGAGGTTTCGTATGTGACATTTGTGGGTGTTTGGCTCCGCAATGCAAGGTCCGTAAGCCCCATTAAGCCATGTTTTAGGATCTTACACACTCTAGATGAGTATGCAACATTGTTTTATCAGTTTGGTTCGTTGTTTAGCACTAAGGCTAAGGAAAATTAAACACGCGAATTTTCCAAGTGATGTTTTCTCATTAAAATAGTGAGTTATACAGTAATTACATAACGTAAACCCTAATATACAAGGTCTAATTGAGTTGACCGGTTTGACTCGTTGACTTTGATTGGCTTTGACTTGACCCGAAATTGATTATTATCACATGAATTACTCCTCGGTTTTGACCTGACAACTGATTGAATTGATTATGAAGGTTCGGGAGTTGGTAAGATACCTTTCCACTTTGGATCATTTAAGGAATATGTTTGAAATGAATATCTTTGAAAAGATGTGTCTTCCTTTTTGGATTTTGAAGGAGTGTTTGAAAAAACTTTTGTTGTTGTACACTTCTTTTTGTCAGAACCTTTGACTGCCATGATTTTTGAAAGATGTTTGTCCGTAGTGGATTTTTCTAAGTTCTTTTGTTTAGAAACCTTGACATTTTTGAAGTTGTTTTTCCATTCAGTATCCCACTTTTTGCTTTGGGATCTGATTTCCTCTTTGAAAGCTTGTTTTGCTGGTTTTTTAGGAGAACGTTAGTAATGTTCAACTTCGGTTTCTTGAGAAACTTTGACTGTTTTGAAAAACTTTTACTTGATTCATCTGAACTAGAAGGTTTGGGACTTTATGAACATTGACCATATTCAAAGTTTTCAATTATTAATTCGTGAAGAATAGGCTGAATAGTAACTGTGCTTTTGACTGCGGTCTGCGGTGCGGATGACTGGACAACCGCAGAGTATGTCATAGATGGTTTACTAATAGGACTTTTTATGGAAGGCAAGGACGGAAAGTTTACAATTGTTTATGGTCCTTCCACAACAATTTCTTTGTCAACATCCGAAGAAGACTGCGAATTGGGACAAATGATGGGTATTTGATCATTTGGATAATTCGAGGATTCAGGAAGAATTTCCCCGATGACACAATTATTACTTAGTTCATGAAGTCGACCGAAGTGGCATCTTATGTCTTCAAGAAACGTTTTATCATTAACTGGGTAATGAAACTCACGATCCGGTGGGACATATGGTCGATCAACATTAAATCGGGGAGTTGAATCCTCATTGGTTGAGTATCCATTGGTCCATCCCCAATTGTAGGTGTTGTCCATAGTTCCATTGTTAACTAAGTTTTTAATTATGTGACAACTCGAAATTTATTCCGTTGCGATATCCCATTTCCGTTAATAGAATATTTTATTTTATTATTATTATTATTAAGATTTTCGTTAACATTTGGGTTAGACAAATCACCTAATGATTTATTTTATTTTAGTGTCGAAATGAAATAAATAAAAACACGTGTAATAACCTCAAATTTATTCGGGAGAAATTTTTTAGTTTACAACTAAGCCAGGTTACGACCATTTAATCGGGTAAAAAATTAATTTCCGTTTAACGTCGGTATGGGGTGGATCCCCACCTGGCCACCAACTCAAGCCCTATATAAGGGTTGAATGGTCACCAACTTAAACTTTTTACCACTCTAGTCACTATCTCTCTCTACTCTCTCTCTTCAAGGCCCGATTCTTCCAAAAATCCGCAAGTTTCCGCTCCCAAACTGTAAGTTCTCTTACCGTAGATTGTTCTGAATCTCATTACATGTCTATATAGCTTGAAAATCATACAAGAAGGCCAAGAACAATGAGTTTACGGCCCAAGAACCCTCTTAGGCTGTAAACCCCTAAAAGGATGCCGAAAATGCCCCAAATCCCTTCCCTAGGCTTAGAGACTAGCTTAGAACTTAACCTTGAAGTGCCATGGACCTTAAACACCAAGTTTGGAGGCTTGAAAGAGGGTTTACGGACCAAGAACATTCTTAGGCTGTAAACTCCCTCAAACTATGCAAATTGAGCCCTAAACCCCCTATTTAGCATGATACCTTCACTTAGAAACTTGTAGGAGTGAGGTAAGGACCTCAAAATCGAAGCATAAGGGGTGTCCAAGAGTTTACGGCCGTAAACCATGGGGTTCACGACCGTAAACTCCCAAGGAGTGGTCCTAGGACCGCAAACTCCAAGGGAGTGCCCCCTTTTAACCCTAAACACCCCTCAAGCCATGGATTAGACCCTAGAACTCTTCCTAGTGATGTAAGAAACCCTTAAGCACTCAAACGCACTCCTCCCATGAGTTTACGGCCGTAAACTCATTGGGGAATTGGTCCCTCAACCGCAAACTCACCTAAAGTGAGTATTTTAGGAGTAAACTCCATAGTGAGGCCTTACACTCCTTCCTTGCAACCCAATAGCCTCCTAGCACTTCACCAAAGAGCTTTTCTTCGCATTAGGAAGCCTATACATGTTAAATTAGTGTTTTAATCACTAATTATATGTAAAAATATGTCATCATATGTTATTAGGGTCGTAAAGTGTGTTCAAGTTTTCACTTGACACCAAGCACTCAACCGAGACTTTCATCCGATCCACTCGCTGCAGGTGAGTTCATACCCCTGAATTAACCTTTCAAATGTTTTTACAATGTTTTATAGGGGGGAATACAAGTTGTATATAAAAAGTTATAGTATCAATCACATGTCATTTATAACTTGTTATCAAAAAGGATTTTCTATACTTTTAGTTGCCTTGTAAACAAAACTGTTTTAAATGACATTCCAACGTATTTTTATGTTAAACTGTTATTAAACTATTATCAAATTATTTTTAAAATTTCTTTTCCTTTAAAATTTTTATCTACACAAATATATTTATATAAGTAAGACTTGAAGGACTTAGGACTGATAGCTCGCCTTACTTCATGTTCTTGTTTGATTGTGGTCTTAGGGTATACTGTTATCAGTCCGACTGTCGTTGAATTCTTAGTTATATATTATATATATTTGTGTTAGATATGAAAGTCTTCACTTGATTCAATACCTTTGTAAATCAGAGGACTGCAACCCCACACTCTAGTTAACTATAATAGGTATAGCTAAGACTACTGCTCATTACCTCTATCACTATGATGTTCTCTATAATTACTACTATCACGGGATAATACATGTAAAAAGGAATACTCTATACATCATACTAAAAATTTCACTAAACTATGATACAATAGAACACACTAACCCAGAATACGATACTCTATTCCTCTATACGGCACTTGTAACATCCCAAAAATACGAGCCAAAAATTTCATTTTTAAAACATGCACTTGGCATAACATAAGGGATAAAACGTTCAATGATAATATCATTTTATAAAAGATACTGCATGTATAGAAAACATTTTTATAAAACATTAAAGTGTCAGAGTATAATTTCTAGGAGGATCCCATGATGCAGAAAACAAAGCATGTGTGTGATGTACCGCTACCGCGCCAGCTCCTTCCCCTTCGACGAAGAGGTACCTAAAACCGAAACTGAAAACTGTAAGCACAAAGCTTAGTGAGTTCCCCCAATATACCACATACCATACAATTTCATAGCATACATACTGCCGGGCAATTCTGGGGTGCCCGACCTACCCAGTACGGCCATTCTGGGGTGACAACCTACCCGTGTCAAGCCGTTCTGGGTGCTGACTACCCATGTCAAGCCATTCTGGGGTGCTGACTACCCTTCGGTCCTGACGACCAAACCTCGGGGACTATTTCACCCCTGCTACTACTACTATCACATATCCTAGCAGATAATGCTAACATATAAACATAACATCACATACTGTCAGACATATCTGCGGTGTCTGACTACCCTCCGGTCCTAACAACCAAACTCTACTACTATCACATATAACATATCATGCTAGCGTATAACATATCATGTTGTAGCAACCTAGGTGATATCACAGAGACAATCATCTATCATACGTCTCCTAGTGGTGGGCCATCATTGTGGCCTTAGACCCACCGCTACTGGAAGGTAACTCACCTCGAAATAGCTGCTGATCGGTGTGGGAATTAACTTACTTAGATCAGTTCGTCATCGTCTTCATTGATGACACACTTGTCTACTCTCGGAGTGAGGAAGAGCATAGCGATCATCTACGACGAGTCCTAGAAACCCTACGATCGGAGAAGTTATACGCGAAGTTCTATATGTGCGAATTCTAGATCCGAAGAGTCGAATTCTTAGGACACGTGGTTAGCGAGGAAGGAATCCACGTGGACCCATCCAAGATTAAAGCTATTGAGAACTGGTCAGCACCGAGGACGCTTACAGAAATTCGTCAATTTCTAGGCCTCGATGGCTACTACCGCAAATTCATTCAGAACTTCTCTCGGATTGCGAAACCTCTCACCACATTGACTCAGAAAGTCATGGCATTTGACTGGGGAGAGAAACAGGAGAAGGAATTCCAAACCCTGAATCGAGCCCTATACATCGTACCGGTATTATTCCTTCCTAAAGGGATAGAAGATTTCGTGATATACTGCGATGCATCAAACTAGGGGATCGGTTGTGTCCTGATGCAACGAGGTAAGGTCATCGCCTATGCCTCGAGACAGCTGAAGACACATGAGATTAACTACACCACGCACGACCTCGAGTTAGGAGCGGCTGTATTCGCTCTAAAGATCTGGAGACATTACTTGTATGGAACGAAGAGCACGATATCCACTGACCACAAAAGCCTCCAACACATACTGAACCAGAAGGAGCTCAATATGAGACAACGACGGTGGGTCGAGCTACTCAATGATTACGACTGCGAGATTCGTTATCACCCGGGAAAAGCCAATGTAGTAGCAGACGTCCTATGTCGAAAAGAATATTCTAGTCGAAGAGTCAAGTCATTAACAATGACTATCCAATCGCATCTATCTGCACAGATTAAGGAGGCTCAGCTTGAAGCTTTGAAGCCTGAGAATGTGGCGGGAGAATCCCTACGAGGAATGGATAAGAACTTGGAGGTCAAGGGTGACGGAGCCTTATATATCATGGACCGAATCTAGACACCGCGCCACGGTGGTTTCAGAGACTTGGTCATGAAGGAAGCACACAACACTCGATATTCCGTTCACCCAGGTTCAGATAAGATGTATATGGATCTTAAAAAGTCATATTGGTGGCCTAACATGAAAGCAGAGATTGCTACCTTCGTGAGTAAATGCCTTACTTGCGCGAAGGTCAAGGTCGAATACCAGAAGTCATCAGGTCTACTACAGCAACCAGAGATACCTGAATGGAAGTGGGAGCGAATCACTATGGATTTCATAACCAAGCTACCCAAGACAACAGGTGGGCTTGATACCATATGAGTCATCGTCGACATATTAACCAAGTCCGCACACTTCCTACCCATCAAAGAGACAGATAAGATGGAGAAACTCACAACAACATACATTAAGGAAATCGTACGACTGCATGGTGTCCCTATATCTATAATCTCCGATAGAGATAGTAGGTTCACTTCGAGATTTTGGCAATCACTACAAAGTGCCTTAGGGACGAGGTTGGACATGAGTACAGCCTACCATCCACAGACCGGCGGGCAAAGTGAGAGGACTATCCGAACCTTGGAAGATATGTTGTGAGCCTGTGTGATCGACTTGGGTAAGGCTTGGGATACCCACTTACCCCTTGTCGAGTTTTCATACAACAACAGCTATCACACGACATCAAAGCAGCTCCATTCAAAGCTCTCTACGGTCGAAAGTGCAGATCCCCTCTGTGCTGGGCTGAGGTGGGTGACACTCAGTTAGCTAAAGGACGAGTTCCTGACAGCGCTCTCACGGGTCCGGAAATCATTCGAGAAACGACCGAGATGATCATACAGATTCATGAACGATTAAAAGCCGCTAGAGATCAACAGAAAAGCTACGCAGACAAACAAAGGAAACCTTTGGAATTCCAGGTAGGAGACCGAGTCCTTTTGAAAGTCTCACCCTGGAAAGCCACAATACGCTTTGGAAAACGTGGAAAGCTGAATCCAAGGTACATAGGGCCTTTCGAGATTCTCGCCAGAATCGGCCCCGTAGCCTACAAACTTAATCTACCCCGCGAGCTCAGTAACATACATCCTACCTTCCATGTCTCAAACCTGAAAAAGTGCCAATCCGACGAGACTCTCGTAATGCCACTCGACGAGATCGAGGTCAACGAGAGCCTCAACTTCGTGGAAGAGCCTGTAGAGATCATGGACCGAGAGGTCAAACGAACGAAACAAAGCCGCATCCCAATTGTGAAGGTTCGTTGGAACGCCAAGCGAGGACCAGAGTTCACTTGGGAGCGCGATGATCAAATGAAACTCAAATATCCTCATCTCTTTGCTTAGTTGTATTGTAACAACTTATCTACTTAAATTCTAAATTTCGAGACGAAATTTCCTCTAACGGGGGGATGATGTGACAACTCGAAATTTATTCCGTTGCGATATCCCATTTCCGTTAATAGAATATTTTATTTTATTATTATTATTAAGATTTTCGTTAACATTTGGGTTAGACAAATCACCTAATGATTTATTTTATTTTAGTGTCGAAATGAAATAAATAAAAACACGTGTAATACCCTCAAATTTATTTGGGAGAAATTTTTTAGTTTACAACTAAGCCGGGTTACGACCATTTAATCGGGTAAAAATTTAATTTCCGTTTAACGTCGGTATGGGGTGGATCCCCACCTGGCCACCAACTCAAGCCCTATATAAGGGTTGAGTGGTCACCAACTTAAACTTTTTACCACTCTAGTCACTTGCTCTCTCTACTCTCTCTCTTCAAGGCCCGATTCTTCCAAAAATCCGCAAGTTTCCGCTCCCAAACTGTAAGTTCTATTACCCTAGATTGTTCTAAACTCATTACATGTCTATATAGCTTGAAAATCATACAAGAAGGCCAAGAACAAGGAGTTTACGGCCCAAGAACCCTCTTAGGCCGTAAACCCCTAAAAGGATGCCAAAAATGCCCCAAATCCCTTCCCTAGGCTTAGAGACTAGCTTAGAACTTAACCTTGAAGTGCCATGGACCTTAAACACCAAGTTTGGAGGCTTGAAAGAGGTTTTACTGCCCAAGAACATTCTTAGGCCGTAAACTCCCTCTAACATTGCAAATTGAGCCCTAAACCCCTATTTAGCCTTATACATTCGCTTAGAAACTTGTAGGAGTGAGGTAAGGACCTCAAAATCGAAGCATAAGGGGTGTCCAAGAGTTTACGGCCGTAAACCATGGGGTTCACGACCGTAAACTCCCAAGGAGTGGTCCTAGGACCGCAAACTCCAAGGGAGTGCCCCCTTTTAACCCTAAACACCCCTCAAGCCATGGATTAGACCCTAGAACTCTTCCTAGTGATGTAAGAAACCCTTAAGCACTCAAACACACTCCTCCCATGAGTTTACGGCCATAAACTCCTGGGGGAATTGGTCCCTCAACCGCAAACTCACCTAAAGTGAGTATTTTAGGAGTAAACTCCACAGTGAGGCCTTACACTCCTTCCTTGCAACCCAATAGCCTCTTAGCACTTGACCAAAGAGTTTTTCTTCGCATTAGGATGCCTATAAATGTTAAATTAGTGTTTTAATCACTAATTATATGTAAACATATGTCTTCATATGTTACTAGGGTCGTAAAGTGTGTTCAAGTTTTCACTTGACACCAAGCACTCAACCGAGACTTTCATCCGATCCACTCGCTGCAGGTGAGTTCATACCCATGAATCAACTTTTCAAATGCTTTTACAATGTTTTATAGGGGGGGGGGGGGGGGGGAATACAAGTTGTATATAACAAGTTATAGTATCAATCACATGTGATTTATAACTTGTTATCAAAAAGGATTTTCTATACTTTTAATTGCCTTGTAAACAAAACTGTTTTAAATAACATTCCAACGTATTTTTATGTTAAACTGTTATTAAACTATTATCAAATTATTTTTAAAATTTCTTTTCCTTTAAAATTTTTATCTACACAAATATATTTATATAAGTAAGACTTGAAGGACTTAGGCTGATAGCTCGCCTTACTTCCTGTTCTTGTTTGATTGTGGTCTTAGGGTATACTGTTATATGTCCGACTGTCGTTGAATTCTTAGTTATATTATATATATATATATATATATATATATATATATATATATATATATATATATATATATATATATATATATATATTTGTGTTAGATATGAAAGTCTTCACTTGATTCAATACCTTTGTAAATCAGAGGACTGCAACCCTACACTCTAGTTAACTATAATAGGTATAGCTAAGACTACTACTCATTACCTCTATCACTATGATGCTCTCTATAATTACTACTATCACGGGATAATACATGTAAAAAGGAATACTCTATACATCATACTAAAAAGTTCACTACACTATGATACAATAGAACACACTAACCCAGAATACGATACTTTATTCCTCTATACGGCACTCTACTGTGCAATCACCGTGTAACCAGAGCTTCCCGGAAGGAAAGCAACCACTACATGTATAGATCTATACAGGACGGACACTGTTACATCCCGACTGTTAGTTACAGTCCGAGCCGACTAGGCCCAAGGGTGACGAACCATCACTACACTACGAATGACCGGGAAGGCCATCGGACACTCTACTATCATTAAGATTGGTTACATGAGAAATCACATTCATACCCAAATTAACACACTAAGAATTAAGGATTAAACTAACTTCCCGAAGTGAATATATATATGCATATATTACTAACTGAAGTTTACAACGCTACTATATCCAGCCGGCAGTGAAACTGCGGAAATAAGATATTATCTTTCTTCATTTACATTACATAAATGAAATCTATACCCCGTTTTTCATGATTGACAGTATCAATGGGGAAAACTCTACACACTATAAGGATTAAACTTACAAATATGCAAATCCGGAAAATATTGGATTTTCTAGGGATTTTACTATTTTCAAACGTAAATCACAGCTTTTACATTACATGATTGTAAACACTTTTCATACAAGCAACGACACTAAATTATTATGAGCTCACCAGCTTTATGCTGATACTTGTTTTCAAAATAACTTGTATTCTCAGGTCGGCAATAGACAGGTACAGATGCTATTTTTGAGAAGACGGAGCACACACACAAGACTCGTCTTGACTATTGATTATACTTTTGGTGTCTAACAAACTGTACAAAACACGCTTGTATTACAATTACTATATTAATGTAATGAATGTTGTGGATTGTTTTTACTATTATGCATTGTTATGATACTGTATATGACGTCCTCTACGCCAGAACGTATTCCACCGTTCTCGGTTTTGGGGTGTGACAAATTGCTTCAGATTCATTAAAAAGCTTCTCTATTAATTGATTCAGATGTAAAATTTCTTTCTGAGCTAAATCCCTTTGATTTAAAGCAATATCTAACTGAGTTTCATTCAACATCCTGGAATCCGTTTCTAACAACAAATCTTTTTCTAGCATAGCAACGTTAAGTCTCTTATCCTTATGTCTTCCTCTCACATGATATAGCTCTTGGGACGCAATATTTTTTCATCTAGAGCCTTGTTGTACTCTGAAAGGACGGCAACACATGTGTCATTAAGTCTTTCTAAGTATGGTTCACAATCATGCATGTTGAAATTATTAGAATGGATCATGATTTTTACCTATTCGACGATGCGGAGGGTGCCATCTTTGGCCATGTAGCGGTAGTTTCTTTCCAGCATTGTCGATCCATCCTCTTCAGTAGCTACAACCATGCATATCTTCCCTTTTTCCCTTGTTGTTGTTGTTGAAATCTTCATCCTCATATCCGGATGACCACATTTGATGATCTCTTTTCACATGAGAAACATTTGCTTTTGCCTTTTCTTTCTCTTCCATTTCTTGGTTCATTCTAAGATAGAATGCCTTATCTTTAACCATATTTGCTTTGAAATCTTTGGCAAAGTGATTTTCTTTCTGACATTTGTGATAGATGATGACGACTTTTTCTCTTCAGTTGAGGTACCGGAGTCTGATAGCTTATTGGACTGCAGTGCCTCTTTGGAATGTTGTGCATTATGTGGTTGCAGTGGGTGATGAGGGTTTCGAGGATATCTTGAGTGATTAGACCGCGGATTGAAGTTGCGGTTGAATGGTGGTTTTATAAACTGCTGATTCTTACGAAATGATGGTGGTGGTAGCCTATTGAATTGTTGGCTGACTAAAGCTATGGCGTTTTGGAATTCTTCTTCATCATCCACTTCAGCATCAACTTAGCAGATTTGCAGTTGATGATGATGTTAAAGTTGTCTGAAGCTACACTGCAAGAGATTTCATAGAAGGCTATAGCATCATTTTCCATTCTGTCAAGATCATCTTTGGTTGGTCGATTCATTACAGCTAGACTTCCACATATTCTTGCTTGAGTACCATCTGCTTGAACAGGAGTAAGAACAAGAACATGTGTCCTTCTTCCACGGATCTCCACACTTCTATTCCAAGCCTCTTGAGATACCTTCCCATTCTTTGTGACCAGTGGTGGTATTCATTTGCAACAAGTATTGGTGCTCTGTTAGAGCCCCCAACATTGTTGGAAACATTCACTGATAAAGCTTGTGCCATATTTCCTTTGTTTTTTTTTTTTAATTTTTTTTTATTTGAAGAATGAGCTTTAGTGGTATAGAAGGCTTTTCAAAATCAGAGTTTTATTTAAAAAGCAACCACTTTGGCTCTGATACCAATTGTTGAGAGAAAAACTTTGGGAAACACTTGAACAAATGTTAGTACAAGATATAGTTGCGGAATAAGTTAATCTCAAAGGATCATATTAGCTCAAAAATAATAAGTTAGAATTGTTATATAGTTAGTTGCATAAAAGTAAATTGCGGAAATGTAAAGGAAATATAAATAGCAACAAGTTATATCAAGTATACATCAAACTGATTCTTAACACGATTTGCAATCAAACACGAGTTAGTAAGTGTGATCAGTTTAAGATGAAAAGGATCTTGGATGTAAGATAGAGATAAGAGATAATGATCTTTGTATGAGATTTCAACAGATCATAAGAAGATATAAGAAATGATAAGAAGTGGTAAGTTTTCCTTGAAGAAGAGGACTCTATTTATATAGCCTAAAAAAGTTACATAGAGAATATGAAATACTAAACTACTGACTTATCGTGACCATGCAAGGTTCACTGGATAATACAAATGCTAATAAAACAAGTCAGATAATGTAACTATAAACTCCATTGCGGATGAGTTGATTACGATTGACATCTTCAGGTTGAGGTTGCGGTAGGAAGAACAGATTACGGTAAGAGATACGGTTGCGGATCATCAAATTTAAGAGGGTCACTTTATGTATCAACACCCTATTTAGCTACTATTGTGATGTAATTTCTTTCTAGCTTCTTGCAAGTTTTATTTATAAAATTCTGTTGTTCCAAAAACATATACTAAAGTTTATATATCCTAATAAACGAAACCTAAAAGTGGCACATATCATTTTTTTAGATTGTTTCTTTGATATCTGACATTTTTCTATGATTTTCCATTTTATTTAATAACAAACGAACTTCAATTTGAATTTTGAAAACAAAAAATCTTATCCTAATAACATTTTCGAAAATATATTATATATCTCCTTTAAAATAATAATAAAATTTTAGAGATTTAATAGGATTTTTAAAAGACATATATCATATATTTCGAAAATGTTATTAAGATATGATTTTTTTTTATTTTTAAAATTTAAATTAAAGTTGATTTCAAATTTTTTAATTTTTTTTTGAACATCAAATCTAACTTATTCCTACCAAACTACTTTTAATAACACCTACATCTCGGTCAAGACTTGACCCCTCAATCTGAAAGAGGAAAGACAACATCTGATACGACCAAACTAGAAGCTTTTTGATTCTAAGATTTTAATGCGTGCTAAAAAAATCAATGATACATTCTCATAATTACTGTCCTTATTATTTTTTTTTATCTCTACAAAAACTTTAAACATATTCATCATGATTTAGGTGTTGTTAATAACACCCAAAATTTTGGTCAAAACCATTACTACCTTCAAGTCAAAATCATTGACATATTAATTCTTTATTGTTTTCTTTTTTATCTTTACCTATCTTCTTTTTCAAATAGATTTTTTTTACAATATTAAATGATAGTTGGCAATGTCAGTTTTTCTATACCTCAACTAGCACGCGTACACACACACATATATATATATATATATATATATATATATATATATATATATATATATATATATATATATATATATATATATATATATATATATATATATATATATATATATATATATATATTAAATTGTAAATTCGATTGATATTAAAAAAAAATTTAAACTACAAAACATATATGAATAAATAATGGTGAATATATATATATATATATATATATATATATATATATATATATATATATATATATATATATATATATATAATAATTTGTATAATTAATTTAAAAAAATAATAATAATTTTATAAGAAATCTATATAAATTTTATTAAAATAAAACCGTAATATTTTTAAACTACAGGTATATAACATACTAATTTGTAAATTTAGGAAAACAACTATAAATCAAATCAAAACACAAGGACCACTTTGTAAGTTACTTAAAAAAGAACACGAAAATAGTTTTGAAAAACAGACACCCGTGTCATTTGGATATAAATCATTATATTTTTTAATATTACTTTAATTGAATTTACTATCGTAACGATTTTGACTTTTTACCGGTGTGTTTAAAATCCCCTTATGGTTTCTATAAGTTATAACTTATTAATTATCATAATTTCCATCAATTGTAACCTAATAAGAATAATTGAATAGTATTATATAACATTAAAAATTAATAAGAACAATTATTTACGTAGTCGACTTATCGAATCACTCATTCAATCGTGTAGTTAGAAATTGAATTATGTAGATAGAATTATCCTATTTGATATGATTAACCCGGTAGATTCGTCGTAAAAAACCTTATAAAAAATACGTGGCTTCATATCCATCTACATCAAATTTGAGTATTCTTAAAAATCAAGCTCATCTTCATCAAAATCCTGAAATGCAAAGATCATATCGAATTTTTGAAGTGTAGAGTCACCAGTGTAAATAATCAGAGATAAGAAAAAAAAAAACAAAAAAAATCGTCGGAGAAGAAAAAAACTAAATACATACAAAAATATAATTCGATAATCGATACCCTAATTTTGTTACAATAGTTTTGTTAATAACACTTCACATTAATTCGTACCTTTATACGAGTAACATCACTTGCTTTTTCCAAAATCTCTATTAGAAAAACATTATAGGAGAACATTTTAAAAAACACATCGACATATTAAAGTATATATTTTCTATGTATCAAATATTGTTTGATGTTAAATCAAATATTTTATTCACCTAAAAGATCCATGATTTTGTCTGCAGCACAAGGGACAAAGACCAAAACCTGAGGTGGAGCATTTTACGAGCCAACTGTTCCAACGGATAATACCGATGAGCTGGACTTAATTATTCATACCCACATGGCATGACGTGGAATATTTGGATAGTACGTAAAACACGTTAATGTCCACATGTTCATTCCTGCCACATTTCAGTTTTCTGTCATGTCACAATAATTTTAATAAATTTCTATCCTTCCACCAATTTAAGATACAATTTTTTTTTTTTTAATATAAAAATAACAAGAAAGCGAAATGATTAACCCGGCTTTTATTTATAGAAAAAAACAATAAGTAAAATACGATTTATTAACTTGTTTTGTACCAAATGAGTAAAATAAAGTTTATCGGAAGTATTTTATGAAAAGTTGGAAGGAATTCAATTATATTTAATTCCTTTTTCCTTTTTTTATATGTATAACTAGAGTTAGTTTTGATTTTATATGTTTCATACTTAATCTTAAGTAAAAACTATAATACTAGTATTTTTTGATAATAATTTTATTAATTCTTATTACATTATTTATAAAACGAACATGTGTACATGGATAAAGAAAAAAAGTAGGTCAGGAACTAAGAACCAAAAGGAAAACTAGAAGACGTGGAGAGTTTTGGTAATGAATTATAAATGGATAAAGTGATTGGGGGATCCAAATCAGCCAGCCAATGAGATGATAACACTTGTCAATTTGTTTACATAGGAAGACATAAAAGCATTTTCTAGATAAAGGTGTAGAAGACACTAACAATCTCTTTGTGCGCAGAATCTTAGTTTTGGACGGCATAACAAACAAAACAAAGAATCGACATCGTCACCCTTCGTAAAATATTTGACTTGTTTGTCTATAATACTTAGGACGCTTATATTTCCGCGGCATATTTTGATGTTTAGTTATTTATATAGTGACGATTATAACCTATTTATTTAATAGGGAGAAATTTCAGTTTTTTGTTTCTAAAAAACTCATGATTAGGCTCGGGAGTCCAAACCACGCACGACGAAACATACACTCCTTTGAGGTTGCTCTTCAGCCGCTTCTTTTTCAGCCGACTCTCAAACGGTAACTCCAAATTCTATGTATATTGCTTAAAGTACGGTCATTTAAAACAGTTGCAATTACAAAAACAACATGATTTTGTGCCCTAGTTTCATTAGATTAATAACATCATACATTGATTCCATGTAGACAACATTGAATCCATCACGTGAATTGTTACCAATTTCTAATATAATATCATATTAAGGAAGCAGACAATAAAAATGTTTTTGTTTCGATGCAAACATTTAATATAACAATTGGAAAAAAACGATATCTTTTTTTTTTTTTTAAACTCTCCGTAACTAGACCACTAAAATGAATTATATGTTAAATAACAAGCAAATGGATTACATGTTAAATTTATTGAATGAAAAGTATATGTTTTGTATATCCTTAGAGGAAAATAATACATTTTTAGTTTGACTTCTTGACTAGTCTCTATAAGTGTAACACTTGGTTTTTCGTAACATGTATTATTTTACGGGGCGTAAATTTTATGAGATAAGAGATGAAATAAAACTTTGAGGTGCTTTAAATTGAGAAATGTTGTTTAGCAAAAGATAATTAAGGAGTGTTTTAGATCTTGTTGAGATGATTTTGTGGATATAATTATCATCGAAAACGGAGTTCGTATGAGAAATTTATGACCGTATTGAAGATTTAGATGAAAGTGCATTGCTATTTTGAGAAAGTCAACAGAAGTCAAGTGAACGGTCACACTCTTGACCACCACAATGTGGTTGTATGCTTGCCACGACATGGCAATGAGTGAATCATCAATACACATGTCAACCGGAGAGCGACACGTGGCTAGACGGAGTCTATCTCATCACCACAACGTGGTAGTAGATTCACCACAATGTGGTATGAGGCGAGTCACCGAGACACGTGGTGGGAGAGTGCGACATGTGGTGAAACAGGATTTTACTTGATCACCACGATGTGGCATGCTTATGGCCACCACGTGGGGCACTATAGAGTATAAATATGTGTGTTTTTGTGTCATATAGGGGACTTTGGCACTCGTAAGTCGTTCTTGGAAGATTATAGCGGATGAAATATAATGTTGTACAAGAGACACGAGGTCGACTACGAGATTCATTGATGTGTTACCATAAGACGTAAGGGTAAGCAAAAACCAAACAGATAACAGAAAAACTGCAAAATAACCGAAAAACCAAAAACGAACATAAGACCAATGGTGTGGTTTTAAATTTTCAAAAAACTAAAAATTTTGGTATGGTTCGGTTTAATTATGTGATTTATATGATCTATGAGATTACGTTATTATAATTGTTATTCACTAAGTCATGAGGCTTACATTTTTGTGATGATCTATTTTACATGTAGTTTATTTTGACGCCGGACTACATCATGTACTTGAGGCCAATATGATCCTTATGATAACTTCTTCTATACCACCGTGCTAGTGTACACAAAAAACTATTTGTAAATTTTAGAAGAGAAATGAAATTTTAGGGTGTACCCTGGTAGACAAACCTGGACGTTACAATAAGATCCTTTGGTCCTAGACGACTAACTAAACAAATGTATTATATGTTAAATACTTAATATTCTTTGAGATACATACTGTATAATTTATAGAAATGAGAAAGTATGTTACCATTATATGTGTTTTTCGGATCTAGTTTGGCCATATGCAAAGATATAAACATTATAACCTTAATAGGGTTGGTGAGGGACAAAAAAAAAACTCGAAATATTATGGTTGGTTTTCATTCTTTTAAAACAATGTGTTAATATATTAATTATTATTATGTTAAAACCATGTGTTTGGTTCTTGAATGTGAAGTATGATTGTTTTAAAATTGATTCAACAGGAGGAATAGATTTATCAAGTTCTATGATATAAAACGAAGAATTCGATTTAGTTAACTCCAAATCTAAATCATATGATCAATTACTAAAGAGTCACTAAAGGATATTGAGTATTTATTTGGGATTCAAGAAAATACAAATATGTCACGTTGCAATGTGATCATGTTGATTTATACGTAAATAGATTGTGTATTTGAGATAAAAGGAAGAACAACGGATCTCGTTTGATCAAATTCCCCTTCCAAATTGTACGTATGAAGAGAAATGATGGATCTAGGGTTACATAAGGAAAACAAGTTGACTTACAACCATAAACCTTCTACCGATATCTTTGTGCATCCATCATTATATCGATTATTTTCAAGGTGTGAAGATGTTAACACCAAACACATATTGTCTATACAAATATCCATGGGTGTCTTTCAAAGTAGTCAAAAAAATATTTTTATTGCAATCAGACATGAATTCAACACGATTAAAGTGAAACTTGCAACTCACAAAATCTAATAATGTGCCCATTTTTAGAAAGCTTTTGTGTCATATATCTTATTTTGCATTAAAGGAGATACATATGCAATATGAAAAAAATGATAATGTTTACAAAGATTATAGTTTTACATTGTTGCAAGGCATTAATTTTTACATTATTTGGTTTTTTAGGTAGAGTGACTCATTGTACTAGTCATTGTATCGTGGCCATGGGTCTTTATTATAATCACATGATAAAAACATTTGCACGGTCTGACACTTTCATTGGATATCATTAATCAGTAATAGATGATTAATACTTCACTTTTAATTATTTGTTCTTAATCCATTAAGATTTATACCAAATAAGCCTTAACGAGAAGCAACTTATGAACATTAAAATCTAGAACCAAATTGCAAGAAAAAAAAGAGGGATAAGGGATCCAAATTCATGGAAATGGAATCCAAGAGAAGGAGTGGAATGCACCAAAATAACAACCTTTTCTTACTAGTAATGCCATCCTTTTATACATACTAATGTGGAAAAATTCAAGCCTTATGTCACACCCCCGAATAGATAAAACGGCGGAAACGTCCGGGGGCAGATGACGTCATGTACAGTATCATAACAATTGCATAATAGAGATAAAAACATTACAAATGTTGTATTGATAATTTAATATTTACATTTAGTTCGAATCATTGTTTGTTTGACTCCAAAAACATATGGCAAAAATATAATACATAACATTGCTATGCTTCGTCTTCACAAAACCTGTGTCGGTACCTGTCTACTGATTTCCGGAGAATTCAAGTGGTTATGAGATAAGAGATGAAATAAAAACTAGTGTTGCTTTAAATTGAGAAATGTTATTTAGCAAAAGATAACAAAGGAGTGTTCTAGATCTTGTTGAGATGATTTTGTGGATATAATTATCATCGAAAACGGAGTTCGTGTGAGAAATTTATGACCGTATTGAAGATTAAGATGAAAGTGCATTGCTATTTTGAGAAAGTCAATATAAGTCAAGTGAACGGTCACACTCTTGATCACCATAATGTGGTTGTATGCTTGCCACGACATGGCAATGAGTGAATCATCAATACAAATGTCAACCGGAGAGCGACACGTGGCTAGACGGAGTCTATCTCATCACCATGACGTGGTAGTAGATTCACCACAATGTGGTATGAGGCGAGTCACCGAGACACGTGGTGGGAGAGTGCGACATGTGGTGAAACAGGATTTTACTTGATCACCACGATGTGGCATGCTTATGGCCACCACATAGGGCACTGTAGAGTATAAATATGTGTGTTTTTGTGTCATTTAGGGGACTTTGGCACTCGGAAGTCGTTCTCGGAAGATTATAGCGGATGAAATATAATGTTGTACAAGAGTTACGAGGTCGAGTAAGATTCATTAATGTGTTACCATAAGACGTAGGGGTAAGCAAAAACCAAACCGAAAACAGAAAAACTGCAAAATAACCGAAAAACCAAAAACGAACATAAGACCAATGGTGCGGTTTTAAATTTTCAAAAAACTAAAAATTTTGGTGTGGTTCGGTTTAATTATGTGATTTATATGATCTATGAGATTATGTTATTATAATTGTTATTCACTAAGTCATGAGTCTTACGTTTTTGTGATGATCTATTTTACAGGTAGTTTATTTTGACGCCCGACTACATCATGTACTTGAGGCCAATATGATCCTTATGATAACTTCTTCTATACCACCGTGCTAGTGTACACAAAAAACTATTTGTAAATTTTAAAAGGGAAATGAAATTTTAGGGTGTACCCTGGTAGAAAAACCTGGACGTTACAATAAGATCCTTTGGTCCTAGACGACTAACAAAACAAATGTATTATATGTTAAATACTTAATATTCTTTGAGATACATACTGTATAATTTATAGAAATGAGAAAGTATGTTACCATTATATGTGTTTTTCGGATCCAGTTTGGCCATATGCAAAGATATAAACATTATAACCTTAATAGGGTTGGTGAGGGACAAAAAAACTCCAAATATTATGGTTGGTTTTAATTATGTTAAAACAATTTGTTAATATATTAATTATTATTATGTTAAAACCATGTGTTTAGTTCTTGAATGTGAAGTATGATTGTTTTAAAATTGATTCAACAGGAGGAATAGATTTATCAAGTTCTATGATATAAAACAAAGAATTCGATATAGTTAACTCCAAATTTAAATCATATGATGAATTACTAAAGAGTCACTAAAGGATATTGAGTATTTATTTGGGATTCAAGAAAATACAAATATGTCACGTTGCAATGTGATCATGTTGATTTATACGAAAATAGATTGTGTATTTGAGATAAAAGGAAGAACAACGAATCTCGTTTGATTAAATTCCCCTTCCAAATTGTACGTATGAAGAGAAATGATGGATCTAAGGTTACATAAGGAAAACAAATTGACATACAAGCATTAACATTCTACTGATATCTTTGTGCATCCATCATTATATCGATTATCTTCAAGGTGTGAAGTGTTGGGTTTTGAGCATTCTAACACTCCTAAGTGTACATGTAACCCTAAATACCTTGGATCTATGTTTTCTCTATTATACATGCAAATATGAATTTTCCAAGGTATTCATCCTAAATAGCATAATAACATTGATTAATATGAATATTTCAAGTTAGAATTACATACCTCTTTGATGTATAAATTCTTCATGAAGCTTGAGTGCCTAGTGCCCCAAGTGTGACACCTCAAATGATTCATATATTTTAGTACCGATTTTGTCACCAATAAGATCTTTATATAGTGTCACAATTAGGGTAAACCCTAATTGTCATGGCTTTCCATTTCCTTGGATCCATGGGTTCAAATACACCATGGAGCATCCTATGGGTTTTAGCCCAACTTGATAATCCATGGAGTTTTAGCCCACTATACCAGTATGGGTGATTTACACAATCAACCCATATATTTAATTAGTCTTCTTTTGATCACTTAATTAATCCTAGATTAATTCTTGATCAATACTAATTAAATAATCTTATTAATATATTAGAACTTATAATATAGTAACAAACCTTAAGTGTTATTTCTCTCATTATAGTCTATCCAAATGCATGATGCCATGCAACCCAAATGGACCATGCCGGGTCGGGTCAAGTCTTACCAATTATAGTTATGGACTTAGACATTAATCCAACAGTCTCCCACTTGGATAAGTCTAAAACTATTATTGCGTACGACTTCAGGAACCGATCAGCAATCGTAGCTCTCAAAAGCTTCTGTCGAACTCTGACCTTGTCAACGAACTCTGACATTTGTCAATGACTTGTCCATTAGATAAAGGATCATATATTCCTCCATTCTAGATATCGTATGGACTGAGACATGGATTATAATCATTCTCGATGTCCATTTGTTGTTTCCCGATTTTCGATTTATGACGACTGACTAATTGAACAAATCAAATCAGTCCAGGCCCGGCCGAGCACTTACGTTTGTCATTACTAAATCATCGAGGGGCCCATAGATATCGCTTTTATCCAGAAGGCAAAAGGAATGGATAAACTTCGACTCATATGGCTTGTTCTACTACATGTTGAATCATACACAAAGGCACGTTTTATAACATTGAGTTACCAACGCGTTTTCGTGCAATCAATGTATAACCAACTCATAGTAACAACTCATATCTCTAGGTTTGAAGAATATAAGATATTATCATGTCATGATCACTCGTGATAAAATCCATGAAGTGATTCCAATGAGCGTGGGTTGAATCCAATACTCAGAACTTATGAGCACTCATGAGTGTTGTAGCCCTTTGTCCAACATCTTAGACCTCTACAAGCCAACCCATGATAGTCTTGATTCATATCTACTTCCAACATATGACCGACTGTGGATGGTTTGAATAACTTAGTCATTCCAGAAGAATAACCTAGTTTATTCTGGAAGTCAAAATATGCAAAATGAAACACAAGAATAATTGAATCCAATATGGTATCAAAACCTATGAACCTAAATAAAACACCTTTTATTTATCACTATATGATTTCACATTATTCATTGTATACTGTTTCAACTATCAAATTTATTCTTGAATTTAAAACAATAGTTGTCCCATGCTCCAAGCATGTACACTATGTTTTCTAAACACTAGTCATGCCACACACCAAGTATGCATACTATGTTTGTCTATGATCGTTGCTTTGCGAAATAGACCAATTGAACATAACTCCAATGATTCTCATTTCACAATCCCAAATCCTTACTGCAATTGCAAGAATTCCAAATTCATGCCATTTACTGAAATATGTTTGATTCTAAACTTATATGCATTGATCCTCTTGTAATGATTATGCACAAACTCCCAAAGACTTGGCAATAATTGTTATAGAGCATTCTGTCACACCCCAAAACCAGGAACGGCGGAAACGTTCTGGGGCGGAGGACATCATGTACAGTATCACAACAATGGAAAGTAGTATACAAGCAACAACATCATCCATTGCATTAATAATATAATTTTAATACAAGTGTGTTCTGTCAAATTATGATAAACACAAAAGTATAAATCAAAATGAATGATGAGTCTTGAGCGAGCACCATCCTCTCCAAACCTTGCATCAATACCTGTCTACTGTTGACCTGAGGATACAAGTTATTTTGAAAGAGAGTATCGACTTTAAAGATGGTGAGATTATAAGTATTTTAGTGTCTTAATTTGTATGTAAGTATCTGTATGTATATGAACTATAAGTATCTGTATGTGTATGAACTGTAAGTATTTGTATGTATATGAACTGTAAGTATTTGTATGTATATGAACTGTAAGTATTTGTAAGTATATGACAACCGTACTAACTACCTTAAATCTATTGAATCTAGTAAGTACTGTAGTATTTGTAATAAGTGACTACTTCTGTACCAATTTTGCCTTAATTGAGGGATAAGGCATAATGTGATGGCTAGATCCCAGGCTAAACGCTCCCTTGTCAAAGAGATTTTGGGACCTATATATTCGACCCCTGCATGTTTGCAAGCCGTGAACATCCACATTACTATGATCATGTATACCCAATATAACTATCACAATGCGTTGTGATTCATTGGCATAGTTAGATCCTGAAAGCGTTCCATGCTATAGCACCTAGTGATATATGTCCTATTATCATATATGTAAACGCACTCATGTAAACATATCTATGTAAACGTACTCATGTAAGTGTAATCATGTAAACATATCTATGTAATAGTATAGTAATGTACTGTGTGTACTAGCTGTAATGCGTGTTCTCTCTCTATCTAGCATGTATAGACTCATGAATGAATTGACTCGTGGTATGATTCTGCATTCTAGTAAACGTATTAGTATCTTCCTAAACTACCCATATGGTAGCTTACTAGTAATATAACTGGTACGTATAAACATGGAAGTATACCCTTGCTACCCAAGGGTATTGAACTAATTGGAAGAACCTTTATGACTATATATGTACACATGATATATAACTAATATTTATACGACCTTCGGACTGATACCCGATACCTTACTAGACCACATCCCAACGGGGAAAAGGAAATAAATAGACTAACCTTCCTAAGTCCTTTAAACATTTCTTATATAACTATACATACATAGGCATGCAATTGACAATATCAAGCATAAAATAAGTTTTGTAAAACCTTTGAACATGATTACTATCTAAGAAAAGATCGACTTGATGTCAATCTATACAACAGTTTGAAAGTATTTGTTTGGTAAAACAGTTTATGTATAAAGAAACATTTATTTGAAACACAATTGTAAATGAGTTTGAAATGAAACCTACAATGAATAATGAACAATTTAATAAGGAGTTTTAAACATATAAAACGTTTATGAAACTTATTTGAAGACAACTGTTGGTAAAACGGCTAATGAGTAGTAAATCATTTGAATGTTGCTTATTAATCACATGTGATTGATATAATAACTAGCATGATTCTACTTGTATCCCCCCATGAAATCATTTAAAAACATTTAAAACGCTTAAAACATTGATTAAGGGGTATGAACTCACCTGTAGTGAGTGGTACGGATGAACTGAAAGTGTAGGATTGCTAGGTGTCAAGTGAAGTCTTAAACACACTCTATGATCCTAGTTAACATATAATATCACATATATGTATCACATTAGTCTTTAAAAAACTAATAAACAAAGTCAAGACACCCTAGGACATGTTAAACACCTTTAACAAGTGTTATAAGCCTCAAGGATTGCATCTAAGTGTTGTAGGGAAAAGCTAGTGTGTGTAGGGTTCAAGGAAAACTCTCTAATGGAGTTCATGGCCCTAAGGTCATCAACAAAGGAGTTTATGATCGTAAACTCATGGGTTTACGGCCATAATATCCTACTTACTTGACCACTTGATGTTTTGAGGCTTTACAAGACCCTAAGAAGCATTTCTACTTAACGGCAAAGTCTTTGGAAGAGATTAGGGCACTCTTTAACTCCTTTGAGGAGTTCATGGACCTAGAACCAATCCTCTTAGAGATTATGGCCGTAATCTCTCATGGAAAGGGTGTTTTTGGCGTTTTCAAGTCCCTAACTTAACTAGGAATGAATCTAGGCTAGTGTCCAAGGCTTATGAAGAGTTAAAGCACACTCCTAGCCCTTAAAGAAGGGTTTACGGTCCAAGATGTTCTTGGGCCGTAAACTCTTTGATCTTGTGTTTTTCTTATGATTTCTTGGTTACTAGACACATATCAAGCCCTATATTACACTTAGATAGAAGTACTCACGATTTGGGACGAAAGGCCGAAGATCCGTGAGAGAGAATTTGGCTTTTCTCTAGTTTGAAATGGAACAAATGAATAAATATGGCTAAGGACCATATATATATCCCTGGGGTTTTTGGCAGAAGATATTTTATTCAGGCAGTGAAATCTAATATCAACGAGTTTTGGAATAACAGAGTTGCACAATACCCTAGTGCATCCTCTCTCCTGATATCTCTTTAAGTGTAAATCTTGAAATACTCAAACTTATACCAAAAGTCTGAAAATTTACTGCAACTATTCTAACTTCTATTGACTTGATATTGTTTGTCCAGAATAGAAATTTCGGGTTGTCACCCATTCCAAAGGAGATCAACTCCTTGGAAATATCCTTCTTGCATTAATTTTCTTCTAATCTTACGCAGATTGAATAATTTCTAACTTTGAAACATTTCCATATTCCATTTTGACTATCACTTCTGAACAAGAGTTGCCTCCTTACAGATTATGTCAATATGGTCCTTCCAGAATTAACACTATATTTCCAACTGTCCTTGAGAAACCAATATTTGGTAAACCTTAGATTGTCCTTGACAATTGCTCAATCCTTTTAGTCATATCCAGTTCTAAACCTTTTCCCTTCTTAATGCCCCAGGCATTTGGAAAATTTTAGAAAGGATGACACGTAATCGATCCTATATCCGAAGCATATGGGACACGATTCATGATGTGTCACATAAAAACTAAACCAATCTTTTGCTATAATATTTCCATTTCAATTTGCCAAGTTCTCGTAATTCAGATTATGAAAACGGATGACGTAATCATAATCAAATTTTAGATCACAAATAATGGACCCATATATAGAATTTCCTTATGTTGAGCCATTCCAACATGAAATTCATATATATTCTTGACTAAATTTGATTAAAATCTCAATCTAAGCTTATAGATTTGAGATGAAGTATAAATTCCTCTCCCTTAATTATAGCAAAGCAACTTTTTCACAATTGAAACCTTTTGTTTTCTATAATTAACATTGCTAACTTGCAACCTTATCATAATTATCATGCTCCCACTAACATGATGATTATTAGTATAACACTTATGCTCCCACTAGCTTTGACATGTACTCAGAAATCAGCTAGACTTCTAGAAATCAATACTTTATTGACTTTCTTACCAAAGTTCAGATTTCTGATATGGTGAATATCATACACCTTATCTTAGATAGCTCACAAGTGTGTATAAACAGTTTTAAGAACTATGAAAATAGATGCCGTAATCATGTCTCGATTGTTTAGACCTTTGCCACTTCTCACAAGTCCATGTTAGTGTGCCGGTTCACCACACACTCTCCACTAACGACTTTGAGAATGCAAATATCACAATTGCTATCTAGCTAAAATCTACTTAGTGAAAGTGTTTCCTCACCATCATTTTCATGAATCAGAGAGAAACCTTATGACACTTAGATTTAACAGTGTATGTGTTCTTATCCATGTGAATTGTCAAAACCATAGTCACAAAACAAGGATAATGACAAATTCAAACTCATATGGACTGAACTCAATCTTAATTTCTTGCCATCTGACACTTCAAGGGTCTGCCATTACTTCCAAGTTGTTGTGCAACCAATTGAGAACTCTAAGAACTCATATGAAAAGCCAACTTTTAATTGGAATGGGCACAGAATATGTCAACACGATAGGTTATAAACCTCAAGTCGTGTGTTAGTGAAGAACTTCAGGTTTTATTCTTGATTAGTTCTTGAGACTTTCAAGACTTTAAGACTTCCACTGTCCTCTTGACATATAAGACTTTCTTGTCAGATATTCAAGAGATAGTGTGGATTCTAATCAAGACAAACACTAGACACAATTGGCCTTAGTTGGTCTTTGTTTTATCCAAAACATCACAACTTACCAATTTCAAATGTACAAGAGTAGAAAACTTTTACTCTTACATTTGACAAGTGTTTTAAACCTTCTTTAAGACATGTCACTCAAGTTACAATTTTAGAGTATAACTCTAAGAATTGTTTTTGGAACGAAGTATGACTCATCTTCTTGATTTGACCACTTCAACAATTCATAGATCCTCTTCTTAGCTACCACAATGCACTTAGAGGATGAATTGTGATAAGGTCTCTTAATCATTAAAATGATTATATAACATGAAACTAAACTACTCTCCCATCTTTTCAGATTTGAGAAACTTTTATCTTTCTGCCTAAGTTGATTCTTCTTATTCGCTCTGTCATACATTGGAACGTTTTCCAATGTCTCAGAATTACACTTAAGCCAGTAAGTATAACCATATTTACTGAGCTATAGTAAATTATGGTGAATAGTCTTATCGATATTTTGTGGTGGACTTAACCAGTGCACAAGAATGTGTACTCGATCCCTTAATCCTTTACTTGACTCACACATCCATGTGAACAAGTAGTTAGTCTTAATTTTTCCAATTCTTGAAAGTTCTCATCCATCATGCTATACAACTTGCATGATTCCCAGTTTCTATCCAACTGAAACTTGGGTGATGAGGATCTTTCCTTATTTGGTAAATTTAGACATTACCACAAATGAAAGAATCAAATTCATATATCCACTCTTGCTCTTAATGTAATCTTATAAGCAATAAATTTTTTTCACAAGTGCCATTGTATGGATATTTTAAAATAAATAAAATCAAAAATTTTCCTTTGATTTTAAAACTTTGCAGAAAAACTTATCCTTACATTGCAAAAGCACATGAAAACTTTGTTGTTATCTATTCCTAAGAAATATATCATAACTCCTAAGAAGTAGCTCAAGAATCCGATCTTCAAACTATGCGATAGAAATCCATCTACGCGATTAGATTCAACATATTCTTTCTTTAAGTTCCTTCACTCTTCTTTGATTCTTAAAACATCACCATGTGACCTAGTCACATCATGTATCAAGAATCTAAGAATAGAAACTTAGCAGAGTTAGATAGTGGACTTTACCTAAAGTAGAGTCAAACTTATTGACTTTAACACCCTTAGGTAAATTGGCAGCTTCGCAACCAATGCCCCTTCCTTTGGCAATTTAACAAATGGACGCTTTGGTAATGGAACATGGGACTATCACAGACTTAGCCTTTCTCTTTACCATTTGGTCAACCGAGTTGACTATGCATGATCCCTTTCCATTGGGAAGAGAGAGCTTTACTGGATATCCAATGTCATTATTGTCAATGTCCACAAGTTTTAGGAAGTTGATCTTAGCAAATAGATAAGATCATTAAGGGTCTTGTCATAGTCTGTTTCATAGGAGTCCGAAAGGAACTCACTATGTGACTTAGAAAGTAGTTGAGCCACAAAATTTCTCAAGACTTTGACACCTAACTCTCCCGACTTGTCAATATGTGAATACATATAGACCTTTACTTGCCAATAGGGCTTGAGTGACCTTAAACTTTTCAGGAACTTGTGGGTTAGGGAGAATAATTGGAGGAGGTGAAAGAAGTATGATTTCCATGGGACATCATCATCATTTAGGAAAGCTTGTTTCAAGGGATTTGGGAAGATAATAAATGTCTAAACCAGACATCTTTTTGGGAGATATTCAAGATAATTGATTTAGAGTCCTTAATATAATACCCAATATGAAATATTAAGGCTAGGACCCAACACAATACTTTTATAACTTGGAAGAGGGATGTCGTAATCCAAGCTATAAAATATTTGAAGGTAGGTGAATGACGATTCAGCAATTTCCACCACGAAAACGAAATAATTTAATTAGGTTTTACTTGGATTTGAAACTCCTAGATCTTTTGAGATTCATTGAACTGTTCAATGGCATGTTTCAATCTCGACTGTGCCCTTCAGGTTTTGTGATTGGGATGCCGAGGATCACAAAACAAGGTGTGAATAACCATGCAAATATACTTGGTACCCTTAAGTGTTTACCCCTCAATTGATGTGCTGATTAACCACACACGCTCCATCGATACTATGATAAACATTAAGTTACCCTTTGCCTACTTTGTTAAATATCAGTTAGTCTGTCGGTTAACCACACACACTCCACTAACCGACTTAAATCCATGGATTATCAAGTTGGGTTCCACCTATAGGATACTCCATGGATGCTCCATGGAGTTAATCCATGGATCATGGAAATGAAGAGTCATGTTACATTAGGGTTTACCTAATGCAACAGACTATATAAAGCTCATGTTTCTCCCAAAATCGGTTACACATGCATACTTGAGGGTTAGAGCCGATTTTTGAGTGTTATACTTTCTCTCCAAGTTTACTCCATAGCATTTGGTGTTGTGTGAAGCATTTGAGGCGTCACACTTGGGGTGCTAGGCACACAAGGTTTCAAGGAATCAAAATCAACAACAAGGTATGTTATTCTATCTTTCATTTAAGTTAAAATGTTCTCTATGTATTCTAGATAGGATCATGACCCTTGGAAATCAGTTTTGCATGAATCTTACACAAACATAGATCCAAGATTTATTAGGGTTGCATGTACACTTAGGAAGTGTTAGAATGCTCAAAATCCATCGGTGGTATCAGAGACAAGGCTTGTTTATTTGTTATTTGTGCAAAAATGTGTTAAAAATCGAAACAACTTGCTGTCTGAATAGTGGACTCGCGGAGTCCATGTAGGTTCATGCACTCGATGAGTAGGAGGCCCTGACAATAGATTTTCGACTTTGTTTTGCTAGAAATGGACTAGAAAAATTACCCTAAACCGTTTTGGTGTTTTAAAACTTGTTTTAGATGGTGTAATGTTTATGCTAATCCATTTACCATGGCAATTATAAAAAATTACAAGTTTTTAAGAGTAATTTATGATTCTTGAAATGTTCATATTCATGTTCTTGAACTTATGAAGATTAGATGATCATAGGAATTGTTTGTAACCTACTTAGTAGTTTAATTCATGATCATTAGGTGTTTTAATGGATTCCATAACTTGTCCTCAAGTTATGAAAAACCTAAGGTCACACTTTAATAAAAACCATTAAAAGAACACAAGGGTTATCAAAATGAAGAGTCTTCATTTTTAATACTCAATTAATTCATAAGTTATAAGAAATGAAAAGTTTTGAGAGTTCACAAAACTTGTCCTCAAGTTTTGGAACAAGTAAAGTCATGATTAAAACTTCAGTTCCAACCCTTAGAATTTTAAAATTTAAAATTCAACCCTTATACTTTATAATATTATAAGTTAATAATAATATATATATATATATATATATATATATATACATATATATATATATATATATATATATATATATATATATATATATATATATATATATATATATATATATATATAAGAGCAAGTCGTCTTACCGCTAGTATGCCTCATTCACGAAGCCGGTCTATAAGGGGGTATACGGTTATTTCCTATAAAATGGCAACTTAATGGGTGTCCACTCTCACCCACCGCTTCCTTGATCGGTGGAGGGTCGTTAGCCGAACAGGTAGGACAAGGACTTATAAATTCTCATTAAAAGTATAATGAATATTATAAAGTAATTAAAAGTTTTATTAAAATTACCAATCTTAGTTACTTTAGGAAAATGTGAATAAGGTGCTAATCCATGAAATTACACTTTACACTTTGTTTAACTCGTTATTGGAGTGTGTGTGGTTAACTGGCACACTAACTTGAACTTAACAAGGTAGGTAAAGGGTGACTTAAAGTTTATTATAGGTCGGTGCAGTGCATGTGGTTAACTGGCACATTGATTGAGTAATAAACATTCAGGGTACCAAGTGATTTGCATGGTTACTTCACACATCGTTTTGTGATCCTCAGTATCCTAGTCACAAAACTTGGAGAGCACACTCGAGATTGAAACATGCCTTTAAAAAGTTCATTGAATATCAAAAGAATCTAGGAATTTCTAAAAACCAAATTAAAAACTTAATATATTAATATTTTGTTTTTGGTCGAAATCGGTGAATCTTCATTCACCTACCTTTCAAATATGTTATTACATAGATTACGACATACCTCTTCTAAGTATAATATATTATGATTAGGTCCTAGCCTTAATAATACATTTGGGTATTTTATTAAGCACTAAATTAATATCTAAACTAATCTTATCTTTCTTCATGCTCAGATGTATCTAATGCTGATTCTGGCTCTAATCCTAATGGCTCCTTTACCCTTATGAACTTGTGTGGGAAAGTCACTTTTGATGGATCCAACTTCAATGAATGGATCTGAAACATCAGGATGATTACCTGCTACGAGGACAAGGAATATGTCCTCGATAAGGAGCTTAAAAAGATTGACGAGACCACTGCAACTCCCTAGGAGATCGCTGACTTCCGGACACATGAAAGGGATGCCACCAAAGTGGCATGCATCATGATGACCACCATGACAGCACAACTCCAAAAGTGCTATGAGGACTTCTATCCTTTTGAAATGCACCAATACTTGATGGAAAGATACCATCAGAGTGCCCGACAAGGGAGGTATGAAATCATCTCCTCCATGATAACAACCCGAATGAAGGATGGTGAACCCATCACGGGCCACATGCAGAAAATGCAAAGATTTGTGGACCTTCTGCTGAAGCTTAATGTGAACTTCCCCGAGGAGCTTGCAATAGATATCATTTTGCACTCCTTAACCTAGTGATATGATCAATTTTGCATGACATATCACATGAATAAGGAAGAGGTCACACTTAGCAGACTTCAAGGACTCCTAAAGACCACGGAAAGTGGTCTTAAGGGTAAGCCGGTTATTACTCCTACTCCTATCTACTCTGCCCCTGTCTTGGCAATCAGGAAAGGGAACGGTAAGAAGAGGAAGAGCCCCTCGAAGGGTACCAAGGGTAAGACCGTTGAAGGCTCCTCTTCAAATGGAACCAAGAAAGGTTTCGTCACTCCTTTTGCTGACCCAAAAGAGGCTGAATGCTTCTATTGCCATGAAAAGGCTCATTAGAAGCGGAACAGCCCAAAGTATCAGCAAGATGTGAAGGATGGGAAAGTTAAACCCAACCATGCAGGTATTTACACTATCTTATCTAATAACTCACCCTATTCTAACTATTAAGTCCGTGATACTGGTTGCGGTATTCATATCTGTTCTAATTTGCAGGGACTAAGAAGAAATGAGAATATGGAGCATGGAAGAATAAACTTGATCATGGGGAATAGGAAAGCTTTACCTGTCACCAAGATTGGAGTTTATACTTTATCGCTAAGTAGTGGGTTTAGTTTAGATTTGACTAAATGTTGTTACTCGCCAGAAATGGCAAGAAATATTATTTCCTTTCATGCATTGCATAAACAAGGTTTTACCTTTTCATTTGATAATGAAGTTGGTTTGATTAATGCTTTCTTTACTAATGTTCTTTATTTTAAAGCATTACCTTGTGATGGTGTGTATGAAACTGTATCTGTTGTAGATATCTTAGGAAATAATGTATTGTGTATTGATTCTGTTAATGATAATAACTTGGATAAAGCATCATTATGGCGTTGTCATCTTGGACATATAAGCAAGAAACACGTAGGCCAACTCCAAAAGGATGGAGTCTTGGAATCATTTGACCTAAAGTCAGATGATAGTTGCGAATCATGCTTACTTGGAAAAATGACAAAGTCTCCCTTCATTGGTACTTGTGAGAGGGGTGAAGGTTTGTTGGATCTCGTACACACGGATGTGTGTGGACCCTTCAAACATGCCACAAGGGATGCTAATCGTTATTATTTGACTTTTACCGATGATTATAGTAGATTAGGATATGTCTACTTAATCAAGCATAAGTCAGAGACTTTTGAAAGGTTTAAAGAATTTAAACAGGAAGTCGAGAATCAATTGGGCAGGAACATTAAGATGCTTCGATCCGATCGAGGTGGTGAGTATCTTAGTTCAGAGTTCCTCGACTATCTTAGGGAATGTGGGATTGTCTCACAATTGACACCTCCCAGGACACCGCAGTTGAATGGTGTAGCTGAGAGGCGTAATCAAACCTCATTGGATATTGTTTGTTCCATGATGATTTGAGCTTTGCTACCAATATCATTTTGGGGGTATGCCTTAGAGACTGCTGCCCATATCCTTAATCTAGTCCCTACAAAGAAAGTTGCCAAAAATCCTCATGACATGTGGACTGGTAAAGTACCCAAACTAGACCACATCAAGATTTGGGGTTGCGAGGCTTTCGTGAGACGCGAGACTCATGATAAGCTCAAACCTCGAAGTGAGAGGTGTATTTTCATCGGCTACCCACAAAAATCCTTTGGTTACCTCTTCTACAGACCTAGTGAGAATGTGGTCTTTGTAGATAGGAGGGCCTTCTTTCGAAAAAGAGAGTTCATAAGCCAAAGAAACAGTGGGAGGCAAGTTGACCTTGGAGAAATTCAAGAGTCAAGTGGTGAAGGAACTTCAAACACTAGCACTCAACATGAGGAGGAAACTCCTGTTGAGCCAATTGATGAGTCTGTACCTCTGAGGCGTTCCACGAGAGTTAGGAATGCACCTGAGCATTACTATGGTTTCCATATTAATGCGAAAGGTGATACACTTATTAGTGATGAGACACTGATAGGTCTGGATGAACCTAACAGTTACGTGGAAGCCATGGCAGGCCCTGAGTCAGGCAAGTGGAAAGAGGCAATGGACAGCGAGATACAGTCCATGTATGACAATCAAGTTTGGAACTTGGTTGAGAATGTACCAGGTCGTAAGACTGTAGGGTGCAAATGGATCTTCAAGAAGAAGACCGACATGGATGGTAATGTACACACTTATAAGGCACAACTGGTTGCAAAGAGCTTCTCTCAAACTCCGAGAGTTGATTATTATGAAACCTTTCCTCTAGTAGCCAAGATTAAGTCTATTCGGGTTATGTTAGCCATAGCTGCATTTCATGACTATGAAATATGGCAAATGGATGTCAAAATCGCTTTCCTTAATGGAAAGTTGGCTGAGGATGTTTACATGAGTCAGCCAGAGGGGTTTGTCAATACAGAGTACCCTAATAAAGTGTGTAAGCTTGAGAAATCCATTTATGGATTAAAGAAAGCACCTCGCAGATGGAATCTTTGCTTTGATGAGAAAGTCAAAGAGTTTGGCTTTTCTAGGAGTGAAGATGGATCTTGTGTATATGTCAAGGCTAGTGGGAGTATAGTTATCTTTTTGGTATTGTATGTGGATGACATACTACTCATAGGAAATGACATCCCAACTCTGCAGGAAGTTAAGTCATGGCTTGGGAAGTGTTTCTCTATGAAGGACCTAGGAGAAGCTACCTATATTCTAAGGATAAGGATCTTGAGAGACCGAAGTAAAAGACTAATTGGACTTAGTCAGAGTACCTACTTGGATAAGGTGCTGAAGAGATTCAGCATGCAGGTCTCCAAGAAAGGAGAGTTACCTATTCAGTGCAATGCCAGATTGAGTAAGACTCAAATCCCGAGTACTGAGGCTGAGATAGCAGAAATGAGTCGAGTACCTTATGCTTCGGTCGTAGGATCGATCATGTAGGCTATGACTTGTACTTGACCTGATGTAGCCTTTGCTTTGAGCATGGTTAGCAGGTATCAGGGGAACCCTGGCATGGCACACTGGACTGTCATAAAGAATATCCTCAAGTACCTACGGAGGACTAAGGACTGGGTCCTTACCCTCGGTGGGAGTGATGACTTGAGAGTTGTAGGGTATAGTGAGGCTGGCTTCCAGACTGATAGGGATAATTTCTGCTCTCAGTCGGGCTGGGTCTTTACCCTAAACGGAGGAGCAATCACTTGGAAGAGTTCCAAGCAGGAGACAGTGGCTGATTCCACTTGTGAATCAAAGTATATAGCAGCAAGCGAGGCAGCAAAAGAAGCAATATGGCTGAAGAACTTAATTGGAGACCTTGGGGTTGTACCAGCTATAAAGGAGCCTGTGGAAATTTTCTATGATAGTGAAAGTGTTGTTGCCTTAGCTGAAGAACCAAGGGATCACGGGAGATCCAGACACATCGATAGAAAATATCACTTTATCAGACATCGCATAGAAGAAGGAATCCATGTGGCAAAGAGGGTATCATCAGATGAGAACCCAGTAGATCCCCTCACGAAGGGACTGAGTCTGGTTAAGCATCTTCAGCATGCTCGGAGCATAGGGCTAAAGGATGATATTAGTTTTAGTAGTTAAATAACTTTGGAAATTTGTAAAGTGTAATTGACATTTGATGATGAATAAAAGTTGTGTTTATTTATGATTAAAGTTGCTATCTTCTGTCAATCGTTTACTAGAATTTCTTCTGCATGTTTTGACTTCCAAAATATTATGTTTTGTTTTACATATTATTCAAATTTCCACAGTCGGTCATATGTTGGAAGTAGATATGAACTAAGATTGTCATGAAGTTGGTTGTAGGTGTCAAGTTTTAGGACAACACTTCATGAGTACTCAGAAGTTCTAAGTATTGGAATCAACCCACGCTCACTGGTATCACTTCATGGAATTTATCTCGAGTGATCGTGAGATGGTAACATAATATAAGTCTTCAAACCTAGAGATATGATTTGTTGCCTATGAGTTGGTTATACATTGATTGTATGAAAATGCATTAGTAACTCGATGTAATAAAACGTGCTTTTGTGTATAATTCAACAAGTAGTAGAGAAAACATATGAGTCGAAGTTTATCTGTTCCTTCTTAGGTTAGAAGTTGATATATGGGCCCCTCGATGATTTTGTTTTGAACTATGTACCGCGCCCGGTCAGAACTAAGTTGATGTGTTCAATTAAGTTCTTTGTCAAACAAATCGGAAATCGGGAAACAAACTGTTGGACAATAAGAAAGACATTGTTCCATGTATTTGTCCGGTTGATATCTAGAACAGAGGATTATATGATCACTTATCTTAAATGTCATATCATCATCTTCTCAGTTCCGGGAGACCTTGAAAGAGCTAATATTGCCGATCGGTTCCTGAAGTTATACTTGCAGATATAGTTATTAGACTTATCCTAGTGGGAGACTGTTGGATAAGGTGTCTAAGTCCATAACTATTTCTAGTATGTACTTGACCTGACCCGGCATGGTCCATTTGGGTTGCATGACACCATGCATTGGATAAACTAAATGAGAGAAATTACACTTATGGTTTATTAATATATTATAAGTTCTAATATATTAATAATATTATTTAATTAGTTTGATCAAGAATTAATTTAGAATTAATTAAGTGATCAAAAGATAACTAACTAAATATATGGGTTGATTATGTAAATCATCCACAACTTATATAGTGGGCTAAGAGGCTCCATGGATTATCAAGTTGGGTTCCACCCATAGGATACTCAATGCATGCTCTATGGAGTTAATCTAGGGATCATGGAAATGAAGAGTCATGTTACATTAGGGTTTACCTAATGCAACACACTATATAAAGCTCATGTTTCTCCCAAAATCGGTTACACATGCATACTTGAGGGTTAGAGCCGATTTTTGAGTGTTATACTTTCTCTCCAAGTTTACTCCATAGCGTTTGGTGTTGTGTGAAGCATTTGAGGCATCACACTTGGGGTGCTAGGCTTACAAGGTTTTAAGGAATCAAAATCAACAACAAGGTATGTTATTCTATCTTTCATTTAAGTTAAAATGTTCTCTATGTATTCTAGATAGGATCATGACCCTTGGAAATCAGTTTTGCCTGAATCTTACACAAACATAGATCCAAGATTTATTAGGGTTGCATGTACACTTAGGAAGTGTTAGAATGCTCAAAACCCGTCACCTTTATCTAGGGACACACAACTAACTAGGTCGGAGTTTGACAACAGCTTTTTAGAAATACAATTGCTAGTCAAATTTTTAAGTCATACCTGCAATTATAGTTATTAGACTTATCCAAGCGGGAGACTATTGGATTAGGTGTCTAAGCCCATAACTATAATCGGTATGTACTTGATTTGATAATAGAGTGGTCCTTTTGGGTTACCTTCACTCTAGCAACTTGACAAGAAGACTTTTGGAGAGAGAGGTAGAACTTATTATGTGGAATAATAGATTGATTTATTAATGTATTATGAAAATAATATATTAATTAGAAATCAAGTTATTTAATTAGTATTTAATCAGAAATTAATTTGGAAATAATTTTTGGATTGAAGGAACTGATTAAAGGAACAGGGTATGTTTTGCAAATAAATAATAGTTGTGAAAGTAGGCTGATGGACTCCTTATTGAGGAGTGGAGGTAAATCTATAAGGAGGACCTGTAGATTTCGTCCAAGGCTTCTTATTAGGAGTTCATGGGCTGCTTAAGCCTTAAGAAGGAAATTAGGGTTTCCAGCAAAAACCCCTAGCAGCCCACACTTATTTAAAGAATCCACTGCCTTTGATTTTCGGCCAATGCTTGCTTGATACAAACCCTAGCCAAAATTCTTAGAGTATTCCTCCTCCCTCCTCTCATCCTCTTGCTAGTGGTGTTTGTGAACCATTAGAGGTGCAACATTTGAGGCACTAAGCTTTCAAGAGTCAAGGATCTACAAGGTGTTATTGTTATTACTACATAAAAAGTAAGGTAATCATCAAAACCCTTTTAATATGCAATTTTCAAAATTATATATGCTAGATCTAGGGTTTTGCTTTGGTATTCAATTTGCATTTTCAACTAGTGAAAAACATAGATCCAAAGCAATTAGGTTTGTCTGATCACATAGGATGTAGTTATGCTCCAAATCCATAAGTGTTATCAGAGCATAAGATGTTTTTAGTTGAATTTGATGCATATGTGAGTTGTACAAAGGAGGATGGAACAAATTTGTTAATATGTTCATCAAACTCGACGAGTTCCTCATGGGACTCGACGAGTTGAGCCTACTTGATGAGTTCATTGCAATAACTCGACGAGTCGGGCTGTCAGATCCTTGATTTTTCAATTTTGATATCTTTGTTTGATTAGGATAATTACAAAATTCGTTTTTAATGCTTAAAATTGAATTTTCTGAAAAGGTAAATCTATATCCTTGTCAAATTAAGAGATTTGGTCAAATTTTAAGATAAAGACAAAATTATTTGATTACTTTAAATATTTAAAATTTGATCTAGTATTTTTGAATAGTTTTAAAATACTACCTTCAAATAATTTTGATGGTCATTTACCTACCTTCAAATAATTTACAATTGGATTACGACATCCCTTTTCTGAATTGTGAATTATTGTGTTGGGTCCTAACCTTAATATTTCATTTTGGTGTTATATTAAGGATTTCCTATCTAATCGAAAACTTTTCTTTCTTCTTTTGCAGATGTCTACCTCGAACAACACTTTTGGTTTCTCCAACAACAACTCTGGAAACTCCTTCTTGCTCTTGAGCATTTGTGCCAAGGTGACATTCGATGGAACCAATTTTAATGTTTGGATTCATAACATCAAAATGGCCTTGATGAGTAAATAGTACAAGCGTATAAGTAAAAGTTTATCTATTCCTCCCAAGGGGTAAAAGCGATATCTTTGGCCCCTCGATGATTTGGTGTTGACTTATGTGTCGGGCCTAGTAAGGATTGAATTGATGTGTCCAATTAAGTTCTCTGTCATTATAAATCATAAATCGGGAAACAAACTATTGGAAAATGAGAATGATTCTATTCCATGTCATTTTTCCATATGATATCTTGTAGAACGAAGGATTATATGATGCCTTATCTAAGGACACACAACTAACTAGGCCAGAATTCGACAACGGCTTTTGAGAGCTACGATTACTAGTCAAATTTTGAGGTCAAACTTGCAATCATAGTTATTAGAGTTATCCAAGTGGGAGACTATTAGATTAGGTGTCTAAGCCAATAACTATAATTGGTATGTACTTGATTGGATAGCAGCAGTGTCCTTTTGGGTTGCTTTCACTTTAACAACTTGACAGGATGAATTTTAGAGAGAGGGGTTAAATTTGTTATTTGGAATAATAAATTGATTTATTAATGTATTATGAGAATAATCTATTAATTAAAAATCATGTTATTTAATTAGTATTTAATTAGAAATTAATTTGGAATTAAATTCAGGATTAAATGAACTGATTAAAGGAACAGGGGTTGTTTTGCAAATCATTGATAGTTGTGAAATCGGGCTATTGGACTCCTTAGTTAGGAGTGGTCAAAAACTATAGGGAGGCCATATAGGCTTCATCGAAGGATTCTTAATAAGAGTCCATTGGCTGCTTAAGCCTAAAGCAGGAAATTAGGGTTTCCTCCAGAAAATCCTAGTAGCCCTCAGCAATATGAAGACCCCACCTCATAGGATTTTCGGAAAATTCTTGATACTCTAAACCCTATCCGAAATTCTATTAGTATTCCCTCCTCTCTCATCTCATCCTTTCGCTAGTAGTGTTTGTAAGCCACTAGATGTGCAACACTTGAGGCACTTGCTTTCAAGAGTCGAGGATCTACAAAGTTTCTTCTTATTGCTACATAACAACTGAGGTAAACTTCTAAACCCTAATTATATATAGATTTCGATTTATATATGCTAGATCTAGGGTTTTGCTTTGGTATTCAATTTTGCATGTTCAACTAGTGAAAAACTTAGATCCAAAGCAATTAGGTTTGCATGAACACATAGGTTTGTAGTTATGCTCATAACCGATCACCAATTCCATCTACCAATTCCGCGGAGCCTTCATGTCATTCCGCAGAGCCTGTTTACCTACAACTACCCATTATGCAAAACAATGATTTATGAATTAATCACCCCTTTTGTCATTCCGTAGATCCTACATAAGGAGCTCTACGAAACTGTACTTCAAGTATGATAATCCGTGGAATTGTTCTTCAGATTTTTTTATGACCATGTCGATTCCTTGGAGCTTAAGTTAATCTGCAAAGCTCTCGGTGGTGACTTTGCAGAATGCATGTCTATACGTGGAAATTTGCTTTTTGTGTCTAGCTTTTGTAATTTGCCTCCAAAAATTGACTATTAGCGTTCATTTCAATAATAAATTTGCTAAAAGATATAATCGTATAAAATAAGTTTGGCATAATTGTGAATATATAATTTTTGGAAATCTAATTGTGCTTTTTTTCAAACAAAAGTTAGGAGTTTTTTACTCTTAAATAAAATTTAGCGAGGAAACATAAAAATATATGTGCATGGATCAGTACCAAGTCTGGACCCAGTTATTATTTATTTTAGACAAAACTGCAAAAATGGTCTCTGTGGTATGCATTTTTTTTTTGGGTTTTAGTCCAAACTGTGACTTTTTTAGTTTCGTGGTTCTTTTGACCATGTTTGCTTGTCATTTTAGTCCCTTGAAAAACTGAAAAGACTAAAATGCCCTTTCTGATATACTTTTTATGTTTTATCATTTTAATTTAAAGGAAAAAGAAAATAGTTAATTTATTTGGGCCCCATCTCTCTCTCTCTCTTTCTCTCTCTCTCTCTCTCCCTCTCTCTAAAGAAAACCCACATAATTATTTCTCTTTGCAAAAAACACATATACATTTCCCACAATGGTCGTGCTCATCAAAATACAACACACACATACAATCAATGTTCCAGATCTGAAAAAAAAAATATGAGGAAGGGGACTTGTTCTTCGTCTTGGATTTGAAACGAAACCTTAATCTAGAAGTCGAAGGGCGGATTTGAAACGAAAACCTGGTCAAAAAATCATAATTCGAAGATCTTCGCCTGCAACGATGATGAACATCACCATGAATGGGACGAACTCCAAAGATAGATAAATCTTCGGTGACCATATATTTCACACCGATACACTTAATATCCATCATCTCCGAAGGCGAACCAAAAGATTTGCAGTGGGTATCCCGATTTCTAGAGGGTTCTCTGAATCGTTGCCTTCTTCAAAATCCGAGTTTGTGCTTATTATCTGTAATCAATCGTTGAAGGTTTTCAATTAAATGGGTCCATCCACCCTTTGATCTTTATGAATCGATGAATATGGAAGGGTCTGGTTAATCGGAAACCATCAAATCCATCACCAAATATTGATTTTTTATCTGAGTACATAGACAAACAGATTTATGATGAAGAACATAGGAGATTCGATGTTTCTAAAACTCAAGAACAAACACAAATTCTCCGGGGAAAGCTCCAAAATAACACTAAATTTTGTGTGTGGTTTTCGTTTCGAGAACCAAAAAAAGCCATAAAACCAAATCGAAGCTCTAATATATACCTAGATAATGAGTGTTTGTGTGTTTGTTTGGTTTCTTTGGATCATTCATTCTCAGATCATGTATAACCGATCACTGTTCATCTTCCATATGCTACACAACACTAGTAGTTCATTCGTTTAATGGATGACAATAGAACATTGGTAACTTTGAAAAGTCTCACAATCCAAAAATGAAATTTACTCTAAAAACAAAGATAAAAATGCAATTTACTTCAAAAATAGAAAACTGTTGGAGAAGATAAAGATTACCGTAGAGAGAAAGAGCGAGCGAGAGAGAGAGAGAGAGAGAGAGAGAGAGTATTTTTATTTTTTAGATACAAAACTTATAGGAAAATTTTGAAAAAGAAAAAATTAATATAATAAGGGCAATTTAGTCTTTTTAGTTTACCGAAGGAGCAAAATCACAAGCAAGCTAACTCAAAAGGACCATCAATCCAAAAAAGTCATAGTTTGGACTATAACCCCAAAAAATTGCATACCACATAGACCATTCTGTCAATTTTGTCTTTATTTGAAGGTATTCCCCCTTTTTTCTACATGTTTCTACAATATTCTTATTTTTTTAATAAGCAATGACTAGATAATTTTATTACTATCAGAATTATGGAATACACTAAAAGCATTTTCTAGATACAGTTGTAGAAGGCACAACCGATCTCCTCGTATAAAATCTTATTATTTAAAGAAAAAACATGATAAATCATCCCTGTAGTTTCCCCATATCTGAAGTTTAGTTCCCGCGGTTTAAAAACTATAACACTCCAAATCAGGTAACCGTTCTAACCCCTTGAAATGATTTAATTTTGCAAAAATCGACCCTTTTGTACGCTGAGGGTACCTAAGTGTACGCTTACCGTACTACAGAGGAAGGATCACAAAGGAATATTGAGTAGGTGGGGCTTACGCGACAGAGGACCAAAACTCTAAAACCCGGAATTGAGACATATTTATTCATCCTTGAGTCACTTGGACCAAACCCTAATTAGTCTCTAGAGTCTCATTTCCTCCCTTTACCACAATTTTCCTTTGAGAGTGTGATTTTGGAGCATAGAAGTGTGTTGGTGGCCATTTTGGAGTTTACTCAAGAAGAAGAAATTAGGAAGCAAGCTTGGGCTGGCATTGTGTAACGCCCGTAGATCCGGGCTACTCAATTTAGAGATAATAGGGGTCGAAAAAGACTTTTAGACAAAAGAATATTTAGAATAAATAATATTAACCAACTTCTAGAATACGTCTCAAGGGTTCCGTACATATAAAGAACACCGAAATCCGAGTTATAACGAAGAAGTTATGGTTCGTCAAAGTTTTACGGCAAAACCGGCACGACACCGGGAGACGTAAATAGTGAATTTACGATGGAGGAATTTTTAGCATAGAAATATAAAAAAAAGTTAGTATACGTTAAACCAAGAACATACAAAAAAACAAAGCCCAAATATGACTTCGTATGAGGAAGTTATGAATTTTCTAAGATTTGGCTCAGCAATGCACAGCCCGAAAGTCGAATTTTAGATCGGTCGAGAAATAGCTGACAAAGTCAAAATGAAAAGTTTAGGTCCTATTTTTACCTACGCGTGGATATAAAGAACGTCAAAAATGGAGGTCGTATGTGAAAGTTACGGATTTTAGAAGTCGGAAGTGTGCTGTACGAAAATGGGTGATGTAGCACAATCTTGGCCATTGTTTTCTCCCCAAGTCTTGCCACTAGATGGTGACATGTGGCTCCAAGTTCAACCATTTTTCACCCTATAAATAGAACCTCTCCCACCCTCATTTTCTTCACACCTTTCCCATTCTTTCTTCTCTTTACTCTCTCTCTCTCTCTCTCTAGAACCTCTTTCTAGCCCTGAAACCCCTCGAAAAGAGTAGGGAACCTCCCTAGCACGAGGCAGAATCCCCGGAGTGCTCGACAGCTCTCATAAGAAGAGCTTTTCGGCTTGGGAATGCTGCTCCAAGCAAAGCCCTGTTTTCTATAAAACTCGCTGTAAGTGAGCTACGCCTACGCTATTTTTAATATAGCTTTTATTTAATTATAGTAACGTTATTTGGAACTTATAATAAGTACTTGGGCTATTATTATGGGTTATATAAGTATTGTTTAACGATTATATAATAGTAATAATAGCTAGACTATTAATTAGTCTCGACGAATAATAGACTAAACTCTAGTGGTAATAATACTAGTTTTCGTCGAAGGGAATTATTTTTAAGAAGCGAAACGCTGTCTGAGTTCGGAATCACCACCTTTTCAAGTGAGTGCATGGTCCCTTTCATCTTACACATGGATATGAAGTCTTTTATATAAACTACATGTTATGTGTACGTATTATCTGTATACTTGCTATCTATACTGGATGAACAATTTTATACAAGTTTTATATGATTTAAACTGTATATGTATTTATATCTAAAAAATATGTTGGGGGTAAAACATGGGTAGATGAAATATGAGTTGGATGATGAGTTGAGAGGTGATATAGAACATGAGGTAAGGGTGAGAGGTGGACGATGTGAGAAGCCTTGTTCCCAAATGTTGGCCCCGTCATCTAGTAGAGTATGGATGACAACCGAGGACTATTCTAGACAGTCCAGTGGAACATTAGTAGGCTCGCAACTTGTAGGTGTTGTGAACGATGTGCTCACCGGTATACTCTAACAACCCATTGACATGTATTGCGAGTGGACTCTCGAAAACGATACTGTCAATAAACGAGATAACCCTAGCAGCCGTGCTTTAAGGACAATACTGGCAACTGCGCCTAAGTGATAGACCTAGCAGTTGCGCTTGACAGCTGTGTCATTGACAATGATTGACTTCATACCTATTCCTTAGGATAATCCCTAGGAATGAATGAATGAGAAATAGCTGATTCTTAGGGTAGATCCTTAAGAGTAAAGAAGATAATGGGGATGGATAATGGGGTTAAACGTTTGATAATTAAACATAATAATTATATTATTGTGGGTTGAAAACCCTATGTACTCACCAGGTTTCTCAACTTGATCCACTCAATTTATTTATATTACAGGTGTTGATATGAAGTCACATTACACTGAGAGATTAAGGAGATATAGATCACTAGTGATAATGAATGTAAGTTCTCTTTATGCTTTTTTATATCACAGGTGTTGATATGAAGTCACATTAAAATGAATAAAAATAGTTTTCTTCGGAAATGCTTTGATAACGTATTTATCATGTTTTACTTGGAACAAATTCCGCCACATTTTTATTAAAAGAGGTACTTTGATTTTTATAAAGCATAAACAAAATCGGTCTTTTCTGGTCGTGAAAATGGGGATGTCACATTTGGTATAAGAGCATTAGTTTAAGCGAACCAGGAATAAGGATTTATTTGTAGACTTAAACTTAGAATGCTAAGCAATGATTGTGAGGAGTGTGTCTTAGGTAATACACCTGAATAGACACAAGCACTAGCTTATTTCGGGAAAATGTGTAACATGCTTTTATCTGCTAAATGATTTATGATACTAAATGTATGGTCAGATCTATGGTCTGTTGTCGACCGGATTTGGATAATTTATGCGTTCAGATTTCTAATCGTTTAAATACGGTGTTAGAAGTGGCATGTAACTTTTTGGAGTAATAAGGAGGAATACGCATCTAAATCTTCCTTTATCTATATTCTCGTCTCGATACACCGAACGCTAGCTTTGATGTGCACAACATCATGGTGAAGACTCGTAGTGAATTGAGTGTATGGAGGAAATGAGAAGGCTTACGATAGTGAAAGATACCTATCAGAACATATCTTAAGAGTGATATCTTGCCTTTAGAATGCGTCTAATAAATAATACCTCTAGTACGGGAGAAGTACATGTTCGATTAGTAGAAAGAAAGATTTTTGGTATAATCCATGAAGTTATCCCATCGTCTGACGTTCCCATCGCCAACCGAGTTGAAGCAGAATTGATCATCCAAGATACGCATGGAAAGAGTCCTAGAAGAGTCTAGGAAAAAGTTATATGATTGTTTGGACACATTTGTATGTGTTAAAATTGTTTTTATGATAATGACTTGGAGAACTGCGAGACAGTACTTGGGAAAGGTATGAGTAGGTGTGAAAGGTAGTAGAGGCCTATACTACCGGAAGCACATTACTAAGAAGATGTTGTTATTCCGAACCTAGTGGTCATATCAAATTGAGTCCGATTATGATAAGTATGTTACGTGGTTCAGAGAACCAAGTTTGATGTAGCATCTGACTTAAGCTGGAAGATTGAAATAAAAGATAACCAAAGCGATCGGTAGAGGTATCGCGATAGTTGCTTGTAGCTAGAAATGCTACCTTTTTAGACGTGATTAGAACATGAAGAAATGTAAAGTCTGTTCTGGAAGACTCTAAGATACCTGAGTCTAAGTGTGGGAACATACGATGATAAGTCATTAGAATATGACACATCAGTCCATTAAAGTAATAAAATAACTTATCTTAAGTTTGTTAAGAAGAAGAAGCAGTCTCCAGTAAGGATCGAGATTGTGACTTGAGGGTCATAATTTGGAGTCTAACCTGAGATAGAGAGCAAGTGCAAGATCGAGCACCGCCTGCAATCAGGAAGTCTTAGAGTTAGATACTCGTTTGAAGAAACATCAAAGTAATGGTTATTACTTAGGATGAATAGATAATGTATAGATTCATCATGTGAGCCCTGTTTCGTTGATGATTCTGGGACGTAATCATCCTAAAGGGGAGATAATTGTAAAGCTCGTAGATCCGGGCTACTCAATTTAGAGAGAATAGGGGTCGAAAATGACTTTTCTACAAAAGAATATTTAGAATAAATAATCTTAACCAATTTTTAGAATACATATCAAGGGTTCCGTACATATAAAGAACGCCGAAATCCGAGTTATAACGAAGAAGTTATGGTCCGTTGAAGTTTTACGGCAAAACCGGCACGACACCGAGAGACGTAAATAGTGAATTTACGATGGAGGACTTTTTAGCCTTAGAAATATAAAAAAAAAAGTTTTATTATACGTTAAACCAAGAACATACAAAAAAAAAGAACGTCCAAATATGACTTCGTATGAGGAAGTTATCAATTTTCTAAGATTTGGCTCAGCAGTGCACAGCCCGAAACTCGAATTTTAGATCGAGCGGTTTTTGACCTACGTGACCTAAATGAGAGTTGAAGATCTCATTAATAGGAACTCAATGGGAAAAGGAAAGACGAAAATAGAGTCCGTATGTAGAAGTTATGAATTTTACGCGGACATTTAACAGTATAATCTCCTCGTACTGTTAAATTTAAAATCGGTCGAGAATTAGCTGACGGAGTCAAAAAGGAAAATTGTAGATCTTATTTTTACCTATATGTGATTATAAAGAACGTCAAAAACAGAGGTAGTATGTGAAAGTTACGGGTTTTAGAAGTCGGAAGTGTGCTGTGCGAAAATGCGTGATGTAGCACAATCTTGGTCATTACTTTCTCCCACGTCTTCCCAATAGATGGTGAAATGTGGCACCAAGTTCAACCATTTTCCCCCTATAAATAGAACCTCTCCCACCCTCATTTTCTTCAAACCTTTCCCATTCTTTCTTCTCTTTACTCTCTCTCTAGAACCTCTTTCTTGTGCCGAAACCGCCCGAAAAGCCTAAGGAACCTCCCTAGCACGAGGCAGAAGCCCCAGAGTGCTTGACAGCAAGGAGAAGAAGAGCTTTTTGGCTCGGGAACGCTGATCCAAGCAAAGCCCGGTTTTCTATAAAACTCGTTGTAAGTGAGCTACGCCTACGCTATTTTTAATATAGCTTTTATTTAATTATAGTAACGTTATTTAGAGCTTATAATAAGTACTTGGGCTATTATTATGGGTTATACAAGTATTGTTTAACGCTTACATAATAGTAATAATAGCTACACTATTAATTAGTCTCGACGAATAATTGACTAAACTCTAGTGGTAATAATACTAGTTTTCGTCGAAGGAAATTGTTTTTAAGAAGCGAAGCGCTGTCTGAGTTCGGAATCACCACCTTTTCAAGTGAGTGCATGGTCCCTTTCATCTTACACATAGATATGAAGTATTTTGTATAAACTACGTGTTATGTGTGCATATTATCTGTATACTTGCTATCTATGCTGGATGAACAATTTTCTACAAGTTTTATATGATTTAAACTATATATCTATTTATATCTAAAAAATATGTTGGGGATAAAACATGGGTAGATGAAATATGAGTTGGATGATGAGTTGAGAGGTGATATAGACCATGAGGTAAGGGTGAGAGGTGGACTATGTGAAAAGCCTTGCTCCCAAATGCTGGCCCCGTCATCTAGTAGAGTATGGATGACAACCAGGGACTATTCTAGACAGTCCAGTGGAACACTAGCAGGCTCGCAACTTGTAGGTGTTGTGAGCGATGTGCTCACCGGTGTACTCTAAAAACCTATTGACATGTATTGCGAGTGGACTCTCGAAAACGATAATGTCAATAAACGACATAACCCTAGCAGCTGTGCTCGAAGGACAATACTGGCAGTTGCACCTCATATAGTGTATCACAATTATGGCAGCTGCGCCTAAGTGATAGAACTAGCAGCTGTGCTTCACAGCTATGTCATTAACAACAATGGACTTCGTACCTATTCCTTAGGATAATCCTTAGGAATTAATGAATGAGAAATAGATGATTCTTAGGGTAGATCCTTAAGAGTAAAGAAGATAATAGGGATGGGTAACTGGGTTAACTGTTTGATAATTAAACATATTAATTATATTATTGTGGGTTGAAAATCCTATGTACTCACCAGGTTTCACAACCTGACCCACTCAGTTTATTTGTATCACAGGTGTTGATATGAAGTCACATTACACTGAGAGATTAAGGAGATATAGATCACTAGTGATAATGAATGTAAGTTTTGTTTATGCTTATGTTTCTATCTTGACGATGACATCCCAAATGTTTTAAAATGAATAAAAATAGTTTTCTTCGGAAATGCTTTGATAACATATTTATCATGTTTTACTTGGAACAAATTCCGCAACATTTTTATTAAAAGAGGTACTCTGATTTTTAGAAAGCATAAACAAAATCGGTCTTTTCTGGTGGTGAAAATGGGGATATCACAGTTGGTATAAGAGCATTAGCTCAAGCGAACTAGGAATAAGGATTTATTTGTAGACTTAAACTTAGAATGCTAAGCAATGATTGTGAGGAGTGTGTCTTAGGTAATACACCTGAATAGACACAAGCACTAGCTTATTTCGGGAAAATGTGTAACATGCTTTTATCTGCTAAATGATTTATGATACTAAATGTATGGTCAGATCTATGGTCTGTTGCCGACCGGATTTGGATAATTTATGCGTTCAGATTTCTAATCGTTTAAATACGGTGTTAGAAGTGGCATGTAACTTTTTGGAGTAATAAGGAGGAATACGCATCTAAATCTTCCTTTATCTATATTCTCGTCTCGATACACCGAACGCTAGCTTTGATGTGCACAACATCATGGTGAAGACTCGTAGTGAATTGAGTGTATGGAGGAAATGAGAAGGCTTACGATAGTGAATGATACCTATTGAAAGATATCGTAAGAGTGATATCTTGCCTTTAGAATGCATCTAATAAATAATACCTCTAGTACGGGAGAAGTACACGTTTGATTAGCAGAAAGAAGGATTTTGGTATAATCCATGAAGTTATCCCATCGTCTGACGTTTCCATCGCCAACCGAGTTGAAGCAGAATTGATCATCCAAGATACGCATGGAAAGAGTCCTGGTAGAGTCTAGGAAAAAGTTATATGATTGTTTGGACACATTTGTATGTGTTAAAATTGTTTTTATGATAATGACTTGGAGAACTACGAGACAGTACTTGGGAAAGGTATGAGTAGGTGTGAAAGGTAGTAGAGGCCTATACTATCGGAAGCACATTACTTACGCTTGGATCTGGGAAAGACACAAGGTTACAGAGAAGCCAGTAATTGATACCGTTTTGTTCAAATATGTCATTACCATCATTTTAGTAATGACTAAGAAGATGTTGTTATTCCGACCCTAGTGGTCATATCGAATTGAGTCCGACTATGATAAGTATGTTACGTGGTTCAGAGAACCAAGTTTGATGTAGCATCTGACTTAAGCCGGAAGATTGAAATAAAAGATAATCAAAGCGATCGGTAGAGGTATCGCAATAGTTGCTTGTAGCTAGAAATGCTACCTTTTTAGACATCATTAGAACATGAAGAAATGTATAGACTGTTCTGGAAGACTCTAAGATACCTGAGTCTAAGCGTGGGAACATACGATGATAAGTCATTAGAATATGACACATCAGTCCATTAAAGTAATAAAATAACTTATCTTAAGTTTGTTAAGAAGAAGAAGCAGTCTCCAGTAAGGATCGAGATTGTGACTTGAGGGTCATAATTTGGAGTCTAACCTGAGATAAGGAGCAAGTGCAAGATCGAACACCGCCTGCAATCAGGAAGTCTTAGAGTTAGATACTTGTTTGAAGAAACATCAAAGTAATGGTGATTACTTAGGATGAAGAGATAATGTATGGATTCATCATGTGAGCCCTGTTTCGTTGATGATTCTGGGACGTAATCATCCTAAGGGGGAGATAATTGTAAAGCTCGTAGATCCGGGCTACTCAATTTAGAGAGAATAGGGGTCGAAAATGACTTTTCGACAAAATAATATTTAGAATAAATAATCTTAACCAATTTTTAGAATACGTCTCAAGGGTTCCGTACATATAAAGAACGCCGAAATCCGAGTTATAACGAAGAAGTTATGGTCCGTCGAAGTTTTACGGCAAAATCGGCACGCCACCGAGAGATGTAAATAGTGAATTTACGATGGAGGACTTTTTAGCCTTAGAAATGTAAACAAAAGTTTTATTATACGTTAAACCAAGAACATACAAAAAAAGAACGTCCAAATCTGACTTCATATGAGGAAGTTATGAATTTTTCTAAGATTTGACTCAGTAGTGCACAACCCGAAACTCGAATTGTAGATCGAGCGGTTTTTGGCCTACGCAACCTATATGAGAATTGAAGATCTCTTTAATAGGAGCTCATTGGTAAAAAGACAGACGAAAACTGAGTCCTTATGTAGAAGTTATGAATTTTACGCGGACATTTAACAGTATAATCTCCTTGTACTGTTAAATTTAAGATCGGTCGAGAATTAGCCGAGAGAGTCAAAAAGGAAAATTGTAGATCTTATTTTTAACTACACGTGGATATAAAGAACGTCAAAAACGGAGGTCGTATGTGAAAGTTACGGATTTTAGAAGTCGGAAGTGTGCTGTGCGAAAATGGGTGTTGTAGCACAATCTTGGCCATTGCTTTCTCCCCAAGTCTTGCCACTAGATGGTGACATTTGGCACCAAGTTCAACCATTTTCACCCTATAAATAGAACCTCTCCCACCCTCATTTTCTTCACACATTTCCCATTCTTTCTTCACTTTACTCTCTCTATCTCTCTCTAGAACCTCTCTCTAGCACCGAAACCCCCCAAAAAGCCTAGGGAACCTCCCTAGCAAAAGGCGGAATCCCCAGAGTGCTCGACAGCTCCGAGAAGAAGAGATTTTCGGCTCAGGAATGCTGCTGCAAGCAAAGCCTAGTTTTCTATAAAACTCGCTGTAAGTGAGCTACGCCTACGCTATTTTTAATATAACTTTTATTTAATTATAGTAACGTTATTTGGAACTTATAATAAGTACTTGGGGTATTATTATGGGTTATATAAGTATTGTTTAACGATTTTATAATAATAATAATAACTAGACTATCAATTAGTCTCAACGAATAATAGACTAAACTCTAATGGTAATAATACTAGGTTTCGTCGAAGGGAATTATTTTTAAGAAGCGAAGCACTGTTTGAGTTCGGAATCACCACATTTTCAAGTGAGTGCATGGTCCCTTTCATCTTACACATGGATATGAATTATTTTATATAAACGACGTGTTATGTGTGCGTATTATCTGTATACTTGCTATCTATGCTGGATGAACTATTTTATACAAGTTTTATATGATTTAAACTGTATATGTATTTATATCTACAAAATATATGGGGGGTAAAACATGGGTAGATGAAATATGAGTTGGATGATGAGTTGAGAGGTGATATACACCATGAGGTAAGGGTGAGAGGTGGACGATGTGAGAAGCCTTGTTCCCAAATGTTGGCCTGTCATCTAGTAGAGTATGGATGAAAACCACAGACTATTCTAGACAGTCCAGTGGAACACTAGCAGACTCGCAAATTGTAGGTGATGTGAACGATGTGCTTACCGATGTACTCTAAAAACCCATTGACATGTATTACGAGTGGACTCTCGAAAACGATACATTCAATAAACGACATAACCCTAGTAGCTGTGCTCGAAGGACAAAACTGGCAGCTGCGCCTCATATAGTGTATCACAATTATGGCAGCTGTGCCTAAGTGATAGAACTAGCAGCTGTGCTTGACAGCTGTGTCATTGACAATGATGGACTTCGTACCTATTTCTTAGGATAATCCTTAGGAATGATTGAATGAGAAATAACTGATTCTTAGGGTAGATCCTTAAGAGTAAAGAAGATAATGGGGATGGGTAATTGGGTTAACTGTTTGATAATTAAACATAATAATTATATTATTGTGGGTTGAAAACCCTATGTAGTCACCAGGTTTCACAACCTGACCCACTCAGTTTATTTATATCACAAGTGTTGATATGAAGTCACATTACACTGAGAGATTAAGGAGATATAGATCGCTAGTGATAATGAATGTAAGTTCTGTTTATGCTTATGTTTGTATATTGACGATGACATCCCAAATGTTTTAAATGAATAAAAATAGTTTTCTTCGGAAATGGTTTGATAACGTATTTATCATGTTTTACTTGGAACAAATTCCGCAACATTTTTATTAAAAGAGGTACTCTGATTTTTATAAAGCATAAACAAAATCGGTTTTTTCTGGTGGTGAAAATGGGGATATCGCAGTTGGTATAAGAGCATTAGTTCAAGCGAACTAGGAATAAGGATTTATTTCTAGACTTAAACTAAGAATGCTAAGCAATGATTGTGAGGAGTGTATCTTAGGTAAGACACCTGAATAGACACAAGCACTAGCATATTTAGCTGAAATGTCTAACATGCTTTTATCGGCTAAATGCTATATGATGCTAAATGTATGATCGGATCTATGGTCTGTTGCTGACCGGATCTGGAAACTTTATGTGTTCAGATTTCTAAACGTTTAAAATACAGTGTTAGAACTGGCGTGTAACTTTTCGGAGTAATAAGGAGGAATACGCGTCTAAATCTTCCTTTATCTATATTCTCGTCTCGATACACCGAACGCTTGCTTTAATGTGCACAACATCATGGTGAAGACTCGTAGTGAATTGAGTGTATGGAGGAAATGAGAAGGCTTATGATAGTGAATGATACCTATTGAAAGATATCGTAAGAGTGATATCTTGCCTTTAGAATGCATCTAATAAATAATACCTGTAGTACGGGAGAAGTACATGTTCGATTAGCAGAAAGAAAGATTTTTGGTATAATCCATGAAGTTATCCCATCGTCTGATGTTCCCATCACCAACCGAGTTGAAGCAGAATTGATGATCGAAGATACGCATGGAAAGAGTCCTGGTAGAGTCTAGGAAAAAGTTATATGATTGTTTGGACACATTTGTATGTGTTAAAATTGTTTTTATGATAATGACTTGGAGAACTGCGAGACAATACTTGGGACAGGTATGAGTATGTGTGAAAGGTAGTAGAGGCCTATACTACCGGAATCACATTACTCACGCGTGGATCAGGGAAAGGCACAAGGTTACCAAGAAGCTAGTAATTGATACCTGTTTTTCAAATATGTCATTACCATCATTTCAGTAATGACTAAGAGGATATTGTTATTCCGACCCTAGTGGACATATCGAATTGAGTCCGACTATGTTATGTGGTTCAGAGAACCAAGTTTGATGTAGCATCTGACTTAAGCCGGAAGATTCAAATAAAAGATAATCAAAGCGATCGGTAGAGGTATCGCAATAGTTGCTTGTAGCTAGAAATGCTACCTTTTAAGATGTGATTAGAACATGAAGAAATGTATAGTCTGCTCTGGAAGACTCTAAGAGACCTGAGTCTAAGCGTAGGAACATACGATGATAAGCCATTAGAATATGACACATCAGTCCATTGAAGTAATAAAATAACTTATCTTAAGTTTGTTAAGAAGAAGAAGCAGTCTCCAGTAAGGATCTAGATTGTAACTTTAGGGTCATAATTTGGAGTCTAACATGAGATAGGGAGCAAGTGTAAGATCGAGCACCGCCTGCAATCAGGAAGTCTTAGAGTTAGATACTTGTTCGAAGAAACATCAAAGTAATGGTTATTACTAAGGATGAAGAGATAAAGTATGGAGTCATCATGTGCGCCCTCTTTCGTTGATGATTCTGGGACGTAATCATCCTAAGGGGGAGATAACTGTAACGCTCGTAGATCCGGGCTACTCAATTTAGAGAGAATAGGGGTCGAAAATGACTTTTCGACAAAAGAATATTCAGAATAAGTAATCTTAACCAATTTGTAGAATACGTCTCAAGGGTTCCGTACATATAAAGAACGCCGAAATCCGAGTTATAACGAAGAAGTTATGGTCCGTCGAAGTTTTACGGCAAAACCGGCACGACACCAAGAGACGTAAATAGTGAATTTACGATGGAGGACTTTTTAGCCTTAGAAATATGAAAAAAAAAGTTTTAGTATACGTTAAACCAAGCACATACAAAAAAAGAACGCCCAAATCTGACTTCGTATGAGGAAGTTATGAATTTTCTATGAGTAAAGAAGATAATGGGGATGAGTAATTCGGTTAACTGTTTGATAATTAAACATAATAATTATATTATTGTGTGTTGAAAACCCTATGTACTCACCAAGTTTCCCAACCTGACCCACTCAGTTTATTTATATCACAGATTTTGATATGAAGTCACATTACACTGAGAGATTAAGGAGATATAGATTATTAGTGATATTAAATGTAAGTTCTGTTTATGTTTATGTTTCTGTATTGACGATGACATCCCAAATGTTTTAAAATGAATCAAAATATTTTTCTTCGGAAATGCTTTTATAACGTATTTATCATGTTTTACTGGGAACAAATTCTGCAACATATTTATTAAAAAAGGTACTCTGATTTTATAAATCATAAACAAAATTGGTCTTTTTTTCCCTTTAAAATGGGGATGTCACACACTAGGCTTCAAGATCCTGCATCTAGTTCACCTTGAGGAGCTTCTGGAGGTATAAAGTCTTCATATTAACATCTTATTCATTAGATTGAGCTCGGGTTTGCTATATTGTCCCCTTTTGTGTTCATGAATAATCTCTTGGGAGTTTGAGCAACTCCAGAGACTACGTGTCGGGATTTAAGCATTCTAACACTCCTATGGTGTGCATGCAACCCTAAAAACCTTGGATCTATGTTTTCTCAATTATACATGCAAAGTTTGATATTTCCAAGGTTTCATCCTAACTAGCATATCATGGGGTATATGCAATACAAAATTCTAGTAGAATGACATACCTTTCTTGTAGCTTTGATTCCTTAAGACTTTGTGAGCCTAGCACCCTAAATGTGATGCCTCAAATGCTTCACACAACACCACCAATAATTGGAATAACTTGATAGAAGAACACTTGCTTCACAAATCGGATGGCCCTCACTTATTACCACTTAAAGGTGCCATTTCATGAACTATGAGGCTTCTTATATAGTGTGCACATTAGGGTTACACCATGTAACTCATGACTTTCCACATTCCACATGATCCATGGGTTTAACCTCCATGCAGTATCCATGGGTCACCACATGGGTTTAGCCCAACATGAAGAACTATGGATCATAAGCCCACTTTATAAGAATCAATGATTTACCAAAACAATCCCCATTTATTTAATTAGTCTCTTTTGATCACAAAATTAATTCCAAACTAATTCTTGATCAATACTAATTAAATAATATGATTTCATATTAATATATTAGAACTTATAATATATTAATAAATCATAAATATCCTCTTCGCACAAAAGTCAATCCAAATTGTTCCGATGCAATGCAACCCTAATGGACCATGCTAAATCGGGTCAAGTACATACCAAATAGAGTTATGGACTTAGATACCTTATCCAACAGTCTCCCACTTGGATAAGTCTAATAACTATAGTTGCAAGTATGACTTCAGGATCCGACCAGCAATCGTAGCTCTTAAAAGTCTCGTGGAACTAAGTTGTGCCATATTTAGATAAGTGATCATATACTCCGCTGTTCTCAAGATATTAGCCGGAAAAATACATCGAACAATGTTGTACTTATTGTCCAGCAGTTTGTTTCCCGATTTCCGATCTATTTGACATAGAACTTAATCGAACACATCAATTCAGTTCTGAACGGGCCCAACACATAAGTCAAAACAAAATTATAGAGGGGCCCAAGGTATCGCTTTTCATCCTCCAAGGACTAAAAGCAATAGATAACTTCGACTCATATACTTGTACTAAATAATCATCAATTTGTACACAACAACATGTTTTATAACATCAAGTTACTGATGCGTTTTCGTACTATCAATATACAACCAACTCATAGTCAACAACCCATATCTCTTGGTTTGAAGACTTATATGATATTACCGTCTCACAATCACTCGAGATAAATTCCATGAAGTGATACAAGTGAGCATGGGTTGAATCCAATACTCAGAACTTATGAGCACTCATGAATGTTGCAACAACAATTTCTATGTCTAATACAATTCAGAGAAATCTACAAACCCAATTCATGACAGTCTTATTTCAATACCTACTTCCAAAGTATGATCGACTGTGGATAGTTTAAATAATATAATTATTCTGAAAGTCAAAACATGCAAAATGAAACAATAGTAAATGATTGACACAAGACAAGACTATACTGGTAAATAAAAAACACCTTTTATTTAAACATCAAACGTCAATTACATTTCAACTATTACAAGTTTCGAAAGGTATCTAATTACTAAAACTAATATCATCCTTCAGCCCAATGCGCCTCGCAAGCTGTAAATGCTTAATTCTGCTCAGTCCCTTCGTGAGGGGATCTGCTGGGCTCTCATCTGAAGATACCCTCTTTTCCACGAGGAGTCCTTCTTATATTCGATGTCTAATGAAGTATTATTTTCTATAAATGTGCCTGGATCTGCTGTGATCCCTTGGTTCCTTGGCTAAGGCAACTAAACTCTCGTTATCACAGAAAATCTCCATAGGCTCCTTTATAGCTGGTACAACTCCAAGGTCTCCAATGAAGTTCTTCAGCCATATTTCCTCCTTCCCCGCCTCGCTTCCCGGTATATACTCTGATTCACAAGTTAAATCAGTTATTGTCTCCTGCTTGGAACTTTTCCAAGTAATTGCTCCTCCATTTAAGGTAAAGACCCAGCCCAACTGAGAGCAGAAATTATCCCTTTCTGTCTGAAAGCTGGCATTACTATACCTCACCACTCTCAAGTCATCACTCCCACCAAGGGTAAGGACCCAGTCCTTAGTCCTCCAGAGGTACTTGAGAATGTTCTTCACCGCAGTCCAGTGAGCCTTGCCAGGATTCCCTTGATATCTACTGACCATGCTCAAAGCAAAAGTCACATCAAGGCGAGTACAAGTCATAGCATACATGATCGAGCCTACATCGAAAGCATATGGTATTCAACTCATCTCTGCTATCTCAGCCTCTGTACTCAGGCTCTGAGTCTTACTCAGTTTGGCGTTACTCTGGTGTATGTCACCTTTCCTAGAATCCTGCATGCTGAACCTATTCAACACCCTATCCAAGTAGGTAATTTGACTAAGTCATATTAGCCTCTTACTCCTGTCCCTTAATATCCTTATCCCTAGGATATAGGCAGCTTCTCCAAGGTCCTTCATAGTGAAACACTTTCCAAGCCAGGACTTAACCTCCTGCAAGGTTGGGATGTCATTTCCTATGAGTAGAATGTCATCCAAATACAATACCAAAAAGCTAACTATACTCCTACTAGCCTTCACATATACACGGGACTTATCCTCGCTCCTTGAAAAGCCAAACTGTTTGACTTTCTCATCGAAATAAAGACTCCATCTGCAAGATGCTTGTTTTAATCCATAGATGGATTTCTCAAGCTTACACACTCTATTTGGGTACTTTGCATCGACAAAACCCTCTGGTTGGCTCATGTAAACATCCTCAGCCAACTTTCCATTAAGGAAAGCGGTTTGGACATCCATTTTCCATATTTCATAATCATGAAATGCAGCAATGGCTACCAAACCCTAATAGACTTAATCTTCGTTACTGGTGAGAAGGTCTCATCATAGTCAACTCCTAGAGTTTGAGTAAAGCCATTTGCAATCATTCGCACCTTATAAGTGTGTACCTTCCCGTCTATGCCGGTCTTCTTCTTGAAGATCCATTTGCACCCGACTGTCTTACGACCCGACACATTGTCAACCAAGTTCAAAAACTTGATTGTCATACATGGACTGAATCTCGTTGCCCATAGCCTCCTTCCATTTGTCAAACTCAGGGCCTACCATGGCTTCCTTGAAGTTGTTAGGTTCATCCAAATTTATTAGTGTACTATCACTGATAAATGCATCACCTTCTGTAGTAATATGAAAACCATAATAAAAATCAGGTGTGCTCGTAACTCTTGTGGAACGCCTTAGAGGTACGAACTCAGCAATCGGCTCAACATGAGTTTCCTCCTCAGATTGATTGCTAGTGTTTGAGGTTCCTTCACTGCTTGACTCTCAAAGTTCTTCATGGTCAATTTGCCTCCTACTGTTTCCTTGTCTTATGAATTCTCTTTCACTAATAACTCCTCTCCTCGCCACGAAGACAACATTGTCCCAGTCCATATCTCGTGAGGTCTTTTGGCAACCTTCTTGGTAGGGACTAGATTACTTAGTGTAATTTCATGGATTAGCACCTTATTCACATTTTCCTAAGTAACTAAGATTGGGTATTTATAAAAGGTTTAGTTACTTAGTATTTATCATTAATACTTTTAATGAAGGGAGAATTTATAGTCTTTGTCCTACCCGTTCGGCTAACGACCCTCCACCAGTCACGGAAACGGTGGGTGAGAGTGGACACCCATTAAACTGCCATTTTATAGGCAGTAACCTTATACCCCCCCCCCTTATAGATCAGCTTCGTGAATGAGGCCTACTAACGATAAGACTGACTTGCTCTTATACATATGTATAAATATTATTAACTTATAATTTTATAAAGTATAAGGGTTGAATTTTAAGTTTTAAAATTCTAAGGGCTAAACTTGGAACTAAAGTATTCATGGGAAAACTTTACAATTTCCAAAACTAGAGGGAAAATTTTGAAAATATTCAAAACTAATTAATTCCATAACTTATGTGTTTAAAGTAGTTTTAATTAAAAAACTCTTCAAGTTCCATAACTTGAGGACAAGTTATGGAAGACTTTAAACTATTAAAGAATGTAACTCTTCTTCTTTGTAACTTATGGAACTAATTAAGCTCATACATTTTAATGATTTAATGAAGTGACTCTTGAACCTCCATAACTTGAGGACAAGTTATGGAGTCATAAAACCATTTAATGAGGACAAAACTCTTCATTTTGTAACCATTGCCAACTTTTATGAGTTTTAAGAAACTTTATTGTAACTTTTCATGTAACTCGAGGACAAGTTACACAAACACATTTTAGAATCAATTCTTAGATTAAAATGGATCAAAGACACATTATCAATCAACCTTTTCTATTAATCTAAGCAACTCATATGAACAAGATAATTGGAATCCAACTTTTTCATGTAATTAGCATAACACTTAAACTAATACAAAACATGAATCTATTGACAATTATCTTTGAAATTGGATTATTATGAACATTACCACATCAAAAATAAGTTTATAAGTCCAAAAACAGCTTAGGGTAATGTTCCTAGTCCAATTCCAGCCAAAACAGTCGAATATATGCTGTCTGGGGGTCCAACTCGTCAAGTGCATGAACAAACTCGACGAGTTGGATGATTTTTTCCTTGGACTCAGCGAGTCCATCAGTGGACTCGGCGATTCTGCTGTGCAGACAACACCAAAATTCAATTTTTAAGCAGTTTAAGCAAGTAGAACAAGAAAACAAGCCTAGGCTCTGATACCACTGTTGGGTTTTCAACATTCTAACAATTCAATGGCATGTTTAAATCTCGATTATGCCTTTCAAGTTTGTAACTGGGATACCGAAGATCATAAACAAGGTATGAATAACCATGCAATTAACTTGGTACTCTTAATTTTATCACCTAATCGATGTGCCGGTTTTCCACACACGCTCCGCCGATCTATGATAAACCTTAAGCCACCCTTGTTAGTCCAAGTTAGTGTCTGGTTAACCACACACGCTCCAGTAACGACTTAGCAAGGTGAAAAGTGTAATTTCATGGGTTAGCATCAATTTCACATTTTCCTAAAGCAACTAAGATTGGGAATTAATAAAAGGTTTAGTTACTTTACATTTATCATTATACTTTTAATGAGAATTATTGTCTTATCCTATCCGTTCGGCTAACGAACCTCCACCAGTCAAGGAAGCGGTGGGTGAGAGTGGACACCCATTAAGCTACCATTTTATAGGCAGCAACCTTATACCCCGCTTATAGACCGACTTAGTGAATGAGGCATACTAATGGTAAGACTGACTTATTCTTATACATATATATATATATATATATATATATATATATATATATATATATATATATATATATATATAATTATTAGAGTTTTAATAATATAATAGTATAAGGGTTGAATTTTAAACTTTTAAAATTCTAGGGTTTGGAATTAAAGTATTCTAAAGTGACTTTACAAATTCCAAAACTTGAGGGCAAGTTTTGAAATTATTCAAAACCTTTCATTTCTATAACTTATGAGTTTTAATGTTTTTTAATGAAAAGACTCTTGGAATTCCATAACTTGAGGACAAGTTATGGGGTCCATTAAAAACATTTAGATCAACAATTAAACTAACAAGCATATCAAATAATTTCTATGATCTAACAATACTCATAACCATGCATAATTCATATCAACAATTTTCAAGAATCATATAAACTTAATATAAAACTTGAAACTTTGACAATTATCTTTGAAATTGGATAAGCGCAATCATTACCACATCAAAAACAGGTTTAACAGTCTAAAAACAGTTCAGGGTAATGATCCTAGCCCAATTCCAACATTGAAACTCGAAATTTTGCACTCAAGGCCTCCAACTCGTCGAGTGCATGAACCAACTCGGTGAGTTGGATGAATTTCAACATGCACTCGTCAAGTCCCCCCACTGGACTCGGCGAGTTTACTGAATAGTGAGTAGAAATCGACTTTTTCAACAAGTAGCATCAAGTATAATTGAAAACAAGCCTAGGCTATGATACCACTATTAGGATTTGAGCATTCTAACACTCATATGGTGTGCATGCAACCCTAGAAACCTTGGATCTATGTTTTCTCTATTATACATGCAAACTTTGATATTTCCAAGGTTTCATCCTAACTAGCATATCAAGGGGTATATGTAATACAAAATTCTAGTAGAATGACATACCTTTCTTGTAGCTTTGATTCATTAAGACTTTGTGAGCCTAGCACCCCAAATGTGATGCCTCAAATGCTTCACACAACACCACCAACAATTGGAATAACTTGAGAGAAGAACACTTGCTTCACAAATCGGCTAGCCCTCACTTCTTATCACTTAAAGGTGCCATTTCATGAACTATGATGCTTCTTATATAGTGTGAGCATTAGGGTTACACCACGTAACTCATGACTTTCCACATTCCTCATGATCCATGGGTTTCAACCTGCATGGAGTATCCATGGGTTACCACATGTGTTTAGCCCAACATGAAGAACTATGGATCATAAGCCCACTTTATAAGAATGAATGATTTACAAAATGAATCCCCATTTATTTAATTAGTCTCTTTTGGTCACAAAATTAATTCCAAACTAACAACCCAAGACGACAAGGCGGTAACAGAACGATCAATACTAATTAAATAATATGATTTCATATTAATTTATTAGAACTTATAATATATTAATAAATCATAAATATCATCTTCTCTTAAAAGTCAATCCAAATTGTTCTGATGCCATGCAACCCAAATGGACCATGCTAAATCAGGTCAAGTACATACCAAATATAGTTATGGAATTAGACACCTTATCCAATACAAAGATGGTTAGATCTGAGTTTTGTGAGCATGCTAGATGAATAAAGGTGCTAGCTTGAAGGTTATTTAGACTCAATACATGAGTTTGAAGCTTTATATGAAGTCCTAATGTAAAAAATGAAGTTTTGAAGTCCCTTATAGCATGCAAGGGCATAAAGTAGCCAACTATATGCCCTAGGACGTCCTAATGAGCTCAGATATGATATTGGACGTTAGAATATCAAGTATTAGGCACTTAATGGAAGTGGTGCTTAATCTGCTTGTACGTTGGGCGTAATATATTGTACGCAGTGCGAACAACCAAGGACTCAATACACTAAAGTGGTAAGCTTGGCGTACGCACCTTAGTTGGTTTTGGGCTTCACGTGGACTTGTAAACTTTTACGACCATAAGTAGTGTTGGCCTAGCCATATTCTGGGTTAGTGGTCCTATTAATCTGTTTTGGTCCATGGTTGTTTTGGTTTAGCCTTATTGGGCCATGTGGCCCATTAATAGTTTTGGATATGGACTTTGGGCCTATTAGCAATGGAAGACTATTGGGCCATTATGAAAGGACTTGGGCTTAGGTAATTGGGTCCTTCAATCAGATTGTGTTTAATCCTAATTTAGGGTTAATTATATTGTTGTTCAGCACTCGTGGTTTCGGACTGTTAGGCGAGAAGCTTTCGAGTTCAACAGACATAGGTGAGTCTCCTCACCATACCAATGGGTCAAAGGTACCAAGGTCGTGCCATTTTGTGATGTGTGGTATACTATTTGGTAATGTGCTATGTGGTATGCTAGTTGTCTCTATGATATTTGCATGAAAGACCATGGGGGGAGCCCATGACACTTTTATGTCAGACCATGTGGGGGAGCCCATGACATTCCATGTAAAGACCATGGGGGGAGCCCATGACACTTGGATATCAGACCATGGAGGGGAGCCCATGGCTTTCCAGGTAAAGACCATGGGGGAGCCCATAACACATAGGTGTAAGACCCTGGGGGAGCCCACGACCTCCCTATATGTTATAGGCAAGGCTTATGTGATTGATATGGATTATATGATTATGTTGATTATGTGGGGTATGCTCTGGGGAACTCACTAATGATTAACTTACAGTTTGTTGGTTGTTTCAGGTACTTCAGTATCTAAAGGAAAGAGCCCGACGTGATGGTGCATCATGCACTCTCTGGTGTTTTATTTGGGACACTCTGATATTATGAATAATTTATTTGATGTTATGGATTTTGAAAACAAATGTGAATGGAAATTTTATATCTTATGGAAATGATTTGATTATTTAAAATGAAAAATTTTATTGCAAATTTGGGCTGTTACAAAAACATCATAGATGATCCTTGTGCTTTCAAATTTTTTGATGACTGGTCGTTATTACTAACTCCGTTAAGTTTTATCCGTTAACTGATGGGCATTTTCGTCATTTCACTGCCACAACGACTATTTATGATGTTTTCTCTATTTTAAAAAAAATAAAAAAATGAAAAAATATGCGAAGGGGCTGCCACCTCTCTCTCTCTCTCTGTCTCTCTCTCTCTCGCTCTCTTTCTTATATAACCAGCCACTACCACTGTGTTTCTCACTCTTTGCTGCTCATCGGAGCTAGCCAAACACCATCGCATGTGCTGTTGTTACTACTTGTGTGGCTCCATCGGACCAGCTCCCTCCGACCACCTGTCACTGTTCACCGCCCCTCCCTTTAAGTTCACGTTGGTTGAAAACAAACGAGCAAGGCAGTGGAACTGCCATTGCACGCAGTCACTACCCGCTACCACCGTGAGGAGTCCCATCACCACCACCTATTGTCTATTTCTTTCGCTGATCACTACCCGACGGAAAAGAAAGACGAGGCAGCGAAGTCGCTACCGCATCGAAGCCGCTGCTGCCACAATCTCCATCTGCGTAGCACCTCCTCACACCACCTCTTACCACGATCGACCACCACTTCAATAATAAAGTAGGTAACGATCACCACCACTCTTAATTTGGTATATATGTGTCGAGATTTAAGGTCTATTCACCGAAACTAATAGACCCAACAATCTATCTTCTCCTCCTCTTAATTTGACCACTGCCTGTATGGTTGTATCTGACTCGCAAACGTTTTTAAATCAAGAACCAGGGCATTCATCTCTTCTCTGTGGAGAGTTAAGACCACCATCTCTATTGAAATCATTCTCTCTTCTCCTACACCGTCTCATTGTCCATCATCAAAACACCACCATAATCCTTTTCAATATGCAATTCGAGAACATAAGGAAGAAGGGGCTGCGATTTGAATAAGTATATATTAGAAGAAAGGCACACAGGACAAGTGATTATGATTATCAATTTTTAGTTCAATGAAATATGTCCACAAAGTGTTTGTTAAAATATCAGGAAGAGTTTTTAGTTGTTATGATCCATATTTGCCTTAAACCCTTTTTTGTTATTATGTGAATTTTTTATTTCATGAGAAACACTGAGACATCCCCAAAATCTCGGCCAGAAAAGACCGATTTTCATTTATGCTTTTAAATATTTTCAGAGTAAATCCTTTTGATTTAAAAGAGTTGCGGAATTTGTTCCCAAAAACAAAGCATGATAAAACAATGTTTACCAAAGCATTTCATAAAAGAAATGTATTTTCATTATAATCAAAACTCGGGGTGTCATGTTCCGATACAGACCAATAAGCATAAACGAATACATTACAAGTCATATAACAAATATAAACATATGCAGACTTGTAAACAAAACAACTTGATGGTTCATCCATCTCATGCCATTCCGCCACTTCCTGTAATACGATTTAAAACTGAGTGGGTCAGGCTTGGGAGCCTGGTGAGCATATAGGGTTTTCAACCCACAATAAATATCATATTTAATTTTCACCAACCAACAATAACCCAATTACTCATTCCCGTTATTCTCACTTTAATGTCCCTAAAACAACTAACATAAGGGACCTAGTCTAAGAATATTTCATCGGGGCGACAACACATGCTTCGGGGGTACCTCAACAATATAAGTCAAATAAGACAACCATGAGGGGGATGGAGTACAGCGAATGAACACCCAAGTTCATTAACACCTACAGGTGGCGAACCTGCTAATGTTTCCACAAGACTATCTAGAAAAGTATGTGGTCGTCATCTAAACTCCGCTAGATGACTAAATCAAACAACAACGAGGCCTCTCATCTGTTTATTACACACCAACTATCTACCCATGTTCTACCCAACATATTAGTAGATAAAAATATACATTTGTATACATAGTTTAAAAACCTGTATATCATGCTTTAATCAACACATATATCACATAACAGATGAGGCACACACACACATAACACATATCTCATAGAGAAATAATCAGATCTATAAGATAGAAGAGAGTGAATACACATTCACACATAACACAACCAAATATATACACATAGCACGTATTTTATATAAAATACTTCGTATTATTGTATTAGAAGAAAATAACTACACACTCACTTGATCAGAAGATGATCCGACAACACTACGACTTATAGAAGTAGTAATCCTCAGCAGATCTGGAAGATCTCCTCGAAAATCGAACTTCTCGCGGGCAGAGCTTCGACTCGGGAACCGCACTTCTCGGGATCTTCGGGATCTTGGGACTTGCCTCGGGGCTCGGGAACAATACCGGGGCTTCGGGATGGAATCGGCACGCAAAACGATGCAAAAGACTAGAGAGAAGAGAAGAAATGAACAAAAATTTTGGCTGCCTTCGGATCCCCTTTTATAGTGTTGGACCCTCGCACGAACGCGGGGCGTACAGGGCTCCGAATCGTCACTGCATGCGTCATCCGAAATGTCGACACTCTTCGGAGTACGCGGGGCGTACTCGAGTACGCAGCGCGTACCTCGGATCAGATCAATGACTCGCTTCGGATAAGGCTTCCGATTTTTTATTTAAATTTAAATACAAAATGATTAATAAACTTCGGAAATTCATAACTTCTTCATACGAACTCCATTTTCGACGTTCTTTATATCCACGGAAAGGTGAGACCACGCTCTACGAATTTCGTTTAGACTCCGTCGGCTAATTTTGACTTTATTTTTATTAATTATTTTTAATAGGCCGGAACAGAAACTTTCGTTATAAATTCATAACTTCTTCGTTTGACGTCCGTTCTCGCCTAACTTTTTATCGCTTCGATACCAACAATGAGATCTTCGATTCTCATTTAGATTGCTTCGGCTAAAAACCCCTCGATCTCAAATCGAGTAAAATAGGCTGCCTACCGCTAAGCCGCAACTTCGATAAATCATAACTTCCTCATACGAAGTCAGATTTGGGCGTTCTATATATATTCGGAAACCACGTTTCAACTACTACAACATAAATCAAAGATATTAAGTTTATTTTACACTTAAATTTTGATGGTTATTTTTATTCTTAATTAATCAAACCACATAATTAAGCAATTAAGCACAAAACACATAATACTCAAATAATACAATCTTATTATTTCAAAACGGGTTACAAAGGTTAACCTAGACCATTACATTGCTAAAAGTGGCAAGCCCGGAAACACAGGCGTTACAAACACGGTGTTGGTGGCTAGTGATATAAGAACAAGAGGAAGAGAAGGGTTAAGAGAGAGAGAGAGAGAGAGAGAGAGAGAGAGAGAGAGAGAGAGAGAGAGAGAGAGAGAGAGAGAGAGAGAGAGAGATCCCCTTTGTATATTATTTCATTTTTTTAAATAAGAGAAATGATCATAAATGGTCCATGTGGTAGTGAAATGACGAAAATGTCTTTCACTTAATAGACAAAACTTAACGGAGTTAGCAATAACGACCAACCGCCAAAAGTTTTGAAAACATAAGGACCATATATGATGTTTTAAAATCACGGAGACTAAGCTTCAATCTAAAAAAACCACATGAACAATTTATGATATTTTTTTCTTATTTAAATATACAATGACTAGATAATTTTATAACTATAAGATTGTATACGTGGGAATACGTAAAACCATTTTCTCGATACACGTGTAAACGCACAACTCATCTCCTTATATAAAATCTTATTATTGGACGGCATAACAACCAAAACAAGGAAAACACACCATAACTTAGTCAAATGTTGGATTTGTTTGTCTCTAATAATTAAGCACCAATTTAAGATTATGGACCAAATGAAATAAAATATTTTATTTAAATGGGGTTACCTTCTTTCTACGTGTTTCTAAAAATAGTTAGTCATTGTTTTATTTAAACAGTAGGAAATTTTTAGAAACGCATAGAAAAAAGGTAATCCATATATATATATATATATATATATATATATATATATATATATATATATATATATATATATATATATATATATATATATATATATATATATATATATATATAAAAGATTTCTCATTATAGTATTAGAGCCTAGAAAGATTTTTTGGGATGGTCGTGTGATTCTATTATTTGATTAATTTTGGTTTAAAATTCTTTAACAAATTTTAATAAGTACGATTTAAAGTCAAGACCAGTGATCAGACCACAATCATCGTCGGGACGACGATGATTTCACGCATATATCAATAGGTTTCACGCATATTATATGAGTAGACTTTCTTATAAAATCTTGAAACAAAATAAGTCAATATATGAGTAGGTTTCACACATATTATCCAAAAGATACATTCCTGGTAAAACATTAATGAAGAACCAGATTATAATAATAAGCAAATAAATTTTATTGAAAAAAATATTGATGACATACAACAAAGTTTAAATGATTTGACAGTACCAAAAAAGCAAATATAAATACAATATATAATATATGAACTTTCGATTATTTTCAAAGTTACTCAATCAAAATAACCGAACAAACTGTGTCTGTTGGTCAAAATCAACAAAATTTAAATCTATTATCACTTAAATCTATTTTAAAACATAAACAAAAATATAAACTTTTTTTATATCGATTTAGTACAAATTGTTATTAAACCTTTATTTAGAATTGGTATTGATGCTTCTATTCTCCTAATTTTAAGAGATAAAAGCCATAAAGATTTTTAAAATTCTATTTTAGCTATGGCAAAAACAAATAATACTAACGGACCAATTTATTTTAATTGTTATTCAAATTTTTCTGTAGGATTATTCGATAAAAATATATTAGATACCTTAGTTTTAACAATAGAAACAAAAAATTTAGAATTTAAAGGTAACACCAAGCCTTTAACAATAATCTATCATGTTAATTATAAAACCATGACAAGCATGTTAGAACCAAGAACACGTCTATCAAGCCCAAGAAATAAAACAATTATTTTTAAAGCAAATACTAACCAAACTAAGGTTCATATGCCTAAAAACTTAAATGGTCAGAAATCACTCAATCATGTAATTGGAATTTACAAAATGTTATTGAACCAAAGGCTTTAGATTCTTCAAAATAAATTTCTAATATTATTGAACGTAATGATGGATCGATTGATATAAATTTTTCTTCAATAAATTTTTTATCATCACGATTTTCAACAAGTTCAAGTCCAGAAGGTGGCACATCAAAAACTTTATTTCAAAATCAAGATCTTTAAAACTAATGGTTGTTGATTATACTAATGTCATTCCTAAACAACTTTATCAAGATGAACAAAATAGTAAAACTAGTTCATCTAGTCCTACTAAATCTGATTTTATAGATGAACTTCAAAATTTTAAACAACAAATATGAGTAATATAACTCAAATGTATTGTAATTTCGATAACAATTATAATACTAATTCCTTAAATTTTTTTGGCAAGAGTTAAGCACTTCAGCAAAATACTTAAAAGAAAAACAATTAGAAGTAAAAGAATTAATATCTAAAGCTGAAAATCGTACTGCAATTCAATTAGTTAAAATAGCAAAACTAAAAATTGAGATTGATCATTTTAAAAAAGTCATAAAATGTATAAATTATTCAACTAATCATCTTGCTAACAGTTTATTAATCTGTTAAATGAGTTCTAAAATACAGATTAATTGTTCTAAAAATAATCAGCATTGGAATAACATAATAAAAAGCCTTTGAAAAAATAAACACTAATTTGTGTAAAAATATTCAACATTTAAAATATTCATGATCTCACGAAAAACACTATTTATTAAAACTACAAACCAATAGCCATACGTATAATAAACAAATAGAAAAAATTTGTCGATTAACTGAAGTGATCAAGATATACAAACAGTCAAGAAATCGTTAGAAACAATAAATTATGTTTCTTGAATCCTAACGAAAACAACTTGTTAATATGGATTTTTTTTTAAATAAGAATATCATGTTGATTTTAATTACTTAAAGATATTGAATATTATAAACAATACAATAATAAGAACAGAGACTGACATAACAAAGAATTTTCATATTATTTAAGGTTTCTATATTTAGGACTTTGGGAAAATTATGTTCTATCAAACAAAATTTATTCTCCATTTTTTCAATGGTTAGAGTTATTTTATGCTCCTAAACATAATATTGATTATCCATTCAAAAATGATTCTATTACTCCAATTTTTAATAAAAAAATACATAGACATTGACTCTAATCAAGAAACTATTTCAAATTATCCACCAAAAAGGGATTATTATTGACAAATATATTTTAGCAACTCCTCTAGTAAAAGTTCCAAATCAACAAGCAACTGAAAAAAATTTACAATATATTATTTATGAAAACAATTACTCAAATGAAATTTTAACAACTATTGGAGAACAATTAGATAGAATAGAAGAAAAGATTTTAAAAGAAAATTCTTTACAAAAGACTTAAACAAATTTAGAAATAAAAACAACAAAAATAAATATTAAAAAATATGGAAGTACAATTATTCAAACGAAATGAGAAAAAGGAAGAGGTATGTCTTAATAAAAAAGGAAAAACAAGTACTAGTAGTTATTCAAATATTAGCTTTGTTCCTTATCAAATTGAAGGAAATTTTTATTTAGAAAATAAAGATCTAATAGACGAATTAGAGAAAAGACTTTCAAAATTAAATATTAAAAATATTAACTCTTAAACAAATAACAACTAATGAATTTGAAGATATTAATAGTGATAGCGAAATTGACATTAATACACTCGCTTAACAATTTGCAAATAATCACGATATTAATCAACTTACTAATGAATTTTCTAAATTAAATAAAATTAATCAATATGAACGTAACACATTTGGAAGAAATCAAAAGCCAACACTACGAAATTATTGGAATAGATCTTCTCTTCCTGATGTTCAAATTGAAGAAAAAGCATTCCAGTATGATCGTTCTGCCTACGATGGAACTTCTGTTTACGAACGGAATCTCGATGGATACTCTAAACATCAAATAATGAATATTGTTCAAGATATAACTATGGCAGCTAACGTTTACAAAATCAAAAGGTAATACTCAACTTCAAATTGTTAATATCATTCTTTTTGGGTTCACTGGAACTCTTAAAGGCTGGGGATTTTTATGTTACACCAGAAGAAAAAAAATGGGATTTTAACTGCTACTAAAACCATAATAAAACAAGAAAATGGTCAACATATACAAACGTTAGATGAAGATATGGTTAATACATTAATTTTTTCAATTATCAAAATCATTGTTGGAGATCCTACTACATTTCAAGAAAAAAATTCCGAAATATTAATGAATTTACATTGTAGAAAACTTACTGATTTTAGATAGTATAAAGATAATTATCTTGTTAAAGTCTTTTGAAGACCTGACTACAGATAAGCTTATTGGAAAGAACGTTTTATTGTTGGCCTTCCAAAATTATTTGTAGAAAGAGTTAGACAAAAACTAAGAGGAAGATTTAATAATCAAATTCATTATCAAAATCTAACTTATGGAGATCTAATCAATTATATTAATAAAGAAGGATTAGCAGTTTGCACAGATCTTAGGTTTAAAGAAAAACTAAAAAATGATAGAATCAATAGTAAAAATGAATTATGAAATTTTTGTCAACAATATGGATATCAACCTTTAACTTGACCATCTACATCTATAACATCCCAAAAATCATGACCAAAAATTTCTTTTTAAAAACATTAATAAAATCATAAGTATCAAATCCTTTCATCCATAAACAAAGGTTAAGATATCAAATCAGAGTATCAACTCAAAACATGTTCTTTTTATCAGAGTAAAACATCCCAGGCTAAAATTTCTTGGTGTGTGCCATGCAATTATCCCGAGCTCTTCCCTCTGCTACCGGAAGTACCTAAAACCAAAACTAAAAATCGTAAGCATGAAGCTTAGTAAGTTCCCCAACCTACCACAAACCACATATGCATAACAATATACACATAAGCACATACTGGGCCCCCGCTCGCTGCATCGGGCCTTGCCCAACATCAGACTCGCTCCGGCATCAGGCCCCGCCTAGCATCGAGCTCGGCTCGGTATATAGATTTGTCTATCTTAGGCCCCGCCTGTCTTTGGGCGTCACCTACTATACACATACATACAATCAAATAACATACTAGTACATAAATAAGCATACTCTAACTGTATTCCTGATCTAAGGCCTCACCTAACTTGGGCCCCGCTCCTGGTCTGCTAATGAGAAGTCGTGGAACCCCGTCAATACTCCTTCTAGTAGTGAGATACGGGCCCCTGCCCACACTCACTCCCTTCTTCTCATGGTCCTCGCCCCTATTCTGCTAATATTGAGATATGGAACCCCATCCATACTTAGCTAGTGATGAGATACGGGACCTCTCCCATACTCACCTCCCTACCAGGCACATACAAGTATCATAGAGACACCAAGTATAATCTAGCATGCAACGTATAAACCTTCCTCAGGATGGCCCCGACATCAGACCCCTGCTCCGAAAAGATACTATCATCTAATCATACTTCGGGGTTACCCCGACATTGGACCCCGGTCCGAAACCTATTGTAACGACACACGCAAGATTCACAAAGACCTCTAGTATCTTAACACTCCTCGGGTCTCGCCCAACATTTGACACCACGTAAATTTCTATCTTGTAAACTCAGTCCAATCAACCAAAAGTCAGACTTATTTCTATTGTCTTTTAGCGTTGTTAAGGGTCATTTTAATGAGTTCTAAGCCAAGTACACTCAAGGATTGTGGGTTAGGAAGTGTTAGCTTGAGATCATTGAGTTTCAATAGAGCCGGAAATACCCACACAAGTAGTTCACGACCGTGAACCCACCTTGGGCTGTGAACTTATGTTATATACTTAAGTTTTAAGCCATTTTTGATTCATTTCTTAACCCTTGGCCGTAAACCTCTCAAGTCTCTCTCAAGTATCATCCACAAGAACATCAATCTTTCACTTTTAAACACCCTTTTCTTTTGCTACTCCATAGAAGCTTACTAGGGTCTTCAAACACTTGCCAAAACACCAAGATCATCAAGTGTTCTTCATCATTTTGGGTTGTGAACATCAAGTGGGCCGTGAACCACTCATCAAGTTGGTCCGTGAACATCAACTTAAGCCATGAACCATTCATCAAATTGGGTCATGAACTCCATTAGGCCGTGAACCATCCTTCCTTTGGGCCGTGAACACCCTATCAGCCTCCTATCTAACTTCTAACACTACTTTGGACTCAACAGTTTAAATGCTGATCTATGCTTTCAAAATAACTTGTAGTCTCAGGTATCAAAAGAAGAACAAAACATAAGTATTTAAAGGTTGGACACTGCGGTCAAACCTGGAGAGTTATGTAATCATACCTGGGATCAATATAGCCTGATCAGCTATATTCATTTGAGATATTACCAACATGTGTTTGGGAGTGATGTGGTGTTGCAACAGTCTTAAAAGTTACCTAACTCTATTTAAGGGATTTCTAGATCAGAACATAAAGTTAAAATACTATAGGAGTATTTTATAATACTATAAGACAACAACAAGTTTAAAACTTACCAATTTCATTACATTAAAATACTATAGGAGTATTTTAGGCACTATAAATAACTTATGTGAAAATTTAAAAGAGCCTTCTGGTAGGTCAATAATTCTGGAGTGTATACTCCCAAGGTTTTATATAATTGTGATTTTATAGGCTTAGAATTTGTGATATATGCTCTACTTCCTGTTCCTTGTTTGGTTGTGGTTTTAGAGTAGGATCATTTATTCGAAGGTCTATTAAATCTTAAATTATATACAACTTGTATACATTGCACAATTATTGGAGGACTCGATAAGGATCACCCCATAAAGGTTTCACTTAATCTTATAGATTCTTTAGACACTTCCATTCTCACACGAGATACCCAGATAGGTGTAACCACTCCATCATAGCAGTCATCAGAGGAGTCAAGGAGAAACAAGAAGAGATTCAAGAGGAGTTTTCCAAGGAGGGATCAGCGGAAGAAGCCAAAAATTCCTTTGCATCACACTAATAAATAAAACCATAAATGACTTAGTGAGCTTGTGAATACACTACTCACACTATGTGCTAGAATTATTTCTTTTTCGTGCAGCTAGTAACAGTTATTCAGTTTACAGAAATTCATTCGAGGACAAGCACTTCTGATTGATAAAGTTTATTTTATATAGACTCCTTTTATGAATTGTTTCCAGAACCCTATGAAAGTCAGAACCAGATACACTCAGAACAGGGATAACTTAGTTTAAATATTTCTCATATAATACCTACTTATACCCACTACCATGGATACGTCACAGGAATGTTGTCAGAAACATTGAGAATAGTCCAACAAAGCATGAAATTATTAAGTATATTTAATATGTTGGAATACAACTAGCAATGACCATCATTAGTCACGAGATCATTCTTCGCCATGCAACAAAATCATGTCTTCACAAGGAGGAAACCAACCAACAGGCGAGGCGCCAATTCTACAGATAGACTCTGCTACTTTTCGGGCTGCGGTCACAGCTGTTGTGACAGCCGTGAGGGCACAGTTTAATGCTAATAACTCCAGCGAAAGCGGAAGCGGTGTCAGTTATTCTAATCACAATAACAATCAAGAGAACCCGCGAGTGTCTGCTGACAAGGACACCCCATACAACAAACCTAAGAACAAGAAACGAAAGTTCCAGGACAAATGTCACAACCAGCCTTTTTGGCTAGGGAATTTCACCCTCAAGTAAGCAAGGACTATTGTGAGACTTATGCTAACACACCAAAGTGTTCAATATGAGTTCTTAAGGAGCCATATAGTGTTGGAATGAAAATCTCACAAAGTATAGTGAATTTCTCCCAAATCTCTCCAAGTATAGTGAATCTCTCCCAAATCTCTCCAAGTATAGTGAATCTCTCCCAAGTATCTCCAATTATGTGAAATCTCTCTAATTATGCGAAATCTCTCCAAGAATAGTGAATCTCTCCCAAATCTCTCCAAAAATAGTGAATCTCTCCCAAATCTCTCTAAGAATAGTGAATCTCTCCCAAATCTCTCTAAGTATGCGAAATCTCTCCAAGAATAGTGAATCTCTCCCAAATATCTCCAAAAATAGTGAATCTCTCCCAAATCTCTCCATGTATGTGAAATCTCTCCCAAATCTCTCTAAGTATGCGAAATCTCTCCAAGAATAGTGAATCTCTCCCAAATCTCTCCAAAAATAGTGAATCTCTCCAAGAATAGTGAATCTCTCCCAAATCTCTCTAAGTATGCGAAATCTCTCCAAGAATAGTGAATCTCTCCTAAATCTCTCCAAAGTACCTTAGTCGAAAACAGCTCAAAACCGGAAAAGGAAACCCCCAAAAGGACCCTCTTGGTCCGGACTCCTTTTGGTCCTCAACCTCTTTGTACAAAAGCGCCTCCCAACTATTGGGTGTGTCCAACTTAGCTGTCACCACTGGAAATTTTATGTCATGTAATCTATACACGCAAGTTAATGTGAATCAAAAACTTAAAAGCATGTGTGATACCTATTATATGACTTCAAAAACTTCAATCAAATACATCATACAAGTACTACAAATAGTCAACAAGTAATTGGAAACCCTAGAAGTTCTTGTTTAGGTCCATTTTGGACTAGGACTTCCTTTTTGGACTCAAATGGACCAATAAGCTTCCAATTTGACTATCATGGGCTTAGAACCCTTAAATGGGCTCTAATTGGACCCACATTCATTTTATCCAACATTTCGGGCCATTGTGGGCCTAGAATGAAATGAATTAAAAGCCTTGATCCATGAATGACCTAAACTAGTCCAACACAAAAATGTAAAAATCATACTACATTCTTTTAGGTTAAAACTCACCCAAACTAACTCTAATATTGGGCTTAGGGGCAAAAAGCCCAAATTTTTCCTTTTCCCTTCAAAATTCTCGGCCCAAGGCCCAAACCCAAGAGGAGATGAAGAGAGTTGACTTTCAAGTGACACCTCACTATTACCTCATGGTTATCCATGCATTATATCTCATATACCCATGCATACATCACCTCAAAGTTCATTCCTTCTTCCCTCTCACTCACTCTCGGCCGAAAACACACCCACACACACCACAAAAATCTATTCCGAACTCTCTAAGTCTTGAAGAACAATCCTCCCTCCTCCTTCAAAAATTTCGTGAATCAAGAGCTTCACAAGGAGAATCCATCACCGAAATCATTATCTAGGTAAGTTAATGCTTGGATCCATGCTTTGGACTCCTTCTTATCTCCAAAAATCTCTTCTTAACTCTCATGAAATCATAAACTTGTGTCTTAGAACTCCATAAACTCGAAATCTTCATCAAGGGGTGCTAGGGTCAAAAATCACCAAGCTTTCTTCCATCCTTTCTTCAAAAACCGAATCAACATCCAAAGGTGAGCTTCATACCCCCTATTTTCTGTTTTTATGAGTTTTGGGGGGGGGGGGGGGGGAGGAGGGGGAGGGAATACAAGTGAAAGTGTAGATCTATATGTGTTTTGTATGCCTTGTATGATTTCTATGCTTATATGTGTGATTTTGTGTGTTTATAATGTTGGATCTAGCCATAAACCCCTAAAAATCGAGATATACTTTATGTTAAATGATACTAGCATCAAATATATTTCTACATACAAAGTGTTCCAAGAAAAATAGCTAAATGGTTTAATAACATCTTCTTTGGGCTAAAAACTCAATTGTTGGACATAAAATGTTAAAAATATAAAGTTAAAGGGCCCAAAATGACATATCACGAATTCTGATGGATGAGGAGTGTCAAAACAGTTTCAATAAAATATTTTCTGGAAATATACTCATATGGAGGATTAAAAAATACAAATTTCAAGCTTAATGGACTAAAAATGACAATTTCGGCCCAATAGGGCCCATTATGCGAAAATTTCTGTTTTGGAGGGCCAAAACTGTGTTTTTTTGTAAAACAGTGGACTACTAGTGTTCCAAGTACTTTTCAAAGGTTTAAAATGCTTTTTAAATTTAAAAAGGACCAAAGTTGCAAAAAACTTCCAATTTGGGCCAAATTTGTAAAAACTGCGAAAAAGAGGGGTTATAACCGAGAAAACTGCAATTTCAGGGACTTAAACTGTTTTCAATGAAAAATATGCTGAAAAATATTAATTTCAATAATTTTTGGTGTTAAAATGTCAAGAAAAATGATTTAAGGACCAAACCGGAAAATTATTTAATTAGAGGGTTGAAAAAGTAAATTTTACAAACAATGAGGGGCTGAAAACAGAAAACTTTCAAGGCTAATTCAATACACGCAACTTGATCAAATATTGGCACCGCGACTACCTACGTAATACAATACACAACAATACCAAAAATCGTTGTTAAACGAATTGATTCGGTCTCGAATCAATAACAAATCCGAAAATACTAACACGACGATAACTCGATTCATACACGAAAACATTTGGTAATTCAATATACACGTGAGAGTGCACAGATGTCTACGCACCATCTTTGGGCCCCAAAGTGTAAAATCTTGTTTGTTGGGCCTAGCTAGCCCAATGACCTGATCTTAAGGCCCGAAGACTTCTACCTTACGAGTTGTTGGGTCTTACATGATCTAACACAGCGTAAAAGGACTTTCAATGGCTTATATACTATTGGTCCCCAAATGTCCTATGGTATTGCTAGTAAAGTCGGTATTTCATGCGAGGCGGGTCAAGGGCCCCTCGTACTTTTTTTTATCCCCAACCGGTTAATGGAGTCATCGGGGTCTTCGTGTCCTCTTTCTCTTCGGATGTGGGATTACTCGAAGTCAGGGCGGTCGGATAACGTGATTAGTACGGACGATGCCTACGGGATCGTTAGTATAGTTATAAACGGGTCGTTTGTGTAACGCGTGTTTATAGCAATTAATCATGCGCAAAAATAATCCGACGTCGCCTGGAATTAATGACTTCACGCACTGCAATGGTTTTATTTTTAACTTCATGGAATTCAAAGAATTAGGAAAACATCGGGTTTTCCTAGGGTTTTTCAATACACACGATTTTCAAAACGTACACAATTTTGATGAACATTTTTCTTACAACTATAGAAACAAACAAGCATACCTATGGATCTTCACAAATGTTTTCAAAAGCTCTTTTCAGAAAATATCGGATTTTCTGGTGGTTTTCAAAATGATACAAAACATTGCTTTTCAAATACCGCTTATGAACTCACCAACATTTCACATGTTGACGTTTTCCAAAATACTTGTATTCTCAGGTAATCAGTGAATCAAAGGAAAATGTACTCGGTGATGGTTTGCAGTTTACTTATTAACGAGTCGAACAATTTATTTTTGGGAATGTAATGTTTAAACAATGTACTTCATGTAAACTTTATCGGTTGTACTATATTAATGCATGGTGACGAATGTTGTTATGTTTCATATATATTCAATGTTATGGTATTCAATTAAGTCACGACAGCCCTCGGACGTTTCCGCCGTCTGGTTCGGGGGTGTGACAGGTTGGTATCAGAGCTTTGTTTATAGTGAACTAGCATGTCGAGCCACACATTGATATGCAACTATAAACCAAAAAGAGGGACTAACATAACTCTGAACAAAACAAGTAAATAAAACACCCTTGCTTGCATTAGGAATAGGGACATAACGCCGAACCAAACACAGTAATGCTTGTATCTCGGTTAATTCGGGACTGTTCTTAGTGATACCAAGGAGTGAATGTAGCCTGATCAATTACATTCTCTCCAAAGTAAAACTAACACACGTCTTGATGAGATCGGGATAGATAGGGAACCTAAAACTATACCCTTTATCACTAAAAGAGAACGTTTGCTTAGTCCGTACAATAGTCATAGCATCCTAGGAATAATGTTAGCATATTTACATACTCACGCAGACAGCATGGCTGGTTTTGATCACCTTGGAGACCCCTATTTCCCTAATCAGGGAAACAACGGATGGCTAGAGGAGGAGGAGCCTGAGGAAGAGCCTGAAGAGGAACCTGAGGAAGACCCCGAAGAGGAATCTAACGGGGAACCGGAGGCAGAAGTCGAGGGCGAGCCTGCCGAACCCGAAGAAGACGAAGAGAATTTCGAAGAGGAGCTCAATGACAGCGAAGGGGGTGATTCGGACGCGGAGTCCGAGGTCATCAACCCCCCTTACCCGATCAGGGTGCCTGCTTACCGTGTGGGCCCCACTGGTCCTACCCCTCCTTGGGGCATTGATCTTTGGAGATGGAGCAGACATCAGGGACAGCGACCCCCGTTTGGCATGTCACGTGAGTTCTTTGACCTGAGGGATGGAGGACCGGCCGACCGAGCCCTACCGGTCATGGTGAGACGATTACGGGACACCGACGACCTTGCTCAGGGCACAACAGATCAGGTACGCCAGCTGTGGACTAGAGTCGAGCGTGCGGAATAGGAGACGCGTGACGTCCTTCGGGAGTTTCACATGAGGCAGGTAAGGTGGGAGTCTCGACTTCAGGACGTAGAACGCTTGGTGGCTCGTCTTCAGGGAGCATCCACATCCTCGGCACCACCTCCGGATGCAGCTCGTCACGGTTAGGGATAGACTTATCATAGTAGGTCATTAGGAACTATGCTATGTACTCCGACTCTATGTTTAAGTGACTACACTACTCATAGAGCCGTTATGCTGTCGAAATAGCGTCACTTATGTATGCTCTTACGAGCAAAATTTTCTTGTATTAAATGCGGATAATATTAATAAACTTTTGTGTGCTTTGCTATGATATTACAAATTGTTATGCGTTGAGATGTTATGATTGTATGTCCGATGGTAGTAATATCTAAGTTCGTACCATGCACCTAGTTAGTAGGATCACAACCTCACAGAAACCACATACACTCAACATCTTTCCGTTTCATGACAGAAAGATGCCTCGCCGACCTACTCGCGGAAACCCAGGACCAACTCCACCCGAGGTTGACTCCACTGCATTCCAGGCAGCCGTGTCTGCTGCGGTCACCGCAGCTATGGCACAACTCCATCAGGGGAATAATGGAGGAGGCAACGGACAAGGGGCAGGAAGTTCGAACAACGGGATGAACCAAGGATCTACCAAAACATGTACCTACAAGGACTTCACAAACGCTAAACCACAAACTTTCAACGGCACTAGAGGGGTGATCACTTTGAAGCGATGGATTGAAAAGGTGGAGTCGGTATTCGAGATATGCGATTGCCCCGAGCAGATGAAGGTGAAGTTCGCGGCCTGCACTTTTGTGGACCAAGCACTCACTTGGTGGAACGGACACGTGGAAGCCATGACGCTCCCTATAGCCAACTCTATGCCATGGACAGAAATGAAAGAAATGTTAATGGCTGAGTACTGCCCACGAGGCGAAGTACAGAAGATGGAGTAAGAGCTATGGAACCTCACTGTGCAGAATGCGAATATCGATGCCTACATATTGAGATTTAGTGAACTATCCCTGTTGTGCCTGGGTATGATCACATCAGAAGGAAAGAAGATTGAGCGATTCATCTGGGGACTGACATCCCCCATTCAAGGGAATGTGATAGCTACGAACCCTGAAACGTTTGACAGTGCGAAAAGATTGGCGAAGAGGCTGTATGATCATAACAACAAGAAGGGCGAGAAGCGAGTGGAGGCTGAGAAGAAAAAGGAAGGTGATGACAAGAAAGGGAAGAACAACATGAGGAAGGGACGTCAGGGCCCCGAGACCTCTAAAAAGCAGCAGACAGTGGCAGTTAACGCTGTCACCGCACCGGTTCCAGCCACACCACATGCTCCAGCCTCAGCTGCTTCAAATGCTTCAAGACCCTATTCCAGTAATCTTCCCAAATGTAATAAGTGCGGTCTCCATCATCAAGGTGAATGCAGAGAATTCCATTGCACCAGTTGCAACCGAAGGGGACACACTGCAAGATACTGCAGGACTTATCCTCCCCAGAATCAAAGTCAGGGAAACAACCACAACAACAAAACCAACAACAACCACCGCAATAACAACAACACCAATGCTGGCGGCAATAATGCAGGGCCTAGCCACACCTGCTTTGGGTGTGGAAGGACGGGGCATTTCCGCCGAGATTGCCTTAACAACAACAACTCAGGGAATAGAGGAGCAGGAAGGATGCTGACTATGGGTCAGGGTGAGGCAGTTCAGGACCTCGCAGTTGTGACTGGTACATTTCTCCTAAACCACACTTATGCATGCATCTTATTTGACACCGGAGCGGAGCGAAGTTTCGTAAGCGAGAAGTTTAAACATTTATTAAAACAACAACCCCAGAAGCTAAATGAAACCTATACGGTGGAAATGGCCAATGGGAAAACCGAATCCACTGGGGAAATCTACATCGGATGTACCCTAACCCTTAACCAACATGTCTTTCGAATAGACCTAATGCCAGTGTTAATTAGGAGTTTCGATGTGATTATCGGCATGGATTGGTTAAGCCCCCACCATGCTGAGATTATGTGCCACGAGAAGGCCGTTCGCCTTCGTCTCCCAAATCACGAAACCCTAGTAATTTACAGAGACAAACCTAGCATGAATCTTCGCCTCATCTCATGCATCAAGGCACAAAAACATCTACGAAAGAGCAACTTGGCGTTCTTGGCTCACATAGTGGATAAGACCAAGGAAGATACTAACATTCAAGATATCCCGGTAGCGTGTGAATTTCCAGACGTGTTTCCTGAAGATCTTCCAGGAGTACCCCCAGAGAGACAGGTTGAGTTCCGAATCGACCTCGTTCCAGGAGCAACTCCTCTCGCTAAATCACCCTATCGGTTGGCTCCTGCTGAAATGCAGGAATTGTCCAGCCAACTCAGTGAGCTTCTGGACAAGGGATTTATCCGACCTAGCTACTCGCCATGGGGAGCTCCAGTGCTCTTTGTCAAAAAGAAGGACGGATCTTTTAGAATGTGCATCGATTACAGAGAGTTAAATAAACTCACTGTTAAAAACCGCTACCCACTTCCACGAATCGATGATCTATTCGACCAGCTTCAAGGAGCTAGTTATTTTTCTAAAATAGATCTACGGTACGGATACCACCAACTCAAAGTCCGGGAATAGGATATTCCTAAAACCGCTTTCCGAACCCGCTACGGACATTATGAATTCGTTGTAATGCCCTTCGGTCTAACAAATGCACCTGCCGCATTTATGGACCTAATGAATCGAATCTGCCGACCGTTCCTTGACAACTTCGTCACTGTGTTTATCGATGACATCCTCATCTATTCTCGAAGCAAAGAGGAGCATGGCCGACATCTCCGACAAGTCCTAGAAACTCTACGATCGGAAAAGCTTTACGCCAAACTCTCCAAGTGTGAGTTCTGGCTCTGGAATGTGAACTTCCTAGGCCACGTAGTTAGCCAAGACGGAATTCATGTGGATCCCTCTAAGGTCAAAGCTGTGGAAGGATGGGCAACTCCGACCACGCCCACCGAAATTCGTCAATTCTTGGGTCTAGCAGGCTACTATAGGAGATTCATTCAAAACTTCTCTAAGATCGCCAAGCCACTTACCTCGCTTACACAAAAGGGCGTACCATTTAAATGGACAGACAAACAAGAGATTGCGTTTCGAACCTTGAAGCAAGCTCTCTGTAGCGCTCCCGTACTATCTCTACCTGAAGGAACAGAAGATTTTGTAGTCTATTGTGATGCGTCGAATCAGGGCTTAGGTTGCGTTCTCATGCAACGTGGAAGAGTGATAGCAAACGCGTCCCGCCAACTAAAGACGCACGAAGTAAATTACACGACCCATGACCTAGAATTGGGAGCCGTGGTCTTCGCTCTGAAAATTTGGAGGCACTACCTGTACGCTACGAAGTGCACCATCTTCACGGACCACAAGAGTCTCCAGCACATCTTGAACCAGAAGGAGCTGAACATGAGACAACGAAGATGGGTTGAATTGCTAAACGACTACGAATGTGAGATCAAGTACCACCCAGGCAAGGCCAACGTGGTAGCTGATGCATTAAGTCGGAAGGAGTACTCTAATCGCCGTACGAAAACTCTCTCGATAACCATTCAATCTCATCTGGCCACTCAAATTGCATCAGTCCAGTCGGAGGCTATGAAAATGGAAAATAGAGCTAGCGAGGCATTGCGCGGGATGGAGAAGAACCTAGAAACAAGGGAGAATGGGGTATACTACTTCATGAACCGTATTTGGGTCCCAAAAATCGGAGGATTTAGGGAGGCCGTTATGAAGGAAGCCCACAAGACACGATACTCCATTCATCCCGGTTCAGACAAGATGTATTTGGATATTAAACAACACTATTGGTGGCCTGACATGAAGGCGGAAATCGCGACCTACGTTAGTAAGTGCCTTACGTGCGCCAAAGTAAAGGTGGAATACCAGAAACCCTCAGGATTGTTACAGCAACCGGCAATCCCTGAGTGGAAATGGGAGGGGATTTCTATGGATTTCGTGACCAAGCTACCCAAGACGTCGGACGGACTGGACACCATATGGGTAATAGTCGACCGACTGACGAAGTCTGCCCATTTCCTGCCTATAAAAGAAACCTACAAGATGGAAAGACTGACACGTTTGTACATTCGGGAGATCGTGAGACTCCACGGAGTACCAGTGTCTATTATCTCGGATAGGGACAGTAGATTCACTTCGCGCTTTTGGCAATCACTCCACAAGGCAATGGGAACTCATCTCGACATGAGCACCACGTATCACCCACAAACGGACGGCCAAAGTGAGCGAACCATTCAAACGCTTGAAGACATGCTTCGTGCATGTGTGATAGACTTTGGGAAGTCTTGGGATACCCACCTACCTTTGATCGAGTTCTCATATAACAACAGTTATCATTCGAGCATCAAGGTAGCTCCTTTCGAAGCACTGTATGGGCGTAAATGTAGATCACCGTTATGTTGGGCTGAAGTAGGTGATACCCAGCTAGCAAGAACACATACGTCGGACAGGGCACTAACGGGACCGGAGATCATTCGCGAAACCACAGAAAAGATCGTTCAAATCAGAGCTCGATTGCAAGCATCACGTGACCGACAAAAGAGCTACGCCGACAAACGGCGAAAGCCCTTAGAATTTTAGGTCGGTGATCGAGTACTGTTGAAAGTCTCACCCTGGAAAGGGGTTATACGTTTCGGAAAACGGGGAAAGCTGAACCCGCGATACATTGGACCTTTCGAAATCGTCGCCCGAATAGGTCTGGTAGCCTACAGACTGCAACTACCCGCAGAGCTGAACAGTGTACACCCCGTGTTCCATGTCTCTAATCTAAAGAAGTGTCTATCAGATGAAACACTCGTCATTCCCCTTGACGAGATCGAAATCAACGAGAATCTCCTGTTCGTTGAAGAACCAACTGAAATCATGGACATGGAGGTGAAGCGTACTAAGCAAAGTCGCATCCCGATCGTGAAAGTACGGTGGAACGCAAAGCGTGGGCCAGAATTCACGTGGGAACGCGAAGACCAAATGAAGCAAAAGTACCCTCACCTATTCTAGCATTCTCAAACCTAGCTTTCAAACAGAATTTCGGGACGAAATTCCCTCTAACGGGGGGATGATGTCACCACTTGAAATTTTGTGTCATGTAATCTATACACGCAAGTTAATGTGAATCAAAAACTTAAAAGCATGTGTGATACCTATTATATGACTTCAAAAACTTCAATCAAATACATCATACAAGTACTACAAATAGTCAACAAGTAATTGGAAACCCTAGAAGTTCTTGTTTAGGTCCATTTTAGACTAGGACTTCCTTGTTGGACTCAAATGGACCAATAAGCTTCCAATTTGACTATCATGGGCTTAGAACCCTTAAATGGACTCTAATTGGACCCACATTCATTTAATCCAACATTTCGGGCCATTGTGGGCCTAGAATGAAATGAATTAAAAGCCTTGATCCATGAATGACCTAAACTAGTCCAACACAAAAACGTAAAAATCATACTACATTCTTTTAGGTTAAAACTCACCCAAACTAACTCTAATATTGGGCTTAGGGGCAAAAAGCCCAAATTTTTCCTTTTCCCTTCAAAACTCTCGGCCCAAGGCCCAAACCCAAGAGGACATGAAGAGAGTTGACTTTCAAGTGACACCTCACTATTACCTCATGGTTATCCATGCATTATATCTCATATACCCATGCATACATCACCTCAAAGTTCATTCCTTCTTCCCTCTCACTCACTCTCGGCCGAAAACACACCCACACACACCACAAAAATCTATTCCGAACTCTCTAAGTCTTGAAGAACAATCCTCCCTCCTCCTTCAAAAATTTCGTGAATCAAGAGCTTCACAAGGAGAATCCATCACCAAAATCATTATCTAGGTAAGTTAATGCTTGGATCCATGCTTTGGACTCCTTCTTATCTCCAAAAAATCTCTTCTTAACTCTCATGAAATCATAAACTTGTGTCTTAGAACTCCATAAACTCGAAATCTTCATCAAGGGGTGCTAGGGTCAAAAATCACCAAGCTTTCTTCCATCCTTTCTTCAAAAACCGAATCAACATCCAAAGGTGAGCTTCATACCCCCTATTTTCTGTTTTTATGAGTTTTGTGGGGGGGGGGGGGGAATACAAGTGAAAGTGTAGATCTATATGTGTTTTGTATGCCTTGTATGATTTCTATGCTTATATGTGTGGTTTTGGTGTGTTTATAATGTTGGATCTAGCCATAAACCGCTAAAAATCGAGATATACTTTATGTTAAATGATACTAGCATCAAATATATTTCTACATACAAAGTGTTCCAAGAAAAATAGCTAAATGGTTTAATAACATCTTCTTTGGGCTAAAAACTCAATTGTTGGACATAAAATGTTAAAAATATAAAGTTAAAGGGCCCAAAATGACATATCACGAATTCTGATGGATGAGGAGTGTCAAAACAGTTTCAATAAAATATTTTCTGGAAATATACTCATATGGAGGATTAAAAAATACAAATTTCAAGCTTAATGGGCTAAAAATGACAATTTCGGCCCAATAGGGCCCATTATGCGAAAATTTCTGTTTTGGAGGGCCAAAACTGTGTTTTTTTTGTAAAACAGTGGACTGCTAGTGTTCCAAGTACTTTTCAAAGGTTTAAAATGCTTTTCAAATTTAAAAAGGACCAAAGTTGCAAAAATTTTCCAATTTGGGCCAAAATTGTAAAAACTGCGAAAAAGAGGGGTTATAGCCGAGAAAACTGCAATTTCAGGGACTTAAACTGTTTTCAATGAAAAATATGCTGAAAAATATTAATTTCAATAATTTTTGGTGTTAAAATGTCAAGAAAAATGATTTAAGGACCAAACCGGAAAGTTATTTAATTAGAGGGTTGAAAAAGTAAATTTTACAAACAATGAGGGGCTGAAAACAGAAAACTTTCAAGGCTATTTCAATACATGCAACTTGATCAAATATTGGCACCGCGACTACCTACGTAATACAATACACAACAATACCAAAAATCGTTGTTAAACGAATTGATTCGGTCTCGAATCAATAACAAATCCGAAAATACTAACACGACGATAACTCGATTCATACACGAAAACATTTGGTAATTCAATATACACGTGAGAGTGCACAGATGTCTACGCACCATCTTTGGGCCCCAAAGTGTAAAATCTTGTTTGTTGGGCCTAGCTAGCCCAATGACCTGATCTTAAGGCCCGAAGACTTCTACCTTACGAGTTGTTGGGTCTTACATGATCTAACACAGCGTAAAAGGACTTTCAATGGCTTATATACTATTGGTCCCCAAATGTCCTATGGTATTGCTAGTAAAGTCGGTATTTCATGCGAGGCGGGTCAAGGGCCCCTCGTACTTTTTTTTATCCCCAACCGGTTAATGGAGTCATCAGGGTCTTCGTGTCCTCTTTCTCTTCGGATGTGGGATTACTCGAAGTCAGGGCGGTCGGATAACGTGATTAGTACGGACGACGCCTACGGGATCGTTAGTATAGTTATAAACGGGTCGTTTGTGTAACGCGTGTTTATAGCAATTAATCATGCGCAAAAATAATCCGACGTCGCCTGGAATTAATGACTTCACGCGCTGCAATGGTTTTATTTTTAACTTCATGGAATTCAAAGAATTAGGAAAACATCGGGTTTTCCTAGGGTTTTTCAATACACACGATTTTCAAAACGTACACAATTTTGATGAACATTTTTCTTACAACTATAGAAACAAACAAGCATACCTATGGATCTTCACAAATGTTTTCAAAAGCTCTTTTCAGAAAATATCGGATTTTCTGGTGGTTTTCAAAATGATACAAAACATTGCTTTTCAAATACCGCTTATGAACTCACCAACATTTCACATGTTGACGTTTTCCAAAATACTTGTATTCTCAGGTAATCAGTGAATCAAAGGAAAATGTACTCGGTGATGGTTTGCAGTTTACTTATTAACGAGTCGAACAATTTATTTTTGGGAATGTAATGTTTAAACAATGTACTTCATGTAAACTTTATCGGTTGTACTATATTAATGCATGGTGACGAATGTTGTTATGTTTCATATATATTCAATGTTATGGTATTCAATTAAGTCATTACAGCCCTCAGACGTTTCCGCCGTCTGGTTCGGGGGTGTGACATTAGCCCCTTATCTATGCTTTCATGTCTAGAGCTAAAAGCATAATACGAATCTTGATAAGTGGACACCACTTCTAGTAATTTTCGAAAATGGAAATTTGTGAACTAATTGCAAACTATTAGGTGGTATTTTATAAATATTCAATATAAAATATTGCGACAAGAAAATATACAAGTAGGACCTTTTAGACAGAAATATTTGCATGTCATAAGCTGCTGTCATAAAACCTCCAAGAACATAAGTAATGTTATATATGTCATAAAAACAGAAAATGTGTGTCATAACTGGTAGTTATAAATTTATATAAATTATAACTTGACACTTTTTCTTTTGACTAAAATGACTCATTTTTCAATAAACGAAAAGGAACGAACACGGGCACCTAGTTAACGAGCACAATCAACGATATGGAACGTGAACGATATTTCTATTCAATAAGTACGAGTTTCGTTATTTATTTAACAAATAATGGATCTCTAACGATTCCTCAAAAGGTTGTTAATGTTCTAGTCAGACAAATCTCAAAAGTAACTAAATATAACAATATTAGTATACGTTCAAGTCCTATAAGGAGTTATAGCCAGAGTCTCCTGGAGGGAGAGCGGAAATTTGTGTATAGATCTATACGGGGCTGAGACCCTGTACCTTCGTTGTTTGCTACAGCTGGACAGGGCAGTCTAGGGTGACAAATGTCTTTTCCAAACCGAGGGCGCCAGAGAAACGCCAAAACATGCACTCCGTCATGATTAGTATGGTTATAACAACTCACTAGAATATGTTATATTAACTAGAAATTTATGCAAGGAAAACCTCATAAATAAAATTTTGCACGTTGTGTTGATTGTCCTATACGTGATAGGTGATGGTTCGCATTTGTTGTGTTGACTGTCCTTCTTCATCACATAGAATGTCCATAATAGCCATGATGATTCTTTCTCCTAACAAGCATAGAGTTGAAATACTGCTATTTTACAAAGTAAAAAGCGTGGGATTCTATGGAAAATGATTTTCTACGATTTTGATAACGATAAACTAGAACTTATGAATATTTTATAGCAGAAAATATAGGATTTTCTGGAGAAAACGATTTTTCTTCGATTTCGATAACGATAAACTAGAACTTATGAATATTTTATAGCAGAAAATATAGGATTTTCCGGAGAAAACGATTTTTCTACGATTTCGATAACGATAAACTACAACTTACGAATATTTTATAGCAGAAAATATAGGATTTTCTGGAGAAAACGATTTTTCTACGACTTCAATATCGATAAACTAGAACGCACATGCTCAATTTTGGCCAATAAGAGGAACATGATTTTCAACCATATTTCCTCTTTGAAAATAAGGGATTTTTCTTGACACGGTTGATTTCTACTATTGAAAAGAACTATTCTCGGACACAGCCCGCTTTTACAAATCACACTACATTTCAAAATCACTCCTTATAAGGATGAACAAAAGTAATGACATGCACACATACATCCATGATGTTCAAGGCAAGACTTCAAATGATTTTATAGAAAATATATGATTTTCTGAAAGTACAACGAGAACGATTCTAAACAAGTGTAAACAATTTTATACAAAAAATGCTTATGAACTCACCAACTTTTTAGTTGACGCTTTTCAAAACGACTTGTATTCTCAGGGATCTAGTAAGCAGGAAACAAGGGACGCTGATGCAAGACCATTTAGCTGTAGTTTGGATCCTTTTCTACTTATGTATCTTTTGTGTAACTCAAAGAACAAATACAATACGTAAACAATGTAAGTTGGTTATCTCAATGTATGATGCTTGGATTAATCTGTTTCATTTATATTCAATTGTTATGATACTCCATAATGAAGTCAACCGCCTCCGGACGTTTCCGCCGTCTGGTCCGGGGGTGTGACAACAAAAAGGGGGAAAAGTCGGCTCAAGGTTCTACAAAGAGACGACAACCCATGACTACCCATGCGGTCACAACAGCAGTCACAACATCTAGCACTTCATTTGCTACTATAACCCCCGTCAACTGTTATGATGGATATCTTCCAAGGAGCGACAAATGCACCTACCACCACATCGGAGCTTGCTAAGAGATGCAGTGCTGGAATTGCCGCAGGAAGGGGCACACTGCCCGTTTCTACAGGGCGCCGGCACGACTAATTTCCCAAGTAAACCAGGCTTGTTTCAAGTGCGGCGAATTTGGACACTTCCAGAGGGAATGTCGAATAGAGATAAATGACAAAGGAGCTCGCTTGTGTAAAACTCCAACTCAACACATCACTTCAACCACCGATGCCGGTATAGTTGAAGTATGCCACACTACTAGAAGACCAGCCTTTTACGACACTCATTGCGCATCATAAAAGGCTTAGACGACGTGCAAATGCGCGTCAAGGAAGGCCCTGTCATAAAGAGAGACGACGCGCATTTACGACGTGCGATTATGACGCGCGTTTACGACGTGCATTTACGACACGCAATGCGTATCAAGGAAGGCCCTGTCATAAAGGAAGACGACACGCATTCACGTGTCGTAACCTTACGACGTGCGTGTTAATGACACACAATGCGTATCATTAAACCCCCTGTTAAGAAGGCCATGTCATAAATGAAGATGACACACATTTTTGCGTATCGTAAATTTGAATGTTTAAAAAAAATTTATTTATATATTTATTAATTTTTAAATTAAATTTGCATTTACTATCTCATAATAGAAATAAAATACCATATAAAAAAAATACAATCCATTGCATAAAGTTTAATGTCATACAATTCTATTTCTTACAATATATAATGTTACAATAAAAAAATAAAGAAAGTAAATTGCTATTTTGAACATGTGAAGCCTTATAACAACCTGCTCTGTGACAATTCCTTTGACCTATCTACCAAGAATTGCACGTGACTTGATGCCTCTTTCAGATTGTAGTGCTTTGTCATCAACAGCCTCCTGATCCAAATAAAAATTATATAAATAAATGGAAGTCAGAAAAGATGACATCAGTGAGTGAGGTTTTATTATGTTATAAAAAAATGGAAGTCAGAAAAAACTATAAGCATGGTGACATATTTAACATAAAATGTTAATTTAGTGACTTAATAGGCAATAAAAATAGTTTTTTACCCAAATTAATGAAAATGAGACATTTGGTAGCTATACTAGAGCATTGTACTTTCAAATAAATTAAAGCACATTGCTATTTCTTGCATATAACCTACAATATAACAGTGAGTAGGATGCTATACTTACATTGTCATGGACCAACACTTCAATTCCTTCATCAATTATCTCCTTCATTGCAAAGAATTAGCCACCAATAATATTTCAAGCAAATCTAGGTTTCAGGACATGATCAATTATGGTTATGATAGTTTGAATGAATTTATATGAAAATGATTCAGTAGTTACGTACCTAGAGTGTATATGTATAAATCAGCAATTATGTTTACGTAAATAACTGGAATACAAAGGACGTCACCTCGCAAAGTCATGATAAGAGAACTAAAAACCATCGTTTCTACTACAAACCTCAGTAGCATCCCAAAGGCAGTTAGAGTCACGCCACAATTAATTATCTTGGGTTGTAATGCTCCTGAAAAAGATCAAGTAAAGTTTGTAAAATAGTTCATATAGAGTACTTAAAAGGGTAAAAATGGAATTAATTTATTTATATTATAAAAAAATTAATAATCACCTTATGTAAAGCTTCAACTAAAGTTGTTTTATATAAAGCCTCAACTTTGTAAAATAGTTCATATAAAGTTGTTTTATATAAGATCCATCACAACCCTGTGCAAGCCCTTTCTCTATAGCTAATTTAGCATACCTTAAAAGTATAGGAATTGCTAAAAAAGAATAAATAAAAAATAAGCATTTTTTATTAAAATTTGTAATGTTACTTGTGAACAGGATAGACAATAAACAATTAAATCTGAAACAACAGCTTTTCGAACTTCTTCATGAAAGTATCATCTTGATCACCCATCTCCTATCATAAATAAAAAAACGTTGTTGAAAGATGGAGAAGATAAATAAAAACATCAGTTATTTTCTCCCAATAGAAGGGAAGAGGCTAAGTAAGAGCTACCTTCCAAAATGTTACCTATGGCTCCAAGCTTGCTCGCTTTTTGGTGAATATGAAAGAACAAAACTTGAAAGTGAAAGCTCATCTTAACCATCTTTTTAAACTTGGGAGTTGGGATTTTTTAATTAAATAAAATTTATATGTTTAATACAAACAAAGTGTGTTCAAGACCATAAAAAAACATGCGCCCATCTAAAAATTCCATACAATCTCTAAAAAATCTCAAAATTAGGCATCCATGGACACATGTTTTGGATATGTAAATCAGCCCCTAGTTGACCAGTATTTTTTAAAATATGTTAATCTGAGTTTAAATCCCAGATTCTTTAGTGTGTATGGACTATGGACAATAACATGGTATAAAATCGCGTCATGGCCTTTTAATTCAAGAGGTTACTCATAGCTATAATGGGTAAAAAAATTAAAGTAAAACGCCCTAAAAAAATATTTTGAAAATACAAACCAGAATGCTATAAGGAAATAAATGGAAAATACAATGCTATTTCTTTCATAATCGCATTTGCACTTTTATAATATGCTATCAAATGCCTGAGCCTGAGTAGAGTAATTTTAGGTGTAGAGTGTGGTGTAGCAAGTTTTGAAGGGTACCTTTTTGACGATAACGCCCTTGCATTGTCGTTCGCCCCTGAAAATGAACATGAAGCACAAACTAAGTTTGCTCTTGTCAGAGGCTGCAATTTCTGCTGTCATGAGTTTATATTAAGTTTTGAAGGGTACCCTGAGGCATACAATCTCCTCCATCAGACCATCTCTTCTCCATGATAAAAAAGAGATAATTCTAGTGCACACAAAAGCTACATGAGTTTGTATTAAGATCATTGATTATAATGTTATATAACTTTTATAACTTGCTTGCAAGTGTAAAATTTCACCTGTGATTGTAGAAGTTGATAGAATTATAAGGCAAGGAGGGAAACTCATTGTTGGCGACGAATACTAAACAATAACGGAAGTTGAAAACCTGTTGAAGCCACTACATTGCATTGTAAATTTGTATGTATTTATAAGAATTAAGAAGAATTACTCAGTGCCCAGAAGTCAACTTGGAGGCCCAACACATGTGCATTGGCTTCATGATCTTATTCATTCAGAGACTAGATATAGCCCAATGTTTTGTTTGTTTAATGCAATTTCCTTTCTGTAAAGTATAAAAACATAAGAGAAAGTATCTTTCAGGGATATAAGAAACCTGCAGTTCCAAAATCACAACTCAGCAGCAAAAGTGCTATGCTATGCTTCATTAGTTTGTTTTGAAGATCAGTTAGGGGAGATGAAGTGGCTAAGATATTATCCACTTTCTTTGAATGTAAACCTATCAACATCTTATATTGTTGCTATGAAGACATAAATGCATGTTTAGCAGCAGTGTATAATGGGTGGATTCAATCAGTTGAGATGCCTAATTTATGATCTTTACTCCAGAAATCCATATCCATATCAGAAGTATTAGCTTGTGAAATGTCACTCATGGCAGCAAATTGGGATGGATGAACAAACCCCACTTCATCACTTTTTGCAAATGAAAAGTAGAAGATAAAGATACGATATTTTAATCATAAGATTTGGTATAGTAGTAGCACATGGAAAACATACGTTAAAGGATCCAATTAAAGAGTGGACTCTAATTGATATAGAAGAAAAGAAGAGTCTGAGTAGCTGGATGGAATTGCTTCGGTCATGAATTGAAGGACTAAAAACTTGGCTCTAATATTAGGCACACAGGGGCATTTTTGTCCGCAAAAAAAGTCTCATGATTTGAAGGACTAACAGCAATAGCCTCTAATCGAGCATTCAATGAGCTTTGACTTTTCTTCTCATCTTCCGATGGAATGCTGACAACTTTATAACATTCTAACATTTCTGCAAGGTTTGCCAATAAATATAAAATAGAATTTTAATCGAAATTAATGTTTAATTATAAAACCAAAATTAAGGTGCTAAAATATTTATTCTTACCTTGCTCATTAGCCATGTCAAAGAAAGCTTGAAGCTTCAACGCCCTTCTGTAGTACATCATCCCTCTAACTGAACTGGTGGATAAAGGAAAACGTGATGTTTTACCTAGTGTGCCTATCAGATCCCACCACAACAGCTCCGCCAAGTTAATAGTCGTCCCCGACTACCACGTCTTGGATAAAACTGAAATAACACAACAAAATCTCCATAACACAAAAGCCAAAAGGAAGCTTTGCATTTAAGCAGTACATACACCAACATCTAAATCCATAAAAACCAACCGCTTAAGAAAATTTAAAAAAAAAAAAAGACGACACAACTTTTAATACAAAAAGAAAAGAAAAACTTGTGAACACGCAAGCAAAAGCTGAATAAGCGTGACTACCTTAAATCCCTAATGAACAAGAAAAAAGACACGATGTTACAAGTTGAGTGTAAATTTAAGAATTTACCCCTTCTGGATATATCACTTGGCTTTTTTCATGAGTGTTTTGGTTCTATATTCACTGTCATCATGAATAAAGCTCCACCAGATATTTGAAACAGGAACCACAATGGCATGTGAAATAGCATGGGCATCCAAAAAACCCTTGTAGGGTGGAAAATCATAAATTTGAAATAAAATAATTAATCCTTCACCAATTGTCATAACCCAAATCTTCCATTTAGATGGATGATTCAAAATTCCAGCCCATACCCCCCAAATCAGTACCTTTGCTACTCCCATTATAACATAAGCCTTCATATTTAAATCTTTATATAAAAGGTTTAAAAAGTCAAAAAGCTTAAAAAGGTCTTTTCCTTTTTGTATTATGAGGGGAAATGAACGCTTACCATAGTCAAATTTGTAGCATTTTAAATAAAGAATGTGGGTAGTTACAAAGGCGATTAAAGGAGCTACAACCATGACACGTGTAGCTTCACTTTTTATACTGAAAGCTTTTAGTATTGATACTATGAGAGAAAATCCAATAACTACTGCTGCAGATGAGTAATCTAGCTTCTATGTCATTTCCACATCCCTAAAGGGTAAAATGGCCATTCATCATTTCAACAAGAAAACTTACGTTGTTTCTTTTTGAGTTAATCTGGACTGATATAAAGGAGTGTTTCTTTTTAAGTTAATGATAACAGAGGCATATTAATCTCATTTGTAAATAGAAGGGTAAGATGGTAATTTACTCAGATTCAGACAGTCCAGAAAAGAAACATTAGTGTTTCTTTTTAATACTAATAGAGGCAACGTAATATGTTAAGTGGGAAAGATGGTGTTTTATTGTTTCAAAATAGAAGGGTAAAGTGGTCATTACTTAGATTCAGACAGTTGAACAACAATATTAAGAGCAGAGAGTGCCACAGACACAGCTTCCTGAAATCAAGATTCAAGAGTCAAGAATGAATAATTATCAAAAAGTTGATGTAATGTAGAAGAATTTGATGCACCTCAATCCTAAAGGCTCGTCTGAGTGGCCATTTTCCATGATATTTGACAGTTGTATCGCTAGCTCTCTCTCTCTCTCTTTCTTTTTCCGTAACAAGCATACATTGGAATCTGCAGCCACTGCGACAATCCCATTCTATCCATTTTATGTATAGTGGCTCTTGTAGATACCATGAGTCCTCCCCAATCAGGCATATAACTTGAATGCTATTCCATATATTATTTTTGTTATATTTAACGAATTTATTTTTTATAAAATAAGAAACTGAACATAAAAGTTGTTTAAAATCCAAGTAAATCATCATAACTATGATATTTTTATTACTTTTATTTTAAAAAAAATGTCATTAAAAATTAAACAGATAGAAATGTAGTATTTTTGCAATTTTGCATTCCATTCCATGATTAACTTAATCAAAGGTAAGGTATGAGCATAGTTCCACCACCAGCTGTAAATTAAGAAAATAAATATGAATAAAGCTTTCAAACCTTCAATTGAGTTGTTCACACATAAAAAGGTTTTTATAGTGTTTTGCACTCAAACCTTAGTTGAATTGTACTTACATGGTACTAGTTAAGAAGATGGATCAGCTTTTTGACCACAAAAATGCAAGGGATGTAGCTGAGAAGGCAAGCCCGAGTAGCAGTTCAGATAACACAAGCAAGACTGCTACAAAAACAGTAAACTGTAACATAGATAGGTCAAAATTGAACATCTGAAACGTTTCATCCTACAAACTATAACATAGATAGGTCAAAATCTTACCTACATCAACTTTAAGGTTGCCTTGTTAGAGAGAACGACTAGAATAGATTTCCCTTTTTGACCATAAAACGTTTTATCCGCATTGTCAATGATCACATCTGAACAGGTGATTCTTCAGAGGTTAATTCATGTCTCATAGTAACACATAAAAGAACAGTACATGAAATCTACCTCAATGTTATTGCTATTGTACATTACACTTCAGATTTAATAAAAACATGTGTAGTTCCTTGCTCAAAATATATAATATAGCATTAAAACACAATAGTCACTCATTGGGGCATTTTATCAAATAGTTGGTGTTCACCACAAAGTATCCCTAAACAGGCGGTGATTAATTATTCAAAGATTACCAGGTCGTTGTCTTATATAGTAACAAAGCAACCAAAAATAACGAGTAGTAGCCTGAGTTGTAGGAGTGTAGAGAAATAAAACATCTATTGTGTTTAGAAGATTCAAAATATTTACAAACATCGTAATTCAGAAAAAAAAAAGTATTTACTGATGACTATACTAAGATTTGATTACTCACCTGTATATATAAATGCCTGATGGTTCCATCATTGGCAGTGGGTAACAAGTTCACGAAATCAACCACTTTGTAGTCATGAAACCTTGTGGTGAGATTCTTGAGGGTTTCAACGACCCTTGTAGGCTCGAGACTAACCAAGTCGCAGGGTTGTGTTGCCATACCGGGTATCCGTAGCCAAGCTGGGTGAAGGAGTAAGACGATTTAATAAGATAATTCTAAAATAGGAGATAGAAACCTAAATTGCCTTTTAGGTTTTGAAAACGTGAATTCAAGGAGAGGAGGAAACCTTGTTGGGCTTAGAATCCCTAGTTCTGCGTCATAGAGGCCTCGATCGTAATGATTTTGTAAGGTCTATTTTTGGGAGCAAAAAAACCTCAATCTCAACAGTCTTATTCCGCCTTAAGATTTGACGAAGGTGAAAGCTAAACTCTATCATCTCCATTCCATAAGATTTCAACCCTTTGTAATAGACTATTCAGTTGTTCTATTATGTCTCGTACCCGTCGATCACCACCAAAAACCCTAGCACGTACTAAGTCGATAGAAAAATGAGAGAATCGGAATTTTATAAGAAAATAAAAGACCTCCCGCTACCTACTAAGAAGGAAGACGCACGTTAGGGTTCTTCGTTGTTTGTTGTTTTGATTTATCTATGGGAAGTCAGAAACAAACGAGAATCAAGCTTTGCATTCCACACTTCCTAGCGATAACTCATGGAATTCATAGAGCTTCGTTAAGCCAACCATGGAAAAGAGAAAAGTAGAAACGAAGGAAGATGAGAACAAAGCGAGGTTTTCTAATTTTTGGGGACTTCGTTCCCGCTTAGCTATTAATGGTCGGAAAACGTGCGTTCCATTAAAACTTATAAAGCGACATCCTTAGACGACAAACATTTTACTATAGGTGCCCTCCGTGTTTTTTTCTTTTTATATCAGACACTAAGTTAAGGGCATGCAATAATGCGTGACATAAATCCTTAAATTTTTTGAAGAGATGACACTTTTTAATGTCACACACTTTTACGTAACATAAATCAAGGAGTGTCGTGGTTTGCACGTCATAAAAGGGTCTTTTTCTTGTAGTGCCACGCATGTGGTAAAATGGGACAAGTCAAGAGAGACCGTCCAACATAGAGAAATGACGAAGGAGAAGGAGGAATTTAACGACAATACATAAGGGAGCATCGAGGAACCCCTATTTTGAGATTTTTGTTATGTCTGCTAAATAAAATTACTTTACAAATTTAAATTATATTTCATATTAAGATTAAAACTTGGGGAAAATTTAAAAAGTAGTTATAAATAATTTATCCGAACAAGTCACAACATTCATAAAAGAACTAAAGATCTGTTCAGGTGAGCTATGATGGCTTAGTATGTACATCACGGTTCTGCATAACTAAGATTTTGCAGGCTTAGAGTGAGCGATTCCGCCTCACTTCCTGTTCCTTGTTTGGTTGTGGATTTAGGGCAGAGTCACTCACTCGACCGTCTTATTCATCTTAATTATACATAACTTGTATATGCCATGCGATCATAGAGGTACCGAGGAGGAACATAATATAAAGTATCGAAACTAGTGGCAGTGGTACAATTTGTGGTAGTGGTAATATCAAGGAGAAAAATTAAAGCACTAGAAAGTCTACACATAATACATTGTCGAGCACACTCAGGATACACCATCGTATAACAAAAGTTTCTTTCAAATTGACCTAACATTTGTTTTGGTAAAGAGTCCGTTGTCATCATTCGTCGTGGATTGGTGTGGTCCTCACCATACCAAGTTCATGTGTTTCGAAAATCTATCGCCTAAATCGAAAAATTAATGAAACCCTCGTCATTCGTAACAACAACCCGACCTAGACCTCAGTATTGTCTCTTGTCTTCTAAACCTCGAAGTACTCATGCCAGGAGTACCTTGACCTCCGAAACCTTGCCATCGTATACTCAACAGACCTTCCCAAACTACCACTCGTCCAACAGATCACTTTCAAGCACAGAGGCTGAGGATGAATACAACCCACCTATCACTATTAAGTATATACGAGAGGGTGGTATATAATTATGATGATGCAGATTTAGTATGTGTTTTTCTGCCCTATCTCCTGTTCCTAGGTTGGTTGTGGACCTGGGGAAGAGTCGCACATCTGATCTTCTTACTAACCTTAATTATATACGACTTGTATACACGAGGTGATGATAGATGGACCAGGTATGAATCCTATCACGAACTTCAGGGCAGAGTTGCCCAGGTCTACGGGTGGATATTCTACCATTTAGAGGAGCACAACCCCAGGAGTACTGCTAGGAAAGCAAATTTCGGGACGAAATTCCATCAAATGGGGGGATGATGTGACAACCCATAAATTTCTATCTTGTAAAGTCAATCCAATCAACCAAAAGTTAGACTTATTTCTATTGCCTTTTAGCGTTCTTAAGGGACATTTTAATGAGTTCTAAGCCTAGTACACTCAAGGATTGTGTGTTAGTAAGTGTTTGCTTGAGATCCTTGAGTTGCAATCGAGATGGAAATACCCTCACAAGTAGTTCACGGTCGCGAACCCACCTTGAGCCGTGAACTCTTGATATATACTTAAGTTTAAGCGATTTTTTTATTCATTTCTCAACTCTTGGCCGTCAACCTCTCAAGTATCATCCACAAGAACATCAATATTTCACTTTTAAACACCCCTTTCCTTTGCTACTCCATAGAAGCTTACTAGGATCTTCAAACACTTGCCAATACAGAAAAATCATCAAGTGTTCTTCATCATTTTGGGCTGTGAACATCAAGTGGGCCATGAACCACTCGTCAAGTTGGGCCATGAACATCAACTTAAGCCATGAACCATTCATCAAATTGGATGGTGAACTCCATTAGGCCGTGAGCTATCCTTCCTTTGGGTCGTGAACATCCTATCAGCCTCCTATCTTGCTTCTAACAATCCTTTGCAGTCGTTTGTGCCTCGGGACTTCATTCGTGGAGCTTGTCATCTTTATTCGAATCTTCAGTTGAACCACCCACATAAGGTGAGTTCATACCTCTACAATTAATCTTTTAAATGTTTTAAACGCTTTTAGGGGGGGGGGGGAATACAAGTTGAACACAATGGTATTGTGCTAATATTTTACCTGTGATATCCATCACATTAAAGGATGTCTTATGCTTTTTTAAGTGACCAAATAAATTCAAAAACCCTTTTAAGTTATGTTAAGATGGTTGTTTATAAAACTCCATTTTTAAAGTATATGCATAACTCATTAGATAATCGAGTCTTTTCTACAAATCAGGGACGTTTCAAAACAAACATACTAGTAAACTATAATAGGTATAGTTTAGGGTTTCAGTTCATACTATAACTAGAAAAGGAAGGAACATACTATAACAAGAACAGGAAGGAAGATACTATATTCTAGAACAGAGGAACAGATCATGATTCACGAACTTATACTTTACACTCCCAGTAACCTAGGAAGGGAACTTATCATTAACTGATAGTTTAAAACAAAATATGATAATATACAAGGTATAACGATATATATGGGGTACATCTACAAAGTACCAGGTTATATATGGGGTACATCTACAAAGTACCTAAGTTATATATGGGGTACATTTACAAAGTACCAGATTTTGTTTAAAAATGATACATCTACAAAGTACCAGACATAATAAATAAAACATAGCAATATAGAAAGCTCACAACAGTATCGACTGAGGCGTTTAGAGTACAGGATTTCATTACTTCTAGTAGTCTTCCTAACAAATAGAACAGTGCCACATAACTTCCTAGTAACATGAACATTCAGTTAGAAGGGGGCCTATAATGCTAAATTTATGATTCCTTAGTGGATACATTAGGGATATATATTAATAGGATTCGACAGACAGTAGGATGTGTGCTTTCCGCTTCATTTCCTGTTCCTTTTTTGGTTGTGGGCTTAGAGCAGATTCACACAGTCTACTATCTATTCGATCTTAGTTATATATATATATATATATATATATATATATATATATATATATATATCCTGTATACACAAAGTAATCATAGGGAGTAGCAGGTATGGGTGAGATCATAGCATACAAATTCAGTATACCGCTTTCTAGTACAAAAACATACTTAGAACATTAAGTAGGTTAAACTAGAAACTTATCTATAGAAGGTTTAATTTGCATTAATTAAACCAGTATAACTTAAAAGACCTTTAATGGTTAATTCTATAATACCTTAGTTTATCCATTAGGGTTATATATAATTAATATCTAACAGGCAATTGGATGTGTATTTTCCGCCTTATTTCCTGTTCCTTGTTTGGTTGTCGGCTTAAGGCAGATATACACATTTAACTGTCTGTTCGATTTTAGATTATATATAACTAGTATAAACTAAGTGATTACAGAAGGAACTATTGTGGTTACCATTTTACTAAAGGAAATATATGTTTTTCTTAAAGAATGTTTTCATCAAATATAAATAACTATTACAGTTAACTCCGTATGTACCAAATGAATATGCTAGGGTTATATAAAATGAAGATCTAACAAACAATGAGATGTGTGACTTCCGCCTCATTACCTGTTCCTTGTTTGGTTGTGGGCTTATGGTAGATTCACACGATCTATTGTTTATTTACTCTGGATTGTATATAACTTGTATCTATTTAGTACTCATAGAACGAATTGTAGAGTCATTTTTACTTATCATTCACCAAATCTGAAAATATAGGATTTTCTAGAGGAATAGACGAACTTTTGTAAAGAACTTACAGTTTACTTTTCATAACTAAAATACTTATGAACTCAACAACATAAATTTTGATCTACTCTTTCAAAATAACTTGTATTCTCAGGAAACCAGTAGACAGGTACGCGCACTGGGATTCAGAAGATGGAGTATAGTAGCTTCATGTCTTGTTTTGTTATTTTCTTTTGGTGTCAATCTTTTGTGAATGTCATACTTTGTAAACACTTTAATATAAACGCAATGGTTGTTTGTTACTTTGATTACTATGATGCATGTGTTGTGATACTACATATGACGTCCTCCACCCCCGAATGTTTCCGCCTTTCCGGTTTGGGGTTGTGACAGATTGGTATTAGAGAATTGTTTATAGTGAACTAAGTATATCAATCTATAAACGATATACAACTATAAATGCATTGGGGTTGAAGTGCTCTGACTAAAAGTATATTTTGAAAATATAACAATATTTTTATAAAAGTGTACAAACCTGAATACAAATATACATACTAGAACAAGTATCACAAGAATAACAAAACATAAGTATTTAAAGGTTGGACACTGCGGTCAGACCTGGACAGTTATGCAATCATATCTGGGATCAATATAGCCTGATCAACTATATTCATTTGAGATATGACCAACATGTGTTTGGGAGTGATGTGGTGTTGCAACAGTCTTAAAAGTTACCTAACTCTATTCAATGGATTTATAGATCAGAACATAAAGTTAAAATACTATAGGAGTATTTTATGATACTATAAGACAACAACAAGTTTAAAACTTACCAAGTTCATTACATTAAAATACTATAGGAGTATTTTAGGCACTATAAATAACTTATGTGAAATTTAAAAGACCCTTCTGGTTGCTCAATAATTCTGGAGTGTATACTCCCAAGGTTTTATATAATTGAGATATGATAGACTTAAAATTTGTGATCTATGCTCTACTTCTTGTTCCTTGTTTGGTTGTGGTTTTAGAGTAGGATCACTTATTCGAAGGTCTATAAAATCTTAAATTATATACAACTTGTATACATTGCGCAATTATAGGAGGACTCGATAAGGATCACCCCATAAAGGTTTCACTTAATCTCATAGATTCTTTAGACACTTCCATTATCACACGACAAACCCAGATAGGTGTAACCACTCCATCATAGCAGTCAACAGAGGAGTCAAGGAGAAACAAGAAGAGATTCAATAGGAGTTTTCCAAGGAGGGATTAGCGGAAGAAACCAAAAATTCCTTTGCGTCACACTAATAAATAAAACCTTAAATGACTTAGTGAGCTTGTGAATACACTACTCACACTATGTGCTAGAATTATTTCTTTTTCGTGCAGCTAGTAACAGTTATTCAGTTCACAGAAATTCATTCGAGGACAAGCACTTCTGATTCTTAAAGTTTATTTTATATAGACTCATTTTATGAATTGTTTCCAGAACCCTATGAAAGTTAGAACCAGATACACTCAGAACAGGGATAATTTAGTTTAAATATCACTCATACAATACCTACTTCTACCCACTACCATGGACAGATCACATGAATGTTGTTAGAAACATTGAGAATAGTCCAGCAAAGTGTGAAATTATTAAGTATATTTAATATGTTGGAATAAAACTAGCGATGACCATCATTTTTACGAGATCATTCTTTGCCATGCAACAAAATCATGTCTTCACAAGGAGGAAACCAACCAACAGGCGAGGCACCAATTCTACAGATAGACTCTGCTACTTTTCGGGCTGCGGTCACAGCTGTTGTGACAGCCGTGATGGCACAGTTTAATGCTAATAACTCCAGCGAAAGTGGAAGCGGTGCCAGTTATTCTAATCACAATAACAATCAAGAGAACCTGCGACTGTCTGCTGACAAGGACACCCCATACCATAAACCTAAGAGCAAGAAACGAAAGTTCCAGGATAAAAAGGCGAAAAAGTTGGCTCAAGGTTCTAGCAAGAGACGACAACCCCTGACTATCCATGCGGTCACAACAACAGTCACAACATCTGGCACTTCATTTGCCACTACAACCCACGTCAACTAATATGATGGATATATTCCCAAGGAGCGACAAATGCACCTACCACCACAACGGAGCTTGCCGAGAGATGCAGTGCACGAATTGCCGCATGAAGGGGCACGCAGCACGTTTTTGCACGGTGCCGGCACGGCCAATTTCCCAAGTAAACCAGGCTTGTTTCAAGTGCAGCGAATCTGGACACTTCAAGAGGGAATGTCCAACTGAGAGAAATGACACAGGAGCTCGCTTCTGTAGAACTCCAACTCAACATGTCACTTCAATCACTAATGCTGGTATAGTTCAAATATGCCATGCATGTGGTCAAATGGGACATGTCAAGAGAGACCGTCCAACAGAGAGAAATGACGGAGGAGAAGGAGGAATTTAACGACAAGACATAAGGGAGCATTGAGGAACCCCTATTTTGAGATTTTTGTTATGTCTTCTAAATAAAATTACTTTACAAATTTAAATTATATTTCATATTTAGAATAAAACTTGGGGAAAATTTAAAAAGTAGTTATAAATTATTTATCCGAACAACTCACAACATTCATAAGATAACTAAAGATCCAATCAAGTGAGCTATGATGGCTTAGTATGTACATCAGGGTTCTGCATAACTAAGATTTTGCAGGCTTAGAGTGAGCGATTCCGCCTCACTTCCTGTTCCTTGTTTGGTTGTGGATTTAGGGCAGAGTCACTCAGTCGACCGTCTTATTCATCTTAATTATACATAACTTGTATATGCCATGCAATCATAGAGGTACCGAGGAGGAACATAATATAAAGTATTGAAACTAGTTATTAAATCACTTTCACTGTTAGTACTCGCTCATCGCAGTACAATTTGTGGCAGTGGTAATATCAAGGAGAAAAATGAAAGCACTAGAAAGTCTACACAGAATACATTATCGAGCACACTCGGGATACACCATTGTATAACAAAAGTTTCTTTCAAATCGACCAAGAATTTTTTTGGTATAGAGTCCGTTGTCATCATTCGTCGTGGATTGGTGTGGTCCTCACCATACCAAGTTCATGTGTTTCGAAAACCCATCGCCTAAACCGAAAAATTAATGAAACCCTTGTCATTCGTAACGACAACCCGACCTAGACCTCAGTATTGTCTCTTGTCTTCTAAACCTCAAAGTACTCATGTGAGGAGTACCTTGCCCGTCGAAACCTTCCCCCCGTATACTCAACAGACCTTCCCGAACTACCATTCGTCCAATAGATCACATTCAAGCACAGAGGCTGAGGATGAATACAACCCACCTATCACTATTGTGGTATATAATTATGATTATGCAGATTTAGTATGTGTTTTTCTGCCCTATCTATTGTTCCTTGTTTGGTTGTGGACCTGGGGAAGAGTCGCACATCCGATCGTCTTACTAACCTTAATTATATACGACCTGTATACATGAGGTGATGATAGATGGACCAGGTATCAATCCTATCACAAACTTCAGGGCAGATTTGCCCATGTCTACGAGTGGATATTCTACCATTTTGAGGAGCAAGACCCAAGGAGTACTGCTAGGAAAGCTAATTTTGTGACAAAATTCAATCAAACAGGGGGATGATATGACAACCTGTAAATTTCTATCTTGTAAAGTCAATCCAATCAACCAAAAGCTAGACTTATTTCTATTGCCTTTTAGCGTTCTTAAGGGACATTTTAATGAGTTCTAAGCCTAGTACACTCAAGGATTGTGTGTTAGTAAGTGTTTGCTTGAGATCCTTGAGTTGCAATCGAGATGGAAATACCCTCACAAGTAGTTCACGGTCGCAAACCCACCTTGAGCCGTGAACTCTTGATATATACTTAAGTTTAAGCGATTTTTTTTATTCATTTCTCAACTCTTGGCCGTCAACCTCTCAAGTATCATCCACAAGAACATCAATATTTCACTTTTAAACACCCCTTTCCTTTGCTACTCCATAGAAGCTTACTAGGATCTTCAAACACTTGCCGAAACACCAAGATCTTGAAGTGTTCGTAATCATTTTGGGATGTGAACATCAAGTGGGTCGTGAACCACTCATTAAGTTGGGCCGTGAACATCAAGTTGGGCCGTCAACATTAACTTGGGTCATGAACCATTCATCAAATTGGGACGTGAACTCCATTGGGTCGTGAACCATCCTTCCTTTGGGCCATGAACACCCTATGATCCTCCTATTTTTGCTTCTAAGACTCCTTTGGACTCGTTTGTGCCTTGGTACTTCATTCGTGGAACTTATCATCTTTATTCGAATCTCCAGTTGAACCACCATATAAGGTGAGTTCATACCCCTATAATCAATCTTTTAAATGTTTTAAATGCTTGGGGGGGGGGGGGGGTACAAGTTGAACACAATGATATTGTGTTAATATTTTACCTGTGATAGCCATAACATTAAAGGAGTTCTTATGCTTTTGTAAGTGATCAAATCAATTAAAAAACCCTTTTAAGTTACGTTAAGATTGTTGTTTATAAAACTCCGTTTTTAAATTATGTGCATAACTCATTAGATAATCGAGTCTTTTCTACAAATCAAGGACGTTTCAAAACGAACATACTAGTAACTATAATAGGTATAGTTTTGGGGTTCAGATCATACTATAACTAGAACAGGAGGGAACATACTATAACAAGAACAGGAAGCAACATACTATAGTCTAGAATAGAGGAACAAATCATGATTCACGAACTTATACTTTACACTCCCAGTAACCAAGGAAGGGAATGTATCATTAACTCATTATTGAAAACAAAATATGATAATATACAAGGTATAAGGATATATATGGGGTACATCTAGAAAGTACCAGGTTATTTATGGGGTACATCTACAAAGTACTAGAGTTATATATGGGGTACATATACGGAGTATCAGATTTTATTTAAAAAGGGTACATCTACAAAGTATCGGATTTTCTGGAGGAACAGATGAACTTTTCTAAAGAGCTTACAATTTACTTTTCATAACTAAAACATTTATGACCTCGCCAACTTAAATGCTGATCTACTCTTTCAAAATAACTTGTATTCTCAGGAAACTAATAGACAGGTAGCACACTGGGTTTCAGAAGATGGAGTATAGTAGCTTCATGTCTTGTTTTGTTATTTAGTATTGGAGTTAATCTTTTGTGAATCACATACTTTATAAAAACTTTAATATAAATGCAATGGTTGTTTGTTACTTTGATTACTATGATGCATGTGTTGTGATACTGCATATGACGTCCTCCGCCCTCGAACGTTTCTGCCATTCCGGTTTGGGGTGTGACACGGCATCGGGTCGTAACCCAAAACATATACAATAATCGCCTAGGGCTAACTCCCGAGTCTTCCTACAATACATAAACATAATGGTCTGGCACTGTGGCTATAGACCCATGCACACAGTGAGGAGACTCACCTCGCACTGCTGAAGACTAGCTGAAAACTTATGACTCCTATCCGACAACTCCTGAATTGCTGATCCTTCGGCTCCCTGAACTATCAATATCCAAAATAACACTTGGACCACAATACCCTCAAAAGTCAAGCCAGGTCAAGGTCAATGCTCCGAGTTGACTCAACTCGCCGAGTTGCTCCGTCAACTCGTCGAGTTCCAAAATCCACACATAACTCTTGACTTCGATCCTGCTCGTCGAGTTTTCCTTGAGCTCGTTAAGTTCACCTTTAAACTTGTTGGGACCCTTGAACAAATGACTCCCAGAGTTCACCTTTGAACTCATCGAGTCCATCTTCATAAGTTAGGGATATTGCCTTGGACTCGGCGAGTTCATCCTTGAACTCGTCGAGTACGATGATCTTCAGGTCCATAATGAACCCAACTGGTTGTGTCCTTGTAGCAACCCGAACCTTTTTTCCTTAAAGTTAGCCATTTTCCGTTAAACAAATTCACATTTTATTTGTTCCGTTAAATTCCTATGGTTTAGAAAGTCGTTTTGGTTATATATAGAAATTTTTATAAATGATTCAGAACCAAAAACGCGCGAAAACCCAAGTTTCCTTTGAAAAATAAGCAGTTTTTGGCCTAAGTGGTGTTCATGGCCGTGAACCCTATCACGGTCGTAAACTCGTTCACGGCTAGACCCCGCCACCGACCATACTCCCAGCCTATAAATACATAGTTCCTACCCTCATTCATACTTTTCTGGCAGCAAACGCACTTTCTCTGTCTAAAAACCCCCACCCGAAAACCCGAAATTCCTCAAGTTTTCTCTTCATAACATTCCATTTGCCTTAAAAACACATTATGGAGCATCTAACACCACCTTTTTCGTCGATTCAAACGTAGTTGTTCTTGAGTTCACGGTCGTAAACCCTTCAAATCTTCAAACCTTCAAGGTTCGCAATCCGTTCACGGCCGTGAACCCTTCAAACATTCATATTTTCTTTGAGAACAGTTCACGACCGTAATCCCTTCACGGCCGCAAACCCTCCCTAAGTATTAAACTTGGCTAAAAACCTGCTTTCTCCGATTCAATCGAGTCCTGATAACATTCCTAAACCGAAAGAAAGTGTTCTTCCAACACTATAAATAATGGTTTCACTAATAAAATGCATATATATATATATATATATATATATATATATATATATATATATATATATATATATATATATATATATATATATATATATATATATATATGATATTAGGATCCCATTAAGTGACGCGTACATCAAGCCGAGGGTCTCCACTCCCAGTTTCGCTGTCTGACATTTCACGCAATCAATGGTGAGTTCATACCCCTATGATTTTACTGTTTTTAATATTTTTAGGGGGAGAGTCCAAGCCAAACACAAATGATTTTGTGAATTTATACAAAAGGATTTCAACACGATTAAAAATGATGGAATTGATACATCCATACGTTTTTTCACGATTTATAAAATATTTAGATATTTTAACCCTTTTGTATTATGTTGAGCATAAGGGTCGTTTTCAACTTACTGCCAAATTGCATAGTTTTCAGATCAATTCATGAACCAAATACCTAATATTCATGCAAACTATAATAGGTATAGTTTGGGGTTTCAATGTACAGTTTTACAAATTCAGAGCTTATACATTGTTAAGCATACAAACTATGACAGACTTGGTTTATGATATTGATTTATGTATATCTCGGGTAACAAGAATTCATTACCGAATAGTTATTTAAGTATAATTATTACTCTATAAAGTATACAAATTGATTCAATTACAAAAGAGCAATACAAAACTATATGTAAACCAGTTAATATAGGATTGTGAGACAACTCTTCATTTGTACCTTCCGAGGTACAAGTTAAATCCTATCTTTTATTATAATCAGAGTCTCCTGGAGGTAGAGTGTGAGATTTGTGATAGATCTATTTGGGACTGGCAATCCCACACCTAAACTGCTAGCTACAGTTAGGCAGGCATGCATGGGGTGACAAATATTATACCGTCCGAAGCCTGAAGAACGTCGTAGAGGCCATCAGTCATATCAAGGATGGTTATACGACTCATAATAGTATTAATTAACTTTTGTTTTACAGGATTTTATTCTTCATTAGTTTTATTTTAATTAATGTAACTACTATATATATATATATCTATATATATATATATATATATATATATATATATATATATTGGTAATAACCAGGGTTTTCCAACAGAACATTCTATACGTACTGGTGATAGCCAGGGTTTTCGTACTTATAGATCACTGTAACGAACTCATAAATTAGAAAATATTGGATTTTATTGGAAACATATAAGCATTTTCACTGATTCATTAACAGGTTTTCATTAAAAAAACATGCTTATGAACTCACCAGCTTTTATGCTGATACTCTCTTTTCAAACCCGCTTGTATTCTCAGGAAATCAGTAGACAGGTACCTTAACAGACTTTTGAGAAGACGGAGCATATAGAGTCACATCTTTATATTTTGTTATATTTTTGATGTATATTAATATGAATCAAACAGATGTAAATACATTTTTATATACATCCAATGTAATGGTTGTGTTTACTTTGATTACTATTATGCAATTGTTATGATACTACATATGACGTCATCCACCCCCGAACGTTCCCGTTTGGGGGTATGATAGATTGGTATCAGAGCTATTGTTTATAGTGAACTAGGTACACCGAACCTTACATGGTATACAACTATAAACACTAAAGGGGCAGAAGTGCTCTGAAACTAAATGTATACTTTAAAATATAAGTATTTTACAAGAAGTACACAAGTATACAAATGTACAAAAAGGTATAACATAGTAAGAACTACATAAAAGTATTTTACGCGATTTGGATACTACGGTTAAACCTGAATAGTTATGTAGTCATATGTAGGGCCAATATAACCTGATCAACTATATTTGTTTAAGATATAACCAACGTGTGTTTGGGAGAGACTGTGGTGTTGCGACAAGTCTAAAACTCACCAAATCTTATACTAATGAAGCACATAGTTAAAATACTATAGGAGGATTTTATGGTTCTATAACACTGCACATAATTATCACAAGTAGTACTAATCCTCTATAATGAAAGACCTGCAATTCCTTGTTTACGATAGTAAACATTTATTGTAGATATCTGTTATCGTTGTTGGATTAAGATTTATCTTGCTCGAAATTATCCAATTCATGATCAGTATAGAAGGCTCATCGTCATTTTACCCTAGTATCTTTTAGAGAAAGATTCCTCCCAGGAAGAGACCCAACAGAAAAAGCAACAATCCCCCGACAAATCCTCTTCCGCCACCACCTCCTCAGTTCGATCCTGCCATGTTCCAGGAAGCAGATATAGCCGTTGTGGCTGCTACGATGTCGCAGATAAATTTTAGCAGCTCTAGCGGATCGGGAAGTGTTACCCATCCCCATAATCTTGAGGGTGGTCAGTGTAACGCTCGTAGATCCGGGCTATTTAATTTAGAGATAATAGGGGTCGAAAATGACTTTTCGACAAAAGATTATTTATATGAAATTATCTTAACCAAGTTTTACAATATGTCTCAAGGGTTTCGTACATATAAAGAGCGTCGAAATCCGAGTTATAATGAATAAGTTATGGTCCGTCGAAGTTTTTCAGCAAAACCGACACGGCACCGGGAGACGTAAATAGTGAAATCACGATAGAGGACTTTTTAGCCTTAGTGATCTAAACAAAAGTTTTAGTATACATTAAACCGAGAACATCCATAAAAAGAACGCCTAAATCTGACTTTGTATGAGGAAGTTATGATTTTTCTAAGATTCGACTTAGCAGTGCTCGGCCCGAAACTCGAATTTTAGTTCGAGCGGTTTTTGGCTTACATGACCAAAATGAGAGTCGAAGATCTCATTAATAGGAACTCAACCATAAAAATAGAGACGAAAACGGAGTCCGTATGAAGGAGTTACGAATTCTTTGCGGTCATTTAACAGTCTAAACTCCTCCTACTATTAATTTTAAGATCGGTCGAGAAATAGCCAACGGAGTCACAATGAAAGTTATAGATCTTGTTTTTATCTACATGTGGATATATAGAATGTTGAAAACAGAGTTCGTATGCGAAAGTTATGAATTTTTGAAAATCGGCTGATTTCCACCTTGTACGATACCACATGTCAGCACCAGATTGTGACTTGGAGCCCAAGCTCACTCACGACGTGAACATCAAGAGATTCAAGAACATGAACCTTCCTCCAACCCGTATAAAGAAGTGGTGAGACCTCTATTCATTCTCACACCTTCCTACTTCTTCCTCTCTCTCTAGAACCTCTCTCTAGCCCCCGAAACCCCCCGAAAAGCTAGGGAACCTCCCTAGCACGAGGCAGAAGCCCTGGAGCGCCCGACGGCTCTGAGAAGAAGAGACTTTCGGCTCGAGAACGCTGCTCTAGCAGATTCCGGTTTTCTATAAAACCTGCTGTAAGTGAGCTACGCCTATGAAATTTTTAAGGTAACTTTTATTTAATGAAAGTAACTTTATTAGTAACTTATAATAATTATTTGGGCTATTATTATGAGTTATATAGTGTTATTTAACGCTTATATATAATAATAATAATAATAATAGCTAGACTATTATATAGCCTCGGTGAATATTAGACTAAACGCTAGTGGTAATGATACTAGGTTTTGTAAAAGGAAATTGTTTTAAGAAGTAACGAAGTGTTGTCCGAGTGCCGAGTCACCACCTTAACAAGTGAGTGCATAGTTACTTTCATCTTACACATAGATATGAAGTATTTTATATAAACTACATGCTATCTGTGCATATTATCTGAATACTTGTTGTCTATGATGGATGAACCTTTTTATACATGTTTTAAATGATTTAAACTGTATACATATTTTATATATACAAATATGAGTGGGCATGACATGGGTAGATGAATGATGAGAGTTAAAAGATGATGTGACTAAACATTGGCAGCTATAGGCTTAGTGCCTATTGGACAAACACTGGTAGCTATGGACTTAGTACCTGTTAGGAATTGGTAGCTATGGACTTAGTACCTATTAGATAAACACTGGTAGCTATGGACTTTGTACATGTTAGGAATTGGTAGCTATCGACTTAGTACCTACTAGATAAACACTGGTAGCTATGGACTTAGTCCCTATTAGATAAACACTGGTAGCTATGGATTTAGTACCCAATGAATAAACTATAGTAGCTATGGAATTAGTGCTTTAAGAACGAGCATTGGTAGCTATGGATTTACTGCCAGTCCTATAACCCTGGAAGTAAGGGACTTCAGAATAAACGAATGCAGGATAAATGACTCTTAGGATAGATCCTTAAGAATAAAGAAGATAATGGGGATGGGTAATTGGGTTGATTGTTTGATTGTTTAAACATAATAATTATATTATTGTGGGTTGAAAACCCTATGTACTCACCAGGTTTCCCAACATTACATTGAGAGATTAAGGAGATATAAATCACTAGTGATAATGAATGTAAGTTCTGTTTATGATTATGTTTCTGTATTGACAATGACATCCCAAATGTTTTAAAATGAAAAAAATACTTTTCTTCGGAAATGCTTTGATAACATATTTATCATGTTTACTAGGAACAAATTCTGCAACATTTTTATTAAAAGAGGTACTCTGATTTTTTTAAAGCATAAACAAAATCGGTCTTTTCTGGCCGTGAAAATGGGGATGTCACAGTTGGTATCAGAGCATTAGTTTAAGTGAACTAGGAATATGGATTTATTTCTAGACTTAAACTTAGAATGCTAAGCAATGATTGTGAGGAGTGTGTCTAATAGATTTAGGTAATACACTTGAATAGACACAAGCACTAGCTTATTTTAGGAATGATGCCTAAATTGCTTTTACATGCTAATGATTTGTTATGCTTTATGCTATAGTTTGATCGGATCTTTGGTCTGTTGCCGACCAGATCTAGAAACCTTATGTGTTTAGGATTCTAAACATACAAATACGATGTTAGAACTAGCATATAAACATTTCGGAGTGATAAGGATGATTTAAAGCGTCAATCCTAAATTAAGATCCAGATTCACCTTATTCAGTGTATAGATCAATTTGGCAAGAACCCGAAGTGGAGTTGGGAATACAAATGGGAATAGGAATCAACCCCCGATGATTCAGCAAATACTTGTTGTAGTAGAAGATGTACCCGAGCCAGTCATCATGCAAATACTTGTTGTAGTAGAAGAAATGAGGCGGATGTTGAATAGGGATGAACTTACTATGCCCATTGAGCAACCCAAGCTGATTCCGAGCAATCGCAGGAAGGGAACTACAACCGTCAAGTGAGTCAAGTGGGGACTCAAGGTGAACGAAGGGATGAACCGGAGAGGAGAAACGACAAGGATGGGCGAATGTACAAGAATTTCTTGGGTGCGAAACCATCGAGTCTCTCAGAAAGCCCGAAGCCGGTTGTGATTACGGATTGGATCTTCGAGATGGAGGTGGTGTTGAAGAGTTGCAGCTATAGCGAGAAACAAAAGACTGTCTTCGTAGTAAGACAGCTGAAAACTGGAGTCTCTAGCAGGTGGAAGCTATTGACAGATATGATGCCACGAGGATAAGCCCTAAGGATGTCATGGGAAAAGTTCTTGGAACAGTTGAAAATGCAGTACTGCTCAGAGATAGATCTAAAAAACAAGTTTCAGAACCTGAAGAATGGAAAGATGGGTGTTGATGAGTATGCTACTGCATTCACCGAGAGGATGAAGCTATTTCCCTACTTGGTTCCTACTTAACTCTCCAAGATTGATAGGTTTGCTAACGGACTGCCCACAGACTTTGGCCCAATGGTCAAAATGGCAACTACTTTGAAAACAGTCATTAGATCAGCTAAGAACGTAGAGACCCAGATAAGAGAAAAAGGTATAGAAAGGGATAAGGTAGGAGAAAAGCGGAAGTTTGAAGGATCTTCAAGGTACAAAAAGGAGATCAAATTCTCAAAGCTTGGAGGAGGAGAAAGTGGTGAAGCGAGACGGTGTGATAAATGCAAGAAAAAACATAGTAGGAAGTGCAACGAAGAAGTGACTTGTTACAAGTGTGGAAGGACTGGTCACTATTCCAAGGATTGTACACATAATGATAACGTATGCTACGGATGTGGAGGCAAGGGGCACTTGTCTAGAAATTTCCCAAAAAAAAAAAACGAAGTAGCAAGGCTAAACACACCACCAAGGCCAAGGGCATTCCACCTGATCCTCAACGAAGTGGAAATCAATGCGAGGAACCAAGGATGAGGAATTCATACCCGAAGATCGAGTTATGAGGTAGCCTATTAGAGGCATAGTCTAGGGTGAACTTGAACACCTATGTAATAGTTTCAAGAAATAATAAAGCCTTAATTTTGTTATCTGATGTGTTAAACTGTTATGTGATTTTCTTGCATGATCTCTTGGAAAACTGCGAGACAATACTTGGGACGAGTATTAGTAGGTGTGAAAGTTAGTAGATGCGTATACTACCGGAAGCACAAGACTCGCACTTGGATCAAGGAAAGTCACAAGGTTACCAAGAAGCTAGTAATTGATTCCGTTTTATTCAAGTATGTCGTTACCATCGTTTCGGTAATGACTAAGAAGATTGTTGATATTCCGACCCTAGTGGTCATATCGAATTGAGTCCGACTACACTGAGTATGTTATGTGGTTTATAAAATGAAGTTCGGTGTAACATCTGACTTAAGACAGAAGATTGGAATAAAAAGCGATCAGTAGAGGTATCGCGAAAAGTTGCTTATAGCTAGAAATGCTACATTTTAAGATGTGGTTAGAACATGAAGGAAGGTATAGTCTGTTCTGGAATTTGACTCTAAAAGACCTGAGTCCAAGCGATGCATCATATGATGAGAGGTCGTTAGAACATGACCCATCGGTCTATTATGATAATCGAAGGAAGAAACTTATCTCAAGTTTGTTAAAGAATGAGTCTCCAATAAAGATCGATATCTCAACATGAAGATCATGATTGGAAGTTTAACATGAGATAGGGAGCGGGTCCAAGATCGGGCACCGCCTGCGGTCAGGAAGTCTTAGAGTTAGATACTCGTTCGAAGAAACATGAAAGTTACGGTTATTACTTAGTATGAAGAGATAACGTATGGAGTCATCATATGAGTCCTGTTTCGTTGATGATTCCGGGACGTAATCATCCTAAGGGGGAGATAATATTAACGTCCGTAGATCCGGGATAGTCAATCTAGAGATAATAGGAGTCAAAAATGACTTTTCGACAAAAGATTATTTAGAATAAATAATCTTAACCAAGTTGAATAATATGTCTCAAGGGTTCTGTACATATAAAAAGCGCCGAAATCCGAGTTATAACGAAGAAATTATGGCCCGTCGAAGTTTTTCGGCAAAACCGGCACGGCACCGGGAGACGTAAATAGTGAAATCATGATAGAGGACTTTTTAGCCTTAGTGATCTAAACAAAAGTTTTATTATACATTAAATCGAGAACATCCATAAAAAGAACGCCCAAATCTGACTTCGTATGAGGAACTTATGATTTTTCTAAGATTCAGCTTAGCAGTGCATGACCTGAAACTCGAATTTTAGTTCGAGCTGTTATTGGCTTACGCGACCTAAATTAGAGTTGAATATCTCATTAATAGGAACTCAACCATAAAAATACAGACGAAAACGGAGTCCGTATGAAGGAGTTACGAATTCTTCGCGGTCATTTAACAGTCTAAACACCTCCTACTATTAATTTTAAGATCGGTCGAGAATTAGCCGACGGAATCTAAATGAAAGTTATAGATCTTGTTTTTACCTACGCGTGGATATATAGAATGTCAAAAACGGAGTTGGTATGCGAAAGTTATGAATTTTTGAAAATCAGCTGATTTCCACCTATGTGCGATACCACATGTCAGCACCAGACTGTGACTCGGAGCCCAAGCTCACTCACGACGTGAACATCAAGAGATTCACAACGTGAAACTTCCTCCAACCCGTATCAATAAGTCGTGAGGCCTCCATTCATTCTCACACCTTCCTACTTCTTCCTCCCTCTCTCTCTCTCTAAAACCTCTCTCTAGCCCCAGAAACCCCCGAAAAGCCTAGGGAACCTCCCTAGACACAAGGCATAATCCCCAGAGCGCCCGAAGGCTCCAAGAAGAAGAGCCTTTCAGCTCGAGAACGCTGCTCCAGCGGAGCCCAGTTTTCTACAAAACCCGTTGTAAGGAGCTACGCCTACGCAATTTTTAATGTAGCTTTTATTTAATTAAAGTAACGTTATTAGTAACTCATAATAATTATTTGGGCTATTATTATGACTTATAAAGTGTTATTTAATGCTTATATATAATAATAATAATAGCTAGACTATTAGTTAGCCTTGGAGAATATTAGACTAAGCACTAGTGGTTATGATACTAGGTTTTGTCGAAGGAAATTGTTTTAAGAAGTAACGTAGTGCTGTCCGAGTGCCGAGTCACCACCTTAACAAGTGAGTGCATAGTTACTTTCATCTTACACATAGATATGAAGTATTTTATATCAACTGCGTTCTTTATGTGCATATTATCTGAATACTTGTTGTCTATGTTGGATGAACGTTTTTATACACGTTTTAAATGATTTAAACTCTATACGTATTTTATATATACAAATAGGAATGGGCATGACATGGGTAGATGAATGATAAGAGATAAAAGATGATGTGAGTAAACATTGGTAGCTATAGACTTAGTGCCTATTGGACAAACACCGGTAGCTATGGACTTAGTACCTGTTAGGAATTGGTAGCTATGGACTTAGTACCTACTAGATAAACACTGGTAGCTATGGACTTTGTACCTGTTAGGAATTGGTAGCTATGGACTTAGTACCTACTAGATAAACACTAGTTGCTATGGACTTAGTACCTGTTAGCAATTGGTAAGTATGGACTTGGTACCTACTAGATAAACACTGGTAGCTATGGACTTAGTACTTGTTAGGAATTGGTAGCTATGGACTGAGTACCTATTAGATAAACACTGGTAGCTATGGATTTAGTACCCAATGAATAAATTATAGCAGTTATGGACTTAGTGCTTTACGAACAAGCATTGGAAGCTATGGATTTAGTTCCAGTCTTATAACCCTGGAAGTAAGGGACTTCAGAATAAAAGAATGCAGGATAGATGACTCTTAGGATAGATCCTTAAGAATAAAGAAGATAATGGGGATGGGTAATTGGGTTGATTGTTTGATTGTTTAAACATAATAATTATATTATTGTGGGTTGAAAACCCTATGTACTCACCAGGTTTCCCAACCTGACCCACTCAGCTTATTTATATCACATGTGTTGATATGAAGTCCCATTACACTGAGAGATTAAGAAGATATAAATCACTAGTGATAATGAATGTAAGTTCTGTTTATGCTTATGTTTCTGTATTGACGATGACATCCCAATTGTTTTAAAATGAATAAAAATACTTTTTCTTCGGAAAAGCTTTGATAACGCATTTATCATATTTTATTGGGAACAAATTCTGCAACATTTTTATTAAAAGAGGTACTTTGATTTTTATAAAGCATAAACAAAATCGATCTTTTCTATCTGTGAAAATGGGGATGTCACGGTCAATGGAGGAGTCATTGCCCTAACCTGGTGGTTCGAGAAGATCGAATCAATTTTAGAGATTTGTGCATGTTCTGAGGCCAACAAGGTGAATTTTTCCTCATGCACCTTCACCAATAGAGCATTGACATGATGGAATAGCCAGGTCAAATCGCTAACTCTTCCAGAGGCACAATAAGTCCTAAATGATATGTAAGGACACATATTGACATGAATATTGGTTTTATAAACAATTATATGAAAGGAAACACCTTCCGGGACTAGGAAACACCTTAACCAAGTGTTTGAATCACATGTGATTCAACATAGGCGGGTATAAAGGCAACGACAATGGGTAGAGCTACTCAGTGATTATCAGTGTGAAATAGGCTATCATCCCGACAAGGCCAATGTGGTACCGGATGCCCTCAACTGGAAAGAGTATTCAGGTCTTAGAGTGAAGGCACTTACAATGACCATCCATTCCCATTTGTCCACTCAAATCAGAGAACCTCAGCTGGAAGCCTTAAAGCCAAAGAACATGGCGGATGAAGCCTTGAGGGGAATGGAAAAAAAACATATAGATCAAAGGAGACGGAGTTTATTATTTCATGAACAGGATCTGGACCCCAAAGTTCGGCGGTTATAAAGAGGTTTTCATGAGTGAAGCTCATAGGACTCGATACTCCGTTCACCCAGGTTTCGATAAAATTTATCTAGATCTCAAAAAGCTCTATTGGTTGCTAAACATGAAAGCATAGATCGCTACCTTCGTGGGCAAGTTCCTGACTTGTGCCAAGGTGAAGGTGGAATATCAAAAGCCTCAGGTCTACTTCAGTAGCCAGAAATACCTGAGTGGAAGTGTCACACCCCAAAACCGGAATGGCGGAAACGCTCGGGGGTTTAGGACGTCATGTCAAGTATCACGAGATATGTATATGGTAAGCAAGTAATGAACAACCATTTCATTAAGAAAGAAAGTGTTTACAATGTGTACGTTCACAAAACATAGAAGTCATAAACAAATAACAAAACAAGACTTGAAGCTTTAATGCTCCATCTTTGGAATCCCCAACACGAGCACCTGTCTAATAGTCTCCTGAGAATACAAGTTATTTGAATGAGTTGATCAGCAATTAAGCTGGTGAGTTCATAAGATTTTAGTGATGTGAGTAAGCTGTAAAGTGTGGTTGAAAATGTATATGCACAAGTGATGTAAGCTGTAAGTTTTGTTTTGAAATGTTCACCTGTTCCTCTAGAAAATCCTATGTTTCCTACTTTAATGGAAGTTAAGTAAAAAGACACTACAAGCCTTTCTATGCGTACTAAGTGGGTACAAGTTATATATATACTTAGAGTAAATAAACAATCGATAGCACACATTCCATTGGTTGTTAGATCGTTGTCATATATAACCTTGGTGTATTCACTTGTTACTCATGGAGTTATTTATAATGGTTCCTTTATATATAATGGAGAGTTCTTTAAGAAAACCTATTTTTCTTATAGTAAAATATTGACTACGGTGATTACTTTTATAATAGCTTTGTTTATACTGCTATATATAATCTGATATCGGGTAGATAGTTAATTGGGGGAATCTGCCCTAAGCCCATAATCCAACGAGAATAGGACGTCGATAGAAAACACACATTTAGCCATCTATTGGATATTAGTTTTATATATAAACATGGTGTATAAACTAAGGTGTTATAGAGTTAACTCACCTAAAGTCTCTAACACTGTACTGGCTTAATAAAATGGATTAAGCCCTTATCTGGGAAATCACTAGTTTTGTATACCAAAAGTACTGTCTTTGAAAAGTATGTTTTTTACTAGAAAAACTATGCTTCGACTTTGTGTCCTAAAACCCGATCCATACTTGGTACCCTTATGATGACTTAATGTATACTAAGCATAAATATATATAGATTCGGGTAGATAATAGATTGGGCGAACTCGGTTCAAGACCACAATCAAACGAGAACAGGCAATGAAGCGAAGGCACACATCCTATTAGCTGTCAGAATCTATTAGCATATATGTATCCTATAATGTATACATTAAGGAATCATAAAGTTAGCATCATGATCCTAACCTTTAATCATAGCCTTCTACCAAGGCATCTTCTGATCTGAGTTAAACCCGACTGTTCCTTTGTCAAATGTAAAGTATATTCTCCCTAGTTTATAACTATCTTGACTAGAAAATAGATCAACTTTCAAATGTTACCGACACTTAATGAAAGTAATGGGAGAAGTAGTACACATATGTCGTTTATAATGACATGCGGATGTACTAATATCCTAAGGACATATTTGTCTTATTACGATCATAATGTGAAATCTAGAACCCCTACTACACGCTCTCAATGTAAAGAGATTAAGGGAACCTAACGCGACCCCAGCAATTTCTTGCAAGCCGTGTAATTCACATTAAAGTTATATGATCATGTATACCCAATATAACTATCACTAATGCATTAGTGATTCATTGGTATAATTAGATCATGTCTGTGTGTTATCATGCTATAGCAACTTAACTTGTTATGTTATGTTATGTTATGTTCTATTCTGTTCTGTTCTGTTCTGGTCTGTTCTGTTATGTTTTGTTCTGTTACGTTATGTTATGTTCTGTTCTGTTCTCGTGTATTGATATCGTATTTATGTAAACGTATACCATTAGTATAGGCTCCTGAACTGAAAAGACTCTTTGTATGCTTCTTTGTACTAGAAGTAATGAATAGCATTCTCCTAAAGTATACCTATAATAGTTTACAAATGCTCTAACTGGACTGGTACTGAAAAGACTCATTTATCTACAAAGTTATGCTTATACTTTAAAAACAGAGTTTTGTATAGCTATAAAGTGACATAACCTTTAAACGAGTTATTGAAATGTTTTAACAACTTATAAATAACATAAGTAACATATTGAAAGATGTTTATAACAAACATTTACACAACTATCATTGTGTTCAACTTGTATTCCCCCCTTAAAACAGTTAAAATAGTTAAACGATTCATTACGGGGTATGAACTCACCTGATGTGGGTGATTCAAATAGGTATGCGCGTACGGATTGGAAGTTCCACGAATGAAGTCCCGAGGCACAATAAGTCCTAAATGATATGTAAGGACACATATTTAAATGAATATTGGTTTTATAAACAATTATATGAAAGGAAACACCTTCCGGGACTAGGAAAAACCTTAATCAATTGTTTGAATCACATGTGATTTAACATAGGAAGGTAGTCTCTAGGTTCAGTTCCAAGGTTTGGAGGGGCATTGGGCACACTTTGGCCCCAAATTTAGTGTTCACGGACCAAGAAGATCTTGGGCCGTGAACACCATTTCCTTGGTGTTTTGGCTGATTTTTCATGTTATTAAGGCATATAACACACTTAAATACACTCTAGGTTGAAGTACTCACAATTGGGGTGATCGGTTGAAGATCCTTGAGAGAGAAGTTGGCTTTTCTCTAGTTGGAAATGTCATAAATGAATCCAAAATGGCTAAGTTTTCCTTATATAGTCTCGGGGGTTTTTGGTCCAAATACCATTTTTGGACTGCAAATTCCAAACTCTTGAAGTTTTGGACACTTAATGTTACGTAATAAACCCTAGGGTATCCTCTCTCCTGATACCTTCTGAAGTATTAACTTTAAAACACTCAAACTTATTCCAAAAAGCTTGAAAGTTAGCAGAAACAGATTTGACTTCAGTTGTAGTGGATGGTTTCACTGAATGGAAATTTTTGGGTTGTCACATCATCCCCCCGTTAGAATGAATTTCGTCCCGAAATTAGCTCTCTTAGCATTACTACTGGGGTTGCGCTCTTCTTATTTGCAGAATACTCACTCATAGACCTGGCAACTTACACTGGTGTTCTTGATAGGATTCATACTTGTTCCATCTATCATTACCTCGTGTATACAAGCCGTATATAATTAGGATTAGTAGGACTATCGGATGTGCGACTCTGCCCCAGGTCCACAACTCAACGGATAACAAGAGATAGGGCGGAAACACACATACTAGATCTGCGTAGTCACACTCATATACCACCCTTGCGTATACATTCAAAAATAATTGGTGGGCTGTATTCATCCATAGCCTCTATGCTCGAACTTGGTCTGCTGGACGAGTGGTATTTCGTGACGGTCTGTGGACGTCTGACGATAAGGCTTCGGAGGACAAAGTACTGTTTTCACGAGTACTTCGGGGTTTAGAATGCGAAAGATAAAATTTCTGATTCAGGTCGGACTTTCGATACGAATGAAGAAAGTTTCGAGAACTTGCCGATCGAGGCGATAGAAACATATGAACTTAGTATGGTGAGGACCATGCCAACTCATGACGAAAGAAAACAACGGACTCTATACCGAACAAAGATTTGGTCAAATGAAAGAAATGTTTGATAAACGACGATGTATCCCTGGTATGCTTGGTACTGTACTCCTAGTATGCTCAACAAGGTACTCCTTGTAAGTGATCTCGTGTTTCCTGTTTTCTTTGTGAAGTTAACACTCCTACGTATAGTACCGCTATGTGCGCATACATGCGAACAAAAGTGCTTCATTAACTGAAGGGATACTTTTATACAAAAATCCCCCGTGGTACCACTACCATCGCCTGTCATATACCAACTGTGAATTTTTAAGATGAGCCAGGCAGTCGACTGAGTATCTCTGCCTCAAATCCTCAACCAAGTAAGGAAAGCGGACGTAAGCGGAGTCACTCACTCTAAGTCTACAACATCTTAGTTGCGCACAACCCTGAGGTATACGGTGAGCCATAATAGATTATCTAAGGGATCCTTTAGTTCTCTTGAATATTACGACCTATTCATGTGAGTTGTTATAGTTACTTTTAAGTGTCAGCCCAAATTTTAATCTTTTATAAATATAAATTAATTTTATAAGTAATTACTATTTTGAAAACGTACCACTACTCGTCGACGACTCCGGGGTAGATTCTCCTGCGGTGATCATCAGAATACGTCCATCCGCGCCTGAGTTCTTGATTATCGGGCAGTTCCTCTTATTGTGTCCAGTCTCACCAGAACCATATCAGGCTTGGTTTTCTTCAACTCCGGGGACTTGGGAGATCGGATGAGTCGGAGCCCTGCAGTAACGGACAATGTGTCCCTTTCTGTGGCAGTTCAGACACTGCATTTCCCGGCACACTCCAGTGTGGTGAAAGTTGCATTTTCCACACTTCGGAAGGTTTCCCGCATATCAACTGGCAGGTGCTGAAGTAGTAGGTGTCGTAGTGGCGTACATAGTACTCGCTCGTTGCTTTTGTGGGGTGTCATGTGTTGTTTGTTTCTTCTTCCTCTTGTTCCCCGACTTCTGATTATAGTCCTCTTCCCTCGATGACTCGGGAATAGGGACTTTTACGCTATGGCGGACTCCATGATCGATGAGTCGCTAAGCCAAGCGTTTAGCACTATCGAACGTGGCTGGATTAGAAGATAACACATTTCCCTGGGTCGGAGCAGTTAGACCCCAAATGTACCTTTCTATCTTCTTGCTCTCTGAGGTAATCATCTCGGGACATAGAGCTGCTAGTTCAATGAACCATTCCGTCTAGGTCACTATGTCTGAGCCGACCATAGTGAGATCCCACAGCTCTTGTTCCAGTTTTTGAATCTCGCCAAACGGGCAATATTCTTCCCGCCTTAACTGTTTTAGGTTTTCCCAACCTATTGAGTTTGCCAGTGATAGGGTCAGTGAATTAACATGGCTGTTCCACCATGTCAAGGCTTTGCCATCGAAGGTGCAGGCAGCAAACTTGACTTTGCTTCCTTTGGGGCATAAACAGATTTTGAAAACTGACTCGGTTTTCTCGAACCATTGCATGAGAGCAATGACTCCTTCAGTCGCATTAAAGGACACCGGTTGGCATCTGGTGAAGTCCTTGTAGGAGAACTTTCTCAGGCGCACAGGGAACTCTCCTTGAGTAAAATCGGTAGGCGTTTCACCTCCACCTGTACTGATGGGGTGATATTGTGCCATGGTTGTTGCCACAGCCTCGGCCACTGCAGCGTTTAGAGTTGCTGCAACGATTTGCGGAGAAGGTATGGGAGTTATCGGAGTAGTGTGTCTGGGTGATTTGCGAGGAGGCATCTTTGCTAAAAGAAAACAAAGGTGAGACGGAATAAGTCTATAGCAATGGACACAAGCCGAAAGCTAAAAAGACAAGGTTATCCTAGTTCTGGATGTATCGGGTCCTCACTTCCACAAGGTGCTAGCAACAATCCATAAATGAGTCTATACCAAATAAACTCTGTGAATTTGAAATAACTATCCTCGAATGAATATCTGTTTTCTGAATAACTGTTACCAGCTGCATGTAAGAAATAATTCTAACACATGTAATGTTAGTAGTGTTTCCACTCGCCTGATAATTTAACCTAGTTAATATTTATTAGTGTGACGCGTAAGACGTTTTGGTTACTTCGGCTGACCTTTCCTTGAAAAACTTCTGATGAACTTGTCCTTGTTCCTCCTGAACTCTTCTGTTGTCTACTATGAGGAAGTAGTTATGCTTGTCTGGGCTTGTCGTGTGAGAATGAAAGTGACTAAAGAACCTATGAGCTTTAAGGTAACTTTATGGGGTGATCCTTACGGAATCCTCCTATAATTGTACAAGGTACACCAGTTGGTGTTGTATATTATTGAATATCAAATAGACCTTCGAATAATTGATCCCACCTCAACAGTACTTCCTTAAGAGGAATGCATAGCGAAGCGTCAGTCACAGATTCTATGTCTATAAGATCTTGATTATACATAAAACTTTATGAATATACCCTGTAAGATTATACACCTATCTGCAATGGTCTTTTAAGTTATCACATAAGTTATTTATATCGACTAAAATACTCCTATAGTATTCTAACGTAATGTACTTGGTATGTTCTAAACTCGTTATCGTGCTAGCGTATCATAGAATACCCCCATAGGACTCTAACTCTAACTGTACTTGTTCTGGCGACCTCTTGTCTGGTGTTCTGGTAAGTTTTAACCCTGTTGCAACACCACATCATTTCTAAACACATGTTGGTCACGTATCAAATGAATATAGTTGATCAGGCTATATTGATCCTAGCTATGATTACATAACTGTTCGGGTTGACGACAGTGCCCAACCTTTAAATACTTTTAGTTTTGTTCTCCTCGTGACCCTGTTTCTATTATGTACATGTATGAGCAAGTAGGTATATTTTCATAACTTGTAGTTATACTCTAAATATATCATTATCCAGAGCACTTAAGCCCCATTGTATTTATAGACGTATATCTTTTATCGGTTGATATACTTAGTTCACTATAAACAATGCTCTGATACCAATCTGTCACACCCCAAAACCGGAACGATGGAAACGTTCGGTGGTTTAGGACGTCACGTCAAGTATCACGAGATATGTATATGGTAAGCAAGTAATGAACAACCATTTCATTGAGAAAGAAAGTGTTTACAATTTGTGTGTTCGCAAAACATAGAAGTCATAAACAAATAACAAAACAAGACTTGAAGCTATAATGCTCCATCCTTTGTCAAATGTAAAGTATATTCTCCCTAGTTTATAACTATCTTGACTAGAAGATAGATCAACTTTCAAGTGTTACCGACACTTTATGAAAGTAATGGGAGAAGTAGTACACAGATGTCGTTTATAATGACATGCGGATGTACTAATATCCTAAGGACATATTTGTCTTATTACGGTTATGATGTGAAAGCTAGAACCCCTACTACACGCTCTCAATGTAAAGAGATTAAGGGAACCCAACGCGACCCCAGCAACTTCTTGCAAGCCGTGTAATTCACATTAAAGTTATATGATCATGTATACCCAATATAACTATCACTAATGCGTTAGTGGTTCATTAGTATAATTAGATCCTGTTTGTGTGTTATCATGCTATAGCAACTTAACTTGTTATGATCTGTTATGTTCTGTTCTGTTTTATTTTGTTTTGTTCTGTTCTGTTCTCGTGTATTGATATCGTATTTATGTAAACGTATACCATTAGTATAGACTCCTGAACTGAAAAGACTCTTTGTGTGCTTCTTTGTACTAGAAGTAATGAATAGCATTCTCCTAAACTATACCTATAATAGTTTACTAATGTTCTAACTGGACTGTTACTGAAAAGACTCATTTATCTACAACGTTATGCTTATACTTTAAAAACGGAGTTTTGTATAACTATAAAGTAACATGGCCTTTAAACGAGTTATTGGAATGTTTTAACAACTTATAAATAACATAACTAACATTTTGAAAGATGTTTATAACAAACATTTACACAATTATCACTGTGTTCAACTTGTATTCCCCCCCTTAAAACAGTTAAAATAGTTAAAAGATTCATTACGGGGTATGAACTCACCTGATGTGGGTGATTCAAACGGGTATGCACATACGTATTGGAAGTTCCACGAATGAAGTCCTGAGACACAATAAGTCCTAAATGATATGTAAGGACACATACTGACATGAATATTGGGTTTATAAACAATTATATGAAAGGAAACACCTTCCGGGACTAGGAAACACCTTAACCAAGTGTTTGAATCACATGTGAATCAACATAGGAAGGTATAAAGGCACTCACATGAGTTTACTACCATGAGTTCACAACCCAAGGGAGTTTACGGGCGTAAACTCATGGCTATTCATGTGTAAGTGCAAGTTCTGAAGGCTAGGGGTGATTTAGGGACATTAACTCTACCCTAGGATGAGAAATACCACCTTATTTGGAGGTTTTGAGGATTTCACGGCCCAAATAAGTTTACTACCGTAAACTCATGGCCTTTTATGTTTATCAGGGTCCTAAAGGTCATAAGGAAGCATCCTAAATTCAAGTCTAAGCCTTAGGAAGTGTTTGTGGCATCAAAACACCCCTAACTTGAGTTTACGGCCCATGGACCATTTGGTCATGTGTTTGCGGTTGTAAACACCTATGGGTGTTGGTATTTTGATTGTTTTGGGTCCTAGACACATCAAGGTAAAGTGCGATGCTAGTCTCTTGGCTTAAGGAAGGCATTTAGGGCATTTTGGCACCTTAAAATAGAGTTCACGGCCCAAGAGCATCCTTGGCCGTGAACTCACTTTTAGCCCTTGAATCTTAATGTTTTTGATGTCTAAACAAGCCATGGGTAGTCTCTAGGTTCAGTTCCAAGGTTTGGAGGGGCACTGGGCACACTTTGGCCCCAAATTTAGTGTTCACGGTCCAAAAAGATCTTGGGCCGTGAACACCATTTCCTTGGTGTTTTGGCTGATTTTTCATGTTATTAAGGCATATAACACACTTAAATACACTCTAGGTTGAAGTACTAACAATTGGGGGTGATCGGTCGAAGATCCTTGAGAGAGAAATCGGCTTTTCTCTAGTTGGAAATGTCACAAATGAATCCAAAATGGCTAAGTTTTCCTTATATAGTCTCAGGGGTTTTTGGTCCAAATACCATTTTTGGACTGCAAATTCCAAACTCTTGAAGTTTTAGACACTTAATGTTACGTAATAAACCCTAGGGTATCCTCTCTCCTGATACCTTCTGAAGCACTAACTTTAAAACACTCAAACTTATTCCAAAAAGCTTGAAAGTTAGCAGAAACAGATTTGACTTCAATTGTAGTGGATGGTTTCACTGAATGGAAATTTTTGGGTTGTCACAGGAAGTGGGAGAGGGTTACGATGGATTTCATCACTAAGTTGCCCAAGTCTCCGAGTGGGTACGATGCCATCTGGGTAATTGTCGATCGATTGACTAAATCTGCCCACTTCCTGGCAATCAAAGAAACAATCAAGATGGAGAGACTTACATGAATCTACATCCAAGAGATAGTTCGTCTGCATGGTGTTCCTATGTCCATTATCTCCAATCAAGATAGCAAATTCACCTCGAGATTTTGGCAGTCACTGTAGAAGGCTCTTGGAACTAAGCTGGATATGAGCATAGCTTACCATCCACAGACAGACGGGCAGAGTGAGGGGACCATTCAGGTATTGGAAGACATGTTGAGGGCATGTGTTATAGACTTTTGCAAGTCGTAGGACGCCCATTTTCCCTTGGTTGAGTTCTCCTACAACAACAACTATCACACTAGTATCAAAGTTGCGCCGTTTTAAGCCCTCTATGGCCGTAAGTGCAGATCCCCTTTGTGTTGGGATGAGGTGGGTGACACATAGTTAAGTAGAGGTCAAGTTCCCGATAACTCTCTCACTAGCCCAGAAATCATCTGTGAAACCACAGAAAAGATTGTACAAATCTGGGAACGACTAAAGGCTTCAAGAGATAGACAAAAGAGCTACGCCGATAAGAGACGAAAACCCTTGGAGTTCAGGGTTGGTGACCGTTTTCTTTTGAAGGTCTCACCCTGGAAAGGCATGATACACTTTAGAAAGCGTGGAAAGTTGAATCCGAGATATATAGGACCATTCGAGATCCTCGCTAGGATCGGTCGTGTAGCATACAAACTTTGTTTACCCCAAGAGCTTAGCAATATCCATTCCATCTTCCACGTCTCGAACCTTAAAAAGTGTCTACTCAACAAAACCCTTGTGATCCCTCTTGAGGAGATCAATATCAATGAGAACCTTAATTTCGTGGAAGAACCAGTCAAAATCATGGATCGAGATGTCAAAAGAACGAAACAAAGTCGCACACCGATAGTGAAGGTCTGGTGGAATGCCAAGCGGGGACCTGAATTCACTTGGGAGCGCAAAGATCAAATGAAACCGAAGTATTCTCATCATTTTCGAAGTCCATGATTTGTATTCTATGTTTGAATTTCGAGACGAAATACCCTCTATCGGGGGGAGGATGTAGCATCCCGAATCTTTTTTCGTTAAACTTAGCCGTTTTCCGTTAAATAAATTCAAATTTTATTTGTTCCGTTAAATTCTTATGGTTTAGAAAGTCTTTCTGGTTATATATAAAGAAATTTTATCAATGAGTCGGTACCAAAAACGCGCAAAAACCCGAGTTTCCTTCGAAAAATTAGCAGTTTCCGGCCTAAATGGTGTTCACGGCCGTAAACCCGTTCACGGCTGGAGCTCACCACCGACCATACTCCCAGCTTATAAATACGTAGTTCCTAACCTCATTCATACTTTTCTGGCAGCAAACACACTTTCTCTCTCTAAAAACCCCCACCCAAAAGCCCAAGATTCCTCAAGTTTTCTCTTCATAACACTCCATTTACCTTAAAAGCACGTTTTGGAGAATCTAACACCAACTTTTTCGTCGATTCAAACATAGTTGTTCTTGAGTTCACGGCCGTAGACCCTTCAAATCTTCAAACCTTCAAGGGTCATAATCCGTTCACGGCCGTAATCCCCTCACGACCGCAAACCCTCCCTAACTAGTGAACTTGACTGAAAACCCGCTTTATCTGATTCAATCGACTCCCGGTAACATTCCAAAACCAAAAGCAAGTGTTTTTCCAACACTATAAATAATGGTTTCGCTAATAAAATGCATATATGTATTTTAATTGATATTAGGATCCTGTTAAGTTGCACGTAAATCAACCCGAGGGTCTTCACTCCCAGTTTCGTTGTCCGGCATTTCATGCAATCAACAGTGAGTTCATACCCCTATGCTTTTACTATTTTTAATATTTTCATGGCGAGAGTGCAAGCCAAACACAAATGATTTTGTGAATTTATACAAAAAGATTTTAACACGATGAAAACTGATGCAATTGATACACCCATATGTTTTTCATGATTTATAAAATATTTAGATATTTTATCCCTTTTGTATTATGCTGAGCACAAGGGACGTTTTCAACTTACTGCCAAATTGTATAGTTCTCAGATCAATTCATGAACCAAATACCTAATATTCATGCAAACTATAATAGGTATAGTTTGGGGTTTCAATGTACAATTTTACAAATTTAAAGCTTATACATTGTTAAGCATATAAACTATGACAGACTTAGTTTATGATATTGATTTATATCTCTCGGGTAACAAGAATTCATTACCGAATACTTATTTAAGTATAATTATTACTTTATAAAGTATACAAACTGATTCAATTACATAAGAGCAATACATAACTATATGTAAACTAATTAATACAAGATTGTGAGACAACTCTTCATTTGTACCTTCCGAGGTACAAGTTAAATCCTATCTTTTAGTATAATCAGAGTCTCTACGAGGGAGAGCATGAGATTTGTGAATAGATCTATTCGGGACTGACAATCCCACACCTGAACTACTAGCTATAGTTAGGCAGGCATTCATAGGGTGACAAATATCATACCGTCCGACGCCTGAAGAACGTCGTAGAGGTCATCAGTCATATCAAGGATGGTTATACGCCTCACAATAGTATAAACTAACTTTTCGTTTACGGGATTTTATTCTTCATTAGTTTTATTTTAATTAATGAAACTACTATATATATTGTTAGTAACCAGGGTTTTCCAATAGAACATTCTATACATACTAGTGATAGCCAGGGTTTGCGTACTTATAGATCACTCTAACGAACTCATACATTAGAAAATATTGGATTTTCTTGGAAACATATAAACATTTTCACTGATTCGTTAACAGGTTTTCATTACAAAAACATGCTTATGAACTCACCAACTTTTATGCTAATACTCTCTTTTCACACCTGCTTGTATTCTAAGGAAATCAATAGATAGGTACCTCAGCAGACTTTTGAGAAGACGGAGCATATACAGTCACGTCTTTATATTTTGTTATACTTTAGATGTATATGAATATGAATAAGCATATGTAAATATCTTTTTATATACATTCAATGTAATGGTTGTGTTTACTTTGATTATTATGATGCAATTGTTGTGATGCTACATATGACGTCATCCACCCCTGAACGTTTCCGCCGTTTTGGTTTGGGGGTGTGACATTCCTCTACCAACTCAACACACACCCACTATGAGAAGGTTTTGGGCAAGAAAATGGCTAGACTCACTGGGTCCTAAGAGCAACTCGTCGAGTCCTCCTAAGTCCAGTTCTATTCAGACAATTTCAGTCGGGCACAAAGCATCTGGGACCCAGGTCTAACCTTATAGGGTTGAAATAACACACACATCCTTTGCGTTTACATCCATATATGGTCCTTTTTGCTCAAAAGGCCATAACAACCTCTTATACCTTGCATGGGGAGTTCTAATGGCATAAATCTTGCACCTTTATGCCTTAATCACCCTTAATACTTCCAAATCTGAAAGGATATTGCTTAAGGACGTCCAAATCCCAATAGCAACCATTCTTGGACCAAAATCTTCATAAAAGGGGCAAGAATAGATCTAATGAACTAATGATCAAGTTTGAGACTTGATTAACAAAAAATGATGAGATTGAGAAGTTACTCATGGATCCACAAGCCTTTCCTTCAGCCTTCAAGTTTCCTCTTCTTCTCCTTGACTTCAAGAATACAAAATACTCTAAAAAATGGCTCACAAGCATTAGGATTTTGTGATCTAGGGTTATGGTCTTGGAGGCCAGAGATGAGACCAAGAGAAGGAGAATAAGATCCTTAAATTGGGTACCAAGTCCCAAATTTAGGGTTTTCCAAACCAAGACCAACTCCCCGAGTTGGTCCCCCTACTCGTCGAGTAGATCACTTAGCCCGCGGCCCAGATCACGCTCCTACTCGTCGAGTCATCCTATCAACTTGACAAGTCACTTCCAGATTTTGAGGTTTTTTTTTGTCTTTTCTAGGTCTTCTGAATTCGGGGTGTTAAAACATCAAAATCGAAAATTTACAAGAAAACATCTTTGAAATATTTTAAGAAAAATGAAAAATATAATAATCCTGAAAATTATCATACAAGAAAAGATTACTCTAAAAAATATTACAAAAGGTCATCTAGAAAATCTAAAGGAAAATCAAAAGACATTATTATTTGTCATAAATGTGGATGGATCGGTCACACAGCAAACAACTGTTATGCCAAGAAAAATATAAATAAATTAAATATGACTGAAAAATTAAAACAAAAAATGGGAAAAATTGTTTTAAATTCAAACTCAGACTTAGAAAAAAGTATTTATGAATATCAAATTAAATGATTTTAATGTTTTAGAACATACTACTTCTGATTCAGATAGTTCTGGTGTATGTAAAGGTATTGGAAAATACCACTGTAATTCAAATAATGTGATTATAAATAATTCAATTAATGTTCTCACTCATAATGATAAAGAACTACTAAAAATAAAATTCTATTAAAGATAAAAATATCCAAGAATTAATTATTCAACAAATGCTTAATATGAAAGAAGGAGACACTATTATATCTAATAATACTGAATTATTTAATCTCAATAATGTATTTGAAAGATTTTTTAAAGAAAAACCTGTTTCTACTCAAGAACTTCAAGATGAATTAAAATTAGTTAAACTAGAAATAAAAGATATAAAAAATAGACTTCTTATTATTGAAAAAAGAAAACAATCTTTAACAAATAAAAATGATTTTCAAGAAATCGCAAAAGAAAAAGAAAATGAAGAAGTATTAATTGGAAAGATTATAAATTCACAGCTTTCTCAAAAATGGAATACTTAGATTACTCTAGTAAAAGATAATTTTCAAATCAAGATAACAACTTTAATTGATAGTGGTGCAGACATGAATTGCATCAAAGAAGGAATAATTTCCAATCACTTCTATGAAAAAACTTCTGCTAGTTTAAATGAATCAGGCGACTCAAAATTAATCGTTAATTATAAAGTTTATGATGTTCATATTTGTAATGATCAAGACTACTTTTTCAAAACCCATCTAATTTTAGTAAAAAATCTCACTTCTCATCTAGTTCTAGGAACACATTTTATTACTACGATATATCCATTTAATATCCATGAAAATGTAATTAAAACTAATATTTTTGGAAAATAAATTATGTTCAAATTTTGTGAACCTATTCAATACTCAAATATAAATGTACTCAATTATAAAACAAAACAAGCTAAATATCTTATTAATGAAATAAATGATATTCTTATAATTAATCAATTAGAAGAAAAACATATTCAAGACAAAATAACAACTTTAAAATCAAAATTTGAAAATAATGTTTGCTCTAATATTCCAAATGCCTTTTGGAGCAGAAAACAACATATCGTTAAATTACCTTACATTAAATTTTTTAATGAACAGGACATTCTTTCGAAATCAAGAGTCATTCACATGAATAATGAATTGGAAATTCATTGTCAAAAAGAAATTCAAGACTTATTAGATAAAAAACTAATAAGACCTTCTAAGTCACCATGGTCTTGGTCGGTCTTTTATGTTATGAATGCAGCCGAATTAGAAAGAGGATCACCCAAATTGGTTATCAATTATAATCCAATAAAAAAGTCTTAGAATGAATTAGATATCCTATTCCCACTAAAAGAGATTTATTGAAAAAACTTTATAATTCAAAAATATTTTCAAAATTTGATATAAAATCAGGATTTTGGCAAATACAGCTTCATGATTCCGACAAATATAAAACTGGTTTTAGTGTTACTTTTGGACATTACGAATGGAATGTTATGCCTTTTAGATTAAAAAATGATCCTTCTGGATTTCAAAATATTATGAATAATATTATCATTCCTATAAACAATTTCGCTACTGTTTATATTGATGATGTTCTTATCTTTTCAAAATCTATTGGCCAACATTTTAGACATTTAAACATATTCCATGATCTTATTTATAAAAATGGTTAAGCTGTATCAGCAACAAAAATGAATCTATTTAAAGATAAAATACCTTTTTTAGGACATGACATCATTAAAAACACCATTAGACCCATAACAAGAAGTTTAGAACTTTCACGTAAATTCCCTGACGAAATTAAAGATAAAAAACAACTCCAAAGATTCTTAGGATGTTTAAACTATATACAAGACTTTTTCAAAGATTTGAGAATTATATATAAACCTCTTTATAATAGATTAAAGGATAATCCAAAACCATGGACTCAAAAACATACTAATTGTAACGCCCGTAGATTCGGGCTAATCGATTTAGAGATGATAAGCACTAAAAGTGACTTTTTGATAAAAGATTATTTAGAATGAATAATCTTAACTAAGTTTTAGTGGCCGTGGCAAGATTTACGAACATATAAAAATGCCAAAAACCGAGTTATAACGAAGAAGTTATGACATGTCGAAGTTTCCCGACAGAACCGGCACGACACATCGCGATGTAAATAGTGAATTTACAATAGAGCGATATTTGGCTTTAGCGATCTAAACGAAATTAGTATAATATGTTAAACTGAGAGCATGCATAAAAAGAACGTCTAAATTTGACTTCGTATGAGGGAGTTATGATTTTGTGAAGTTTCGACTTAGCATTATGCAGCCCAAAGTTCGAATATGAGTTCGATTGGTTTCTAGCCGAAATAATCTAAAAGAGAATCGAATACCTCGTCGATAGGAGTCCAACGGTAAAAAGACAGACGAAAACGGACGGCAGATGAAGGAGTTGTGAATTCCTAACGGATTTTTCCTGTCCCGGCCTACTAAAAATAATATAATAACAGTTAAATTCAAAATTAGCCGAGAAAGTCTAAACAAGAGTTGTAGAGCATACTCTCACCTACGCGTGGATATAAAGAACGTCAAAAACGAAGCTCGTATGTGAAAGATATGATTTTCTGAAGTTCGGGGCATGAACATCAACCCCTGTGTCAGAGCTCACGACGTGAGCACAGTGGCTCACGACGTGAGTAGGTGATAGACATCTTCCAGGGCAAGTGGCCTGAAGACGAACGCCATGAAATCGAGCTCACGACATGAGCATTAGTGGCTCACGATGTGAGCATAGATTTTCAGCCTCCTATAAATAGAAAGCAAGGCAAGCCGAGTTTTGTTGCTCAATTTCTTTCCTCTCACCCGTATTACCTCGATTTACGTGCAACTTATACCCTGAAGCCCCAGTATCACCCTGAGAAGAAAAGAGTTTCAAGCTGAAAATCTGCCTGCGAGAAGCCCGGTGTGTGAAGATATCACGGTTTCATAGAAGAACTTCTACTTGAAGAGCCATAGTGCTGTCCGACAATCATCTTAAGAAGTGAGTGTGTAGTTACTTTCTTCTACCGCATAGATATGAAGTATTTGTTGGGTTTTGGTAAAATACAACATCCTATGGTGCACATACAACCCTTAATACCTTGGATCTATGTTTTCACTAATTATACACGCAAATGGTTTCCAAGGCATTAAACATAAACCATATAAGATACTAATTAGGGTAACATACCTTTCATGTGGCTTGAAGTCTTGATGTATTTGGCCATAAGAGCTTAGCCCCAATATTGTGGAAGCCTCAAGTGGAATCACAACACACCATGGAAAAATGTGGAACTTGAGAGAGAATTCCATGCACCTAAAAACACCCATGAACTCCAAGAACTTTATGTGTAACCACAAGTGTCGTTTTTAGGTCATGATGCAAGTATTTATATGTGTGGTATTTAAAGAGTCATGGGTATAATCCAAATCCATACCCATAGGTTTTTATGATCCATGGTTCATGTGGCTTAACTCTTTATGTATCCATACATAAACTTGGTCCACCATGGATCATAAGCCCAACACATATAAATATAACTAATTATCATAATTAGTCGCCATAGATTTAGTTAGTCTCTTTGGATCGCTAAATTAATTCCAAATTAATTCTTGATCAATACTAATTAAAACATATGATTTTATATTAATATATTATAACTTATAATATATTAATAAACCATAAATTACCTTCTCTCAAAAGTCCATCCTAACAAATTGTCCTGATGATATGCAACCCAAATAGACCATGCTACACTCGGTTCGAGTACATACCAATAATAGTTATGGGCTTAGACATCTAATCCAACAGTCTCCCACTTTGATAAGTCTAAAATTGTTATTGCAAGTATGAATTCTTAACCCGACTAGCAATCATAGCTCTTAAAGCCGCTGTCGAACTCTGAACAAATTAATGACGCGTCCATTAGATAAGGGATCATATATTCCTCCATTCTAGATATCATATGGACTAAGTCATGGATTATAATCATTCTATCAGTCCATTTGTTGTTTCCCGATTTTCGATTTATCACGATTGACTGATTGAACAAATCAAATCAGTCATGGCTTGGCCAAGCACTCACAAGTGTTATCATTAAATAATCGAGGGGCCCACAGATATCGATTTTGACCCTTTAATGGTAAAAGGAATGGATAAAATTAGACTCATATGGCTTGTTCTACTACTTGTTGAATCATACACAAAGGCACATTTTATAACATCGAGTTACCAATGCATTTTCGTGCAATCAATGTATAACCAACTCATAGTAACAACTCATATCTATAGGTTTGAAGAATATAAGATATTATCATCCCATGATTCACTCATGATAAAATCCATGAAGTGATTCAAATGAGAGTGGGTTATGTCCAATACTCAGAACTTATGAGCACTCATGAATGTTGCAGCAACTCTTGCTATGTCCACTACCTTGGACATATACAAACCAGCTTCATGACATTCTTGATTCATATCTACTTCCAACATTTGAACGATTGTGGATGTTTTGAATAACTTAGTCATTCAAGAAGAACGACCTAGTTATTCTGGAAGTCAAAACATGCAAAGTGAAACACAAGAATAATACTAATCCTAAATGGCCCCAAACTCTTGAGTGTAAATAAAAATCCTTTTATCTAAGCGCCATATTGATTACTCATTATTCATTGTTTCGATTTTATAAACTTTATACTTATATTAAAACAATAGTCATGCCATGCACCAAGCATGCACACTATGATTACTTATGGTCCTTTCTTTTGTGAAATAGATCAATTGAACATGAATCCAATGATGCCCATTTCACAATCCAAATCCTTTTTTGTAAATGTAAGAATACCAAACTCTTTCCATTTATTGTAATCTGTTAGATTATAAACTTATATGCAATGATCCTTTGTAATGATTATGCACAAAGTAACAAAGACTTGTCACCATACATTACATAGTATTCCAATGGAGATCAACTTCATGGAAACGAAGTCTCATATGCAAAGCACATTGCTTTGAACATCCTTCTTGCATTAAGTTTTCTAATCTGACACAGATTGAATAACTTCCACCTATGAGAATATTTCTATACTCCCATTTTGACTATCACTTCCGAACAAGAGTTGTCTCTTTTCAGAATATGTCAATATGGTCCTTCTAAAATTAACACTATACTTCCAACTGTCCCTAAGCAACCAATCTTTGATAAACCATAGATTGTCAATATGGTCCTTCTAAAATGAACACTATACTTCCAACTGTCTCTTTTCAGAATATGTCAATATGGTCCTTCTAGAACTTTTCCCTTCTTAATGCACCAGGCATTTGGAAATTTTGGAAAGGATAAATATTATAGCACATGTAATCGATCCTATACCCGAAGCATATGGGTCACAATTCATGTTATAAAATTTTCATTTGTCATGTTATCAAAATTTGACTATGAGAAGGGATGTCGTAATCATAATCAAATTTTGAGAATGCAATATATAGAATTTTCTTATGTTGAACCATTCCAACTGGGGGCGACCATATTAACAGAAAAACCGAACCATAACCAAATTAACCGATATAACCGAACCATTTTAACCAAACCATTACTCAAAGGTATGGTTTGGTTTCTAATTTTGATTAACCAAATACATATGGTTTGGTTATGGTTATAATAAAAAACCGAACCATTATAAACCGAACCGAACCAATAATATTAATGATGGTTTACTATAATTTAATATTAAATATATGGTATGTAATTATATTGGGAATTGAAAATTTAAAGGGTAATTATTTAGAGTTAGATAGGATAAGTAATATTCTATCAATACAATTATATATACATACTCATCCACTTTTTATAACGTACACTTGTGTTTTTCAATTTTTTTAGAAAAATATTTTTATTTTTATGTCATCTTGGACCATTTTGGTTAACCGATATTAACCATTAACCATAACCATAACCAACTAAAACCATTAACCATCACCAATATTAACTGTTACCTAATGGTTATCTAAATACATTAACCAATTGTAATGGTTATGCTTCGGTTTTGACCAATAACCGAACCAAACCGCTCCATACACACCCCTAATTCCAACATAAAATTCATATATATATATATATATATATATATATATATATATATATATATATATATATATATATATATATATATATATATATATATATACTTGACTAAAGGTGATTAAAATCTCAATCTAAGCTTTTAGAATTGAAATGAAGTATATCCTCTCCCTTAATTATAGCAAAACAACTTTTCCAACCCCTATAATTTCAAGAATTGAAACTTTGTTTTCTATAATTAACATTGCTAACTTGCAATACTTGTCAAAATTATCATGCTCCCACTAACATGTTGATTATTAGCATAACACTTATGCTCCCACTAGCTTTGACATGTATCAGAAAACAGTTGGACTTCTAGAAGCCCACTATATTGACTTTCTTACTAAAGTTCACATTTTTGATATGAGATTGCTTTGACAAGACTTTATCAAAGTCATACACCTTTTCTTAGATAGCTCACATGTGTGTCTAAACAATTTCAGGACTATGAAAAGGGATGTCATAATCATAGTCTCAATTGTTTAGACCTTTGTCATTCCTCATAATTCCATGTTAGTGTGCTGGTTAACCATGCATGCTCCACTAACAACTTTGAGAATGCAATGATCACAATTGCTATATACTTAAAATCTACTTAGTGAAAGCGTTTCCTCACCATCATTTTCATGAATCGAAGAGAAACCTTATGACACTTAGATTTTTTATGGTGTATGTGTTCCTATCCATGTGAATTTGTCATAACCATAATCATAAGACAAGGTTAGAGACAAATCCAAACTCATAGGGACTGAACTTGTTCAATCTAATTTTCTTTCCACCCGGTAGCACAAGGGCCTACCATTGCTTCCAGGTTGTTATGCAAACAATTGAGTACTTACAGAACTCACAATCATAGTCAACTTAAACTGGAATTAGCACAGAAACAGAAATATGTCAACACAATGGGTTACAAACCTCAAGTTGTGTGTTAGTGATTAAGAATACTCTTGATTAGTTCTTGAACTTTTCCAAGATCTTTAAGACTCCCACTGTCCTCTTGACATAAAAGATCCTTTTGTCAAGAACCATTACTTGACAAAACAAATATTCAAGAGTTAGTGCGGATTCTTATCAAGTTAAACACTTCTCATAATTGGTCTTAGTTGGTCTTTGTCTTATCCAAATAATCACAACTTACCAATTTCAAATATACTATAGTAAGAAAACATTTTACTCTACATTTGACAAGTGTTTTAAACCTTTCTTAAGATTATGTAACTCAAGTTACAATCTTTGAGTATGACTCTAAGATTTGATTTTGGAACGAAGTACAATTTATCTTTTGATTTAACCATTTCAACAATTCATGATTCCTCTACTTAGTCAAACAAATGCATTAAGGTTTCCATAGAGAATCAATTGTGATATGGTTTCATAGTCACTAAGATAATCATAAAACAAGATACTCAAGTACTCTCCCATCTCTTCATATTTGGAGAAACTTTTATATTTCTGCCTTATTTGACTCTTCTCATCCGTTCTGTCATACATTGAAACTTTTCTAATGTTTCAGAATTACACTTAAACTTGTAAGCATAACCATATTTACTAAACTTTAGTAAATCATAATGAATAATCGAATTGACCTTTGTGGTGAACCTGATCAGTGCACAACCAAGTGTACCCAATCCTTTAGTCCGTCACTTGACTCACACATACATGTGAACAAGGTCTTAGTCTTAATTTCCCAAAGATGAAAATTTTCATTCATCACACAATACAACTTGCATGATTCCAAGTTTCTATCCAACTGAAACTTGGGTGATGAGAATCTTTCCTTATTTGGTAAATTATAACACTAGCATAAATGAAAGAATCAAATTTTATTTTCCAATATTGCTTTCAATGGAAACATATAAACAACAATTTTTCACAAATGTCATTGTAAGGATACTTAAAATAAATAAATCAAAACTTTTTTTATTTTAAAACTTGCGGAAAAATCTTATCCTTACAATGCGAATACTTATGAAAACTACGTTGATATCTATTCCTGAGCATTCTATCGTAACTCTTAAGCAGTTGCTCAAAATTCTGATCACCGAACCATTTTCACGATCAAAATCAACATACTCTTACTTTAAACTTCCTTTAATTTTCTAAAACATGAAAATGTAATTAGATTACATTATGTATTAAGAATATCCAAGAGATACATAATAGAGTTAGATAATGGACTTTACCTGAAGTAGAGTCACACTTTTGACTTTACTAGATCTTTCAGGTAAATCTGGCAGCTTCGTAACCAATTCCCATTCTTTTGGCAAAAGAAACATATGGAATATTTGGAAATGGTACATGAGACTATCTCAGGCCTATCCTTTCTCTTTATCATTAGGTCAAATCACTTGACCATGGCCGATCCCTTTCCATTGGGAAGAGAAAGCTTTTCTGGACTTCTAATGTTACCATTGTCAATGTCCATGGAAGTTTGGGAAGTTGATCTTCCAATCAAATTTTTCTTTACCAATTCCCCTAATCATTGTTGATTTAGTAGCATCAAGCAAATAGGTAATATCATTAAGGTGATGGGTTTTGAGCAATACATCATTCCTATGGTGTACATGCAAACCCTAGTAGCTTTTGGATCTAGTTTGTCTAATGAACATGCAACTAAATATCCAAAGCTATAAACCCTAGATCTAATAAACTATAACTGAAATTAGGGTTTAGATCTTACCTTTGATTGTTATATAGAAATAACAATCAATCCTTGGCTTCAGAAAGCATAGTACCTTAAGTGTTGCACCTCTAATGGAGTCAGAAACACCACTAAGCAACTTGGATGAAGAGGGAGGAGAGATGAGGAACCAAAAACGGTTGGAAACCCTAAAGGAAGTATTCACCACGTTTTTTTGGGGCCATAAGGGTTCCTTATATATGTTGGCTATTAGGGTTTATAGCTAGGAAACCCTAATCTAACTGCTTAAGCCCTAAGCAGCCCATTGACTCTCTGTTTAGAAGCCTTGGGCGATTTCTAATGGGTTTCCCCATAGAATTCATCCACTCCAACTTCTATGGAGTCCATTAGCCCATCTATGTAATTATCATATAATTACACAATAATTCCCTGAAGTTTAATTAATCTCTTTTAGCCACAAAATTAATTCTTGACTAATATTAATTAGACAATATGATTTCTCCTTTAATATATTATTCTCATAATATATTAATAAATCATAATTAAACATTTCTCTCCTTAATTCATCCTACATGTTGCTATGGTGGAGGCAACCCAAAAGGACCATGCTCATAATCGGGTCAAGTACATACCAAAATAGTTATGAACTTCGACACTAATCCAACAGTCTCCCACTTGGATAAGTCTAATAACTATTTTGCATAACTTCAGAACCTAATCAGCAATCGTAGCTTTCAAACGCCGTTGTCAACTCTGATCTTTTCAGATAACGTGTCCTTTAGATAAGGGATCATATATTCCTCCATTCTCAAGATATCGTATAGACACAAGACATGAATTTGATCATTCTCTCTATATTGTTTCCCGACTTCCGATTTATGACGACTGACAATAGACTACAATTAAGCACATCAACTTAGTCCCGGCTTGGCTAAGCACTTAGGGTGTCATCACTAAATCATCGAGGGGCCTACATATATCACTTTTATCCCACTTTGGGTAAAAGGAATGGATAAACTTTGACTCAAATGCTTGCTTGCAACTACTTATCGAATCACACACAACAATAAGTTTTATTACACCAAGTTACTGGTGTGTTTACTTATCATCAATGTACAAACGCCCAACAAATAACAACTCACATGTCTCGGTTTCAAGAATATACAATGTTATCGTCTCACAATCACTCATGATAAAATCCATGAAGTGATTCTCGTGAGTGTGGGTTTAATCCAATATTCTAATCTTATTAAAGCACTCATGAACTCTGCAACAAACTTATGCTATGTCTAAACACTTTAGACAATCTACAGACAGATTCATGACAGTCTTCTTTCAAACCTACTTCCAACGTATGACTTATGTGTGTGAAACAAACTAGTTTTAATCCTAACAAACTCAAATGGAAACAAACACACGCAGGTAGTGTACCTATCGATAGCAGTTTAGTTTAAGCAAGTATGGTATCGAACATAGGGAACGGCAACAGCTAAGATTAATACTAATATTATCTAAATAAAACAATTAATAAAAGAAGGGGGGTTTTCTCGATTTTTGCAAGACTAGAAACTTAAACAAGCACTTTAAAACTTAAACAAAGACAATTAACAACTAAGAAAAACAAGAAAAGACAACTAGATTCAATGATAAAAGAGACTTCTGTTTAGATTCAATTTACTTTTTCCTATAGTTGATTTCGTGGTAAGTGCAATGAACTAATATGTCAATGGTCACCGATTCCTAATGTGATTAGGTTCATGTTCATTATTACCAATCCTTTAGTAGACAAGTTAGTTTAAACAGTGATCAAGTGATTAAATTAAAAAGTTTCCTAGTGTTCAGTTCGTATCAAGAAAGACTTATAACAATAGTTAATCAAATTTTTTCAGTTCAATCAACTCATGTATGGTTGTTCATCACACATGCTCATACATTGATTTACACATTTTTTGGTTAACCCTAGTTTCATATTCACTATTCCTAAGCATACAATGTTATATTCATAAAACTATATGAATCAAGTAATCAAGAAGATATTCATGCAACTCAATCACTTATTTGTTAACTGAAAACATTTATCATCAATACATAAGGATCTTTAATAAGCTTAACAAGATGAATAACCAAATCAATATTAATCCAACCACTCAATCAAACCATGTTCATAAGATCATCTCATCCAAACAAAAGTAAAAAGCTTTGAGCTCATATCTAAAGCAAGTATTACCTAAAATCAAAATCTAATGATGCAAACATGGTTCAAAACAAATATTAAGAAAAGAAGAATGATTATTTGCCTTTTATTCTCTTCTAAAATGCCTCTTATGTTGAGTTCTCGAAATCTAGGACTCCAAGAACCCTTCTGGCCTCCAAAAATCGTCCAAAGCCTCCAGCATTAGTTCGGGTTCGAATGAGAAGCGTTTCAATATATAAATTCTGAAAACAGCATCAACTTAATGAGTTTTCACCACAAACTCGTTGATTTTTATCGATAATCCGCATATACAGCGTGTACGGCAAGGCATCTTCGAATCTGGAACATTCTGACCAACGCGTTGAGTTCAGGCCCAACTCGTCGAGTTTTTTCGGAATCAACATTTTCTCTAAACATGAAAGTCGTCTGAAATTGTGTCTAATTTTTAGAACATTTTGAATCTCGTCAATCATAGTTACAGTTCATGAGATATGGCCAAAACACTGAAGAAGGGTCAAGCTGTCCAGCAACATCCTTCTTTCTTCAAAATTCAAGATCCAAGCTTTCAATCGCCAATTCCGCTTCCTTTTCCTTCCGAGCATGTCTTTATTGCTGAATATGAAATATTTAAGATAATTAAGCACCTTTTTTCATTAAATGAGATAAAAACAACATATAGTATTATGATAATGCATGAATTTTATAACTAAATATGCCCATATCAATGACCGACTGTGGGGGTTCGAATAACCCAATTATTCTGGAAGTCAAAACATGTAAACTGAAACACAACAATAATACTTACTCCTATATGGACCTAAACTTGTGAGAGTACATAAAACACTTCTATTTAACCACCATATTGATTACTCATTATTTATCATTTAATGTTTCGAATAATCAACTCGTTACTTGAATTACAACAACAATTGTCCCATGATACAAGCATGCACACTTTGTTTCCTATGGTCCATGCTTTGTGAAATAGATTAATTGAAAGGTTTTCCAATGATGCTCATTTCACAATCCCTAATCCTCATCGATAGTGTAAGAATACAAGGTTCTTGCCACTACTAGAGTATGTTAGATTTTAACATTTTACGCAATGATCCTTTTGTAATGTCATAGCACAAAAGTCACCAAGACTTGGCCAATGAAAAATACAAGGTTCTCTATCAGAATTTGTTACAAAACAATTCTATAGATGTGATGTGTCTCACTCAAAGTACATTCCTTTGAACATCCTTTTTGCATAAAATTTTCTAATCGAGACATAAATTCTTAATTTCCAACTCCCGATATGGAAACATTTCCATATTTGACATATGACAACTCATTCTTAATAGAATCTTATCTATTCATAATAATGTCGATATGGTCCATCCAACACTATACTTCCAACTACTCACAAGCAATAAATCCTTGGCGAACCTTAGATCGTCCTTTGATAGTTGTTTAATTATCTTAGTCAAAACCGTTCTAGTCCTTTTTCCCTCTTAATGCGCTAAGCATTTGGAAAAATTTAGAATGATCAACCATTATAGCATATGCAATCGATCCTATACCCGAAGCGTATGGGACACGATTCATAATGTCTTACATAAATATGTGATACTTTACCAGTCTTTTGCTATAATATTTCTAATTTCCATGTTCTCACAAATTCAATTATGAAAAGGGATGCCGTAATCATAACCAAATTTTTGAGAATGCAATTATCCTTTCTATATATATAATTTCCTCATGTTGAACCATTCCAACACAATATTCATATATATTTGACTAAATTTTATTAAAATTCGACAATCTAAGCCTTTAGATTTGAAATGAAGTATAATATTTCCTTCCTTAATTATAGCAAAACAAGTTTTCAACCCCTACAACTCTGCTAAGTGAATTTTTGTTTCTTATGGTGCACATACAACCCTAAATACCTTGGATCTATGTTTTTCACTAATTATACATGCAACTGGTTTCCAAGGCATTAAACCTATAACTAGCATGCATTTGACATAAACCATATAAGATACTAGTTATGGTAACATACCTTTAATGCGGCTTGAAGTCTTGATGTATTTGGCCATAAGAGCTTAGCCCCAATAGTGTCGAAGCATCAAGTGGAATCACAACACACCATGGACAAATGTGGAACTTGAGAGAGAATTCCATGTACCCAAAAACACACATGAACTCAAGGAACTTCATGTGTAACCACAAGTGTCGTTTTTAGGTCATGATGCATGTGTTTATATGTGTGGTATTTCAAGAGTCATGGGTATAACCCAAATCCATACCCATAGGTTTTTATGATCCATGGTTCATGTGGCCCAATTCTTTATGTATCCATACATAAACTTGGTCCAACATGGATCATAAGCCAAACACATATAAATATAACCAATTATCATAATTAGTCCCCATATATTTAATTAGTCTCTTTTGATCACTAAATTAATTCCAAATTAATTCTTGACCAATACTAATTAAAACAAATGATTTCATATTAATATATTATAATTTATAAAATATTAATAAACCATAAATTACCTTCTCTCAAAAGTTCATCCAAACAAATTGTCCTGATGATATGCAACCCAAATGGACCATGCTACACTCGGGTCGAGTACATACCAATAATAGTTATGGGCTTAGACATCTAATCCAATAGTATTTGCTATGAAATATGCGTTATGTGTTTATACGTTGTTTGTTTACTTGAGATGGATGTTGAATGAATGTTTTATACAAGTTTTTAAATGATTTAAACTATATATGTAATTTATATCTACAAATATGTTGGGTCGGACATGGGTAGATGAAATAGTTGGTGTGTAAGGAAATATGAGTTTGAGGATGAGACGAAAGATGATATATTTTGTGATATGAGGGTGACAGGTGAAAAATGAGTAAAACCTTTACCCAAACGATGGCCCTGTCATTCAGAAGAGTAGGGATGACAACCACAGACGATTCTAGACAGTCCAGTGGAACACTAGCAAGCTCACAACTTGTAGGTGTTGTGGACTTGATGTTCATCGGTGTACTCTAAAAATCTTGGCAACTATAGATTTAGTGCCTTATATAAATACGATGGTAGCTATGGATTTAGTATTGTGTAGATGAACCTTGGTAGCTATGGATTAGTACTGTGTAGATGAACCTTGGTAGCTATGGATTTAGTATGTACTGTGTAGATGAACCTTGGTAGCTATGCAACCTCGGGTAGCAATGGACTTTGTGCCAATTCCTTAAGTCAATCCTTAGGAATGAATGAATAAAGGGTAGTAGATTCTTACGGTAAATCCTTAAGAAATAAAGAAGATAATAGGGATGGGTAATTAGGTTGATTGTTTGATGATTAAATATAATAATTATATTAATGTGGGATGAAAACCCTATATGCTCACCATGCTCCCAAGCCTGACCCACTCAGTTTTTCTTTGTATTACAGGTAGTGGCACCAGTGAATAAGTCGGATGACTTAACAAGATACTTTGGATATAGACCAGTAGTTGAAAATAACTGTTGTAAGGTCTATTTAGTATTGTTTATGCTTTTGGTCTGTATCGGGACACGACATCCTGAGATTTTGTTATTTAATGAAAATACATTTCTTCAAGAAAAGTTTTGATAGATTCTTATCATTTTTTTTTGGGAACAAATTCCGCAATAGTTTTTTTTAAATGATTACTCTAATTTTAAAAGAAAGCATAAACAAATCGGTCTTTTCTAGCCGTGAAATTGGGGATGTTACAGTTAGTATCAGAGCATTAGTTTAAGCGAACTAGGAAATTATAGGATTTCTAGACATAAACTTAGAATGCTATGCGATGATTGTGAGATGATGTCTACCATATTTTAGATACGAGCACTAGTATATTTTAGGAAAAATGCCTAAAATGCTTTTATGTGCTAAATGCTATATGTTCGCCATATATGGAATTGTTTGTTCGGATCTATGGTCTGTTGTCGACCGGATCTAGAAACCTTATGTGTTTAGGATTCTAAGCGTACGACTATGATATTAGAACTAGCATGTAAACATTTCGGAGTGATAAGGATGATTTGAATGTCTATCGTGAATGAGGATCTAAATTCACCTTATTCGGTGTATAGATCAAAAATGGCAAGAACCAGGAGTGGAGATAGAAACGTGAATGAAAACAAGAATCAACCACCTGTGGTTGAGCGAGTAGATGTGGTAGCAGTAGTACCTGAGCCAATGAAAATGGTTGGGGTACAAGTGATGATTCAAATGATGTTGGATCATCAGATGGAGGAAACTAAACGCCTGCATCAGCAGAATCGTGAAGAAATTTCAATGCTGATTGAACAGCCCGAATTGACTGAAGAGCATTCGGAAGGAGGAAACTTCAGTGGGATTGTTGGTCAAGCCAACCCACCCTTACTTAGGCAGAACAACCAAGATGGAGGAAACGATGGATGTGGATGCAAGTACAAGGATTTCATGGCATCCAAACTGTCGTGTCTATCTGGAAGCCTGACACCAGTGGAAGTTATGGACTGGATCTCTGAGATGGAGATAATGTTTGAGAGTTGTGAGTGTAGCAACAGACAGAAAACCGCTCTCACGATTCCTCTATTAAAACCTGGAGTGTTGAACTAGTGGAAGCTGCTAGAGGGTTTGATGCCCAAGGGAGAAGCTAGTAAGATATCTTGGGAAGATTTTGTGGTGCAACTAAAGATGCAATACTGCTATGCGCAGGATCTTCTAGAAATCAACAATAAGTTCCAGAATCTGAAGAAGGGAAAATTGAGCGTCACCAAGTACGCTACTAGTTTTATGGAGAAGATGAATCTTATTCCCTACCTACTTCCAACAGAACTTTCCAAGGTCAACAAGTTTGCCAATGGATTAGAAGTGGAAAACGGTTTGGAGAAAGCTGAAGTTGGCGAGAAGAAGAAGCTTCAAGGATCATCAAGACCTGATAATAAGGGAAAGTTCGCAACGTCTAACCTAGATGACCAGAGGTATGGAGCCAAATGGTGTGAAAATTGCAGGAATAAGCACTTTGGAACATGCAACGAAGAAGTAACCTGTTACAAATGTGGAAGAATCGGCCACTATTCCACGAATTGTACACATAATGATAAGGTATGCTACGGATGCAGAGGCAAGGGGCACATGTCTAGAGACTACCCAAAGAAAAATAGGGCAGCAAGGCTAGTGGCACCATCAAAGCCAGGGGAATTCCACATGATCCTCGACGAGGTAGACAATAACACGAGGAACCGGGAATAAGGATTTCATATCCAAAGATCAAATTATGAAGTAACAATGCGAATACTAACTTATGGTCTATACTATTAAAGGCATAGTATTGGGTGAACTTGAAATTTTTTGTAATAGTTTCAAGAATTAATATAAACCCTGGTTTTGTTATCTGATGTATTGAATGACACCTATTAGAAGATATCGAAGGTGGTATCTTGCCTTTTGTTTTATGTCTGATAAAATAACAGTACGTTTAAAGGAGTACGGTACGTCTGAAGTACACCTTCGATTGGCCGAATAATGGAACGATTGGTGTAATTCTTGAAGTTTTCCCATCGTCTAGAATTTCCATCATCAACCGAGTTGAATTAGAATTGATGATTGAAGATACGCATGGAAGAAGTTCTAGTAGAGTCTAGAATATGAAGGAAGGTATATTCCATTCTGAAATTTGACTCTAAGAGACTTGAGTCTAAGCGTTGCATCATCCGATTAAAGGTCATTAGAACATGACCCATTCATTTGTTACAATAGTTAAAGGAAAGTACTTATCCTAAGAAGAAGAAAGAGTCCTCAATAAGGATTTATTTTGTAACTCGTAGGTTACGATTGAAAGTCCAACATAGTATGAAGAGCAGGAGCAAGATTGACCATTTCCTGCGGTCAAGAAGTCCAAGAGTTAGATACTCTGTCGAAGAAACATAGAAGTTACGATTATTACCTAGGACGAAAAGTTAACGTATGGAATCATTATACAAGCCCTATTTTCGTTGATGATTCCAGGACGTAATCATCCTAATGGGAGATAATTGTAACGTCCGTAGATCCGAGCTAGTCGATTTAGAGACGATAAGCACCAAAAGTGACTTTTTGATAAAAGATTATTTAGAAAGAATAATCTTAACTGAGTTGTAGTGGTCGTGGCAAGGTTTCCGAAAATATAAAGAATGCCGAAATCCCAGTTATAACGAAGAAGTTATGACCTGTCGAAGTTTCACGACAGAACCAGCACGACACAATGCAACGTAAATATTGAATTTACGATAGAGCGATATTTGGCTTTAGCGATCAAAACGAAAGTCATAGAATATGTTAAACTAGAGCATGCATAAAAAGAACGTCTAAATCTGACTTCGTATGAGGAAGTTATTATTTTTCGAAGTGTCGACTTAGCGGTATGCAGCCCAAATTTTGAATATGAGATCGAGTGATTTCTAGCCGAAATAATCTAAACGAGAATCAAAGATCTCGTCAATAGTAGTCCAACGGTAAAAAGACAGACGAAAACGGACAACAAATGAAGGAGTTGTGAATTCCTAACGGAGTTTTTCTGTCCCGACCTACTAAAAATAATATAATAAAAATTAAACTCAAAATTAGTAGATAGATTCTAAACGAGAGTTTTATAGCATACTCTCACCTACGCATGGATATAAAGAACGTCAAAAATGGAGCTCGTATGTGAAAGATATGAATTTCTGAAGTTCGGGGCACGAACTTCAACCCCTATGTCAGAGCTCACAACGTGAGCACAGTGGCTCACGATGTGAGCAGGTGATAGACATCTTCCAGGGCAAGTGTGACAACTCGAAGTTTGTTCCATCGTCGTAACCCGTTCCGTCAAGAAAATTCGTCCTTTTTTCGAATTGTTTCCGTTACATTTTTTTTAAATTAAGTCATTAAATTTGAGACTTTTATTATGACTTATCGGGTGTCCAAACACGTTAGTTAAACAAGAAAACACCCCAAATTAGTAATTAGAAAAAATTTAGTTTCGACCATATCAGGTTATGACAACTTAATCGGGTGCGACCGAAAGCCTCGTCTAACGTCAGTATTGGGTAGAATTCCACCGTCTCCTAAACTCGAACCATATATAAAGCTCAGATGACTTCATTTGGAAGCTTTTCACCCTCTCTCACTACACTCTCTCTACAATCTAAATTCTTGGTCAAAAATCATCAAATTCAAGCTCCAACTCGTCAAGGTAGCAATCCTAGCTCATAGTATAACACTTTAACCTTCGAATTCGTGTTTAATCTATGAAATAGGACCATATTCATGTGTTTACGGCCCTAGAATATTCCTAGGCCGTAAACACACATTAAAAGGGTTTTGGAGCCCAAAAACCCTCCCAAATCACTTTTGGAGCTTGGAAACGACTTAAGGACTTATTGGAATGGACTTGGAACACCTTGAACTCAACATCTAGGGAGTAAACATGAGTTTACGGCCCAAGAACATGCTTGGACCGTAAACACCATTTCATAGGCAGTAAACTCCTTTTAAGGTGTTAAGATGCCACTTAAACACCTCCTAAGCCTTGGATTAAAGTCTAGAAGCAACCACAAAGGAGTTAGGGGCCTTAAACTTAATAAAAATCCCTCCCTTAGGAGTTCATGGCCGTAAACCCCCAAGGATAGGTTCCTGGGCTGTAAACTCCTATACCTTAGTCAAATGATGCCCTAAATCCATTCCATGGCTTGTAAAATGAGTTTGAATCACATGTGATTGATCTAGGACCACCAAATCATATAAAGAAAGGATACTTAGGAGCTTACATCTGTAAACTCCTAGTTTACATCCATAAACTCCAATAAATGGTTTCTTTGGTGGTTAAATTCCTTCATATTCCCTAGATTTGATCCTAGCCAATTTCCTTATGTGATGTGTGACCTTTAAACACCCTAGAATACATCACCCATGAGTTCACGGCCGTTAACTCATGTGGACATGGTCTTACGGCCGAAAAATCCCTAAGGAGTTTACTCTTGATGAGAAAACTCCATATCTATGCCCTATATGTCCGTAGATGCCACCCAGGTCACTCCAAACACTTGATTTGAAGTGTTTCCGCATCTTGGAGTGTATAATCGTATCTATTTAGTGATTTAAAGTCTAATTAGATACATTTGTGTATCATTTCATATTACATAGGAACCTCGCACATTCTCAAGCCCCGAACCGACGTTTAGCATCCTAGCCGACACATTCCTCGTCCGGTGAGTTCATACCCATACTCTTTTTCAGTGTTTTTCAATGTTTTCAGGGGGGAATACAAGCAAAAGTACAAGAATATCTTGTACTTAAATTCATTATTTCATTTAAATGGTTTCATAATCCGTATACTTTTAACAATCAAAAACACATTAACAAATTGTTTGACTTGCAGAGTTAGTTTTCAAACCGATTTGAATTCTTATTATTTAGTGTTATACTTTATATTTCGCAATTGATTGTTCTCACCATTATTGTTGAAATCATAGAACTTTTGTATTGTCCTTGATAAAACACCCCCTAGATACGAGTGTGAAGGACCGATATCATTAGAACTTTTCTCAGGTCCTTGATAATAATCCCCCTAGATTCAAGAGTGAAGGACTAATAAATTAGAAAGTTTTGTATTAATATTATATTTAATTTCATTAAACCTAAGATTTCAGTTATGTCTTTGATAATACTCCCCTAGATATGAGAGTTAAGGACCAATAACATTAATCTTAGAACTTTTGATATGTCTTGGTACACTCCCCCTGGTTACGAGAGTGAAGGACTAATAGATTAGAATGTTCCGTTTTATTATTTTAATTTCTTTAATCTTAAGATTGGAGTAACGTCCTTGATAATACCCCCTAGATTTGAGAATGAAGGACTATCCCTGTAACCAGAATCTCCTGGAGGGAGATCGTGAATTGAGTGTATAGATCTATACGGGATTGACTAACCCGCACCTGGCTGCTAGCTACAGCCAAACCGAAAGGTTCAAGGGTGACAAAAGTCATAAAAGATATTGGCCCTGTTCCGAGCCTTATCTAGTCTATAGTATGGTTATGGAACTCACAATCAAGATTATGAAAACTTTATACTTATATTATTAGGTTTATATACGTGTTAAAACTAATGTACTTTTAAGGGTAACTAGACTTTCAGGAAACTCCACACACACACTTTAACTATGGTAGATACTTGTACATTACTTTCAGATTCGATAACCAATCACAAACTTTTTAAGGATAATAAGGGTTTTTCCTGAGATAACTGAACTTGTTCTTAACCAGTGTGATAATCAGATAACAAACTGTTCTTAACTAAACTGTGTAACAAACAGATAACTAAACTTTACTTTTAAGAAAATATGGGATTTTCTTGGCCAACAACATTTTCTGAAAAATCGAAAGGAAACTTGTTCATTTTCAGAAAACAAAACCGCTTTTGAACTCACCAACTTTATGCTGATTTTTAAACTACTTGTACTCTCTGGTCCACATTAGACAAGTACTCGCGATCTTTTGGAGAAGACGGAGCGTAGAAGTCACGTCTTTACTTTGTTTATATGATATATATGTATAGCACTTGTAAAAGTTTACTTTCAAACAACTGTAAATTTTCATATGTAATGTAATGGTTGTTTACTTCGCATACTATGTACATTGATTGTGATACTCAACGTGAAGTCACCTCCGCCCCGGAACGTTTCCGCCTTCGGTTTCGGGGTGTGATAGATTGGTATCAGAGCCCTTGTTTATAGTGAACTAAGTATACCAAACCTTACATGGTATAAGACTATAAACACTAAGGGCCTAAGTGCTCTGAACTAAAAGTATACTTCAAAATATAAGTATTTTCAAAAGTATACAAGTATACCTAACCACTGGAATCCGTAACTACAAGTAGAACAAAACATAAGTAAATGGGTGTTGTACGCTGCGGTTAAACCTCGGCAGTTTTGTAGTCGTGTCTAGGGTCAATATAGCCTGATCAACTGTATTCATTCAAGACACGGCCAACATGGGCTTGGGAGTGACTGTGGTATGCGACATGCCTAAAATTTACCCAATACCCAAACATCGAGCCATCGTTGCAGCGAATCATGAAATACTATGGGAGTACTTCTCGAGCCAATCTGTTGTAGAAAATCCTCTTTCAAGCGTTGCTCCTTGACCATTCCTTTAGCGATAATTTATCTGCTTTCATAACTCTTTCCTGCTTTATCGCTTAATAGAATTCTATATCTGCCATATCTCTTGACTCAATTCAGAGGACTTACCATCCTCTCTTTCCTAATCTTTTTAGATCAAGATGCCTCCAAGAAAGAGACCCATCTCAAAGAACAACAACCCTCTGCCACCACCTCCTCCTCAATTTGATCCTGTCATGTTCCAGGCAGCTGTTACTGCCGCAGTAGCAGCCACCATGTCTCAAATGAACCTCGGAGGTCCAGGAGGTGGTACCCAATCTCAAAACCAGGAAGGTAGCCAGGGACACCGGAAGCAGTGTTCCTATAAAGACTTTATGAATGCCAAACCCACACCTTTCGATGACACTAGAGGTGTTATCGCCTTAACCCGATGGTTCGAGAAAATCGAATCAATTTTTGAAATATGTGCCTGCTCTGAATCGGATAAGGTGAAGTTCGCCGCCTGCACTTTCACCGATAAAGCCGTGACTTAGTGGAATGGTCGAGTCAAATCCTTAACCCTACCAGTAGGCAATGCTATGGGTTAGAGGCCATGAAGGAACTTCTTCTTGTGGAGTACTACCCACGGGGGCGAGATGCAGAAGCTGGAGCATGAACTCTGGAACCTAAAGATGAAGGGTTCTGATATTGTCGCTTACACTTCCAGATTCGATGACTTGGCGCCACTCTGTCCCGTAATGGTTACTCCGGAGAGTAAGAAGATAGAGAGATATATTTGGGGGCCGACCCAGCCAACCAAGGGAAATGTTTTAGCTACGAAGCTAGATACCTACGACAGCGCCAAATGTTTAGCGCAAACCTTAATTGACCATAGTGATGACCTTGAGGAAGCCACTACCACTCCTTAGTCGACAGAGAGGAGTGGTGAGAAAAGAAAATTTTCGAAGAAGAAGAAAAGTCAGACATCGCAGGAGTCTTCGAAGAAGCAGCAAACTGTGGCAGTTCACGCTGCTACTACCCCTGCAGCTATTTCTGTCGTTGGTTCCTCAGCTCGAACACCTACCAGTAGGTATGTTGGTACCCTCCCTATGTGTGACAAGTGCAACTATCATCACCTCACTTCCAGCCCATGTCGCGAGGTATTGTGCAACAGTTGTGGCAAAAAGGGTCACACTGCGAAAAACTGCAAGACGCCAACCTAATCAACCAATCAAGCTTACGGAGCAGGCATTGGTCATGCCTGCTATGGTTGCGAAGAAGTTGGGCATTTTAAGCAAAACTGCCCCAAGGCAGCAACGACTGACAACACCGGAAGAGTTCTAGCAATAGGACGAGAGGAGGCAACCGCCCATCCCACCGTTGCCACATGTATATTCCTCCTCGGCAACTCTTATGCCTGTAACCCTTTTTCGATTCTAGTGCTGAAAGAAAATTTGTTAGCTATTCATTCAAACACCTTTATAAACTTAGTCCTTCATTAGTAACCAAAACGTGTACCGTCGAGATGGCTAACAGTGAAAAAGAGAACGTTAACGACATATCCATAGGTTGTATCCTTACTCTGGATGATTATTCTTTTCCATTCGACCTAATGGCAAATTTTTCATGAAAGAGCCTTGATGCTATCATTGACATGGAATGACTAAGTCCCATTTATGTTGTTATTCTTGGTTTCGAAAAGGCCATCCGTCTTAATCTTTCCTCTGACCCGACTCTCATGACCTATGGCAATAAACTTAATTCCAACATTCGCATCATTTCGTGCATCAAAGCTTAAAAAGTTCCCCGAAAGGAGTGCCATGCATTCCTAGTCCGTGTGATCATCGGGAAACAGGAAGTTAAAGGCCTCGAGAGCATCCCCGAAGTCTGCAACTTTCTGATGTCCCTCCCGAAGAGCTCCCGAAAATTCCTTTCGAAGGTCAAGTCGAGTCTCGCAATGACCTAATTCCTGGAGCTACCCCCGTAGCCAAGTCTCCGTGAGGATGATGTTTCCAAGACAACGATCAGGACTCGATATGGTCACTACGAGTTTGTAGTGGTGCCCTTCGGTCAAACCACTTTCCTTGGTCATGTAGTAAACAAAGAATTCATACTCGTGGACCCTTTCAGAAATCAAGGCGATAGAGAATTAGTCAGCACCGAAGATACCCACAGAAACCCGTCAATTCTTGGGTCCCGCCGGCTATTATCGCAGACCCACCAAGAAATTTCTTTCAGAATCGCCAAACCCTTACCTACTCTGACACAGAAAGATGTACCCTCTTGTTGGAGATCACGTCCTGTTGGAGGTCTTACCCCGGAAAGGCATGATATGCTTTGGAAAGCGCGGAAAACTTCACCCGAAGTACATCGGACCCTTCGAAATCCTCGCTAAAATCGAAACCATGAACTACAAACTCCGACCATCTAAAGAGCTTAGTAGTATCCACCATGTGTTCCACATCTCGAATCTTTAGAAGTGCCTGCCCAACGAAACCCTAGTAATCCCTTTGATGAGACCAAAATCAACGAAAGTCTGAACCCTATGGAAGAACCAATCGAAATCATAGATCGAGAGATTAAACGTACGAAACAATCTGTATCCCGATAAGTGAAGGGTTCCCTGGAATGCAATGCGAGGACCCGAATTCACTTGGGAGCGCGATGTTTCGACGAAACAGAAGTATCCGTATCTCTTGCCAAATCCATGAGTCGTATCTAAAGTTTGAATTTCGAGATGAAATTCCCTCTAACGAGGGGATAATGTGACAACCCAAAGTTTGTTCCATCGCCGTAACCCGTTCCGTCAATAAAATTCGTCCTTTTTTCGAATTGTTTCTGTTACATTTTTTTTGAAATTAAGTCATTAAATTTCAGACTTTTATTATGACTTAATGGGTGTCCAAACACGTTAGTTAAACAAGAAAACACCCCAAATTAGTAATTAGAAAAATTTTAGTTTCGACTATATCGAGTTACGACAACTTAATCGGGTGCGACCAAAAGCCTCGTCTAACGTCAGTATCGGGTAGAATTCCACCGTCTCCCAAACTCGAACCATATATAAAGCTAAAATGACTTCATTTGGAAGCTTTTCACCCTCTCTCACTACACTCTCTCTACAATCTCAATTCTTGGTCCAAAATCATCAAATTCAAGCTCCAAATCGTCAAGGTAACAATCCTAGCTCATAGTATAACACCTTTAGCCTTCAAATTTGTGTTTAATCTATGAAATAGGACCATATTCATGTGTTTACAGCCCTAGAATAGTCCTAGGCCGTAAACACACATTAAAAGGGTTTTGGAGCCCAAAAACCCTCCCAAATCACTTTTGGAGCTTGGAAACAACTTAAGGACTTATTGGAATGGACTTGGAACACCTTGAACTCAAAATCTAGGGAGTAAACATGAGTTTACGGCCCAAGAACATTCTTGGACCATAAACACCATTTCATGGCCAGTAAACTCCTTTTAAGGTGTTGAGATGCCACTTAAACACCTCCTAAGCCTTGGATTAAAGTCTAGAAGCAACCACAAACGAGTTAGGGGCCTTAAACTTAATGAAAACCCCTCCCTTAGGAGTTCACGGCTGTAAACCCCCCAAGGATAGGTTCCTGGGCTGTAAACTCCTATACCTTAGCCAAATGATGCCCAAAATCCATTCCATGGCTTGTAAAATGAGTTTGAATCACATGTGATTTATCTAGGACCACCAAATCATATAAAGAAAGGATACTTAGGAGCTTACATCCGTAAACTCCTAGTTTACAACCGTAAAATCCAATAAATAGTTCCTTTGGTGGTTAAAATCCTTACTATGCCCTAGATTTTATCCTAGCCAATTTCCTTATGTGATGTGTGACCTTTAAACACCCTAGAATACATCCCTAATGAGTTCACGGCCGTTAACTCATGTGTACATGGTCTTAGGGCTGAAAACTCCCTAAGGAGTTTACTCTTTAAGAGCAAACTCCATATCTATGCCCTATATGTCCGTAGATGCCACCAGGGTCACTCCAAACACTTGATTTGAAGTGTTTCCGTGTCTTGGAGTGTCTAATCGTATCTATTTAGTGATTTAAAGTCTAATTAGATACATTTGTGTATCATTTCATATTACATAGGAACCTCTCACATTCTCAAGCCCCGAACCGACGTTTAGCATCCTAGCCGACACATTCCTCGCCCGGTGAGTTCATACCCCTACCATTTTTCAGTGTTTTTCAATGTTTTCAGGGGGAATACAAGCAAAAGTACAAGAATATCTTGTACTTAAATTCATTATTTCATTTGAATGGTTTCATAATCCGTATACTTTTAACAATAAAAAACACATTAACAAATTGTTTGACTTGAAAAGTTAGTTTTCAAACCGATTTCAATTCTTATTATATAGTGGTATACTTTATATTTCGCAATTGATTGTTCACACCATTACTGTTGAAATCATAGAACTTTTGTATTGTCCTTGATAAAACACCTCCTAGATACGAGTGTGAAGGACATGTATCATTAGAACTTTTGTCAGGTCCTTGATAATACTCCCCCTAGATTCGAGAGTGAAGGACTAATAAATTAGAAAGTTATGTATTAATATTATATTTAATTTCATTAAACTAAAGATTTCAGTTATGTCCTTGATAATACCCCCATAGATAACATTAATCTTAGAACTTTTGATATGTCCTTGGTACACTCCCCTTAGTTACGAGAGAGAAGGACTAATAGATTAGAATGTTCCGTTTTACTATTTTAATTTCATTAATCTTAAGATTGGAGTAACATCCTTGATAATACTCCCCCTAGATTTGAGAGTGAAGGACTATCCCTGTAACCAGAATCTTCTGGAGGGAGAGCGTGACTTGAGTGTATAGATCTATACGGGATTGACTACCCCGCACCTGGCTGCTAGCCACAGCCGAACCGAAAGGTTCAAGGGTGACAAAAGTCATAAAAGATATTGGCCCCGTTCTGAGCCTTATCTAGTCTGTAGTATGGTTATGGAACTCCCAATCAAGATTATGAAAACTTTAAACTTATATTATTAGTTTTATATACATGTTAAAACTAAAGTACTTATAAGGGTAACCAGACTTTCAGGAAACTCCACACATACACTTTAAGTATGGTAGATACTTGTACATTACTTTTAGATCCGATAACCAATCACAAACTTTTTAAGGAAAATAAGGGTTTTTCCTGGGATAACTGAACTTGTTCTTAACCAGATTATGTAATAATCAGATAACAAACTGTTCTTAATCAAACTATGTAACAAACGGATAACTAAACTTTACTTTTAATAAAATATGGGATTTTCTTGGCCAACAACATTTTCTGAAAAACCGAAAGGAAACTTGTTCATTTTCAGAAAACAAAACCTCTTATGAACTCACCAGCTTTATGCTCATTTTTAAACTGCTTGTATTCTCAGGTCCACATTAGACAGGTACTCGCGATCTTTTGGAGAAGACAGAGCGTAGAAGTCATGTCTTTACTTTGTTCATATGATATATATGTATAACACTTGTAACACTTTACTTTCAAACAACTGTAAATTTTCATATGTAATGTAATGGTTGTTTACTTCGCTTACTATGTACATTGGTTGTAATACTTAACATGAAGTCACCTCCGCCCTGGAATGTTTCCGCCTTCGGTTTCGGAGTGTGACAACAAGTGGCCTGATGACGAAGGCGATGACATCGAGCTCATGACGTGAGCATTAGTGGCTCACGACGTGAGCATAGATTTTCAGCCTCCTATAAATAGAAAGCAAGGCCATCCGAGTTTTGTTGCTTAATTTCTTTCCTCTCACCCGTATTACCTTGATTTACATGCAAGCTATAACCTGAAGCCCCTGTTTTATCCCAAGAAGAAAAGTGTTTCGAGGCGAAACTCTGCCCGCGAGAATCCTGGTGTGTGAAGATATTCCGGTTTCATAGAAGAACTTCTACTTGAAGAGTCGTAGTGTTGTCTGACAATCGTCTTAACAAGTGAGTGTGTAGTTACTTTCTTCTACCGCATAGATATGAAGTATTTGCTATGAAATACGTGCTATGTGTTTATATGTTATTTGTTTACGTGAGATGGATGTTAAATGAATGTTTTATACAGGTTTTTAAATGATTTAAACTATATATGTAATTTATATCCACAAATATGTTGGGTAGAACATGTGTAGATGAAATAGTTAGTGTGTGAGGATAGATGAGTTTGACGATGAGAGGAAAGATGATATAGATCATGAGATGAGGTTGATAGGTGAAAAATGAGTGAAACCTTTACCCAAACGATGGCCTCGTCATTCAGCAGAGTTGGGATGACAACCATAGACAATTCTAGAGAGTCCAGTGGAACACTAGCATGCTCACAACTTGTAGGTGTTGTGGACTTGATGTTCACCGGTGTACTCTAAAAACCCTGGCAGCTATAGATTTACTGCCTTATATAAATACGATGGTAGCTATGGATTTAGTACTGTGTAGATGATCCTTGGTAGCTATGGATTTAGTACTTTGTAGATGAACCTTGGTAGCTCTGGATTTAGTACTGTATAGATGAACCTTGGCAACTATGGATTTAGTGTTTGTTTTAGGAACCTCGGGCAGCAATGGACTTTGTGCCAACTCCTTAGGTCAATCCTTAGGAATGAATGAATAATGGATAGTAGATTCTTATGGTAAATCCTTAAGAAATAAAGAAGATAATGGGGATGGGTAATTGGGTTGATTGTTTGATGATTAAATATAATAATTATATTATTGTGGGTTGAAAACCCTATATGCTCACCAGGCTCCCAAGCCTGACCCACTCAGTTTTTCTTTGTATTACAGGTGGTGGCACCAGTGAATAAGTCGGATGACTTAACAAGATACTTTGGATATATAACAGTAGTTGAAAATAACTGTTGTAAGGTCTATTTAGTACTTTTTATTCTTTTGGTCTGTATCGGAACATGACATCCCGAGATTTTGTTATTTAATGAAAATACATGTCTTCAAGAAAATTTTTGATAGATTTTTATCATATTTTGTTTTGAGAACAAATTGTGCAACAGTGCTCTTTAAACGATTACTTTGATTTTAAAACAAAGCATAAACAAATCGGTCTTTTCTAGCCGTGAAATTAGGGATGTCACACTGTTATAGTTAAACATATTAAACAAAAAATTCCAACATTACCATGTTTGAATCTACCCCATCCAAATGCAAAATTATAGTTGAAATTGATGCTAGTGATATTGGATTAGGAGGTATATTAAAACAAAAAAAATTAGATTCCAAATATGAACAACTAGTTCGATATTTTTACGGTGCATGGAATGGCACCCAAAGTAACTACTCAACGGTCAAAAAATAAATTTTAAGCATTGTTCTATGCATAAAAAAGTTTGAAGATGATTTATTTATGAAACAATTTTTATTAAGAATTGATTGTCAATCTGCAAAATCAATTTTAGAAAAAGATGTCAAAAACATTATTTCCAAACAAATTTTTGCTAGATGTCAAGCCCTTCTAGAAAATTTGATTTTGAAATAGAATTTATCAAAGGGGAAAATAATTCACGTCTAAATTTTCTTTCTCGTGAATTTTTGCAGGGGAAATGAGTTTTTTCTCTTCTTCCTCCAAAACAGATAACAAGAAGCCTTTTTCTAAAAAACTTGTACCTTTTCCTCCTCGTCCAAATAAATTTTCTCCTTTATCTCCAGAAAACAAATCTGTACTTTTTACTTATGTTCTTCAAAACAAATAATCAAAACTTGTCACTTCGAATATTTCTCCTATCAAGACTGTTAGTCCTTTTAACAAAACTCCATCCTCGTCTCCTTTGGGAACTCAAAAAATTGTTCTTTCTACTAAGACTCCATATATTATAAATCCAAATATTGAAAGAATTCAAATTCATGAAGACTCTAAGATTTCAAAGTTAAATAAAAAAAATTTCATATTCTCATTGATCATCTTTTTGGTCGAGGGAAAACCTTTTATTTTGATCCTTATAAGACCAGAGAATATTATCAAACCATTCTTCAAGAATCTGGCTCTATATGTTTCACTCATCGTTCCAATTCATATGAATGAACAATTAATTACAATAAAGCTCAAATTCTCAAGGTCGTTTCTCCTCAAGATTGTTCAGTAAATCCCATTCTGAAAAGATTTTAGAAGGATATCCTGCTTACCCAAAATATTCCTATTATGGTTATCAATAAGCCTGGTCCAAAGCATTCCTTGTACGCAATTTTTCACATTCTTGGTTTATCTTTTTTTATCTAAACTTTGACTATAAATACCCCAAATGGTTCGTTAATTGGTATAAGTTCATGGGCTTAATACCAAAATGTCTACCTGATGAAGTTTTGAATGGATTTCTCAAATTCAAAGAGTTATTTGTTCAACCTATCCCTGAATTTGAATATTTATTACAAATTTTCATGTTATTCAAAATTCCAAGGATTATGTCATGGACTTATAATTATCAAGAATCAAAAGACATTTATCCTCCATGGCTTAACTACCAATATAGAATAAAATAGTGGGAGAAATTCAAAACCTCCTCAAGACAATTCAACAAAGGTGATCAAATATTATCAAGAAATCCATCATTCTACAAAGGCAAAAACAGAAGGAGAAAATTACACGGATGGTCCCTGTGGTTAGGGGTTACTTGCACGCTTGGTCCCTAGAAAGATTTTTTAACTTGGACCGTCCCTAAAACTTTAATTTGTTACCCGCCCAGTCCCTCTATTAACTTTTCTGTTTGTTTAGCTGTTAGCATCCCCCACATCAGGGGCATTTTTGTCCTTTCATCTTTGGATGGGCTTAAATGTAAATTTCTTCACCCCTGAGTCAGCGATCTTCTAAACTCCACCGGACGCCTCCCCTTTCCCTCTTCATTTCGTTCAGGAAGGTACTTCCCTTTCCGATTTCTCCTCCTTCGAATTGCTTTCGGCGATAGGACTAGTGAACCAGGAGAAGCTCGTCGGCGATCGACTGCCACTCTTCCTCCCTTCGTATTATCTGCTGTCAGATCAGAAAAAAAGGGGGAAACGACGAGGAGTCTGCTTCCACCCCTCGCCACCGCAGTCGGCGACAACAGCCACCTGTTGCTTCCATTTTTTGACTGGTGTCGTCGATCAGTCACCACCGGATCATATCGATTGCTACTTTCTTCGTTTATTTTCTGCCCTTGTTGTTGTTTCATCCATTCGTCCCGATCAGAGCAGCACCCCTGAAGTCGCGATATGCTAAACTCCACCGGATCCCTCCTCTTTCCCTCTTCAGTCCGTTCAGGCAAGGTACTTCCCTCTCCGATTTTCCCCTCCTTCGAGTTGTCGTCGGTGATAGGACTAGTGAACCAAGAGAAGCTCGCCCGTGATTGACTGCCACTCTTCCTCCCTTCGCATTACCTACTGTTAGATTAGAAAAAAGGGGGAAACAACGAGGAGTCTGCCTCCACCCCTCGCCACCTTGGTCAGCGACAGCAACCACCAGTTGCTTCCATTTTCTGACCGGTGCCGTCAGTCATCATCGGATCCTTATGATTGCTACTTTCTTCATTCATCTTTTGCCCTTGTCGTTGTTTCATTCAATCGTCCCCTCAAACGCACAAATGAAGAAATTTACATTTAAGCTCATCCAAAGATGAAAGGACAAAAATGCCCCTGATGTAGGGGATGCTAACAGCTAAACAAATGGAGAAGTTAATAGAGGGACCGGACGGGTAACAAATTAAAGTTTTAGGCACGGTCCGAGTTAAAAAAATCTTCTAGGAACCAAGCGTGCAAATAACCCCTAACCACAGGGACCATCCGTGTAATTTTCTCAAACAGAAGAGATCAAGAATGCTCCTTTCCATGATCCTGAACTAGTAACTAGAATTCTTAACGTTGTCGATTCATCACAAGAAGAACTTCACTGTTGATTACAAGATATTCGTAGATCCTCTACATAATCAAAATGAATCTACTCCAAGAACTCATATACTTCAAAACGCTCAAGGCCCATTTGATGATCCATATGAAGAATAAAATATTCTAAATTTTATTTTGGTGTATACCTTCAATGTAGGGTATTTCATTTCAATGTTTTTCAAGATTAGTAGTATTTCAAAATTGTGGAAATACATATAAACACTATGTGGGTATAAATCATGTGTGATAATGATTCTAAAAAATCTTTATCAAAATATTATCAAGAATTATTGCAGGTTATCATGGAATCCATTAATTAATCTCAATCTTGACTTGAAGACAAAAAGCTTTTTTCCAAAAGAAGAAGTTGTTATGTCGACCATAACCCCATTTTCAAGAATCAAATTTTTACTAGAAGACAAATATAGCTAAAAGAAGAAATTATTTTGAAGGCCAGTTATGACAAAAGGACAAATCATTGAGAAAATAATTCAAGAAATGAAGATCCGTAAAACAAGCAGTTACCATTATCCAACTCAAGGCCCTCTATAAATTAAGTTAAAGTTTTATGCTTAAGGCATTCAAAAAATTTCACTCTCTCAAATGTATAGTTTATGTCTACAAAAACTTCTACTATTTCTCTATCTACCTCTCGATGTTTAAAGTCTCTAGATTTCCAGATCATTCTTTCTCAAAATGCTTGTAATGAATGTATTCCAAATCTAATCAAAGAAGGTACTATTTAAAGAGTATTTTATTCAATTCTTGTTATTATTCTCTAGAATTCATTTTTTCAGACAAATATTTTGATTATTTACTATGATTATTTCGTTTCAAATTTGTTTAATAATTTATTCAACAAGATTTGAGATTTTTGTTAAAATAATTTTTTGTTTAAAAAATCAATGTAATCATATTATTAAAGCATAATTCAAAAGAATTCTCATTCCAAACTAGTTGAAAATCGTGATGATAAAAAATTTATTGAACAAAAATTTATATCAACCGATCCATCATTATGTTCGATAATATTAGAGATTTGTTTTGAAGAATATAAAGCCTTTGCTTCAATAACATTTTGTAAATTCCAATTACATGATTGAGTAATTTGTGACCATTTAAGCCTTTAAGGCATATGAACCTTAGTATGGTTAGTGTTTGCTTCAAAAATAATTGTTTCATTTATTTGGCTTGATAGACGGGTTATTGGTTCTAACGTGGTTGTCATGGTTTTATAACAAACACGATAGATTATTGCTAAAGGCTTGGTATTATCTCTAAATTCTAAATTTTTTGTTTCTACGGTTAAAACTAAGGCATCTAATATATTTTTATCGAATAATCCTACAGAAAAATTTGGATAACATTTAAAATAATTTGGTCCGTTAGCAATATTTATTTCTGTCATAGCTAAAATAGAAATTTGGAAATCTTTATGTCTTTTATCTCTTTAAATTAAGAGAACAGGAGCATCAATATCAATTCTAAAAAAAGGTTTAATAGAAATTTGTACTAAGCCGATATGAAGAAATTTATATTTTTGTCTATGTTTTAAAATAGATTTATGTGATAATATATTTAAATTTTGTTGATTTTGACCAATAGAAACAATTTGTTCGGTAATTCTGATTGAGTAACTTTGAAAATAATCGAAAGTTCCTATTTTTTATATTGTATTAATATTTGTTTTTGGTATTGTCCAATCATTTAAACATAAATACGGAATGAGAAATCTTTTGAATGAGAATCTTAGGAATTATGCTTGAATAATATGATTAGGTTGATTGTTTAAACAAAAAATAATTTTACAAAAATCTCAAATCTAGTAGAAGTAATTATTATACAAATTCAAAACGAAATAACCACGGTAAATGACCAAAATATTTGTTAGAGAAAACGAGTTTAAAAGTATAATAACAAGAATTGAATAAAGTGCTCTTTAAATAATACATTCTTTGATTAGACTTGGAACAATCAGTACAAGCATTTTGAGAAATGATGATCTGTAAATATAGAGACTTTGAACATCGAGAGGTAGATAGAGAAATAATAGAAGTTTTTCTAGACATAAACTATACATTTGAGAGAGTGAAATTTTTTCAAATGCCTTAAACACAAAACTTTAAGTTAATATATAGAGGGTCTTGAGTAGGATAATGGTAACCGGTTGTTTTACCGGATCTTCATTTCTTGAATTATTTTCTCAATGATTTCTCCTTTGTCATAATAGGCCTTCAAAATAATTTCTTCTTTTAGCTATCTTTGTCTTCTAGTAATAATTTGATTCTTGAAAAGGGGGTTATGGCCAACATAACAATTTCTTCTTTTGGCAAAAAGTTTTTTGTCTTCAAGTCATGATTGAGATTAAGTAATGGAGAAATATTTTGATAAAGATTTTTTAGAATCATTTTCACACACGCTTTATACCCACATAGTGTTTATACGCTTTATACCCAAAAAATCTTTCTAGGCTCTGATACCATATATATATATATATATATATATATATATATATATATATATATATATATATATATATATATATATATATATATATATATATATATATATATATATATATATATATATATATATGGAAAAGTTCAATACAGAACCATTATTAATCAAGGAACCAATCCAAAACGTCGAAATTTAAATCGATTAACAGCAAAAAAAAGTTTGTAAACTTTTATAATTGACGCACATGTACCGTATTATAACAAAACTCACTTCCTTTTTTTCATTAAATTTTTTTAGACCAAGTTTTTTATCGAAAAAAAATAACCGAATGCACCGTTGTTCACGATTTTTCGTCCTCTTTCCATAGAGATCCATGATGATATATAAAAAACGAACTTTTTTCTTCTAAAAAAAACTCACTTAATTTTCTTAGTTTTTTCAAAATTTAAGTTTATTTTTATCAAAAAAAAAAAAAAAAAAAAAAAAAAAAAAAAAAAAAAAAACTAATTATACCAAAGATATTAATTTTTTTGTACTCTACTAATAAACAACAACAACGATTTAAAAAAAATAATAATAAAACTCGAACAGTGTAGATTCACACTGTGAATCTAAACTCTAAATATTTCAATTTTTAACATTCACAATATGAAAAATCTCGAACAGTTCATATTCACATTGTAAATCTGAATTACTATTATACACATTGTGAATCTGAGAAGGTTCACAAAAAAAAAAAAAAAAAACAACAACCTCGATCAGTGTAGATTCATACTGTGAATCTAAACTGTAAATATTTCATAATTTAACATTCACAATGTGAAAAAGCTCCGATCAGTTCAGATTCACACTGTGAATCTGACTTATTATTATGCACACTGTGAACCGGAGGGGGTTCACAATGTGAATCTGAGCAGGTTTACAATATGAATCTGAATAGTTCACAATGTGAATCTGAACTGAAATATCGTTTTTTACATGAATATAAATCTATGTTTAAAAGTACAAAAAAATATGAATTTTGATATATTTATTAATTTTTTTAATATAAAAAAATAGACCTCAACTTTTTTCATCAAAGAAAATGAAGTGTTTTTTTTCGAAAGAAAAAAGTTTTTTTTTATATATCTTCTTGGGTCTCTATGGAAAAAGGACGAAAAATCGTGCACAACGGTATATTCGGTATTGTTTCGATAAAAAAAACATGGCCTAAAAAAATTTTAAACGAAAAAAAGTGGTGAGTTTTTTTTAAAGGTGGATTTTTTTGTATAATCCAGTGTGTGTGCGCCCAATATAAAAATTTACATCTATTTCCTTGGCCGTAGATCGTTATGATTTTCGACGCTTACGATTGGTTCATTGGTTACTTATGGTTCTCTATTGAACCTCACCTTATATATATATATATATATATATATATATATATATATATATATATATATATATATATATATATATATATATATATATATAGGTTTAGGTGTTATGGAAAAAACAAAAAACCCTAAAAATAATAAAAATCAATAAAATAAATACTTAGATATGACAAATCTTTTTCTTTGACTTTATATTCTTAAAAATCACAAGTTTTTATAAAGTTTCGCTGATTTTTTTTTTTTGAAAAAGAAACAAAAAATAAATAAATAAATAAATAAAATCGATTTTTTAATATTTTTCAGCGAATTTATAAAATAAAATAAAAAAAAGCTGGAATTTTTAAGAATATAAAGTCAAAAATAAAATATTTGTGAACTCTATGTATTTTTTTATGTATTTTTATGATTTTTAGGGTTGTTTTATGGTTTTTTTGTTTTCCATATAACCCTTTCATATATATATATATATATATATATATATATATATATATATATATATATATATATATATATATATATATATATATACATATATATATATATATATATATATATATATATATATATATATATATATATACTAGTTTATAACCCGTGAGAACCACGGTTATAAAATTAATTAAACTTTCATATAAAAAGTCAAAATTATTAATTAATTATTTTAATTAAATTATTATTTAAGAAATTTTTTTTTAGGTATATAAAATTATAATCGTTAATTTAAATAAATAAATGAAGATATATCATCTTATAATATGTATTTAATTTATTTTATTTTTCAATCTAATGTTATTAATTTAATATAATTAGAATGGGAAAATTTAAAATTTGAAATTTAAATAAAAGAATCAATTATTAGTTGAATGTAATTAGAGTGAAAAAATTTAAAATTTGAAATTTGAAATGAATAATTAATAGGTTTACAAGTGGCATGATAATGGATATATAACATTAATGAGGTGTTCTAATTGTATGACACTTGTCAATAGGAGATTAAACCTATTCTTTTATTAGAATAGGGATATATATATATATATATATATATATATATATATATATATATATATATATATATATATATATATATATATATATATATATATATATATATATATATATATATATAGGGAGTGGTTCAAATGAGAGCAACAAAAGATTAAGAACCCTAAGAACCCCAATTTTTAAGTATATGTGTTATGAATACTTATTAAATATGTTACAAATCATGATGTTTGTTTTTTAGTAAGCAAATGACAAAATCATAAATTTTTATAGTCTAATATTTACATTTATACATTCATTAATATTTATCACACAATTTATATAAAATACAATGTAATACAGTCCATTTATAATTTAATATATAAATTTCACAACTTAATACAATCTGGTTTACACTAATTTATATATTCAGAGAAGTTAAACCAAAACACTATCACCATCACTACATGCTGCCAACAATCATTCATGCCACCATATATATATATATATATATATATATATATATAGAGAGAGAGAGAGAGAGAAAGAGCTAGGTTTAGGTATTCAAACTATTTATTGTGTTATTGTATGCTTAAATGTGGACCAATCAAAATTAAATAAATAAGGTAATTGAGTAATTTTTTTAGTAACTTCCAAAAATAATCCCTATAATCATCGTATCGACTTTTAACCTAAATAAATAAGCGTGTCTTCCTCAATCTTCCACCCGATACTAACCTAACCTAACTCATCATCTATCTATCGTCTTCTCACGAACACCGTAAACAATACCCTATTCACCATCGTTCCTTGCTTCATATCCATCTCCATTCCCTTGCCTCCTTCCATCTTCGATGTTGCTCCATCTCAGGCGAGGCAAGCTTTCGCCGACGCTGCTCCATTTGTGGCGACGAACCTTCTACCGGCGCTCCTCCTTTCCATCACTGATCCATCCCTGCTTCATCAATCATCGGCTGACCAGTCGACCATCGATGCTTCATCCACTTACTGCGATACTCCATGACCGCCATCGGTACTGCTCCACAACCGACATCGACGCTTCTCCATCTTCTATCGCCGTCGACATCGCCACCCACAGGTAAACATAATTTTTTTGTTAACATAAAAATTCAAAATTGGCTTGAATTCTTGTAGTTCAAGAATGCTAATTTCTCTATTTCCCTTGGGATTTACTTTTGTTGGTTTGTGGTTTTCTATTTGTACTTTTTGGAGTTCAGAATCTTAGATCGATAAAGTTGTATTCTTTTAGCTTATTGTTTGAAATCTTTTTTTTTGTCAATGTAGATTGACTATTCAGAATCTTGATTGATAAAGCTCTAATCTTTTTGTTTCTTGTATCTAAATCCTATCAAGAAAACTCGCCCACAGGTAAACATAATTTGTTTTGCTAACACAAGAGTTGAGTTTTTAGTTGGGTTACTGAAATATTTGGGTTTCAAAACAATGGCTATGTTACAGTACTCTCTTTAGTGTTGTGAACACTTTGGTCGTGATTAGTTAATGTTGTGAACACTTTGGGCGAATTCTATGAATTTAATGAATATTGTGTTGTAGGGATATTTTCGTCATTAGTATAAAACACAAACATCACCTTAAATTGGGATTTTACTTCTACAGGTGGTTGAGAGCTGAAATCAACTAATTTCTGAACTTGGAGAGTTAGATGTTGCTGATGAAAATGAACGAGTTTCTATCTTGGAATGTCTAACAGTATCATTCTCATTAAATTGTTTTTTACTTTGGATATTTTTCCAACCGAATGCATACCGTAACTGAATCTTGAATTCCAATTTTATCAGAATGGAATCACGAATTCGAATTCTGTTGGAATGGAATATGAATATTTTCTCACTGATTTGTGCATTGGATTTATTTCCACAGAAGCAGCTGATGCTTGAAAAATAGACCATGAAATAGAAAGTGATTCTTATCAACATTATTCTTTTAGAATGTATTAGTGTCTTGGTTAGATTTTGATGTTTTTGTTTCCCGATTTGAAAGTTTTTTTAGTTTTATTCTTTAACAATAAATGTACTTCTTAGCAATTGTTACCCGTATTCTATAAGAATTAATGTAATGCTTGTTTTTATTCTTCAATTGATGGTTCAAGAATTTGTTATTCTCCAAGAAGTTTTTAAAGTTATGATCAAAAAATAGGTTCAAAAATATTTTTATTATTTTATGGTTCAAGAATATTTTTATTTTTGATAAATATATTCTAGTAGAATATCTAAAAATTATCATCACTACAATCAGATTTTTAAAATTAATAGAATCTATTATCCCTTAAAATATGTAATTTTCCTTTTTTAAATTTATGTTAATTGAATAAAATACTCTTAAAATGAAATTAGATGGTATTTTCTAATTATCTTTAATTTAATAATATATTATTCATTTTCTTAAAATAAGTAAAATTGATTGGCCTATATATATGCATATAATAACACAATAATTACTTTGAATAGAATAACCTAAGCCTATATATATATATATATATATATATATATATATATATATATATATATATATATATATATATATTAATAATAATAATAATATAAACAATAAAAATAATAATGATGATGATAAAGATAATAATAATAATAATAATAATAATAATAATAATAATAATAATAATAATAATAATAATAATAATAATAATAATAATAATAATAATAATAATATTAATAATAATGATAATAATAATAATAATAATAGCAATAATAATAATAATAATAATAATAATAATAATAATAATAATAATAATGTAAGTCCCCAAAAATGTCTGTGTATCAATCAGATCCGTTTGATGGTGCGGAATCCGAATCAAACAGATGATGTCAGATCAAATAGAATAGAAGGAGAAGAAGAATAATATGAATCTTCAATGTATTGAATAGATTGGAATGATGCTCCTTTACATGAGATTCACACACACACACACATAAGCTCCCGTTTCTCTCTATTCACTTCATCACTCTTTTTCTCACATCCCTCACCCCTATATATACTGGACTGGGCAGCAAACTGAGTTTACGGCCGTAAACCCTGTTTACGGCCGTAAACCCTGTTTACGGTCGTAAACTCACTTCCTGACCGTAAACACATATACAATATTACATAACAAATCAATTTTCTAGAAAAGCAAAGTATAAACCAAAATATTGACCCAACAATCTCCCCCTTGGTTTATAGCTTTCTTTTCTTTTCTTGTATGACCCAAAAAGCTCCCCCTAAAAAGTAGCTGGTTGTCTTGATAATCTTCATTAGGAACTTGGCTTCAGCATTAATCTTCAAATTCTTCACGACTTCAATATGAACTTGATGAATCTTCAATGAATGACTTCATCTTGAGCGGTTGGGCTTTTCTTCAGAATTTGGCATTGAACGCACGTTGGGTGAGGAGGCTTGACGTACTGATTCTTGAAAGATAGCGCTTTCAGCTTGAGAATCTTCAAAGAGAACATCAGAGAGAACAAATCTTTTGTATCACTTCAACAGGTTCAAAATAGCAGCAGACTGATTGAGGAGGCTTCAATGCAATCCGTCACATAATCTTCAAGTGCAGCTTCACCTTGCTTCTGGGGTTGCAGGATTGAATGTTAAAATAATAATCTTCATTTCTTGCTCCTTCTAATGTCAATTCTTCGATGCTCACGGACGAGGCTTTGGCTCAGAAATCTTCAACACAAACTCCATGAGTCTTATCTATATCTGAAATCACTTATCAAGACAAAACAAAACTAAAAGAAAACCTAGCACACAAATTAAAACAGAAATAAAAATATTTTTGGATTTTTTTTTTGATTTTTCTGAACAAGAAATAAAACAGAAATAACACTATTTTTGGATTTTTAATTAATTTTTTTTATATTTCTTTGATTTTTGAATTTTTTCTGATTTTTTTTTTATTTTCATTATTTTTAATTTTTAATTCTCCCCTAATATTTAAATTAGAAGAAACTATGACAAATTTAACAAAAATAAAAATGATATCTAACTTTAAGAGTAATTTGGGATCAAAGTTTTTAGACAACCTTTATCCACTTGTCGGTACCTTCTATCTTCACGTCTTTGTCTGGTCGATTGCCGGTATTGTGGTCCACTTAAACACGAAAAATTGTGACAGATTTAGGACATACTATTTGTTACAAGACAAGGTGAACTTAAGTTCCTAGATATTATATCTGATCCTAAGTTCCTCGATACTATATCTTAAGGACCATTCATCTGACGACGACTAGGGATATTACTGTCCACCTAAATTGAGCAGCGAGATCTATAGACAATCTTTGAGTGTTTAATTTTAAGTGTACTAGAACGTGTTTCCCGCTTCTTGAAATATCCCAGCCATCAAGAACTTCCAAAGTACTCCTTACACCGGGTGAGCAGACAACCATTCAGAGAGAGGATAGATTCAGAATTCTATTACTTATTACTTCAGAGGGGTTGAGAAGAAGAGGGTTGCATATGCTGTGTACGAGGTCGAATTAGAAGTCACGCAAAGGAGACAGCATATGGCTAACAGATAAGAAGTATTTCACATATATAACATGCAGAGAAATAGAGTTGCATATGTTGTGTACCAGGTCGGATTGGAAGTCAAGCAAAGGAGACAACATATGACTAACAGACGGAAAGAAAGAAAATGATATTCTATAGACCTAATTTATCAGAATTTACCAGTTGCCCCATCCAACCGGAATTAAGGACAGAATCCGCACATCGAGGAAAAGTTAAACCACGGTTCCAAGTACGGGTTCAATTAATGTGACGAGTAGATTCTCATATATATCTCTCTACTCAACCTATCCGAGCATCGTATTGTCAGGCTGAATGGATCTAACTAGGTTAAGATTTGTCAAGTCCATAAATTTCATAAGTTCAGCTCTGCCTAGTCATGTCCATTTAAAATTTTTTGTGCCTACCGATGCATCAAACCAGAGCATAGACCCTTCAACTTCGGGTACGTTACGCAGACTTAGGTTGCCTATTATTACTTGATAATATCACTTCCCAGAACATCTCCCTCAAGCACATTTCATAACCAACATATATTTTTTTTATTTTCTGATTTTCTAATGTTTTTGGATTTTTTTAAAATTTTCTAATTTTTGTTTTGTTTTTATTTCTCCCCCTAAATTTGTGCATAGGAGAGAAACGAAAATAGATGCGCAAATTTAAACTATCCTAAAACAAAAATTAGTCTTTAAAGCGAATCAGCTTTAGAAAAAACTCAGGAGTATAGAGAAGAAAATGCAAACCGTAAGTCACCGATTGAATTTTCGTCCAGAAGGTCTGAGAACAACACGCATAAACTCAGAACAAATCTGAAAATTCTTCATGTCATTAAGCACAAACCCCGTGAGTGATCACTTCTTTTCTTCCCTTCCCGTAAAGGACACATTCTCCCAAACAATGTTTTGAGTGTTGTGCAGTTGAGAGATTCCTCTTATCATGTGCCTGGAACAGCTACTACCAAAAAACCGAAGTCTGATGATATGCCTCCATAGCTGCTCCGATACAGAGCGGGATCAGTTGGTCTTTGGAACCCAATCCATTTTGAAATTGGGTCAACCTTTGTCATCCTTGCACGGTACTCTCTCCCATGACATATGTTGTTTATCACAAACAGAATATGAAGAAATATTAGAGTCATTAGTTGATTTGGGAGATTGAGCCTTTGGAACCCATTTGTAGTTGGGTTTAACCCATTTCTTTTTCGATCTGATGGGTGGCTCAGTACTTTCTTTGGAACTTGATGTTGGCCGTTGAGATGAATTTGATTTTGTCTTCACGAAAGCATCTCTTGGATTTTGCTTCTTGGCCGACATTGTAACATCTGGAATTTCAGGTACTATATCTATTCATTTTATTTCAAGTTTTGTGGAAGAACTCGGTGAGTTGGTGCGTAGACTCGCCGAGTAGAGACGCGATTTCTCACCCGGATTAATGACCGGACTCGACGAGTCGCATTGGTGGACTCGGCGAGTCCGCACTGTTTAATGAAACCCTAATTTCTCGGGTTTGGGACCTATTTAAAGGGGCCTTATGGCCGTCATTTGTGCTCACCAGCCCCCAGAGCAAAACCCTAGTGAGCTTAAGCGTTTGGAGTGAGAGAAGGAGCCATTGTCGACCTTGGAGGTGTTGTCTAACAAGGGAAAGGAAGCTATAGCCAAGAGGAAGCAAGAGGGTTAACTTCCTGAAGATCTGAGGTCCAGAACATCACGTTTGAGGTACTATTTTCGAACAATTTTCTGTGAGGTGATGTTCATGTTGATTTAGGGCTTATTGAGCCCTTTTGTGACTAGATCTAGTGCTCCCATGGTCCCTTAAGCGATTTAGGTTCTAGATCTGGACCCATGGAGGTCCAGAGTGCCTCTTTGTCCAAGCTTTATATGAGTCTATGGAGGTTTTGGTTTGGGATCATTGTGTTTGAGGTTAAAACACCATTTATGAGTCAATAGGTGTGATATGAGCACCAAGACATAAACTTTACGTGATAAACAAGCTTGGAAAGACTGGATCTATGAGTTAGTGGAACAGATCTGACCTCAGAAGGTCGTTTGGGGTTGTGCATAGAATGCACTCGTCGATTCCATTAGCAGACTCGACGAGTTGGAGCGAGTTGTTCTGTGTTTTCGAATCAGGGGTTGAGTAACCGAGTTGGGTGAGTGACTTGGTGAGTCGTGTTGGGCTGAAGATTGTTTTGTTATTGCGTCTTTTGGGCTCGTTAGTTTAGCCTTGTATACTCCAGTTTGGGCCTGTCCAACCGAGAGCCTTTTATGTATTGTATATAAGTTAATGCATGCATGCATATTAGGTTAACGATTAAGAGATTATCGATTTAGCGATTCATCCAGAGTACAACATTTTCTTTAATCGTTCTTGTAATCTTCTAATCCTCTACAGTTGATGTTCTTAATCGAGCTCTTCTGAGGATTTTGTTTAATCATTCGACACATTTGATTCAAGCTTTCTTGTTCTTATTATTGCGTTCTTACTGTTTTATATTCATATACTTGTTCAAGATCTAATCGATCTTCATAGATTAAAAGTTATTTTAATCCCAACAATTGGTATCAGAGCAGGAGGCTGTGTAATCGATACACATCTTTTCTGTGAAAAAGATTTCCATTAGGGTTTTCCGCAGTCATCGATATTTATTGAGCCGTCATCTTAATTGACGTATCTTAATATTTATTGTTTTGCCCTAATCTGCTTTATTACAAGTCTGATCTTTGAACAGGTTTTTACGATCATAATGGACGCGACGCAATCAAACCCTATTAATATTTCCAACAGTATCGGTTCGACGACAAAGATTCCAATCTTATACACCCACGACTATGAAGTATGGGCGCATCATTTTGAAGATTACGTGATTGGATCGGAGGACAATGGTTACCTCATATGGGAAGCCATCATCAATGGACCGTTCTCTCATTCCGCGACATCCAGAATCATTAAGACACAAAAAGAGTACAACGATCTGCTTAAGGACGTGAAGGATATTGCACAAGACAAGAAAGACAAATTCCAGTGTAATATTAAGGCGTTGAGGTTGATCAGATTCGCCCTTCAGTCCGACACATTCAGACTGGTCAGCTCATGTACTACGGCGAAGGAAGTATGGGATAGACTTCGCGAACTGTATTCCACAGACGAAGATCTTGAACATTCTATTCAAACCTTGCTTCTATCTGAGTTTGGAGAATTCAGGCAAGGGGCCGAAGAAACGGTGACCCAGACGTTTGATCGCTTCAATCATCTTCTCAACAAGATGATCAAACACGACATTGAAAGGAAGCTTATCGAACAGAAGGTTACTTTCTTGAACGGACTGAGGTCTGAGTGGAGAACAGTGGTTTCCACAGTCAAAGCCCATGAGCAGTTTAAATCATACTCTTTGGCGAAACTGGTGGGTATTCTAAAGTCCCAAGAGAAGATTGTGGTACAAGAGAAGAACGTTGTTTCTAGTCTTGGTTCGTTGGCCCTCCTATCTAAAAGTAAAGCTGTGATGGAGGATGAAGAGCTCAACTTGGAGGAATATGACCTCACGTCTGAGGATTATGCTATGATGGTGTCCAATCCTAAGAGGTTCATAAAGAAGAGATTCCCCAGCAACAAAAACCGAAACTGGCAGCGGAGTTACAGCTCTGAAAAGGTGAACAATGAACCGAAGGCTGATGAGCCCAAGAAGGAACCGAAGGCAGATGGCGATTTCGGAGTAAGATGTTTCTACTGTGGTGGCAAGAACCACTATGCTAAGGACTATGTTCTTAAGAAGATGGCTGAAAAGGACGATGGAAATGATGAGGAAGCCGTGCTGCAGAAGAGATTGGATGAGTTGAGAAAGAAGAAGTCTACCGCTAACCCTTCTATTAATGCTCTTATTGTGCAGGGTTCGGTTAATGACGATGAGTTCGGTAGCACAGAAGTTTGGTCTACAGACTCAGAAGACGAAGAAGTGAGGAAGCCTACCCATGGAAAGGCGTATGTGGCTAAGGAGGAAAGCAGTGGAGGAAAATGCTTCATGGTGACTAATGTATCTCAAATGAGGGGATACAACACTGATGGAGGAAGCGATGGACCGAAGGTATAGGAGGATATGTGCTTTGCGGCCAAACCACTCAGCCAGCAGTTCAATGAGCTCGATGAACTGATAAAGAAGGTACAATCTGTTTTTATTTCATCTAAAGTACCACCATCCTCATATGAGAAAGAACTAAAAAAAGTTAATACAAGAATTTCTCATTTAGATAGTAGCTTAACTCAAACTCGAGTCACCAATTCTAACCTGACTGATCAATTAAGCAGGGTGGCGTCGAAGAGTGAGGAGCGGCGAATGTGGATTGAGTTAAAAGAGTCGGAATTAGTTAAAGTTAAAGACGAAAACATTTATTTGCAGAGAGACAATTTAAAATTGTTAAAACAACGAAATGTTTTTTGTTTAATTGCTAAACGTTTATATTCCAATATTACTCAACTTCACTTGGACTGTGAGATAGGCCAAAAGATCCATCGCATGATTTTGCCCTTCCTAGAGTTTAAGGAGGATGAAATCGATGCCGAAGCCTACAATTGTGAGAGTGTGATATCGTCTGATGATGTCAACCCAACCTATATGTATGGACTGGACAAAATTGAGTCCTTCATTAAATCCAAAGACCACAAGGACATGCTCAAAAATCTTTTGGACGAAAATGACAGACTTAAACTGAGAACTGAAACCATGCAAAAATTTGACTCTTTAAACGCCAATGTAAGCTCAGAAAACAAAATCGATGTTGAAAATGCATTTGAGCTTAACGAGGACGAAAACATGAGTGAAATTTCTGTAGAGGATACAGTTGACTGCTCAGAATTTGTTAAAAGCGAAACTGAAAACCACAAAAATCTAATTTATGAAAATTTTGTGGAGTTCGCTCGATTGTCCCAACAAAAGTCCCCGAAATTAGTAGAAAAAGCTGTTGTGTATCAAAAGGACAGGACCACTCCGAATCAAGTATACAAGGTGACTGGAGTAACCGAACATCAAACAGCTGAACTCACAGCTATTGTTAAAGAAGACAATGCTGATGGCTGTGATGAGTACTTTTGGGAAGCTCCAATTGACAATGCAAACGAAACCGTTGGCTTGTCTGAAAGAACCTCCTGGATGAGCAAAGGAAGATACATCCCTGAACCATTGAACAAGCCTGATAATTTCAATGAGCCAAATACCAGTGGTACGAAAGATATTCCTCAGGAGGATGATCGTTCAGCAAAAGAAGACATTCCCTCTACTCCAACAGCTCAAAGTGGAACTTCTTCAGACATTCCTACTACTCCCTCAGTGCAAACTGGATCTTCTTCGGATATTCCCTCTGCTCCCTCGGCTCAAAGTAAAACTCCTGAAGTGCAAAAGGAACCAGCCAAGGAGACAACAAAAACGAAAGCGAACGTTCATCATCAACCTAAGCAGATGAGGGATAAGAAGATAGAAAGGAACCAAAGATACAGGAAAAACCTTTCTGAAAGGAAACAATTCTGGCACACCCAGAATGCATACTACTCACACCAAGACAAGAATCTGAAGTATGAAAACAATCCAGTAAGAAAGCCTGAAAGTTCCAGCAACCAAAAGCCAAGGTTCGGTTCAGAAAGAAAATACCAACCGAAGGCAAAGGTTCGGTTTTGAAAAGGACTTCAACCGAAACCAAAGGTTCGATTCCAAGAACAACTCCAACCGAACGCAGAGGTTCGGTTCTGAAGTCAAAAGAGAAAAAGATTCCAAGGTCAGTCCCTCCAATGATCAAAAGCAAAAGGGTCACCTAGAATCACCAGCCAGGAAGTCCACTCCATCCAAATCCTCTCATTCCAATTCTTCTCGTTCTTCTTCCACCAATTCATCTCCATCTTGCTCTAAAGTTAATTCCGCTTGTTCACAAAAACCTCATTCATCAGCTGAACAAAAGGGAAAACAGAAGGTCAATGAATCCAAACCGGAGTCCAAAACGAACACACCCAATCTTAACAAAATAAGAGTCTTTACCATTAAAAAGAAAGATGAAACAACTCTAATAAAACGAACATATCTAGTTGACATCTCTCTTACTATTCCCGTTCCCATGAAAAGCTCACATGGACCCAAGAAACTTTGGGTTCTTAAATCTGCTTAATTTTTGCAAGTTATAAGTGACGAGCAGTTTGACAAAGAATGGTACATCGATAGTGGCTGCTCGCGTCACATGACAGGGAGGAAAGAGGAGCTCAGGGAATACAGATCTCTTGCAAATGGTGGCAACGTCAAGTTTGGCAATAACTCTTTCGGCACCATAAAGGGATATGGAATGATAACAAATGGAGACTTCACTATAAGGAAGGTGGCTTATGTGTAAGGACTCCAACACAACCTCATCAGTGTATCTCAGCTTGTTGGAGGTACAGGTCTCAAAGTCTCATTCGATGATGAAGGTTCTGAAATAATAGAGAAAAAGACAAAGAAAGTGATTCTCAAGTCAGAGCGAAAGGGTGAAATGTTTCCTCTAAACATGAAACCCATCAAAGGAAACCCAGCCATATGCCTGTTATCAAAAGCTCAATCCGACGAAAGCTGTTTGTGGCACCGAAGACTCTCTCATCTCAATTTCAAAGATATCAACCGACTTGTCACTGGAGGTCATGTTAGGTGTCTTCCATTGCTCAAGTTCGACAGAGAGCATTTGTGTGCTGCATGCGAAATGGGAAAGCAGAGTCGTCAAAGTCACCCATCTGTAATCAACACAAAAGTTGTTGAACCACTCGAATTGCTTCATATCGATTTGTGTGGTCCTTCATCTATCGAAAGCATCGGTGGTAGCAAGTATATTCTTGTTATCGTTGATGACTTTTCACGATTTACATGGGTGTTCTTTCTAAAGCTCAAATCTGAAGCGACTCAAAAGCTGAAAATGTTTATCAAGCAAATTGAAGTCCAGCTCAAGAAGGTCGTTCGCAACATCAGAAGCGACAATGGTCTTGAATTCAAAAACAAAGAGTTTGAAGAGTTTCTTGCGGAAAAGGGAATTAGTCACAATTTCTCAGCTCTCTACACACCACAACAGAACGGAATAGTCGAAAGACGAAACCGATCCTTATGTGAAGCTGCCCGAACTATGCTAAGTTTCGCTTCCTTACCTCTTTATTTTTGGGCTGACGTTATTTCTGCTGCTTGTTTTACACAGAACAGGTCCTATCTCAATAAGCGATTCACGCTCACACCATATGAGATAATAAATAACAGAAAACCCAATGTGAAATTTTTCCATGTGTTTGGCTCAAGGTGTTTCATCTTTAACTCTAAAGAACACCGCAACAAGTTTGATGTCAAAGCCGACGAGGGAATCTTTCTGGGTTACTCACTCACATCCAAGGCGTACAGGGTCCTAAACAAACGTTCAAGAAGGATTGAAGAGACATACTATGTGACCTTTGACGATAGCTATGTCAAGAAGCTACAGGCCATAGAAGACACTGCCGGGGAAATCTTTCCTCAAACTGGCCAAGTCACAGTCTCGATCGCCAATTTATACGAGAAATTTCTGGAACTCTTTGACGAACCGGAAAAAGCTTCTCTCTCAGAAGCAGGTGCAGCTGACAACAAAGTTGATCATATGAAGCAGATTGTCGAAGATGCTGCAAGAAGAATGCATGAAGGAGATTCGCCCACTGATGAATCTCCATCCAACAATGCTTCAGTCGAGGGGGAGCCAAGTTCTCATGTCGAGGGGGAGCCAAGCTCACAAGTCCAGGGGGAGCCAAACTCTACAACTTCAACCGAAGGTCCTTCACCAACCGAAGGTGCCTCTCCAACCGAAGATGCCCCTCCAAACGAAGGTGCTTCAACGCCTGAAAGTCCAGCACCACAAGAAACCCCTGAACCTCATGTTTCTCAAGACTCATCAATTGAGGGGGAGCATGATGATATGACGCTTGATTACGATAGCCAATCTGAGCCAGAAGAAATGATCGACGCTGAACTAGACCCAACCTTCGATCTGAATTACCATCCTCTTACCAAATGGACCAGAGATCATCCTATCTCTCAAGTAGTTGGTGATGTATCTGAAAAGGTTCTGACCAGATCTCAACTGAAGGCAAAACAAACATCCTTATTTTCAAAGGTTGAGTTTTGTATGTTTAACTCCTTCGTATCAAAAGTTGAACCGAAGACAGTGAACACTGCCCTCAATCACTCTGATTGGGTTCAAGCAATGCAAGACGAACTGAACGAGTTTGAAAGGAACAAGGTCCGGCGCCTCATTCCAACTCCTCCAGATGCTTCGATTGTTGGTCTCAAATGGGTTTTTAGGAACAAAATGGACAAGGAAGGTAATGTCATAAGGAACAAGGCTCGTCTGGTGGTCAAGGGATACTGTCAGGAGGAAGGAATAGATTATGAAGAGACTTTCGCTCCAGTAGCTAGGCTAGAATCTGTTAGAATATTTCTGGCTTATGCTGCTCACAAAAACTTTGAGGTCTTCCAAATGGAGGTCAAGTGTGCATTTCTCAATGGAGAACTCGAAGAAACTGTGTATGTGGAGCAACCTCCTGGGTTCGTGAACGAAAAGTATCCAAATCATTGCTATATTCTGGATAAAGTTGTGTACGGCCTCAAACAAGCTCCGAGAGCCTGGTATGAAACGCTTACAAAATTTTTAAAGATGTCCAAATTTAAACAAGGTTCGGTTGACCCAACCTTCTTTCGCAAAAAGGAAGGTAACCACCTTATGATAGTTCAAATTTATGTCGATGACATCATCTTTGGCTCCACGAATCCCAGCTTAACAGCTGAATTCAGAAAGTTGATGGAGACTAAGTTTGAAATGAGCTCAATGGGTCCTATTAATTTTTTCCTTGGTTTAAACATAAGACAGGGACCCGAAGGCATCTTTATAAATCAGGAAGCTTACACGAAGACTCTCCTAGCGAAGTTTGGCATGATGGGAGACTCAAAAGTCAAAGGCCCAATGGCATTCGGCACCAAGCTTACCCCATCTCTAGACAAACCGGCAGTCGATATCACGCTCTATCGTCAAATGATAGGCTCACTGATGTATCTAACTGATAGCAGGCCTGATATCATGTTTTTTGTGTGCTATTGTGCTCGATTTCAAGCTAACCCACCCGAACCTCACATGCTGGCAGTGAAGAACATCCTACGCTATCTCAAGCGAACCACCTCCTTAGGTCTATGGTACCCATCCAACTCAGGCTTCTTCGTTCAAGCCTATTCTGATGCTGACCTTGGAGGATGTGGACTCGACCGTAAAAGCACAACTGGTGGTTGTCAATTCCTTGACGGGAAGTTGGTCAGCTGGCAATCCAAGAAACAAACGTGTGTGTCACTGTCTACTGCCGAAGCGGAATACATTGCCGCTGCATCTTGCACATCACAAGTGATTTGGATCCAAAGTCAACTTCGAGACTATGGACTCAATATGAAGAAGATCCCTCTATATTGTGACTCTAAAAGTGCAATTAGGATCTGTCATAACCCAGTGCAACACTCCAAAACCAAACACATAGCACTGAGGTATCACTTCATCAAAGATCATGTGGAAGATGGAAATGTCGAAGTTCACTTCGTAAGAACCACTGATCAACTGGCTGACGTCTTTACCAAAGCTCTTCCAGAAGCATCATTCAATAAAATATTGCAAGGGCTAGGTATGATGGAATCAGAGTCAGTACCTCACACTACCTCTCAACCTCAATCGTAAGAAGTGAAACCAACCGAACGTTCGGGTTCGGTTCATCCATCTGACTCGCTCATTACTTCAAAGGTAGTTTTACTAAGTTGTATATTTTTTGTACAAAATTTGTTTTTCTTTGTGTAAAAAGTTTTTTTTTAATTGCATGTCTAAATTCCTTGGTTTCTTATAATTTTCCAAAACCGAAACCTACAAAAGGTTCGGGTTCGGTTTTCCAAAATTTTGTTGAACCGAAACCAACCGAAGGTTCGGGTTCGGTTTTTCAAAATTTTCCTGAAAAGAAACCAACCGAACGCTCGGGTTCGGTTTTCCAAAATTTTCTAGAACCGAAACCAACCGAACGCTCGGGTTCGGTTTTTCAACCTTTTTCCCAACCGAAACCAACCGAACGTTCGGGTTCGGTTTTTCAATTTTTTTTTCCCAAAGTTTTTTTTAATCGGATTTTTTTTAACTCTTTTATTATTTTTTTTAAAGTCTTATTTTTTTTTTATTATTTTTTATTTTCAATTTCAAAAACTCTAAAAATATTTTTTTGTGTGCTCATTCGTTTATGGGGATATATTTGATGACTTACTTAAGTGTCCCTAGAAGCATGCTGCTGTATGTGTCCCAAGCCTCATAAGATTTTGAATAATAGCCTTCATGACCTGGTATACACAAACCTTGTCTTCCCAATAAGGCTAACACATTTATTCTAATCGTGAGCTACCTCACTCTTTTCTCACATGAGTTAAGAGTTTCCTGCTTGGTCCTTATTTTCGCAGCCGAGGTACTATATTTTCTTACACCATCCCCATTACACTTCTCCATTACATTCGTTTCATCAACGTAACCCTTGAGACTCTCAGAAACTACCACTGAGGTTTATGGTTACACAACATCTGTGTTTATGATCTTAGTTTCGTGCCACTACGAGCTGAGTGAAACCCAAAATTCAACACCAACGAATTGACGGTAACCAATTAATATGATCAAGTTTTCACTAATGAATTGACGAATGCACCCTCATGAAATCTCAATTTGTCTTTTGCGTGATTCCCATGAAATGGTTACACACCATAACATTTCTTCCCAAGGGATCCAGTTTTAAATTTTAATCTGAGATTTTATATTAATCCAAGCCAATACAAAATCAACTCCTACCTACTTGTTCAACAGACTACACCGGTCTCACAAGTACTTTGTTCACTTTCTTTCTTATATCAAGAATAGAATTGATGAATCAAAGCGAAACCACCATTAATTAGCCTAATTAAAAGAAGCCTTTCAACATTTATTAATAAATGTTTGATCGTTATTCAACGGGATTCCACACTAACACTTTGAGGTCTCTCTTGACCTTGAAGGAAGAGATTCGTGCCCGGGATCATCAGTTTCGTGTCATTATTGACATCACAGAATATCCTAAAAAGAGTTGCTTTATTTCTTTTTCTTTTACACTCTTTACACGAAAATCCAAGATTTTCCAAAATTCCGTTGCTAATTATTTTACAGGCTGGATTATTACTGGATGGTTAATAATGAAGTTGTGGTCAGAAACTATCCACGTGGTTCATTTATTCTACAATGCCGTTTAAAAGGGATAAGACGAAAGGTTGCTGACTCGGCGGGAGTTCAAAGGATAAAAATTCAAACGACAGTAAAAAGGAGGGCGCGTGAATTTGAAACGGCCGCGCTTTTTCTGACACTTAAGGATGCGTGTGTGATATTGAAGCGTCATCACTCTGGCATTAAAGGCGCGTGTGGAAATGGAAACGGTTCCTCTCTCTGAACCGGCGCTTATTGGGCGGCGTAATCCTAGGAATCTGACACTCTCTCTCCTACGTGATCATCGCACGCCCCAACTGTCACCAATCAGTCACTCAAAAAAACCCACTTCGTATTTCCATAAGAGATTTGCAACGATTTTTCTCTCTCCTATCACCCACTATAAAAAGCCGTCAACACCACCTTTTACCTTTTTACTGCCTCCATAATTTCCAAAGCAAAAATACTCCCAAACACTCTCCCGTTCATCTTCTTCTCCTAACCTGCAACAATGACTGAATCTTCTTCTGTTCATGCAACTTCTCAGATTCTTCCCATCCGACCCCAACAATGCCTAGTCATTGATCTGAATCCACTGGCGTATGATTCCTACATGTCGCCGGTCATAGAATGCCTCAAGTACTCCCAGCTTGCACCTGCACTGTCCAGAATTGAAACTGTGCCTATGGTGGCTTTATCACAGGTCTACGCGACGGCTTACTACGACAAGGCCGTCGACCGGGTATTTTTCGAGGTTGCAGAACACAAGACCTCCATTTCTCGCCCCCGTTTCTGCACTATGTTAGGGTTTGCTGCTGACCCATCGCGAGTTAACCCGGAGACGATTCCGGTTGGGATGTTGTACAGCATGTTTTACAACATGGGCTACACAAAGGTTCTCACCTCCGTCGCCAAGTTTAAGAAGTCCTGTCTACCGCCCCAGTGGAATGGTTTATTTACAGTTCTTTTCAAGGGACTGTCAGAGAGGAGCTCAGGATCTGACGGTGCAAGTCGTCTTTTCCTTTCGATAATGTATGGGGTGTACAACGGGATAAACCTGGACTATGGGTTTGTCCTATGGCAACAGCTGATTCAGAGCCTCTCTTCCTCATCCCGACACTCTGAGGTGTCGTTGGTCCGGTTCTGGATCTTGATCACAAGATGGGCCATGGACAAGTTTAATGTTCCAACTGCCGATGGTGCATCGATGTCTTCTATTGGTACGTTCCATACCAAGAAGATCATCGTATCCGATGCATCAAAATTTTCATTCATTGGCTCCATTCCGGAGTCGATGTATGCCGATGTGCCCTCCGACAGCAGACTGATCAGGACGATCAAGGAGTTTAGGCCAACTGGTCCGAGGGAATTGACACCGGACATGCTACGATCGATTCATGATGCCGACAAACTGGTGGCCAGAGGCAAAAAGGCAGAGAAGGGGAAGCAAGTGTCCAAAGCTCCAAAGGGACCTTCTCCCAAAAAGCGAAAACAACCAAAGGCTGCTTCATCCCCACAGCCGAAGAGAAGGAAGACCCAACAGAAGCGAAAGCTAGTTATTCCCTCCTTTTCAAGCGAATCAGAGGGTGGAAGTTCGGACTCTGAAGGATCACAAGGAGACGAATCTCCTCAACGAGGCAATACACCACCTCGGTCCCCAACCCCAGAGATGGAACTTCATCAATCTCCTATTCCTTCACCTCCACCAACTATTCCTATTTCCATTCCCACCATAAACCCCACTATTCCCCCAACCTTATTCCCTATACCTCCACCCATATTCACCACATCAACCGAAACACCACCAGTTACCGAAACCCCTCCAGTAACCAAACCACCACAAACTCAAACACATACAACCGACCCTACCCATACACAACCACCACCCGAAACTAACCCCCCACCCACTCAACCTGAACCAACCAAACCCATAACACCCCCAGCTTCACCACCACCTCTATCTCCAGAAGACGCCTCCGATGGCGACGATCAGTACCTTGGTGGTGATCACATGAACTTCGATTCGGTCTACTATAGTCCGTTTCAAGTTCAGAGTGATGAGGAGGATGATGCTCCAGTGACAAAGAAGCATCTCCGCGAGCTTAACGAGAAGGTTGATCAACTTCTCGCCTCCTCTTCCAACCACCAGTCATCTTTGTCTGAAGCTGCCCTTCAGAAGATTGTTGACGCCTTCTCCAGGGCTCAACATGATTCGGTGGCCTCAGCAACTGCTGCTATCGATGCCTCCACCCGAGCCTGTGAGGCAGCGACCGAAAAAGTCGATAAACTATTCAACGACGCTTCCGTCCTGCTGAAGTCCTTGTAGGAGAGCGCCGACGCCACTCAGATGACTCTGGAACCGATTGTTCAACAATTGGCCAAGTTTGTCTCGACGGAGCTGTCATCGTTCGCTACACTCAGACAACATATCAGCGACGACAACTCGGCACTTCGTGCCTCCATCGATGCCCGCCTGGCAAAGCTACAAGAAGATCTTGCAGCTGAAAATTCTCTGATGGACGTTCTGGCGAGTAAGACAACCGCCCTTAAGGTCAAGAGCACGCAACTCTCCAACTCACAAGAACAATTGGAAGCTCTTCGATCCGAAAGGGAGGTAATAAAGACGTGTGTTTCGGATGTCCACGCCGCATTATCAAACATCCTGGAAGCACACGACCCCATCCTAAACCATTCGGTGAGGCGTACCCTCGCTGAAAAACTCTCTCCAGCCATGGACCTTTTAAGCAAGATTGAAGGCCTACCGAGTTTCGTGTCCATTCCGAAACAAGGGGGAGATGAGAAGAAAGGATCGAAACAAGGGGGAGATGAAGATGAAGATGAAGACAAGGAGACCATTGCCGACATGTTAAAAAGAAAGAACAGTTGCAATGCTGAAGGCGATGCCAGTCGTGTGGCGCGTGAAGCTGAAGAAGCTGAACGAAAGCAAAAAGAAGCCCACGATCTCCTTGAGAGCCGAAAGTTGCTCTTCCCTGCCTGGACCAGGGATCGTATGATAAAAGAGGCCATAGAAACTCCAAGCATATTATGGCTCGAGCCGGTTATATCATTCGACTGCAACAACTCTATTGATTCGCAGTTTGATATGCCGCTGACTCGAAAGGCGTTTATCTTCCACGCCTTCTCTAACATTTTTGAAGTCCCGCATCCGAACGATGAGCTTGACAGGGAGCTCATTGACTTCTACCTGGAGGCCGCTCGCCCTCAATACCTTACCTGGAGCGCCCAGAAGATTGTAAGCGTTCGGGTGCTGAAGCCTTATGCCGTGGGGAGATTCACAAACGTTAAGTTCAAGCTCATTCGTGGATCAGCAAGAACTGCTCACATTATCTCCCTGGCGGATCTGCCGAATCTGAATCCTCATGATTGGATTGTCTTATACAATATCCTTCTGACAAATGAAGCCGAATATGGTCCCATCATAGACCATGTCAAAAGGATGTTGGCTTGCTACATCATGGAGGTTGCCCTAATGGATCAGGAGGTCGCCACAGTGATTAAGAAGAAACCGAAAGTCGCACCTGTGGGATCGGCCAGTGATCTAAACCAAATGCAAATGGGCAAGATTGATCCGAGGCGAAACTCAGTAATGTTCACTAGAGCCGAAGGACAGAAATGTCTCTTTGCTTTAGCTGACAAGCACCTTTACACCACAGCTTGCTTGGAGCACGTCTTATCAATTATCAAGCGGTGTAAAGAGAACTCGGCTGATGACATCAAGTACTTCAACGATATGATCAATTGGTACATCCGGTTTAGACAAACCATCCTCTCCATAACCACGTGTCTGTTTAACACCGTGAAGAAGAAGGTACCAGCTTCAGCTGCCGGCCCAAGTCACAAGTGAAGGTCTCGCTCCAAATTGACGCAAAGGGGGAGATTGTTGGGCTGAAGATTGTTTTGTTATTGCGTCTTTTGGGCTCGTTAGTTTAGCCTTGTATACTCCGGTTTGGGCCTGTCCAACCGAGAGCCTTTTATGTATTGTATATAGGTTAATGCTTGCATGCATATTAGGTTAACGATTAAGAGATTATCGATTTAGCGATTCATCCAGAGTACAACATTTTCTTTAATCGTTCTTGTAATCTTCTAATCCTCTACAGTTGATGTTCTTAATCGAGCTCTTCTGAGGATTTTGTTTAATCATTCGACACGTTTGATTCAAGCTTTCTTGTTCTTATTATTGCGTTCTTACTGTTTTATATTCATATACTTGTTCAAGATCTAATCGATCTTCATAGATTAAAAGTTATTTTAATCCCAACAAGTCAGAAAGGATTCAGAGGAATCGGGTCCCCGTAGGGACTCGGCGAGTCCATGCCAGACTCGGCGAGTTGGGTTGACCATTGACCATTGACCATTGACCAGAGTTGACCGGTGTTGACTTGGTAGAATTGTCAACCATAGTTGGCATAGTGTTAATTAGAGATATGCTTGTGTTATAGGAGGACTATAGCTCGGGAGATCGAGCACTAGTGATTTCTTGGATTTACGAGTTACCAAGATACACGAGGTGAGTCTTCTCACTATAATTTACCTTGAGTAGGTAACCAGAGTTATGTGACAGAGTATTTTGTATGCTATGTATGTTATGTGTTGTACTGCATTATTTCTATGTGATTTATGTTGTGCATGTTTACAGAGTTAGAACAGGAGGGTTCACAGAGTTAGAACCGGAAGGTTCACAGAGTAGGGTCCACGGACCCACAAAGTTATAGCCTCGAGTGGCTAATATGTGTTATGTGTGGTATTCTAGGGAACTCACTAAGCTTCGTGCTTACAGTGTTGGCGTTATGTATTTCAGGTTTCTCTCAGGATCACGGGACGGCACCGGCTCGATTGTACACACCAGAGAAAGAGTCATGTTTTGAGGATCCTGGTTTATTATGCAAGTGAAAATGGAGTTATGTTTTTTGTAATTCGATTATGAATGAGATTTTAAGAAAAGTGTTTTTAAGAATTAAATGATTCTTTTTAAATGAAAAATTGTTTTGAAATTTACGGTGTCACAAGTTGGTATCAGAGCCTTGGTTTGAGGGATTCAGATGCACCTTCGGGTAAATCCGGACTCAAACTGAGGAAGTAAGAAAAGTTTTCAAAGAAATAATTTTCTAAAGTGAATAAGAGTTCAGAGAGAAAGCGAGAAAGAGCATTGTGTACAATCAGCCAGAGCCTGAACGGTGATTTCCCAAAATACCCTTACTTTTGTGTTATGAGATATCTATGATGCACTTTATGAGATATTATTGCATGCTAGAGACAGGCTAGGTATTTCATATCTTAGGACTAGAGTGGCCTGATTTTTGATGCCTTAGCCTAGGAATTGCTGCTATATGCGATGTGCTTTGAGTATGTGATGAGTGAGAATATTTAGTTGGAATCCTTTAGGGGATTTGAGTAGAGGAGTAATCTAGAGGAGATACCTAGATGAGTACCGTGGTACTTAGCGAAAGAATAGTTAGGACCCACGAGGGGAAGAGTTGCAAAGTTCGGTGGTACTTTCGAGGATGAGCAGAGCAAGCGGAGTTATCACCCAGAGTGAGTCCTATGTATTCTTCGATGCTCGAATGCTGCTTGCTTCGTGCTTTGTGGAACACTCGATGATGGGATTCAGCTACCAAGCGAATATGACGATATTCAGGAGGTAGATGGTTGGCATCATTAGGAGCTCTTCAGCAGCTGATGGCAGAGAAGTATGGGAATCTAGGAAGAGCCTAGGGAGTAACCTTAGCCAGATGAGTGCGCCGGCAGAGTCGAGAATTTCGCTGGGGAGCAAGCACGCGCGACGGAATTGGTGAACGAGAAGGTCGAGCAGCTACTTAGGAACTCCGGGATAGTCTGTGTGGAAAGTATGGGTAGATGTGGCAGGTAGTATGGGCCCGTACTACTGAAAGCAGGGGACCCATACTTGATACAGGGAGTATTCTGAAGGTTCTAATGAGCGGGTTGAGGAGTGATGTTATGGTTCGAGTACCATACATCGGAGCGGATTAAGGAGTGATGTTATGGTTCGAGTACCATATATCAGAGCGGGTTGAGGAGTGATGTCATGGTTCGAGTACCATACATCGGAGCAGATTGAGGAGTGATGTTATGGTTCGAGTACCATACATCGGAGCGGATTGAGGAGTGATGTTATGGTTCGAGTACCATACATCGGAGCGGATTGAGGAGTGATGTTATGGTTCGAGTACCATACATCGGATCAGATTAAGGAGTGATGTTATGGTTCGACTACCATACATTAGAGCGGATTGAGGAGTGATGTTATGGTTCGAGTACCATACATCGGAGCGGATTGAGGAGTGATGTTATGTTTCGAGTACCATACATCAGAGCGGATTGAGGAGTGATGTTATGGTTCAAGTACCATACATCGGAGAAGATTGAGGAGTGATGTTATGGTTCGAGTATCACACATCGGAGCGGGTGGAGGAGTGATGTTATGGTTTGAGTACCATACATCAGAGCGGATGGAGGAGTGATGTTATGGTTCGGGTACCATACACCGGAGCATATTGAGAAGAGATGTCATGGGATGAGTACCATGGTTCGTAGTGAATGATGCTTGTAGTTCTCCGGTTATCCGGTCATGATTGATGAGGTAGAGATTGGACGCTATGGGTTTTAGGCCAGTGGGCCATGATTGATTTCGAAGAGGCGTCCCTTGAGAGAGAGGTCGAGAGCCTTTCAGAATATTTTGGTAAGGAGTCAGAGGGAGGGGAGAATTTCGGTCTGAGTTGAACAATCAGTCGATAGAGGAGATGTCACCTTCTATGACATGGGTGGTGCTATTAATGTTCGTGTGCGAAACATGAGAGGCATGATGTTTAAGTTTTAGGTTTGGGGGTAAACCCTACAGGTTGTCATTGATGATGATTTTCCATCAGAGTATCAGGTAGCATGTGTGCCGCGAGGCAGTGATTTACCATGAGCAGATAGTCAGTTGGGGCTGAGATAGTCGAGGACCACGTTACACCTATTTGAGTATAGTAGGCGTATTGTAGCGGTATCAGTGGGGAGTCCAGTCGAGTTTATCAGTGCAGTGGTTTTTCTATCAATTTTGGGTATTGAATATGGGAGTGGGTCCCTGTTCTTGGGATGATCCACGTGTTGGAACGTCGGTTGATGAGTTGAGGTGGGGGAGTATGATGATTTCGTGGTCCAGTCTATGAGTCAGTGATGTTATTGGACAGTTGAGTTGTTTGGTATTGGATTGGTACGAGACTTGGAACGACTAGAGGCAGTCGTGACATGAAGTTCTTGAGGATTTCATCTGAGGTTCAGAGTATATAAGATCGATTGATTTCCTTAAAAAAGGGATGATCGGGCGTTGCGTAGCACTTTCTAGGGGTAGGTGCGTTATTGCTGGTGAAAATAGTTTGTGAGATTGTTGATGTGTCAGATAGTGATGGTTTGAACCCTAAGTGGGGGAGAACCGGGTGGTTTATTGAGAGAACCAGAGATTTGTGCAAGAGTGGTTAGGGGTTGGATACAGAAACCTGCGGCTTGAATTCATGAGATCAGGGTCATTGGTGATCAAGGAAAGGTGCAGGGCGAGATAATGCATGTGGTATATGTCTGAGAGAAGGATGGGTGTCTCCATAGCGGGTGGTCAATGGTCGGGAATCTGGTGGTGGTCAAATTCGTTTCAAGTGGAAGACTCGTAATGATGGTATGGGCAGTTGAGAACTTCTGGGTTAAAATATGGGTAGAAGATTGTCGAGTACGGGCTGGGATGTGTATTTTTGCTTGGATTTTGAGCAGTAGTGGAAAGGATTTCAGAGGAAATGTATTGTTGTATGTGTATGGTGCTGGGAGTAAGGAAATCAGTGGTAAAGACAGGACATTGTGATGCTCTGTTTTGGTGTTCCGTGGTTTCCGCGTATAGCGTCCCGATTTCGGAGTTATTTAGAGTCTTGGGTTAGAGATGACTAGTGATGTATCATGTATCTATGGTTCCAGTGGGAGCCCTTCGTGTATTGTCATCAAGAGGGATTATTTAAGGAAGTGGATCTCCACAGAGGTAGGTTCTGTGTTATGGCGGTTGCCGCCAGAGTCTGTAATGCATATCGGGGCAAGTATGTGTGTAACTATCTATGATAGTCTTCGGTATGTGAGCTAGTGAACATAGTGTGGCATTGTCAGAGGGAGGGAGTCGTGGTACTATGGGGAGCCGTAGTACTCACTAGTCAGAGGCTGTCATAATGTTGCGGGAAGCCATAGTACCCACTAGACGGCAAGAGAGTGTGATGAGGGAGTGTTCTCCGATAAGTGCATGATGCAGAAGAGTTCTAGGCTTGAGTAGCCCTAGTGTTGAGTTTATGGAGCCTAGTGGTTAACCGGGGCGAGACTGGGGTCAGCGAGGCGTGCGGGAGAATATGCACAGCAGACGCTAGAGGTTAGAGCTGAGTCGATCTTCGATTGGATTGTATTTTTTGAGGAAAAGGGAATTTTGTGACTTGCGTGTCACTGGGACGTGATAGTGGTCACGGGGAGGAAGTTAGTGAGATATCTTGGATCATGTTATGTATGACCTTTGGGGGTTTAGCTGTGGGGCCAAAAGCTGACCTGGTGCTCGGTATCAAAGATGAATACGAGAAATGAGCTAGAGTTTACCATGGTGATGTCTGTGGACACTTCATAGTGAGCGAACGATTCAGACGCTCGAGGATATGCTTCGGGCTTGTGTATTAGATTTCGGGGGGGGGGGGGGGGGGGGGGGAAATTGTGGCCCGTATTTGCCATTGTCAGAGTTTTCTTACAACAACAGCCATCATTAGTGCATCAGTATGCCACCCTTTGAGCTGTTGTAAGGAAGGAGGTATCAGACCCCATTTGCTGGGGAGAGGTAGGGAAACATGTGATGGGAAGTGCAGAGCTCGTACTTCAGACATCAGAGCAGATACAGCAGGTCAGGCAGAGGTTGTTGACCGCTCAGAGCCGCCAGAAGAGTTATGCGGATAGGCGGCAATCCGAGCTTGAGTTCCAGGTCGGTGATTATGTTCTCCTGAAGCTATCTCCTTGGAAAGGAGTGATTTGATTCAGGAAGAGGGGCAAGCTAGGGCCCCGGTATATTGGGCCGTTCAGAGTAATCGCGAGAGTGGGCCGGGTAGCGTATCCCCTGGAGCTACCTGCGGAGTTGGAGCGAATTCATAATACCTTCCACGTGTCTCAGTTGAGGAAGTGTATAGCCGACGAGTCGGCGGTAGTGTCGTTAGAGGACATTCAGGTGGATGCGAGCCTGAATTACGCGAAGAGGCCAATTGCGATTGTGGATCGGAAGATCAAGGTTCTGAGAAACAAGGAGGTGCCTCTGGTATAGGTTTAGTGGCAACATCGGGAAGGATTCGAGTTGACTTGGGAGCCAGAGCGAGTGATGCGTGAGCAGCATCCGGAGCTATTTCAGGGATGAGACTTCGAGGGCGAAGTCTGATTCAAGTGGGGGAGAATTGTAACATTCGGAATTTCAGGTATTATATCTATTCATTTTATTTCAATTTGTGTGGAAGAACTCGGCGAGTTGGTGCGTAGACTCGCCGAGTAGAGACGCGATTTCTCATCCGGATTAATGACCGGACTCGATGAGTCGCATTGGTGGACTCGGCGAGTCCGCGCTGTTTAATGAAACCCTAATTTCTCGGGTTTGGGACCTATTTAAAGGGGCCTTATGGCCATCATTTGTGTTCACTATCCCCCAGAGCGAAACCCTAGTGAGCTTGAGCGTTTGGAGTGAGAGAAGGAGCCATTGTCGACCATGGAGGTGTTGTCTAACAAAGGAAAGGAAGCTATAGTCAAGAGGAAGCAAGAGGGTTAACTTCCTGAAGATCTGAGGTCTAGAACATCACGTTTGAGGTACTATTTTCGAACCATTTTCTGTGAGGTGATGTTCATGTTGATTTAGGGCTTATTGAGCCCTTTTGTGACTAGATCTAGTGCTCCCATGGTCCCTTAAGCGAGTTAGGTTCTGGATCTGGACTCATGGAGGTCCATAGTGCCTCTTTATCCAAGCTTTATATGAGTCTATGGAGGTTTTGGTTTAGGATCATTGTGTTTGAGGCTAAAACACCATTTATGAGTCAATTGGTGTGATATGAGCGCCAAGACATAAACTTTACGAGATAAATAAGCTTGGAAAGACTGGATCTATGAGTTAGTGGAACAGATCTGACCTCAGAAGGTTGTTTAGGGTTGTGCATGGAATGCACTCGTCGAGTCCATTGGCAGACTCGACGAGTTGGAGCGAGTTGTTCCGTGTTTTCGAATCAGGGGTTGAGTAACCGAGTTGGGTGAGTGACTCGGTGAGTCGGAAGGGATTCAGAGGAATCGGGTCCCCGTAGGGACTCGGCGAGTTGGGTTGACCGTTGACCATTGACCAGATTTGACCAGTGTTGACTTGGTAGAATTAGTTGTTGGATTAATGTCTAAGTCCATAACTATAATTGGTAAGACTTGACCTGATCCGGCATGGTCCATTTGGGTTGGATGACATCATGCATTTGGATAGACTAAAATGAGAGAAACAACACTTAAGGTTTGTTAATATATTATAAGTTCTAATATATTAATAAGGTTATTTAATTAGTATTGATCAGCAATTAATTTGGAATTAATTAAGTGATCAAAAGAAGACTAATTAAATATATGAGTTGATTGTGTAAATAATTCATTCTTATATATGTGTGCTTGTGATCCAAGATTCCTTATGTTGGACTAAGTCCATGGGGTGACCCATGGATACTCCATGGAGGATAAAATCCATGGAGCATAAGGAATGGGTAAAGTCATGAGTTACATGGTGTAACCCTAATAGCCACCATATAAAAGAATCCCATGGCTAAAGAAATCGTGCACTATGTGTCAGTGTGAGGGCTAGACGATTTCAAGAAGTGTTCAAGTTTCTCTCAAGTTATTCCAAGTGTATTTGGTGTTGTGTGAACCATTTGAGGTGTCACACTTGGGGCACTAGGCACTCAAGCTTCATAAAGACTTTCTACATCAAAGAGGTATGTAATTCTAACTTGATATATATTCATATGAATCCTATTATTATGCTAGTTAGGATGAATACCTTGGAAAGTTCATATTTGCATGTATAATAGAGAAAACATAGATCCAAGGTATTTAGAGTTGCATGTACACTTAGGAGTGTTAGAATGCTTAAAACCCAACAGTGGTATCAGAGCCACAGGTTGTTTTCTGTTAAATTGATGCAAATATTTTATTTTCAAAGTTGAAAAAAAAGGAAAAAAAGCATGAAGTTTGTCAAATTTTAAGATAATTACTTGTTCTTGTGAAAAACTAATTATTTGTAAAATTTGAATAATTTGCTTTATGAGTTGAATTAGTTCAAATTTAATAAAAGATAAAATGATATGATTATTTTACTAGTTTTAAAAGTTTGATCTAAAGAGTTTTATTTTTTGAAACCTCCATAAGTTATGGATATGAAAAGGTTTAAAAAAAATTGATTCAAAGTTTTTATGGAGTTACAAAATTTGGTTTTAATGTTTTAAAGGATTCCATAACTTAAGAATAAGTTATGGATCACCAAAAGTTTTTTGTGTTACCTTGTTTTATGAGTGAATTTAGATTAATGAATAAAATTATGTGATAGTTGGTTTTAATCCAAATTAATCTAAAAGAAGTTCATAAAATGTGTTTATGTAACTTATAAGTCACATTTATGAATCTTAAAACTCATAAAAGTTGTCATAGGTTACAAAATAAATAGTCTTTTTCCTCATTAAATTGTTTTATGACTCCATAACTTGTCCTCAAGTTATGGATGTTCAAGAGTCACTTCATTAAAGTTTTTAAAACTTTAATTAAACTCATAAGTTATGAAAATCCAAGAGTTTTGAATAGTTTCAAAACTTGCCCTCAAGTTTTGGAATTTGTAAAGTTTTCCCCATGAATACTTTAATTCCAAGTTAGCCCTTAGAATTTTAAAAGTTAAAATTCAACCCTTATACTTTATAATATTATAAGTTAATAATATTTATATATATGTATAAGAGTAAAGTCAGTCTTACCGTTAGTAGGCCTTATTCACGAAGCCGGTCTATAAGGGGGGGTATAAGGTTACTGCCTATAAGATGGCAATTTAATGGGTGTCCACTCTCACCCACCGCTTCCTTGACCGGTGGAGGGTCGTTAGCCGAACGGGTAGGACAAGGACTAGAATTCTCCCTTCATTAAAAGTATTAATGATAAATACTAAGTAACAAAACCATTTATAAATACCCAATCTTAGTTACATAGGAAAATGTGAATAAGGTGCTAATCCATGAAATTACACTTTGCACTTTGTTTAAGTCGATTAGTGGAGCGTGTGTGGTTAACCGGCACACTAACTCGTATTTAACAAGGTAGGCAAAGGGTAACTTAATGTTTATCATAGTATCGATGGAGCGTGTGTGGTTAACCAGCACATCGATTGAGGGGTAAACACTTAAGGGTACCAAGTAATTTGCATGGTTACTTCACACCTTGTTTTGTGATCCTCGGCATCCCAGTCACAAAAACTGAAGGGCACACTCGAGATTGAAACATGCCATTGAAAAGTTCAATGAATCTCAAAGATCTAGGAGTTTCAAAACCCAATTAAAACCTAATAATACATTTAGTTTATCTTGGTGGAAATTGGTGAATCGTCATTCACCTACCTTCGAATATTTTATAGCTTGGATTACGGCATCCCTCTTCTAAGTTATAAAATAGTTTGTTGGGTCCTGGCCTTAATATTTCATATTGGGTGTCATATTAAGGACTTTAAATCAACTATCTTGAATATCTCCCAAAAAGATGTATGGTTTAGACATTTATGATCTTCCTAAATCTCTTGAAACAAGCTTTCCTAAATGAAGATGATGTCCCATGGAAATCATACTTCTTTCACCTCCTCCAATTATTCTCCCTAACCCACAAGTTCTTGAAAATTTTAAGGTCACTCAAGCCCTATTGGCAAGCAAAGGTCTATGTGTGATAACATCTTGGAGATGTAGTCGCATATTGACAAGCCGGGAGAGTTGGGTGTCAAAGTGTTGAGAAAGTTGGTGCCTCAACTATTTTCTAAGTCACATAGTGAGTTCCTTTGGGACTCCTATGAAACAGACTATGACAAGACCCTTAATGATCTTATCTATTTGCTAAGATCAACTTCCTAAAACTTGTGGACATTGACAATAATGACATTGGATATCCAGTAAAGCTCTCTCTTTCCAATGGAAAGGGATCGGCCATAGTCAACTCGGTTGACCAAATGGTAAAGAGAGAGGCTAAGTCTAAGATAGTCCCATTATCAAGGGTCCATAGGTAAGTATTGCCAAAGGAAGGGGCATTGGTTGCGAAGCTACCAAATTTACCTAAGGATGTTAAAGTCAATAAGTTTGGCTCTACTTCAGGTAAAGTCCATTGTCTAACTCTATTAAGTGCATGCTGATTCTGATCGCGAAGATGGATTTCAATCGCATGGTTCGGTGATCATAATTTTGGGCTATTACTTAAGAGTTATGATATTTATATTGCTTAGGAATAGATAACAACAAGGTTTTCATATGGATTGTAAGGATAAGTTTTCCGCAAAGTTTTAAAATAAAAGAAAAAGGTTTTGATTTTATTTATTTTAAGTATCCTTACAATGGCATTTGTGAAAAGTTGTTGCTTATAAGATTCCACTGATAGCAATATTGGAAAGTGAATTTGATTCTTTCATTTGTGGTAGTGTCTAAATTTACCAAATAAGGAAAGATTCTCATCACCCAAGTTTCAGTTGGATAGAAACTTGGAATCATGCAAGTTGTATAGCATGATGAATGAGAACTTTCAAGCATTGAAAAAAAATTAAGACTAACTACTTGTTCACATGGATGTGTGAGTCAAGTGAAGGACTAAGGGATCGAGTACACATTCTTGTGCACTAGTCAAGTCCACCACAAAATATCGATAAGACTATTCATCATGGTTTACTAAAGCTCAGTAAATATGATTATACTTACAAGCTTAAGTGTAACTTTGAGACATTGGAAAAGGTTCCAATGTATGGCAGAGCGAATAAGAAGAATCAAATTAGGCAGAAGGATAAAAGTTTCTCAAATCTGAAAAGATGGGAGAGTACTTTAGTATCAGTTTTGTGATCATCTTAATGATTAAGAAACCATAGCACAACTAGTTCTCTAAGGAAATCTTAGTGCATTCTTATGACTAAGAAGAGGAATCTTGAATTGTTGAAATGGTTAAATCAAGAAGATGAGTCATACTTCGTTCCAATACAAGTCTTAGAGTCATACTCCAAGATTGTAATTTGAGTGACATGTCTTAAAAAAGGATTAAAACACTTGTTAAATGTAAGAGTAAAAGTTTCCTACTCTTGTACATTTGAAATTGGTAAGTTGTGATGTTTTGGATAAAACAAAGACCAACTAAGGCCAATTATGTGAAGTGTTTGTCTTGATTAGAATCCGCACTATCTCTTGGATGTTTGACAAGGGAGTCTTATAGGTCAAGAGGATAGTGGGAGTCTTAAAGGTCTTGAAAGTCTCAAGAACTAATCAAGAATAAAACCTGAAGTTCTTCACTAGCACGCGACTTGAGGTTTATAACCTATCATGTTGACATATTTTGTGCCCATTCCAGTTAAAGTTGGCTTTGCATATGAGTTTTTAGAGTTCTCAATTGGTTGCACAACAACTTAGAAGCAATGGCAGGCCCTTGAGCTGCCAGGTGGCAAGAAATTAAGATTAAGTTCAATCCATATGAGTTTGGATTTGTCATTATCCTTGTCTTGTGATTATGGTTTTGACAAATTCATATGGGTAGGAACTCATACACCATAAAAATCTAATTGTCATAAGGTTTCTCTCTGATTCATGAAAGTGATGGTGAGGAAACACTTTCAATAAGTAGATTTTAGCTAGATAGCAATTGTGATATCTGCATTCTCAAAGTCGTTAGTAGAGCATGTGTGGTTAACCGACACACTAACATGGACTTCATTTTGATTACGGAAACCCTCTTCATAAGTGTTTAGACACACCTATGAGCTATCTAAGGGAAGGTGTATGATTTTGATAAAGTTTTATCAAAACAATCTAGTATCAGAAATCTGAACTTTGGTAAGAAAGTCATCTGATTTCTGAGTACATGTCAAAGCTAGTGGGAGCATAAGTGTCATGCTAATAATCATCATGTTAGTGGGAGCATGATAATTATGATAAGTATTGCAAGTTAGCAATGTTAATTATAGAAAACAAAAGTTTCAATTGGGAAAGAGTTGTTTTGCTATAATTAAGGGAGAGGAAATTATACTTCATCTCAAATCTAAAAGTTTAGATTGAGGTTTTAATTGTATTTAGTCAAGGATATATATATATATATATATATATATATATATATATATATATATATATATATATGAATTTCATGTTGGAATGGCTCAACATAAGAAATTTTTGTATATGGGTCCATTATTTGCTTTCTAAAATTCAATTATGATTACGGCGTCCCTTTTCATAATCTGAATTATGAGAACTTGGCAAATAGAAATGGAAATGTTATAGCAAAAGACTGGTTTAGTCTTTATGTGAGACATCATGAATCGTGTCCCATATCCTTCGGATATAGGATCGATTACATGTGCTATATTCATCCTTTCTAAAATTTTCCAAATGCCTGGGACATTAAGAAGGGAAAAGGTCTAGAATTGGATATGACTAAAAGGATTAATCAATTGTCGAGGACAATCTAAGGTTTACCAAACATTGGGTGCTTAAGGACAGTTGGAAGTATAGTGATAATTCAGGAAGGACCATATTGACATAATCTGTAAGGAGGCAACTCTTGTTCATAAGTGATAGTCAAAATGAATCTGGAAATGTTTCAAAGTTAGAATTTTGAATCTATATAAGAGTAAGGAAACTTAATGCAAGAAGGATGTTTCCAAGGAGTTGATCTCCTTTGGAATACTTTGTAATGTTTGTTGTCAAGTCCTTGTGACTTTGTGCATAATCATTACAAGAAGATCAATGCATATAAGTTTAGAATCTAACAGATTTCAGTAAATGGCATGAATTTGGAATTCTTGCATTTGTGGTAAGGATTTGGGACTGTGAAAAAGGATCATTGGATTTTGACTTCCAGAGTAAACGAGGTTATTCTTCCAGAATGACTAAGTTATTCAAACCATCCACAGTCGGTCATATGTTGGAAGAAGATATGAATCAAGACTGTCATGGGTTGGCTTGTAGAGGTCTAAGATGTTGGACAAAGGGCTACAACACTCATGAGTGCTCATAAGTTCTAAGTATTGGATTCAACCCGCGCTCATTGGAATCACTTCATGGATTTTATCACGAGTGATCATGGGACGATAATATCTTATATTCTTCAAACCTAGAGATATGAGTTGTTACTATGAGTTGGTTGTACATTGATTGCATGAAAATGCATTCGGTAACTCGGTGTTATAAAACGTGCCTTTGTGTATGATTCAACAAGTAGTAGAACAAGCCATATGAGTCGAAGTTTATCCATTCCTTTTACCTTCGGAATAAAAGCGATATCTGTGGGCCCCTCGATGATTTGATGATGACAAATGGAAGTGCTCGGCCGGGCCAAGACTGATTTGATTTGTTCAATTAGTCAGTCGTCATAAATCGGAAATCGGGAAACAACAAATGGTCAGAGAGAATGATTATAATCCATGTCTCAGTCCATATGATATCTAGAATGGAGGAATATATGATCCCTTATCTAATGGACAAGTCATTGACAAAGGTCAGAGTTCATCTACAAGGTCAGAGTTCGATAGAAGCTTTTGAGAGCTACGATTAACAGTCGGTTCTTGAAGTCATACTCAATAATAGTTTTAGACTTATCCAAGTGGGAGATTGTTGGATTAATGTCTAACTTCATAACTATAATTGGTAAGACTTGACCCAACCCGGCATGTTCCATTTGGGTTGCATGGCATCATGCATTTGGATAGACTAAAATGAGAGAAATAACACTTAAGGTTTGTTAATATATTATAAGTTCTAATATATTAATAAGGTTATTTAATTAGTATTGATCAACAATTAATTTGGAATTAATTAAGTGATCAAAAGAAGACTAATTAATTATATGGGTTGATTGTGTAAATCATTCATTCTTATATATGTGGGCTTGTGATCCAAGATTCCTTATGTTGGACTAAGTCCATGGGGTGACCCATGGATACTCCATGGAGGTTAAAATCCATGGAGCATAAGGAATGGGTAAAGCCATGAGTTACATGGTGTAACCCTAATAGCCACCATATAAAAGAATCTCATGGCTCAAGAAATCATGCATTATGTGTGAGTGTGAGGGCTAGACGATTTCAAGAAGTGTTCAAGTTTCTCTCAAGTTATTCCAAGTGTATTTGGTGTTGTGTGAACCATTTGAGGTGTCACACTTGGGGCACTAGGCACTCAAGCTTCATGAAGACTTTCTACATCAAAGAGGTATGTAATTTTAACATGATATATATTCATATGAATCATATTATTATGCTAGTTAGGATGAATACCTTGGAAAGTTCATATTTGCATGTATAATAGAGAAAACATAGATCCAAGGTATTTAGGGTTGCATGTACACTTAGGAGTGTTAGAATGCTCAAAACCCAGCATTAGTCAACCATAGTTGGGATAGTGTTAATTAGAGATATGCTTGTGTTATAGGAGGACTATAGCTCGGGAGATCGAGCACTAGTGATTTCCGGGATTTACGAGTTACCAAGATACGCGAGGTAAGTCTTCTCACTATACTTTACCTTGAGTAGGTAACTAGAGTTATGTGATAGAGTATTTTGTATGCTATGTATGTTATGTGTTGTACTGCATTATTTCTATGTGATTTATGTTGTGAATGTTTACAGAGTCAGAACCGGAGGGTTCACAGAGTTAGAACCGGAAGGTTCACAGAGTAGGGTCCACGGACCCACAAAGTTATAGCCTCGAGTGGCTAATATGTGTTATGTGTGGTATTCTGGGGAACTCACTAAGCTTCGTGCTTATAGTGTTGGTGTTATGTGTTTCTGGTTTCTCTCAGGATCATGGGACGACACCGGCTCGATTGTACACACCAGAGAAAGAGTCATGTTTTAAGGATCCTGGTTTATTATGCAAGTGAAAATGGTGTTATGTTTTTTGTAATTCGATTATGAATGAGATTTTAAGAAAAGTGTTTTTAAGAATTAAAAGATTATTTTTAAATGAAAATTTGTTTTGAAATTTATGGTGTTACAGACATTCTCTTCTTGCCCTTGGGATTTTGATTCTTGTCCTTTGAGGTTTGATTCTTGGCCTTAGGAGTTGAATTCTTGGCCTTCTTGGCATTCCATTCGTTAATGTATGATCGTGACCTCGAGGGGTTTCTTTTAAAGTATCTCCCTCTTGGCGCGTTCTGCCAACCTTGTGCATAGTGGGGAACGTATGCACGATTTGGACAATTTCTGGCAATGTGTCCAAGTGTTCCACAGTGAAAACATGTCTTTTTCTTTACTGGGAAATTGTTTCTTCCTACCCCTAGTGGCGTATCCTTGACTTGTTTCTTATTGTTCCCACAAGCACAATTGTAGGAGGCACTCTATTTCGCTAGAATTGGTGGCCTGTATTTCTCAACAGCAGGTTGATCAGAAACAACTGAGTTCGAAGCAACAGATTCAGAGTTCAAGGAGACATTGGTTTGTTCAATGGTTTTCTCCTTGTTCTCATCTCCTGCCACTTTACTTGCACATGAAGCAGAAACATTAGTAGTTTCAACCTGAATAAATCCTCTTGACACAAATCCAGCTGGTTTTCCATATCGAAGATGTGCCTCTCTGTCAATTTCGTCTTGTGTCATAGGGGTGGATGTGTAGTTATGATTGAAAGGTGGAGGAACACTATCATACCCTAGACCCTTGTTTTGATTTTCTTTGAATTTTAATTGGGTTTCATATAAGGACTCGACTCTCTGACTTGACGCAGTATAATTTTTAAAACTAACGTCTGTTTTTCCACACTTAATTTTTAAAGCGTCAAGTTCTTCAGTTACAGCAGCAAGTTGTCTCTTAGTATAGTCATAAAGTTCACATTTTTCACTGTATTCGGATTGAATTCTTCTAAAGTCTTTGGTTTTTGCTTCTAATTCAGCCTTCAGGGGCTTCTATACTTTCCTGAGTTGATATCCTTTATATCTTAGGTCCATAACTTCCCTTTTTAATAAATCAATTTGTTCCCGAAGAAATTTAATCATATCTTCACATGATTGAGAACATGAAACTTCACATGAATGAGAACACGACACTTCATTGACCGGAAGGTTTGCTGAACTCATTGTTTTTCGACAATTCAAAGCGTTAAGTTCTTCAATTATATCAGCCAAACTAAGATGATTGAGATCTTTTGTCTTCTTGATGTCAGCCACATCCATATCCCACGATTTCGGAAGTGCATTCAACAGCTTTTTGTTTATCTCAGATTTGGACAAGAAGATCCCAGCTATATTCATCTCGGTAGTGAGTGTAGTAAATCGCTGCAACTGAGTTTCCAGGGTTTCTCAAGGGATATAATCGAACATGTTGAAATTTTGTCTTAACGTCTCTTGACGACTCTCTTTCATAATTTTCAATTCCCTCGTAAAGCACAACTAGAAGTCAAACTTAAATTTAAAAATGCCATTTGACTATAAACCTCAAAAGTCAACCTTAAAAGTCAAATTTAAAAAATCAAACTTAAATAGTCAAACCGAAAAGCTAAATTTGAAAATTTAACAGTTAAACGAAAAAGTCAAAGTTTAAAGTCAAGGGTCAAACTTTAAAAGTCAAAGTCAAAATTTTAAGTAAAAAGTCAAAAATAAAAATCAAAATTTAAAAACTATATTTTTTGGTTGAAAATGGAGCTTAAAAATAAAAGAAAATGATTTTTGGGCAAAAAATGTAAAATTTGTGAAACTGGAATCAAATGGATTGTTTAAGAATTAAATTGTGAATGTTTGTAGCATCTGATATCTTAGTTCAACTAGTAAGGTGCTTGGTGGTTGAATACTTTGAGGTCCCGGGTTCGATTCCTGGTACCCTCAATTCGCGATTCCCTTTTTTTTGTAGAAGCGCGCTGACGATCAAGATACCTTCTGAGCCGAGCCGAGCCACACACAATCGATCCGCAAGCCGCCAAGCTGAGGTCGCACACCGCCGCCGCAAACCGCCGGCCGCAAACCTCCTCCGGCCGTAAACTCCGGCCCGTATACCCTTCAAAGACCGTAAACTCTCCTTCAAAGACCGTAAACTCTCTAGAAATCGCTGTTCTTGACGAAAAACAACGTTTTTTCACCCTTTTTGCTCTAAAACTCGATCAAAAACTCGTTTTTAGGAAAAACGTGAAGAACAAACCCCCCTTATTTTCGCGAGATCTATCCAAAAACGCAAAAATCTCTTCAAAATAAGATCAAATAAGCTCCAGATCTGAAAAAAAATGATTGATACAACCAAGCTCTGATACCAATTATAAGTCCCCAAAAATGTTTGTGTATCAATCAGATTCGTTTTATGGTGCGGAATCCTAATCAAACGGATGATGTCAGATCAAATAGAAGAGAAGGAGAAGAAGAATAATATGAATCTTCAATGTATTGAATAGATTGGAATGCTGCTACTTTACATGAGATTCACACACACACACACATAAGCTCCCGTTTCTCTCTATTCAGTTCATCACTCTTTTTCTCACACCCCTCACCCCTATATATACTGGATTGGGCCGCAAACTGAGTTTACGGCCGTAAACTCTGTTTACGGTCGTAAACTCACTTCCTGACCGTAAACACATATACAATATTACATAACAAATCAATTTTCTAGAAAAGCAAAGTATAAACCAAAATATTGACCCAACAAATAATAATAATAATAATAATAATAATAATAATAATAATAATAATAATAATAATAATAATTGTTGATCATAATACTGCTTCCATGAGAATAGTATGTGATATTAACGAATTAGCCTTGCATTAGGCTTAAAAATAAAATGAAGTATAAGGAAGTAGAATAACCAGAAAGGTGAATCCAAGATTGTTGTATAGTAAAACTTTGATACTCCAAACTTATTTCAAACTATTTATTGCAGAAAGATTTTTTACAAGAGGAGATTACAAGAGAGAAAGATAAAAATGGCTCGAAGCCTGTCTAAAACATAAGAAAGAGGCTACATAAATAGATCAGGGGGCCTCAAAAACAAACAAAACCTAAATTATTACATTTAGCATTGGCAAACAGCTTTAAGAAAAGTAGAAATGACTCTTTGTTTGATTCTTTAATAATATCTGACGAATATTATTCTTTGTCTTCAATAATTCTTGAAGAATATCATCCTCTTTTATTTTGGTTCATCCACTTGTCACCTTGAGTCTATTTTGGTGTTGTCCTTTTTGTTTTGGAAAGATTCTTTCTTTGAGTGATTGACTCCTCAATCATGTCAATCATGCAATCAACGGGGAGGTCTCCATCTGGAATTTCTTCATCATCTGGTTGGGATTCCCCCGCTAAACACTGTGATTGGCTGTGGTTATCAACTGGCATATTATCTTAAATATCTTCACTTGAACCTTCATCTTTTGCATTTTCATGTTTTGTAAACCGTTTAAGGTTTTCTTTTAATTCAGGACAGTATAACCTAAATGACTTGATTATTTCTTCTTTAGTTAGATTGACCTTTTGAGAAGTTGAGGAGGCTATTTCCAAGAAATTATTCTGGTCTTGGTATTTCTTAATTTGCTGATTAATATGATCAATTGTTTCCTGGGCATTAAGGATTTTTGTTTCTGGATTTCTATGAAGCATTTTAGGCCAGAATTTGGTAAAGTATGACCTTTGTAGAGAAGGAAATTTGGAGGGAGTATAATCCACATGTGGGGACCATTTCAAAATCCAAGGAATAGAAAATTCCATGAAAAAATGCATAGAAGATATTGCTTCCAGTCCTTTTGATTTCAAAGGAATGGCTTGGTTTCGGTATCTAGGAGAGACAGGTAACCATTCCCCATATAATTTCCTGAATGGTTCCTCAGGGAGAATATCTATACTTGGGCCATATGAGATCCACCAATTAGTGAACCAATTTGGTATATCTTTACTTTGGTTATAAACCTTTTCACATACTTTAAAGAACCAAGTATGTTTTCTTTGAGGGTTCTCATATAAGAAGGCTTTATGAAAGCTTTCAATATAATCCAAGTATGTAAATTTCATTGGTATCTTCGAAGGAGGGAGTATAAACTCTTTTCCCTTGAGGGTACTTAATCCCCATTCCTCAGGTGATATGATCTTTTTGATAATGGCTTTGCTGAAATTGTAAACACTGGTATTACCTTCGAATGTAAAATGAGAGAATTCAACTGATCCGGTTATTTTCAAAATATTCTCATAATATAATCTTTGTTTATAAGAATATCCAGCGTATGTCGTTGTATCCAAGTATATGGTCATTAAAAACCATGGATCATCATTGTTTTCAAAATAAAGCATTATATCTTTATGTTCTAAAATAATAATATTATCTTTATGAGATGATTCTTTGTATTCAAAATTATCGTTGATAGTTTCACCATCTGTGATCATTTGGGCGAAACTAGGAGTATTTTCCCTTTTTGATTCTAAAAATGCTTTAAACTCCTCATATAATGGGCTTCCAGGAACTGGGAGAGACTGATCATTTGCTTGTGACGAATTTCCAGTTCTATAAGAACTGCTTGAAGCCATAGGATTTCCTCGAACTCTACTATAAACACCCCTGTATGAAGGATGGCCTCTTCCAGGATTAGAATTCATCCTGCAAATTAGCATGTGGTTTCTGAGATTTTCTTATGAAGTTATTTGAACATAATGTTATATCGTTTCCTGTCAATTCTTGTTATCGGTCTATCTTTTTTATTTCGTTTGATAAACAATTCTAAGACCCTGATATGTTTACAATGAAGATTATTCTTTACTTGTAATCTTGAGTCACCCATAAGAATTTTACCTGAAAATGTCAATTTAAGAGTAATATAAGTTTGTTCTCAAGATTCTTGAGCTGAATTCTTAAACCAATCAGTCTTAATTTAATTACTGTTCTCCTAAAATATGGTTCATTTGTTAAGTTGGTAATTCAACTTCCGCTTCATTAATTAAATTTTCTATATTAATGATATCATGAGATAACTGTCTTAGCTAGCTATAACGCATTCAGAAATTCTCTAGTTAAAAAATCGGGAAAACTATTGTCACTTCGTTTTTTATATTGAATTTCAAAATCAAAACATGCTAATGTAGCTTGCCACCTAGTAAACATTTGTTTAGAAACATCATGTTTAAAGTCTTTATTAAACATGAATTTAGCTGCCTGACAATCTGTTTTTATAATGAAATGTTGATTATATAAATCGTCTTGAAATTTAAGAATACATTTTACTAATGCCAAAATTTCTTTAGCAGTAGTATAATAATTTTTTTGACTAGGAGTCCATTTTCCAGAATGAAATCTGACTAAAAATTCAAGCTTACTGTTAGGGTGAATTTGTTTAAAAATTCCTCCAAACCCTATTTCAGAGGCATCTGTTTCAACTATCTTTTCCCAATTAGGATTAGCCAAAGATAAACATGGTAGATTTTTTACTTTATCTTTTATTCTTTTAACCGTTTGGGTATGATTATTAGTCCAAGCACCAGGGTTCTTTTTCAATCTGTCATAAACAATTGCACTATCGGTTGATAAATCTTTATAAAAAGGTGATATATAATTCAGGCTACCTAAAAATCTTTGTAGCTGAGTTTTATCTTTTATCTCATCTGGGAATTTTGCTGCAAAATCTATACTTCTTTGTATAGGGATGACTTGTCCCTTTTCAATATTATGACCTAAAAATCTTACCTTTGTTTGAAATAAAGACATTTTAGATTGTGATATTACCAGACCATTGTTTATTATTATTATTTTTTCAAAAGTATGCAAATGATCAAAATGATCTTGAATATTTTTCGAAAATACTAAAATATCATCTATATAAACAATAATAAAATTGCTATAAGGATTAAATATATCATTCATTATATTTTGAAATTCTGAAGGGGCATTTTTTAGGCCGAAAGGCATAACATTCCATTCGTATTGTCCAAAAGGAACATTAAAGGCAATTTTATATCTATCCTTGTTATCAATCTGAATTTGCCAATATCCTGATTTTCAGTCAAATTTTGAAAATATTAAAGAGTCATGTAAACGATCTAATAAATCCTTCTTATTAGGAATAGGATATCTAATCCATTTTAAGACCTTATTAAGTGGCTTATAATTAATAACTAGTCTTGGTGCTCCTCTTTCTTGTTCTGAATGTTTGTTAACATAAAACGCGGTACATGACCATGGAGATTTAGAAGGTTGTATTAAATTTTTATCTAATAAGGAAGTTATTTCTTTTTTACATATATTCAAATATTCAAAATTCATTTGACATGGTCGTGCCTTGGTAGGAATTTCTTTTTCATTGAAACCTTCCTCATAGGGAAGCATAACTATATGTTTTTTTCTTTCCCAAAAAGCATTAGGATGGTCATTACAAATGTTTAAGGAAAATTGGTTTGTTAAAAGTTTAATTTTTTCCTATAATTTAGGTTGTTCTAATTGTTCATCTATTTGAACAGTCATAATTTCTTCTTTAAGAAAATTTATTTGGTTTTTCTCTAAATTCAACTCATTGACCCAGATAGAATAAGGGTCAGAGACAAAATTTAATATAACAGGTTGATTCTTATAAGATCCTACGATTTTATTTTTATCAATAGTTAGCGGTAATATCATTTCCAAAAAAGGATTTCCAATCATTGTATTACTAGTCATATTTTTAATTATTGTGAAATTAATAGGTATGCAAACATTTTCTGTACAAATTTTTGCATCTTTTAATTTATATCTAATATCTAATTTAGAACCTGATACTTCTCTTAACGTATGTGTCGATTTTTGAAAATATTTACTAGGTATTAATCTTTCCCGTATGCAATTTAGATCTGCTCCGCTGTCTATTAGGGCAACAAAATTCCTTTGATAATTGTAAGTAATAAATAGATTAATTGTAACATGCCATTTTCTAGAGATTAGTAGTTCCATTGATTGAAGAAAATTATTATCAGTATTATTGCTAGTACCAACATCCTAGTTATTTTGTAGTTTTTCTAATTTATTAATTGATCATTTTTTATTTTAGATATATCTTGTTTTAAATATTGAATTTCAACCTGTAAATCCTGTACTGTAAGTATATTAGTAGAATTTTTATTTCTTCTTCCTCTTAACATATCATGTACATTTTTCATTTAATAAATCCCTTCTTCTTTTATATTATGTTCTTTGGTATTTAAATTTTCTATTATTTTTTGCCTTATTTATGGATCATTAATTTCTTTTAATAAGTTTGCAATATCATTACTAATTACATTTATGGTTAAATCTTCTTTAAATCGAGACTGGATTAAGTATAATTAATGATCTATGTTACATGAACATTGTTCTAAATTATCACAATTACATTCAACTTCTTCAGAATATGAATCATAATTAGAGTCGTAATTTGTCATGTTAATATCAGAATTATTGTCTGAGATTTCCTCATCGTCTGACGAATTATCTATTAAATTTATTAATTGAAGTTTTATATCCTCACTTATATCCATATTATTAATTTGTTTTTTATTTTTTATTTCTGCATTTATTAGCATAATGACCGGTTCTTCCACATGAAAAGGAAGTAGGAGGCTTTTTATTTTCCTTTTTAATAAATTTCTTTTTTATGTGTTTATCTTTTTATTAAAATTGTTATGTTTTGTTTTATAAAATTTTTTCTTCTGTTGAAATTCTCTTCTCTGTTTCTTCTTATTTATACTAGTTTCTATTCCGAACTGATCACAAAATTCTCCTAATTGTCTTTTTTCATTAAGATGTTGGGTTTTAGTTTGATGGTTGAGTTTTATCTCACTACATAGGGCCAAACCTTCCTGTATACAAGTTCCTATTAATTTTCCATATGTGTAATCTTCGTAAGGAATTGTATTATCTATTCTTAGTTGGTTTTTAACTCTTTCAGCAAAAAGATTTGACAAACCATCTATGAATTTGGATTTCCAATAAACAAAACATATATGTAATCTTCGTAAGGAATTGTATTATCTATTCTTAGTTGGTTTTTAACTCTTTCAGCAAAAAGATTTGACAAACCATCTATGAATTTGGATTTCCAATAAACACTATTACAATCATTAAGCTCCATAACTCTGCTTAAAAAAGTATCCTTATACCATCGAAAGGACGTAAGAGTTTTACAAAATAATCCATTTAATAAGGTACGAATGTTTTCAGAATTATCTGACCATCGTCCTGTAAAATGTTCTATTATAGTACGAGTAAGAGTATAAACCACATTGGGAGTAGTTATTCCATTTTCTTTTTTAACTGTATTAAGAATAGCTTGTTGAGTTTTTTCATTGACATAATTGTCCCACCAGCCTTTTAGTTGGCCAGTAAATCCGACCATTAGCATATTAGCTACTTGTTTATCACTATTTCCCGTATTTTTAGCAATTGTGCTATACATTAACATTCTATGAATCATATTATATATTTGTCTTTCAGTATATCCATCTAGATTCCATTCATAAACATTTTTACCATTGTAACTATTATTAATTTCATATTCTTGTTCATCGTGTATGACATCTTGAGGACTTGGTCTTGGATAATAATATAATCTTCGAACAAACTTTCTAGCAAATTTACTGTCGTAATTATTAATTTTATTTATTTGGACATCATCTATGTCTGACTCATCATCCGAGTCTTTATTTATGGTATTAATATGTAGTTTTTTCATTTGTTCTTATATAATGTCTAGCATATAATCGTAGTTTTTTTAATTATTGTAAGTAATAAATAGATTAATTGTAACATGCCATTTTCTAGAGATTACTAGTTCCATTGATTGAAGAAAATTATTATCAGTATTATTGCTAGTACCAATATCCTGGTTATTTTGTAGTTTTTCTAATTTATTAATTCTTTGATGAGTCAGACATAAATATTCTTAATATAGTTAAAAAAGAAAATGGAATAACCAACCATTTCGTATCCCAATCAGCAAGTGGTGACCGACATTTGAAGGTAAAATCCAGATAAGAGGTAAAGTTGAACAATTTATCAGGTATCCGAGGCATGAACACACAAAAAATCCGACTTTGGGCATAACCAACCATTTCGAGTAAAATTGGGGGTTTTTATGACAAAAACGTAAACTTGTATTCTGAAAATTTGGACGTTACAGTAACCATCTATATTATAAAATAAAATAATTAAACAATTGACGTAAAAAAAATAAAATATTTAAATATGGTTATACGTGTTCCAATCATCAATGTTTTCTATCTCCTATAACCATTCTTTGTTATTTTATTTTTATTTTTTTACCAACAAATCCTAGTTTGTAAATGTATAATAAACAACCTTTGATTTCATCCTTGTCGAAACAGTTAAAAAAATATCCGTTCGCTATAAATTCTTCAATGTAGCAAACACTTAATTAAGTGCACGTACATTCTAGAACACTCATGATCAGAACGTTGAATGTCCTTATTCTTTTTTATAAAAAGAAAAAAAAAATGATTGAGGACATCATACAAAGCGAAATCCGTGATAAGGAAAAACTATTTGACCCCAAACAAAAACTCTTATTGAGATATTTGAAAGTATAGTCATTATTTAACATCCATTTCATCAGTTGGGCATAACTGAAAAAGAAGTAAACCATGACATAGTAACGGATTAGTTGTGAATACCGCTAACGAGTATAGTCAGTCTTCAACATCCATCCATTTCCAAATGTAGTCATGGCAAATAATTCTCGATGCAGACATACTTAAAGAGTAAGTACTTCCTAAAAAAATTGTCATGAAGTTCTTATACTTTCACAAGCATGTAGTCTTTTGTTGGCATGTTGAAAAATTAAGAAGTAAAAACTACTAAAAACACTAAAATGATGAATAAAATCGTTGATGACATTGACTCATCTGTGATTTTCTTTGTCTGGTTTGCAGTTTCCTTCATATTGTTAGGATTAGGTAAAATGTCATACAAAATAATACAAGTCATTAACACACATTATATGAATTAGAGAAATGCATCAAAATTGAAGAAACATAAAAAAATAAAGAATGAAATCACAGATAGGTTGAACATCTGCGATTATACAATTCATTAATGCACATTATATGCATTAGAGAATTGTACAATAAAAAATGGCAAGGCTATCTGCGATTTCGTTCATCAATTTCTTCCAATTTTTTCAATTATAACCAAACACAATACTATAACATTTCAACATAGTGACTAAAAAACCACATATATGATCGTTTACAAAATTGTTTAGCAGAGCCTTGTTTTCGGTTGTTTGAATTGACACAATTTTTGTGTGGTTCATCCCAAGAAATCAAATTGTAGACAAACTACTTAGTCAATAGCCAAAAATGTATGCGAGTCAATGTTCTATGGCTTTTTTTTTGTCTATTTTCGGATACGTGCTAATTTTTTACTATTTTGATGTAAATTATTAACATATTGGGCTGTTTTGTAAATTTCCTTGTTATTTATCAATTTGTTTGTGTTTGATTTTAGAGTTTAGGTCATTTTCGGTCACTTAACTTTTGATTTTGTGCTTGTTGGGTTACCTAATTCTTTTTAAGTTTTAAAAAGTCATTAAACTTTTGGTTTTGTGTTCACTTAGTTACTTAACTTTTGGGTTTGGTCACATTTAGTCATATAACTTTTAAAATTGTGCTCATTTAGTCACTAAACTTTTAAAATTTTTCAAAAGTTTAGTGACTAAATGAGCACAATTTTAAAAGTTAGGTGACTAAATGAGCACAAATCAAAAAGTTAAGTGACTAAATGAGCACATAATCAAAAATTTGATAACCTTTTTAAACTTAAAAAGAGTTACGTGACCATAGGAGTACAAAACCAAAAGTTAAATGACCAAAAATAACATAAACTCTTGATTTTACTCATTCCATATTAATTTATCAAATTTTTTGTTTGTGAAATATGAAAATTAATGATAAATATTTTTTTTCACAAAAGATACATACTATGTAAGGGGGTTCACCATAAGTTAAACAAACTTGTTGATTCGATTACTGTTAAAACTAAAACTAAAATATAAAGAATCAACCGGACATTTTTTTAGAACAATTGACTTTGTATAAAAGAAGTTAACAATGAGCTAAAAATTACATAGAAATAGCTAGAAAAAGGTTTGACAACCAATGAATCGATCTAGCATAAATTTCAAAATTTCTAAAAATTAACCAATTAAAAGAGAAATCGACAATGTTATCAATAATCATGTGTCTTTGCATAATCCCTTCAGCAAAAATCAAATCATTTCTGTCTCCAAATCAACCAAATCCCTAAAACTATAATCGCCTCCATAACATCATGTTTCTTTCGGTAGAACCATCAACCATAGTATCAATCTAGTCAAAGATATCCATTAAAGACAACCAATTGGGTTTATCCAAATGGCACCAAGAAAAGATTTTCCTTTATATGTTCGAAACTAGCTCACAAAAAAATAATAAGATCATCAAGAGTTTCCACCGTACAAACCGGACAAAAAATAGAAGAGTAAATTACACGAATGGTCCCTATGGTTTGGGGTAATTTGCGCGTTTGGTCCCTAACTTATTTTTTTAACTCGAAAGGTCCCTACTGTTTGTTTTTGTTACGCGCTTGGTCCCTACTGTTTGTTTTTTTACACGTTTGGTCCCTGTCTTACCCAAAACGACTATTATTTAAATAGGAAAAAATGATGGGATAGGTAAAGTAAGGTGAGAGGGTGGGGTTAGGGGTGTGTTTATTTAAATAGATTAAAAAATCAAGGGCAAAATAGTCTTTTTATGTATGGCAGGGACCAAACGCGTAACAAAAACAAACAATAGGGACCTTCTGAGTTAAAAATATAAATTAGGGACCAAATGCGCAAATTACCCTAAACCATAGGGACCATTCGTGTAATTTACTCAAAATAGAATGAACTTGAACTTCTTTATGAGTTAGCTTCCACTGAGTAGACAATCGATCAAGTCAGGCACGCCAAAAAAAAAAAAATAATAACTTTCTTTGGAAGAAAATATTTCTATCTAGTAGGGGAAGCGTAACATTATCAATAGACCTTCTAGGTGTGCAAACACTAAAATCTTCCATGTTCTTCAAATTCCATTTCAAAATTCAAACAATCCCTATCATTAGAAATTTGGAAATTTCCGATAAGGTAATGTAATTCATTAAACCGATATTAGAGAACTATACTTGCTGACGAGTCCAGTTCCAATTATGACAAACACCCAATCGATGTTCAAACATGAACCGTTTAAAAGACTCCAAAACAAAAAATGTTTGAAACCGAAGGTTGAAAGGAATCTCACCTAGCCAAATGTCATCCCAGAATCGCGTGTTTCTAACATCTCCAAAACATTTTTTTTAATGAAGAAAAAGAAACTATATCTTTCTCATACATGGTACTAACTGAATATTATTTAGGCACAAACACCACCACCGGGACCAATTCTAGCATCAAACGGATCTTTAAAAATAGTTTCCATATATACAGAAATCTAATTTAACCCAACCGAGTAATACTTTTAATAGAACACGTGTTCAAACTTTAATAAATTTTGAAAGAGAAATTCATTTTAACATCATATAAAAAGAATTATTTATTTAAAATTGATTACGATAAATTTAAAAATTTCTAATTATTTTAATTAGAAATTTGCACCTTTTTTTGTTTTTCTAAAATTTGTATAAAATAAAAGGTCACTAGGAAGCAAGCAGTAGCTAGGTATACGAATACAACGCATATTAGTTCGGTGGACTAGCACGTACGATTTGGATAAGGTTGCCACCAATTAATGACTTGGCATTTAACATTTATTCTATATATTCCAATATTTTAAGGGTTAACACTTTATTTATTTATTTATTTTAAACTTTGGCATTTGCTTATTTTATTTTGAAAATAACATTTAGATTAGTATTATTGAAGTTCTAAAATTTTAACGAGTAACTAAAGAAAAGCTCTAACATTGGTTTTATTATTGTTATGATTATAATTTTCTCTTTAAATTATCAATTTATTCCACTTAACGATTTCTATTTTTTTTTTTTTTTACAAAATCAGTCTTAAAATTGAGTTTAAAATTTAAATTTGCTCCCCTTATAGTTTGCAAAAAAAAAAAAAAACCTCATTTTTTATATACTTTATTTATTTTTAATATATATATATATATATATATATATATATATATATATATATATATATATATATATATATATATATATATATATATATATAGTCACACACATTGATGTTTAATATATAACCATTATTAAGAAAAAAAAATTAAAAAACCAATCGTGAGCTTCGAAAATACTAATGATCAACGGTCAAGCGAATATATTATATTTGTACATTACACATACATACATCGGATTATATCATAAAACCTACATTTTTACCAAAAAGTTCACATCTTTTTTTTTGTTTATTTTTTTTAAACCTCGTTTAACTTTTGTTTCGTTATTTTTCCATAGAGATGGATGTTGATATATTAAGAACAATTTTTTTTCGAAAACTCATTTCATTTTGTTGTTGTTTTTTTAAATATATAAATTTATTTTTACTAAAAAAAAACTAATTATACCAAAATTTTCAATTTTTTGTCCCCTATTATTAAACACTGTCATCATTAAAAGAACAAAACTCAATCATTTCAGATTCACACTATGAATGTAAACTTATGAATACAAATTGTAAACTAATTGACGATGTGAATCTGACTTATTATTTCAACTATTTGATAATTCACAAATTAAGTGAAATTTACATATGAATCGAAATATATTTATATGTAGTTTTATAATATTTTATCTTTTTGATTACTCGTCAATTAGTTTTGTAAAATTAACAATTAGATTTATTCACATTTTGACTAGTCAATGTTTAAAGAGTATAAAAATATGAATTTGGATATATTTATTAATTTTTTGGATAAAAAATAGACCTTAACTTTTCAAAAAACAAAGAAAATGAAGTGTTTTTTTAAAAAAAAAAAATTAAACTTCGCTTTTTATATATCAATATGGATCTCTATGAAAAGATGACGAAAAATCATAAACACGGATATGTTCGGGTTTTTCTTGTTGCTAAAAAACATGGCGTAAAAAAATGAAAAATGGGTTTTATTATAATCTATTGCATGTGTGTCCATTGTAAAAGTCTAAAATCGATCATCTTGTCCATATATATATATATATATATATATATATATATATATATATATATATATATATATATATATATATATATATATATAGGATTAAGTAGAAACTCAAAAAATGGCTAGGACAATTTTTTGCCTTAAAAATGAAAAAATAAATGGTCAAAATTTCATTTTATTTATTGTAAAAATCTCGCGATATAATATGACATTTTCATAATTAATTGCGAGATTTTGACAATTTTCGGGGAATGTTAATTGTTTGGAGGGTAAAAGTGATAAAAGCAAAAAGATTAAAAGAAAAAGAAAACACAAAAAAAGGAAAATTCAGCCATGTGCCCTCTCTGGGCGTTTGTTAGAGGCGGAAGAGGTGTGGAATCGGGACACTTGACAACTATAGGCTGAAACTCAGGAATCAGTGATGCAAATTTGTCAGAAGTCTTAGTAAGGGGTGACAAAGGAGAGACTAGAGTGTCTAAATGCTTGCGGTTCAGAATGTCTACCATCTTCTCACTAGCTTCTTTGGCTGACTCATTGGCTTTGTAAAGGATGTTCATATCTGATTGGATCTGGGTTAGATATGGTTCAAGAAGAGACAAATCAAAGTTATTATTAGTAATCATAAGCTTTACCTATTGAATGATGCTTCTACTGGGTGGATCGTTGGTAGCCATGTAGCAGTAGTTTGGTTCGACATCTTCATAATCTCCCTCTGATCCAGATGACCAATAGCATTCATGACAGTCAATTGGATGTCTAGCCATAAAGCACATAATTTTTCCAATACTTACATCACCATCATCTCCAAAAGACCAATACCCTTCCACTTCTCTTGATATAGTGGTAACAAAATCATTTTCACTCTCTGCCATCTCTTGAGCTCGATGTACATAGTAAGAAGAGTTCTTAATATTGGATTTATGTATGACCTCAGCTAAGCAGTCTTTGGCAAAATGGTTTGCATGACCAAATTTGTTACATACAATTTTAGGTTTTTCTGACTTCGGAGTCTGTGAAGATTCTGAGGTGTGATTTGATGTAGGAAGGTTAGGTTTGTAAGATGGTTTTCTGAAGGTTTCTTGAATAGTTGGGGATTGCTTTGGTGAGGAACATGGAAACGGTTGTGAAATGGTTTGTTAAAAGCACTCTTGTATTTCATGGAAAGCAACGCAAACTCCTATTGGAAACGGAGTTTGGAGTCTATTTCTTTAGGGTCGAGGTCACCATTTAATTGATAGTTTCTATTTGTAGGAGTAGGTAAGGATAGAGGTGAGGGTTGAACAGGTGGGATATATGGAACAACAGTTGTGAAGGGGTCCGAGACAACGAGGTTCGGAATCTGAGGATCATGGGAACTGACAAGAGCTAGAGGACCTCCTGTGAGTTCATGTAGGGTTTGTGCAACATTTGATTCATGACCTTGAAGCTCATTGAACAGTTGGTAGAGCTTCAGCTTTTTCAGAGATCCATTACTCTGAAGATAAGATTTCACATTTCCCAATCCATTTTCGAGGCTTTTAATGAACTTGAAGTTGTATTCAAGTGGGGTTCAGACTAACCCATGAGTTGTCATGTTGTTGACGACGATTCAGTATCCGTTTAAAGCCAATGTAACAGTACCAGGAGTTGTAATGAAAGTATCAAACTTATTGACGACGGAGGTTAGACGCTTATCCTTCATGTTTTTTGATCCCTCGAACAGGTCTTGAAGTGTGTCCCAAATCTCTTTACAGGATTTGCACAGTTTAATGTGCTCAAAGAGAGAAGGTGGAACACTAAACACCAATTCAAAAAAGGCAACTTGATCTGCATGAAAATTTTCGATGTCATCAGTAATGAAAGGTGCTTAATGTTGTTCATCTTGTCCCATGAGAGTTGCATCAACATCTCTAACAATTGTTCGAACTGGAACATGTGGAACTTCTTTAATGGATCTCTAGATAGCTTCGACTTTTTCTTTATAAAGTAAAAATCTTTCCATTCTTACTTTCCAGTGATCATACTCTTCAATAATTAGTAGTGGGGCACAAGATGGACAACCCATGCTATTTGCTATTTGCCTTGAATACATTTGTTGAGAATTAGAAGCAGCCATTGAAGTTAAGATATCTTGAGCAAAAGTGGTATATTGGAGAACTTTTATCGTGAACACAGAATGATAGAAATACCAAGGTAATCTCGAATCAATTATAATTTGTTCTTATGGATTCAAAGGACAACCATTCAAGCTCTGATACCAACTGTGAGAACAAAAGTATGATGCTCAAGGACATGGTTTGAAAACTTAAACCCTGAGTTAATGCTTAAGATCAATGTATGCTTATAAGGTAAAGACAATAAATGAACAAGTAGAATGTTTTGAAGGAGTTGATATGAGAGAAAGGTGAAAGAGAGTTAATATGAGAATATGGTATCTTTTGAAGAACAATCCACACTATTGTTGTCATTAAATCACTCCTTAAATAGTCAAGGAGGAACATCGTACAAATTGATCAACATACAAAGGACCAAATAATCACACTACTTCTGATATACTGATTATCCAAATAAATAAAAGAGACTTGGTCCTATGAAATGTTGCATCAAACAAAAGACAAGAATAATTAATGCATAGACTGACACATGATCTCGGATCATTTCTTCATCTCTGAAAATTCTCCATTTCAGACTCTACCTCCATCTCGTACCACAAAACATTTCAGACTCAAGTCTGACTTCGGTCTTCAATAGTTAGAGATTACTAGGGGATCACTATCAGGTTCCACTATATTTTGATCTTCAAAATCATGATGCCGATCAACTGGACTCGCCAATCTCTCCACATGGACGCTTTTACATCAAGTTCGCACCACTGCACCCAAGTGATGATCCTTAAACTATCATCTGAATTGAGCGTGATAGATTGAGAACCTTTTATTCTACCAACGCACTACCTCAAAAGGAAGAGTGGTCTGGAAAAAGAATCACCAAGATAGTTGGTCATGGTAGAAAATTCCAGAGCAAGTTTGATCTTGATTGTCTCTTGTACATATATTACATCTCTCGGAACAAAGAATTTACCATCACAATCACAGATTCAAACTTTCCTTCAGTAAATCCAAATGATATTCTTGTCATTGTTGTTGCCTCCGAGATCATCAATCAAATGATTCAAGCATCAGATCCTACAACTCAGCCATCAATTTCCTGAAGGACTACATTGCTAAATTTTGTCAATCAGATGTAGAGTTTGTTCATTTTTTGGAATAGAAACATTCTTGGGCAAAATCACTACCGAGCTTCCTGAAGCCCAAATTTTAGCTAAAGGACCAATTGAAGAACCAAAACTTGGTTACATCTACCTCAAAAAAGAAGACTGAACAAAAGGAATTTTTCCGAGTGCTAGAATTTTTTTTTCCACTAAGATTCTCCAAAAGTTCATCTCCAATGCGACCAAGAGTGATTCTTCGGAACATGTGAAAAATAAATTTATTGAGCATCTCAGATGGTACATCAAGGTTCGAAGTTAGCTTCAAAGCGCTTATCTCTTTGTGTTTGATGAAGCTAATTGTTGAGTCAAATGATTGCTAAAGTCACTTAGGGTGATTCTTGATACTTGAAAACTGACTCCTTAGCAATCTTAAGTGAAGCCCTTTCCGAAGTAGAAGAATTCTGAGATGATGCTAATTCGGAAGTAAAGATCTATTTGAGAGACATTCTTTTGTTATTTGATATATGAGTCTGTATAGTGCATTAATTGTTCTTAGTTCTAGTTTGTATTTTAATATTTGTTTTATTTTACAGTACATGCGACAAGATCAACATATGCGAATTTGACAGTCTGTTGATCTTTTGTTATCTTCTAGTTTGTGCACTTTATGGTATTTGACATTTGTCTCACTGCTTGCCTATTTAAGGAGATGTAAGTGTGATTGTTTATACACACGAGTGCAACATACTCTATTAAATCAATACCAAGAATCATTAAGTCAAATCACTATCTTCTTACATGCTTATTGTTCTTAAATTACTTTACACTATTCATACTTATTAATCATTTTAGATCTTGAATACTTTTTTGAATACATCAATTCCGAGACAAGACTGGTTTACTAGACTTGAATGGATCCTTATTAGCTGTAGGCATTGATCTTAAGTTAATTTAAGGTTTGAATTTCCAAACCTTGTCTGCACAGATCATTTCTTGCTTTCACATGATCAACTGGACTTGCCAATCTCTCCACATCGACGCTAATACATCAAGTCCGCACCTCTGCGATCAATTGATGATCCTTAAACTATCATCCGAACTAAGCATGAGAGATTGGTCGCGAAATAAAATCACCAAGATATACGGCCATGCTAGAAATATCCAAAGAAATTCTGATCTCTAGTCTCTCCTGTATAGATACTACATATCTCGAAACAAAGAATCTCCCATCACAATCATAGATGCGGACTTTCCTTTGATAAATCCGAATGACATTCTTGTTATTGTTGCTCATCTCCGAGATCATCAATCAAATGATTCAAGCACCGGACCTTACAATTTAGGTATCTGCTTCTTGATGGACTACATCGCTGAATTTTGTCGTTTAGATGTAGAGTTTGCTCATCACTGTGAAATAGAAAAATTCTTAGCTAAAATCACTACCGAACTTCCTGAATCTTAGATTTTAGCTGTAGGACCCATCGAAGAACCAAAACATGCTTACATCTACCTCATGAAGAAGACCAATCAAAAGAATTTTTTCTGAGTGCTAGAGAAACAATTCGTTCCTACCAAATTTCTTCAAAAATTCATCTCTAATGCGGCCAAGAGTTATTCTTCTGAACATGTGAAAGAAATTTATTAAGCATCTTAGATTTTACGTAGAGGTCCGAAGCTGGCTCCAAAGTGCTTATCTATTTTGATGAAGCTAAGGGATGACTCAAATGATTGCTAAAGTCACTTAGGGTATATTTTGGATACATGAAAAGTGATCCTTTTGCAATCCGAAGTGAAGCTAATTCTGAAGTGAGAAGTGTTCCAAGATGATGCGAATTTTGAAATGAAGATCTGTCCGAGATGCCTCCTTTTGTTACTTGCTATATGAGGCTGTAGTGTGTATTTAAATTTACCTAGTACTAGATTGTCCTTTAGTCATTGTTTTATTGCACAATACATGGTATAAGATCAAAAAAATGCGACTTTGTTAGTCTGTTGATCTTCAATTGTCTTTTAGTTCATGCACTTTAACATATTTGTCTTATTTGTCATTCCTTGTTTATTTAAGGATTTGTAACTCTAGTGATATGCAACACATGAGTACAACATTCTCTTTCACATCAATACCAAGATTCATTAAGTCAAATCACACTCTTTTACATTCTTACTGTTCTTAAATCACTTTACATTGTTCATACTTTTAATCATTCATATCTTGAATACTTTGTTGAATATCTCTATTCCGAGACAAGACTGGTTTACCAGACTTGATTGGATCTTCATTAGTAGCAAACAGTGATCTTAAGTTAATTCAAGGTTTGAGTTTTCAAACCTTGTCTGTGTAGAACATCCTTGCTTTCACAGAATCCTCACTAATTGATTCTCATAATCAATCATGGCCCCATTTTGGGTTAGCCAATGCATGCCCAAAATAATTTCTGTCCCCCGCAGAGGAATGGGGACCATATCTATCAGATACTTATTGTAGAACAACTTGAGAATGCAACTGCGATGAACACTTGGAGCGTCACCAAAATTCTTGCTAAGTGCAAGAGACATAAAAGATCGAGTAGCAGCCTAATAAAAAAGAACATGAGAAGTCACACCATTAAGTAGGAACACCCCTAAATATATGTGTTGGGTTTTGAGTATTCTAACACTCCTAAGTGTACATGCAACCCTAAATACCTTGAATCTATGTTTTATCTATTATACATGCAAATATGAATATCCAAGGTATTATCCTAACTAGCATACCAAAACATTGATACATAGTAATATAACAAGTTAGAATACATACCTCTTTGATGTAGCTTGATTTCATGGAGCTTAAGAGCCTAGTGCCCCAAGTGTGACACCTCAAATGGTTCACACAACACAAAATGCACATGGAATGACTTGAGAGAAAATGCATACTTCATGAAATCGGCTTGCCCTCTACATACACACATAGTGGCCCATTTTTGCACAAGAATAAGATGCTTATATAGTTGTTACAATTAGGGTAAACCCTAATTGTCATGGCTTTCCATTTCCTTGGATCCATGGGTTCAAATACACCATGGAGCATCCATGGAGTATCCTATAGGTTTTAGCCCAACTTTATAATCCATGGAGTCATAGCCCACTATAAAAGTATGGATAATTTACACAATCAATCCATATATTTAATTAGTCTTCTTTTGATCACTTAATTAATTCAATATTAATTCTTTATCAATACTAACTAAATAATCTTATTAATATATTAGCACTTATAATATATTAATAAACCTTAAGTGTTATTTCTCTCATTTAGTCTATCCAAATGCATGATGCCATGCAACCCAAATGGACCATGCCGGGTCGGGTCAAGTATATACCAATTATAGTTATGGACTTAGACACTAATCCAACTGTCTCCCACTTGGATACGTCTAATAACTATTATTGCAAGTACGCCTTCAAGACCCGACCAGCAATCATAGCTCTTAAAAGTTGTTGCCGAACTCTGAACAAATCAATGACGCGTCCATTAGATAAGTGATCATATATTCCTCCATTCTAGATATCATATGGACTAATACATGGATTATAATAATTCTCTCTATCCATTTGTTGTTTCCCGATTTTCGATTTATGATGACCGACTAATTGAACAAATCAAGTCAGTCCAGGCTTGGCCAAGCACTTAGGGGTGCCATCACTAAATCATCGAGGGTCCCACAAATGTCGCTTTTATCCCATTAAGGGTAAAAGGAATGGATAAAATTCGACTCATACGCTTGTACTAACTACTTATTGAATTATACACAAAGGCACGTTTTATAACATTGAGTTACCAATGCGTTTTTGTGCCATCAATGTATAATCAACTCATTGTCAGCAACTCATATCTCTAGGTTTGAAGAATATAAGATATTATCGTCTCATGATTCACTCGTGATAAAATCCATGAAGTGATTCAAATGAGTGTGGGTTTAATCCAATACTCAGAACTTATGAGCACTCATGAATATTGTAACAACCATTGCTATGTCTAATGCACATTAGACAAATCTCACAAGCCAGATTCATGATAGTCTTGATTCATATCTACTTTCAACGTGTGACCGACTGTGGATGGTTTGAATAACTTAGTCATTCGGGAAGAATGACCTGGTAATTCTGGAAGTCAAAACATGCAAAGTGAAACATAAAAATAATACTTAATCCTATATGGTCCCAAACTCTTGAGTGTAAATAACAACCCTTTTATATAAGCACCATATTGATTACTCATTATTCATGTTTCGATTAATCAACTTAATACTTGAATTAAAACAGTAGTGATGTCATGCTCAAAGCATGTACACTATGTTTGTCTAAACAATTGCTATGCCATACTCCAAGTATGCACACTATGTTTACATATGGCCCTCTCTTTGTGAAACAGATCGATTGACAACATTTCAATGATGCTTATTTCACAATTCCAATCATTATTGTAAATGTAAGAATAACAAACTCTTGTCATTTACTATAATTTGTTAGATTCTAAACTTATATGCAATGATTCCCTTGTAATGACTATGCATGAAAGTCAGAAGGACTTGGCAACAAACATTACAGAGTATTCCAATGGAAAGCAATTCCATGGAAATGAAGTCTCAAATTCAAGGTACATTCCTTTGAACATCCTTCTTTGCATTAAGTTCATTAATCTTACACAGATTCAAAGAATAACTTCCACCTATGGAAACAATTCCATATTCACATTTTGACCATCACTTTTGACCAAGAATTGCCTCTTTTCAAAATATGTCAATATGGTCCTTACTTTATACTTCCAATTGTCCATGAGTAACCAATATTTGGTAAACCTCAAATTATCCTCGACAATTGCTTAATCATTTTAGTCATATCCAGTTCTATTCCTTTTTTCCCTCTTAATGTCCTAGGCATTTGGAAAATTTAGAATGGATAAATATTATAGCACATGTAATCAAACCTATACCCAAAGCATATGGGACATGATTCATGCTATAAAATTTTTATTTGCCATCACAATTCAAACTATGAAGAGGTATGCCGTAATCATAATCGAATTTTGAGAACGCAACATATATAGAATTTCCTTATGTTGAACCATTCCAACATAACATTAATATATATCCTTGACTATAGTTGATTAAAATCTCAATCTAAGCTTGTAGAATTGGAATGAAGTATAAAATCCTCTCCCTTAATTATAGGAAAACAACTTTTCAAAGTGAATTGAAACTTCTATTTTCTATAATTAACATTGCTAGCTTGCAACATAATCATCATGCTCCCATTAGCATAATGATTATTATCTTACTAGCATAACACTTATGCTCCCACTAGCTTTGACATGTACTTAGAAATCAGTTGGACTTCTAGAAAAACAATACTTTATTGACTTTCTTACCAAAGTTCAGATTTCTGATCCGAGATGCTTTGATAAAACTTTATCAAAATCATACACATTTCCTTAGATAGCACACATGTGTGTCTAAACAATTTCAGAACTATGAAAAGGGATGCCGTAATCATAGTCTCAATTGTTTAGACCTTTGCCATTTCTCATAAGTCCATGTTAGTGTGTCGGTTAACCACACACGCCCCACTAACGACTTTGAGAATGCAAATATCACAATTGCTATCTACTTAAAATCTACTTAGTGAAAGCGTTTCCTCACCATCATTTTCATGAATCGGAGAGACACCTTGTGACACTTAGATTTTATGTGGTGTAAGTGTTTCTATCCATGTGAATTTGTCATAACCATAATCCCAAGACAAGGTCAGTGGCAAATCCAAACACATATGGACTGAAGGTCGTGGGCTAGTGATTAACAATACTCTTGATTAGTTCTTGAAATTATTTCAGGATCTTTTAGACTCCCACTATCCTCTTGACATATAAGACTCTCTTGTCAAGAACCATTCCTTGACAAAACAAATATTCAAGAGTTAGTGTGGATTCTTATCAAGACAAACACTTCACACAATTGGCCTTAGATGGTCTTTATTTTATCCAAAACATCACAACTTACCAATTTCAAATGTACAAGAGTAAGAAAACATTTTACTCTACATTTGACAAGTGTTTAAAACCTTTCTTAAGATTATGTCACTCAAAGCTCAATCTTGGAGTATGACTCTAAGATTTGATTTTGGAACGAAGTATGATTTATCTTTTGATTTAACCATTTCAACAATTCATGATTGCTCTCTTTAGCCAAACAAGTGAACTAAGGTGTCCTTAGAGGATCAATTGTGATATGGTTCCATAATCACTAAGATAATCATAAAACAAGATACTCAAGTACTCTCCCATCTCTTCAGATTGGAGAAACTTTTATCTTCCTGCCTTATTTGATTCTTCTTATCCGTTCTGACATACATTGAAACCTTTCCAATGTTTCAGAATTACTCTTAAACTTGTAAGCGTAACCATATTTACTAAACTTTAGTAAATCATAACAAATAATCTTATCAACCTTTGTGGTGGACTCGATTATCACATAATCAAGTGTACCTAATCCTTTAGTCCTTCACTTGACTCATGTACATGTGAACAAGGAATTAGTCTTAATTTCCCAAAGATGAAAAGTTCTCATTCATCATATAATACAAGTTGCATGATTACAAGTTTCTATGCAATTGAAACTTGGGTGATGAGAATCTTTCCTTATTTGGTAAACTATGACACTACCACAAATGAAAGAATCAAATTCATTTACCAATATTGCTTATCAGTGGAAACAAATAAACAACAATTTTCCACAAAAGCCATTGTAAGGATACTTAAAATAAATAAAAACAAAAATTTTCTTTTATTTTAAAAATTTTCGGAAAAACTTATCCTTACAATGCAAATCCATATGAAAAACATTGTTGTTATCTATTCTTAAGCAATATACCATAACTCTTAAGCAACAGCTCAAGATTCTAATCATCGAACCATGTGATTGAAATCCATCTTCGCGATCAGAATCAACATAATCATACCTTAAGCTTCCTTTGATTCTTCCAAAACATCAAAATGTAATTACATTACATAATGTATTAAGAATCTCAAAAAGAGACTTAGTAGAGTTAGATAATGGAGTTTACCCGAAGCAAAGTCAAACTTTTTGACTTTACCTTCCTTATGAAATTTCAGGTAAATTGGGCATCTTCGCAACCAATGTTCCTTTTATTGGCAAAATAAATATATGGACTCTTTGGAAATGGCCGATCCCCTTTCAATCGGGAAGAGAAAGTTTTTCTGGACTTCCAATGTCATCATTGTCAATGTCCAAATAGGTTTGGGAAGTAGATCTTCCAATCTAATTTGCTTTACCAATACCCCAAATCATTGCTGTTTCAGCATCATCAAGCAAATAGGTAAAGATCATTAAGGGTCATGTTGTGATCTGCCATCGGGGAGTGGCTGAAGAACCAAGTCAACAACCAGCTACCTCGAGACTTCGACACCCGACTCTCCCGGCTTGTCAATATGTGACTTAATCTCTAAGATGTAAGCACATATAGACTTTGCTTGCCAATAGGGATTGAGTGACTTAGAACTTATCAAGTCTTGAAACTTGTGGGATAGGGAGATTTATTGGAGGAGGTGGAGGAAGTGAAGTATGATTTCCAGTCCCACTAATGCACAACAAAGGAATTGATCTTTCACTTTGGTTGCCATTCGGGATATCATCTTCATTAGGAAGCTTGTTCCTTATAGATTCGGGAAGACCATAGTTGTCTGAAGGAGAAATCTCTAAGGGAGAAATTCAAGTTAGTTGATTTAAAGTCCTTAATATAACACCCAATATAAAATATTAAGGCTAGGACCCATCAACCTACTTATAACTGGAAGAGGGATGTCGTAATCCGAGTTATAAAATAGTTGAAGGTAGGTAAATGACGATTTACCAATTTCCACCATGAAAAAACGAAATATAATTAAGTTTTAATTGGATTTGAAACTCCTAGATCTTTTGAGATACATTGAAATTTCAATGACATGTTTGAATCTCGGTTGTGCCCTCTCAAGTTTGTGACTGGGATGCTGATGATCACAAACACGGTGTGAATAACCATGCAAATCTACTTGGTACCCTTGATATTTATCACCTAATCGATGTGCCGGTTAATCACACACGCTCCACCGAGCTATGATAAATTTAAGTTACCCTTTGCCACACTTGGTCAGTCCCAGGTTAGTGTGTCGGTTAACCACACACGCTCCACTAACGACTTAACAAGGTGCAAAGTGCAATTTCATGGGTTAACACATTTTCACATTTTCCTAAGTAACTAAGATTGGGAATTTATAAGTGTTTAGTTACTTAGTATTTATCATTATATTTTTAATGAAGGGAGAATTATAGTCCTATCCTACCTGTTCGACTAATGACCCTCCACCAGTCAAGGAAGCGGTGGGTGAGAGTGGACACCCATTAAACCACCATTTTATAGGCAGTAACCTTATACCCCCTTATAGACCGGTTTCGTGAATGAGACCTACTAATGGTAAGACAGACTTATTCTTATAAATATATATAATAATTAAACTCTTAATATTATAAAAGTATAAGGATTGAATTTTAAACTCTTAAAATTCTAAGGTTTAATTTGGAATTAAAGCATACATGAGTGGGTCACTTTACAAATTCCAAAAATTGATGGCAAGTTTTGAAACCATTCAAAACTCTTGGATTTTCATAAATTATGAGTTTAATGGTTCATTAAAATGAAGACTCTTCATTTTTATGTAACCTCTTATTCTTTAATAATACTTTTAAAAAAGTGACTCTTAAACATCCATAACTTGAAGACAAGTTATGGATTCATAAAACAATTTAATGAAAAAGACTCTTCATTTTTGTGTAATCTATGACACTTTTATGAGTTTTAAGATTCATAAATATGACTTTTTCATATAACTTGAGGACAAGTTACAAAAACATATTTCATGAACTTCTTTTAGATCAATATGGATTGAAAACAACTAACACATAATATTTTAATTAATCTAAATCAACTCATAAACAAGGTAACACAAAAACTTTTGGTAATCCATAACTTGAGGACAAGTTATGGAGTCCATACAATTTAATTAAGATCAAGAGTTATACTAACAAAACAATTTACACATAATTCCTATGATCTATCAAAACTCACAAGCGTGAACATTAATAATCAACAATTTTCAAGAATTACATAAAAATATATGAACTTGAAACTTTCATTATAGCATTAAAATTGGTTTAACATAATCATTACCACATTAAAAACAAGTTTTATAAGTCCAAAACAGTCAAAGGTGATGATTCTAGACCAATTCTAGCTTTAAAAGTCGAAAATATGCTGTCAGGGGCTCCTACTCGTCGAGTGTATGAACCTACTCGACGAGTAGGATGATTTTCTTCATGGACTTGGCGAGTTCATCAGTGGAATCGGCGATTCCAGTGCCCAGACAGCCAAAAAATCGATTTTTTCAGCTTTTTTCAACAGTTTGCATCAATTACAATTGAAAACCAGCCTAGGCTCTGATACCACAGTTGGGTTTTGAGCATTCTAACGCTCTTAAGTGTACATATAGCCCTAAATACCTTGGAACTATGTTTTCTCTATTAAACATGCAAATATGAATATCCAAGGTATTATCCTAACTAGCATACCAAAACATTGATACATAGTAATATAACAAGTTAGAATACATACCTCTTTGATCTAGCTTGATTTCATGGAGCTTAAGAGCCTAGTGCCCCAAGTGTGACACCTCAAATAGTTCACACAACACCAAATTCACATGGAATGACTTGAGAGAAAATGCACACTTCATGAAATCGGCTTGCCCTCTATATATACACATAGTGGCCCATTTTTGCATAAGAATAAGATGCTTATATAGTTGTTACAATTAGGGTAAACCCTAATTGTCATGGCTTTCCATTTCCTTGGATCCATGGGTTCAAATACTCCATGGAGCATCCATGGAGTATCCTATGGGTTTTAGCCCAACTTGATAATCCATGGAGTCTTAGCCAACTATACAAGTATGGATGATTTACACAATTAACCCATATATTTAATTATTCTTCTTTTGATCACTTAATTAATTCAATATTAATTCTTGATCAATACTAACTAAATAATCTTATTAATATATTAGCACTTATAATATATTAATAAACCTTAAGTATTGTTTCTCTCATTTAGTCTATCCAAATGCATGATGTCATGCAACCCAAATGGACCATGTCGAGTCGGGTCAAGTATATACCAATTATAGTTATGGACTTAGACACTAATCCAACAATAAGTATATAAAGCATAAGAATAAATAATTAAAGAAGAAAAATATATAAGACAGATACATACCAGTGACAACATTTGGTTCTGCTCAGGCCTCCTCGTTTGTCAACTGAAAAGCTTAACTCTTTGCCAGTCGAACCTCTACCTTACCCTGGTGGCCATATGTGATCCCCAACTTAGTTTAAGTATGTGCCCCCACCACCCCAACCAACAACCTCAAAAAGTTGGACTTCTTGTGTCCCGTCTGGTTACAATGAAAGCAAATCAAAGCTGATCCCTGAGGGTAATCTCGGCTAACATGACTGGTCATGCCGCACCTATAGTAGCCCAAACCCACTGATCGACAAGATCCATCATGTGACTTACCACAGTTTCCACAATAGACCCAACCCTGTTGGCCTTTAAATCGAGAGTCAGAAGTCTTGGGTCTCTTCGTTGGACCCTCAGCAGTCTGAACCATCACTGGCTTGCACTTTTTCTAAAGCTCTAACTCAATCTCATGCTCCCAAGCCCTGGCAATCTTATCCTCCAAATTCCCACATCCTAACATGCTAACAAACTCCATGATGCCATCCCTCAGCATATCATGATATCTTTTATTCTTCATCTCCTCATCTACGACATATTGTGGGACCAGGAACATTTTTTTTTTCTAAACATGGTTGTGATCTCCATCATCATCTCCATGATCTTGTGAAGGACCTTTAAATCCCTCGTCAATTGATGCACCTCTATAGCAGATACAAACTCTGCTCTCAATCTTGTAACAAAATCGGATCATGTTATGGCCTCCACGACCTTGGTTCCCGAGGCATAACCAACCTCCTCAGAAGGCAAGATGCAAACCTCACCCTCGATCCCTAAGGGCAGAAATTAGTCCGCCAAGCACTCTCCCTATCTACAATTCACTTTATGTTGACAATATGGTTCTTCTATCAAAAGAACATTGGGGCTCCTCAAGCCTTGAACTCCTGAAAAGCGAGAATACGTGACCCAACCTGACTTGCTACAATCTCTTCATGAAAGGCCCCCGGTTGCTCATCCAATATCTCAATGATCCCCTCCTTGAAGGTACTGAACATTACACGAGTAGCATCCAAGATAGCACGAGTTATCTCATACGTGATAAACTTATGGATCCTCTCATCAATTGGTTCAACATTAGTGCCTGAACCAGAACCAGAACTAGAACCAGAACCCCGGGTAGCCACCACCTTACTAAAAGGAAATAATACAAAAGATTAGAACATACCTGAAAAACATCCCTCATGTTATAAACTACCTAGAGTTTTTATGACTCTTTGTGATTCGAGTACGTATCCTATGCTTCTAGTAATATGGGCCCAATACAAATTTCCACACCTATCTATACTTTGCTCAAAAGTAATCCAGAATCATCTAAGTAACTTCACTACAACACTCTTATGAGGCCTATGCTAAGCAACATACATATCTAACTACAACACTTCCTTGGATCTACTAGGATTCCTCATTCCAATATTTTGGAACCTGAAAGTGAACCTCTAGCAATCCTTACTCTTTTCGAAGTGTGCATGTTCCGAAGTGGAGAGTGGTCTGGAATCTGTCCTGACCAGGAAAGAAGACGAGGTGAAACTGAAGACATTCCTGAATAACTTTCATGTCCGGAATGGATGCTGATCTGGAACAACTTTATTTTGTCTTAGTGCATTTACTGTATTTGTCTTAGTATTGATGTAATGCTTCGTAGGACTTAGTCTTTTGCTGTATTTAGACAATCAGAATGTCAGAATCATCTCTATTGTCTGGTCCTATGTAAACACTTTAGTTAATTCGATGTAACCTTCACTCCTATATAAAGGAGCATTCAACACAAGTTAACTACGGATCTTTCACTCACTTTTGGCTCTTTACTAAGATATTTCAAACTTCTTTCAAAGAATTTTTTTGTTCTTCATTTATTAACTTTACCTTGATTATTTAATATCATTCTTCATTTAATGACTTGATCATTTGTTGAATATATTATCTAAGACTTGACTGGTCTTTCCAGGCTTGACTTGAACATTTATTAGCAAGCAGACATTGATCTTAAGCATTCACTCAAGGTTTGAGTTTTCAAACCTTGTCCCTACACATCGATCTTGTTCTCATACAATAAATCTCATTACTAGGAATCTCTACCAACACCATTGGTTGCCATATGCATGAAAATTATACACAATACTATATCAAATAGACTGCCAAATAAATAATTCTACCCTAAGCCCACAACCAAACAAGGAAAAAGAAATAAGGCTATATAATCCCCATCATTTACAACTCTAAAACATACACTTAGAAATTAACATTCACAATCTACACTCCAAGTAATACATAACAGATAATTCCATTGACTATGAGGCATCAAAGATATCAAACAGTTATATCATGCAATTCCTGAAGGGATCCTTAGCCATATTCTAGCATGCAGGTCACATAACATCACACTAAAGTATAACAGTCATGTATGGGTATTTTGGGAATCACTCACTTGAGATCGACTGATTGCATATACTGCCCCCATTTCCTTATTAAGATCTTTTTAGAAAATTTTGGTTTCTTACAAATGATTTATCAATTCTTCAGTTTGAGTTCAAACAAACTCGAGAGTGTGCCTGAATTCCTCAAGCCAAGGCTTTGATACAAACTTGTAATGTCCCAAAATACTAGTAAAATTTTCATTTTTTAAAAGCACCCAAAAATGATAAAACCAATGGTTTTCAAAACCAAACAATGTAAAAAGTATTCTCAAATATCAAAGTGAATCAAATAAAATGTGGAACAATATTTTTAGGGGCCAAATCATGGTCTATCACACAAGTGCCAAGGGCCAAATCATGGTATTCCATACAAATGATAAGGGCCAAAACCAGGTCTTTCATGCTAGAGTCACAAAGATAGCTAGCACCCAACATTATATTGTGAGAGGAATCACCTCACACTCGAATTGGATCAACCATTGTTGGGTTTTATGTAATCTAACATCCCTATGGTGCACATGCAACTCTAATGCTTTGGATCTAAGTTTTCCCTACTTATACATGCAATAAAATTATCCAAAGCATGAAGCCTACAACTAGCATACAATTTGATATTTGAATCATATAAACTAGTTAGAATATTACCTCTTGTGTTAGCTTGTTGAATTTGGCCTTTCTATACCACCTCAAGCATGGTGCTTCAAACGGTACACAAGACACCATGAACAAAAGATGATAATGAGATAGAGGTCATGAACACACCAAAGTCGGCTAAGGTTCTACTTGGAACTCTTAGAATAATCCACCTTTGGTCCTTTTACTGGCTTTAGTGGGTTACATATATAGTGTAGAATTCCAAGAGTTATATGTAACCCTAATTCTTACACTTAGGCTTATGATCCATAACTTATTTGGACTAATAATTTATGGACTTTCACATATGCTTAGCCCATTACAAATTTATCATGGATCATTAGCCCAAACCATATATCTCACTGATTTACACAATCAGTCACCGCTAATTTAAATAGTCTCTTTTGATCACTAAATTAATTCCAAATTAATTCTTGATCAATACTAATTAAATAATATGATTTCTCAATTAATATATTATACTTATAATATATTAATAAATCACAAATAACCTTTTAATCAAATATCCATCCTATCAAGTTGTTCTGATGAAGGCAACCCGAAATGGACCATGCTACTATCGGGTCAAGTACATACCAATTATAGTTATGGGCTTTGACACCTAATCCAACAGTCCCCCACTTGGATAAGTCTAATAACTATTATTGCAAGTACGACTCCAAAATCCGATTAGCAATCATAGCTCTTAAAAGCCGTTGTCAAACTCTGACGCGTCCATTAGATAAAGGATCATATATTCCTCCATTCTAGATATCGTATGAACTGAGACATGGATTATAATAATTCTCTCTGTTAATGTGTTGTTTCCCGATTTCTAATTTATGACGACCGAATAATTGAACAAATCAAATCAGTCAAGGCTTGGCCAAACACTTAGGGTTGTCATCACTATATCATCGAGAGGCCCACATATATCGTTTTTATCCCTCTGAGGGTAAGCGGAACGGATAAACTTTGACTCATATGCTTGCTCTATTTACTCATCAAATCATACACGACAATATGTTTCATACCAACAAGTTACTGGTGTGTTTACATATCATCAATGTGCAACCGACTTGTAAACTGCAACTATATGTCTCTGTTTGAAGAATATAAGTTATTATCGTCTTACTAATCACTCGTGATAAAATCCATGAAGTGATTCACATGAGCGTGGGTTTAATCTAATACTCAAAACTTATTACAGGAGTACTCATGACCATTGCAACAAAATCGCACAATGTCTAAACACCTTAGATAATCTACAGTCGGATTCATGACAGTCTTACCTCAATACCTACTTCGACTGTGGATATTTTGAATAATCATATTATTCGAGAAGTCAAAACATGTGAAGTGAAACACAAGAATAATCGAACCAGTATGGTCTCAAAACTTTTGAATATATATATATATATATATATATATATATATATATATATATATATATATATATATATATATATATATAACATATTTTATTTAATCACCATATTGATTACACATTATTCATTGTATAATGTTTCGATTAATCAACTTAATACGTGAATTAAAACGATAGTTATCCCGTGTTCCAAGCATGCACACTATGTTTATATATGGTCCTTACTTTGTGAAGTAGATCAATTTAAAACATTTCAATGATGCTCATTTCACAATTCCAAATCCTTATTACTTAGTGTAAGAATACCTAATTCTTGCCACTATAAGAATGTGTTGGATTCTAAACTATCATGCAATGTATCTTTTGTAATGTTGAGGTACCAAAGTTACAGAGACTTTGCCAACGCAATTACAAAACTTTCCACTGGAGATTAACGATGAAACAATTCCAAGGAAGCGAAGTCTCACATTCAAAGTACATTTCTTTGAACATCCTTCTTGCATAAAAGTTTCTAACTTACACATAGATTCTTAATTTCCAACTCCCATTACGGAAAAATTTCCATATTTGCCATATGACAACTCAGTATTAATAGAATCCTATCTATTCATAATAATGTCAATATGGTCTATCCATTACTATACTTCCAACTATTCCAAGCAACCAATCCTCAACGAACCTTAGATTGTTGTTGACAGTTGTTTAACCACTTTATTCATATCCGGTTCTAGTCCCTTTTCCCTCTTAATGCCCTAGGTATTAGGAAAATTAGAACACGTGAAAATTATAGCATATGCAATCGATTTTATATCCAAAGCATATGGGACACGATTCATAATGTCTTGCATAAGGACATGATACTTGATCGGTCTTTTACTATACTATTTCCATATATAGAATTGCAATGTTGATACATTCCAATATGGTAATTATATATGTCCATGAATAAGTCTAATTAATATTTCAATCTAAGCTTTTATATTCGAAATAAAGTATAAGTATCCTCTCCCTTACTATAGTGAAACAATTTTCAAACTTTGCAATTTTGCAAATTAAAACTTTGTTCTCTATAAGCAGCATTGCTATCTCACAATACTTACCATAATGATTATGCTCTCACTAGCATAACAGTTATTTTGTTACTAGCATAACATGTATGCTCCCACTAGCTTTTACATGTATCCAAAATTAGCTGGACTTCTACAAAAAATATTTTATTGACTTTCTTTCCAAAGTTCAGATTTCTGATATGAGATGCTTCGATAAGCCTTTATCTAAGCTCATACATCTTTTATTAGAAAAGCCCATATGTGTGTCTAAACTATTTCAGAACTTACAGCAATAAGTTCCGAATGTTCAAACTATTTGCTATTTCTCACAATTCGAACTATGAAGAGGGACGTCATAATCATAATAGAATTTGAGAACGCAATTAACACAACTGCTATCTCCTTAAAATCTACTTAGTTAAAGTGTTTTCTCACAATCATTTTCATGAATTGGAGAGAAACCATATGTCACTTAGATTTTATGGTGTATGTGTTCCTATCCATGTGAATTTGTCATTTCCAACCAAGGTCTCTGACAAACTCAAACTCATATGGACTGAACTTGTTCAATCTTAATTTCTTGTCGGTTGGTAGCACAAGGGCCTACCATGTCTTCCAGGTTTTTGAGCAGCTCACCATTACTGAACAATGAATTTTCACTGATCAAGGTGCTTTGCCTAATGCAAACAATTGAGAACTCATAGAACTTACATGCATAGTCAACTTTAACTGGAATGGGCACATAAATAAAAATATGTCAGCACGATAGATTACAAACCTCAAGTCGCGTGCTAGTGATAAGCAATAGGATTATTCTTGATTAGTTCTTGAAGCTTTTCAAGGTCTTTAAGACTCCCACTAACCTCTTGACACATAGGATTCTCTTGACAAGAAACATTCTTTGACAAACAAATATCCAAGAGTTAGTGCGGATTCTTATCAAGACAACACTTCACACAATTGGTCTTAGTTGGTCTTTGTCTTATCCAATACATCACAACTACCATTTACAAATGTGTTATAAACCTACTTAAGATATGTAACTCAAGGAACAATCTTGGAGTATGACTCTAAGACTTGATTTTGAAATGAAGTATGACTCACCTTAATTGATTTGACCATTTCAACAATTCCCGATTCCTCTTCTTAGCCATATAAGTGCACTAAGGTGTCCTTAGAGGATCAGATGTGATATCGTTTTCATAATCATTAAGATGATCATAAAACACAATTCTAAGGTACTCTCCTTTCCTTTCATATTATAGAAACATTTATCTTTCTGTCTAATTTGATTCTTCTTATTCGTTCTGCCATACATTGAATCTTTGTCAATGATTCAGAATTACACTTAATCTTGTAAGCATAACCATATTTACTAAAATTTTAGTAAATCATGACGAATAATCTTATTATTCTTTGTGGTGGACCTGACCAGTACACAACCAAGTGTACCCGATCCCCTAATCCTTCATTTGACTCACATATACATGTGAACAAGGAATTAGTCTTAATTTCCCAAAGACAAAGATTCTCATTCATCACAAAATACAAGTCGCATGATTCCAAGTTTCTATCCAATTGAAACTTGGGTGATGAGAATCTTTCCTTATTTGGTAAATTTAGACACTACCACAAACCAAAGAATCAAATCCATATAGAAACATACAGACATCAATTTTCACAAATGCCATTGTAAGGAAATATAAAATAAGATAAAATCAAAAATTTTCATTATTTTAATAAATTGCGGAAAATATTGTCCTTACAATGCAATTACAACTGAAAACTATGCTACTAAATGTTTCTAAGAAATCTATCATAACTCCTAAGCAGCAGCTCAAAAATCTGATTCGCGACCAGACTCAACTTGCTTCTTCCTTTAAGCTTCCTTCGATTCTACAAAACATCAAAATGTAATTTTATCGCATCATGTATTAAGAATCTACAAATAGGAAATTAATAGAGTTAGATAGTGGACTAACCTGAAGTAGAGTCAAATACTTTGACTTTACCCTCTCTTACATCTTTCAGGTAGTCATGGCAGCTTCGCTTCTAATGTCCCTTGAAATGGTAGTAGAAACATGGAACAATCTTAGAACTGGCTTTTCTCTTATGGTCAAATCTTTTGACCATAGCCAATTCCCTTCCCATAGGAGAAGGGATCATTTCTGTACCATCTATGTCATTGCCTATGTCCATGGCAGCTTGGGAAGTAGATCTTCGAATCAAATCTGCTTCACCGGTGCACCAAATCATTGCTGATCCAACATCAATTAGCAAATAGGTAAGATTGATAAGGTTCACGTCGTGATCTATCATATAGTAGTCTTTGACAAACTGACCATATGGCTCAGGAAGTGACCGTAGACCCCAGTCAACAGCCAAATTCCTTGGGAAAACGACACCCAACATTCCCATCCTATCAATGTGTGATTTCATATCCAAGACATGTGAAAACACAGACCTTCCATCTTGGTGTTTGCTAGCCAATCTGGCTTGAGTGATCTTGAACTTTTCAAGTCAACGAACATATGGGTCAGGGAGAATAATAGGAGGAGGTGGAGAAAGAGAAGTTCCACTACAACACGAAGAAGAGATTAATCTTACACCTCGATCATCTTGTGGAAAATCATCTTTATAACGAAAGCTTTTTCCAAAAGATTCGGGAAGACCATAGTTTTCAGAACTAGGCATCTACAATGGAGAAATTCAAGTTAAGCTGAGCTAAGTCCTTAATATAACACCCAAATTAATTATTAAGTTCGGGGCCCAACACAATCTTCTGCAAATCGGAAAAAATATGTCGTAATCTAATTGCAAAATATTTGAAGGTAGGTAAATGACAATTTACCAATTCCACCATGAAAAACAAAATTTTAAACAAATTAAGTTTTAAATGAAACTCCAAGATCGTTTGAGATTCATTGAACTTTTGAATGAAATGTTTAATCTCGATTATACCCTTCAAGTTTGTGGCTGGGATACCGAGGATCACAAACAAGGTGTGAATAACCATGCAAATTAGTTTGATACTCTCGTAGTCATTTATCACCTACTCAATGTGCCGGTTAACCATACACGCTCCATTGATCTATGATAAACATCAAGCTACCCTTTGCCGCCCTTACTAGTCCAAGTTAGTGTTCCGGTTAACCACACACGCTCCACTAACGATGTGACAAGGTGCAAAGAGCAATTTCATGGATTAGCATCAGATTCACATTTTTACCATGTAACTAAGATTAGGAATTTATAAAGTGTTTAGTTTTTTTTTATATTTCATTATACTTTTAATGATAATGTCTTATCCTACCCGTTCGGCTAACGACGCTCCACTAGTCAAGGAAGTGGTGGGTGAGAGTGGACACCCATTCAATCGCCATTTTATACGCAATTTCCTTATACCCCTATAGACTAGCTTTGTGAATGAGGCATACTAACAGTAAGACTGACTTTTAACTTATACATATATAATATATTAAACCTTTAATTTTATATAGTATAAGGGTGTATTTTCTACATTTAAAATACTAGGTGGTTTAAACTATTAATTTAATTAAACTCGAACCATGTGATTATGGATTTATTAATCTCTTTTAATTAAACACTCCAATTAATTAAATGAAATCCATAATAGTGTAATTTGAAATGTTCAAAGCATAAGGTTCTAAATATTGAAATTCAAAATTAAAAACTATTTAATTAATTTTTAAGTTATGAACCTAAGAGTTGCATCTTATGAAACCTTTCAATTACAAGAGTTAATATTTTCATGAATGAGACTTTTCATATTCCATAACTTGAGGGCAAGTTATGAAACTCTTGAAAACTTTTGGATTTCATAACTTATGGACTTAATTTTGTAACTCCTTAAAACCTTTTGAGTTCCAAAACTTGATGACAAGTTTTGTAACTCTTCAAAACATTTAGATCAAATTTAAAACTAATAAAATAATCATATATTCTTTATCTTTTACCAATTTGACCTAATGCAATTCTTATAGCAAAATGATTCAAATTTTATAAATAATTAGTTTTTCACAAAACCAAATAATTATCTTAAAATTTGGCAATCATCATGTTATTGGATGGGGATAATCATTACCATATCAACAAAATCAAATTTTATGAACCCAAATAGTTTGTGGTAATGATCCTAATCCAAAATAGGCCAAAAACTCGAAAAATTCTTCCAAAAGTCTGCCCAACTCGTCGAGTCAGGGCATAGACTTGACGAGTCCATCCCTAGATGATCCAACTCAGTGAGTCCACTCATGGGACTCGTCGAGTTTAGCAGTCAGAAGGCAGTTTTGCAATTTTTTCAAATTTGACCAGTTAACCAATGCATCTATATAACAGAAAACAACCCATGGCTCTAATACCACTGTTGGGTTTTATGTACTTTAACATCCATATGGTGCACATACAACCCTAATGCTTTGGATCTAAGTTTTCTGAAGTTATACATGCAATAAAATTATCCAAAGCATGAAGCCTACAACTAGCATACAATTTGACATATGAATCATAAAAACTAGTTAGCATATTAGCTCTTGTTGTAGCTTGTTGAATTTGGCCTTTCAAGAGCTTAGCACCTCAAGTGTGACACCTCAAACAGTTCACAAGACACCATAAACAAAAGATGAGAATCAGAGAGAGGTCATAAACACACTAAAATCAGCTAGGGTTCTACTTGGAACTCATAGAATAATCCACCCTTGGTCCGATTTTTGGCTTTAGTGGGTTACATATATAGTGTAGAAATCCAAGAGTTATATGTAACCCTAATTCTTACACTTAGGCTTATGATCCATAAATTATATGGACTAATAATTTATAGACTTTCACATAAGCTTAGCCCATTACAAATTAATCATGGATCATTAGCCCAAACCATATGTGTCATTGATTTACACAATCAGCACCTGTTAATTTAATTAGTCTCTTTTGATCACTAACTTAATTCCAAATTAATTCTTGATCAATACTAATTAAATAATATGATTTCTCAATTAATATATTATACTTATAATATATTAATAAATCACAAATAACCCCTTAATCAAATATCCATCCTATCAAATTGTTTTGATGAAGCGAAACCGAAATGGACCATGCTACTATCGAGTCAAGTACATGCCAATTATAGTTATGGGCTTAGACACCTAATCAAACAACCACAACTCGAACTCACAAGAAACCACTGCTACAACCAACATATTGAAATATTCAATATTAGTCATTCGTTTTCCCTCCAAACTAGCCATTTGACTAAAAGCCAATGATGAATGTCAACATTCAAAAATTTCCGCCGATGAGCTCCACGTCGTGACCATCCATTGGCCACGTCGTGGGAGCCTCACAACAAAACAATCACGACATCATGCCACCATGTCTTGGAAACTGAGTAGAAACATCTTAACTGAACATGGGTGTTAGAAATCTCCCTCACTTAAATTAGATTTCGTCCTCAAAATCATTCCTTACAACTTACTCTACTACGCCAACTGACCACATCTAAACTTTCTACAATTCAAAATAGAACTATGAAATCATCACACCGACGACCGCCTTCCAACACTACTAGCAACCCAATCTAAGCAAAAATCACATATGCTGACGAAGAAACGAACATTTAGATACCATCCTTAACCAACAAACAGAAAATCAAACTACTCTGCCCGAAATCTAAAAACCATATACCATGCCTGACTTCTAGATAGACAAAACCATTCAAACCACATCTACAATGACTCCAATCCACAACCTAAACCAACCAAAACCCCTACGACCCTGAATTATCTCACTGATAATCGGAAAACAGAATCCATGACCATTTGCTGATGCAAAAAACCTTTCCTTCGAATACAAAAGTGACTCCCAATGCAAGTCTCAACCATTGGTGCCATACCAACATATACATCACATCATGATAATTTTTTTTTTGCATTTTTGATCTATCGAAAATCTCTCTGGTTCTGCGTTGAACTAATAAACAAAAGGAATATAGAATTCCCAGCTGAATGTTGAGGTTGACAAATTCATACCTAGCCAAACATCAAAACTCCTACATCGAGTCTAACCGAAAAAGGGTGTCCTGGCCTGTTATCAACAGAACCCCAATGACCCTCCAGTCTAAAGAAATAATGACTGTCCGACCAACAAAAACTACAACAAGTCTGTTTTCACTCCGGGTGAATGCTACGGCCAAGTCATAGCCTTACATAACACCCGACCCAAATCAGCCTACAACCTACTACGATATTATGAATTTTGTGGCCCATCCGCAGTCTAACAACTATTAATGCAATGGTCTAACTCATCCTAGTGAACTCTATGATTCAAATTGTAAAATTAAAACACTTACACACTGCCTATCAACCTAATGAATGCTACGGGCCACCCCACAAATTTACAATGCTTCGACAACTATTTATCAACCTAGTGAATCCTATGGGTCACCCCATAATCTTACAACACTTCCATAACTTCCATGGGCCTATCCCATGGTTTTTCCAACTATTCACAAGAATACCTAGTCAAAAACAACACGAGTCGAACCCCTAGTGTAACTCCTACAAATTCGGGCTACTCAATTAAGATATAATAAGCGTTAAAAATGAATTTTTGATAGAAGATTATTTATGATAAATAATCTTAACCAAAGTTGTAGTATATGTGACACGGATTTCGTACATATAAAGAATCTTAAAATCCGAATTCGTATGAAGAAGTTATGTCTCTTCGATGTTTCACAATTAATACGAAACGACTCTCCGTGACATAGTGGTTGTAAAACCGAGAGCGTACATCTAATGAACATCCAAATCTAACTTCATGAGAGGAGCTTATGATTCTTAGAAGTTGTAGTGTAGCACTACACAACCGAAATGGAAATCCGTCAATTGTCAAGAAAAAAACTCTATGCTAGAATCAAAGATTTCATTAATAGGAGTCCGTCGTGATAAAGACTGTCGAGAAAGGATATCAAAAAAGAGAGTTATGAATTTTAAATGGACTTTAAAAGTCTAAGACTGTTAAAAATATAAAGTTAAAATAAAGAAAAATTAGCTGACAGAGTCTAAACTAAAGTTGTAGATCTCGTCGATAGCTACACATAGATAAAAAAATGCGTTGAAAACGGAGCTAGTATGAAGAAGATATGAATTTTTGAAGTTTTATAAAAAAATTATCGCACAGGCGCGCACACCGACAAGGTATGGGTCGCACCTTCGACAACCCATAAGAACACGCCGCATTTCACGATTTCAGTGGAGCCACGTCATCACCCTATAACTTGCTTGTCGAAGCCAGACAAGGTGCTCGGTACTTAACATCCATAAAATTCATAAAAATTTATGACTTTTTCAAACATCCAAAAAGTATTATTTATTATAAAATGTTTTCAAAATAGTTTCATATCAGAGAATCCCATAAATCAAAATCATAAAATGTGTGGAGGTGCACGATCAAGCATTTGATCCGATGTACGTGAAACAAAAATCCAAAACTATAAGCCCAAAGCTTAGTGAGTTCCCCCAAAATACCAGCACAACAATAATACACATACAATAACAGCAAACTATGGCCCAATCAACCATCGGGTTGGAATGCCCCAGACCCTCAACCATCGGGTTAGAATTCCAACATACTATGAGTCCAATCATCCTCAGAATGGTATACCCTCAGCCCAAACCCATAGGGATGGAATGCCCACATACTAAGAGTCCAATCATCCTCGGGATGCAAAACTCTCGGCCCATAACCATCGGGTTGGAATGCCACGGCCTGTTGGCTCATGCACAAAGCAAAAAAGCCTCAAGCACCAATCAAGCATATGCACATATATCAGATAATCACATAACAGTCTATAGAAAGTCAAAACAATCTACAGATCACTAAGCATAGCAACATCCAATCTACCAGGATACCGATCTAACCGATCATAACCACATAAAAACATCCTATTTACCAGGATACCGATCTAACAAATCACAACAATAATAAATCAGGATAACAATCCAAAGGGAAAGCCTTGGTTCCTTCGACCCTTGAGTATAGTGAGGAAAACTCAACTCACAAATAGTGCTGAATTAGACTGAAAGTCTCTGGCCGCTGTCTCACCGAAAGTCACGAACTATCCAAAATAATGAATACTAAGTCAACAATTGGAATATGAATCCTGACCAAGGGTCCAAACACAGGGTAATAGTCCATTCTATCCTTTCCTTAAGTTGGGCCAAGGCCCAACTCCAATTCCTTAATCCAAAATCCTAACATACAAAGCCCATAACTGGCCCAACTTTCCAAATTGGGCCAAACTCTCTAATTGGGCCTCATCCTACGATCTACTTCCAAAATTGGCCCAAAACACTTCTACTCAGAAAGCCCAATAAGATTCAAAGTCAACTGGCCTAAAGGTGGTCCAATCCCGAAGCCCAAATCGCAAGAGCCCAACAGAAGGCATACGCTAGGCGTACCACGAAGCTATGCGGGACGTAACGGAGCCTCGGATTGACTGGACACGAGGGTGTTGACCATGTACGCGAGGGGTACTCCCCTTTACGTGGGGAGTACTGTGACATCCCCATTTTCACAGCCAGAAAAGACCGATTTGTTTATGCTTTGTTTTATAAAATCAAAGTAATATTTTAAAGAAAACGGTTGCGGAATTTGTTCCCAAAACAAGATATGATAATAACTTATCAAAACATTTCTCAAAGAGAATGTATTTTCATTTAATAATAAAACCTCGGGATGTCATGTTCCGATACAGACATATAAGCATAAACAGAACTTACATTTAATTACACTAATCATTTACATCTCCTTTAATCTCTCAGTGCAAAGTAGCTTCGTATCAATACCTGTGATACAATTAAACTGAGTGGGTCAGACTTGGGAGCCTGGTGAGCATATAGGGTTTTCAACCCACAATAATATAATTATTATATTCAATCATCAAACAATCAACCCAATTACCCATCCCCAATATCTTTTTTTAATCTTCCCTAAAGATATTATCCTAACGGTCATCTCCTATATCATATTTACCGCTCATCTCCTTACATCTTATATCCTTATATGCTTGTTCCTAAGAACTTTTCCTAAGGATCATCGCCTGTATCATATAGACAATACTAATTCGGGGATCACTCCCTCAATATATGTCTAGTAAGGGTTAGGGTATCATCGTATGATTACACAGCCACAACATCGCCTGGACTCGTAAATCATAATAAGGGTTAGACTATCATCGCATGAATACGCAGCCACAACATCGCCTGGACTCGTAATTCATAATAAGGGATAGACTATCATCGCATGAATACGTAGCCACAACATCGCGTGGACTCGTAATTCATCACCTATCTATCATCACCTAATTATCATCACCATTATATCCTCACATTTCTCTTATCACATTCTTTCACCACACATCAACTATTTCATCTACCCATGTTCTACCCAACATATTTGTAGATATAAATTACATATATAGTTTAAATCATTTAACATCCATATAAAAACATCAATTCCAAGCCCATCTCATATAGACAATTAATATATAATGCATAGCATGTATTTCATAGCTAATACTTTATATTTCTATGTTTAGAAGAGAGTAACCACACACTCATCCATATAAACAACAAGATATATACACATAACACGTATGTCGTATAAAATACTTCATAATTATGCGTTAGAAGAAAGTAACTACACACTCACTTGATCAGAAGATGATCGGACAGCACTACGGCTTGTAGAAGTAGTATTCTTCGGTAGATCTGGAAGATCTTCACAAAAACCGAACTTCTCGCGGACAGAGCTTCGGCTTGGGAATTGCACTTCTCGGGATCTTCGGGGCCTCGAGACTTGCTTCAGGGCTCGGGAATGATACCGGGGCTTCGGGATATTTCTTGCACGAAAAACGATGCAAAAACACGAGAGAAAGGGAAGAAATGAGCAAAGAAGTCGGTTGCCCTCGACACCCTTTTATAGGGGGTTGGAAACCCATTTACGCTGGGCGTAATGTGGATCAGATCGCTGACTCCCCCCATGGATAATATCGGTTAATTTATAATTAAATTAAATATCGAAAATATTTAATAAACTTCAAGAATTCATATCTTCTTCATATGACTCCGTTTTCGACGTTCTTTATATCCCCGTGTAGGTGAGACTATGCTCTACAACTTTTATTTAGACTCCGTCGGCTAATTTTGAGTTTATTTTTATTATTTATTTTTAGTAGGCCGGGACAGGAAAACTCCGTTATAAAATCATAACTTCTTCATCTGACGTCCGTTTTCGCCTATCTTTTTATCATTTTACTACAATTAATGAGATCTTCGATTCTCATTTAGATTTTTCGACTAAAAACCGCTCGGTCTCAAATCGAGTATTCGGGCCGCATACTGCTAAGTCGAAACTTCGAAAAATCATAACTTCCTCATACGAAGTCAGATTTGGGCGTTCTTTTTATTCACGCTCACGGTTTAACGTATTCTACGACTTTAATTTAGATTTCTAAGGCTAAATATTGCTCTAACATAAATTCACTTTTCACAACGCATTGTGTCGTGCCGGTTCTGTCGCGAAACTTCGACAGGTCATAATTTCTTCGTTATAACTCGGATTTTGGCGTTCTTTATATGTACAGAATCCTTGTAACATATACTACAACTTAGTTAAGATTATTCATTCTAAATAATCTTCTGTAAAAAAGTCATTTTTGATGCTTATCGTCTCTAAATTGACTAGCCCTGATCTACGGGCGTTACAAGTACCCTCGTAGAGACCAAAAAGCTAATAAGTGGTTAATGGCTTAAGCACTTAAGCCCAAATTCCAGATTCATCGACCAAATGTGTCTTAGAACGATAAAAGTCTCAAACCTTAAGACTTTGAATGTCCATAAAGTCCTTAATGCAAGGTCTTAATCCATTAAGAACATTCTACCACTTGCATGGGACACTTCTAGCCATTGGGACCTCATTTTTATCACTTAGAACCCTTCCTAGGGCCCGAAAGGACAGCTTAACATTTTCAAAACATAACATGCACAATATTAGGACTTTTTGGGAATAGAAGGGTGTCATAAAGCTATCATAGCAAGATCTACATCATACAAGCATAAAGGTAGAAGGTTTTTACCTCCTGGAGCTTGTAGAGGACAATATAATCTCAAATCTTCAAGCTTGCCTCACTTCTCCAACACCTTGATGCAACTTCTTCTTCAACTACTCAAAACACACACTTTAAGCTCATACACTAAAGAGAGAGGTTAAGGTTTGGGTAAAATGGCTCAAAAAAAATGGAGGCTAAAATGGTAAAGGGTTGTGAGCTCATAAGGATACTTATATACCACCCAAACCCTAAATATTAGGGTTTTCCCCTAACGTCAGTACATCCAACGTACACAAGTGTACCCCCAGCGTACTAGGGAGCGCCTAGTACGCTCAGCGTACGCTTATGTATGCTTAGCGTACTCCTCTTGATCCAAAGTTTCAACTTTAGCCATTAGGGCATCTGATGGCTGCACCTTTCCATCCCCACGGACTAAAAATGACAAGGATAATAATAAAGGGAGGATTCGAAAATACCTGAAAATTTCTGGATGTTATAACTCTCCCTAACTTATCCTAGACTTCGTCCGCGAAGTCTGTTGCAGCAAACAACTCTGGATAACGCTCCCGCATCTTTGCCTCTGGCTCCAAGGTCCACTCGGAACCCCTTTGAAGCTGCCATCGTACCTTTACTAAAGGTAATTCCTTACTTCTCAAAACCTTCACATTTCTCTCCAATATAGCCACTGGTCTCTCCACATAGTTCAGACACTTATCAACTTGAATGTTATCTAGCAACACAATCGCATCCTTGTCCAACACGTACTTTCATAGCTGCGATACAGGGAAAGTGCTATGGATCTGATTAAGCTCTTCCGGGCAGTCTAGCCTATACGTAAACTTGCCAACCCTGGCAATAATTCGGAATGGAATGATATATCAGGGACCCAACTTTCCCCTCTTCCTAAAGTGGATCACACCCTTCCAGGGTGAGACCTTCAACAACACCATAACGCCGACCCGAAACTCCTACTCGAATCGATGTTGGTCGAAATCACTCTTCTGCCGAATCTGAGCGGTCTGCAATCGCTGACTGTTCTGCTGTATCATTTTTGTAGTCTGCTGAACCACGTCAGTCCGACCCATGACCCAGTGTCTAACCTCACCCCAATAGACTGGGGTTAGACTGGGGTACGATATCTCCACCCATACAACAAATCGAAAGGTGGAGCATTAATACCGGAATGAAAGTTGTTGTTGTAGGAGAACTCTGACAGAGGTAGTTAGGAGTCCTAACTCCCACCAAAATCTATTACGTAGACCCGCAACATATCCTCGAGGGTCTGAATGTCTCGCTCACTTTGGCCGTCAGCTTGTGGATGATAAGCGGTGCTGAAATGCACCCGCGTGCCCAGTTCCTCGTGGAACTTCTGCTAGAAATGGGAGGTTAACCGAACATCACGGTGTGAAACAATAGAGATAGGCACCCCATGGCGAGCAATGATCTCACAGAGATACACATCGGGAAACTTCTCGGCCGATGAACTCTCCCGAATGGCCAGAAAATAGGCGCTCATGGTCAATCGATCCATGATGACCCATATAGCATCAAAAACCTTTGTTGTTCTCGGCAAGTTGGTGATAAAAGCCATCGTTATCTGCTCCTATTTCCACATGGGAACCTTCAGAGGCTGCAACTTGCCATGCGGCCTTTGATGCTTGGCCTTGACCATCCTGCAGGTCAAGGACCTCTCGATGTACCAGGTGATATCTCTCTCCATGCACAACCACCAGTAACTCAGTCTCAGATCCCGATACATCATGGTGGCCCCCGAGTGAAGAGAGAATCGAGACTTAAGAGCCTCCTCTAGCACGATCTACCTAACTCCACCCGAAATCGAAATCCACACCCGACCGCAACAGGTCAACAATATATGGCTATCCTGAACGAATCTGGTGATCTTGCCCCTGATCCTCTCAAGCTTCCAATTTTCCACTCGCACCCCTTCGTCCTGAGCCTCTCTAATCAATCTCACAAGTGGAGGGTCCACGATAATCCTCATACTTGATATCGGAACAGAAGATCCAACCGTCTTGTGTCTCATGGCATCCACCACCACTTTCGCTTTACCCGAATGGTAAAGGATTTCGTAGTCAAAATCCTTGACCACATCCAGCCACATGTGTTGCCTCATATTCAGGTGCGTCTAATCCATAATGTGCCTCAAGCTCTTTTGGTCCGTATAGATGGTACAACGGACCCCGTAGAGGTAATGCCTCCATATCTTGATTGCGAACACCACCGCTCCCAACTCCCGATCATGCGTGGCATATCTCGTCTCATGCGGCTTCAACTGCTGCGAAGAATAGGCTATCATTCATCCTCGCTGCATGAGGACCACTCCCGGTCCGGTTATGGATGCATCACAGAATACCACAAAATCCTCCATTCCCTCCGGGGAGGGTCCAGACTGGAGCCTCGCATAGTCGCTTCCAAAGGATATCAAACGATGTATGTTGCTCAGGGCCCCACCGTAAATCTACCCGGTTCCTCGTCAGAAAAGTGAGGGGTACTATAATTTTGGAGAAATTCTGAATAAATATGCGGTAGTACCCTGCACAACCTAGAAATCTCCTGATATCTGTGGGAGATTTCGGAACCTCCCACTGTATCACCGCCTAGATTTTGGACGGATCGACCAAAATCCTATCCTAGTTAACGAGATGTCCAAGGAACTGAACCTCTCGCTACCAAAACTCACATTTCGAGAACTTGGCATATAGTTGTTCTCACCTCAAAACTCCCAAAAGCTTGCAGGGATGCTCCTCATGCTGCTCTCTGGTCTTGGAATACACCAAGATGTCATCGATGAACTAGAATAACTGAGCGATTGAGCATCGGCCTGCATACCCGATTCATCAGGTCCATGAATATTGTCGGTGCATTAGTGAGCCCAAATAACATCACCACGAACTCATAATGTCCATAACGAGTCCGAAACACGGTCTTCTCCGCGTCCTCCTTCCTCACCCTAACCTGATAGTACCCGGACCTCAGATCTATCTTGGAAAACCAAGATGCTCCCTGTAACTGATCAAATAGGTCATCTATCAGTGGAAGGGGATAACAGTTCTTCACCGTCAACTTGTTCAACTCTCGGTAATCAACGCACATCCAGTGTGAACCATCCTTCTTCTTGATGAAGAGAATCGGTGCTTCCTATGGAGAACTGCTCGGATGGATGAACTGCTTGCCTAGCAGCTTCTGCAACGGAGCTGACAACTCCTACATCTCAGGTGGTGCTAATCGGTACGAAGCCTTGGCAATAGCAACAACACCTGGCACAAGGTCGATCCTGAACTCGACCAGCCTCTCAGGAGGCACTCCATGTAACTCCTCCGGAAACACATCAGCGAAATCTCTAACAACTGGAACATCAGAAACTGAGACATGATCCCCGACCCACGTATCCACCACATACGCTAAGTAACCTACCCACCTATGCTAAATATATTGTCGAGCCTTGGCTGCTGAGCAAAATCCTAAACCCAACTGGGTTCCCTCACCGTAAATAACCAGTTCTCCCCCACCTGGGGTTCGAACTACCGCGTGTTGACCCTCGCAGTCGATCATGGCACCAAAAAACTCAGCCAGTCCATACCCACTATAACTTAAACATCCCCCTTGGTAATCAGGATCAATTCAATCGAGAAGGATACCCCAATGATCTCTAGAATGCAATCCCGATAGACTGAAGAAGCAGAAATCCTTTGTTCGTTGGTGATGGAGAGTCGTAACGGACACTGTAGCTCTCCTAAAGGCAAACCGAACTCCCTACTAAATGATCGAGAGACAAATGACCGACTCGCCCCTAGTCAAACAATACAAGAGCAGGAAAAGAGTTCACTAAAAACGTACCTAACATAGGTAAAACATATGAGTATACAATAAACATAATCAATGAGATAAGGAGTAGAAAGATACTAGCCACAACATTTGGTGCGGTCCTGGCCTCCTCGGCAGTAAGCAGGAAAGCGCGAACCCTAGCCTTCAAGGGCCCCAAGCTGACGTTGGAGCCTACGTCAGCCTGGCAGCTAGTAGGGGACACTACACCTTCATATGACCTACCTGCTCACAATGGTAATAAAGTTTGAGTCTAGAAGTTGGTGTCTGCTGTCTACAATCCCTAGCAATGTGACCTTGCTTTCCACACTTTTGGCACTGTGAATCTTGACCAAGGGTCCAAAGATAGGGTAATATTCCATTATATCCTTTCCTTAAGTTGGGCCAAGGCCCAACTCCAATTCCTTAATCCAAAGCCCAATATACAAGGCCCATAATTGGCCCAATTTTCCAAATTGGGTCTCATGCTAATATCCACTTCCAAAATTGGACCAAAACACTTCTACTCAGAAAGCCCAATAAGAGTCCAAGTCAACTGGCCTAAAGGTGGTCCAATCCCGAAGCCCAAATCGTAAGAGCCCAAGAGAAGGTGTACGTTGGGCGTACCCAGAAGCTACGCGGGGCGTACCAGATCCTCGCATTGACTGGAAATGACATCATTGTCCGCGTACGTGAGACGTACCCCCCCCTTACGCGGGGCGTACCCTCACAGAGACTAGAACCCCAATAGATGATTAATAGCTTAAGCACTTAAGCCCAAATTCTAGATCCGTCGACCAAATGTGTCTTAGTGCCATAAAGTCTCAAAGTTTAATTCTTTGAACGTCCAGAAAGTCCTTAATGCAAGGTCTTAATGCATTAAGAACATTCTACCACTTGCATAGGACACTTCTAGCCATTGGGACCTCATTTTTATCATTTAGAACCCTTCCTAGGGTCTGAAAGGATAGCTTAGCATTTGCAAAACATAACATGCACGATATTAGGACTTTTTGGGACAAGAAGTGATGGGTTATGAGCACTACATCAATCCCATGGTGTACATGCAAACGCTAAAGCTGTGGATCTAGTTTGTCTAATGAACATGCAATAATCATCCAAAGCTCATAAATCCTAATTCTAGAATACAATAATCGATAATATCAACTCTAATGGAGTTACAAACACCATGAGCAACTAGATGAACAAGGAGAAGGCAAAAAACGTCCAAGAACCCTAAGGGATCACTTAGCTTTGTTTTTGGGGCCTTAGGGGTTCCTTATATAGTTAGGATATTAGGGTTATCAAACAATGAAACCCTAATTTCACTGCTTAGGCTACAAGCATCCCATGGACTCCCTCCTTAGAGGCATTGGACGAATTCTAATGGGTTTCCCCATAGATTTCGTCTACTCCAACTTCTATAGAGTCCATTAGCCCATTTATGCAGCTATCTTATAATTACAACATCAGTCCCCCAAGTTTAATTAATCTCTTTTAGCCAAAAAATTAATTCTTATGAATTCTTGACTAATATTAATTAAACAATATGATATTTATTTTAATATATTATACATATAATATATTAATAAATCATAATTTGTCGTCTTTCTCGTTAATTCATCGTATCAGTTACTATGGTCAAGGCAACCCAAAATGACCATACTCACAATCTGGTCAAGTACATACCAAAATAGTTATGGGCTTAGACACCTAATCCAGTAGTCTCCCACTTGGATAAGTCTAATAACTATTTTGCATATGACTTTGGAACCTGATCAGCAATCATAGCTTTCAAAAGCCACTGTCAACTATGATCTTATCAGTAACGCGTCCTCTAGATAAGGGACCATATATTCCTCCATTCTAGATATCGTATAGACATGAGACATGGACAATAATAATTCTCTCAATCTATGTGTTGTTTCCCGATTTCCTATTTAAGACGACTGACAACAGACTACAAATGAACACACCAACTTAGTCCCGGCCTGGCGAAGCGCTTAGGGTGTCATCACTAAATCATCAAGGGGACCATAAATATCGCTTTTATCTCACTTTGGGTAAAAGGAACGGATAAAATTTGACTCAATGCTCGCTTGTACCTACTCATCAAATCACACACAACAATATGTTTTATAACACCAAGTTACTGGTTCGTTTACATAATATCAATGTGAAACCGGCTTGCAGAATACAACTCACACATCTCGGTTTCAGGAATATAAGATATTATCGTCTTACTAATCAACCATGATAAAATCCATGAAGTGAGTCAAGTGAGCGTGGGTTTTATCCAATGGTCAATTCGTATACATAAGCACTCATGAACGTTGCAGCAAGCTTTTGCTATGTCTAATATACTTTAGACAATCTACAAACCAATTCATGAGAATCTTCTTTCATACCTACGTTCGAATAATCTTATTATTCGGGAAGTCAAAACATGCAAAGTGAAACACAAGAGTAATCGAATCCAATATGGCCCCAAAATTTTGAGTATAAATAAAACTCCTTTTATTTAGTCACCATATTGATTACACATTACTCATTGTATAATGTTTCGGGAAAACAACTTCTTACTTGAATTATAACAACAATTGTCCAATGCTCCAAACATGCACACTATGTTTACCTATGGTCTATACTTTGTGAAATAGATCATTTGAACACATTTCCAATGACACTCGTTTCACAACTCCTAATCCTTTCTAATAGTGTAAGAATACAAGATTCTTGTCACTATTAGAATATGTTAGATTCTAACATTTTATGCAATGATCCTTTAGTAATCTTATAGCACCAAAGTCACCAAGACTTTGCCAATGAATTTAAAAAGTACTCTATTTGAGATTGCTACAAGGCAATTCCATAGATATGAAGTCTCATATTCAAAGTACATTCCTTTGAATATCCTTTTTGCATAAAAGTTTCTAATCTAGACATAAATTCTCAACATCCAACTCCCAATATGGAAACATTTCCATATTTTCCATATGAAAACTTATTGTGAATTGAGTCTTATCTATTCATAATAATGTCGATATGGTCCATTCATTACTATACTTCCAATTGCTCACAGGCGACCAACCCTTAGCGAATGTTAGATTGTCGTTGACAGTTGTTTAATTATTTTAGTCAATCCGCTTCAAGTCCCTTTTTCCTCTTAATGCCCTAGGCATTTGGAAAATTTAGAATGATCAAATATTATAGCATATGCAATTGATCCTATACCTGAAGCGTACGGGACACGATTCATAATGGAAAAACGTGATACTTTACCAGTTTCTTGCTATAATATTGCAATATATAGAATTCCTTTATGTTGAATCTTTTCAATGTAAATTATATATATATATATATATATATATATATATATATATATATATATATATATATATATATATATATATATATATATATATATATATATATATATATATATATATACTTTTGACTAAATTCGTTTAAAATTTCACGATCTAAGCCTTTACATTTGAAATGAAGTATAATATTCTCTCCCTTAATTATAGCAAAACAACTTTTCAACCTTTGCAACTTTGCAAATTGAAACTTTGTTTTCTATAATTAACTTGCATCACTTAAAATAATAATCATGCTCCCACTAACATGGTAATTATATCCATACAAGCATAACATTTATGCTCCCACTAGCTTTGACACATATTCAGAAAAACAGTTGGACTTCTAGAAATCAATACTTATTTAATTCCAAAGTTCATATATCTAATACGACAGGCTTCGATAAGCCTTTATCTAAGTTTTTCAAACTCATACACCTTTCCTTAGAAAGCTCATATGTGTGTTTAAACCATTTTGGAACTTATAGAGATAAGTCTTAAATGTTCAAACTAATTGCCGAATCTCACAATTTGAACTATGAAGAGGAATGCCGTAATCATAATCGAATTTGAGAATTCAATTTACAAAACAGCTAACTCCTTAAAATCTTCCTAGTGAAAACGTTTCCTCACAATCTTTTTCATGAAGGAGAGAAACCTTATGAAACTTAGATTTTATGGTGTATGTGTTCCTATCAATGTGAATTTGTCATAACATAATCATAAGATAATATTTGTGACAAATCAAAACTCTTATGGATAGAACTTGTTCATTCTTAATTTCTTGCCATCAAGGGTCCCATCCTTGCTTCCAAGTTATTTAGCGGCTCACCTATACTAGTCAATGTACTTGCATTGAACAAGGTGCTTGCCTGTATGCAGTTTGTTGAGAACTCGTAGAATTCATGTGCATAAGTAACTTTACTGGAATAACACATAAACAGGAATGTGTCAACACGATAGGTTACAAACCTCAAGTCGTATGCTAGTGTTTAATAATAGGTTTACTCTTGATTAGATCTTGAACCTTTTCAAGATCATTTAGACTCCCACTGACCTCTTGTCATATAAGATTCTCTTGTCAAGAAACATTTCTTGACAAACAAATATTCAAGAGTTAGTGCGGATTCTTATCAAGACAAACACCAGACATAATTGGTCTTAGTTGGTCTTTGTCTTATCCAAGACATCACAACTTACCAATTTCAAACGTGGAAGAGTAAGAAAACTATTTTTCTACTTCACGTTTGATGAGTGTGTTAAAACTTATTAAAATGTGTCACTCACGTCACAATCTTGGAGTATGACTCTAAGACTTGATTTTGGAACGAAGTATGATTCTCCTTTTGATTTAACCATCTCAACAATTCCCGATTCCTCTTCTTAGCTATTCTAGTGCACTAATATTTACTTATAGGATCAATTGTGATATGCTTTCACAATCAATGAGACAATCATAAAACATGATACTGAAGTACTCTCCCATCTTTTCAGATTGGACAAACTTTTATCTTTCTGCCTATTTGATTCTTCTTATTTGTTCTGCCATTCATTGAAACTTTTCAATGATTCAGAATTACACTTATCTTGTATGCATAACCACATTTACTAGACTTTTAGTAAATCATGATGAATAATCTTATTATTATTTGTGGTGGACTTGACCAGTGCATAATATTGTGTTCTAGTCCTGTAGTCCTTCACTTGACTCACATATTTGTGTGATCAAGGAGTTAGTCTAAATTTCATAAGTACCTAGATTTCCATACATCACATGATTCAAATCATATGATTCTAAGCTTCTGTCCAACTGAAACTTGGGCGATGGTAATCCTTCCTTACTTAGAAAATTACGACACTACCATAAATAACATAACTAAGAATCACATCCACTTAATATTGCTTATAATAGAAACACACAAACATCAATTTTCATACATGCCATTGCAATGAAATATATATAAATAAGACAAAGACCAAAAATTTATTTTATTTATAAAAGGTGCGGAAAAACTTGTCCTCACAATGCAATTTAAATGAAAACTATGTTATTACATAATTCTATGCAATCTATCATAACTCTAAGCAGCAGCTCAAAATTGCAATTCTCAAATCATGTGATCGAAATCCATTTCTTCGTGATTAGACTCAGCTCGCTCTCTCTTTAAGCTTCCCCTCTTTTCTTCGATCCTACAAAACATCAAAATGCAATCTTAACACATCATATATTAAGAATAAAAAAATAGGAAATTAATAGAGTTAGATAGTGGATTTTACCTGAAGCCGAGTCATACAGCTTGACTCTCCCATCTTCGCGATCCTTCAGATAATTGCGGAAGCTTCGTTACCAATGCCCATTTTCTTGGCAATAGAAACAAGTGGACCTCTTCTGTTGAGCATCAGCGCTACCGGTTGATCTAAAATCAATTGGTGTTAGAAAGGGCACAACCTTACCCACATAACACATTCAGCCCTCCAGGACTAGGCATTCGATTGCGACACTCCAGGCCATCGTGCGAGGACTTGTTCGATGCCATTTCTGACCCCCAACAACCCCCCCCCTCAAAAATTTCTCCCTGAGAGAATCGAAGCATCGCCACTGGCTCTGATACCACTTGTTGAGCATCAGCGCTACCGGTTGATCTAAAACCAATTAGTGTTAGAAAGGGCACAGCCTTACCCATATAGCGCATTCAACCCTCCAGGACTAGGCATTCGATTGCGGCACTCCATACCATCGAGTGAGGACTTCGTCGATGCCATTTCTGACCCCAAAATCTTAAGAATAGCACACGGGACAATCTCAGACTCAACCTTTCTCTTGCGTAGAGAAAAAATTTCTGGACTTCCAATGCTACCATCAATGTCCATAGAAGCATGAGAGGTTGACTTACCAGACACATTTTTTAGAGTAGTGCGCCAAATGATTACTGATTCAACAGCTATAAGCAAATAAGTCAACTCAATGAGGGTTACGTCGTGATCCATCATATAGTACTCTCTAATGAACTCACCATATGATTCAGGAGGTGATTAAAGAAAGAAGTCGATAGCCAACTTCCCTAGGAAAACAACACCCATCATTTTGAACTTGTCAATGTGCGACTTCATCTCTAAGACGTGTGCACACACAGAATTTCCATCTTCATGTCTTTTTGCCAATATGGTTTAAGTGATCTTGAACTTTTCAAACCTTCGAACTTGTGGGTCAGGGAGAAATATTGGAGGAGGTGGAGGTAGAGAAGTATGATTCTTATTTCCATGATCCAATCATGGAACATCATCTTCAAGTGGAAAACTTTTTCCAACGGATTCTGGAAGACCATAGTTGTTAGACTTTGACATCTACAAAACAGAAGAAATTCAAGTTAGTTGATTGAGTCCTTAATAAAACACCCAAATGAGATATTAAGGCTAGGACCCTACACAATCTTCTACAAATTGGAAGAGGGATGTCGTAATCCAATTTGCAAAACATTTGAAGGTAGGAAAATGAGAATTTACCAATTTCCACAAAGAAAAACGAAAATTGTAGGTTTATGTTTTAAATTAATTGAAACTCCTAGATCTTTTGAGATTCATTGAACTTTTCAATGGCATGTTTAAATCTCAATATGCCCCACAAGTTTGTGACTGGGATGTCGAGGATCACAAACCGGGTGTGAATAACCATGCAAATGTACATGGTGCCCCCAACGTTACAGTCACCTAATCGACGTGCCGGTTAACCACACACGCTCCACCGATATATGACAAACTTCGAGTCACCCTTTGCCACCATTTCTTAGAGCCAAATTAGTGTGTCGGTTAACCACACACACTCCACTAACGTCTTAGCAAGGATACAAAGTGTAATTTCATGGATGTGCATCAAATTCACTTTTGCCTAAATAACTAAGATTTGAGAATTAATAAAGGCGTTTAGTTACTTCGTATTCCATTATAATTATAATGGAAGGTTGTGTCCTATCCTACCCGTTCGGCTAACGACCCTCCACTAGTCAAGAGTGCGGTGGGTAATAGTGGATGCCCAATGAAATTCATTTTATAGACCGCTTCCTTAAACACCCCTTATAGACCAGCTTCGTGAATGAGGCCTACTAACGGTAAGACTGACATTTTACTCATACTTATATAATATTAGACTTTTAATTTTACATATAGTATACGGGTGTATTTTACACTTTTAAATACTAGGTGGTTTAATTTAATAAATTATACTTTTAATTTAATTAAATATAAACCATATCTTTACGGATTTATTAAACTTTTTAATCAAAATTTTAAATTCCAAAACTTGAGGGCAAGTTTTGAAACTTTTCGAAACTATCTAGATCAAATTACAAATAATTTAATTAATCAAATAATTGGTAATTATCTAAATTTGACCTAATTTAATTTTATGGCAAGATAATCCAATCAAATAATTCAAACAAACCAAGTTTATCATATAAGGCAATGATTATCTAATTAATTGACACTTATCTTCTATTTTGGCAAGGATAATCACTCAAAATCAATAAAAATCGGATTTTATCAATAAAAAACGTTTATGGTAATTATCCCACAACCAAAATAGTAAAAATCTCGAAATTTCCTCTGTCTGACCCCTGGACTCGCCGAGTTAGGGACTAAACTCACCGAGTCAGGATGACTCGTTGAGTTCATCCACTAACTCGCTAAGTCTGTAGGCAGAGGACAAAAAAATTCGATTTTCATGCCAAGAATGATCATACACGCATCAAATACATCAAACAAACACCCTAGGGTCTGATAGCACTAATGTGTTGTGAGCAGTACATCAAGTGCTTAATGCAAGGTCTTAATCCATTAAGAACATTCTACCACTTGCATGGGACACTTCTAGCCACTGGAACCTCTTTTTCATCACTGAGAACCCTTCCTAGGGTCTGAAAGGATAGCTTAACATTTCTAAAACATAGCATGTGTAGTATTGGGACTTTTTGGGACAAGAAGTGATGGGTTATGAGCACTACATCAATCCTATGGTGTACATGCAAACCCTAAAGCTTTGGATTTAGTTTTTCTAATGAACATGCAATAATCATCCAAAGCTCATAAACCCTAATTCTAGCATACAATAATCGATATTATCATAATAAAAGGTTTTAGATCTTACCTTGATTGTTATGTAGCAATAACAATCTCAATTCCTCTTGATCTTGACCTTTGAAAGCTTAGTGGCTGAAATGTTGCACCTGTAATGGAGTCACAAACACCATGAGCAACAAGATGAAAAAGGAGAAGTAGGTGAAGGCAAAAAAAAACTTCCAAGAACCCTAAGGGATCACTTACCTTCGATTTTGGGGCCTTTGGGGTTCCTTATATAGTTAGGCTATTAGGGTTATCAAACAAGGAAACCCTAATTTGACTGCTTAACCTCTAAGCAGCGCATGGACTCCATCCTTAGAGGCCTTGGACGAATTCTAATGGGTTTCCCCATACATTTCATCCACTCCAGCTTCTGTGGAGTCCATTATCCAATTTATTCAACTATCTTATAATTACAACATCAGTTCCCCAAGTTTAATTAATCTTTTTTAGCCACAAAATTAATTCTTATTAATTCTTGACTAATATTAATTAAACAATATGATTTCTTTTATAATATATTATTCATATAATATATTAATAAATCATAATTAATCCTCTTTCTCCTTAATTCATCATATCAGTTACTACGGTGAAGGCAACCCAAAAGGACCATGCTCACAATCGAGTCAAGTACATACCAAAATAGCTATGGGCTTAGACACCTAATCGAACAAGAAGGGTGTCATAAAGCTATCAAGGAAAGATCTACATCATACAAGCATAATGGCATAAGCTTTTTATCTCTTGGAGCTTCAAGAGGACAAGATAATCTCAAATCTTCAAGCTTTACTCACTTCTCCAACACCTTGATGCAACTTCTTCTTCTTCAATTACTCAAAACACACACTTTTAGCTCATACACTCAAGAGAGAGGTTAGGGTTTAGGGAAAATGGCTCAAAACTATGGAGACTGAAATGGTAGAGGGTTATGAGCTCATAAGGATACTTATATACCAAACAAACCCTAAATATTACGGTTTTCCCCTGATGTGAGTATGTCCAGCATACACAAGTGTACGCCCAACGTACTAGGGTGTGCCTAGTACGCTCAACGTACCCTTATGTATACTTAGTGTAATCCTTCTGATCCATAGTTGCAACTTTAGCCATTAGGGCATCTCATCGCTCCAGACTTCCATCCCCAAGGTCTAAAAATGACAAGGATAATAATAATAAAGGGAGGTTTTGATAATAGCTACAAATTTAGGTATGTTACAGGCACACACTTCCTTTTTTCACATATAAGTAATCTTCGAAGTTCAAATTATTTCCACACTAAATCAACTATTCTCTCTCGAGTTTCTCTAAATCTTAGCTCATTTTCCTTTAGATTTTAGTCTTTAGCAAAGCTCTGAGGTCCCTAGGAGCCTGACAACTATTAGTGATTAGGCTAGTATTAGTATAATTTACGAACTATTGTCTGGGAAATCTTTGTAAGATAAATTACCCTCAACTTTATTTTTGTTTAATTTCTATTTATATTCATAGTCGTTGTTAGAATTTATATATAATATTTCTCAGTGATTCCAAGTAATTATACTGATTGATCTACTTAGGGGTGATGTCTAGGCAACATTTAGTGAGGTGTTTAAAGTGGGATTTCCAAATAGTATGCTCTATATAACAAATGAGCCCTACGTCTAACATGATCTTATCTGGTTGCTCCTTACTTATGGATATTGATGTAGACATTGAGATTGTTGAGGAATCTAGACAATCATTAGTCATAAGAAATAATAAACTAAGACTTAGTGATAATTCAACCTAGGTCACATCAGAGGAAAGACTAAGTGTTGAAGCGAAGCACTATCCAACTTTATAGTCATCTACTTTATCAAGTGAGAGCATAGTTACTTTCATCTTGCACATAGATATGAAGTATTTAGATAATTGAATTCTATATATGCTTATATGCCAAGATGTTATCTGATAGATGAAATATTATAAAGATAAATTTTATATAACTTATTTTGTGTATGTATTTTCATGAGTATAATACATTCGGTAATGAAGGGTAATGAGAAGATTAAGGAGAGTTAAGATGACACGGTATTATGATAGATGAAGCTAATAAGACGCCATGGTACCATGAATGATGAAAATGACAATAAGATATCATGACTTTAATAAAACTAGTGTACTAACGAGGTAGAAATGGTACTAGTGTACTAACGATGTAGGAATGGTACTAATGTACCAATGATGTAGTTACCTAACAGAGTATAGGTGACAACCTGAAGAGTAATTGATGAGAGTCCCGTGGAACATAGGCAAATTTATAACCTATAGGTTATGGACTTCATGCCTATTTGATGTACTCTACCCTACAAACATGTATGGTGGAGAAATCCATGTAATACTGTCAGCAACAATGAATAAGATGATCCTTAGGATAAATTCTTAGGAATTAAAATATGCAGAAAACCTACTGATATGTATTGTGGAGAAATCTATGTAACTGTATTGTCAGCAACAATTACTATGGTGACCCTTAGGATAGATACTTAGGAAAGAATAAAGAAGAAAATGGGGATGGGTAATCGGGTTAATTATTTGATAATTAAACATATTAACTATATTATTGTGGGTTAAAAACACTATGTACTCACCAGGTTTCCCAAACTTGATCCACTCAACTTCTTTGTATTATAGGTAGCAGACGATACATGAATGACGAGAGATAGAAGGAGATGTAGACATATAGTCTAAGATATTGTGTGGCTTGTTTATTCTTATGTTTTTTTATCAGTTATGATATCCTAAGTTTTTATAAATCAATAAATGACCTCTTCAATAATAGTTTTTCGAGAGCAAATTCTACATATATAAAAAACTCTTTTCAAATAAGCATAAATAAGACATTTTCAAATGGCCGTAAAAATAGGGATGTCACAGTTGGTATCAGAGCATTAGTTTAAGCGAACTAGAAATTTACAGGATTAATAGACTCAAACTTAGAATCCTAAGCGATGATCATGACATGAGTGTCCAATATATTTTAGGTAGTATACTTGTATTGGCACAAACACTCGCTTACTTTAGGATAAGAATCCTAAATAGTTGTTATATGCTAAATGAATTATATCATGCTTTAGGTTGCTTGAATTGTTGTTACATGATTTGATGAAGAGTCTATTGCCAACCTAGCAATAGGAAATTCTATTTATTCAGTTTTCTAAATGTTTAATTACAGTATTAGAGCTGCCATTTAACTTTTTGGAGTGATAAAGAGGATTATGCGTCTAAACCTTCCCTATCTTAAGATTATCATCTCGATACATTAAAAACCATCTTTAGTGTATAGATCAACATGGTGAGAAATCAAAGTGGACTAGTAAATGGTAACGAAAACTAATAGCTTGAGCCTCGTGTGATCGAGCGTGCCCTTAGGATGGAACCAATAGTTGAACCAGTCACAATGGAAGGAGTCCAAGAAATAATTCAGGCTTTTATGGATGAATAAAGGGAGGATATGAGACAAATGCTACGTGATAATATGGATGAACCCACTGCACCCGTCATGCAATGTGAGCTAGAACAAAAACAATCGGTGGAAGGAAATTACAGTCGGACTGTTAGCCAGGTTGAGCCCCAAGTTGTGAGAGGAACAATCCTCATGATAAAATTGAGAAAGATGGATGTAAGTATCAAGAATTCATGGTTGCTATACCACCAAGTTTTTCTGGTACCCACACCACCAAGTCTTTCTACAAATGTGAGAGGACCGTCTTAGCGGTCACGCAACTGAAGACTAGAGTGTTGAGCTGGTGGAAGTTATTAGCTGACTCTATAACAATAGGAGAGGTAGGGAAAATGTCTTGGAAAAACTTTCTAGAATAGCTGAAGAATCAATACTGCTCTGAACAAGAACTTTCGGTGATTAACACTGAATTCTAGAACCTGAGGAAGAGAAAGTTGAGTCTCAATGAGTATGCTGCAACCTTTACTGAGAAGATGAAGTTGGTTGCTTACCTGGTTCCTACCGTACTTTTCATGGTAAATAAGTTTGCTAGTGGACTACAACCAAATTATGGGACAACAGTGAAACTAGCTGCTACCCTGAAAGCATCCATTAAGGCAGCTATGAATGTGGAAATCTAGATAAAAGAGAAGGGTCTGGAGAGAGCAGAGGAAGCAGAGAAAAGGAAACCTAGGGGATCTTCAATATCTAATAAGAAAAGTAAAATTTTGAAGATAGACCCCAATAGCAAGAATATTGGGGATAATAATGAACCCAAGTGGTATGAGATGTGCAAGAAGAAGCAGTTTGGGTGCTGTGACAGAGAAGTGACATGCTAAAAGTGCGGAAGGGCTTGTCACAATTCCAAGGATTATATATTTAATGATAGGATCTGTTACGTATGTGGAGATATAGGGCATCTTTCAAGGCATTTCCTAGAGAAAAATGAAGCAACAAGGTTGAATGCGCCACCAAAGCTAAAGGCAAGAGCATTCCAGATGATCCTTGATGAATCATATGACGACGCAAGTGATCTAGAATAAGAGGCTACCTACCCGAAGTTCAAGATATAAAGTTGTCATACATATAGTACTATGTGATGTAGCCTGTTGAAAGAGGCATAGTGTATGATGACCTTAAATAACCATGTAACTAGTTTCAAGACGTAATATAATCCCTAATTATGTTACACTATCTGATGTGTTAAAGTGATGTATGAATTTATTGTGTGGTGACTTGGAGGACTACGAGTCAATACTTGGGACGAGTATGAGTAGGTATGAAAGGTAAAGGCCTATACTACTAGAAGCACAGGAGTCGCACTTTTATCAGAAAAGCTATAAGGTTACTAAGTCTCTAAGTAGTTAAGCTATTTTGTTCATTTCCGATCTTAGTAGTCATATTAAATAGAGTCTGACTAATCTATAAATTAACTTCAATGTAGCATCCAACTTTGGATTGAAAGAAGAGATAATTAAAGTGATTAATAAAAGTATCGCGATCACCGTTAAAATTAAAAAAACATATAACTAGAAGTGCTACATGCTAGAATACTATTATATCATATTAGAACATGAAGGAATGTATCATCCATGTTGGGTTCTGAGTGAAAGAGACATGAGTATAGCCATTGCATCATGCGCTCGAAGATGATTAGAGCGTGACCATTCAGTTTGTTATAGTATTTGAACTAAAGATCTTATCGTAGGTTAGTCAATTAAGATATAATAAGAGATGAAAATGACTTTTTGATAGAAAATTATTTGGGATAAATAATCTTAGCCAAAGTTATATTATATGCGACAAAGATTTCGTACATATAAAGAACACTAAAATCAACACAAAATTGTGTATTCTATAAAATGAATTTTGGATATATCACTTATTAGCCTAAGTGATCTAAATGAAAGTCATAGTACTCGTAAAAACAAGAGCATGCATATAAGTAACATCCAAATATGACTCCTTGAGTGGAAATTATGATTTTAGAAGTTGTAATGTAGTAGTGTACGACATAGAAACTGAAATGGAAATATGTCGATTGTTTGAAAAACAATCTAAATGAGAATCAAAGATCTCGGTAATAAGAGATTGTCGATATAAAGACAGTTGGGAACGGACATCGGAAAAGAGAGTTATGAATTTTTAACAGACTTCAGCAATCTAAGCCTATTAAAAATATTATTTTAAAAATAAAGTCAAAATTAGCCGATGGAGTCTAAACGAACGTTATAGATCTTGTCAATGGATATACAAGAATATAAAACGAGTCGAAAGTGGTGCTCGTATGAAGTAGATATGAATTTTTGAAGTTTTATAAAACAAATTTGCATGCAGGCACGCACGCCGATTTTAGTGTCAGGATAACCCATAAGAGCTCTAACAACCCATAAGAACTCGCCACGCGTCATGTGACAACCCAAAACTTTCCATTCTGTTCAACGATCCACTTCAATGTGAGTTAAAACTATTTCTACTAACTTTCAAACTTTTTGGAATAAGTTTGAGTGTTTTAAAGTTAGTGCTTCAATAGATATCAGGAGAGTGGATACCCTAGGGTTTATTATGTAGCAATAAGTGCCCAAAACTTCAAGAGTTTTGAGTTTACGGTCCAAAATGGTATTGGGACCGTAAACCCAAAAGAGTATATAAGTGAGACTTAGAAATTTTAATCACTTTTTCACATTTCCAAAGACTAGGGCCATTTCTCTCTCAAGTACCATCCCGTTTTTCTTCAAGATCTTCAACTAGTAAGTGTTTCTAGCCCTATTATGTTTAGATCAAGTGTTAAACATCAAGAAATCATCTAAATACCTCAAGGACAAGATGTTCACGGCCCAAGAAGATCTTCTTGGACCGTGAACACTAAAAGTATGGCTTAAATGTGCCCAATGCCCCTCTAGACCTTTGAAACAAGCATAGAAACAACCCTTAACATGTTTAAACCTTAAGAGCATCAAGAAAACACCCAAATATCACAAGGATAAGGTGTTTACAGTCCAATAATCTCCTTGGACCGTAAACCCTAAAAAGAGTGCTAAAAGTGTGCCAAAGTGCCCCTAAACTCTTGCCAAACCTTAGAAGCAAACATAGAACCTTCCTTTTATGTGTTTAGCACATGAAAACCACAAAAATGTCCCATATATATGTGTTTACGGTTTAGGGAGCTCCCAAAACCGTAAACACTTCTTAGGCATGTTTTGATGCCCCAAAATCATTCCTTAAGCTAAGAAACTAGCCTAGACCTTTACCTAGAAGTGTTTAGGACTTGAAAACTTCATTTGACCATAAACCATATGGGTTTACTACCGTAAACCCAAGGACATATGGTCCAAAAACTGTAAACCCTATAAAGGGGTGATATGTTGCCCTAATCACTTCCTAAGGCTAAGACTTGAAGTTGGGATGCTTCAAAAGGACTTCTAGGACTTCAAACCACCATATGGTCAAAGTACCATGAGTTTATGACTGTAAACTCATGGGTTTACCACCGTAAACTCAAGTGGAGTTGGTTGCAAAACCGTAAACACAATTTAGTGCCATTTCACTTCCCTTTTTTGAATCACATGTGATTCCAACACCTAGCCAAGGTGTTTCCTAGTCCCGGAAGGTGTTATCTTTCATATAGTTGTTTATAAACACTATATTCATGTCAATGTATGTCCTTATATATCATTTAGGACTTATTGTGTCTCGGGACTTCATTCGTGGAACTTCTCATCCGTACGCGCATACCCGTTTGAATCACCCACATCAGGTGAGTTCATACCCCGTAATGAATCTTTTAAACTATTTTAACTGTATTAAGGGCGGGAATACAAGTTGAACACAATGATAATTGTGTAAATGTTTGTTATAAACATCTTTCAAAATGTTACTTATGTCATTTATAAGTTGTCAATACATTTCAAAACTCTTTTAAAGGTTGTGTTACTTTATAGTTGTACAAAACTCCGTTTTTAAAGTATAAGCATAACTTAGTAGATAAATGAGTCTTTTCAGTAACAGTACAGTTAGAGCATTAGTAAACTATTATAGGTATAGTTTAGGAGAACGCCATTCATTACTTCTAGTACAATGAAGAACACAAAGAAACAATACCAGAACAGAATCTATTAAGAATAGATAAGATTCTATTAAGAATGAGTTGTCATATGGTAAGTATGGAAAGGTTTCCATATTGGGAGTTAGATATTGAGAATCTATGTCTAGATTAGAAACTTTTATGCAAAAGGATGTTCAATGGAATGTACCTTGAGTAAGAGACATCACATCTATGGAATTGTCTTGTAACAATCTCCAATAGAGGACTTTGTAATTTCATTGGCAATAGTCCTTGTGACTTTTGTGCAGTGATATTACGAAAGGATCATTGCATAAAATGTTAGAATCTAGCATATTCTTTAAGTGGCAAGAATTTGATATTCTTTCACTTGTAGAAAGGATTGGGAGTTGTGAGATGAGTATGATTGGTAATGTGTTCTTTTGATCTATTTCACAAAGTAAGAACCATTGGTAAACATTGTGTGCATGCTAAGAGCATGGGACAAGTGTGGTAATAATTCAAGTAAGAAGTTGATTACCCGAAACGACAAATAATGCGTAATCGATATGGTGATAAATAAAAGGTGTTTTATTTATACTCAGAGGTTTGAGGCCATATGGGATTAGTATTATCCTTGTGTTTCACCTTGTATGTTTTGACTTCCTGAATAATTTAATTGGTTAAGAACAGTCAAATTATTCGAACGGGCCACAGTCGTTCATATGTTGGAAGTAGGTATGAATGAAGACTGTCGTGAATTGGTGTGTGAATTGTCTAAAGAGCATTAGACATAAGCAAATGTTTGCTGCAACGTTCATGAGTGCTTATGAATATGATTTAAGCATTGGATTAAACCCACGATCACTTGGATCACTTCATGGATTTCATCACGAGTGATTGGTGAGACGATAACATCTTATATTCTTGAAACCGAGATGTGTGAGTTGTATCTTGCGAGTCGGTTGCACATTGATAATATGTAAACGCACCAGTAACTTGGTGTTATAAAACATATTGTTGTGTGTGATTTGGTGAGTGAGTGCAAGCGAGTATTGAGTCAAAGTTTATCCGTTCCTTTTATCCAAAGTAGGATAAAAGCGATATTTGTGAGCCCCTCGATGATTAAGTGATGGCACCTAAGCGCTTGGCCAAGCCGGGACTAAATTGATGTGTTCAATTGTAAACTGTTGCCAGTCGTCATAAATCTGAATTCGGGAAACAACACATAGACAGAGAGAATGATTTAGATCCATGTATCAGTCTATACGATATCTAGAATGGAGGAATACATGATCCCTTATCTAAAGGACACGCATATATGATAAGATCAGAGTTGACATCGTCTTTAGAAAGCTACGATTGCAGATCAGGATCTGAAGTCATACGCATAATAGTTATTAGACTTATTTAAGTGGGAGACTGTTGGATTAGTGTCTATGTCCATAACTATTTTGGTATGTACTTGACCCGATGGTGCATGGTCCTTTTGGGTTGCCTTCACAAAGCAACTTGATAGGATGAATTATGGAGAAGAAAGGATTAAATATGATTTATGAGAATAAATCATATTAGTCAGGAATTAATAAGAATTAAGTTTGTGGCTAAAAGAGATTAATTTAACTTAAGGGACTGGAATTGTAATTATAAGATAATTGCAATTGGCCTATGGATTACCTTATAATATAAAGTTGGACGAATTCTATGGGGAAACCCATTAGAAATCGTCCAAGGCTTATTAAAAAGGGGTTCACGGGTTGCTTAGGGCCTAAGCATCCAAATTAGAGTTTCCTTGTTAGATAACCCTAATAGTCTCACTATTTAAAGAACCCTTAAGCCCCAAAAACGTGGTGAACTTGTTCTCTAGGGTTTCCACACGTCTTTGGGTAGCCTCCTTCTCTTCTCCTCTTCATCCTCTTGCTCTTGGTGTTTGTGAACCATTAGAAAAGTGACATTTGTGACTCTAAGCTTTCTAAAGTCAATACAAGGAGGATTTGAGATTGTTATTGCTACATAACAATCAAGGTATGATCTAAACCCTATTTTATATGTTATATTGATTATCATATGCTAGATCTAGGATTTGAAGTCTTGGATGAATTGCATGTACAATAGAGAAACCTAGATCCAAACATTAGGGTGTGCATGAGCACATAGGATGTTCTTATGGCTAAAACCCATCAGTGGTATCAGAGCCTTGATTGGTTTTGTATAGTATTGATGCCTTTTATATTTGATCAAGTTGCAAAATTGAGTTTTGAGCTCCCTGCCTGATGAACTCGGCGAGTATCACAGTGTACTCGGCGAGTAGGCCTCAACTCGGCGAGTACAGTGTGGTACTCGGCGATTTCGAGCGTCAGATGGAGCTATTTTCGGGATTTCTTGCTGTTTTACTCATGGATACATGCCTTATCTGTTTTAGGTCATTAAAATCTGATTTTATACATATTTATGAGTATATCCTTGATTAAACAAAAGATAATTACCAATTAATTAGATAATAACTTCCTTATATGATAAAGTTTGATTATTTGTATTAATTAGGTAACTTACTTTGCAAGAAATTGAAATTAGGTCAAATATAGATAATGATAAAATAAATTGTTTAATTTATATTATTTGTTATTTGATCCTTGTGTTATGAAAAGTTTCAAAATTTTCCCCTTTAAGTTTTATAGTTTAAATTTGAACTCAAAAGTTCTGTTTTGAAATTTAAATAGTTGAAACCCTAATGTTTTGAAAAAGGTTTCAAAACTTGCCCTCAAGTTTTGGAATTTAAATTTTGATTGAAAAGTTTGATTTTGGAATATTTAAATTCTAAACCCTAATGTTTTGAAATGTTTCAAAACTTGCCCTCAAGTTTTGGGATTTAAAGGTTGATTAAAAGTTTAATTTAGGAATGTTAAATTCTAAAACCCTAGTATTGTTTTGAAAAGTTCAAATCACACCCTTATGGTTTTATTAATTAATTAAAGTGTATAATGAAAAAAGGTTTAATAAATCCATGAAGTTTTGGTTTACAATTTAAATTGAATTAAAAGTATAATTGTTAAATTTGACCACCTAGTATTTTAAAAAGTGTAAAATACACCCTATACTATATATAACATTAAAAGTCTAACATTATATATATGTATAAGTAAAAGTCAGTTTTACCGTTAGTAGGCCTCATTCACGAAGCTGGTCTATAAGGGGTGTTTAAGGAAATTGCCTATAAAATGGCGATTGAATGGGTATCCACTCTTACCCACCGCACTCTTGAGTAGTGGAGGGTCGTTAGCCGAACGGGTAGGATAGGACAGAAACCTTACATTATAAGTATAATGAAGTGTAAAAGTAACTAAATGCTTTTTCAAAATTCCCAATCTTAGTTACTTTAGGCAAAAGTGAATTGATGCAATTCCATGAAATTACACTTTGTGCCCTTGCGAAGACGTTAGTGGAGCGTGTGTGGTTAACCGGCACACTAAATGGTTCTAAGCAAAGATAGCAAAGGGTGACTCAATGTTTGTCATAGTTCGGTGGAGCGTGTGTGGTTAACCGGCACATCGAATAGGTGACTATAACATGTAGGGGCACCATGTAGATTTTCATGGTTATTCACACCCGCTTTGTGATCCTCGGCATCCCAGTCACAAACTAGAGGGGCATATCAAGATTTAAACATGCCATTGAAAAAGTTCAATGAATCTCAAAGGATCTAGGAGTTTTCAATACATTTAAGACTTAATCAATTTTTCGTTTTTCGTGGTGGAAAATTAGTGAATCGTCATTCACTTACCTTCAAATGTTCTGCAATTTGGGTTACGGCATCCCTCTCCCGAGTTGTGGAATATGATGTTGGGTCCTAGGCCTAATATATCATTTGGCTGATTTATTAAGGACTCAATTGATCAACTAACTTGAATCTGTTTTCTCCCGTTTTGTAGATGTCAAAGTACGACAACTAAGGTCTTCCCAAATCCTGTGGAACAAGCATTACACATGAAGATGATATTCCACGATTCGATCGAGGAACAAGAAATCATGCTTCACTTCCTCCACTTCCTCCCGTTATTCTCCCTAACCCACAAGATTGAAGAATTAAAAGGTTCAATGTCACTAAAGCCCTATTGGAAATGAAACATGAAGATGGTAACCCGTGTGTGCCTACGTTCTAGGAATGAAATCACACATCAATAGGTTGATAATGTTGGGTGCGTCATTCCCGGATAAGTTGGTTGTGAACTGGGTTCTGCAGTCACTTGCTGAATCATATAATGAGTTCAAAAGAAAGTATTATATGATGGATCATGACAAAAACCTCATTGACCTAAATTACATGCTCATTGCTGCTGAATCAGAATTGATTTGGCAAAGCAATGGAGCGTATTTGATAGGAAAGTCAACCAACCATGCTTCCGAGGACGTTCTAGGAAAACCGACCTGCGTTTTCTGCCAAGAGAAAGGGCGTTGGATACAAGTCTACCCTAAGAGCCTGAAGAGTCCAGAAGATGGGAGAGTCAAAGAGTGTGGCTGTGCTTTTGGTAAAATCCACTATCTAACTCCATTAAGTTCCTATTTGTTGATTCTTTATACATAATGTGATGAGATTACATTTGAATGTTTTGCAGGATCAGTGAAAAGAGAGGAAGCTTGATGGAAAAGCAAAATGAGTCTATTCACAAGGAAATGGATCTCGATCGCATGGACTTGAAGATTAGATTTTGAGGTTAGAAAGTTATGATAGAATTGTTAGGAATATTTGATTACATAGTTTTTCAGTTGATTTTGCATTGTAAGGACAAATGTTTTCCGCTGCTGTTATAAATAAAAATAAATTTTGGTTTGACTCATTTATTTATTTATTTCCTTCTAATGAAATCGTTATGAAAAATTGATGTTTGCATATTTCTACAACGAATGGATGTGATTCTTAATTACATTAATTGTGGAAATGTCAAGAATTTACCAAATAAGGAAAGTTTCTCATCGTCCAAGTTTCAGTTGGACAGAAACTTGGAATCATGCAACTTGGTTGCACGATGAATGAGATATTTCATATTTGGAAATTAGACTAATTCGTTGACAAGTGTCTAGTGAAGTATTAGGAGAACGAGTACACAAAGTTGTGTGTTGATCAAGTCCACCACAAGAGTAACAAGACATTCGTCATGGTTTACGAAAGGTTTAGTAAATATGATTATACTTACATGATTAAGTGTAATTCTGAATTGATTGAAAAGGTTTAAATCAATAGCAGAACGAATAAGAAGAATCAAGTAGGCAGAAAGATAAAAGTTTATCTATTCTAAGAAGAAGGGAGAGTACCTTTTATGCTTTATGATAGGTCTTAATGATTAAAAACCATATCTCAATTGATCCTCTAAATGAATCTTTGTGCAATTTTATCGGGAATTGAAGAAATGGTTAAATCAAGAAGTCAATCATACTTCGTTTCAAAACAAGTCTTAGAGTTAAGATTGTGACATTGAGTGAACAGTCTTAAGAAGGTTTATAACATTCATCAAGTGTAGAATTTGGAAAAGGATTTTCTTATTTTCGTACATTTGAAATTGGAAAGTTGTGATGTCTTGGATAAGACAAAGACCAACTAGGACCAATTTTATATGGTGTTTTGTCTTGGTAAAAGCTACACTAACTCTTGAATATTTGTTTGTCAAGAAATGTTTATTGAAAAGAAAATCTTATTTGTCGAGGAGTCAGTGGGAGTCTTAATGGTCTTGAAAGGATTCAAGAACTAATCAAGAATAAACCTTATCGATCATCACTAGCACACGAGTAGAGGTCTACAACCTATCGTGTTGACATTATCTTGTTTCTGTGCCGTTCCAATCGAGTTAATTATGCATATGAGTTCTCATTTGAGTGCATAAAAGGCAAGGACCTTAATCAATGAAAAATACATCGATGGGAAAGGGTGAGCTGCTTAACTACTTGGAAGACATGGTGGGCAGCCGTGTTACCCTAAGGCAAGAAATCAAGATTAAGAAAGTTCGGTCCATATGAGTTCGAATTTGTCGTAGACTTTGTTTTTTGACAAATTCACATGAATAGAAACACATACACCATTAAAATCTAAGTGTCATAAGATTCCCTCCTTCATGATAATGATTGTGAGGAAATACTTTCACTAAAAGAGATTTTAAGAAGATAGTGGTTGTTATAATTGGATTCTCGAATTCGATTATGGTTACGGTATCCCTTTCCATGATTCGAATTGTGAGATTTGGAAATTAGTCTTAATTGTTTAGACACACATATGAGCTATCTAAAGGAAAGGTGTATAAGCTTAGATAAAGGATTATCAAAGCCTTAGGTATTAGAAACATGAACTTAAGAAATTCAATAAGTATTGTTTTCTGGAAGTTAAGCTGGTTTCTGAATACATGTTAAAGCTAGTGGGAGCATAAGTGTTATGTTTATAATAATCATCATGATAGTGGGAGCATAAATGTTATGATTGTATGATTATTAAGGCAAGTATTGCAAGTTAGCAATATTAATTAGAAAACAAGAGTCATACCTTACAAAGTTGTAAGGGTTGAATAGTCGTTTTTCTATAATTAAGGGAGAGAATATTATGCCTCATTTCAAATCTAAAGGCTTAGGTTGTGGAATGTTAATATTTTTAGTCAAAGATACATAGTGTGTTCTTAAATTTCGATTATGATTACGGCATTCCTCTTCATAGTTCAAAATGTGAGAACGTAGCACATAAAATATTATGGCATAAGATTGATAAAGTATAAAATCTTCATGTAAGACATTATGCATCGTGTCCCATACGCTTCGGGTATATGAATGATTGCAAATGCTATAATATTTGACCATTCTAAAATTTTCCAAATGTCTAGCGCATTTAGAGGGAAAAGGACAAGAATTGGTTTTGACTAAGATAATTAAACAACTATCAAAGGACAATCCAAAGTTCGCCGAGGATTGGTCGCTTGTGAGTAGTTGAAAGTATAGTATTGGATAGACCATATCGACATTAATATGAATAGATAAGATTCTATTAAGAATGAGTTGTCATATGGTAAGTATGGAAAGGTTTCCATATTGGGAGTTAGATATTGAGAATCTATGTCTAGATTAGAAACTTTTATGCAAAAGGATGTTCAATGGAATGTACCTTGAGTAAGAGACATCACATCTATGGAATTGTCTTGTAACAATCTCCAATAGAGGACTCTGTAATTTCATTGGCAATAGTCCTTGTGACTTTTGTGCAGTGATATTACGAAAGGATCATTGCATAAAATGTTAGAATCTAGCATATTCTTTAAGTGGCAAGAATTTGATATTCTTTCACTTGTAGAAAGGATTGGGAGTTGTGAGATGAGTATGATTGGTAATGTGTTCTTTTGATCTATTTCACAAAGTAAGAACCATTGGTAAACATTGTGTGCATGCTAAGAGCATGGGACAAGTGTGGTAATAATTCAAGTAAGAAGTTGATTACCCGAAACAACAAATAATGCGTAATCGATATGGTGATAAATAAAAGGTGTTTTATTTATACTCAGAGGTTTGAGGCCATATGGGATTAGTATTATCCTTGTGTTTCACCTTGTATGTTTTGACTTCCTGAATAATTTAATTGGTTAAGAACAGTCAAATTATTCGAACGGGCCACAGTCGTTCATATGTTGGAAGTAGGTATGAATGAAGACTGTCGTGAATTGGTGTGTGAATTGTCTAAAGAGCATTAGACATAAGCAAATGTTTGCTGCAACGTTCATGAGTGCTTATTAATATGATTTAAGCATTGGATTAAACCCACGATCACTTGGATCACTTCATGGATTTCATCACGAGTGATTGGTGAGACGATAACATCTTATATTCTTGAAACCGAGATGTGTGAGTTGTATCTTGCGAGTCGGTTGCACATTGATAATATGTAAACGCACCAGTAACTTGGTGTTATAAAACATATTGTTGTGTGTGATTTGGTGAGTGAGTGCAAGCGAGTATTGAGTCAAAGTTTATCCGTTCCTTTTATCCAAAGTAGGATAAAAGCGATATTTGTGAGCCCCTCGATGATTAAGTGATGGCACCTAAGCGCTTGGCCAAGCCAGGACTAAATTGATGTGTTCAATTGTAGACTGTTGTCAGTCGTCATAAATCTGAATTCGGGAAACAACACATAGACAGAGAGAATGATTTAGATCCATGTATCAGTCTATACGATATCTAGAATGGAGGAATATATGATCCCTTATCTAAAGGACACGCGTATATGATAAGATCAGAGTTGACAGCGTCTTTAGAAAGCTACGATTGCAGATCAGGATCTGAAGTCATACGCATAATAGTTATTAGACTTATCTAAGTGGGAGACTGTTGGATTAGTGTCTATGTCCATAACTATTTTGGTATGTACTTGACCCGATGGTGCATGGTCCTTTTGGGTTGCCTTCACAAAGCAACTTGATAGGATGAATTATGGAGAAGAAAGGATTAAATATGATTTATGAGAATAAATCATATTAGTCAGGAATTAATAAGAATTAAGTTTGTGGCTAAAAGAGATTAATTAAACTTAAGGGACTGGAATTGTAATTATAAGATAATTGCAATTGGGCTATGGATTACCTTATAATATAAAGTTGGACGAATTCTATGGGGAAACCCATTAGAAATCGTCCAAGGCTTATTAAAAAGGGTTTCATGGGTTGCTTAGGGCCTAAGCATCCAAATTAGAGTTTCCTTGTTAGATAACCCTAATAGTCTCACTATTTAAAGAACCCTTAAGCCCCAAAAACGTGGTGAACTTGTTCTCTAGGGTTTCCACACGTCTTTGGGTAGCCTCCTTCTCTTCTCCTCTTCATCCTCTTCCTCTTGGTGTTTGTGAACCATTAGAAAAGTTACATTTGTGACTCTAAGCTTTCTAAAGTCAATACAAGGAGCATTTGAGATTGTTATTGCTACATAACAATCAAGGTATGATCTAAACCCTATTTTATATGTTATATTGATTATCATATGCTAGATATAGGATTTGAAGTCTTGGATGAATTGCATGTACAATAGAGAAACCTAGATCCAAACATTAGGGTTTGTATAAGCACATAGGATGTTCTTATGGCTAAAACCCATCAATATTGGGTATAAATGATCATATAACTTTAATGTGAATTACACGGCTTGCATGGATTTGCTGGGGTCGCGTTGGGTTCCCTCAATCTTTTACATTGAGAGCGTTTAGTAGGGGTTCTAGCTTTCACATTTTGACCGTAATAAAACAAATATGTTTTTAGGTTAATAGTACCTCCGTATGTCATTATAAATGACATCAATGTACTCACTTCTCCCATTACTTTCATAAAGTGTCGGTAACACTTGAAAGTTGATCTATTTTATAGTTGAGATAGTTATAAACTAGGGAGAATATACTTTACATTTGACAAAGGAACAGTCGAGTCTTGGTAGAAGGCTACTTTCAAAATAGTTGAGTCTCGGTAGAAGGCTACTTTCAAAACAGTCGAGTATTGGTAGAAGGCTACTTTCAAAACAGTCGAGTCTTGGTAGAAGGCTACTTTCAAAACAGTCGAGTCTTGGTAGAAGGGTACTTTTAAAAGTTAGGATCATAATGCTAACGTTATAATTCCTTAATTTATACGCTATAGGATACATATATGCTAGTAGATACCGACAACTAATAGGATGTGTGCTCTTCGCTGTAAGTCCTATTCCCGTTGGATGTGGGCTTACACCGAGGTCAACCAATCTGTTATCTACCCGAATATATATATATATATATATATATATATATATATATATATATATATATATATATATATATATATGCTCAGTATACATTAAGTCATCATAAGGGTACCAGGTATGGATCAGGTCATAGGACACAGAGTCAACGCACAGTTATTCTAGTACAAAACTTACTTTTCAAAGTCAGTACTTTTGGTTTACAAAACTAGCGATTTCCCAGTTAAGGGCTTAATCCATTTTATTAAGCCATTATAGTTTTAAAGACTTTAAGTGAGTTAACTCTATAACACCTTAGTTTATACAACATGTTTATATATAAAACTATTATCCGATAGATAGCTAAATGTGTGTTTTCCCCCGACGTCCTGTTCCTCTTGGATGTGGGCTTAGGGCAGATTCCCCCAATTAACTATCTACCCGATATCAGATTATATATAGCAGTATAAACAAAGATATTATAAAAGTAATCACCATAGTCAATATTTTACTATAAGAAATATAGGTTTTCTTAAAAGAACTCTCCTTTAGATATAAAGGAACCATTACAAATAACTCCATGAGTAACAAGTGAATACACGAAGGTTATGTATGACAACGATCTAACAACCAACGGAATGTGTGCTATCCGCCTTACTTACTGTACCCCGTTGGGTTATGAGTTGAGGGCAGATGCGCACAATCGATTGTTTATTTACTCCAAGTATATATAACTTGTACCCACCTAGTACGCATAGAAAGGCTTGTAGTGTCATTTTACTTAACTTCCATTAAAGTAGGAAATATAAGATTTTCTAGAGGAACAAGCAAACTTTTCAAAACAGAACTTACAACTTAAATCACCTTACATATACATATTCAACCACAATTTACAACTTACTTACATCACTAAAATCTTATGAACTCACCAGCTTAATTGCTGATCAACTCTTTCAAATAACTTGTATTCTCAGGAGACTATTAGACAGGTGCTCGTGCTGGGACTTCAAAAGATGGAGCATTATAGCTTCAAGTCTTGTTTTGTTATTTGTTTAAGACTTCTATGTTTTGTGAACACATACATTGTAAACACTTTCTTTCTAAATGAAATGGATGTTCATTACTTGCTTACCATATACATATCTCGTGATACTTGACATGACGTCCTCCACCCCCGAACGTTTTTGCCGTTCCGGTTTTGGGGTGTAACACGTCATGATTTCAGTGGAGCCACATCATCACCCGAGAACTTGCGTGACATGCCTAGACTAGGTGTGTGGCGCCCACTACCTTTTTTCGCATATAAATAACCATCAAAGTCAGATCATTTCCACACCAAACCAACTATTCTCTCTTGAGTTTCTATCAACCTTAGCCCATTTTCCTTTTGTTTTTAGTCTTCTTCAAAGCCCTGATTCCTTTGGATCCCTAAAACTAATAGCTATCAGGTCGGAGTACTGTCTGTACAATTTTCGGACTGTTGTCTAGGAAATATTTGTACCTTAAGTTACACTCAACTTTAATTTTGTGTAATGCATATTTATATTCGTAGTCGTTGATATAAATTTATAAATAAAAATGTGTGAGTGATTCCAAGTAATTATTTAAATTTATCTACTAACGGGGGTGATGTCTAGGCACGATTTAGAGAGATGTTTAAAGTGGGATTTCCAAATAGTAAACTTTGTATACCAAATAGACCCTTCCTCCAATATAATTCTATATGGTTTCTCCTTAGTTGATAGATCTTGCTGTAGACATGGGGATTGTTAAGGAATCTAGACTATCATTAGTCAAAAGAAATAATAAACCTAGGTTACATCAAAGGAAAAGCCAAGTGTTGAAGCGAAACGCTATCAAACTTTCCAGTTATCAACTTTATGAAGTGAGTGCATAGTTACTTTCATCTTAGACATATATATGAACTATTTAGATAATTGAACTGTATATGTTCTTATGTGCAAATATGTTATGTTATAGATGAAATATTATAAAGATAAATTTTATATGAACTATGTCGTATATTTATTTTCATGAATATAATATATTGGATAATGAAATGTAATGAGAAGATTAAGGAGATTTAAGATGCCATATTACGATGAGAAATGAAGCTAAGAAGATGCCATGATACTATGAGTGATGAAAAATAACAATTGGATGACACGAATTTAATAATACTACTATACTAATGAGGTAGAAAATTGTACTAGTGTACTAATGATATAGGAATTGTTATAGTGTACCAATGATGTACTTACCTAACAGATTATATGTGATGACCACTAGACTATTTGATAATAGTTTTGTGGAACAAATGCAGGTTTATAACCTGTAGGTGATGGACTTCATGCCCATTTGATGTACTCTACCCTACTGACACGTACTATGGAGAAATACATGTAACAGTACTATCTGAAACGTTGATTAAGATGATCCTTAGGACAGAACCTTAGGAATGAATATAAGAATAGAACTTAGTGGTATGTATTGCGGAGAAATCCATGAAGCAATATTGTTAGTAACGTTGACTATGATGACCCTGAAGATAAATCCTTAGGAATGAATAAAGAAGAAAATGGGGATGGGTAGTCAGTTAATTGGTTGATAATTAAACATATTCAATATATTATTTTGGTTTGAATACCCTATGTACTCACCAGGTTTCCCAAACCTAACCCACCTAGTTTCTTCGTATCACAAGTAATAGTAGAAAGGTACATCAATGGTGAGAGATTGTAGGAGATGTACACTGATAGTGTAATATACTATAAGGTCTGTTTATGTTTATGCTTTGTAACAATTATGACGTGCCAAACCTTTATAAATCAATAAAAACATCTCTTTAGAAATAATTTTATGGGACAAAATTTTGCATTTATAAAAAACTCTGTTTTATATAAGTATAAATATATAGTCTTAAAATGGCCGTAAAAATTGGCATGTCACACCAAGCCTGCTAGTCCCTATCAGGCGTTATGAGCGTGCTTTGAACCCTAAAGCCTTAATCTGACAAGAACACGCTAAGAGACCATAACACATTCCTCAACCTTAACCTATTTATGAACCAAAAATGCGCCAATGCCGAAGCTTCAGGCCCTAGGACAAGATAAACCAAATCCTTAACATTTTCTTCCCTAATTAGAACTGACCAACAAACATTATTCTTTGCATAATCCTCGGCTCATACAACAACCATAACTAGCTATCCACTTCTCCACTACTTTCAATCAACTACACTCTAACAACTTCATAACCTTTCAAATCTCCAAGCCATCCCACAACCCCAGTACTCAAAACCACCACCATTTTGAGCTTATAAAAACAAAGATTTCATGGCCAAATGATCTAGGGTAGACACATCCCAAAACCAGGATATCTGCACACTTTTTGAAAAATTGACGAAAGATTGGCGTACCCAAAGCACCATCCACTGATATGACTCCAATATCCTCGAACATACCTCACCAATAAAAAAGAAACAATAAACCAACTATCGAAATCGAATAGTCAAACAATCCAATGATCCACTTCCTAGTGAGTAAAACCGATGCGAAAGCACATCAACCATGACCTGAAGTTAGTTGATAGATCAACAACTCTTCCCCTACTAAAGATAACAATCCATCCAACAAACTAACAAACCCTTCAACTGACATTCCACCTGAGCAGTTCTAGTGCCTTTCAACCTAATCTTTGATGTTCCAGCAAGGAACAACGAAGCAAAACAAGATTTTTTACTAACAACTTCTTATGTGAGGACCACCCGTACATACCTAAAGGCATGAACCTGACAACAACTAACTCTGCACTCACATTCTGACCAATAAATTATACCTCACAACCATGAAAGATCTCTACAATCCTAAATACCAAAAATCCAGTAGACTTACACTGTAACTTCCACAAACCCATTGCACTGAAATTGTCAAAATTAATCTGGCTGCTGATCCTATATGAAGAAGAATCAGTTCTCCCCAACTTACGACACACACTATCACTGGTCATCACCTCGCATGTCGACTCCTTATACCGGATCAACCAGATACACTCTAAACATGACTCCCGGTATGAAAAATTGCATATGATAATCCCTCAATAATAATAACCAAAGTATCATAAATAAATCCTATGTTGTAGGGAGACACTTAAATAATATAAACATAAAGTCTCATACGCATAATTAAAATTAATAATGGGATGAAAGAGAATGAATACGATATATACAAGTGACAACATCTACTGGAGCTTGGGCCTCCTAGTCCTACAATTGAAACACTCAACTCCTTACCATTGGATCCTCCACCCAGCCCTCACAGCCATCATTAATGCTGAGTGTATCAAGAGCAGGTGCCCTCACTACTCCACTTGCCAGTCCCGGACGTTGGCCTGCTTGTGGCCCACCTGGTTGCAGTGGAAGCAAATGGGACTCGATCTTTGGGGACAATCCCTATTGACATGACCAATCCCATCACACTTGAAACAACCCAAACCTCAATAAGTCATCGCACTTGTTGTAATGGCTACGAACCTGTTGCCCCTTAGCTCGTGAATCGAAAGTGTTGGGTTTCTTCACTGAGCCCTCTACTGTCTGAAACGAATCTATTTTCCACTTCGTACGAGGCTCTAACTCAATCCCATGCTATCGAGCTCTGACAATCATATCCTCCAAGGTCTTGCAACTCGACAGGCTAAGAAACTCCTGAATGTCATCCCACCCACAACATATCATGGAACCTTGTCTTCTTTATCTCCTCATCCGCAACATATTGTAGAACCAGTAAAGCCTTGTTACTGAACTTGGCGAGGATCTTCACCATAATCTCGATCGTCTGGTGAAGTTTTTGAAAGTCCCTCGCCCACCGATGTACCTCAACGATAGGTGTAAACTCAACCTAAACCTTGACATAATATTAGTCCATGACATGGCTGCCATAGACTCGCCTCAAAAATAGTGACCAACCTCCTCCCTCTAATCACGTGCTCCATCCCTCAGAATGCAAGATGAAAATCCTATTTTTGATCCCTCAGGGCAGAAACTAGTCTACTGAACATTCTGCATGTCATAAATCCACCATCTATTGGCAATATGGTCCTTCTTCCTAAGGAACTATGGGGCTCCACAAGCCTTGGACTCCTTAAAAGAGAGGGTATATGCCCCGATCTGACCAACTACAATCTCTGCATGAAGCAACCGAAGCTAATCATCCAGTAACTACATGATCCCCTCTGTGATAGTACCAAACATCACAATAGTGGCCTCCAAAATATCATGAGCGATATCAGATATAATGAACTCGCGTATGCTCTTATGAATCAGCTCAACACCTGAGCCTGAACCTAAACGAGAACCATAACCTCCTCCACGATCGATCATCACCATACTAAAAAGCAACCATACGAAAGATTAAATCATACTCAAATAATTCCTCATTCTACATGCTTCTTACAATCCTCGTGACTTTCCTAGACTTGAGTATAGATCCTACGCTTTCTGTAGTACATGACCAATATTACATTCCACACATATCCATACTTTCCTCAAGAATCATCTCAAATCCTTTAAGTCACATACTCTTAATAATACTCCCCAAAACCTGCCAGTCAGCGCACCAATCACACAAAAACACTTCCTAGGCTCTCTTAGGATTCTCACCTCACCCTGCCATCAACTGATTAAAGACACCAACTAATGTCAGTTAATTACATCATGAATGCAATTACATTTGATGAAACTTAAATAATCTTTCGTCTAAAAGACCCAACCCTACAAATGTTAGACTCAAACGAGAGTTATGCAATAGGACTAAATCAATCATTCTAAAATTATTTAACATTTGCAGCATGTAACTTAACGTATTCATTTAAAATTTGACTCACATTGATATGATTCATACAAAGCACAAAATAGGCAAAATTCGAGCAATAAAACTCAATAGGCCACAAAACATTAAAAGTCATTCTTTTTGATAGGCATTTCTCCTAATACGAATTTTAGCATGCAACCCTAAACATATCGTTATGCTAACTTCTAGCATGCAAAACATTCTATAATGCATATAACATATTCATACGTTTTGCTATTCCTAGAATCATGTACTTGAACTCAGCTGATTGCACACATTGCACCACTTTCATTGTAAAAATATCTTTAGAAAATTTATTTTCTTTCAAAAAGATTATTAACTCCTCACTTTGAGTTTAGACACACCCAAGAGTGTGCCCGAGTTTCTTAAACCAAGGCTCTGATACCAACTTGTATCATCCCAAAAATATGAATAAAATTTTAATATTTAAACCCTCAAATCCATACAAACATTTGCTCCAAAACCAATCAGAGTAAAATGTATTTTCCAAACATCAAAATAAAACAACACTAATCTGTGCGGAAAAGTCCATCAAGGGATCCTGTGCAGTCAAGCCGGGTCCTTCCCCTTAGAACTGGAACTACTTGAAAAATTTTAAACGACAAAACCGTAAGAACAAAGCATAGTGAGTTCAACAAAATAACACATAACATACATATAGGGCCCAGCCCACATATTGTGCCCCACACATCAATCAAACGGGCCCAACCCAACATACAAATTGGTCGAACCCAAAATACTTGCAGTAAAAGTATTTTGCCTTCTTAGCCCATATTGTCGATAGGAAAGACAATAAGAAGAAAAATATCAAGGAAGTAATCCAGGTGTCCAGTTACCCTGATGTATTCCTTAAGCATTTACCAGGTGTACCGCCAGCTCGACAAGTAGAGGTTCGGATCGATCAAGTTCCAGGAGCTACCCCAATAGCAAAGTCTCCTTATAGATTGGCAACATTAGAGATGTAAGAGCTCTCCAGGAAACTACAAGAACTACTTAACAAGGGTTTCATTAGATCAAGCTTCTTGCCTTGGGGAGCAACCATTTTATTTGATAAGAATAAGGACAAATCCTTTCGAATGTGAGAGCTAAATAAGTTGACCACTAAGAGTAGATATCCACTACCCCGAATAGACAATCTCTTCAATAAAAAACAAGGATCTAGTTACTTCTCGAAGATCGACCTGAGATCGGATACCATCGACTTTGTGTCATGGAATAGGACATTCCAAAGACTGCTTTCGCGCGCTATGGCCATTATGAGTTCTTGGTCATGCGTTTTGGACTGACCAATGCCCAATCTATTTTTATGGATCTCATGAATCGAGTGTGCAAACCCTACTTGGAAAAATATGTGATTGTATTCATCGACGATATTCTTGTACTATCACGAGCCAAGGAAGAGCATGCACAACATCTTCTAGTGATCCTTATGCTTTTAAGGAAAGAAAATTTGTACGCAAATTTCTCTAAGTGTGAATTTTGGATAAAAGAAGTACACTATCTTGGACATGTGGTAAGCAGTAAAGGAATGCATACCGACCCGTCCAAGATTGAAGCGGTAAAGAATTGGGAAACGCCCAAGACCCTAATTAAGGTTCATCAACTTTTAGGACTGGCTGACTATTATCAGAGATATAGAAAATTTCTCTTGCATATCCAAACCCTCACAACATTAACCCAAATAGAAATAATTTTCGTTTAGGTAGACCAACAGGAAATTTTGTGTAGTGTATTGCAATGCCTCACAGCAGGGGTCGGTATGTTTATTAATGCAAAGGGAGAAGGTCATAGCCTACACCTCAAGAAAACTCAGGGTGCATGAGAAACTATACCACCCATGAATTAGAGTTGGAAGTGATAGTTTTTTCCTTGAAGATTTAACGTCGTTACCTTTACAGAACAAAGTGTGCAGTATACACAGATCACAAGAGTCTGTAGCACATCTTCGATTAGAAAGAGCTCAAAATGAGACAAAGAAGATGGTTGGATTTTCTAAATGACTATTAATGTGAGATTCGTTATCACCTAGGACAGGCTAACGTCGTAGCTGACGCCTTGAGCCATAAAGAACAAGTTAAACCTCGTAGAGTCAAATAACTTATGATGACTATTCAGTCTAACCTAATATTGCAGTTTAGAAGTTCTCAAATTGAGGATTTAATGGAAGAAAACATCAAAGAAGATGGCCTCAGAGGAATGGAAGAGAACTTAGAATTAAGGATGATGGAACGAGATATTTCATGAACCGATTATGGGTTCCAAAATGTAGAGAGGTAAATGAACTAGTTCTAAATGAGGCCCATGGGACTAGATATACCATCCATCTTGAAGTATACAAGATGTATCTGGACCTAAAGGACCTCTATTGGTGGTCAAATATAAAGGCTGAAATTGCAACCCAAATAAGTAAATGCCTAACATATTCCAAGGACAACACATAACATCAACGATCCTAGGGATTGTTGCAACAACAAGAGATTTCCAAGAGGAAGTGGGTTCAGATTTCAATGGACTTTATTTCCAAATTACCAAAGACTATAAATGGTTACGACACTATTTGGGTAGTTGTCGATAGATTAACCATGTTTGCCCACTTCATACTAATAAAAGAGTCGGATAAGATGGAGAAGCTGAGCACAACGTACCTTAGAGAGATCATTAGATTGTGTGTGGTACTCTTATCTATTATCTCTGACAAATATAGTAGGTTTACCTCTCGCTTCTGACAGAGTTTGCAAAAGTCCCTTGGTACGCGCCTCTATCATCCACAAATCGATGGTCAAAGTGTCAGGACCATCCAAACGTTGGAAGACATGGTCTGAGCATGTGTGATAGATTTAGAAATTGCATGGGATACTCACCCTCCTCAGGTTGAGTTGTCATACAACAATAGCTATCACACAAGCATCATAGCAGCACCGTTCGAAGCACTATACGACCGAAAATGTTGATCTACCATTTGTTGGATAGAAGTTGGTGATACCCAACTAGCCAAGAAATTCACAAGGGATACCCTATGAATGGGCACTGAGATTATCCATGAGACGACTAAAATGATAGTACATATATGAGAACGCATGAATGTAGCATGTGACTGTCAGAAAAGCTACACTGATGTATGGTGTAAACCCCTAGAGTTCAAGTCGGAGATAGGGTGATGCTCAAAGAATCTCCTTGAAAAGGAGTTATAAGGTTCAGAAAGCTATGTAAACTAAATCCGAGTTACATAAGACCATTTGATATCCTTGACAAGATGGGTCTAATTGCCTATCAACATAGGTTACCGCAAGAGCTTAATAATGTGAATGCCATCTTCCATGTGCCTAATCTTAAAAACTGACTTTCCGATGATACACTTGTCATCCCACTTGATAAAATTTAGTTTAACCTTGAACTGAACTTCAACGAAGAGCGAGTCGAAATAATCGACAGAGAGGTCAAACGACTCAAGCAGAATCAGTTTCCCATTGTGAAGGTGCGATGGAACTCTAAGTGAGGATCAGGGTACACATGGGAACGAGAGGACCAAATAAAGGACAATTACCCTCACTTGTTCGAAGGAATACCGGTGACAAGATAAAATTTATGGATGAAATTTCCTAAATAGGGGAGAATGTGACAACCAAGAGGTTTCCATCAATGATCGCCATTAGGAAAGAGTAGGAAAAAATATATGTAATAGTTTAGTATTGTAATATTTGATTTTAGAGATAATAGAAATCAAATGTGCCATTACATTTATTGGTTAGTATGTCCATTCGACCCAAAAATTAGCTTCCGAAAAGTTGTACCATTTTCTAAATTGTTTATTATACTTGGATTGTACTCGTTAACGTCATCTTATGGATATAAGATTCTTAAAAATCTTACTGCAAAGGAAAGAGTAATGGATTTTATAGAAATAAAAATCAACCATGTAATTAAAATTAATTACATCAAAACGGTACCTAGAGATTGGTTGAGATTTGACTACAAGTGCAAAAAGGAGTTTCGTAATACTCCTTAAGATATAAACTTTAGGACAAAGAGTTTCGAAAATAGGACCCGTATGAGAGAGATATGATTTTTTAAAAATCATTTACTTTTACCCTTGTTAGGAACAAAAACTAAAAGTCAAAACTAGCCAAAACTACCTAAAGAAGAGTTGTAGTACCCATTAAGATCATCACATAAATATAGAGAGGGTTTACATCGAAGCTCTCAGGAAAGGGTTATGATGTTTACAAAACCATTCCGTGCGCTCGAGGTGCTCGTGTATGCCCATCGCACACCTGACACTAGATTCGAGTAGATTGTGAGTGATTTCGACAAGATGAGAAGCAAAACTTGGCCTTCGCTACATGGAACCGCAATGATCATGCGCAACGCACACATATATTTGTGCCGCACGTACCCCAAATCTATGAATTAAGGAGAGGTTGTGCAGAACTCATTTCTCACACCTTTGATCATCACTCACTCTCTTTATCTTAAAGCTGCTTCTTTTGGAGCGGTCCCTAGAGTTTCGAGCCTGATTTAACCATACATCAACGGTCTCATGCGACAAGGGTGAGTTCAAGGCACAAATTTCGCTATTATAAATGTTTTACAGGGGGGGATGGGGGATACATGCTTATCAAATAGTTTATTAAAAATACATTTATATCTATAAATATAAATTGTTTTATAAAGCTTAAAGCCTTAGGATAATGTAGCTATAGATACTATGCCTATTTGTAAGATATGATATTATGCCGAAAATTTATGATGCCCGATTGTCTAGGAAGAGATAATACTCAGATGTTGTTATGACCAAATCCCTACGATAGTATAGTACCTAGAAGTTATGTTAGTCAAATACATGGATATGCATTGTACCTAATCGTTAGTCTACCCAAAATCCAGTTACAAATTAACCATAATTAAGGTGTATATATATATATATATATATATATATATATATATATATATATATATATATATATATATATAATTACAGGAAACGTAAAAGATAGAAGATAAATTGTAAAAGGTAAAAGATAAAAGATAAAATACCTAAGGTTGATGCATTAGTGAGCTGTTAATATTCATCCAATAGCCTTGATTAAAGTTGGCTTACCTGGTACCTATAATCGTTAATCTTACGAGAGCTATAAAGATATGTACAGATCTATACGGGTATTGACACCCCCACCTACGATTGCTTGCTACAATGACAACATGATAACATTCTTATTTATCACTATTCTACGTACAATGAAGCATCGTGGATGGGCAATGATTAGTCAATCAATTACTATTACGGGGGCTCATGGTAATACATTACAAACACCTTAGAGATTTGACTGCTATTGGGGATGCCTTACAGTGGTAGATAAAATACGCTAGGGATGTTAGATATCCTACACAGAAAGAACATTCAGATTAATAAAATATCCTAAAAGATAATAAGATAGGATCGTTATATATCCTTAAAAGATAGTAATTCAGGGTTGATAAAATACTTTAGGAAATGTTTTTCTAAAAAGAAAAAGGATTCTTAAATTAATACTACTAAATAAAAGCCAAGAACTATAAAAACATGTGCAGTCACCAACATTATGTTGATGTTTTAAAAGTATATGTATTCTCAGGGAGGTAAGTGTGGAGGATAGTCGTGCCAAGGTGGAGGAGATTTTCAAGGAAGATTGTTGGAGTTTAGTTACCTATGTTTACCTTTCTAGTAATATTTAGGATGTTTGCTTGACTTTTAAACAATGTAATACCAAATAATTTATAAGAAAAAAGTATTGTTTGTTATAAACTTTTGTGTTACGTTCTATATACATATATATGCCTCAATCCAATTTTCTCATCTCCGCATCGCCCGACGTTTCCGCCGCCAGCTGGGAGTGTGACAGCACCACTGCAACCATCCCAACACCACTACCTTCACCACTAAAAATTTAATATTTTTAAAATTTATATAATGTATCTTTACATATTTGTTATAAAAACAAGGTAAAATTAAGGAAATTATAAAAAGGGTAATTATGTCATTTTATAGGAGTTCCAATTTAAATTCTCATGAACCACATAGAACCTGTAATTAATTCCAATTCTGTTTCCTACCAACCAAACATCATATGAAATTGGACTTAAATTCCCGACTGATTCCTTTTCCAATTCCAACTCAATTTCCTTCAGCAACATTATGCGAATCAAATAGCACCTGAGGGATTAAATAGAAAGTCAATTTGATTAAAATCTGTGTTATCAGTCAAATAACTCTGATTTGATTGTTTCTCATAAATCATTAGCCTCTCTGTAAGCGACTATCTACTTTGTCTCATATCACCATGTCTTATTTATGTCACCTATTTCAAGTCCATGAGGATCATTATCCCTTTGCCTAATGATGCTATTAATATGCTTGAGTTTTTCAATCAAAATGTAATGAAATTTCTTCTTTTATTCATCAATTGGATCTATATGAACACCTTTCCGTTTGTTTTTCAAGTCATCTTGAGTAATTTTCTTAACAACCAAAGAAATGGAACCTCTTTTTTTAATACTAACACCCTTCTTTGACTGCAACTTTGATAAATCAACATTACAGACGAAGTTGTTATTGTCGTTTGAACATGATTCACTAAAATAGGAGTAGGAAATTGAGAATATTACATCTATCCAACTATAACATGTTTTTGTACATCTCTAAGATTCAATGAGCAACCCTTTTCTCACCCTTCTGACAGGATCACTGGTCATGGAGAATTTTTAGGAAATCAAAGTACTAAATCCAAGTTTGGAGATAGTTGATCTTTGAAAGATTCTTCAGTCAAAGAGAAAGTAGAATTAAGCTTATCATCATAAATCAAAAAGTTGCGAAGAAAGAAAAACCTTCGATAACTCCACTTGAAAGTTGTTGAGTGAAGTTTTGATTCCCATTAACAACTTCGTGACTGAATAATTCTTGGTGTTGAACTCCTCCTTGTATTCAACATTAAACGCATAAATATATTCTATCAAAGTGCAAGCAGCAGACATGTTGCAACCCCGACCGAGGTGGCGGACACGTCGGGCTGGGTGACAAAGTTCATGGATCACAAAAAATTGGATGTATAACACAAGTACAACTAATAAACAAAACATCATTTATATTTCATCTTGATGTTATAATACATGGTTCTTATGTATAATAGTACAGTACATAAATTGCCTTTAACAGGTAGGCAGATATAACGAAATAAAACTAGAAAATTATGTCACCTGAAAAGCCATGACTAACCTTCTGTCAGAAAGCTTGTTTGATGATATCCTGATAATACATGTAGTTTAGAGGCTCAACACAAGATTGGTGAAAGTTATAGTTTTTATGCTAACAAAGTAATACTTTTAAAAGTCGAAAAAGTATTTTCTTTGTAAGTTTAAGCATGCTTAAAACTATGTTTGTAAAGAATCTTTAAACAAACTTTGAAAGACAAAATGTATCTTTGCATAAGTATTTTCATACTTAAAATAGTTTTGAAAGCAATAAAACCCATGGTTTTGTAGTAAGAGATAGGGATTCTAGTAAATGTTTATAGTGAATCCTATAACCAAACTATGTGACGAGATATATCGCTTACAACGCTTCATTAGACGTGATAGGTAAAGGTTTAAGATATTTATAGTGATAAAGTAGTACGATTGAAGTTATATAGATAAACAGATATACGAATATACGAATAAAGACATCTGCCAAGGTTGCTATTAGCCACCGTAGATATGGATAAAGTTTTACGGATATATGGATAAAGTTTTCTGCCAAGGTTGTAGTTAGCAACCACAGATACAGAAAATAGATAATGATCTGTCAAGGATGTATTTAGCGACCGCATATACGAATAAACGGATATACGGATAAAGTTGTTTTTTAATGTTTGACTATAAAAGTCATTAACTAGAGTACATATATATAATTATACGGATAAAACTTGAGTATGTTTGGTAAGTATAAGCGTATCAGTGTATGATATTTATGTAAATAGGTGAAAATTATTATGGGAGTGTACACAAATACATATAAGAATCTAGGATACAAGTTTTATAGCTTGTATATATATATATATATATATATATATATATATATATATATATATATACACATACATATATATATATATATATATATATATATATATATATATATATATATATATATATATATATATATATATATATATAAAAGCAAGACATAATATTTAAAACTACAGATTTGATAACCGATTACGACACATGTTTCATGGCAACCTTTTTATACATAAAAAGTCATAACACTTTGTAGTAGAAAGATATATCATTTTTATTAGTTGTAATATAAGCATGACAACTATAATATAGCTATATGACATATGATAACTCGTTTATTTGTATATGAGATGTTATTTAAACAAATTAACATATATAAATTAGTTATAAATTTATAAATGTTTTTCATAAACAAAATAAATTATAGCACATGTATTCTAGTTTTTTATACATAAAAGCTCATAACACTTTGTAGTCGAAAGATATATCATTTTTATTGGTTGTAATATAATCATAACAACTTCAATATATTTATATGACATATGATAACTAGTTTATTTGCAAATAATTTGGTACTTGTCGGAATAACATTTTATAAACTTAATATGAGTTGTAAGTCAAAAAAGGAAAATTAATCTAGAATAATGATTTTTTCCTTGTTTTAGAAAAATTATAGAAAAACCATCGGGATCCAGAATTAAGAACTGTAAATTCTCAAGGTTCATAAATTAAGTCTACTTTCTCCCTAACTGTTTCCCTGACCTGATATCAACCCTAACTATGGTAAAACTAACCATTTTTGCAGACTAGTTTGAAAAAGGACAACAATGACTGGCTGTTTTGAAAAAATCATAATAAATTTGAAAAAAATCATATGAATGTGTACGGCTAGTCCTTGAAAAGGCATCGATCTGAAATACATGAATATCGAACTATTTTGGAAATTTTAGGGTTTAAGATGGGTAAAATAGGTCTTGAACAGACAACAGTTTTGCACGTAAGAGAGAATCAAAATAAGAAAACTTTGGATTTTCAAACATGAGCAAAGATACGCTTCCATTGATATTAAGAGAGAAATAGAATTGATTGTGTGGGATCCTGTGAAATAGAATCGAATACTTAAGGAAAAGTATCGAAGGGCTTCTTTTAGTCAAACTCGAAGGTAGGCTTGATTTTCAAACATGTTTGCAACTTCACATAAGAGCAAATCAATGTAGGAAAATATTTGAGTGATCAGTATGATCGAAATAAAGTAAGCTTTGTTGAAATTTAACAATGACAAAAGGTATAGAAGAATGCTCAAACGAAAATCTCATTCCACAAAAAAAAAAAAAAAAAACATAGATCTTCTTGGCTAGAAATGACTTAAAATCAGTACTCTTCATTAAGACCACATAAAACAAATGAAAATGAGATTTAGAGCAATCAAAGAAAGGTACTTTGAAACTCAAGGTTTCATCCGTCAATTCCTTTTAAAAATATTGAACAATAAACCGTTCACCGTCAATTCCTTAAAATATATTGATTTTTGGGTCTCACTATCATCCTCATTAAAATGATTTCCAGATCATCAACACAGAGTTTTGGCACACCTACATGCTAGTTATTTTTTACTAGAGATGTTTTGGGATACTCGTCATTATGTGTGCGATGTGTAAGAAATTTGGTGTGAAAAAGATCGGATAAAAGAAATCATTGTACCCTGTTATAAAAATGACCAATTATTCATCTCTTAACGCAATTTGAGAAGAGAAAGGTAGATCGATGACTGTTGTTAATACAACCTTCTGGGAAGAAACTTTTATAATAAAATTTTCCTTAAGGATTTAAAAACAAAGAACAATATGCGTTAACAATAGTCAATAAGAAGCTTTGGACAACACGGTTGCTTCTAGGGACACTTAACTAGTCAATAAGAATCGAAGATTACCTTATCCGATTGAACTTCGCTTTAGCATGCATAAGAACATGTGTTACTATGATATATCAAAATAATAGAGAAATGGGAAATTTTGAACAAAAATAAGGAAAGTATTTTTGAAAATTTTGAAATTTTTGAAATTTTTGAAATTTAGAAATAAAAGACAAATTTACAGAAAATATTTTCTGGATTTTTTATTTTTCAAGAAAAGACAAAAATAAAGAAAATATTTTTGTATTTTTTGATTTCTGAAATAAACTTGCAAGGATTAAAAGAAAAGTTTACAAAACTGTCGATTCTTGATCATTCCTACGGAATGATTCAAAGAAAAACTTGAATACGAAGCAATTCGATTCTCTAACCATGAATAGTAATCTCTGAATGTTCCAGTTCCATAGACGAAGTTACGTGATAAAAAAAAGTCGACAACCTTCGGCATTAAAAAATAACAATTATCAATTAGATTTTAGAACATAACATGCTTCCATCATTCCTAAGTCATTTAAGATTCTCATGAAAGAATTTTCATCAAGTAGCTTTGTGAAAATATCATTAATTGTTTTGTGGTGTTGACGAAATAAACATCAATATTGCCATCCGCAACATGAACTTTTATGAAATGGTATTGAAGTGCAATATATGTAGTTTTACAATGTTGCGCTAGATTATTCTATAAACAAATTGCACTCTTAGTGTCACAAAATAAAAGAATTTTCTTCATATTGATCGTATAGTCACACAATTGGCTTTGAATCCATATCACTTGAGAAGTACAAGTAACAATACCATATACTCAGCCTCCGTTGTAGATATTAATAAAGTTGTCCGCTTCTTCAACTACCAACTCACAATCTTCCTATCCAGAAATTCACTACCAAAAATTTTTCTTTTTGTATCCATTTGACAACCTCTCAAGTCTACATCTAAAAATGCTTGAATACTGAATCTTTTGTTTCTTGGATACCAAATTCCTAGATTCAGAGTTTGATGGCAACAATGAAATATATTTTTGATAACAAACATATGTGGTTCTCTTGGGTTTACTTGGTACCTGACACAATTACAAACCGAAAACATGATGTCAGGTCGACTAGCAGTATGATATAACTAAAAACCTATCATGCTTTGGTATGTTTTTAAATCATCAACAAGCTTATCCAAAGATGACTTCAGCACGTTCTACATGCCCTGGGAACCTTCGCATCTGAACAATCTGTTATTCGAAAGTGCTCAAGAAAATTCTTCGTGTAATTCTAACATACTTATCTACATAAATTTAAATAAACATGAGATGATCTACAACTTTCTTTCGATATAATATGGGATCAACTGATTCTTACTTAAATTTAGAGATTTTCAAAAAATTGGTTAACGTTGCATTCAAAGCCCTTTTCGCTTCTTTTAAGCCATACACATCCTTATCGAGGATACAACAATGATTAGAAACGTATCATTCACAAAACCCCATAGTTGCTCAACATAGACGGTTTCTTAGAGTACTCCATTTAGAAATGCACATTTCACGTCCATTTAGGACACATTAAATTTGTTGTGGCCTGCATAGGAAAAAAATAAGCACGACTTCGAGTCTTGCAATAAGAGAAAAGATTTCATCATAATATATACCTTCTTGTTGACAATAACAATTTACAACTAACCTTTCCATATTGCGAAAAACATTTCCTTCTTTATCAACTTTATTTTTAAAAACCATTTTTATTCCAACCACAAAACACCTTTTAGTTGAGGAATTAACCTCAAAAACTTTATTTCATTCAAGTTCAGCCAATTCAGATTGCATTGCAAAACCCTAATCAGACTGTTCTAATACAGTTTTTACTATTTTTTCTGTTGATTTTAGAAATGAAAACATTAGACATGTAAAACTCTTGATGAACATTAAAAACTTCATTTCTTTATCTGACTTGTGCTCTTGTTAACACACCAGCCTTAGGATTACCAAGAACTTGTTCTTTAGGATGATCACAAGTCCATTTTTCCTTTGGAGGAAATTACGGATTAAAATCTAGATCAACATCCTCAAAAATGTCTTTAGCATCTGAAAACTCTTCTGTAATGGTAAAAGTATTTTTAATGTCATAATTGAAATTTACATTACCTGGAACTTCATGTTCATCTTCAACATGTAAACTATTTGAATCTTCAATATGTGTTCCATGTTGCTCCCCCTGTCACATGAATCTGCTATACGTTACTCCCCCTTAACAATAATATTCGAATTTAATGGCTCCCCTTTGACTCAAGGTTGTGTTGGCAATTTCTCGCTATCAAGTTGACCCAGTGTCGAATTTTGACCTTCTCCAACTAAGAGCTCTTAGTGTCGAAGATGTACATTTATCTTATTGTCCATCATTCACTGTGGCATTGTCTAAATGCTTTGATCCTTTAGGAACTTGATTGTAATAACCCGAAATTTCGTATCATTGCTTATAACCCTTTTCGTAACCCAATTCTATCAACCGATCGTCGTTTCCAAATTTATTTCTGATTTCGTCATTTAATTAAGTCATTAATAAGTATTTTATATTATGACTTAATGGGAATCCTAATACCTTTAGAACTCATTCAAACACCTCATATTAGTGATCGGAACATTTCTAGAATCAACCATATCGAGTTACGGCAACTTGATCGGGTGCGACCAAAAGCCCCGTCTAAAGCCGGTATCGGGTAGAATTTCACCGTGTCCAAATCCCGAACACTATTTAAAGTGTTCTAAGCCTTCATTTGAATCTTTTGCTTCATCTTACTACTCTCTCTCTCTCTCTCTCTCTAACCTCACTCCTCAACCAAAGATTCAAGGTCCAAAACATTGAATTAAGGCTCCAAATCTTTGAGGTAACATCCCCAACTTTTTGTTTAACCTCTTAGGCCTTCAAATTCGTGTTTACTTTATCATTTTGGACCTGGAACATGTGTTTATGACCAAGGAGCATGCTTGGGCCGTAAACACATAAAACATGGGTTTTTGAGCAATTTAACCCTTCCAAACCATCATTGGGACTTAGATATGACCTTAAGGCTTGCAAAACCGGACTTAGAACACCCTAGACAAGGATTTTGAGGGACATATAAGAGTTTATGGCCAAGGAGCATGCTTGGGCCGTAAAATCCTCATTCATGGGGAGTAAACTCATTTTTTGCATGTTAGAAAGCCATACAACTACACCAAAAGCCTTGAAATAAATCCTAGAATCATCTAAAAATAGTTTGGGGACCTTAAACATGTCAAACACCCTCCAATTAGGTGTTTACGTCCAAGGAACCCCAAGAACATGTTCATGGGCCGTAAACTCCTTTATACATGTCAAATGATACCCTAATTTCATACCAAGGCTTGGAAAATTAGTTAGAATCACATGTGATTTTCCTAAGCCTCACAAAATAAATATGGTTTGAACTTGGGGGAGTTTACAGCCATAAACTCCATGTTTACAGCCGTGAACTCCCATAAATGGTGTATATGTTCATACAATCCATTGCTAGGCTTTAGAAAAATCCATTCCAATATTCCCCATGTGCATTGAAGCCATTTAGCATCCTAAATCACCCAACCATGAGTTCACGGCCGTGAACTCATGTATGTATGGGATATATGGCTGCAAACTCCATTAGTCAATTCCCAAGTCCCTCGTATCATTACTCGTCCGTAGATGTCACCCGGGTCACTCCAAACACTCGTTTTGAAGTGTTTTCGCTCATTGGAGGGTAATATCATATCTAATTAGAGTTTATAAATCTAATTAGATATATTTGTATAGCATTTCATATTACATAGGAACCTCGCTCCTATTCAAGCCTCGATTCGACGTTTAGCATCCTAGTCATCACATTCCGCGTTCGGTGAGTTCATACCCCTACTCTTTTTTTAAAGGTTTTTCAATGTTTTCAGGGGGGGATACAAGCAAGAGTATGGGAATATCTTGTACTTAAACTCATGATTTCAATTAAATGGTTTCATAATTTGTACATCTTTAAGAATTGAAAACCTTTTAACAAACTGTTTTAACTTGCTGAGTTGTTGTTCAAACCGATTTTCAATTCTTATTATATACTATTATGTTGTATACTTCACATTTGATTGTTCACACTTATATTGATATAAAACATCAAACATTTGTAATATCTATAATAAAACACCTAGGCATGATTGTAAAAGGCAAACATCATTAGAAAACATAAAACATCAGTATTGTCCTTAATAAAACACCTAGGCACGAGTGTAAAGGACTGCCACCATTAGATAACATAGAACATTCGTGATGTCCTTAATAAAACACCTAGGCTCGAGTGTAAAGGATAGGCACCATTAGAACTTAGTTAATCATTGATACTACTTCCCTAGACGAGAAGTAAAGAGTAATCTTAAAGATTGGAGACACGTCCTCTGTAACACTTCCTTGGCACGAGAGAGTGGAGGACTAACCCTGTAACCAGAATCTCCAGGAGGGAGAACGTGACTTGAGTGTATAGATCTATATGGGACTGACAATCCCACACCTGGCTGCTAGCTACAGCCGAACCGAAAGGTTCAAGGGTGACGAAAGTCATAAAAAGGATATTGGCCCTGGCCCGAGTCATATCTAGTCTGAGTATGGTTAAGGACTCGCAATCAAGATTATTAACTTTTTACACTTATTTATTAGTTTTATGTACGTAATAAAACTAATGTATATTTAAGGATAATCAGACCTTCAGGAGACTTCACACACACACATTCAGGAAAACAAGGGGTTTTCCTGGGGATAACATTGAACATAATCGGAATCGGTAATAGTTCGCACACACAGAATCGGTAACAGTTCACATACACATGTAGGCAAATATAGGATTTTCCTGATTAACAGTAGTACGTAACCAGAAAAGTGTAACATGTTAGATAACTAAACTTAACGATTCACAAGAACAATCATGGTATTAAATCTATATTTTCATGTATATCAAACTGTCTTGTATCTAGTATGGGATGTTAGTCCCATGGTTTTCAAACTACTTTCCATCTACAATTCACGTATATCAAAGTATTTTATATCTAATTCGGAATAGTAATCCCATGATTCTCAATATATAGTTTTGTGTATTAAACTATACTCTGTGATATTCAATCGTTCTTGTATTTAAGAAAATATGAGATTTTCTTGGTGTGTGTAACATTTTCAGAAACGGAAAGGAAACTTGAACATTTTCACAAAACAAAACCGCTTATGAACTCACCAGCTTTATGCTGATTTTCAAACCGCTTGTATTCTCAGGTTCGCATTAGACAGGTACCCGACGATCTCTTTTGGCGAAGACAAAGTGCGTAGAAGACTCGTCACATTTTGTTCATATATACTATGTATCACATGTATAACTTACTTTTGAAAAAAATGTAAACTTTTATATATGTAATGTAATGGTTGTTTACTTTGCTTACTATGTACATTGGATTTGATACTCAACGTGGAGTCCGCGCCGTAAATGTTTCCGCCTTCGGTTTTCGGGGTGTGACAGATTGACATCAGAGCCCTTGTTTATAGTGAATAAAGTATACCAAACCTTACATGGTATAAAACTATAAACATTAAGGGGCCTAAGTGCTCTGAACTAAAAGTATCCTTCAAAATATAAGTATTTTCAAAAGTATATAAATATACCGAACCGTCGATATCCGTAACTATAAGTAGAACAAAACATAAGTAAATGGGTGTTGTGTACTGCGGTTAAACCTGGGCAGTTATGTAGTCGTGTCTAGGATCAATATAGCCTGGCCAACTATATTCATTCGAGACACAGCCAACATGTGCTTGGGAGTGATTGTGGGATGCGGCATGCCTAAAACTTACCCTAATACCACAAACATCGAGCCAGCGTCGTAACGAATCATGAAATACTATGAGAGTATTTCTCAAGCCAATCCTTGGTAGAAATCATCGTTCATGCATTGTTCTTTGATCATTCCCTTAGCGATAATTTTTCCCGCTTAGATAAGTCTTTCCTGCTTTATCGCTTATTCAGCATATATCCGTCATATCTCTTGATTTAATTCAGAGGACTTATCATCCTCTCTTTCTTGATCTTATTAGATCAAGATGCCTCCAAGAAAGAGACCCAACTCCAAGACCAACAACCCTCCGCCACCACCTCCTCCACAAATTGATCCTGTAGTATTCCAGGCAGCTGTTACAGTCACAGTGGCAGCTGCCATGTCTCAACGGAACTCTGGCGGTTCCGGTGGTTCGGGAGGTGGTACCCAAACCCAAAACCAAGAAATTAGACAGGGACACCGAAAAGAGGGTTCCTATAAAGATTTCATGAACGCAAAACCCACGTCCTTTGATGGCACTGGAGGTGTCATTTCCCTCACCCGATGGTTTGAGAAGATCGAATCCATCTTTGAAATTTGCGCCTGCTCAGAATCTGACAAGGTGAAGTTTGCCGCCTGCACCTTTATCGACAGAGCCTTGACTTGGTGGAACGGCCGAGTCAAATCCCTAACCTTACCTGTAGCCAACGCCATGGGTTGCGAAGCCATGAAGGAACTTCTGCTGGCTGAGTACTACCCTCGGGGCGAGATGTAGAAGTTAGAACACGAACTCTGGAACCTGAAGATGAAAGGTTCCGATATCACCGCTTACACTTCCAGGTTCGACGACTTGGCATTACTCTGCCCGGGAATGGTTACCCCGGAGAGTAAGAAGATAGAGAAATTCATCTGGGGGCTGACCCAGCCAACGAAAGGAAACGTCATAGCTGCAATGTCGGATACATACGACAGCGCCAAACGATTAGCACAAATCTTAATAGATCATAGTGATGACCCCGAGGAGACAGCTACCACTCCTGAGCCGACGGAGAGGAGTGGTGAGAAAAGAAAGATTGGGAAGAAGGAGAAAAGTCAGACATCGCAAGAGTCTTCGAAGAGGCAGCAAACGGTGGCAGTTCATGCTGCCACTTCCCCTTCAACTGTTTCTGTTGTTGGATCCTCAACTCGGAAACCTGCCAGTAGGTATGCTGGAACCCTTCCTAGTTGTGACAAGTGCAACTATCATCACCTTCCTTCCAGTCCATGTATAGAGTTATTTTGCAACAGTTGTGGCATAAAGGGTTACATGGCGAAAAACTGTAAGACACCAACTCAATCAACGAGTCAAACTTCCGGAGCGGGCATTGGTCGGGCCTGCTATGGTTGTGGAGAAGTTGGACATTTCAAGCGAAACTGCCCCAAGGCAGTATCATCTGGCAACACCAGATGAGTTCTAGCGATAGGACAAGAGGAGACAGCCACCGATCCCACCGTTGCCACAGGTATATTTCCCGTCGTTAAAATTTTATGCTTGTGATTCTTTTCGATTCTAGCACCGAAAGAAATTCGCTAACCATCCATTTGAACATATTTTAAACCTTGACGTTCATAAGTAATCGAAAATGTATACCGTCGAGATAGTTATCAAGTGAGAATGAGAACGCTAACGTCATATTCGTAGATTGTATCCTCAATCTGAACAATTATTCTTTTCTGTTTAATCTAATGGCGAACTTTTCATGAAATGCTTTGATGTCATCTTTAGCATGTAATGACCGAGCCTCATTCATGCTGTTATTCCTGGTTTCGAGAAAGCCATTCGTCTTAACCTACCTCCAACTCGACTCTCATGATCTTCGTGCATCAAAGTTTAAAATGTTTTCCCATGTATTCCTCGTCCGCGTGATCATCGAGAATCGAGATGTCTGCAACTTTTTCCCCAATGTCTTTTCCGAAGAATTCTTGAGAATTCATTTCGAACGTGTAATCAAGTCTCGCATCGACCTAATCCCCGAAATTACCACGTAGCCAAAACCTCAGTGAACACGATGTATCCAAGACAGCAACCAAGGCTTGATATGATCACTACGAAATAGTAGTGGTGCTCTTCGATCAAAACATTTTCTTGGTTATGAAGATAAGCAAAGCAATCATACTCATGGACCTTTCCAAAAGCTAAGGCAATAAAGAATTAGTCGACACCAGAGGTACCCATAGAAACCCGTCAACTCTTAGGTCCCACCGTCTATTATTGTAAACCCGCCTAGAAATTTCCTTTAGAACCATCGGACCCTTAGCTACTCTGCCACATGAAGATGTGCCCTCTTGTTGGAAGTTTTACTTTGGAAAGACATAGTACGCCTTGGGAAGTGTGGAAAACTTAACTCGTGGAACATTAGACCCTTCGAGACCCTCATTAGGAATCGATTCCGTAGCCCTCTCCGAGCTATCTTCAGAACTCAACAGCAACCATCTGGTATTCCACATCTTGTTCGTAACGAATGTCGACCTAACGAAACCCTAGAAATCCCTTGATGAGATAGAAACCAATGGAAGTCCGAACCTTCATGGATGAATCAATAGAAATCATGGATTGATAGGTTGACCGTTTGAAACAAAGACGCATCCCGACATTGAGGGTTCGCTGGAATGTAAAGAAGGGACCCGATTCCACTTAGGAGCGTGAAGACCCGAAGCAGTAGATTCATCCTCATATCTCTTTTCACATTGTGATCTGCATTCAAATCTTTGAATTTTGGGACGAGATTCCCTCTAACGGGGGGATAATGTAACAATCCGAAATTTCGTATCATTGCTTATCACCCTTTTCGTAACCCAATTCTATCAACCGATCGTCGTTTCCAAATTTATTTCCAATTTCGTCATTTAATTAAGTCATTAATGAGTATTTTATATTATGACTTAATGGGAATCCTAATACCTTTAGAACTCATTCAAACACCTCATATTAGTGATCAGAACATTTCTAGAATCAACCGTATCGAGTTACGGCAACTTGATCGGGTGCGACCAAAAGCCCCGTCTAAAGCCGGTATCGTGTAGAATTTCACCGTGTCCAAATCCCGAACACTATTTAAAGTGTTTTAAGCCTTCATTTGAAGCTTTTGCTTCATCTCACTACTCTCTCTCTAACCTCTCTCCTTAACCAAAGATTCAAGGTCCAAAACATTGAATTAAGGCTCCAAATCTTTGAGGTAACATCCCCAACTTGTTGTTTAACCTCTTAGGCCTTCAAATTCGTGTTTACTTTATAATTTTGGACTTGGAACATGTGTTTACGGCCAAGGAGCATGCTTGGTCCGTAAACACATAAAAACATGGGTTTTTGAGCAATTTAACCCTTCCAAACCATCATTGGGACTTAGATATGACCTTAAGGCTTGCAAAACCAGACTTAGAACACCGTAGACATGGATTTTGAGGGACAAATAAGAGTTTATGGCCAAGGAGCATGCTTGGGCCGTAAACTCCTCATTCATGGGGAGTAAACTCATTTTTTGCATGTTAGAAAGCCATACAACTACACCAAAAGCCTTGAAATAAATCCTAGAATCATCTAAAAATAGTTTGGGGACCTTAAACATGTCAAACACCCTCCAATTAGGTGTTTACGGCCAAGGAACCCCAAGAACATGTTCATGGGCCGTAAACTCCTTTATACATGTCAAATGATACCCTAATTTCATACCAAGGCTTGGAAAATTCGTTAGAATCACATGTGATTTTCCTAAGCCTCACAAAATAAATATGGTTTGAACTTGGGGGAGTTTACGGCCGTAAACTCCATGTTTACAGCCGTGAACTCCCATAAATGGTGTATATGTTCATACAATCCATTGCTAGGCTTTAGAAAAATCAATTCCAATATTCCCCATGTGCATTGAAGCCATTTAGCATCCTAAATCACCCAACCATGAGTTCACGGCCGTGAACTCATGTATGTATGGGATATATGGCCGCAAACTCCATTAGGAGTTTACTCTTGAAGAGTAAACTCAATTCCCAAGACCCTCGTATCATTACTCGTCCGTAGATGTCACCCGGGTCACTCCAAACACTCGTTTTGAAGTGTTTTCGCTCATTGGAGTTTAATATCATATCTAGTTACAGTTTATAAATCTAATTAGATATATTTGTATACCATTTCATATTACATAGGAACCTCGCTCGTATTCAAGCCTCGATTCGACGTTTAGCATCCTAGTCGTCACATTCCGCGTTCGGTGAGTTCATACCCCTACTCTTTTTTTAATAGGTTTTTCAATGTTTTCATGGGGGGGGGGGGGGGGAATACAAGCAAGAGTAAAGGAATATCTTGTACTTAAACTCATGATTTCAATTAAATGGTTTCATAATTTGTACATTTTTAAGAATTGAAAACCTTTTAACAAACTGTTTTAACTTGCTGAGTTGTTGTTCAAACCGATTTTCAATTCTTATTATATACTATTATGTTGTATACTTCACATTTGATTGTTCACACTTATATTGATATAAAACATCAAACATTTGTAATATCTGTAATAAAACACCTAGGCACGATTGTAAAAGGCAAACATCATTAGAAAACATAAAACATCAGTATTGTCCTTAATAAAACACCTAGGCACGAGTGTAAAGGACAGCCACCATTAGATAACATACAACATTCATGATGTGATTAATAAAACATCTAGGCTCGAGTGTAAAGGATAGGCACCATTAGAACTTAGTTAATCATTGATACTACTTCCCTAGACGACAAGTAAAGAGTAATCTTAAAGATTGGAGACATGTCCTCTGTAACACTTCCTTGGCACGAGAGAGTGGAGGACTAACCCTGTAACCAGAATCTCCAGGAGGGAGAACGTGACTTGAGTGTATAGATCTATACGGGGCTGAAAATCCCACACCTGGCTGCTAGCTACAGCCGAACCGAAAGGTTCAAGGGTGACGAAAGTCATAAAAAGGATATTGGCCCTGGCCCGAGTCATATCTAGTCTGAGTATGGTTAAGGACTCGCAATCAAGATTATTAACTTTTTACACTTATTTATTACTTTTATGTACGTACTAAAACTAATGTATATTTAAGGATAATCAGACCTTCAGGAGACTTCACACACACACATTCAGGAAAACAAGGGGTTTTCCTGGGGATAACATTGAACATAATCGGAACCGGTAACAGTTCGCACACACGGAATCGGTAACAGTTCACACACACACACATGTAGGAAAATATAGGATTTTCCTGATTAACAGTAGTACGTAACCAGAAAAGTGTAACAAGTTAGATAACTAAACTTCACGATTCACAAGAACAATCATGGTATTAAATCTATATTTTCATGTATATCAAACTATCTTGTATCTAGTATGGGATGTTTGTCCCATGGTTTTCAAACTACTTTCCATCTACAATTCACATATATCAAAGTATTTTATATCTAATTCGGAATAGTAATCCCATGATTCTCAATATATAGTTTTGTGTATTAAACTATACTCTGTGATATTCAATCGTTCTTGTATTCAAGAAAATATGGGATTTTCTTGGTGTGTGTAACATTTTCAGAAACGGAATGGAAACTTGAACATTTTCACAAAACAAAACGGCTTATGAACTCACCCGCTTTATGTTGATGTTCAAATCGCTTGTATTCTCAGTTTCGCATTAGACAGGTACCCGACGATCTCTTTTGGCGAAGACGAAGTGCGTTGAAGACTCGTCACATTTTGTTCGTATATACTATCTATCACATGTATAACTTACTTTTGAAACAAATGTAAACTTTTATATATGTAATGTAATGGTTGTTTACTTTGCTTACTATGTACATTGGATTTGATACTCAACGTGGAGTCCGCCCCGAAAATGTTTTCGCCTTCGGTTTTTAGGGTGTGACATTGATTTTCATCAATATTAACCTCATCATCAATTCCTCTCTTTGGAATACCAAAATAATGCATCAAAATTAGTATCAAAAGTAAGCATTTGGTCATAATCCTCATTAAAATTTGAAAGAATTGGTTTATGAGGAAACTCATGCTCGAGTCTTTTAGCATAGTAATCATCAAATTTCAATTTGAATGTTTCTTCAATCCTTCATATATGCCACAAAGTTTTTAGAATATCTAAGAAATATTCCTTCATCTGCCTTCGTTTAAAACTTTGAAATATGGTCTTTCAAATTCATGAAAAAACATCTGCAACCAAAAACATGGAAAAGTTTGACATTAGGTTTCCTTTTGATAACGATTTCATAAGGGGTAATATTAAATCTTCGATGACTGAAAAAACAATATTAAGTAAAACAAGTTGTAGAAAGAGCCTTTGTCCCAAAATATTGAGGTAAATTAGCATAAATGAGCATTGTTCGAGCAGCTTCATAAAAAGATTGATTTCTCTTTTCGACAACACCATTTTGTTGCAGTGTGTTAGCAACATAAAAATTATGAGAGATGTCAAGATTCTTCAAGCATGATTCGATAGATTGATTCTTAAACTTTATTCCATTGTCACTTTTGAAACAATGGGCTTTCTTCCTTAGACTCATTTCAATGCCTTTGATAAAACTAATCATCACTTGAGCGGTCTTAGATTTTGCCTAAGAGAATTAACCCAAGTAAAGCGAGAAAAATCATCCACCATGACCAACATAAGTCACTTGAGCACTTATTCCCATTGATAGACTTAGTAGTCAAAGATCCACATAAGTCAATATGGAGTAGTTCCATATGGTCAACAATCTTCGAGTCGATAATGGTTGGATGTCCTTATCGATGTTGTTTGCCTTGTTCACAAGCTACACATAAAGAATCATTATTAAATTTAAGAACTGGTAAGCCACAAACTACACCATTAAAAACAACTTTATTCATATTTTTATAATTGAGATGAGAAGGTCGTTGATTCCAAATCCTACTAAGATTAGAAGTAGCGTTTGATAGCTTACACACTAAAGGTAAACCAACAATTGGTTTTATATTCAAAGTGAACATATCACATTTCCTCTTCGACTTTAGCAAAACTTCCTTCATTTCTTTGTTTGAAATAACATGTCCATCTTCATCAAACAATATGTGATTCCATGTTCCTACTATGAGTTGAGATACACTTATAAGGTTATGCTTCAACCTTTCGACATAAGCAACTCGATTTACTATAAACTTACCATTTTTCACTTTTCCATAACCCTTGACTTTTCATTTTTTTTATTGTCAAACTTTTATAACTCCATCATTCTCAAGTTTCCTAAAATCTACCAGATTCTCTTTCCTTCCAGTCATGTGACGTAAGCACCCACTATCGTTATACCATTTTTTATAATATGGTCATCACTTATTACCTGCACCCACTATCGTTAAACTTACCGTTTGTCACTTTTCCATATCCCTTGTTCTTTACATATTTTTGATGAATGATAAAGCAAAGTAAGTTTTACATACAACCTCTTAGCTGTATTAAAATATATATTTCTTTGTTTAGCTAACAAAATATTTTCCTCTTAATGTCTAAACCCATTATCTTAGTGTTTTTCTCCTCCACTTTATTTTTAGCGTCATAAGGAAATATCTTAGCTTTCTCCAACTCAGTAATCATGGCAATGAACATGTCATTCAAATAAGAACAAGCATCATTAATATCAGATAAAATAACATTATAAGACTTTGAGGAATATTAAGAGAGATTAAGAAATCACATACCTTCTCAGTCATCGGAGACTTTGAAGTGGTTGACACGAAGCACTTCCCTTAAACCATATCTTCTTTCTCATCACTCTCTCTTTTGCTTCCATTAACAAACTCTTCCAACACCATCTTACCTTCCACCTAATCACCCTGATTCTTTATGAACATGACACCATGCATCACGTGATGCATCGCTTCGCTATCTTATCCAGGTGACTAGATTTCATAGTTGCCTTCTTCCTCACTTGAATTTCTTGCAACTAAAGGTAGACTCTTCGTGTTGGCTCAAAGATCATTGATTTTCATCTTGTAATAAGGTTCATATTTCACCTTCTCTTTCTTCTTTAGCATAAAATCTCTTGCCTAATGATTCTTTTGATTACAATAGTTATTGTCATAACCAGATACCCTAGTCAACTTCTTGTCAAAATTCTTCTCTTCTTTCTTCTCTTTAACCTTGTCAACATTCTTTTATTGAAAACCGAAACTAGAAGATGATTTTTAAAATATTTTTTTTGAATTACCACTCATAGGATTCTTGTAAAACTTTTTGACACTATTATTTGTGTAATAGGCCACAAATTCATCATCTGATTTCATCAGTAAGACTTATTTGATATTGCTTTCTTCATCATCAGAACACACCTCTTTAATAGTTGTTGTTGAGACTAAAGCCAAAGGACCACCAAAATTCATTTTTTTGTCTCATGAACAATTTCTTTCACCTTAGACTCATGAGATTTATATTTGTTGTAGAGATTCGACAATGAGTAAGTGTCAAAGTTCTATTGCGTTTTGATCATCAATCAAATGTTCGTCCACTCCTTCCTCAAGCCACGAATAAAACTAATGTTAAACTCCAGTTCTATACAAACAACATCATACTTTAAGAATTTATAGATCAATTCATTGAAATGATCATAATAGACTTCGATAGTTTGATTTTCCTTCTGCTTGAATTCTACTAACTCGGACAAACACTAAGTCACTAAATTCATCTTTATACGCTCATTTACTTGAAATTTCTCCTTGAGAGTGTTCCAAATCTTTTGTACAAACGTGCATCCACGGATGTATTAGTAAACAACCAGTGGTAAGGCTCCACGCAACTCACGAATGCAAATTTTATTGTTACCTTCTTGATTCACATGATTTATAGTATTATCTTCACTTTGTACTGCTTCTTCTACTACTTGAACATTATCAACTTGATACAGACCTTTACCAAAGGAATGCCATAGATCATTGTCAATTCCGTTGAGAAACTAATTATTTAACTGTTGCATAGATCATAGTATACGATGAACCCACTAATCATTCAATCATAGTATTCACCAACTATTCGATCAGAAATTGAAGAAAACTTTGATAAAGGTTGAAATCATATACAAACGATTGATTCTTGATAGCAGAATTGAAAATTTTCTTAGATCACTCGAAGAATATGTTTTGTAATGAGGAAAAAGTTGAATTCGGAAAAATGAATCAAAAAAATTAAAACGAGAAAGAAGTTCTTCAAACGTTTTGAGGATTCCTACTCTAAAGCCACTTGATGAGTCGAGAAATCAATAATGTATAAAAGCAATAAGAGATTCGAACAAGAAGATGTAAATAAGATCTGGTTTCGGCTCTATTATTTGGATATAAAGGGTACAGTAATAGAGAAAGAGTACAATGAATTTCACTCAGAAGACTCCCAAAATTCTTCCTTATAACCTATACTAATTACTATTTATAGATCAATACTTCAACAATACATGAGATACAACATAAGTGCTTGATAAATTACATACAAGATTGAACTTAAGTAAACCTTTGATATGGACACCCTAACAATACTTCGACTATTACTTAAGACCTTCGATATATCGCAACATCTTCTGTTACAACCCCAAACCAAGGATGGCGGAAACGTCCGGGGGTGGAGGACTTCATGTATAGCATCATAACAACAATTGCAATAGTGATTTAACCAAACACAACCAATATATATATATATATATATATATATATATATATATATATATATAATTGAAAAAGTTACATCATTGTATGAATTACATGTTTCCAAATCAATTACAATATGTTGACAAAATGTGAAAAGTTGACGCCTTAACGTCCCATCCGCAAAAGCAATTGGTTACATGTTTAGTGATTTCCTGAGAATACAAGTTGTTTGAAAAAGTGTCAACACAAAGGTTGGTGAGTTCATAAGTATTTGTGGACGGTTTATGAAAAGCTTTTTCCTGTAAAAGTAGTGTTTGTTCCAGAAAAAATCCAATATTTTCCTTTATAAACAAGTATTTCCCATACTTAATGATATAACCATGGTTTTAAATCGGCATAAAAACCTTTTTGATTGTAAGAATTCCCGTAAACTTTATGACTTGTTAACTTCCTAAGTGAGTCGCTATAACCATATTATGACTGAATGAACCTGCCACGACTTTTCTCAGGCGTCGTGAAACTGATATGACATTTGTCACCACAGACCTACCGATCTAGCTGTTGCATGCAGCTCAGGTGTGGGGTGTCTAACCCAATATAGATCTATACACAACTATCACGTTCTCCCTACAAGAGACTCTGGATATAGCTACCAGGAATTTAGATCCCGCACTAGGACGTACGAAAAGAGAATGTCTCACCATTTAAGTTAACAAGTTTATGTGTGGTGTGCGTGAATGTAAAACCTTTTTGTATGAATGTAGCCTTTTTGTATAATTGTGTTATGTGATGAATCATAAACTATACCTATTATAGTTTATCAATACAAGGGTAAAAGTGGTAATGTACATAAACTATACTTAACATAGTTTATTCAAATGTTTGTAAGTAATAGGTGTACTTTGATTGTAACAAATTGTTATTTCTATGCTTTGTCTAGAAAAATCCATTTGTTACATGATGTATGTCTACAAACTAAGACAATATTGTCATATATTGCAATAACATATAATCACATAAAGAAATACACCTTGCTCAACATGTTACAAGGTGAAATGAAATTAATAGTATTTTTCTGTTGATAACATTTTCTATCCTTGTTATTAGAAAATTTGTAGAAAAATCATCAAAGGTCTAAATCAGAATCCAAAAATTCTGGGAGTTTGGAAAACGACTCTAGTTTCTCCACAATTTTTCTCATGATTTTTAATGACCTCTATCTTGTGTGAACAAGTCCATAATCACAGACTGGTCCGGATTGATGTTTGAAATGATAGGCAGTTTTGTAAAAATAACCATAAATCGTGTGGAGATATGCAAGTAGTCATTTTAAAGCTAAGAACTGGAACTAATTGCACCTAAAACAGTTTTGAAAACTAAAGTGTTTAAGTTGTCCAAAACAGTCCGTGAATGGAGTCCAACTTTTCTGATGATGGCTGTTAGAAAAGTTTAGTTATATTCTTGGTGTTTTTACTTGTATTCCCCCCCCCCCCCCCCCCCAAAAAAAAAAAAGAAAAAAAAACATAAGGAAACATGAAAATGTAGGGGTATGAACTCACCTTGAGTGATTTCAGTAGATGATTGTTGAAGAATGGGAGTGTTCAACTCAAGAACACTTGAAGATGCCTTGAAGATTTTTGAGAATCTAACATTAAAGTGATGGAGTTTGTGTAAGCAAGCGATGATTGGAGTAGAATGAAGGGTAATAATCTTATGGAGGATATTAATACTTACCAAAGGTAGAAGGAAAGCTTGGAGAATGGCCTTGAATCTCGAATTTTAGGGAGAGGAGATGAGGGAAAATGAAGTTTGATCTTGATGGAAGAATGAGAGAAAAATGAGAGAAGTTAGGAGAGAGGATGGGTGTTCCAACCTTATGGACGTGGGGAGGGCTGGTAAATGAGTGGAAAGGACATTGATGTGAGATAGGTAAGGTGGGGAGGTGTGGCTGCTCATAGAGTGGGTGTGGGGGTGGTTGTTTGTGTCATAAGGTAAGGCAAAGTCAACACTCAACCTTTGTACTTCACCCACTCATTTCTTGGATAATATTTATATTAAAAACGTGGGAATTAATGATTTATGGGCTTTTAATTGTTAAAATAAAGTTTTGGGTGAATCCCACGTTAAAACAATTAAAAACGAAGCTAAAATGAAGTTGTAGTCGAAAACCGGGAAGAAATGGGCTTCCTTGCGAGACCTCTCGGTCCTGGCCGAGGTTCGGTCCCTTCTAATCATGGGCCGAAGGCGAAATGGACCGAAGGTTTGGTCCGAAGGGGAGGGTTCGGTCCCTTATGCGAGGTTCAGTTCGAAGGGAGGGTTCGCTTCTGACAAGTTCGCTTTTAACAAGTTCGGTTCCTAAGAGGGGTTTCGGGTCCTTAAGAGGGTTCGGCTCCTTAAGAGGGGTTTCAGGTCCTTAAGTCTATTTTATCCGTTTTTACCCCGTTTTAAGCGGTTTTTGACCCGGTTAAGGATCGGGATGGCCCGAAAGACTACAAAAAGTTTAAGGAACTTTTGAGAGAGATTTGGGAGAGATTTCACATACTTGGAGAGATTTGGGAGAGATTTGACATTCTTGGAGAGATTTCGCATACGGAGAGAGATTTGGGAGAGATTTGACATTCTTGGAGAGATTTCACATACGGAGAGAGATTTGGGAGAGATTTGACATTTTTGGAGAGATTTCGCATACGGAGAGAGATTTGGGAGACATTTCTAGATAAGAAGAGATAGAGTGAAAATGATTGAGAGAGGTTTCGCGTATGACATTTGTGAGTGTTTGGCTCTGCCAAGCAAGGTCCGTAAACCATGTTAAGCTAGGTTTTAGGATCTTACACACTCCTGATGAGTATGCAACATTGTTTTATCGTTTTTGTTCATTGTTTAGCACTAAGGCTAAGGAAAATTAGACACACGAATTTTCCAAGTGATGTTTTCTCATTAAAATAGTGAGTTATACAGTAATTACATAACACAAACCCTAATATACAAGGTTTAATCTAGTTGACTGGTTTGACTCGATGACTTTGTTCGAATTTGACTTGACCCGAAATTGACTATTGTCACATCATCCCCCGTTAGAGGGAATTTCGTCCCAAAATTTACATTCTAACAGGGACTTCAAGAGTTTGGGAAGAGATGCGGGTATTTTTGTTTCATTTGATCTTCGCGTTCCCAGGTGAACTCAGGTCCTCGTTTCGTGTTCCAGCGAACCTTCACTATGGGAATACGACTTTGTTTCATTCTTTTGACCTCCCGATCCATGATCTCAACTGGTTCTTCCACGAAATGGAGACTCTCAATAACTTCAATTTCGTCGAGAGGTATCACGAGAGTCTCGTCGGATAGGCACTTTTTCAAGTTAGATACGTAAAAGGTAGGGTGTACGTTATTAAGTTCTTGTGGTAATCGGAGTTTGTACGCCACAGGACCGATCTCGGCAAGGATTTCAAATAGTCTGATGTACCTCGGGTTTAGTTTCCCACGTTTACCGAAACGTACCATTCCTTTCCAAGGGGAAACTTTTAGTAGTAGTCGATCTCAGACCTAGAATTCTAAAGGTTTGTGCTGCTTGTCTGCGTAACTTGTTTGTCGATCACGAGATGCCTTTAGTCTTTCCCGAATTTGAACAATCTTTTCTGTGGTCTCCCTTTTGATTTCAGGACCAGTAAGGGTGCTATTAGCGACTTGCCCCCTATCTAGTTGAGTGTTCCCTACTTCTACCCAACACAGGGGTGATCGGCACTTGCGTCCATAAAGAGTTTCGAATGGAGTGACTTTAATGCTAGTGTGATAGCTGTTATTGTAGGAGAATTCAATCAGCGGTAAATGGGTATCCCATACCTTACCAAAGTCTATCACACAAGCTCTCAACATGTCTTTTAATGTCTGTATGGTGCACTTGCTTTGCCCGTCGGTTTGTGGATGGTAGGCCGTACTTATGTTTCCTAGTTCCCAAAGATTTCTGTAGGGACTGCCAAAATCGCGAGGTGAATCTACTATCTCGGTCTGAGATAATGAATATTGGTACACCATGCAGTCGCACAATCTCCTTGATGTACGTCCTGGTTAGCTTCTCCATCTTGTCGGTTTCCTTTATCGGCAAGAAGTGCGCAGACTTGTTCAATCTGTCTACGATTACCCATATGGTATCAAGCCCACCTGAAGTCTTAGGCAGCTTGGTTATGAAGTCCATGGTTATCCGTTCCCACTTCCATTTCGGTATATCAGGCTGTTGTAGTAGTCCTGAGGGTTTTTGGTATTCCACCTTGACCTTGGCGCAAGTCAGACACTTGGCCACATAAGTCGCAATCTCGGCTTTCATGTTCGGCCACCAGTATAACTTTTTGAGGTCTAGATACATCTTCTCCGAACCTGGATGGATGGAATATCGAGTCTTGTGTGCTTCATTCATGACGACGTCTCGGAACCCACCAACCTTTGGCGTCCAGATCCAATTCGTGAGATAATGTGCTCCATCATCCCTGACTTCTATGTTTTTATACATCCCTCTTAATGTCTCACCTGTCACATTTTCAGGTTTCAAGGCTTCTAGTTGGGCTTCCTTGATTTGTGTGGCCAGGTGGGAATCGATTGTCATGGTGAAGGATTTTACTCGGCGGCCTGAATATTCCTTTCTGCTCAAAGCATCGGCCACTACATTGGCCTTGCCCGGATGATAGCGAATTTCGAACTCGTAGTCGTTCAGCAGCTCTACCCATCTTCTTTGTCGCATGTTGAGCTCTTTTTGATTGAGAATATGCTGAAGACTTTTGTAATCGGTGAAGATAGTGCACTTTGTGCCGTAGAGGTAGTGCCTCCAAATCTTTAAGGCAAACACTACCGCTCCCATTCAAGGTCGTGGGTAGTGTAATTAACTTCATATGTCTTAAGTTGTCTTGATGCATAATCGATCAATTTCCCTCTCTGCATGAGCACGCATCCGAGGCCTTGATTTGAAGCATCGCAATAAACCACGAAGTCATCCGTTCCTTCTGGAAGAGACAAGACCAGTGCGCTACATAGGGCTTGTTTTAACGTTTGGAAGGCAACTTCTTGTTTATCTCCCTACTTAAACATCACTCCTTTTTTAGTCACGGTGGTCAGTGGTTTTGCGATCTTGGAGAAGTTTTGGATGAATCTTCGGTAGTACCCAGCGAGTCCTAAGAATTGTCGGATTTCTGTCGGCGTTGTGGGTGCTGGCCAGGTTTCGATTGATTTGATTTTTGAGAGATCCACATGTATCCCTTTTTCGCTAACTACGTGGCCAAGGAATCCCACTTCTCGAAGCCAAAATTCGCACTTTGAAAACTTAGCATAAAGCTTCTCGGCTCTTAGAGTCTCCAGTATTAGTCGCAGGTGTTGCCTGTGCTCTTCTTCGCTCCTTGAATAGACCAAGATATCATCGATGAACACGATCACGAATTTATCTAGGAAGGGTCGACACACTCGGTTCATCAGATCCATGAACACCGCAGGCACGTTTGTTAATCCGAATGGCATCACTACAAATTCGTAGTGTCCATAGCGAGTTATGAATGCCATCTTGGGGATAGACCTGGACTGTAACATATGCAACTCTATTTCTCTGCATATTATACATATATATATATATATATATATATATATATATATATATATATATATATATATGAAATTCCTCTCATCTGTTAGCCATATGTTGTCTCCTTTGCGTGACTAACAATCCGACCTGGTACATAGCATATGCACTATAAGTGATAATACTCTGAATCTATCTTCTCCCTTAATGATGGTTTGCTCATCCGATGTAAGAAGTACTCTGGAAGTCCTTGATTACCGGGGCATATCTAGAAGCGGGAAACATGTTCCAGTACAATTAAAATTGAACACTCAAAGATTGTCTATAGATCTCGCTGCTCAATTTAGGAGGACAACAATATCCCTGGTCGTCGTCAGCTGAATGGTCCTTAAGATATAGTATCTAGAAACTTAGGATCAGATATAATATCTAGGAACTCAGGATCACATTGTCTTGTCACTTATAGTATGTCCTAATTTTGTCATAATTTTTCGTGTTTAAGTGGACCATAATACCGACGATTGAACAGACAAAGATGTGAATATGAACGGTACTGACAAGCGGATAAAGGATGTCTAAAAACTTTGATCCCAAATCATTCTTAAAGTTAGATATCATTTTATTTTTGTTAAATTTGTTCATAGTTTTCCTCTATGCACAAATTTTAGGGGGAGAATTAAAAATAATTCAAAATTCAAACAAAAATCAGAAAATTAAAAATCCAAAAATAGTGTTATATCTTGTTCAGAAAATCCAAAAATATTTTTGTTTCTGTTTTTATTTTTCCAAAAAATATCAAAAATCCAAAAATATTTTTTTTGTGTGCTAATTTTTCTTTTAGTTTTGTTTTGTCTTGAAAAGTGATTTCAGGCGTAGATGAGACTTGTGGAGACTGTATTGAAGATCTTCTGAGCCAAGGCTTCATCCGTGAACATCGAAGAATTCGCATTAGAAGGAGCAAGAAATGAATATTATTCTTTCAACATTCAATCAGTCAACCCCAGAAGCATGGTGAAGCTGTACTTGAAGATTATGTGACAGATTGCATTGAAGTCTCCTCAATCAATTTGTTGCTATCTATGAATCTGCTGAGGTGATCCAGAAGATTATTTCTCTCCGTTGTAATCTCTGAAGATTCTCAAGCTGAAAGCGCTATCTTTCAAGAATCAGACATCAAGCCTCCTCACCCAATGTGCGTTCAGAGTCAAATCTTGAAGAAAATCCCAACCGCTCGAGATGTAGTCATTCATGAAGATTCATCAAGTTCATCTTGAAGCTGTGAAGAAATCAAAGATTAATGCTGAAGCCAAGCTCCTAATGAAGATTAACAAGAAAAAGCCAGCTACTTTTTAGGGGGAGTTTGTTGGGCCAATTAGAAAAGAAAGCTATAAACCAAGGGGGGATTGTTGGGTCAAAAATATGGTTTATACTTTGCTTTTCTACGAAAATATATTTTTATGTAATGTTGTATGTGTTTACGGTTTGTATGTACGGCCGTACACAGGGTGTGCGGCTGTACACATGTGTATGACTGGAGGTCCATATAAATAGAGGAGTGCATGTGGGAGTGTACGGTCAAAAGAGGCTAGAGAAGAGAGAGAAAGTTAGAGAGAAGAAGTGTGTGTGAGATAGAATCTATTGTAAGGAGCGTCAATCATATTCATTCAATACATCATAGATTCATCTTAATTCTTCTTCTCATTATCTTCTATATTGATCTGACATCATCCAATTGATTGGGATTCCGCACCATCAATTGGATCTAATTGATACACAAGCAATTTTGGGGCTTACAAAAAAGCAATAGGGACCTTCCGAGTTAAAAAAGAAGTTAGGGACCAAATACGCAAATTACACTAAACCATTGGGACCATTCGTGTAATTTACTCTTTTTGTTGATTACATTTACATGTTAAAACTAATACACAATGCCTTTTCTAGCATTGACTCTACCTTTAACACTCATTTTAAGAGTAAAAGTGACGCAGGCTCTGCGCATTCCATGTTCTTGGAATGACACGCCCGTCTTGAGCTTCTAGGATATAAGTACCATCCTTATGGTCTTCTATGATTTTGAACGGTCCTTCCCATGTGACACTGATTTTCCCCAATGGTTCAACATGGCTAGACTCGTTCTTTCTTAACACCCATTCTCCAACTTTGAAGTTCTTGACCCGGACTTGGCGGTTGTAATTGTTTTCTGTTCGTGATTTGTATAGTGTTTGGCGCATTGTGTTGCCTCACGCTTTTCATTGAGCATGTCCAAGTCATGGCGTCGCCCTTCTTCATTGGCTGCTTCCTTGAAACTCTTTGTTCGCAAGGAGCCGACTACTATTTCCGATAGCAGGACTCCTTTCGTCCCATAGATTAGACTAAACGGCGTTTCTCCCATGCTTGACCTTGTTGTGGTACGATATGACCACATCACTGTCGTGAGCTCATCCACCAGTCGGACTTTGATCTAAGGATCCTTTTCTTCAAAACATTAACTATGGTTTTGTTTTATATCTTAGTTTGTCCGTTGGGTTGAGGGTGTGCCACTGACGTGAACCGACGGTGAATTTTCTTGTCTTCGCACCACTCTTTGAAGGGACTTACTTCAAATTGCATGTCATTGTCACCTATGAGGATCCTAGGAGTGCCAAAAGGGCCAAGATGTTCCTGGTCATAAATTTTATCATCTGCTTGCCAGTGACGGCGGCCAGTGGTTCCACCTTTATCTATTTGGTAAAATAGTCCACGGCTACCAACAAAAATTTCACGCCCCTCTATACCGGTGAGAATGGTCCCACTATGTCGATCCCTCACTGATGGAAAGGCAAGGGGCTGGTGATGCTAGTTATTGGCATGGCCGGTTGATTTTGGAAAGGAGCGAATGCTTGGCACTCTTTGTGCCTCTTGGTTAGGGATGCGGCGTCGTTGTACACATTTGGCAAATATACCCCTAGGCGGAGTATTTTACCTGTGAGTGTGTGGGTGCCTTCATGTGCTGTTGCGTCACTGGAACAACTTTCTTCGAGGAACATATGCCCTTCTATTTTAGAGATACACTTGAGCCATGGGCTTAAATACCCTGATTGCAAAATGCAGTGATCCGATTTTGACTTTTCTCGCCTCCTTTGGTTCGTCCGAGAGCACGCCACAACACAAGTAATCGACATAGGGTTTGATCCATTCTGGAGGAATTGATATTGTATTGACCTTTTGGTTATCGATACTTCTCTCCGGTAGCACATAAACTAACACTTTCTTTATTAGGTGATCATATAAAGTAGATGCCAATTTGCTGAGAGCGCCTGCCCTTGCATTTTTTCCCTGGGAGGTTTATTTTATTGATAAAATTTTGAATGTGTTGGCTAAGATACGTACTTCATCTAGGTATTTCTGCATTCTAGGGTCCTTTGCCTTATATGTTTCGTTTATCTCGTTTGTGACAAGTAACGAATCACTGAGGGCTGCTACTTTTTTTGCGCCAATATCCTTGGCTAGGTATTTCTGGATTCTGGGGTCCTATGCCTCTTTTTCTGTCCACTTGAACTGTTTTTTGTCTATGCACCCTTTAATTGTTTAGTACATAGGGAGTGCTTTTTCTGGGGATTTAGAGATGAATCCTCCCAATGTCATCAATATACCATTGATCTCCTGTACACCCTTGAGGTTGTGAGGAGTTTTCAACTCGAGGAACTCCTGGATTTTGGTGGGATTGGGCAGAATCCCTTTTTTGGATATATGATAGCCAAAGAATCATCCTTCCTCTACTCCGATAGTACATTTAGTTGGGTATAGCATCATCTTCGCTTCGGCTAGCGTTTGGAAAGTTTCTTCCATATCGTGGAGTGATGCTTCTGTTGGAGTAGGTGCCTAAGCCCATAACTATAATTGGTATGTACTTGACCCGATAGTAGGATGGTCCATTTTGGGTTGCCTTCACCAAAACAATTTGATACGATGGATATTTGAGAAAGAGGTAATTTATGATTTATTAATATATTATAAGAATAATATATTAATAGAGAAATCATATTATTTAATTGATATTGATCAAGAATTAGTTTGGAATTAATTTAGTGATCAAAAGAGACTAATTGCTAATGATCCATGATTAACTAGTAATGGACTAAGTTTATATAAGAGTCCATGAAGTGTTATTGGATTAAAAGCCTCAGTGTATGAATAAGGGTTTACAAGTGACCCTTTGCAATTCTACACCATAAGTATGTTCCCTTAGCTCCAAAATCAACACACATGTGATTCCTAGAAGAAGCTAGCCGGTTTTGGTGTCTCAAAAACCTCTCTCGTATTCTTCTAATAGTTCTTGGTGTTGGTGACTTGATTGAGGCATCAAACTTGAGGTCCTAAGCTCTTATAAGGCCACGGAGTACAAGCTAAAAATAAGAGGTATTCTTCTAACTAGTTTTTTTATGTTGTATATCTCAAATTGCATGCTAGTTAGGGTATATGCTTTGAAAAATGAAATTGCATTTATAATTAGAGAAAACTTAGATCAAAAGCATCTAGGGTTGTATATGCACCATATGAGTGTTATAGTACATAAAACCCATCAAGGGTATCAGAGTCAGGTTGTTTTATGTTATATTGATGCAATTGTGTTATTTCTCAAAGCTGAAAAAATTGCAATTATAGATTTTGCTAGGCTGAACTCGACGAGTCCCATAAGGGAACTCGAGAAGTTCGATCTTATGATGGTGAACTTGACGAGTCCATTGCCTGGCTCGATGATTTGGATCATCTGTTCATGGAATTTCTGAGTTTTTGGCCTGTTTTGGATTAGGATCATTACCACAAACTGTTTTGGCTCATAAAATTTGATTTTATCGATATGGTAATGATTATCCCCATCAAATAACATGATGATTGTCAAAATTTTAAGATAATTACTTGACTTTGTGAAAAACTAATTATTTGTAGAATTTGAAATTATTTTGCTATATGAATAGTATTAGGTCAAATTGGTAGATGATAAAATCATATGATAATTCTATTAGTTAAATTGGATCGAAATGTTTCTTGAAGAGTTTCATAACTTGCCCACAAGTTATGGAATTTGAAAAGTCTCATTCATGAAACATTAACTCCTTTAGTTATGAAACTCCAAAGGTCTTGAAGAGTTTCATAACTTGCCCTTAAGTTATGGAATTTAGAAAGCCTCATTTATGTAATATAAATTCTAAAACTCAAGAGGTTTTGAAGAGTTTCAAAACTTTTCCACAAGTTTTGGAATTTGAAAATTCTCGTTTATGAAAATTTAATTCCAAAGCCTAGAATTTTAAAAGATTAAAATTCAACCCTATAATATTAAAATATTAAAATTTTGATACTTATATAGGTATAAGAGAAGTCAGTCTTACAATTAGTAAGCCTCATTCACGAAGCCGATGTATAAGGGTAGGGGGTATAAGGAAACTGCCTATAAAATGGTAGTTGAATGGGTGTCCACTCTCACCCACCGCTTCCTTGGTTGGTGGAGGGTCGTTAGCCGAACGGTTAGGATAGGACATTAATGCTCATTGACAAGTATAATGATATTATAAAGTAAGTAAACTTTTGTAAATTCCCAATCTTAGTTACTTTAGGAAAAATGTGAAAATGGTGTTATTCCATGAAATTGCACTTTGCACCTTGCCAAGTCGTTAATGGAGCGTGTGTGGTTAACTAACACAATAATTTGGGACTAAAAGGGTGGAAAAGGGAAGCTTGATGTTTATCATAGATCAGTGGAGTGTGTGTGGTTAACCAACACATTGATTAGGTGATAAGTAACATCAAGAGTGCCAAGCACATTTGCATGGTTATTCACACCTTGTTTGCGATCCTCGGTATCCAAGTCACAAACTTGAAATGCATAATCAAGATTTAAACATGTCATTGAAAAGTTTAATGGATCTCAAAGAATCTAGGAATTTCAATTCATTTAAAACATAATTTTCATTTTCATTTTTCATGGTGGAAATTGGTAAATCGTCATTTACCTACCTTCAAATATTTTACAATTGGATTACGGCATCCCTTTTCCGAATTGTGAAATATTGTGTTGGGTCCTAGCCTTAATATTTCATTTGGGTGATATATTAAGGATCCTTATCTAATCTAAACTTTATCTTTCTTTTTAGATGTCTACTTCAAGCATTGCTTAAAACCCAAACTCTTCCGACTCTTTCTCCCTCATGAACTTATGTGGGAGGGTCATCTTTGATGGATCGAACTTCAATGACTGGATTTGAAACATTTGCATGGCCATTCAATATGGGAAAAAGGAATATGTCCTCGATAAAGAGCTAAAGGAGATTGATGAAAACACTGCCACTCCTGAACAGATTGTTGAATATAAGTCTCATAGAGGGACGCGGCAAATGTTTCGTGTATCATGATTGCTACCATGACTGCTGAGCTTCAAAAGTCCTATGAGGACTTTTGGCCCTATGAGATGCACCAAGAATTGATGGAAATGTACCATCAAAGTGCTCGATAGGAAAGGTATGAAATCATTGCCTCCATGATCAGAACAAAAATGAAGGATGGAGAGTCTATTACGGCTCACTTGCAAAAGATGCAAAGGTTTGTGGACTGCTGGCTGAAGCTGAATGTCAACTTCAATGAAGCTACACTCTTTTCCTTCTTGTTATGATCAGTTTTGTATGGCCTATCATATGAACAAGGAGGAGGTCACTCTAAGCAAGCTTCATGGCCTTCTTTAAACTGTTGAAATTAGTTTAAAAGGCAAGTCTGTTGTACCTACTCCTACTGTTGCTACCCCTGTCTTGGAAATTGGCATGGGAAGGGAAAGAAGAGGAAAGCTCCTTCTAAGAGCCACAAGGAAAAATCCTATGATGGATCCTCTTCTAGTGGGACCAAAGTTGGTTCTGCTAAACCCTCTTCCAATCCAAAGGATGCAGAGTGCTTCCATTGTCATGAAAAAGGGCACCGAAAACGAAGCTGCCCCAAATACTTACAAGACATATAGGATGGGAAGATCAAATCCACCTTCGCAAGAATTTACACTATTCTATCTAATAACTCATCACATGCTAATTCTTGGGTCCGTGATACAGGATGTGGTTTTCACATTTGTTCTGATTTGCAGGGTCTAAAAACAAGTAGGTATGTGGAGCACAAGAAGATGAACTTAATCATGGGGAATAGGAATGTGTCGCCTATCACCAAGATTAGAGTTTATTCTTTATTGCTTAGTGGTGGGTAAAATTTAGAGTTGAATAATTGTTGCTACTCGTCCGATATGGCGAGAAATATTATTTCTTTTCATGTTTTGTATAAACAAGGTTTTACATTTTCATTTAATAATGAGATTGGTGGTATTAATGCTTATTATAATGTTAAATTTTATTTTGAAGCATTGCCTTGTAATGGTATATATGAAACTGTGATGGTTGTAGATAACTTAAGAAATAATGTGTTGCATATCAATTTGTCCAATGGTTTGGATAAAGCATGCTTGTGGAATTGTCGTCTTGGACATGTCAAAAAGAAGCACATCGGCCAACTCCAAAAGGATGGAGTGTTGGAGTCATTTGATTTAAAGTTCGATGACACATGTGAATCTTGTTTGCTTGGAAAGATGACCAAGTCACCCTTCACTGGTTCTTGTGCAAGGGGTGAGGGTTTGTTGGATCTCATACACACCGATGTGTGTGGACCCTTCAGATCGGCCACAAGGGATGCTAACCGATTCTATGTGACTTTTACCAATGATTATAGTAGATATGGGTATATCTACTTAATCAAGCATATGTTAGAAACCTTTGAAAAGTTAAAATAGTTTAAGCAAGAAGTGGAGAATCAATTGGGCAAGAAGATAAAGATGCTCCGATCCGATCGAGGTGGTGAGTATCTTAGTATTGAGTTTCACGACTATCTTAAGGAATGTGGAATTATTTCATAATTGATGCCACCTAGGACACTGTTGCTTAATGGTGTGGCTGAGAGGCGCAATCGATCCTTGTTGGATATGGTTCGTTCCATCATGAGTCGAACTTCGTTACCTATTTCATTTTGGGGATATACCTTAGAGATTTCCACCCATATCCTTAATCTAGTCCCAACTAAAAAGGTTGTCAAAACACCTCACGAAATGTGGACAGGGAAGTTTCCCTCGTTAGTGATGGGTTTTGAGCATTCTAACATTCCTATGGTGTGCATGCAACCCTATGTTCCTTGGATCTATGTTTTCACTATTATACATGCAAATATACAAAATTCCAAAGCATCATCCTAACTACCATATTATGGAGCAACTATAATATAAAAGTTTAGTTAGATGACATACCTTGTGATAGAGCTTGAAGTCTTGCACCTTTAAGAGCTTAATGCCACAAGTGTTGCACATCAAATGGAATCACACAACACCATCAACAACTGGAATAACTTGAGAAGAGGTTACTTGGTTCACTCTATGAAATCGACTTTGCCCTCTTTGTGTCTCCACTAGTGCCATTGCATTAACCATGGGATCCTTTATATAGTGTGGCTTATTATGGTTACACCATGTAAACCCTAATGTGTATGAATTTCCATTTCCTTCATGATCCATGGGTTTTAAACTCCATGGAGTATCCATGGGTTACCACATGGGTTAAGGCCACCATGAAGGACAATGGATCACAACCCCACATATATAAGAATGAATGATTTACATAATCAATCCGCATATATTTAATTAGTCTCCTTTGATCACAAAACTAATTCCAAATTAATTCTTGATCAATACTAATTAAATAATATGATTTCATATTAATATATTAGAACTTATAATATATTAATAATCTTTTCTCACTTGTCTATCCAAATGTTCCGATGCCATGCAACCCAAATGGACCATGCTTCTCTTGGGTCGAGTACATACAAATAATAGTTATGGGCTTAGACATCTAATCCAACAGTCTCCCACTTGGATAAGTCTAAAACTATTATTCAAGTATGACTCCAAGATCCCGACTAGTTATCGTACCTCTTAAAGCTGATGCCGTACTCTGACCTAGTTAAATGACGTGTCCACTAGATAAGGGATCATATATTCCTCCATTCTAGATATCATATGGACTGACACATGGATTATAATCATTCTCTTTGTCCATTTGTTGTTTCCTGATTTTTGATTTATGACGACTGACTATTTGAACAAATCAAATCAGTCTTGGCTTGGCTAAACACTTAGGGGTGTCATCACTAAATCATCCAGGGGCCCATAGATATCACTTTTATCCCTCCAAGGGTAAAAGGAATAGATAAACTTCGACTCAAATGCTTGTTTGTACTTACTCATCAAATCACACACAATGATATATTCTATAACAACCAAGTTACTGGTTGTGTTTACATATGTCAATGTGCAACCAACTCGCAACTACAACTCACACGTCTCCGTTTGAAGAATATAAGATATTATCATCTCATGATCACTCGTGATAAAATCCATGAAGTGATTCAAATGAGCGTGGGTTGAGTCCAATACTCGAATATCATTCCAAGAGCACTCATGTACACTGCAACCACTTTGTCCCTGACAAACTACAGACCCTTTCATGACAGTGTTGCCTCAATACCTACTTCCAAATTATGATCGATTGTGGATGGTTTGAATAGACTAGTTATTTGGGATGTCAAAAAATGCAAAGTGAAACACAAGAATAATCGAATTCCAATATGGTCTCAGAACTTATGAATATAAATAAAACACCTTTTATTTAATCACCATATTGATTACACATTATTCATTGCATAATGTTTCAAATAATCAACTTAATACTTGAACTAAAACAATAGTTGTCCCATGCTGCAACCATGCACACTATGTTTTCTAAACTATAGTTATGCCATACTCCAAGTATGCACACTATGTTTGTCTATGAGCCTTACTTTGTGAAATAGATCAATTAAACATGGTTCTAATGATGCTCATTTCACAATCCCAAATCCTTATCGTAAATGTAATATTATCAAATTCTTGTCATTTACTATAATCCGTTAGATTTTAAACTCATATGCATTGATCCTCTTGTAACGACTATGCACAAAAGTCACAAAGACTTGGCATTAGACATTACAAAGTATTCCAATGGATATCAGTTCCATGGAAACAAAGTGTCACATTCAAAGTACATTCATTTGAACATCCTTCTTGCGTTAAGGTTTTTCTAATCTTACATAGATTTGAAGAATAACATCCTCCTATGGAACCATTTCCATATTGACTCTTACTTTTGAACAAGAGTTGCCTCTTTCCAGAATATGTCGATATGGTCCCTCTCCAAAAATTTTACACCATACTTCCAACTATCCATGAGAAACCAATCTTCGGTAAACCTCAGATTGTTCTCGACAATTGCTTAATCAATTCAGTCATATCTGGTTCTATTCCTTTTTCCCTCTTAATGCCCTAGGCATTTGGAAAATTTAGAACGAATAAATATTATAGCACATGCAATCGATGCTATATCCGAAGCATACGATACACGATTCATGTTGTCTCACATAAAGACATGATACTTGACCAGTCTTTTGCTACAATATTTCTTATAATTTCCATGTTCTCATTACTCAAATTATGAAAAAGGACGCCTTAATCATAATCGAATTTTAGAATGCAAATAATGTAATCATGACTAAATTTGATTAAAATCTCACAATCTAAGCTTTAAGATTTGAAATGAAGTATAATTTCCTCTCCCTTAATTATAGCAAAACAACTTTTTCAACCCGTGCAACCTCAAGAATTGAAACTTTTGTTTTCTATAATTAACATTGCTAACTTGCAATATTTACCATAGTTAATTATGCTCCCACCAGAATAATAATTATTATCTTACCAACATAACACTTATGCTCCAACTAACTCTGAGATATACTCAAAAATCAGCTGGACTTCTAGAAATCGATGCTTTAATGACTTTCATTACCAAAGTTCAGATTTCTGATGTGAGATGCTTCGATAAAACTTTATCTAAGCTTCTCAAAATCATACACCTTTCCTTAGACAGCTCACATGTGTGTCTAAACAATTATGAAGAGGGATGACGTAATCATAATGTTTAGACCTTTTTTCATTATCACATTTCAAACCATGAAGAGGGATGTCGTAATCATGATCGAATTTGAGAATGCAAACATCGTAATTGCTATCTCCTTAAAATCTTCTTAGTGAAAGCGTTTCCTCACCATCATTTTCATGAATCAAAGAGAAACCTTATGACACTTAGATTTTATGTTGTATGTGTTCCTATCCATGTGAGTTTGTCAAACCCATAATTACAAGACAAGGTTAGTGACAAATTCAAACTCATATGGACTGAACTTGTTCAATCTTAATTTTTTGCCACCTACCAGCACAAGGGCCTACCATTTCTTCCAAGTTGTTATGCACACAATTAAGAACTCATATACATAGTCAATTTTACCGGAATAGGCACAAAAACAAGAATTATGTCAGCACGATAGGTTACAAACCTCAAGTCGTGTCCTGGTGATAAACTACATGTTTTATTCTTGATTAGTTCTTGAAACTCGTTCAGGATCTTTAAGACTCCCACAAATCTCTTGACATATGAGATTCTCTTTGTCAAATACCATTACTTGACAACAAATATTCAAGAGTTAGTGTGGATTCTTGTCAAGACAAACACTTCACACTATTGGCCTTAGTTGGTCTTTGTTTTATCCAAAACACCACAACTTACCAATTCAAATGTACAAGAGTAGAAAACATTTTACTCTACATTTGACAAGTGTTATAAACCTTCTTTAAGACATGTCACTTAAGTTACAATCTTGGAGTATGACTCTAAGAATTGTTTTGGAACGAAGTATGACTCATCTTCTTGATTTAACCACTTCAACAATTCATGACTCCTCTTCTTAGCCATAAGAATGCGCTAAGACGTGCTTAGAGGATCAATTGTGATATGGTTTCATAATCATTAAGATGATCATAAAACGTGATACTAAAGTGCTCTCCCATCTTTTCAGATTTGAGAAACTTTTATCTTTCTGCCTAATCTAATTTTTCTCATTCGTTCCGCCATACATTGAAACTTTTCCAATACTTCATAATTATACTTAAACTTGTAAGTATAACCATATTTACTAAAATTTAGTAAATCATGAAGAATAGTCTTATCAATCTTTGTGGTGGACTTGACTAGTGCACAAGAATTAGTCTTAAATTTCCAAAGATGAAAAATCTCATTAATCATACAATGCAACTTGCATGATTCCAAGTTTCGGTCCAATTGAAACTTGGGTGATGAGAATCTTTCCTTATTTGGTAAATTTAGACACTACAACAAATGAAAGGATCAAATTCATATTTCCAATATAGTTAGAAACATACAAACATCAATTTTTTCATAAATGTCATTGCAAGGAGATATAAAACAAAACAAAATTTTATTTATTTATAAAATGCGGAAAAAAACTTTTCCTTACTATGAAATTATAAGTGAAAAACTATGCTATTACATATTTCCTAGCAATCTATCATCACTCTAAGCAGCAGCTGAAAAATCCGATCATCGAACCATGCGATTGAAATTCATCTTCGCGATCAGACTCGGCATACTCTTCCTTTAAGCTTCCTTCCCTTTGCATGATCCTACAAAACATCAAAATGCAACCTAGTCACATCATGTATTAAGAATCATCTATTAGGAACTTAATAGAGTTAGATAGTGGACTTACCTGAAGCAGAGTCAAACTTTTTGAGTCTACCTTCTCTCAGATCTTTCAGGTAGTCAGGGCAGCTTCGCAACCAATGCCAATTCTGTTGGCAATAGAAACATATTGACTCTTTGGGAATGGTACACAGGACAATCTCAAACTTAGCCTACCTCGTTTCCTTGGAAAGAGAAATCTTTCCTGGACTTCCAATGTTTCCATTGTCAATGCCCATAGAAGTTTGAGAAGTAGATCTTCCACCCAAATTTGCTTTTTTCAGTGCGCCAAATCGTTGCTGATTCAGCAGCAACAAGCAAATAGGTAAGATCAATAAGGGTCATGTGATGGTTTGTCACATAGTAGTCCTAAATGAACTCACTATATGACTTGGGAAGTGACTTAAGAACCCAGTCAACAGCCAACTTCCTTGAGACTTCGACACCCAATACTCTCAGCCTGTCAATATGTGACTTCATCTACAAGACGTGAGTACACACATGCCTTCCATCTTCATGTTTCATTGCAAGTAGGACTTGAGTGACCTTGAATTTTTCAAGTCTTCGAGCTTGTGGGTCAGGGAGAATAATTGGCGGAGGTGGAGGAAGAGAAGTATGATTTCCATTATCCAACCGCGGGACACCATCTTCATTAGGAAAGCTTGTTCCAAGGGATTTGGGAAGACCATAGTTGTATGAACTAGACATCTAAAATGGGAGAAATTCAAGTTAGTTGATTTAATTCCTTAATATAACACCCAATATGAAATATTAAGGCTAGGTCCAAACACAATATTTTAAAACTTGGAAGAGGGATGTCGTAATCCAAGCTATAGAATATTTGAAGGTAGGTAAATGACGATTTACCAATTTCCACCATGAAAAACGAAATTGTTTATTAAGTTTTAATTGGATTGAAATTCCTGGATCCTTTGAGATTCGTTGAACTATTCAATGGCATGTTTAAATCTCTATTATGCCCTTCATGTTTGTGACTGGGATGTCGAGGATCACAAACAAGGAGTGGATAACCATGCAAATTAGTTTGGTACACCCAATATTACAACCACCTAATCAATGTGTCGGTTAACCACATACGCTCCATTGATCTACGATAAACATCAAGCTACCCTCTGCCACGCACTATCAGTCCCGATTAGTGTGTCGGTTAACAACATACGCTCCACTAACGGCTTAACAATGTGCAAAGGGCAATTACATGGGTTAACACCATATTCACATTTTCCGAAGTAACTAATATTGACTTTTACTCTTATATATATATATATATATATATATATATATATATATATATATATATATATTAAACCTGTAATATTATAATAGTACAAGGGTTGAACTTTAAACTATTTAAAATTCTAGGGTTTGGAACTAAAGTATTCAAAAGTGTAACTTTACAAATTCCAAAACTTGAGGGAAAGTTTTGAACAATTCAATAAAAAAATTTTGGAATCTATAACATATGAGTTTAATATGGATTTTAATGGCAAGACTCTTGAAAATCCATAACTTGAGGACAAGTTATGGATGTCATAAAACAATTTATGGGAAAAAAAACTCTTCAAAAACATAACTCATGACTTTTAAAGACTCATTAACAAGAAAGACTTTTGGTTTTCCATAACTTGAGGCCAAGTTATGGAATCCATTAAAGGCCATTTAGATCATCTAATAAACAAACAAATATGTCAAGAGAAACTATGATCTAGATTAAACTCATATGGACAAGACAATTCAAATCAAACAATTTTCATATAATTAGCCTAACCATTAAACTAATACAAAACATGAAACTTTTGACAATTATCTTTTGAATTGGATTAGTATTATCATTACCATAACAAAAACAGGCTTATAAGTTCAAAAATAGCTTAGGGTAATGATCCTAGTCTAATTCTGGCCAAAAACCTCGAAAATCTGCATCCTAAAGCACCAACTCGTCGAGTGTATGAACAAACTCAGTGAGTTGGTCACTTTTTGCCTTGGACTCTACGAGTTCATCAGTAGAATTGACAAGTCCGCAGTCCAGAATAGCATAAAATCAATTTTTAAGGCATTTCCAAGCAAGTAGCATCAAGTATAATTGAAAACAAGCCTAGGCTCTGATACACTGATGGGTTTTGAGCATTCTAACACTCCTATGGTGTGCATGCAACCCTATGTTCCTTGGATCTACGTTTTCACTATTATACATGCAAATATATAAAATTCCAAAGCATTATCCTAACTAGCATATTATGGAGCAACTATACTACAAAAGTCTAATTAGATGTCATACCTTTTGATAGAGCTTGAAGTCTTGAACCTTTAAGAGCTTAGTGCCCCAAGTGTTGCACCTCAAACTGAATCACGTAACACCACCAACAATTAGAATAACTTGAGAAGTGGTTACTTGGTTCACTCTATAAAATCGATTGCCCTCTTTGTGTCTCTATAAGTGTCATTTCAAGAACCATGGGATCCTTTATATAGTGTGGCTTATTAGGGTTACACCATGTAAACCCTAATGTGCATGACTTTCCATTTCTTTCATGATCCATGGGTTTTAACCTCCATGGAGTATCCATGGGTTACCACATGGGTTAAGCCCAACATAAAGGACAATAGATCACAAGCCCAGATATATAAGAATGAATGATTTACTAAAAAAATCCCCAAAGATTTAATTAGTCTCTTTTGATCACAAAACTAATTCTAAATTAACTCTTGATCAATACTAATTAAATAAGATGATTTCATATTAATATATTAGAACTTATAATATATTAATATAAATCATAAATAACCTTTTCTCACTTGTCTATCCAATTGTTCTGATGCCATGCTACTCTCGGGCCAAGTACATACCAGTAATAGTTATGGGCTTAGACATCTAATCCAAAAGTTAGAACATATCAAGGTTTGGAGTTGTGAGGCTTTCGTAAGACGATAGACTCACGACAAGCTCGAACCTTTTAGTGAGCATTGTGTTTTCATCAGCTACCCACATAAATCCTTTGGATATCTCTTCTATAGACCGAGTGACACTGATTACCAAACAAGGAATTCAGATCCATGGTATCGATCTTCTCACCATTCTTAAGAACATCAGTGTGATGTTCCCAACTTTTCCCAAGAGAATCCAAAAACTTTAGAACCATCTGCGATGAGTGTTTCACGATTCCCAGCCTGCACATATCTTTAACCAAGCAGTTAAACCTATTAAACTTTAGGTAGGAGACTCACCTTGTTAAGCAATGAAATGCTCGTATATTCGATTAAGGTCATTGTTGGTCGTAGCCTGGATTTCCATAATGCCTTCATAAGCCACTAGTAGAGTATCCATCATCTATTGTGTTGACTAACAATTTTGTACGAGATGACACATGTGGTAGGGAAGAGAGTTTTCAATGCCAGCCTTGGCTTTCACATCAAGATTTGGTGGTCTCTTGTCATCTTCATTATAACTTGTTTCTAGCTTTTTCTTTAGGGGGCCAATAGGAGTATTTTTTACCATGGGTTGGTACACAGGAAAATAGGGGCCTTCTTTAATAAAATTTATCATCTCATAGTTAATGATTTCGAGAACAACCATGGCCTTTGTCTTCCACATAAAGAAATTGTATTCATGAAAGGGAGGAATTTTGTTGAGGCCAAAGGATTTGGGATTCGACATGATTACTTGAGTGTATCACAAACCTTCACTGATACTATTGAAGGTTTGTATCGATCATATACACTTTAAGTATTAAGACGAAAGAGAAACTTAATCAATGAAAATAAAGAATAGAAACTAAAAGACATAGAGAGTTCTCCATACTGTTCTTTCACCAAGAAAGAGTTTTATCTTCACCAAGAATACAGTTTGTCACAAAGACGATTATGATACCAAGTCATATTGTACAACATTAGGGTTTTCCCTAATGTTGTATATATACTAATTTATACATATCAATCCCATGATTAAAGGGATTGTATCAAATCTATACTAAGAACTGATCTCATCACAAAGGTATTGGATCTTTGATCTATTCTATAATTATCTATATCATTACCTAATATATAAAAGATTACATAGAATAAATATGTTATACGCGGACACTGATAAGCTTGGTATGTTGGTGATGTCAATGTACTAGATGTTGATGTTGATAGATAATGTGGAGTGTTTGACTAATCATGTAATAAGTTGTGGCCTTACATTATAATATTCACTACTCGAAGGTGTCCCTTTAGGTACTTGGTTCCTTAAGTTTTTTGGGTTTGTATTACCATGCGCCCCTGTAATCGACACCGTGGACTATGATTTTCCCCGCACAATGCTTCATCGGACTTCGAATAACGCTTGTATATAAAGAAACTTATCATGTCAATATTGTAGCTAGCAATCGTAGGTGGGGTTGTCATCCTCGTATAGATCTAGACATATGTTTCTGGCTCTCGCAAGATTACCGATTATAGGTTCGGGGTAGCCGTATTTAATTAGGCTAAGGATGATAATAAAACCTCACTAACACATTAACCTTAAGTATTTTATATTTTCTTTAACCTTTAATTTAATAAATTCTATATTTATCACTATATAATTCTTTACTTTATATTTGATAATTAAAATCCATATGCCTTATAATCATCCTTGTGTGTGTGTATATATATATATATATACCCTAATTATCATTGATTTGAAAACAAGATATTCGGAAAGAGTAACAACTAGGTATTGTGCATATCCATATAATTGAACAACTTTACTTCTAAGTACTAGATTATCATAAGAAATTGGCCAATATAAAATCTAGGCATATGTGCGCATCTCTATTTGTGTGTGGAGAACTCAGGAAGTGAGCACCTCTATTTATAGCACATATATGCGCGACACACCTGGTGCATGTCATGCGCATGATTTGTGGCTCCATCCAAATCTTGCCACGTGTTACACTTCTGGTGGTACACGTCTCTCCAATCTCAATGAATCTGGGTGTTAGACGTGTGCGTCATGCATGGCGTGTACCTTGCCTGCACCAGTAATTTTTCTATAAAAAATCATATTTTCCATATATGAACTTTATTTCTTACCCTCTTTATATATTTGTGTAGCTATCCTTGAGTACTACACCTTTCTGTAAGGTTGTATTGTCCAATTTAAATTTTTTTAACCCGTATTTAATATTTTTCCAAAAATAGTATCTTCTTTGTATGGACTCCTTTTTTGAACTTTTCATCTCAAACTTGTTATCTCTCGAAGTACTATGATTTTCCTTTTAATGACTTTAGTCAAAACGCAACAATTTCTTTATACTATTTTGACGTTAATTATGTTAATCACGCAGTTGATTTTTATTTTTTTATAAAATCATAACTCCTCCAATCAGAGTTCAATTTTTACAAAGTTTATATCCTTAGGATCATGTTATTGTGTACTTTCTAAGTACACTAACCATTATTAATAGCCGTATAACTTTTTGGTCACTTGTTTTTTACCCTATTAACCTTTTTCTACTTATAACTCTAGTGACAGTTGTGGACGAAAATTTCCCAGTTGCCACTGTGCGGCTCCTCTATCTTAAAAGAAAGTTTGGAGAGACTAGTACTTCAAGAATCTACTAGATAGAACTTACACTTTTCCATATAACACTTAAGTACTTAGTACTTAAATGTTAATCTAATATTTGAAAATTCATTGTTGATATTCAAGAAGAGCAACCAGCTGAGCACATGCTAGTTGGAACTTCACTCTCGGTGTTTAATTTATAATTTATGCATAGAACATAATGTACTTGTATTGTAAAACAATGTTTGTTTTATAACAATGTATGTTTTCAATTTAGCATGTCTAAATATATGTCTCATTTACTTTATTAAAATTTGATTATTTACTTCTATCATATTTGATAAAGATAATATTCATATTCTGAAATGATTAACTTGTATTTATGAGACTATATCTCTTAATAGAACTACAAAGTAAATATCAATGTTTTCTAAATAACAAGTTCTATATGCAAACAATTTTTATTTATGAGACTAGATCTCTTAATAGAACTATAAATTAAATATCAAAGTTTTCTAAATAACAAGTTCTATATGCAAACAATTTTTATTTAAATTCATCTTGAATGAAAGTTATCTAACACGTTGTTATCTTTATTATATAAATGAAATACACATATTCTAACCTCAAGAAAGCGATTTTGGAAGGAAAATAATGTAGTTTATTTTACATATGTGGATTTTATTTATATATAAAACATTCCTAATAATATTTTCCGTAAACTATAGAAAAATTATTATTAAGGAACTATACACTGTGATGTATGACTTCCTTTCTAATGAATGTCGAAGATTTAGCATAAAATACCAAATCAACTTTATTAACAACTATAGTAGTTATAAAGTATATTTTACATGTTAATACATAATTGTGAAATCTTTGTTGAAGTTTTCAAATCTAAAATTGTGATATAAACCAGTAATGTCATCTAAATTCATAGTGATAATAAAGGATGAACTAAATCTTATTGAATAAAGTTTACCTTTTAATTTGTAGCAATATCCTTCTTTATTGTCTTAGGATTACACTTCAATAACTATTTGTATCTTGATTACAAAACCCAACTAATAAGTAGATAAAACACTTTATAAGATCTTGTATGGAAAGGCTCCATCCTTACTTTAATGTTTTATGGAGTTAAACCTTATGTTGGACTAATGCTGATAATCCTAAAATCTACTATATATATATATATATATATATATATATATATATATATATATATATATATATAATAGTCTAAAAGGTTGTTTAGATTATTATATACAAACCCACCAAGAATAAGTTCTCTTATTCCTCTGAATTTTGAGTTTACAAAAAGCAAGCTTCTAATAACAAAGCAAGTAGGGTCACATGGAACAAGAAGTAGCACAAGAACCATAGCCTGATAATGTAAGAGGTGGCACTAGTTTTAACAAGAAATTGTTAAACATGAATAAGTTATTCATAAACACAAATTGATTGCATTATTGGCAGAAATAGTCTATGACTTGAGAAATGTGGAATCTCTCATTGATATGTTCTTCTTGATGGTTTCTAGCCAATCTATCAACTACAAAAATATATCACATCTTGAATATGGTAAATGACATTCAGTCATGAATGAGATGTAATCATATATAATAATCAAGTATTATCTTGATTAATTTTCCTCTCTATAGCAATGCTAGAAGGAGTAAGTAATTATTTTAGAAATAATATATATATATATATATATATATATATATATATATATATATATATATATATGTGTGTGTGTGTGTGTGTATGATGAAATATGGTCCACTAGCATGCCCTAGACTGCTCTAGCGCGCCAGCCTGGCTTGGTGCGCTCCTGCCAGCCCTGCCTGGCGTTCCCTTGCGAGCCTTGTTGGGGACTCCCTTGCCAGCCCTGCTGGGGACTCTCCTGCCGGCTCGGCCAGGCGCTCCCTCGCCTGACACTCCCTTGCCATCCCTTCTTGGTGCGTGCCCGCCAGTCCTGCCTGGGGCGCGCCCGCCAGCCCCGCCCGGCGCCTCCAGGCGGCATCGCCCAACTCCATGCTAGCTGGGCCTGAATTGGGCTGGCCCAAGGCCTGACCTAATTGTCCCCTATATAATGAATAGTATCTCCTCCATGGAGGGGGACCCTTCCCTAGATCTTCCCCCATGGATCAACCGCCACTATACTCCGGTCGGGTGGCTCAGCCGCCACCGGCCGCCGTCAGCCACCATACACCACCACTAGCACCAAGATGGTCCTCTCCATCTAAGGAGAACCATCTCAGATCTTCTAGCTCATCTAACTTGACCGTCGGAGCCCGCTCCCGGGGCATAGTCCCTGGGACGGATCTAACGGGTTTGCATTGTGATGTCCAGATCTCCGCCGTAGCAGAAGATCAGAAGAGCCGCCGGAGGTTGATGTCGCATCATTTAGCACCATCCCGGGTTCGAGCAAGTATCAGAAGCCTCAGTTGGTTTTAAGCTCATTTTTGCCCACATCTGAACAAATCTGATGTGTTTCCACCTAAGGTTTGTTCAGATCTATTCATCTCTATATTCCTTAGTTCATATCTGTTTGGCTTTTGCCAAGACCTTTTCAGATCTGTTTTGCCATATTTTAGATCTCAAAGATCTACATCGTTTTCAGATCAGATCTGTAGAATTTTTCATTTTTCAGTTCAGATCTCCAAATTTGTGTTCGTTTTTAGGATCTGATCTCAAGATTTGTTCAAGTTTTCAACTCATGAAGCTTGCGAAGAGATCTTGGATCTATTTTCGTTTTTATATTTGAGTGAATATTTCAGCAACTTGATGGAGAAGAAAAGAAACTTTTACATGTTTTATTCGTTTCATCAAGTTCATGTTACCAAAAAATCGAGTTTTTCTTCATTTTTTGTTCATACTTTTGAATTTTACTCAGTAAGTTGAAGAACAAACAATATTTTACAAGTATTTACCTCTCCTGTTTGCTCATTACCAAGAAAATCGATTTTTGGTTCCTGATTTCTCATGTTCAACTTCATTCAAGTTGTTTACTTGATGCTTCCCATGGACGCTTAGAGATGGGAAACAAAAGATTTTTAGATCTGTGGAACAAACTGAAGAGTAAGGAAGGTTTAATGAGAAGAACACTTGATTAGATTCGTTTTTGTTTAAAATGGAGGTTTTTTTATGAGTTTTACCTATCTCTTGTTCATACATTATCAAACCCTTCTTCAGTTATGCATTTTCTGTAACAACTATTTGTACATAAAGCTGTATCGCTTATACATTGTACAAACCTTCAAAAAAATAGAAGGGAGAAGAAGTTTTGATGGGTCTTAAACCACTTTCAGATCATGCATTTTACTGAAGATCTCTAAACTCATTCAAGTTGTCTAAAAAATTGAAGTAAAAATAAATAAACCTTTTATCTTCTTAAACTTCCAGAAGTCTCATCTAAGTATTTTTGTATGCTTTCCACCCACCATGTATTTATTTTTAACTGATTTCAAAGTTACGCTTATGTTCTAATTACCATTTCAATAAATGGTCTTACAAAAATATAGAAAAAAAAGAGGGTGACTGGGTACTCTATACAAGCTAAATTACAAATGTGGATGTGGACCCAGCTGGTCCATTTCTTTGCGTACATGACAAAAAAAAGAGGGTAAAGGTGCACAATGCACCATACAAATGATAGAGTTGTCAGCGAAAATCAGAAACAAAACAGGCCCCAATTGGTTTTCTCTTTCCAAAGGAAGGCAGCTGGCTATACGCATTGTACACGCAACAACAGCGCTAAGGGGGTCCCACGTGGTTTGAAGTCATTCACATGGCAGGAAAGACAAAAGAGTCAGGTCCCACCTTGGTACATTTTGGGAGCTCGCTTTCATCTTTCCGATTAAACCAACCGGCAGCAGCCATAGAAACCACCTCACCGGCGTTTGATGTCCGATCATCTCGGACAGACGTCTCCGGTAAACCGACACAAGAGCTCCAACGAAGCAGCTATTGCTGGAGAAAATCATAAACCGTCATCTCTCTGTTTCTCGTTCATCACCGAACTAATCCAGGGCATCGCCAAATCATCACCAACAAACTAGCTCCGCCAGATAGATCGTTACTCCATTCTCACCCGGTGGTGACGAATCCCGATAAAGAACAACCAAACTTATCACCACCATTCCCTGCCTCTTGATTCATCGTTGGGGAATCATAGCCATAGCACCACCAGTCGGCGACCTCTAGCTCCCAAGCAAATATAATCGTCGGAAATCGGAACCCATTACCAATAACTTTCATCACCGGCAACCAAATACGCAGCAGCGCCAGTCATTGTCGGCAAACCACCCGCCATCACCAGCTTCTCCAACAGCAATCCCAGACCATCGGAACTCAAGAAAATTCGATCGTCGACGTCGAACTTTATCCCTGTACTGGAGACCCTCATCCGACCAACTGCTTGCAACTCAATCGCCCTCGTTGAGCGACACCACAGCTCCGACGAAGCAATTTCCGCCAACCCATTATCTTATTGACTCGCCGCCGCCTAATACTCTCCCCCACACGTACAACACACACAAAAAAGAGTGAAGCAGCGGCAGAGCTCCTTCAGCGTTGCCGGCAAACATCATTGATCTGATTTTTCTTCTACAACCGACATCGTCGACGAGAGCAACCCAGTTAATGAGGCTGACATTTCAATTTCTGGAGTTGGGAAGGTGAGAATTGAATGCGCTGGAGGACTTTTTCTCAAAGGTCAAAAGTGAAAAGAGGGATGGGCCCCAGATGGTACTTGGGCTCATATGTTACAAATGGGCTGAACTAACCGATTAATAGCTAAATGGACTGACATTTGGGACTCATATATCTATTTTTGGGCTTCCACACACGTTCAACAATGAAAATATACATATATAAAAAAGAAATTGGGTTTTTCATACGCGATTTGGGCTTCATTCCTAAAATTGGGCTTCGTATAAGTTAATCTTGGACTTATAACATAAGTGGTCTGCAAGATTTTAATTTGGGTTTTCTTCCAAATTAATTTCATGATTATGTCACGATTTTGTGGAACCAAAATCAGCCATCCGCACGACACGAGCCCTGCTCTGCAAATACATTTTAGAATACGCATGGTATTTTCAAAAAAAAAAAGAAAGAAAAAAGTAGGGGGAGAAGAGTAGTACATTACTACTACTACTCGTGAAGCGTTTCGAAATAACCATCAGTAACTGCGTTGCGTGGTCATCAGCAGCCGTGTTGACCAATCCCGTGAAGTCTCGATAATCAACTCTCACATTCATGTTGACCGAACCCCACTAGTCCTACTGCCCAGCTCTTATTAGTCGCACAACTCGACCTTCGACAACGACACGACCTAGCTCAGCAGCTGGAAAGCCAACCATCAGCAGCTACTTTGTCTAACTCCCAGCAGTCGCGCTGCTTAGCTCTCGCCAGCCATGCTACCCAGTTTATTAGTATTTGGGTCACCTAGCTCTTCCCAGCAGCTATGTATCTCAACTTTCAGCAGCTATACATCCATCTTTCCGTGTCTTCGCCTCCTCCAAGAAAAAAAAGGGGGGTGGTATGACACTATGCAGAAGTAATTTTTACTCCAAATGGGCAGAGTTAGTGTACAGGAAGAGTTGATGTTGTGCATGACAGTGCACCCCCAGGGTGACACCAATATTCCAAATCGAAAGAGGAGCCTCGTGGTTCAATCCTCGGAAGACTCGTTACCCAAATCTCAGTGGTCATGTTGCTCATGTATCGCTAGCAGCTCGATGCTCAGCTCTCAGCGGCCCTGTTGACCAGCTCTCGATGGCAGTCTCGCTGTGCACCACTCGACAGCAACTACATTATACAACTCTAAGTAGCATCACTGCATAGCCCTAGACAGATAGACAAGACAGCGAGGCACCAGTCGCCAAACTAGTGATGTAGCAAAGCATCAGGAACCATTACACTTCAACACGAGCTGATCACCCTGGCCAGACACATAGATTGTTGGCTGCTAAGCCCCGCATACGAGGTTCAGTACTCTCGCTTCGACTTGCTTGGCTTCTCAGCCCGACTCCATTATAGCGGCAAGCTCCGCATGCGAGGTTCAGTACCCTCGCCTCGAGTCACTTGGCTTCTCAGCCCGACTCCATTATAGCGGCAAGCTCCTCATATGAGGTTCAGTATCCTCACTTCGAGTCGCTTGGTATTAGCCCGACTGCATTATAGCGGAAAGCTCCGCATGCGAGGCTCAGTACCCTCGCCTCGAGTCACCTGGTCTTAGCCCGACTCCATTATAGTGGCAAGCTCCGCATGCGAGGTTCAGTACCCTCGCCTCGAGTCGCCTGGCTTCTTAGCCCGACTCCATTATAGCGGCAAGCTCCGCATGTGAGGTTCAGTACCTTTGCCTCGAGTCGCCTGGCTTCTCAGCCCAACTCCAGTATAGCAACATGCCCCGACCATTCCTCGCGATGATCTCTCACGTGATCTATCTACGATCGCTGGCAACCAAGCCCGATCCATTCCACGCGACGCTCTTCCGCGTGAGTTATCCACGATCGTTAGCAGCCAAACCCGATCTGTTACACGCGAGGCTTTCCCGCATGAAACCTCCATGATCATTGGCTGCTAAGCCCAAGCTATTCTCATAAGTCGCGCATCATAAGCTTCTTCCACACCATGATCTCGGTGTTTCCCCTCTCACAGTCATCATGGTTCTCTTATGCTCAAACAATCGATGAAGTGTTATCCACATTACAACCTGCTATAGTGAGGATACTCTCCAGCAAGAAGGTCATTCCGACAGCGGCCCTGCTACCTACGACCCCACAACATCTATGTTTCCTGGCTCTCGGAAACGGTCTTTCTGCGTAACCCTACCTGTAGCCGCGCCGCGTACCCCCGGCATCTTTGTTTCCTAGCTCTCGGAAATGGTCTCGCTATGCAACCCTACATGTAGCCTCGTCGCGTACCCCACATCATCTTTGTTTCCTAGCTCTCGAAAACGGTCTTGCTATGCAACCCCAACCTATACTCTCACTGCCTATCCCTCAACAATTCTATTGTCTGGCTTTCGGCAATAGTCTCACTACGTGACCCTCGCTAGCAACCTAGTCGCCCAGCTCTAAGAATCTATCCCTCGCCTCCTCTAAGAAAAGGGGGGGTAAGGTTGGTACGCCGCAATCCAGCTAGGTGTAGCCCGAGCAAGAAAAATCCTCAAGATGGTTATTAATGCAGACTATGTAGATGGTTACTGGTGACATTCCATCTCACATGGCTACCACAACAATCACGCCGGATAACAGTCTCAGGAACTGAATGGCAAGCTTACACTTCTTAGCTACCCCAGTTCGAAAATCCACTGACATCAGTGTCGCATAACCCTCTTTAGCAGCCTCGGTCCGCATGATCGCAGCAACAGTTACGTTGCATCTCACCGACCGGCTCACATTCCTCTTAATGAAGGAGTATCAAGTCAGCTCATGTGGTGTTTCGCTCGTCGCACAACTCCACGGCTCTCGTGGGCGAGGTTCGGTCATTTCTCTTTATTATTTAAATTCTTTCGTGCTTTATCTAGTCCGATCCGATTGTCAGCAACCCAATCGCATCAGACTAGGGGAACTTGACGACGCACAGTTTATATGACTAAGTCGAGTCCGATGTCATTGGTCGCATACCAATAACACCATACTGGGGGGACATGATGATATATGGCCCATTAGCATGGCCCAGAATGCTCTAGCGCACCAGCCTGGCCTAGCGTGCTCCTGCCAACCTTGTCGGGGACTCCCTTGTCAGCCTCGCTAGGGACTCTCTTGTTGGTTTATATGACTAGTTCCAATCCGATGTCATTGGTCGCGTACCAATAACACCAGACTGGGGGGGACTTTATTATATATGGTCCATTAGCATGGCCCAAACTACTCTAGCGCGCCAGCCTGGCCCGGCATGCTCCTGCCAACCTTGTCGGGGACTCCATTGTCAGCCTCGCTGGGGACTCTCCTGTTAGTTTATATGACTAGTTCCAGTCCGATGTCATTGGCCGCGTACCAATAACACCAGACTAGGGGGACTTGATGATATATGGTCCACTAGCATGCCCTAGACTGCTCTAGCGCGCCAGCCTGACCTGGTGCGCTCCTGCCAGCCCTGCCTGGCGTTCCCTTGCGAGCCTTGTTGGGGACTCCCTTGCCAGCCCTGCTGGGGACTCTCCTACCAGCTCGGCTAGGCGCTCCCTCGCCTGGCACTCCCTTGCCATCCCTTCCTGGTGTGCAACTGCCTGTCCTGCCTGGGGCGCGCCCGCCAGCCCCGCCCGGCGCCTCCGGGCGGCCTCGCCCAGCTCCTTGCTAGCTGGGCCTGAATTGGGCTGGCCCAAGGCCTTACCTAATTGTCCCCTATATAATGAATAGTATCTCCTCCATGGAGGGGGAACCTTCCCTAGATCTTCCCCCATGGCTCAGCCGCCACTATACTCCGGTCGGGCGGCTCAGCCGCCACCCGCCGTCGTCTGCCACCATACACCACCACTAGCACCAAGATGGTCCTCTCCAGCTAAGGAGAACCATCTCAGATCTTCTAGCTAATCTAACTTGACCGTCGGAGCCCGCTCCCGGGACACAATCCTTGGGATGGCTCTAACGGGTTTGCACTGTGATGTCCAGATCTCCGTCGCAGCAGAAGATCAGATGAGCCGCCGGAGGTTGATGTCGCATCAATATATATATATATATATATATATATATATATATATATATATATATATATATATATATATATATATATATATATATATATATATATATATATATATATATATATATATATATATATGGAGATCTATACACATTTAGCAAGACTTGTCATAAGAGGATTTTCTCATACTCGTGTCATTGACTATGGTCCTTATCATACCCATGGCATTGACTATGATCAAACCTTTTCACAAGTAGCTATAACTAGATTAACATTGATATTATTTACTATAACTACATATTCTTAATATGATATATAGAAAGTAGATTTGAAGAAAAACCACTTAACATGCATATACTAGAAAATATCTATATAACTTAACCTGGAGGTTTTCTTAATCCTAGTTATCCTAAAAAATGTGTAAAGCTTAAGATCTAGTTGTGGATATAAATCAAACATCTCAATGTTAGAATCCTCATATTAATATATAAATACAATGTTTAATATTATATCTAAATGAAGACGGCTTTTGTATTTACTGAGAACTAGTGGGAGGATAATGAGATCCGTAATCTTGTATGAATCAGACATATTTAATTATGACAATTACATTCTGACCACATTAAGCTTTTTCACCTTGACTCGAAATGTGTTTCTAAAATTAAATACTTAGGAATGATAATATACATTCTTGGAATGTAAAATCTATGGAGATAGCTAAAGATGAGTGTTATAGTTTTAAAATATTTATGCTTATATTTACAATGTCTTGTAAGAGATCAAGATACAAGATTCATTTGGAGGACTCTTTGAATTGCCACATGGTACTGGGTTTGAGCTAGCCTTAAAATGATCTAGCACATAGTTTTTAGCTAGATAGAATGATTTATATTCAATTTTCTTGGCAAATGAATCCATCTTTTGTGTCATTTTATGCATAAAACCAGGTATATGATCATGTTATGAACATATCATAAGATACCAACTAGATACATGGGTAAGTTACTAGTTCTTTGAGAACATTTTAAGAGTACTTAGGAAGAATTAAGAGAATGTACATGAGATAATCAGTTTAGAATACGATGTTTATGTAAAGACCTACACAAGATGCTAACTTCAATATACATATACATATACATACATACATATATACATACATACATATATATATATATATATATATATATATATATATATAATTATGAGTAATAATTGGATTATGACTTAGGGGGTGTTTGATTCGGGTCAGACTGGGTCCGGTCAGGCATTTTTGTCTGACCCAGTCCAATAAGCTTGATTGATTTGAGTAAATAAATCTCTGACTCGGTCCATTAGCATCTTACCCGGTCAGGAAAAAAAAAAGTTGACCGAGACTGGACGCCTTCTTTTCCTTCGTTTCCCTCGTGTGCCCTTCCCCTCTTCTAACACTCATCGTATTTTCTTCATGCTCCACCTCGTTCCTTGATTCCTTCCAGATCCTCCATTTCTGTTGTCGTCACAATCGATCAACCCTCCTCCAGCGACGCCTCCAAACAAATCAATCAAACTCCTTTGCGCATAGCCCTAATACACCTTAAACATAATTTCTCTTCAGCGGCCTATGCATCGCCGACTTCTCCAGCACCGGTCACACCGTCTTGCACTTTTGCTCCTCCTGTTACCGCCGCAACTAGCAGCACCGCCGCCGGTACTCTATCTTCCTCCTCTTTCTAATTTATGTGGATTATATGTTTTGTTTTGTTTTTTTTCATGTATTGAAATCAAAGAGATTTACCTGTTATTGAATTCAATTCTCATTCACATTATCATATCCTGCTATTTGGTATTGATAACTTATGAAAGCCATTAGGGAAAAGAACATAAGATTGGGGTTATCTTTTATATCTAATGGGGCAAACAAAAGGGTTAAATCGTAAGGATTATTGTTTTGTTGTTGCAGAATTGTTCCTTTTCAATTTGTTGTTATGCTCTTTGTTTTCCACTAAAAGTTTGATAATTTGGTGTATAATAAACTCAAGAATTATGTTTTAAGAATGACAAAGCTCTCATGAACTAAAAAAGTCAAACACCGTACATTTACGGATTGAATATTTGAATTTATTCACGTATACTATTTTTTTTTAACAAAATAAAAACTGTGTTTGTGGAGCAGGTGAAGTAAAAGCAAGAATGAGCCAAAAGAATGTTGCTGCAAGTTTTGGAATAATGATTTTGTGAAAGGAACTCCAAATCAAGAACAATTTGAAACAACTTAAGGATGTTATTTAGCTAAAACAATGTAATTTTAATGTTTTAATTCAAATGGTAAATCATAAACGATTATTATAAAAAATGTTGTTTAAGGGTAATATAGTAATTTTGCACAGTCAGTAAGATGCAAAATCAAACAACAAGATTCAGTCAGAAGTTAACTCAATCAGAATTTCTAACTCAATCAGCTTCTAACCGAGTCAGCTCTTACTCAGTTAGCAACTATCAAACGACCCCTTAGTTATGGAATGAATAGTATGTTTTATAGGAATGAGGTCCAAGAAAAACATAATTACACAATATACTAAATTAGGATAAACTGCTACTTCATAAGTTGAAATCAAATATAATTGGATGAACAAAATCATTGAAGAACTATATTGTGTCCTTCCATTCAAGGATAACTGATAAATCTTTTGTGCCTTCAAGTGTATATTTATTCAAGCTAAGAGACTCTATATCACAACGGAGCACCAATTATATTATCCAAGATATATAATTATACTTAGAGTAAAGTCAAATATGAAGATGATAGTATTCATAAAATTCACACAAATTAAATCTAGTCGAACCCATTAACGAAGTCCTTCCTTTTAAGCTAATTATAAGTAGTCACACTTTTGCTATAGGACTTCATTATTCTAGAAATGGGATTTTGATTTGAATTTAGTATTTGCATATTCCAACATTAGGACAACAACTATTATATTTTTTTTGATATATTGAGATATGATTATCACATCAATACTTGTTGTGTTCTATATTAACATATTTAATCCATGAATAATGCTATTATTCTAAAAGTTCATAGTCAGTTATAACTGTGGGAGCAATTATGAAGTAAGAATAATATGAATTGGATTGGTTGATTCTTACCACAAAAAAGTAGGCAAGTGGTTGTAACCAAGTTTCATAGGTACCTGTCAGAGAATTGGTACTGAACAGACTCGCGTCAAGATCACAGTATGGATTGCTTTCATGAGTGACACTTAATTAAAAACTACTATCTTTGTATCCTTAACACCTGAGATACATAGTGGGACTTAAGTGTAAGGAGTGTTGTTCTTTGATATGGTCAAATGTTAATCCTTAACAGGCAATTATAAAAGCCATTTTCAAGTATGGAGTTAACTATGCAAGAGGCTTATGTAGTCAAGATGGGATTTGTTCCATTTATGTTTTGAGAGTTGGACGTCTCCCACAGTACCCACAATTGGACTTCAAATGAGATTGATTGTGATCCAAGTCTCATGTTCAATGAGATGTCTGTAACAAATAGATAACTGTTAAAATTACATTATACATTAGTTGAAGCTTTGAGCTTTTGAAAATTGGAGGTTGATGGATGGCATTCTTCGTCGTATGTTATCGAGGACAGTAAAATGTTGCTAGACGTTCATCATTGTCTACATCAATCTATGATGAGTCTTCTTCAAGTAGGAGATTGAAATATCTTGTATGCTCAAGAGTCATTATAAAATGATAGTGCTAATAACATATGATCATATAGGGTCACATCATATGGCAAGTTACCACTAATTGATTATTTGGTAGTAAATTTTGATTGTTAATAAATATATCAACACTTGTATTTAATTGGAAAAACATTATTTTTATGAAAATAATATTTTACCAACATACTGGAAATTATTGTTTCTAGGAAATAATAATAAAGAAAACAAAACTATCTTAATATGCATAGTGTATGTATTTAAATGTTATGTACAACATTTTGGTCACTTTAAGTGACCATCAAGTTAACATATGTAACTAGCTAGTTGAATAAAGTAAATAACAATTCATTTTTGTCTCCTTTGAACTATATAAAATGATGGTGTTAGACATTTCTTTTGATTTCTTTATTACTTCTTGTCATCCTTGTAAGAAAGCTCCATGCTTTTATTATTTTATGTCCTCGTTTTGTACTAAGTATTTTTTTTAAAAGAAAGGTTTAATAGATAAGTCTTGGCTAATTGTTTACTCACTATTCTCTCCATTGAATGGTAGCGAAATTTTAGATTTTGCATGCTCTCCTTCTCTTTTTCTTTCATGCTTGGTGGATAAATTATAGGGAACCTATACTTTGAGTTTTAAAGCCATCTTCATCAGCTTTATAATTGTCAAAAGGAACCAAAGTCTTCAAATATTGTTATACTTTTTTCTTCTTTGGTTTTTATTTAATCTTTTTAAGTCTTTAGAAAAATGATCAATGGTGGGTTAAAATGATTTTAGTTTTTTCAATTTCTAAAATGATTATGTAGCTAATTGCAGGCAGTAGTCCTGTTGGAGTAACCCAAATTACAACTTCGCATTAGTCACCACCACAATTAACCGAATCCAATCATATTTTTTTTTCTCTTTAGATCTCTCTCTAGATCTTTCTACATTTTAAATAATTAAAAATATAATTTTATATTTAAATAATCTTAAAACAAAATGGATATAATTATATGGAGTTGTAAGTATATGAACATAATATGGTTGTATATAATGATGAGGTGATAATAATATAGCACTCACCATATTTATGGTTAGGCCTTCTAGTATATATTTAACGAGTCATGCTTATGGTTGATGTGAGATAATTGTGGGAATATGAACACCATCCCGTACACTTTATGGTAGGTTTTGTTGATGAGTTGGAGTGGTGGCTTGTGGTCACCACCATAATTAATCACCCAATCATATTTTTTATATTTCTATTTTCCTATATATTTTAAATAATTAAAAAACTTTTTATATTTGAATAATAAAAAAATTAAAAAGGTTATAATGATGTGAAATGATGAATATATCAACCTAAGGCTAAGGGGTATGTCACTACATCCCTACTATAAAAATGTCGTCACATCTGCGTCACGTCATCTCTATTATATGTTCATTACCACACTACGACCCCTTGGAAATGGTTACAATTTCATATTATTTACTTATTTATTATTTTTTATATTAAACTAAATAAAAAAAACATAATTATTAAACATAAATAATTATTTTACATTACTTAAAAATTCATTAAATTACTTAAAAAAAAACATATAAATTTAAAACCTAAATTACTAAAAAAAAACATAAAAAACATTGAGATCTAAAACATAAATTACTAAAAAAAACCTAAAAACATTGAAGTTTAAACCTAGATTACTGAAAAACATAGAAATTAAAACATATATATTAAAAACCTTAGAACATAATTGCCATATTTTTTGTGGACGTGTTGTTGAATTTTTAAAAAAAGTTGCTAGATTTTCAGGATCGAGATCTGATTGGGGCTCTGTGTTTATAATTTAAAGATCGGTAAGTGTTATTTTTTTGTGACAAACTTCCTTCGTTTTTTCATATTTTTGTCAAGAAAAAATAGAGTTTTGTCTATTTTTTACGAAAGTACTTCTTCCTTACACGTTTTTCCAAATGAAGACGTTGCTTGTTTCCCTTTGACCCTTCCACGTGGACCCTCCCCCTAGGTGTCGCCGAAGTTGTCATTGAAGTCAAGCCCAAAACCCACATCCGACTCCAAAGTTCTTGGCCTTTTGTTGGAGCCGGTGGTCGATTCTAAATGTGTCGTCTCCGAATTAAGAACCCACTTTCGACCCTCGCAACAAACTTTCCATGCATTTTGGTGGCCGAATTAATAACCCACTTTGGACCCCCGCGACATACTTTCCATGCATTTTGGTGGCCGAATGCTTTACCGCCATTGGAAAACTTGTATTAGTGGCAAGCGTTTGATAAAACGTTGAAATTGTTGCTACCATTTTTTTGCATATTATTAAGATTGTCAAATATGTCATCAAATTTGGTGGAAGCCGCTCGTAGGTCACACCATTTTCCATTGATCGCGTCGTACGTCCAATCTATTTACCTTCCTAATAGCGACTTAAAGTGCTCTAAAACACGATTCAAAACTTCGTCCTGATTGTGCGTTTCCGGTTTTCGAGTCTTACGATTTGAAAATCCAAGCTCTTTTTCGCTCCAACCTGTAGCTCTTTTTTTTTTTTTTTTTTACTTTTTCCTTTCTGTTATCTTCTTGTAAATGGTTGTTGTGTTTCTTGTACCCTCTCGTCGTAGTCATTGTTGAGGCTTATAGGTTGGGATTGAGTAAATGGGACTTGAGATGGTTGTATTTGACATTGTTGAGGTTGAGAAGGTTAGGATTGAAATTGTTAAGAATGTTGTTGTTGAAAAGCTTAGAATTAGGGTTGACTGAATTGTTGTTGTCTTTGTTGTTAGTAGTAGTTTGGGGGTATGGAAGGTCGGTGAATAGAGGTTATTGGTGAATTTGGGATTTTAACATTTGTATGTAACCAAGATGTGAATATGGATCATTTGGAGTGTTTAGGGGTGGTTGAGACATTTTGAGTGGGTAGGGTATTTTGATTTGGATCCATAGTTTGAAGAAAATATGATAAAATAGAAAGATATGTGTGTTTGTAATGTAGAGTGTATACAATGGTTGATATTTATATTTACATTGTAAAAAAAAAAAACAAACAAACAAAAACGTATATACAAAATATGCATGCAACGGTTCTTTTTTTAATCGTTTGGAAGAATGAGCATTGATTGGTTGGGATAACCTGTGAAGCTCTCCAATCCGAATCACCCCCTACGCATCTTTGGGACGGTGTTCATGCGTAGATATCGCCTTCACGTCAGCTCTATGCAGACATTTCCCTGTTCAAGAAGGTATAAGGCTTTAGGGTGTGGTAATGACATTACCGGCGGTATGCATATGTTGAGCATATTACCGGTGGTGAAAACTACCCTCAACCATTTGATTTACCATTGGTAGTTTTCATTGGTGGAAGTTTACAGATCTCACTTTCCTCATATATCGTTTAAACTCTCATTATTTCTCCCTCGTTTATCAAACACCACACCCTAACTATTTTTGTCATAGGCAAAAATGATAAATATATCACCATTAGACAATTAGTATAGGTGTCACGTATTGACGGGCAATATTATATAATATCATGGTTGTAGAACTCGCTACTCGGTACCTACTCAGCCAACTACCGAGTAGCGAATACTCGGGAGTACTCGGATTCGGTAATTCATATAGAAATATTTTTAGGGAAATTATATATGTAAACAACATAAGTTAAAACCATAAGTTGAATGAAATATATAATAAAATTAGATACATGTAAATACACAAAAACTAAAGAAACACACAATGGTCCCACTTCGTGAATAATTATTGAAAATTTAAGATATATATATATATATATATATATATATATATATATATATATATATATATATATATAAATATATATATATATATATATATAGTAATAATCACATATGTGTGTGTTAAATAATAAATCATTAAGTATACTATACATATTAATCATCGAGTTGGCCGAGTTTTACAACAGTGTTCACTTCAACAAGGGACCGATCGGAGAGTACTCGGATTTTGTAACTCGCCTCGGCAAGGGGCTGAGTAGCGAGTACTCGGCCAACTCGACGAGTTTTACAACACTGTATAATATATCCTTTAGCCTAATATATCCTTTAGCCTAATATGATTGGATATGTTGATAAAGTGATAATAACATGACAGAAACCTACATATATATGATTAAAAGTATACGTTATGTGTTGTTGATGTCATTTGTTTGTACAAGTTTTAAGAGACTTTTTACAGAGTTTCGATAATTATGACTTGCATAGGAAAAGGACAAATAAATAGATTATATGGCAAGGACAGTCTGATTCACATATCACAAATTTTGAAGACATGTCGATGATATCTGATATCTTCTTAATAAATGTTAAAATTAAAACAGTTGCTTGTTTATAGGCGCTTTGTGATTACGAATTGAAAACAAGAATTGAAAACAATTGGTAGGGAGGAGGGAGTCATTCCCTCCCAACCCACCAAACCCACTGCCACATCATTTTTTCTCTTTTGTTTTTCTTCATCTTTCCGAACCCACAACATACGAAAATCATATCTTTTTGAACCCACTCAACTCACTCAATCAAGAAAATACAAAACAATCAAATGTAAAATCTTAATTAGCAATAGAGTTATCAGCGGTACCAATCTCGCTTTAACGAGTGGGTTGATTGGTTTCACTAAACCATTTCATCATCTCTCTCTACTTTCTCTTTCTTATTTTCTCTTGTACCATGTGTTTTAAAACTTGTACCTTAGTTGTTTTGTATTTTTTTTTTTAATTGAGTGGGTTGAGTGGGTTCAAAAAGATAGGATTTCCGCGTGTTGTGGGTTCGAAAAGATGAAGAAAAATAAAAGAGAAAAAGTGATGTGGCAGTGGGTTCGGTTGGGAGGAGGGAGTCGTTCCCTCCCAACCCACCGAACCCACTGCCACATCACTTTTTCTCTTTTATTTTTCTTCATCTTTCCGAACCCACAACACACGGAAATCCTATCTTTTTTAACCCATTCAACCCACTCAATTAAAAAAATACAAAACAATCAAATGTAAAATCTTAATTAGCAATAGAGTTATTGGCGGTACCACTTCCGCTTCAACGAGTAGGTTGATTGGTTTCACAAACTCACTTCATCATCTCTCTCTACTTTCTCTTTCTTATTTTCTCTTGTACCATGTGTTTTAAAACTTGTACCTTAGTTGTTTTGTATTTCTTTTAATGGAGTGGGTTGAGTGAGTTCAAAAAGATAGGATTTCCGTGTGTTGTGGTTTGGGAAAGATGAAAAAAATGAACATACAAAAATTAATGTGGCAGTGGGTTCGGTGGGTTGGGAGGGAATGACTCCCTCCTCCCTTAGATGGAGAATTCAAAATAAACGAACGATATTTTATATATAAGAATCATAATTATATCTACCATCCAGAGAATGATGATTTTTTTTTTTATTTATAGCTTCATGCTTTATTAAGTTTTTTTTTAACAGCAAGAAAGAAAATATATTAGCAAAAAAGAAAGACATAAACAAGACATTCTAGTTTGAATACAATAAAAGTTTGAAATAGGAGAAATAAACTAATTCGACCAATCTAAAGTATAAAATATAGACCTAAGTTTTATCCAATTAAAGGTGTTCACACAAATGTCATCGGTAATAATCATGATCGTTGGAGGTTCGTTTATGAAAACAACACCATTGCGTGCCTTCCAAATAACCCAAAGAGGTATAAACAAGAAACAACACAAGATTGTGAAGGTTTCTTCCCCTGTTCACAGAAAAGATCACCTCCTGCAAGTCCGAACAAAAAGAAGGAGGAGCAATGAAAACCGAAGACGAATACACTAACCATTGCCCCGGTGTAATAGCAAACCCATTAGAGAAGAAAAGATGATCAACACTTTCATGCATTTATTATTAAACTAGTTTATAACCCGTGGAAACCACGGTTACACAATTAATTAAACCTTTAAAAAAACTAAAAATTATTAATCAATTATTTTAAATAAATTATTAATTAAGAGATTTTTTAGTTATAAAAATTGTAATCATTGATTTAAGTAAATATGTGAAATTATATCATTTTATAATTTCTATTAAATTTAATTTAACGTTTTATTCTAATTTATTAAATTAATGTAATTAGAGTTGAAATTTAAAATTTAAAATTTGAAATGGAGAATCTATTGGTCTATAAATGTCATGTATTAATTAGCAGATATAATATGATGACACATGGCAAAAGGAGAATAAAATATGTATTAATTAAGAGGTTTAATAAGATGACACATGTCAATAGGAGAATAAAACTATTCTTTTATTAGATAGTGAGATGAGATGAGATATGTAATTTAGCACAACAAGAAATATAACTTTTAGGGGCGCCACCATTAGGGACGACAGGTGCCTTTAGGGACGACATCCGACAATTCGCATTTTTTTCGTCGTTAAAGGTCCTCATCGCCGCTAATAGTGTCATCTCCAAAGGGTGGTACCGACAATCCGTGTGAATGCCTCCGGATCAAGTCCTGGCCCTACGATTACATCATGATCCGACAAATGGGGTCAACGAAAATTTTGGCGTGTGTTTGTTGGGTCTAAATATTGGTTTATACTTTGTTTTTCTAGGAAAATATATTTTTATGTAGTTTTGTGTATTTGTGTAAAGCCGTACTCTTGTGTACGGCCGTACATAGGTGTACGGCTGGTGATCATATATATATATATATATATATATATATATGTGTGTGTGTGTGTGTGTGTGTGTGTTTGTGTGTGTGAGTGTACACAGCCGTACATAGGTGTACGGCTGGTGATCTTATATATATATATATATATATATATATATATATATATATATATATATATATATATATATAGTGAGGAGTGTAGAGGAGTGTAAGGCTAGAGAAGAGGAGCATATTGTAGAGAGAGAAACTAGAGACAAGAAGAGTGTGTGTGAGAGAATCTAATGCGTATGGAGCATCACTCATATCTTTGAATACACCATAGATTCAAGTTATTCTTCTTCTCTTTCTTATTCATTTGATCTGGCATCACTCGTTTGATTGGGATTCCACGTCATCAAACGGATCTGATTAATACACAAGAAGATTGGGGACTTACAATAAATCAGAAAAATTAAACATCCAAAAATAGTGTTATTTATGTTTTATTTCTTGTTCAAGAAAATAAAAAATCCAAAAATATTTTTGTTTCTGTTTTATTTCTTTCAGAAAATATAAAAAAAATAATATTGTGTTCTAAGTTTTTTTTTGTCTTAAAAAGTGAATTCAGGTGTAGATGAGATTCATGGAGACTGTATCGAAAATTTCTAGGCCAAAGCTTCATCCGTGATCATCGAAGAATTCTCATTCGAAGGAGCAAGAAATGAAGATTATTCTTTCAACATTCAATCCTTCAACTCCAGAAGCAAGGTCAAGTTGTTCTTGAAGATTATGTGACAGATTGCATTGAAGCCTCCTCAATCAGTCTGCCGCTATGAACCTGTTGAAGTGATCCAGAAGATTGTTTCTCTCTGATAATTTCTCTCTGAAGATTCTTAAGCTGAAAGCGCTATCTTTCAAGAATCTTATCAAGAAGCCTCCTCACCCAACGTGCGTTCAATGCCAAATTTTGAAGAAAAGCTAAACTGCTCAAGATGACGTAATCCATTGAAGATTTATAGGTTCATCTTGATGTCATGAAGATATCGAAGATTAAAGCTGAAGCCAAAACTCCCAATGAAGATTAACAAGAAAAGCCAGCTACTTTTTAGGGGGAGTTTGTTGGGTCAGTTAGAAAAAGCTAGCTATATATTTTTATGTAGTTTCTGTGTATTTATGTACAACCGTACTCCTGTGTATGACCGTACATGGGTGTACGGCTGGTGATCATATATATATATATATATATATATATATATATATATATATATATATATGTGTGTGTGTGTGTGTGTGTATATATATATATATATATATATATATATATATATAGTAAGGAGTGTAGAGGAGTGTAAGGCTAGAGAAGAGAAGCATATTGTAGAGAGAGAAACTAGAGAGAAGAAGAGAGTGTGTTAGAGAATCTAATGTGTATGGAGCATCACTCATATCTTTGAATACATCATAGATTCAAGTTATTCTTCTTCTCATTCTTCCTTATTCTAATTGATTGCAATATCATTTGATCACTGATTTGGATCTTAGAATTTGGGACTTTACAATTCGTATCAGAGCTTGGACTGTATTAATCAATTTTTTCAGATATAGAGCTTACTTGATCTTATTTTTAAAGGATTTTTGAGTTTTTGGATAGATCTTTGTAAAATAAAGGGGGTTTGTTCTTTGCATTTTTGATAAAAATGAGTTTTTGATCGAGTTTTGGAGTAAAAATGGTGAAAAACCTCGTTCTTTTCGCGATCTGTTGAAGTTTGTACGGCCGGACACCCGTGTACGACTTCACAACCGTGTACGGCTAGGGTTTCTCGGAGTATACGGCTCAACAGCCTCTCACGTGTACGGTTCGATGTACGGCCCGCTTTCGTTCACGGTCAGCAGCGTTTACGGCCAACCTCGCCTCGGGTGTATGGCTCAGCATGCTCGCACGTGTTCAGTTTCGCATAGCTCGCGGTCCTCGCAAGTCAGTAGCATCGTTTTCGAAGCGTCCTCGCACGAAGCATCCTCGCTGTAGCATATAATCAAATTTTTTTGGGGGGTGCCAGGGATCGAACCCGGGTCCCCTGATTCGTAAGTCTAGCGCCCTTTTCCACTTGATTTAGCTTGCTAGATGGTATTCTCCTGCCGAATTTAATTCAAAAGGCTTCTTATTTCGATCCCATTTTCGCAATATTAACACTTTCAGCCCAAAATCAATTTCTTTTTATTTTTAAGTTCCATTTTCAACCAAAAATTTTAGTTTTTTATTTTTGACTTTTGACTTTAAAAATTTGACTTTTTCATTTAACTTTTAAATTTTCAAATTTAGCTTTTCGGTTTGACTTTGAAGTTTGACTTTTCAAGTTTGATTTTTAAGTTTGACTTTTTAAATTTGACTTTTAAGGTTGACTTTTGAGGTTTTAAGTCAAAGGGCACATTTTTGGTAAACAATGAGTTCTTCAAAAATCAATGTCAATGAAATTTCCTTGGAGAATTTATGTGAACATTATGAATTACTACCTAAAGAGAACGAGGAACTAAAATACGAAGGATACCAACTTACGAAATGCTTGAAACCATTAGAAGAAAAACTAGAGGCCAAGACTAAGGACTTTAGGAAATTATAGGCAGAGTATAGTGACAAGTGTATCCATTATAGATATCTTAAGAAAGATTTTGATGGTGTGGCTGCCAAACTTGATGCATTAGAAGAAAAATATAAAGATGTTGAATTCAACTTTAAGAAATTTAATGTGTCAAGTGAGATAATTGCATCGATGATTGAAAAACAATTAACATTCAAAGATAACCAAAGTAAGGGGTTAGGGTATCACAGTGTACCATATCCCTTCAATGACAACTATAACCCACCCCTTGAAACTAATGACGAAAAGACACCTGCTCAGTTTGGCCCACTCCCTGAACCAGCTCCAGCTTCAGTTAAGACTAAACAATCAGGCCCAACTAAGGGTGTAGAGGTAAAGTATTCTAATGATTCTACTTGATATGCAGGTAAAGTAGTAAAGGATGAGGATAAGGAGAACATAACTAATTCTAGTTCTGCAAATTCTGATGATTCTATGTCAAAGACTGATAACTCAAATTTCTTTGATGTGTTTGATTTTTTGTTTGACAATTCCGATGTTCCTTATCCAAGCACATCCACTTCACCTCCACCCTCACCAGTCACACAACCTGTTGTTGGTAAATACAGGCCACCAAAACAAGCAAATCAGAGTGCATGTTGCAAGTGTGCTTATGGGAACAATAAGGAACGAGGCAATGATACGCCACCAGGGGCAGGAAGAAACAACTTCCCAGTGAAGAAAAAGACTTGCTTTCACTGTGGAACACCTGGACACATTGCCAGAAATTGTCCAAATCGTGCATATGTTCCCTACTACGCATAAGGATGGCAGAACGCGCCAAGAGGGAGATCTTTCAAAACAAACCTTTTGAGGCCACGTTCAAACAATGGCGACTGGAACGCGCAAAAGGCCAAGAGTCAAAATCCCAAGGGTAAGAAGGGAATGTCGGCCAAGAAGTCCAATCCAAGAGAGGCTCCATCAAAATTAAGACCCGTTAGGTCAAAGTCATCTTGACGATCGGTTTCCAGTTCAAAAAAAAGTAGCGAGGCACCCATCGGAGCGAAAAAGAAATGGGTTAAACCTAACTACAGATGGGTACCAAAGGTTCAATCTCCCAACCTAATGACTCTAATATTTCTTCATCTTCTGTTTGTGATGATCTTCTGTTTGTGATGAACAAGATATGTCATAGGAGAGAGTATCGTGCAAGAATGACAAAGGTCAACCCAGTTCCAAAATGGACTGGGTTCCAAAGACCAACTGATCCCGCTCTGTGTCGGAGCAGCTATGGAGGCATATATCATCAGACTTCAGTTTGTTGATAGTGGTTGTTCCAGGCACATGATATGAGTCATCTCTCAACTGTACAACACTCAGAACATTGTTTGAAAGTATGTGTCCTTTGTGGGAAAGGAAGAAAGGAAAAGGATCACACATGAGGTTTTGTGCTTAACGATGTGAAGAATTTTCGAATCTGTTATGAGATTATGCGTTCTTTTCTCAGACCTTCTGGATGCAAATTCAATCGGTGACGTATGTGTGTGTTTTCCAAGGTGTATTTGACGTTTATATGATATAAATATGTGACGTATGTGTGTGTTTTCCAAGGTGTATTTGACGTTTATATGATATAAATATGTGCATGCTTGAGTTAATTCTTCTTATACTTCTTTTACACTCTAATTGATTACAATATCATTTGATAACTGATTTGGATCTTAGAATTTGGGACTTTACAATGTTTTCCCTCCAACGTGTCGCTGCTAATGGTTGACTATTTGGGACGACATATCGTCCCTAATACCTTTAGGGGCGACTTGCTTGATTATTTGTGACGCATTTTATCGTCCCTAAAGATGTCATTTCTTGTTGTATAGGTTACACTTTAATTAAAGAGTTACTAATAAGTTAAAACTTAGAAGAGAACAACATTTTAAAAATGTTTATTAGCAATACCATATTTGCGTAAAGCACAAATTGATTTTTTTTAATACAAACATCTAAAAGTGTTTATTAAAAGAATAAAAGAAAAAGTAAACTAATAAACAATTTCAAACACCCTCGTTAGAAACTCCATAGTAAGATTGGATAAATTAATAGATAAAATAATGCAAACATTTTAAAAAAAAAAAATTATTTTTACACCAAATAAATTAATAAAAAAATATAAAAATTAATTAAATAGGCAATCCCAAACACCTGTTATATCATAATTCTGATTTTAGTACTTTTTGTGAGCAGCACCTTAAAAATATGTGTTTTATAGTTAAAGATAATCACTTAAAAGGATAATATATTTTTGGATTTGTATACATTTGGTCATTGAATTTTTTTTTGTCTACATTTACTCCTACAACTTGTTAAACCGTACACATTCAGTCCTTATGAACGGTTACTCCAGGTTAGCCGAAAAAAATGACTTAATAGGGTAATATATTTCTCATTCTGTACACATTTAGTCTTTAATATTTTTGTACATATTTAGTCCTTAATATTTTTGTACACATTTAGTCCTTAATATTTTTTTGTTTCAAAATAAGTCATTTTTGTTTTTGTACACATTCAGTACTTATAAACGTTTTCATTAGGTTTTTCTCACTACATCTTACGTGGGACAATCATTGATGAAATGTGTGGGGCTGTGGATGTTTATGTGTAATGTCTCGTTTTCACAACAAAAAATTTTCATTTTTAAATGAGGCAAAACTCCCTAGTTATAAATCCATTATTAAGAAAAAACGTTTATTCCAAAATACATTTATCGAAAATCAGAGTGATATTAGAAATGTGGAATCCTCAATATTGTTGATGAGTGTGTACAATCATGCATTCTCCTTCCCACGACCAACGATACAACCTAAAAACATAAACAACTGGATAAACACAAAGTTTAGTAAGTTTCCCCCAAAATACCCGATACAACAAACGTATTATCATGCATAATGGATCCATACTCATCAGATTGGAATACCTTGGCTCAATCTGTCATCGGACTGGAACGCCAACATACAACAGGTCCAATCAGTCATCAGACTGGAATACCCAGGGTTTGTTGGCATGCCGCCTTAACCCAACAGCTCTTCTCGAGTCTCCATGCCTATAGCTTATAGCCAACCCACACCAGGTATCTTGGCCTACAACATATAGCAAATATAGCAGGATCACCTTGACGGCTTAACCTATCCCACATAAGATGTCGTGAGAAAACCTAAAGAAATCATTCATAAATACTGAATTAATACAAAAACAAAAATAGCTTATTTTGCAACAAAAAAAATATTAAGGACTTAATGTGTACAAAAATATTAAGGACTAAATGTGTACAAAGTGAGAAATATATTACCCTATTAAGTCATTTTTATCGGCTAACCTAGAGTAGTCGGTCATAAGGACTAAATGGATACAGTTTAACAAGTTGAAGGGGTAAATGTGGACGAAAAAAAAACTCAATGATTAAATGTGTACAAATCGAAAAATATATTACCTTTTAAGTCATTATCCCTCATAGTTACACACATATGGGTTTCATAGTTGCAAAGACAAACAACGGTAAAAAACTATTTTTCTATAACGAGATTTTAACCTTTAATCTTGGATTACAAAACCGTCAATTTCTGTAGAATATCATTAGGCCAAATGCCTTTTAATACATATTTCTCTTGCTATAATAATTATCTGCTGTAATAATTATCAAATAGAAAAGAAAAAAACACAAATCACTTGGTCGGATGGCAACAACGGTTTTATTAGGTATTTGTTGAAATGATTGGATGTTTCAATTGGTGGACACTTTTTCTTTCCAATTTGGCGCTAGTGACGTAGACCAACTTCATTCAATAATATAAATTCATAATCCATTTGCTTCTTCCACGTCATCTTGTCTTGTAATCTTATCCTTAACTATTTTTCTTAAAACGGCGGATATATTAAGAAAAGAAAACTAGCAGTGAGACAATAGTTTTAAATACAGTTGAACAAAGAATAACTAATTTAAGTGGTAGTTTGATAGTTGCTGATTGGGTTAGAAGTTTACTGGGTTAGAAATGCTGATTGAATCCATATCTGATTGAGTTTATGTTTTTTCATTATTTATCTGAATGATTGTGCTGAATGAAAAAAATGATCATATTACTCTTATGATGTCTCTTGTGCTGGATAAAATAATTATAAAAACACAAATTATCATATAAAATCCAAATTAAACATACATCAATTAAAATCCAAATACAAAGTATAATACAAAATCCAAATACAAATTGTCATACGTAATAAAAATATACATCATTTAACGTTGTAGTGGCGTTGATTATAATGACGTGCGGAATTAGAAAAGATCTAGTGATTCATCATGTAAAATCAAGAACACAAGGAGTAAATAAATCTTTGTAAGCTCATATTAGATCTAGAAAGAATATACAAATGAGTTTGTACAAAGTTTCTCTCTCTAGTCTAACACTCCAAATGGATTCACTTACATAATGGGAGTCACTCACTTCTTATTTATAGGAAAAACTCAACTCATTTACACATACAAGAGAGTAAGCCTAAAACACTACATCCAAGCATGACTTTGTACCCTCACATTCTCCCCCTCAAAGTTAGGATTGGATATCCGGCTTCAATCTCCAACGAGCTAGCGCGATCAAGACCAAACTCACCCTCGACGTAACACCGGTCTTCAAATCCGCAAATGAATATTTGACAAATCCAAGAAGCTTCGAATACCCATCATTCTCCCCCTTTTTATAATCAAAAAATGATTATAAAACCCACTAAGGATGAGAAGCGCCCGAGGAATAGTCTTCACTATACTCCCCTTTGATGTGTACCAAAAATGAATCACCAATAATCTTGCACGGAAAAACAATCACGAAAAAGCCACAAAAAAATTTCCAATTTATGAAAATTTTTGACTTTTTGGGTGAAAGTTGCAAGATTTTTCAAAAATCAGGTAGAAATTGTCACTTTCTGAAACTCGCAGGGACCCATTGCGCCAAAAACAGCTTAATATGCGAAACTCTAGCCCATTTGCGAAACCGGGCATAAAGCGTAAATTCGCACAAACTGCAGGGACCAGAACTGAAAATTCTGCAATTTCTCTGCTTTTATTACCCATATGCGAAGTTGGGTATTTGTTGCCAAAAATTCAAAACTGCAAGTACTCATTTTGAAAATTTCTGCATTTTCTTCAAACTTTCGAAATTGGGCTAATTTTGCCATTTCATGAAAATATAAGGGGCCAAATTCGAAATTATTTGTTTTCTTCCCCAATTCACGTTATACAGTGAAATGCTTCGCACGTTCCAGTTAAATTCTTCGCATATTAAGTGTCAACTTCCCAAATCACTTGCAAAAACAAATGCGAATGAACCACTTTCGCATACTGAAACATGAATGCGAACAAAACGCTTTGACCTTCAAAACCCAATCATTCAATTTTAGATGCGAAGCCTAATCAATTCAACATCAAATGCGAACTCAATTGAGACCTAGATGCGAACTCAATTGATTTCATATGCGAACCCTATCATCGATCTAAAACCAAGGCTTCGTTCCTTCCTTCAACAACAGCAAATACCCTGATTCGCTTTGCACAATTCAACCCAAATCAAAATTTTCTTTTACAGATCATCCACTCCAATCATGCGAAATCCAGATATCAAGTCTTCTTTAACAATAAAGGGGCATCGATTCGTCCTTTGTCTATTAACCTCCAACACAGGCTTCGCGTTTAATACATCGTCGTCAAAATCAAATGACCAACAATCATCTACCAAATTGATATCTATCCCAATAACGAATCCAGACCCCAAGCTTTTGAAATCAGCTTTACAATCCTTCGTTATTACAATTCTCTCCAAAATCAACATCCATTTGCTTTTTGTTCGTCGACCCAAATTATCAAATCCAGTCAAGATCGACTTGATATCCACAACTCTTGACTGTCGAAATCAAATGAAATCAAATAAGCGACTCTCAAACATGCGAAATTATCATCACTTCTCAATCAAATCAGGCTTTGACTATTGACTCATCTGCCCTTTGATTTCAACTTCAACAAAGTTACGAATCAAGATTGAATCCAAATTTTGATCACAGCTTCCCATTTGATTTCAATCCATTCAATATTCAAATCGATTTCACTAAAACTTCTAGGCCACAAAAACGTTCATTCCAGTCGAACACAATGTTTTTTAATGTTCGACTATCAACCCAATTTTCATTCGATTCCTACTGCTCAACATCCAAATTCAATTTTGACTCACTGAAAAAAAGTCTATTTTGACTTTTCTTAATGTTAGACCATTCAATTCCAGACAATCGATCACAACTCAAGTTACAATTCTATAAACGACTCCAACAAACACATTCTGTTCGAATTTGATTTGAGCTAAACCAGATCAAATTTTGAGTTTTGATTCACCTATCGTGATGTTCGATGATGAACATTCAACTCAAATAACACTATTGAATTAGAATTTGTTTTCAGTAAATCAATCAACATCAAATGATTATTTGAGACAAAGGAACGAAATCGGGACTCAAGAACAGTCGTTTAATGAGCAATCGATGAAAGAGAAACCGATGAAGACTAAAATTAACTTAGAACAAATTGTACAACTAGGTAAAGCGTATGCGTATCATTTGATTGTAGATTGGGCTTAAAAATGTGAATGATGAACAGTAACCGATTCTTTTTGATTGGGCTCCGAAATTGGTAAAAAAAAATTGAATTAGATTCTCATTTTGATTTTACCAACAGTAAAATAAATTTGAGAATTGTTTTTAATGTTTGGAATTTTGATCTAAACAAAAATTAATTGGATCAACAATGGGGTTTGAAACGGTTTTGATCCAATGAGGTAAATCGATCAAAAATGAAAAACGCAAAATACGAATCGAAATCATGGATGTTTTGGAATCCATTTGAGAATTTGTGATACCTTTTTGACAAATCGAGATCCATTTTCAACGAACGAATCAAATTTGGAAGATCTTGGTTCTTTTGTCGGAATGAGAAAATCTCCAAATTGAACATTATACCACTCGCCATGCGAAATGTACAACTCGTTCTTCGTGTTCTTCAACGATCCAATAACATCTTCAAAAGAACCACCAACACATTTGGGTTTTGACTTCAAATTCAATGCAACATTTGAAGATTGGTGCTTTGGAACCCAAATTTGCTTCACGGATTTCGGCTTCACAGCATTTGACGATTTTTGTGAGTAAACCTGCTTGTTTTTGTGATTGATCTTCTTCTTCTTTTTCTTTCTCATCTTTTTGCATCTAGAAGACTTGATCTCATGAACAAACCCACTTTCCACAACATCAATTTTGTGAATTTGAATCAAATCTTTTGGAGTTTGATACTTGTGATTTTCTTGGATCACCGGCTTCTAATAAGGAATCATTCCTTCAAACGAATCACAAGAACACAAAATATCATCGGTTTGAACGGCAATTGAGCAAAAAAAACTTTTTATTCTTTATCAATATAAGATCTGATTAATATTTACTCTCTGTGTTCATACTTTTCATTCATACAAACATGATTGCATTCTAAATATCGATAACAATTCTCTACAATTGGTATCAGAGCGGGTGTTCTTGATTTCATCAAGAATTGATCCTTGATGGCGATTTTGATTTAGTGATTCATTTTATGATCTTGGATCTTTGTGTTTTAGAGAGTTTTTGGATTCTAGAAATCGAATTCAGCTTTGATACCAATTGTAGTGGTGTTGATTAAGATGGCATGTGCGGAATTAGAAAAGATCTAGTGATTCATCATGTAAAATCAAGAATACAAGGAGTAAATAAATCTTTGTAAGCTCATATTAGATCTAGAAAGAATATACAAATGGGTTTGTACAAAGTTTCTCTCTCTAGTCTAACACTCCAAATGGATTCACTTACATAATGGGAGTCACTCACTTCCTATTTATAGGAAAGACTCAACTCATTTACACATACAAGAGAGTAAGCCTAAAACACTACATCCAAGCATGACTTTGTACCCTAACAAATGTGAACCATTTGAAAGTAATAGATTAGCAATTTGGTCACGCAAAGTAGTCATATAGTCAACGAATTCTGAATCTCATTCTATGCCTTCTATGTTTTGTCCATCACCTCCTCCACGACCCACATTAGGAGTAACCATAGTGTTTTGTTCAAAGTTCGTAAATAAGTCATCTTGAACATTGTATTTCCTTATAAAATTAAGGACCGCAATACAAGCAATGACTATGTCTCTTTGCACTAGAAAATGATAAGGAGCCATTATGAAACATCCCAAAAATATAGTCTAAAAATTTTGTTTTAAATCACTAATAAAACCATAATTAGCTTTCAACATATAAAATCATAAATTGTATATCTCAAGAACATAATAACATCTGTCAAATATATCAGAGTATAAACAATCCAGGCTAAACAAATGGTGTGTGCACTGCAATCTTTCCGAGCTCCTCTTTTGAAAACATAAGCACCTTAAACCAAAACTAAAAACTATAAGCATGAAGCTTAGTGAGCTCCCCCAAACTACCACATACCATACAATAAAACATAAAGCAAATAATGGGCCTTGCCCACTGTGTAAGACCAAAGTCTGGAATAACTTAGGCCTCGCCCACTATATCGGACCGAAGTCTGGAATAACTTGGGCCTCGCCCACTGCATCGGACCGGAGTCCGGAATAACTTTGGCCTCACCCAGTGCATCAGACCAAAGTCCGGAATAACTTTGGCCTCGCCCACTGCATCGGACCGAAGTCCAGAATAACTTGGGCCCCTCCCACTGCATCGGACCGATGTTCGGAATAACTTGGGCCTCGCCCACTGCATCAGACCGAAATCCGGAATAACTTGGGTCTCGCCTACTACATCAGACCGAAGTACGGAATAAACTAAACATAACATAAACATATAACATAATCACATATACTGCATCGGGTTCCCTGGCAGCGGACCGAAGTCCGGAGCATATAACACATAACATACACATGCATGAATCACAAAGACATCAAGCATACATAACTACTTCTCGGGACCACCCCGACATCGAAACTAAGTCAGGAACTACTAATATCTAGATGTGCCGACATTGTGGCCGTAGACCCATTCCGAAAGGAGGAAACTCACCTTACACTGCTGAAGTCCTGCTGACAAAACCCTAGTTGCTGGATGACAGAGTCCCGAATCTGTCAACATCAAAATAACACCCAATTAATAATTGGGTTCTAACGAATATCCGTAAATCCATGCTTGGGGTAAAGGACTACTTTACCCCTAACCTAGCTTGACTCAAGCCCAAGGCCCAATCCAAAGGCCCAAAAGTCCAACTATGGATCATAGCCCAATATATGGCCCAATTTTCCAAATCGGGCCTAAACCTTCACATGGTCTCATCTAAGGCCCAACCAGATTCCACTGAAACATTTGGTATTTCTAATGGCCCAATATCTCATAATTATAAAGGCCCATACTATGGCCCATCTATGACCTAACTTTCCAAATTGGGCCCAAACCCCTTACATGGGCTTTATCCTAAGCCCATTAAATTAGTCTAGTCCAATTGCACGTCCTTGGATGGCCCAATATTATCTCAATCATCAAGCCCAATAGAAAGGCCCACTCAAGGCCCAAGTGAAATTAGGGTTTCACATAAAATGACAATTAGGGTTAAGTGTTTCTCACTTAACCCATTAAGGACTTAATCCATTAAGTCCTTTACTCTACTAGATAAGTAATATGTAAGATTTGGGCTTAATACACAATCCAATCCCAATGGCTCAAAAGTGGGTCCAAATAAGTCCAAGGCCCAAATACTCAAAATTAGGCTTTTCCACCCAAACATGGCCCAATAGGCCCAATATTAATCTTTAAGCCCATTAGGGTTTTGCTTGTGGGGCACCACCCACTACCACCTCGGGTAGTGGTGGTCAATGGCGGCTCACGGCGGCGGACACCGCCTTACAGTGGTGTTTTTGAGTTTCTTTTTATTATTCATCTTGCTAATTACAATTACAATGCTTAACTCAAAATAAACAGACACACACACACTAACTAATCATAACACACGCACATAACCACCTTAGTGGTGGCTGATGGTGGCTCGTGGTGGCGGTGGTTATTCCCGACTTTTTGGCTAGACAAAACACACACAACACCTAAATAAAATCAAAATCACACACCCACACAAGTCACAGCCACCCCCATGGTGGCTGATGGTGACGACCCAAGGCAGCGGCAACAAGAAATAGGAGGAAATGGCGGCATGCGATGGTTGTCGTCGACGAACACAGCAACTGATGGGTTTTGGCCATATGGACATTCCTATGTCCACATACAAACCCTAATGCTTGGATCTAGGTTTCTCTAATTGAACATGCATTGAATCCAAGACTTCTAATGGCTAATAGAGTACAATAACTATAAGAAATCAGAATTAGAAGATTACCTTGAATTACTTGCTTGATCTTCTTGTCCTTGGAGCTTTAGAGTCATAATTGTCGCTCCTCTAATGGCTTACAAACACCAACTAGCAAGAGGATGATTTGAGAGAGTGGAGAGGGAAGAGAAAATCGGCCAGGGTTTCTTCTTTGACAAGAGTGCTGATTTTCCTTGACCCCCTTAGGGTCTATATATACTAGTGAGGCTCCTAGGGTTTCATCCTTAAACCCTAATTGGATAACTTAGACCCTAAGCAATCCAATACCCTAATTGGATAACTTAGACCCTAAGCAATCCAATACCCTAATTGATAAGCCGTGGACGAATTCTAAGCCTATCCTAAGCCCTAGAAATCGTCCACACCTTATCCATAAGGGATTATAGCCCAAAGTACAACTATCATACAACTGACAGTTTATGCCCCTTTATTCAATTAATCTCTTTAAGTCACCAAATTAATTCCTAATTAATTTATGACTTATATTAATCAAATAATAATATTATTATTCCTTATATTATTCTCATAATATATTAATAATATTTCTTCTCTTGTAATAAATCATTGTGTTAAGTTGCTATGGTGAAGACAACCCAAAAGGACCATGCACAACCGGGTCAAATACTTGCCTAATATAGTTGCAGCCTTAGACACTATTCCAACAGTCTCCCACTTGGATAAGTCTAGTAACTATATATATAAGTATAATCCGATTAGCAATCGTAGCTCTCAAAGAAGCTGTCAAACTCTGATCTAATCAATGTTATCCTTCAGATAAGGGATCGTACAGTCCTCTGTTTAGATATCATGCTGAAAATTCTATGGAACCAATTTGTCTAGCATTTGGTTTCTCGATTTCAGATTCATTTGACATAGAACTTAATCGAACACATCAATTCAATTCTGATCGGGCCCGTCACATAAGTCAAATCAAATCATCGAGCGGCTGAGATATCGCTTTTACCCACTTAGGATAAAAGTAACAGATCAACTTCGACTTATATGCATTTACTTATTCATTAATCAACTATACACAACAATGCGTTTTATAACATCAAGTTACTGATGCGGTTTCGCATTATCAATGTACAACCAATTAACAAATAACAAACCATATATCTTGGTTTTAAGACCATATGATATTATCGTCTTTCGATCACCCTTTTATCACATTCCATAAGGTGATTCCAGCAAGCGCGGGTTTGTTCCAATGCTCAAAACTAGTTCATAAGCACTCATAAACGTTGTAGCAAACTTTTGCTATGTCTAATACCATTTAGACAATCTACACACCAATTCATGACAATCTTCATTCATACCTACTTCTAACATATGAACGATTGTGGACAATTTGAATAATTCGATTATTCTCAATAAACTCAATTATTCTGGAAGTCAAAACATGCAAAGTGAAACAATAGTTAAACAGCTAACATAAGACAATAACATTACTCATAAATAATACTCTTTTATTTAATCATCAAATGTTAATTACATTTATCTATTACACGTTTCTACCACTATCTAATCTATACTAATATCATCCTTCAGCCCAATACTCCTAGCATGCTGCAAGTGCTTAACCCTGCTCAGTCCCTTCGTAAGCGGATCTGCTGGGTTATCTTCTGATGATATCCTCTTAACCACGAGTTGTCCTTCTTCTACACGATGTCTAATAAAGTGATATTTTCTGTCGATATGTTGAGATCTACCATGATCCCTCGGTTCCTTGGTCAAGGCAATCGCTCCTTCATTATCACAGAAAATCTCCATGGGCTCCTCTATGGCAGGTACAACTCCAAGATCACCGATGAAGTTCTTCAACCATATTGCCTCCTTCGACGCTTCGATCGCTGCAATGTACTATGATTCACACGTTGAATCAGTTATAGTTTCTTGCTTGGAACTTTTCCAAGTTACTGCTCCTCCATTCAGGGTAAAGACCCAGCCCGACTGCGAACAGTAGTTGTCCCTGTCGGTTTGAAAACTGGCGTCACTATACCCTCGCACCTTTAAGTCATCACTCCCTCCGAGAACTAAGAACCATTCCTTCGTCCTCCGAAGGTAGTTAAGGATATTCTTGACCGCAATCCAATGGGCTCTGCCAGGGTTCCCTTGATATCTACTAACCATGCTCAAAGCAAAGGCTACATCAGGGCGAGTACAAGTCATAGCATACATGATTGAGCCAACTGCGGAAGCGTATGGAACTCGACTAATTTCTGCTATTTCAGCTTTGGTACTCGGACTTTGAGTCTTACTCAACTTGGCATTACTTTGTATCGGTAATTCTCCCTTCTTTGAGTTTTCCATACTAAAACGTTTTAGTACTTTATCTAAGTAAGTGTTCTGACTAAGTCCTATTAGTCTCTTACTTCGTTCTCTCACTATCCTTATTCCCAAAATATAGGAAGCCTCTCCGAGGTCCTTCATAGCAAAGAACTTCCCGAGCCAGGACTTAACCTCCTGCAGAGTCGGGACGTCGTTTCCTATGAGCAGTATGTCATCGACATACAAGACTTAGGTGTTCTCCTCCTCGATTGGATCGAAGCATCTTGATTTTCCTGCCCAATTGATTCTCCACTTCATTCTTGAACTCGTTGAACTTTTCAAACGTTTCTGACTTTTGCTTGATTAAGTAGATATACCCATATCTACTATAGTCATCGGTGAAAGTCACATAGAAGCAGTTTCCATCCTTCGTGGTTGATCTAAACGGTCCACATACATCGGTATGTATAGGGTCCAATAGACCCTAACCCCTTTCACATGTACTAGTGAAGGGTGACTTAGTCATCTTTCCAAGCAAACAAGACTCGCATGTGTCATCTTCCCTAAGGTCGAATGACTCCAACACTCCATCCTTTTGGAGTTGGGCTATGCACTTCTTGTTGACATGTCCAAGACGACAATGCCACAAGGATGCTCTATCCATACCATTGGAAGAATCCATGCATAAAACATCACTTCCTAGGTTATCTACAATCATGACAGTTTCATAAATTCCATTACATGGTATTGCTTCAAAATATAAGACACCATTTAGATAAGCACAAATAGAACCATTCTCATTATTAAAAGAAAATCTAAATCCTTGTCTAAACAAACCATGAAATGAAATGATGTTTCTTGCCATTTCTGGCGAATAGCAACAATTGTTCAAATCTAAACATAAACCATTCCTAAGCACTAAAGAATACACTCCAATCTTGGTCACAGCCGACAATCTTCTGTTCCCCATGATTAGATTTATTCTTCCATGCTCCACATCCCTATTTCTTCTTAGTCCCTACAATTCAGAACAAATGTGGTAACCACAACCGGTATCAAGGACCCAAGAAATAGCATGAGATGAATCATTAGATTTAATTGTGTATATACCTACGAAAGACGGCTTGATCTTTCCTTCCCTTATGGCTTGCAGGTAGTCTGGGCAGCTTCTCTTCCAATGCCATATTTTATGGAAATGATGGCACTCTGCCTCCTTTGGGTTAGGGTTAGGCCTAGCGGGATCAACTTTGGTTCCACTAGAGGAGGAACCATCTCGGGACTTTCCCTTGCGGTGGCTCTTAGACGGAGCCTTCCTCTTCTTGCCTCTTCCTTGCCCAATGGCCAAAACAGGAGCAGCGGGTGTATTGGGAGTGGGTGCAACAGACTTGTCCTTGAGGTTGCTTTCAACAACCCTAAGGAGACCTTGGAGCTTACTTAGGGCGACCTCTTCTTTGTTCATGTGGTAGGTCATCCTAAATTGATTGTAACACGGAGGAAAAGAGTGAAGCACCATGTCGATCGCAAAGTCTTCCCTAAAGTCAACAATCAACTTGCGAAGACGATCGACATACCTTTGCATCTTTTGCAGGTGCACGGTTAGAGATTCTCCATGACCCATTTTGGCGGAAATCATGTTAGTGAAAATCTCGTAACGCTCCTGCCTTGCGTTATGGTGGTATCTCTCCAACAAGTCTTGGTGCATTTCGTACGGATACATGTCCTCATAGGACTTTAGGAATTCAGCGTTCATTGTGGCTATCATGATGCAATGAACCTTCGTTGCATCACGTTCATGAGTCTCAAAAGCAGTCATTTCAGCCGGAGTAGCGATTTCAGGGTTGATTTTCTCGAGCTTCTCATCGAGGACATACTCCTTGTCCTCGTAGCGAGCAATTGTGCGAATGTATCTTATCCATTCACTAAAGTTCGTCCCATCGAAAGTCACCTTTTGGCAAAGGCTCATCAATGTGAACGAGCTAGCAGCAGTGTTGTTCGCGTTCGACATCTACAAATAGATAGGACAAAGATAGATTAGAATCTGAATCCCTAATAATCACCCAATAACAAAATTAGGGCTAGGATCCAACAACAATATTTACATATTAGAAAAGGGATGCCGTAATCTAACATGCAAATAATTTGAAGGTAAGTGAATGACGATTCACTAATTCTCCACCATGAAAACATAACTTTAAGTTCTAAAAGTATTGAGAATTCCTAGGTTTGGATGAGATTCATTGAAACTTTTCAATGGCATGTTTAAATCTCGATATGCCCCTCACGTTTGTGACTGGGATACTGAGGATCACAAAGTGGGTGTGAACTACCATGCAAATTCACATGGTGCCTTCATTGTAACAATCACCTATTCGATGTGCCAGTAAACCACACATGCTCCATCGAACTATGATAAACAATGAATCACCCTTTGCCACCTTTGCTTAGAACCAATTAGTGTGCCGATAAACCACACACGCTCCACTAACTTCTTAGCAAGGGTGCAAAGTGTAATTTAATGGGATTACATCAATTCACTTTTCCTAAAGTAACTAGGATTGGGAATTTTTGAAAAACATGTAGTTACTTTTATACTTTTAATGAGGAGATGAGGTTGCCCTATCCTACCCGTTCGGCTAACGACCCTCCACCGATCAAGCAAGCGGTGGGTGTGAGTGTACACCCATTAAGCGCCATTTATAGGCAGCAAGCTTATACCCACCTTATAGACCGGCTTCGTGAATGAGGCCAACTAACGGTAAGGCTAGCATTTTAATTATACATATATATATATATATATATATATATATATATATATATATATATATTAATCTTGTAATATTATATTAGTATAGGGTTGAATTTTAAACTTGTAAAATTCTAGGGTTTGAAATTTAAATTGTCTAAATTAAACTTTTAATCACAAAACATAAATTTCAAAACTTAAGGGCAAGTTTTAAACTTTTCAAAACATGGGGGATCAAATAACAAATAATCTAAATTAACATTTAATCACATAATTATCCATATTTGATTTATTTAATAATTTCTTGCAAAATAATTTACCAATTTAATTAAAATAATTAATCAATTATCACATAAGGAAATAAATATTTTATTAATTGATAAATATCTTCAATTAGGTCAAGAATATACTCATATATATCATAAAATCGGATTTATATTGACCTAATATGATTAAGGCAAGTATCTAAAAGATAAACAGCAAGAAATCCCGAAATTAGCTCTTTCTGACGCTCGGACTCGCTGAGTACCACAATGGACTCGCCGAGTCCACTATGGGACTCGCCGAGTGCATCAGGCAGAAACACAATATTCGAATTTTGCAAGCATCAAACAAACAACCAATGCATCAATTCAATAGAAACCAACCAGTCTCTGATGCCACTGATGGGTTTTGGCAATATGAACATTCCTATGTGCACATACAAACCCTAATGCTTGGATCTAGGTTTCTCTAATTGAACATGCATTGAATCCTAGACTTCTAATGGCTAATAGAGTACAATAACAATAAGAAATCAGAATTAGAAGATTACATTGAATCACTTGCTTGATCTTCTTGTCCTTGGAGCTTTAGAGTCACAATTGTCTCTCCTCTAATGGCTTACAAACACCAACTAGCAAGAGGATGATTTGAGAGAGTGGAGAGGGAAGAGAAAATCGGCCAGGGTTTCTTCTCTGAAAAGAGTGCCGATTTTCCTTGACCCTTAGGGTCTATATATACGAGTGAGGCTCCTAGGGTTTCATCCTTAAACCCTAATTGGATAATTTAGGCCCTAAGCAATCCAATACCCTAATTGATAAGCTGTGGACAAATTCTAAGCCTATCCTAAGCCCTAGAAATCGTCCACACCTTATCCATAAGGGATTATAGCCCAAAGTACAACTATCATACAACTGACAGTTTATGCCCCTTTATTCAATTAATCTCTTTAAGTCACCAAATTAATTCCTAATTAATTTATGACTTATATTAATCAAATAATAATATTATTATTCCTTATATTATTCTCATAATATATTAATAATATTTCTTCTCTCATAATAAATCATTCTGTCAAGTTGCTATGGTGAAGGCAACCCAAAAGAACCATGCACAACCGGGTCAAATAATTGCCTAATATAGTTGCAGCCTTAGACACTATTCCAACAGCAGCGACAACAGTTAGTCGTCGACGAACACAACAACGACTCCAATGGCGCACCAGCGTCTCCGGTAGCAGCGACAGAGGGACGAAGCCCATCGGTGGCCTTCGTCGTCACTGGCAAAGGAACCTCGATAGTTCTGGGTGGTGGTTCGGCAGCCTTTGTTGATGAGGCAACGACGGAACCACGCTGTCGGACACGGCGCTGCAAGGGTTCCAAAGGCGATGGCAGCAACAACTTAGAGGAGGCAGAATAGCAGCGCTACCACGGTGCCTACAGCGGAGTTGGAGGTACAAGCAATGGCGGCGACTGAGAGGAGTTATCACGAGCAACCGACGGCAGCAACGCAAACAGCTTCGATTTCCGGCGGTGGTCTTGGGTTTTAACGGCGGCGGCTGGGGAATTGATTAGAATGGAGGGTGGCGCCGGTAGGAGACATAAGGTGAAGGTAGCGGCTGCATAAATGGTCTGTAGGGTTAGGGTTTCATGAGTTATATACCCCGACCAAAAAGAAACTTTCCAATAATTACAATTCCAACCCCTCCTTCTCTTATTCCTTTCAATCTAAGTCCCTATTTTACCTTTTTAACTCCATCTTCTGAAATTCTTTACAAATAAACTTAGGAATTTACCAATTAGCCCCTTAACCTCCAAAATCTCTTCAATGAAGTCCCCATAATTACCATTTAGTCCCTGCCTTCCTGTAACAGCCCAAAATCTCAAGTATTGTTAAATTTCAATTTTGGGGTGTTTTAAAGGGGAGACTCGGCGAGTGGGAGCCAGACTCGCCGAGTAGGGTCGCAGATTTGGTCGCGGGTTCGCGACTGGACTCGACGAGTCCAGGTATGGACTCGGCGAGTCGACGCTGTTCAGTGGAAAACCCTAGCCGTTCAGTTTGGGACGTATATAAGGGATCTTATGCCGTCATTGTTCGTCTTTTGGCCGATTGAGGAGAACCCCAAACGACTGTGGCATTTGGAGCAAGCTTGAAGGCCATTATTGACTTTGAAGGAATTGTGGTGCAAGAAGAGGAAGGATTTTGGCCAAAGGAGGATCAAAGGGATCGAGTTCTGAGGTTGGGGACACAGAGAGTACGTTTTCAGGTTATGTTTCGGATCATTCCTGTTATTTTGATGTGTACACGGATTTAGGGTTTGTGAAACCCATTTAAAGATTAGATGGATTGCTGTGTTGTTATTCAACGTTTATAACCTTGTATTAGGACCCTTAGAGGTCCAGAAGGATCCATGTTTGTATATTCGGGAAAATATGTATCTCAGGAAGCAGTTCGATCGACTGCATGGCGTGGACTCGCCGAGTCGGATGATCAGACTCGGCGAGTAGCTTGAAGATTTACTGGGACTCGCCGAGTTGTTCTTCAGACTCGGCGAGTAGAGTCGGGGTGGCCCCGCGATTCTTCCAGGAGTAACTCGTTGAGTCAAAGAGAGTACTCGACGAGTAGAAGGGAATTTTAGAGGAATGAAGGACGACCAGACTCGCCGAGTCGCCAGGGAACTCGCCGAGTCCAGTCGAGTTGACAGCGGACTGTTGACTAGAGTTGACTGGTGTGATTTCTTAGGGTCAACTAATGAGGAAGATAGAAGTATTAATAAGAGACATATGATGTGACAGGGAGCTTGTAGCTCGGAGGATCAAGTGCAAGGGACTTTAGGAGTTGCTATCTTCCAGTGTCCGCGAGGTGAGTCTTCTCACTATACTTCACCCGGAAGGGTTTGATTGTGTGACCGGAAGGTCAAGTATGTTATGTGTTATGTTATATGCTATAAATGGAAAGTTAGCTGCTACGCGTGATATACATGCTTATATATGGGCCGGAAGGCAAAGTATTATGTGACAGAAAGGTCAGGTATGATATGTGGTGTATGTGATTTATGTGTTAGAGTACTTGTATTATGTGTTATATATGTGTACGGGCCGGAAGGCAATGTTATGTGGACCGAAAGGTCCGGGCCGGAAGGCAATGTTATGTGGACCGAAAGGTCCGTGCCGGAAGGCAATGTTATGTGGACCGAAAGGTCCGGGCCGGAAGGCAATGTTATGTTGACCGGAAGGTCAGGGCCTGGAAAGGCGTATGTGCGTAAGGTATATTGGGGAACTCACTAAGCTTCGTGCTTACATTGTTTATGTTATGTTGTTTCAGGTTCTTAAAGTAACGCGGGATGGCAACGGTTCGATTGTACACACCGAAGAAAGAGTTGTGTTTTGGAGGATCCTGGTCTTCTATTATAACGAAAAAGAAACTATGTTTTGTAATTCGAATGTGAATAAGATTTTAAACAAGTGTTTTAATATTAAATTGATTATTTAAATGAAAATTTTGTTTTTGGAAATCACGGTGTTACAATTGGTATCAGAGCCTTGGTTTGAGGGATTCGGACGCGCCTACGGGTAAATCTGGACTCAAACTGAGGAAGTCAGAAATTTTTTTTCCAAATAAATGGTTTTCTAAAAGTGAATAAGAGTTCATAGAGAAAGCAAGATAGAGCAGTGTGTACAATCAGCCAGAGCCAAACGGTGATTTCCCAAAATACCCTTACTTTTGCGTTATGAAATATTTATTATGCACTTTATGAGACAATATTGCATGCTAGAGACAGGCTAGGTATTTCACATCTTAGGACTAGAGTGGCCTGATTTGTGATGCCTTAGTCTAGGGTTTGCTGTTATATGTGCGTTATGCTTTTGTGTGTATGTGATGAGTGAGAGTATCTAGTTAGAACGCACAAGGGGTAAAGCTACGGGGTACAGAGGTACTTCCGAGGATGAGCCGAGAAGGTGGAGCTACCACAGGTGGGGAGTCCTATGTATGCTTCAATGCTCGAATGCTGCTTGCTTTGTGCTTTGTGGAGTTATCGATGATGGGAGTCAGCTACTAAGTGAGTATGACGATACTCAGGAGGTAGAGGGCTGGCATCATTAGGAACTCTTCAGCAGCTGATAGCAAAGGAGTGGGAGGACAGCGGAAGGGACTAGGGAGTAAACCTAGCCAGATGAGTGCGCTGGTAGAGTAGAGGATTTCGCTGGAAAGCGAGCACGCGTGATGAGATGGGTGAAAGAGCAGGTTTATCAGCTACTTAGGAACTCTGGGATGGTCCGTGTGGAAAGTATGGGTAGATGTGGCAGGTAGTATGGGCCCGTACTACTGAAAGCAGAGGACCCATACTTGATACAGGGGGCATCCTAAAGGTCCTAAGGAACAGATTGAGGGGTGATGTTATGGTTCGGATACCATACATCGGAGCGGATACAGAGTGATGTTATGGTCCGGGCACCATACATCGGAACAGATTGAGATAGATGTATGGTTCAGGTACCATACATCGGGATGAGTACCATGGTTCGTAGTGGATGATGCTTGTGGCTATCTTGTTATCCGGTTATGACCGATGAGGTAGAGATTGGACGCTATGGGTTTCAGGCCTGTAGACCATGATTGAGTACGGAGAGGCGTTCCTCGAGGGGAAAGACAAGTGCCTATCAGAGTATTTTGGTAAGAGTCAAAGACAGGGGAGAATTTCAGTTGAGTCGAGCAATCAGACGACAGAGGAGAGGTCACCTTTTGGGTGGGTAGTGTCATTTATGCTCGTGTGCAAGACGCGAGAGGTCTGGTGTTTCAGTTCTGGATTTGGGAGTACACCCTGCAGGTAGTTATCGATAATGACTTCCCTCAGAGCATCAGGTAGCGGGTGTACCGCGAGACAGAGATTTACCGTGAACAGACAGTCAGTTGAGGCTGAGGTAGTCGAGAACCACACCACACCTAATTGAGAATAACAGGTTGGGTTATAGTGGTAGTAGTGAAGAGTTCAGACGAGTTTTGCAGTGCGGAGAGTTGTCGTCTATGTTGAGAGTAAGTCCCTGTTCTTGGACAAATCCGGCGTTGGATACGGATTGATGAGTTGAGATGAGAGGAACGATGATGCTGCGGTGCACTCTACGAGCCAGATATGTTATCGAGCAGTGCAGGTGCTTAGTATTAGATCAGTATGGGATTTGGAACGATTAGAGGCAGCCGTGATGAGAAGTTCTTGAAGAGTTAGCTAGAGGTTCAGAGTATAGGGGTTGATTGACTTCATAAGGGGAGGGACTATCGGGTGTTGCACAGCACTTTACTGGGGCAGGTACGATTTCGCTGGTGAAAGATAGTCGTGGGTTGATTGTATACTAATTGGTGTTGGTTCGAACCCTAGTGGGGGAGAACCGGGTGCAGTATGAAAGAAAGCAAGAATTGTCAGAAGTAGTAATAAGTGGAGTATAGAGATGCAATAGGAAAGCATGAGACTATAGGTGTCGATGATCGAGTAAAAAGGGGGTTACATCGGAGCTTGCGGGTCCGATGGTGCATGCCGCAAGTGCGGAAAGGAGGGGCACTGTGCACGGGATTGTTGGCAGTCAGTGCCAATTCGGGATTTGAGGAGGATAGGATGGAGCGGAGCCCCAGAGGGCTCAGGGTCGTGTTTATCTGCGTGCGACAGAGGGAGACGGAACAGTGCCGGAAGCAGCTGCGGGTATGATGCTTTCATGATGTCTTAATTGTCTTGCATTGATTTGGGTATTGTTTGTGCTGGTATCTTGTATGGATTTCGATGCGGTATTCGTTGTTTCGCGGGTCTGGCATGTTATGGATTGGTGCTTCAGGTTTCGCTTTGGCATACGTTATTCCCTGATGGTTGGGTATGGTTATAATTGGTGCTTTAGTGTCAGTAGTCTTGTGCGGTTTTCGATGTGGTGTTCATCCTTTGAGTAGATTGTGAGTTGGTTATGGGTTATGGTCGAGGATTCCTTTGGTTATCGTTCGTGGGGGGTTGTTAGGGGAGATGCGGCACTGGGTTGATTGTCGGGTAGCATCTACAGTCGTGGAGTGGATGATTGAAGGACTAGAATCTTGTGAGTGGGTTGATCAGGGAGGAGGTGTGTTTTGCTGAGGGTTGCTTATGCTTGTGGGGAGCAGTCAGTGGGTAAATGTTCTCTTTGTGCAGGATTGTTCTGTAAGGTCGTTAAGGACGATCGGTGGCAGTTAGTCAGTGCTTTAGTGGGGGAGAATTAGAAAATTCTCCGGGAGATCGATGAGTATATGAGGGTGCTTAGCTGCCGGGATTCAGCAGTGTTTGTCAGCGCAGAGTATAGGCCGACGAGAGCGAGTGTCGGGTATGCGGGGCGGGATACAGACCTAGGGCATTCGATTGTGGAGGCCTGAGGGAAGGCCGGGATCAAGCTTGAGTAAGTAACCGGGGTTACGTGATCAGAGTATTGGTATGTTTGAGGTACGTGATGGGTTGTACTGCATTAATCCCACGGGATTATGTTGTGCATATTTCTAGAGCTGGAACCGGAAGGTTCCCCAGAGTTAGAACCTGAGGGTTCGCAGAGTTTGGGTGTACGGACCCACAGAGATATAGCCTCGAGTGACTAGTATGTGTTAGGAGAGTCGGTCCAGTCATACTGGAGACTCTGTTGGTATTGCTGGATTAGTTTGAGATTTGCGGATCGCATATGTTGCGGTGTGATTGCATTGGAAGGTCTGGCCCCGGGTTATTGATCTTGTGTAGCGGAGGTAGTGATTTTGATGAGTGGAGAGAGTGCATGGGATTGAGAGCCCCTGCAATGAGAACCAGAGTAGGTGGATAGCGGTTACGCAAAAAGGGTGGTGTTGCTTGGGGCGAGCACCGTGGCACCGGTTGGAGTGGCATTATGGCCAAGAGGGTTCCTTGGAAAAAGGAAAAGAGGAAGGTGTGTAACTCCGAGGGGGTGCAAGTTCACGAAAGTGAAAGCTGCAGAGCAGAATTATGGTTAGAGTATTTCAAGTATGGTTTCGAGCATCGTGTTTGCGGCAGTGAAGTAGGAACCCATCCGGGTTGGGATGACTGACGAGACTCAGAAAGGATGCAAGGGAATAGAGAATCTTGAATTCTCAGTGTGAATCTGATCAGAGAGTAGGGTGGATGTAGTGGTTCATCTTGGGAGATGTTCGAGGATACCATCAGGGTATCGGGTCTTTCCACCTGCGGGTGTTGGGACTAGTTCAGTATGTGTATGTAGTGGCAAGGGGAGAACTTGTGAGAGTTGCTCTGAGAGTGAGAATGGATCTCTCAGTCGGTCCGGAATGGACAAAGTGGGCTTTGGATCGGGGATCCGGTGGTTCATGGTTCCCTAACCCTTATTGGTCGAGCGATTGTTGGGATTCAGAGCAGATTCAGCAGATGAGACAGAGGTTGTTGACTGCCCAGAGCCAACAGGAAAGTTATGCGGACAGACGCCGGTCCGAGCATGTGATTCAGGTCGGCGACTTTGTATTCCAGGAAGAGGGGTAAGTGGGGGCCCCGGTATGTTGGGTCTTTGCGTGAAGGTGCGAAGGTAGGAAAGGTGGCCTATCGGTTGGAGCTGCCAACGGAATTGGGATGGATCCATGACATTTTTATGTGTCGCAATTGAAGAGGTGTGTAGTAGATGAGTCAGCAGTGGTTCTACTAGAGAACGATTAGGTGGATGCGAGTCTGTGTTACGCCGAGAGGCCACTGGCCATCAGGAATCGGAAGATCAAGTTTTTGAGGAACCAGGGAGGTACCTCTGGTATTGATTCAGTGGCAACCTCGGAAGAGATCGGAAATGTCTAGGGAAGCCGAAACGTGGGATGCGGGAGCAGCATCCAGAGCTATTTTTTAGAGTGAGCCTTCGAGGGCGAAGTCTAATTCTAGTGGGGGAGAATTGTAACAGCCCAAAATCTCAAGTATTGTTAAATTTCAATTTTGGGGTGTTTTAAAGGGGAGACTCGGCGAGTGGGAGCCAGACTCGCCGAGTAGGGTCGCAGATTTGGTCGCGGGTTCGCGACTGGACTCGACGAGTCCAGGTATGGACTCGGCGAGTCGACGCTGTTCAGTGGAAAACCCTAGCCGTTCAGTTTGGGACGTATATAAGGGATCTTATGCCGTCATTGTTCGTCTTTTGGCCGATTGAGGAGAACCCTAAACGACTGTGGCATTTGGAGCAAGCTTGAAGGCCATTATTGACTTTGAAGGAATTGTGGTGCAAGAAGAGGAAGGATTTTGGCCAAAGGAGGATCAAAGGGATCGAGTTCTGAGGTTGGGGACACAGAGAGTACGTTTTCAGGTTATGTTTCGGATCATTCCTGTTATTTTGATGTGTACACGGATTTAGGGTTTGTGAAACCCATTTAAAGATTAGATGGATTGTTGTGTTGTTATTCAACGTTTATAACCTTGTATTAGGACCCTTAGAGGTCCAGAAGGATCCATGTTTGTATATTCGGGAAAATATGTATCTCAGGAAGCAGATCGATCGACTGCATGGCGTGGACTCGCCGAGTCGGATGATCAGACTCGGCGAGTAGCTTGAAGATTTACTGGGACTCGCCGAGTTGTTCTTCAGACTCGGCGAGTAGAGTCGGGGTGGCCCCGCGATTCTTCCAGGAGTAACTCGTTGAGTCAAAGAGAGTACTCGACGAGTAGAAGGGAATTTTAGAGGAATGAAGGACGACCAGACTCGCCGAGTCGCCAGGGAACTCGCCGAGTCCAGTCGAGTTGACAGCGGACTGTTGACTAGAGTTGACTGGTGTGATTTCTTAGGGTCAACTAATGAGGAAGATAGAAGTATTAATAAGAGACATATGATGTGACAGGGAGCTTGTAGCTCGGAGGATCAAGTGCAAGGGACTTTAGGAGTTGCTATCTTCCAGTGTCCGCGAGGTGAGTCTTCTCACTATACTTCACCCGGAAGGGTTTGATTGTGTGACCGGAAGGTCAAGTATGTTATGTGTTATGTTATATGCTATAAATGGAAAGTTAGCTGCTACGCGTGATATACATGCTTATATATGGGCCGGAAGGCAAAGTATTATGTGACAGAAAGGTCAGGTATGATATGTGGTGTATGTGCTTTATGTGTTAGAGTACTTGTATTATGTGTTATATATGTGTACGGGCCGGAAGGCAATGTTATGTGGACCGAAAGGTCCGGGCCGGAAGGCAATGTTATGTGGACCGAAAGGTCCGTGCCGGAAGGCAATGTTATGTGGACCGAAAGGTCCGGGCCGGAAGGCAATGTTATGTTGACCGGAAGGTCAGGGCCTGGAAAGGCGTATGTGCGTAAGGTATATTGGGGAACTCACTAAGCTTCGTGCTTACGTTGTTTATGTTATGTTGTTTCAGGTTCTTACAGTAACGCGGGATGGCAACGGTTCGATTGTACACACCGAAGAAAGAGTTGTGTTTTGGAGGATCCTGGTCTTCTATTATAACGAAAAAGAAACTATGTTTTGTAATTCGAATGTGAATAAGATTTTAAACAAGTGTTTTAATATTAAATTGATTATTTAAATGAAAATTTTGTTTTTGGAAATCACGGTGTTACAATTGGTATCAGAGCCTTGGTTTGAGGGATTCGGACGCGCCTACGGGTAAATCTGGACTCAAACTGAGGAAGTCAGAAATTTTTTTTCCAAATAAATGGTTTTCTAAAAGTGAATAAGAGTTCATAGAGAAAGCAAGAAAGAGCAGTGTGTACAATCAGCCAGAGCCAAACGGTGATTTCCCAAAATACCCTTACTTTTGCGTTATGAAATATTTATTATGCACTTTATGAGACAATATTGCATGCTAGAGACAGGCTAGGTATTTCACATCTTAGGACTAGAGTGGCCTGATTTGTGATGCCTTAGTCTAGGGTTTGCTGTTATATGTGTGTTATGCTTTTGTGTGTATGTGATGAGTGAGAGTATCTAGTTAGAACGCACAAGGGGTAAAGCTACGGGGTACAGAGGTACTTCCGAGGATGAGCCGAGAAGGTGGAGCTACCACAGGTGGGGAGTCCTATGTATGCTTCAATGCTCGAATGCTGCTTGCTTTGTGCTTTGTGGAGTTATCGATGATGGGAGTCAGCTACTAAGTGAGTATGACGATACTCAGGAGGTAGAGGGCTGGCATCATTAGGAACTCTTCAGCAGCTGATAGCAAAGGAGTGGGAGGACAGCGGAAGGGACTAGGGAGTAAACCTAGCCAGATGAGTGCGCTGGTAGAGTAGAGGATTTCGCTGGAAAGCGAGCACGCGCGATGAGATGGGTGAAAGAGCAGGTTTATCAGCTACTTAGGAACTCTGGGATGGTCCGTGTGGAAAGTATGGGTAGATGTGGCAGGTAGTATGGGCCCGTACTACTGAAAGCAGAGGACCCATACTTGATACAGGGGGCATCCTAAAGGTCCTAAGGAACAGATTGAGGGGTGATGTTATGGTTCGGATACCATACATCGGAGCGGATACAGAGTGATGTTATGGTCCGGGCACCATACATCGGAACAGATTGAGATAGATGTATGGTTCAGGTACCATACATCGGGATGAGTACCATGGTTCGTAGTGGATGATGCTTGTGGCTATCTTGTTATCCGGTTATGACCGATGAGGTAGAGATTGGACGCTATGGGTTTCAGGCCTGTAGACCATGATTGAGTACGGAGAGGCGTTCCTCGAGGGGAAAGACAAGTGCCTATCAGAGTATTTTGGTAAGAGTCAAAGACAGGGGAGAATTTCAGTTGAGTCGAGCAATCAGACGACAGAGGAGAGGTCACCTTTTGGGTGGGTAGTGTCATTTATGCTCGTGTGCAAGACGCGAGAGGTCTGGTGTTTCAGTTCTGGATTTGGGAGTACACCCTGCAGGTAGTTATCGATAATGACTTCCCTCAGAGCATCAGGTAGCGGGTGTACCGCGAGACAGAGATTTACCGTGAACAGACAGTCAGTTGAGGCTGAGGTAGTCGAGAACCACACCACACCTAATTGAGAATAACAGGTTGGGTTATAGTGGTAGTAGTGAAGAGTTCAGACGAGTTTTGCAGTGCGGAGAGTTGTCGTCTATGTTGAGAGTAAGTCCCTGTTCTTGGACAAATCCGGCGTTGGATACGGATTGATGAGTTGAGATGAGAGGAACGATGATGCTGCGGTGCACTCTACGAGCCAGATATGTTATCGAGCAGTGCAGGTGCTTAGTATTAGATCAGTATGGGATTTGGAACGATTAGAGGCAGCCGTGATGAGAAGTTCTTGAAGAGTTAGCTAGAGGTTCAGAGTATAGGGGTTGATTGACTTCATAAGGGGAGGGACTATCGGGTGTTGCACAGCACTTTACTGGGGCAGGTACGATTTCGCTGGTGAAAGATAGTCGTGGGTTGATTGTATACTAATTGGTGTTGGTTCGAACCCTAGTGGGGGAGAACCGGGTGCAGTATGAAAGAAAGCAAGAATTGTCAGAAGTAGTAATAAGTGGAGTATAGAGATGCAATAGGAAAGCATGAGACTATAGGTGTCGATGATCGAGTAAAAAGGGGGTTACATCGGAGCTTGCGGGTCCGATGGTGCATGCCGCAAGTGCGGAAAGGAGGGGCACTGTGCACGGGATTGTTGGCAGTCAGTGCCAATTCGGGATTTGAGGAGGATAGGATGGAGCGGAGCCCCAGAGGGCTCAGGGTCGTGTTTATCTGCGTGCGACAGAGGGAGACGGAACAGTGCCGGAAGCAGCTGCGGGTATGATGCTTTCATGATGTCTTAATTGTCTTGCATTGATTTGGGTATTGTTTGTGCTGGTATCTTGTATGGATTTCGATGTGGTATTCGTTGTTTCGCGGGTCTGGCATGTTATGGATTGGTGCTTCAGGTTTCGCTTTGGCATACGTTATTCCCTGATGGTTGGGTATGGTTATAATTGGTGCTTTAGTGTCAGTAGTCTTGTGCGGTTTTCGATGTGGTGTTCATCCTTTGAGTAGATTGTGAGTTGGTTATGGGTTATGGTCGAGGATTCCTTTGGTTATCGTTCGTGGGGGGTTGTTAGGGGAGATGCGGCACTGGGTTGATTGTCGGGTAGCATCTACAGTCGTGGAGTGGATGATTGAAGGACTAGAATCTTGTGAGTGGGTTGATCAGGGAGGAGGTGTGTTTTGCTGAGGGTTGCTTATGCTTGTGGGGAGCAGTCAGTGGGTAAATGTTCTCTTTGTGCAGGATTGTTCTGTAAGGTCGTTAAGGACGATCGGTGGCAGTTAGTCAGTGCTTTAGTGGGGGAGAATTAGAAAATTCTCCGGGAGATCGATGAGTATATGAGGGTGCTTAGCTGCCGGGATTCAGCAGTGTTTGTCAGCGCAGAGTATAGGCCGACGAGAGCGAGTGTCGGGTATGCGGGGTGGGATACAGACCTAGGGCATTCGATTGTGGAGGCCTGAGGGAAGGCCGGGATCAAGCTTGAGTAAGTAACCGGGGTTACGTGATCAGAGTATTGGTATGTTTGAGGTACGTGATGGGTTGTACTGCATTAATCCCACGGGATTATGTTGTGCATATTTCTAGAGCTGGAACCGGAAGGTTCCCCAGAGTTAGAACCTGAGGGTTCGCAGAGTTTGGGTGTACGGACCCACAGAGATATAGCCTCGAGTGACTAGTATGTGTTAGGAGAGTCGGTCCAGTCATACTGGAGACTCTGTTGGTATTGCTGGATTAGTTTGAGATTTGCGGATCGCATATGTTGCGGTGTGATTGCATTGGAAGGTCTGGCCCCGGGTTATTGATCTTGTGTAGCGGAGGTAGTGATTTTGATGAGTGGAGAGAGTGCATGGGATTGAGAGCCCCTGCAATGAGAACCAGAGTAGGTGGATAGCGGTTACGCAAAAAGGGTGGTGTTGCTTGGGGCGAGCACCGTGGCACCGGTTGGAGTGGCATTATGGCCAAGAGGGTTCCTTGGAAAAAGGAAAAGAGGAAGGTGTGTAACTCCGAGGGGGTGCAAGTTCACGAAAGTGAAAGCTGCAGAGCAGAATTATGGTTAGAGTATTTCAAGTATGGTTTCGAGCATCGTGTTTGCGGCAGTGAAGTAGGAACCCATCCGGGTTGGGATGACTGACGAGACTCAGAAAGGATGCAAGGGAATAGAGAATCTTGAATTCTCAGTGTGAATCTGATCAGAGAGTAGGGTGGATGTAGTGGTTCATCTTGGGAGATGTTCGAGGATACCATCAGGGTATCGGGTCTTTCCACCTGCGGGTGTTGGGACTAGTTCAGTATGTGTATGTAGTGGCAAGGGGAGAACTTGTGAGAGTTGCTCTGAGAGTGAGAATGGATCTCTCAGTCGGTCCGGAATGGACAAAGTGGGCTTTGGATCGGGGATCCGGTGGTTCATGGTTCCCTAACCCTTATTGGTCGAGCGATTGTTGGGATTCAGAGCAGATTCAGCAGATGAGACAGAGGTTGTTGACCGCCCAGAGCCAACAGGAAAGTTATGCGGACAGACGCCGGTCCGAGCATGTGATTCAGGTCGGCGACTTTGTATTCCAGGAAGAGGGGTAAGTGGGGGCCCCGGTATGTTGGGTCTTTGCGTGAAGGTGCGAAGGTAGGAAAGGTGGCCTATCGGTTGGAGCTGCCAACGGAATTGCGATGGATCCATGACATTTTTATGTGTCGCAATTGAAGAGGTGTGTAGTAGATGAGTCAGCAGTGGTTCTACTAGAGAACGATTAGGTGGATGCGAGTCTGTGTTACGCCGAGAGGCCACTGGCCATCAGGAATCGGAAGATCAAGTTTTTGAGGAACCAGGGAGGTACCTCTGGTATTGATTCAGTGGCAACCTCGGAAGAGATCGGAAATGTCTAGGGAAGCCGAAACGTGGGATGCGGGAGCAGCATCCAGAGCTATTTTTTAGAGTGAGCCTTCGAGGGCGAAGTCTAATTCTAGTGGGGGAGAATTGTAACAGCCCAAAATCTCAAGTATTGTTAAATTTCAATTTTGGGGTGTTTTAAAGGGGAGACTCGGCGAGTGGGAGCCAGACTCGCCGAGTAGGGTCGCAGATTTGGTCGCGGGTTCGCGACTGGACTCGACGAGTCCAGGTATGGACTCGGCGAGTCGACGCTGTTCAGTGGAAAACCCTAGCCGTTCAGTTTGGGACGTATATAAGGGATCTTATGCCGTCATTGTTCGTCTTTTGGCCGATTGAGGAGAACCCTAAACGACTGTGGCATTTGGAGCAAGCTTGAAGGCCATTATTGACTTTGAAGGAATTGTGGTGCAAGAAGAGGAAGGATTTTGGCCAAAGGAGGATCAAAGGGATCGAGTTCTGAGGTTGGGGACACAGAGAGTACGTTTTCAGGTTATGTTTCGGATCATTCCTGTTATTTTGATGTGTACACGGATTTAGGGTTTGTGAAACCCATTTAAAGATTAGATGGATTGTTGTGTTGTTATTCAACGTTTATAACCTTGTATTAGGACCCTTAGAGGTCCAGAAGGATCCATGTTTGTATATTCGGGAAAATATGTATCTCAGGAAGCAGATCGATCGACTGCATGGCGTGGACTCGCCGAGTCGGATGATCAGACTCGGCGAGTAGCTTGAAGATTTACTGGGACTCGCCGAGTTGTTCTTCAGACTCGGCGAGTAGAGTCGGGGTGGCCCCGCGATTCTTCCAGGAGTAACTCGTTGAGTCAAAGAGAGTACTCGACGAGTAGAAGGGAATTTTAGAGGAATGAAGGACGACCAGACTCGCCGAGTCGCCAGGGAACTCGCCGAGTCCAGTCGAGTTGACAGCGGACTGTTGACTAGAGTTGACTGGTGTGATTTCTTAGGGTCAACTAATGAGGAAGATAGAAGTATTAATAAGAGACATATGATGTGACAGGGAGCTTGTAGCTCGGAGGATCAAGTGCAAGGGACTTTAGGAGTTGCTATCTTCCAGTGTCCGCGAGGTGAGTCTTCTCACTATACTTCACCCGGAAGGGTTTGATTGTGTGACCGGAAGGTCAAGTATGTTATGTGTTATGTTATATGCTATAAATGGAAAGTTAGCTGCTACGCGTGATATACATGCTTATATATGGGCCGGAAGGCAAAGTATTATGTGACAGAAAGGTCAGGTATGATATGTGGTGTATGTGCTTTATGTGTTAGAGTACTTGTATTATGTGTTATATATGTGTACGGGCCGGAAGGCAATGTTATGTGGACCGAAAGGTCCGGGCCGGAAGGCAATGTTATGTGGACCGAAAGGTCCGTGCCGGAAGGCAATGTTATGTGGACCGAAAGGTCCGGGCCGGAAGGCAATGTTATGTTGACCGGAAGGTCAGGGCCTGGAAAGGCGTATGTGCGTAAGGTATATTGGGGAACTCACTAAGCTTCGTGCTTACGTTGTTTATGTTATGTTGTTTCAGGTTCTTACAGTAACGCGGGATGGCAACGGTTCGATTGTACACACCGAAGAAAGAGTTGTGTTTTGGAGGATCCTGGTCTTCTATTATAACGAAAAAGAAACTATGTTTTGTAATTCGAATGTGAATAAGATTTTAAACAAGTGTTTTAATATTAAATTGATTATTTAAATGAAAATTTTGTTTTTGGAAATCACGGTGTTACAATTGGTATCAGAGCCTTGGTTTGAGGGATTCGGACGCGCCTACGGGTAAATCTGGACTCAAACTGAGGAAGTCAGAAATTTTTTTTCCAAATAAATGGTTTTCTAAAAGTGAATAAGAGTTCATAGAGAAAGCAAGAAAGAGCAGTGTGTACAATCAGCCAGAGCCAAACGGTGATTTCCCAAAATACCCTTACTTTTGCGTTATGAAATATTTATTATGCACTTTATGAGACAATATTGCATGCTAGAGACAGGCTAGGTATTTCACATCTTAGGACTAGAGTGGCCTGATTTGTGATGCCTTAGTCTAGGGTTTGCTGTTATATGTGTGTTATGCTTTTGTGTGTATGTGATGAGTGAGAGTATCTAGTTAGAACGCACAAGGGGTAAAGCTACGGGGTACAGAGGTACTTCCGAGGATGAGCCGAGAAGGTGGAGCTACCACAGGTGGGGAGTCCTATGTATGCTTCAATGCTCGAATGCTGCTTGCTTTGTGCTTTGTGGAGTTATCGATGATGGGAGTCAGCTACTAAGTGAGTATGACGATACTCAGGAGGTAGAGGGCTGGCATCATTAGGAACTCTTCAGCAGCTGATAGCAAAGGAGTGGGAGGACAGCGGAAGGGACTAGGGAGTAAACCTAGCCAGATGAGTGCGCTGGTAGAGTAGAGGATTTCGCTGGAAAGCGAGCACGCGCGATGAGATGGGTGAAAGAGCAGGTTTATCAGCTACTTAGGAACTCTGGGATGGTCCGTGTGGAAAGTATGGGTAGATGTGGCAGGTAGTATGGGCCCGTACTACTGAAAGCAGAGGACCCATACTTGATACAGGGGGCATCCTAAAGGTCCTAAGGAACAGATTGAGGGGTGATGTTATGGTTCGGATACCATACATCGGAGCGGATACAGAGTGATGTTATGGTCCGGGCACCATACATCGGAACAGATTGAGATAGATGTTGTGGTCCGAGTGCTATACTTTGGAGCAGATTGAGGAGTGGTGCTATGGTTCAGGTACCATACACTGAAGCATGTTGAGGAGGGATGTCATGGGATGAGTACCATGGTTCGTAGTGGATGATGCTTGTGGCTATCTTGTTATCCGGTTATGACCGATGAGGTAGAGATTGGACGCTATGGGTTTCAGGCCTGTAGACCATGATTGAGTACGGAGAGGCGTTCCTCGAGGGGAAAGACAAGTGCCTATCAGAGTATTTTGGTAAGAGTCAAAGACAGGGGAGAATTTCAGTTGAGTCGAGCAATCAGACGACAGAGGAGAGGTCACCTTTTGGGTGGGTAGTGTCATTTATGCTCGTGTGCAAGACGCGAGAGGTCTGGTGTTTCAGTTCTGGATTTGGGAGTACACCCTGCAGGTAGTTATCGATAATGACTTCCCTCAGAGCATCAGGTAGCGGGTGTACCGCGAGACAGAGATTTACCGTGAACAGACAGTCAGTTGAGGCTGAGGTAGTCGAGAACCACACCACACCTAATTGAGAATAACAGGTTGGGTTATAGTGGTAGTAGTGAAGAGTTCAGACGAGTTTTGCAGTGCGGAGAGTTGTCGTCTATGTTGAGAGTAAGTCCCTGTTCTTGGACAAATCCGGCGTTGGATACGGATTGATGAGTTGAGATGAGAGGAACGATGATGCTGCGGTGCACTCTACGAGCCAGATATGTTATCGAGCAGTGCAGGTGCTTAGTATTAGATCAGTATGGGATTTGGAACGATTAGAGGCAGCCGTGATGAGAAGTTCTTGAAGAGTTAGCTAGAGGTTCAGAGTATAGGGGTTGATTGACTTCATAAGGGGAGGGACTATCGGGTGTTGCACAGCACTTTACTGGGGCAGGTACGATTTCGCTGGTGAAAGATAGTCGTGGGTTGATTGTATACTAATTGGTGTTGGTTCGAACCCTAGTGGGGGAGAACCGGGTGCAGTATGAAAGAAAGCAAGAATTGTCAGAAGTAGTAATAAGTGGAGTATAGAGATGCAATAGGAAAGCATGAGACTATAGGTGTCGATGATCGAGTAAAAAGGGGGTTACATCGGAGCTTGCGGGTCCGATGGTGCATGCCGCAAGTGCGGAAATGAGGGGCACTGTGCACGGGATTGTTGGCAGTCAGTGCCAATTCGGGATTTGAGGAGGATAGGATGGAGCGGAGCCCCAGAGGGCTCAGGGTCGTGTTTATCTGCGTGCGACAGAGGGAGACGGAACAGTGCCGGAAGCAGCTGCGGGTATGATGCTTTCATGATGTCTTAATTGTCTTGCATTGATTTGGGTATTGTTTGTGCTGGTATCTTGTATGGATTTTGATGCGGTATTCGTTGTTTCGCGGGTCTGGCATGTTATGGATTGGTGCTTCAGGTTTCGCTTTGGCATACGTTATTCCCTGATGGTTGGGTATGGTTATAATTGGTGCTTTAGTGTCAGTAGTCTTGTGCGGTTTTCGATGTGGTGTTCATCCTTTGAGTAGATTGTGAGTTGGTTATGGGTTATGGTCGAGGATTCCTTTGGTTATCGTTCGTGGGGGGTTGTTAGGGGAGATGCGGCACTGGGTTGATTGTCGGGTAGCATCTACAGTCGTGGAGTGGATGATTGAAGGACTAGAATCTTGTGAGTGGGTTGATCAGGGAGGAGGTGTGTTTTGCTGAGGGTTGCTTATGCTTGTGGGGAGCAGTCAGTGGGTAAATGTTCTCTTTGTGCAGGATTGTTCTGTAAGGTCGTTAAGGACGATCGGTGGCAGTTAGTCAGTGCTTTAGTGGGGGAGAATTAGAAAATTCTCCGGGAGATCGATGAGTATATGAGGGTGCTTAGCTGCCGGGATTCAGCAGTGTTTGTCAGCGCAGAGTATAGGCCGACGAGAGCGAGTGTCGGGTATGCGGGGCGGGATACAGACCTAGGGCATTCGATTGTGGAGGCCTGAGGGAAGGCCGGGATCAAGCTTGAGTAAGTAACCGGGGTTACGTGATCAGAGTATTGGTATGTTTGAGGTACGTGATGGGTTGTACTGCATTAATCCCACGGGATTATGTTGTGCATATTTCTAGAGCTGGAACCGGAAGGTTCCCCAGAGTTAGAACCTGAGGGTTCGCAGAGTTTGGGTGTACGGACCCACAGAGATATAGCCTCGAGTGACTAGTATGTGTTAGGAGAGTCGGTCCAGTCATACTGGAGACTCTGTTGGTATTGCTGGATTAGTTTGAGATTTGCGGATCGCATATGTTGCGGTGTGATTGCATTGGAAGGTCTGGCCCCGGGTTATTGATCTTGTGTAGCGGAGGTAGTGATTTTGATGAGTGGAGAGAGTGCATGGGATTGAGAGCCCCTGCAATGAGAACCAGAGTAGGTGGATAGCGGTTACGCAAAAAGGGTGGTGTTGCTTGGGGCGAGCACCGTGGCACCGGTTGGAGTGGCATTATGGCCAAGAGGGTTCCTTGGAAAAAGGAAAAGAGGAAGGTGTGTAACTCCGAGGGGGTGCAAGTTCACGAAAGTGAAAGCTGCAGAGCAGAATTATGGTTAGAGTATTTCAAGTATGGTTTCGAGCATCGTGTTTGCGGCAGTGAAGTAGGAACCCATCCGGGTTGGGATGACTGACGAGACTCAGAAAGGATGCAAGGGAATAGAGAATCTTGAATTCTCAGTGTGAATCTGATCAGAGAGTAGGGTGGATGTAGTGGTTCATCTTGGGAGATGTTCGAGGATACCATCAGGGTATCGGGTCTTTCCACCTGCGGGTGTTGGGACTAGTTCAGTATGTGTATGTAGTGGCAAGGGGAGAACTTGTGAGAGTTGCTCTGAGAGTGAGAATGGATCTCTCAGTCGGTCCGGAATGGACAAAGTGGGCTTTGGATCGGGGATCCGGTGGTTCATGGTTCCCTAACCCTTATTGGTCGAGCGATTGTTGGGATTCAGAGCAGATTCAGCAGATGAGACAGAGGTTGTTGACCGCCCAGAGCCAACAGGAAAGTTATGCGGACAGACGCCGGTCCGAGCATGTGATTCAGGTCGGCGACTTTGTATTCCAGGAAGAGGGGTAAGTGGGGGCCCCGGTATGTTGGGTCTTTGCGTGAAGGTGCGAAGGTAGGAAAGGTGGCCTATCGGTTGGAGCTGCCAACGGAATTGGGATGGATCCATGACATTTTTATGTGTCGCAATTGAAGAGGTGTGTAGTAGATGAGTCAGCAGTGGTTCTACTAGAGAACGATTAGGTGGATGCGAGTCTGTGTTACGCCGAGAGGCCACTGGCCATCAGGAATCGGAAGATCAAGTTTTTGAGGAACCAGGGAGGTACCTCTGGTATTGATTCAGTGGCAACCTCGGAAGAGATCGGAAATGTCTAGGGAAGCCGAAACGTGGGATGCGGGAGCAGCATCCAGAGCTATTTTTTAGAGTGAGCCTTCGAGGGCGAAGTCTAATTCTAGTGGGGGAGAATTGTAACAGCCCAAAATCTCAAGTATTGTTAAATTTCAATTTTGGGGTGTTTTAAAGGGGAGACTCGGCGAGTGGGAGCCAGACTCGCCGAGTAGGGTCGCAGATTTGGTCGCGGGTTCGCGACTGGACTCGACGAGTCCAGGTATGGACTCGGCGAGTCGACGCTGTTCAGTGGAAAACCCTAGCCGTTCAGTTTGGGACGTATATAAGGGATCTTATGCCGTCATTGTTCGTCTTTTGGCCGATTGAGGAGAACCCCAAACGACTGTGGCATTTGGAGCAAGCTTGAAGGCCATTATTGACTTTGAAGGAATTGTGGTGCAAGAAGAGGAAGGATTTTGGCCAAAGGAGGATCAAAGGGATCGAGTTCTGAGGTTGGGGACACAGAGAGTACGTTTTCAGGTTATGTTTCGGATCATTCCTGTTATTTTGATGTGTACACGGATTTAGGGTTTGTGAAACCCATTTAAAGATTAGATGGATTGCTGTGTTGTTATTCAACGTTTATAACCTTGTATTAGGACCCTTAGAGGTCCAGAAGGATCCATGTTTGTATATTCGGGAAAATATGTATCTCAGGAAGCAGTTCGATCGACTGCATGGCGTGGACTCGCCGAGTCGGATGATCAGACTCGGCGAGTAGCTTGAAGATTTACTGGGACTCGCCGAGTTGTTCTTCAGACTCGGCGAGTAGAGCCGGGGTGGCCCCGCGATTCTTCCAGGAGTAACTCGTTGAGTCAAAGAGAGTACTCGACGAGTAGAAGGGAATTTTAGAGGAATGAAGGACGACCAGACTCGCCGAGTCGCCAGGGAACTCGCCGAGTCCAGTCGAGTTGACAGCGGACTGTTGACTAGAGTTGACTGGTGTGATTTCTTAGGGTCAACTAATGAGGAAGATAGAAGTATTAATAAGAGACATATGATGTGACAGGGAGCTTGTAGCTCGGAGGATCAAGTGCAAGGGACTTTAGGAGTTGCTATCTTCCAGTGTCCGCGAGGTGAGTCTTCTCACTATACTTCACCCGGAAGGGTTTGATTGTGTGACCGGAAGGTCAAGTATGTTATGTGTTATGTTATATGCTATAAATGGAAAGTTAGCTGCTACGCGTGATATACATGCTTATATATGGGCCGGAAGGCAAAGTATTATGTGACAGAAAGGTCAGGTATGATATGTGGTGTATGTGCTTTATGTGTTAGAGTACTTGTATTATGTGTTATATATGTGTACGGGCCGGAAGGCAATGTTCTGTGGACCGAAAGGTCCGGGCCGGAAGGCAATGTTATGTGGACCGAAAGGTCCGGGCCGGAAGGCAATGTTATGTGGACCGAAAGGTCCGGGCCGGAAGGCAATGTTATGTTGACCGGAAGGTCAGGGCCTGGAAAGGCGTATGTGCGTAAGGTATATTGGGGAACTCACTAAGCTTCGTGCTTACGTTGTTTATGTTATGTTGTTTCAGGTTCTTACAGTAACGCGGGATGGCAACGGTTCGATTGTACACACCGAAGAAAGAGTTGTGTTTTGGAGGATCCTGGTCTTCTATTATAACGAAAAAGAAACTATGTTTTGTAATTCGAATGTGAATAAGATTTTAAACAAGTGTTTTAATATTAAATTGATTATTTAAATGAAAATTTTGTTTTTGGAAATCACGGTGTTACACTTCCATAATACTTACATATTAAATCCAGATTTTATACTTTTAACCTCCAACTTTTAAATTCTTTACAAATTAGTCCAGTACTTACACTTATTAATTTATTTAAATAAACAGGGCGTTACAACTCTCCCCTACTTAAATTAGATTTCGTCCTTGAAATCATTTATTACCATTCGTTACACGCCCAACCACTCTAGTAACAAGGTTACCATCTTAGGCACACCCTATCCTTCCCAGGGCAGCCGTGACCAACCTTTGCAACAAGATAACATCTACTCCGTCTGAAATCTGCTGTCTCGAGATGGTCTGAATCCTAGACAGACCACTCATACTGAATGGTTATCTCTAATTCCGTTTCGTTTATCCACCAACTGACTACTCAACTCCTGCTAGCTCGAAATTCCCACTACAAAATAGGTTCACAAACCTAATCATCCCTACAAATCCCTTAAACTTGGCCAATGCTCAGCTATTTCCGTTGCGAGTGAGTTGTCACTCACCAAATCATTTAGTTATTCCGACCGTACTCGCAACCTGAAGCACCAATGCTAACACTGCCCAAACGTTGAAACTATTTGAACACTGAACTTCTTGAAGTAGTATACTGCTACATAGCTTCTCCCCAAAATCTATTGAGACCTTCCTGTTCTCGATTCATCCGTCAGTCACCTGAAATACCAGGTTCCGACCTGGCTGAGGAGCCAAAGAATCCCCTACTTAGTCGTCTCACATGACTCGTGAACGAAATCCTTCTCTGGAACTAGTTGCCACTGTGGCTCTAACAACCTCCTGGTCCAACCGATCAGGTCCATGCATCGAATCTTAACATTACCAATCCAAGACTAAAAGTGATTGCTACTTGACCATGGTAGCCTTATATTACATGCAATCTTATAAAGTATGTGGCTTCCCTAATCTCATGACTGTAGTGACGATCCTCTAGTCTTATCACCGACTCAACCAGGTCTAATCCATCTGGGAAATTCCGAATTCCAATTTGTGGATCTCCATATCCTCACTACTGCACCCGAACTGATGGGTACCATTGTTCCTTCCGCGTCCTAACAATACGCTCATGCTATCAACCAATAAAGCGAAAGCTACAACTACACCCGCAGTCTCACAACACTCTAGTACTATCTGGTTGCTAGTGAATGCTACAGCTACGCCCTCAGACTTACAACACTTCTAACACTATCTCATTCGCTGATTACTAATCCGAACACATCCGACGTCGAGCATACACGTGACCTAACATCCAAAACTGAACCCATATCCAGACTGGAATCCTCAAACTGATTCTCTAAGGCTTGCTAGCTAACATTCCGAGAACGCGATCTCATCATTAACAAGTTTTTCCAAACTTCCATCTCAAACTATCCTCGAACCATACAGCCACATGGGCTCTCTTCCTTTTAGACAAGGATGCAAAACTTTATCCTAGTTTCCAAACTGCACCTACTTCTGAATCCTTGGGTGATTCTCCCCCACTTTGATTCAACTAACGTCTTACACCACACAATACTGGAAGGATTCTCAATCCTTCTTACCATTCTATGCCCAATCTGCTTAAACCACACTTACCATTGTTAGTGTTTCAATACTAGCCAGTCCAAAAGATCACACCACCTCCAAGAACCCGAATAAATCTCCGGTAATAACCGACTAAACCCAGGAAGCTCCGAATCTCTGTTGGAGACCTCAGAATCACCCACTGTATCACGACCTCTATCTTGGCCGGATGGACTAGTACACCCTTCTGGTTGACAGTGTGCCCAAGGAATTATACCCCGCTCAACCATAACTCACATTTGGAGAATCTTGCAAAAAAATTCTCTCCCTCCTCAAAGTCTCTAGCACCTCCCTTAGGTGCTTCTCGTGTTGCTCCTCGGTCTTGGAGTAAACCAACATGACACTTCACTCTCCCAATCCCGCAATTTGGGAAATGATCTTTCGCTATCCGCTAATAATTCTCGGTATGCAATTGGCATATGACATCTCTTGAAAGTATAATTCAAACTCAAACAAAGGATAACCCAGAGTCACACTTACTCAAACCCTTGGAACGAAAGGCTCCACTGTGCAGTTTCTCGCAAGTGTTGTACCGAATCTGGCACTATTGGCCTCTCAAAAACTGATCTGAAATCCTAGGTCTTCTCCCGAGACATGTCAATATAAGCAACTGATCTAATTCCCTCTTACCAATGTGCTCCAAGTCCATATCTCGTTCTCATGTTCAAGAAGTCATATCATTCAGGTTCTTGCACCCCAAGATACTCACAATCCCCCTGCTACCATTCTATAGTATGTTCTGATAACTTACCTTCCTCCTTTCCTTCATCTGCTGCATATTGTGGTACCAACTAAGCTCTCTCCCGAGACTTGGAAGTGATCTCTGCCACAATCTCAGTAGTTTGGCGGAGATCTAACAACTCTCGCGCCAACTGTTGCACCTCTATCGCCTGGGCAGACTTTGCCTGGAATCTGGTCGAAAAGTCATCCCATGACATAACATTAACCGCTTCATCACTCAAGTCACTACCAACCTCTTCCTGTCAATCTCGTGCTCTGTCCCTCAGGAGACAGAAAGTAAGTCAGATCCTGTCTCCTTTCGGGATGAAGTCTGGTACGAAAAGTGTTAGCGACATCTGCCAACCATCTGCTACTAACAATGGGTTCCCTAACCCCCATGACAATCTGAAGATTTGCAAACTCTGAGTTCCCGAAACATCAACATACGGGTCTCTATCATGATTGTTATCCCAGTGTAGAATGCACTTGGCATCTCATCACAAATCTCTATAATGCGCTCCTTGGTCACACTGAGGATCACAAGAGTCTAGTCAATGATATTGCGCATAATTATCAGATGGAATGAACTCCCTCATCTGATCATAGAGTTGCCCCGCTACAGAGTCCGAGCCTGATCCTTCGTCGACACCAAAATTTACCATCATGTCTACCACGTAGCGTTACTATACTCAGTAATATATCATCACTAGCATCACAATACTCAACATACTCGAGGGATCTCACACACTACAAGTTCCCTGGTCTTATCTCAGCCTTCCTTGATTCGAGTACGGATCCTCTGCTTTCAGTAGTACGGCCCATACTACCTTCCACATCTATCTGTACTTTCCTCAAGAACTGTCTTGACTCCACCAAGTACCTTCTACTGCTACTGTTCTCTGCTACTGTCATCCTAGGCTTGCCCTAAGGTAATCACCAACTCACTCTCCGCCATTAGCTGCATAAGAAATCCTGCTTTCTTCCCTAACTAGCTTGCAAATACTATTACATATTACTCAGACTAGATAATTCTTCAAATGAGAGATCCTACCCTACAACGGTTGGACTCAAACAAGAGCTGCGAAATAGAGCTACACCTAACCTTCTGAAATTATTTAGTCCTTGCAATATGTAACTTAACATATTTGTTTACTAGTTAGTGAAAGACAACTAGAACTCCTAAAAGCTCAAAGCAAGCAACATTTGGGCATTGAGTACACACAATCAAGCATCTACTACTCTGGCTATCATACTGACTAATCTGTACTAGCATGCATTTCTAATAAAGTTGAACACATATAATAGGCACATAAGGCATCCTTCCTAGATCCTGAGCCCTAAACTAGCATGCAGTTCTCATAAAGCTGATGCACATATAATAGGCACAAAAGACATCCGTCCTAGATCCTTAGTCCTAATCTAGCATGCAGTTCTCATAAAACTGATAATCATATCATAACATGAACTTGTATGGGTAATTTGGGAGTACTTACTTGAGCTCGACTGATTGCATGCACCACACCCTTTTCTGTTTTCAAAGTTCTTTTCTTTCTAAAAATTCGTTTCGCTTTTTCTAAAACACTTTTATTTCCTCAAAATCCTTCTTACAAAAATTGATTTTCCTTTTGAAGATTTCTATACCAATTCCTTAATTTGAGATCAAACACACCCGAAAGTCTGTCCGAATCCCTCAAACCAAGGCTCTGATACCAACTTGAAACATCCCAAAAATACAGTCTAAAAATTTCGTTTTAAATCACTAATAAAACCATAATTATCTTTCAACATATAAAATCATAAATTGTATATCTCAAGAACATAATAACATATGTCAAATATATCAGAGTATAAACAACCCAGACTGAACAAATGGTGTGTGCACTGCAATCTTCCCGAGCTCCTCTTTTGAGAACTTAAGCACCTGAAACCAAAACTGAAAACTATAAGCACGAAGCTTAGTGAGCTCCCCCAAACTACCACATACCATTCAATAACACATAAAGCAAAGACTAAGCCTTGCCTACTGCTTCGGACCGAAGTCCGGAATAATTTGGGCCTGGCCCACTTCTTCGGACCGAAGTCCGAAATAACTTGGGCCTCGCCCACTGTATCAGACCGAAGTTCGGAATAACTTGGGCCTCGCCCACTGCATCGGACCGAAGTCTGCAATAACTTGGGCCTCGCCCACTGCATCAGACCGAAGTCCAGAATAACTTGGGCCTCACCCAATGCATCGGACCGATATCCGGAATAACTAGGGCCTCGCCCACTGCATCGGACCGAAATCCAGAATAACTTGGGCCTCGCCCACTGCATCCGACCGAAGTGCGGAATAAACTAAACATAACATAAACATGAACATAAACATATAACATAATCACATATACTGCATCGGACTTGCCCGACATCGGGTCGAAGTCCGGAGCATATAAGACATAACATACACATGCATGAATCACAAAGACATCAAGCACACATAACTACTTCTCAGGACCACCCCGGCATCGGACCGAAGTCCGGAACATATAAACTGCATCGGGCTAACCCCGACATTGGACCGACGTCCGGAACTACTAATATCTTGACAGGCCGGCATTGTGGCCATAGACCCATTCCTAAAGGAGTAAACTCACCTCACACTGCTGAAGTCCTGCTGACAAAACCCTAGCTGCTGGATGACAGAGTCTCGAATCTGTCAACATCAAAATAACACCCAATTAATAATTGGGTTCTAACGCATATCCATAAATCCGTGCTTGGGGTAAAGGACTAGTTTACTCCTAACCTAGCTTGACTCAAGCCCAAGGCCCAATCCAAAGGCCCAAAAGTCCAACTATGGCTCAAATCCCAATATCTGGCCCAATTTTCCAAATAGGGCCAAACCTTCACATGGTCTCATCTAAGGCCCAACCAAAGTGCAGTCCAACATTTAGTATTTCTAATGGCCCAATATCTCATAATCATAAAGGCCCATAGTCTGGCCCATCTATGGCCTAATTTTCCAAATTGTGCCAAAACCCCTTACATGGGCCTTATCCTAAGACCATTAAATTATTCTAGTCCAATTGCTTGTTCTTGGATGGCCCAATATTATCTCAATCAATCTAGCCCAATAGAAAGGCCCACTCAAAGCCCATTTGAAATTCAGGTTTCACATAAAATGACAATTAGGGATAAGTGTTTCTCACTTAACCCATTAAGGACTAAATCCATTAAGTCCTTTACTCTACTAGATAAGTAATATGTGATATTTGGGCTTAATACACAATCCAATCCCAATGGCTCAAAAGTGGGTCCAAATAAGTCCAAGGCGCAAATATTCACAATTAGGGTTTTCCACCCAAACATGGCCCAATAGGCCCAAAATTAATCTTTAAGCCCATTAGGGTTTTTCTTGTGGGGCACCACCCACTACCACCTTGGTTAGTGGTGGTGAATGGCGGCTCACGGCGGCAGCCACCATCTTACGGTGGTGGTTTTGAGTTTATTTTTAATATTCATCTTACTAATTACAATTACTATGCTTAATTCAAAATAACCACACACCCACTAACCTATAATAACACACACACACATAACCACCTTAGTGGTGGTCGGTGGTGGCTCGTGGCGGCAGCCACCACCTTCCCGACTTTTCGGCTAGACAAAACAGACACAACCCCTAAATAAAAGCAAAATCACACACCCACACAACTCACAGCCACCCCCCACGGTCGCTGATGGTGACGAGCCAAGGCAGCGACGATAGGAAATAGGAGGAAATGGTGGCAGGCGATGGTTGTCGTCGACGGACACAACAACGGCAACAGTTAGCCGTCGACGAACACAACAGCGGCTCCAACAGCGCACCAGCGTCTCCGGCAGCAGCGACAGAGGGACGAAGCCCGTCGGTGGTCTTTGTCGTCATTGGCAAAGGAACCTCGATAGTGATGGGTGGCGGCTCGACAACCTTTGTTGATAAGGCAGCGGCGGAACCACGCTGTCGGACATGGCGCTGCAAGGGTTCCAAAGGCGATGGCAACAACGGCTTGGAGGAGGCAGAACATCAGCGCTACCATGGTGCCTACAACGGAGTTGGAGGTACAAGCAGTGGCAGCGACTGAGAGGAGTTCTCACGAGCAACAGACGGCAGCAATGCAAGAGGCTTCGATTTCCGGCGGTGGTCATTGGTTTTAACGGCGGCTGGGGAATTGATCAGAATGGAGGGTGGCGCCGGTGGGAGACATAAGTTGAAGGTAGCGGCTGCATGAATGGTCCGTAGGGTTAGGGTTTTATGAGTTATATACCCCGACCAAAGATAAACTTTCCAATAATTACAATTCCAACCCCTCCTTCTCTTATTCCTTTCAATCTAAGTCCCTATTTTACCTTTTTAACTCCATCTTCTGAAATTCTTTACAAATAAACTCCGGAATTTACCAATTCGCCCCTTAACCTCAAAAATCTCTTCAATGAAGTCCCCATAAGTACCATTTAGTCCCTGCCTTCCATAATATTTACAAATTAAATCCGGATTTTATACTTTTAACCTCCAATTTTTAAATTCTTCACAAATTAGTCCGGGATTTACATTTATTAATTTACTTAAATAAACGGGGCGTTTCACATTAGTTTTAAAATTGGAAATATCTACAACATAAGCAAGTTCAATGATATTTCTAAGTTGTGCATGAGCATATGTGACAATCCGAAATTTCTATCTTGTAAAAGTCAGACATGGTCAACGAAAGTCAAAATTATCCAATAAAGGTCAAACTTATTTCTAACATTATCTTATGGTTAGATTAGATTAAAGAAATGAGTGTGTTCAATGCATATTATTCTAAAGTGTAGAATAATAAGGGAGAAAGCAATTTGGACTGAGGCTTCGGACCGTGAATGACCCTTCGGACCGTGATCAGGCTTCGGGCCGCATGCGAGGTTCACGGCCGTGAACCACTTCGGACCGTGAACCCTTTCCATATATATACTAGTAGGATACCCGCGCGATGCAGCGGCAACGAATAATTTATTTTGACAAATAGTTTATTTCGGCCAATAGTTTGGTTTCGAAAATTAGTATTTAGGGTTTAAGTTTAAATTAATTTATAGAGTTTGGTGATATTATTTATGATATTGTACAATGAGTGATATAGTGTTTTTGGAACGCAGAGCGATGCCTAACATAGATGCTATGGGTGCTTATGGAACGGCAGAGACACGTCATGGCACGCCCGGACGCTACACCTTGTATAACTTTTATTGTATATATAAAGGTTCGTAACATTGTATGTTGCATGATAATTCCATTAAAATTTATTCTTAATCAAACATTAATGAATTATCCTAATTAAATAAAATTTTATTTTGTAATTATCTAAAGTTATTTCCAGCCAAAACAAAATATGATTAATTTTGAATTTGATTAATGTTTAAACTTATGTTTTAATTTGGAATTCATGAATCAATATCTTAAATGGACTGTATACTCTTTTAATTGTTCCATTTATATTGTCTTATTTTTATATATTTTATTTTAGTTTCTAGCTATTTTAAGGTATGTATTTTTTTATTATAATTTTTATTCTTTATTCGTTTGACCTATTTTATGGTAATCAAACATATTAAAAGCTCCCACACACAAGAGCATGTATGTAAGTCTACTTATCAGTTTATTGAGGACTTTCAACCATTCTTTAATCCAAATTCCTTTTAGAAATGATAAGTCCATGTATTGTAAAAATTCCATATTTAATAGGACTCTAAATCTAATGAACAAATGGACCAAAGAACAAACAAATGAAAATTTGAAAACAACCATTGCTATTTCTTGCAGCGAATCTACTTAATCTATATAATTCTATTTCTAAAACATATAAAACTTGTAAAGGGCCTGACATGTTTATTTATAATATTCATATAAAAAATAAATTCCATAGAGCAAGGAAAATGCCCTCAAGTCTATTTGTTGTAGTAGGAAATATTTAACATAAAATCAACTACAGAGATGAGCATCTAAGATAACTTTAGTACCCCGCCTTAACCATTCAGAAGTAGATCTTGTTCTATGGCACCACAGTATCCTTAAAAATAAATCGGAAACATACTTGCTACTTCTAAACATAGTCAACATATGCTTTGTTGAATTTACCTCCAACACATGATCACCAAATGACAACATCAGTTGCTTTCATATCAACTCATCATCTGCGCATCAAAACAAACGTCTTTTGAGCAACTTCACAAAAATAATCATAAAAAAAAAAAGATTTTGAAACATGAGGCAGAAATGAATATATCAAACCTTTTAGAGAATTGACTGGATTTCTAAAATGAAAGGGGTAAAAAAGTAAGTACTTAAGCACATCGAGTAATCATAAGATTAACACTAACCAACGTTGCAAGGAACAACTTTGTTGATCATTCTTTCCGTCCAATGGGTGATTAAAGGTTGTGCATACCTGGTGGCGATAAACCAAAGATTCAGATAGAAATACAAAAGCAGTAGTAATAAAAAAACATCAAACAACCAATGCCACAAGACATCTTTTATGATCATGAATAGTTGATTAGCCCAATCCATCTTTTACTTTCAACAATGTGGGTCTCCAGCTTACTTTCAACCTACATAAAAATTGATCTTTTTAGCCTAAATTTGATCATTTTACCTACAAAGAAAAAGAAGAGAGTAAACAAGTGATCTCACCTCAAGAAAACATACTTAGCTAGGAGAAAGACATAGCCACAAGTATTCATTTTCATTTTTTTGAAAAAAAGAGGATGCTTGGATAAGGGTTATCTTCAGGATGGAATGATTACAACTCAGAAGTTGGAACTCTGGCAAATCATAAGATAATGATTTCAGAATATGAACAAACACAAAATATACAAGCCCTGAGATCCCATTTTAGAAATAAGTATGAAATTTATTGAGTGTTTCTTGGATTTTTAATGTGACAAAAGGAGGAAAAGAGAACGCATATGTGTATGGAGGAGGTATTCAATAAGAAAAATGCAAAAAAATATTGGATTTGTCACCTACATCCTTAAATCGAGAGAGAAATATAGATGATTGTGCGCTGCTCCGGCAGTAGAGATAGCATCGGATGGTGGTGACTCCATTTGTATGTCAAAAAGTCTATACCTATAGAAGTAAACCCTAAACAATATTTTTCTTTGACATCAATCGTTGGTTTGAGGAATAAAGGAATAGCAGAAGCAGTTGGAAAGCCTATGAATAGTGAATAGAGAAGATTATGAAGAAAATGTATATCTTGAGTTTATCAATGAAGACGAAGGGATGAGGGAGAATCTTAGTTTTCAAAAATTAGGTTCATTTTCAGAGATAAAGGCGGAGGACCAGGTCAAGATAAGGAAGAGATAATATGAAAGATAAAAGAGACAGGTGAAAATGAAATAAGATCCTTTATTATTGCATTACATGCTTATACATGTATTATTTTTTGTACAATCAAATTTAAATGGGGTTAAGTTTAAAATTTAATATTATTTTATTAGTAATTATTTGTACTATTAGCTTAAAGGTTTTGACATCTTAAAAAATATTATTATTATATTCAATCTATTTTTAGAAATAGTATGATTTCCTTTATAAGATAGTAAGATATATATATATATATATATATATATATATATATATATATATATATATATATATATAGGGTTAGATTATTTTGTTTTTAGTAACTATTGTGTGCCAGAATGCACAGATCTGGACCATTGGATGGAATATAATCAAAGGTCATGATCTGAGGATCTATGATAGTAGAATAGGATAACATGTACCATATAGTCACACAAATTTGAGCATAAGGGCATTCTAGTCAATTAACCTATATTAAAAAAGGAAATTTTCGGATTTTTAGGGATAATTAATTCCTTTATTTTTAAAAATCTAAATATTTTAAATTAATTTAAAATTAAAAATCCAATTTTTATTTTGTCAGAATGATAGAATTTTAACCATAAAGTAGTAACCATATTTTTCAATTTTATTTTGTCAGAATGACAGAATGTCAACCATAAACTAGTAAATATATTCTGAAAGAATATACAAAATCGATTCTTGAACTAATAATATACCAAATAATTACATTGTACGATTGTGATTCATTGAATTATAACAAACATTCTGAAAGAATAACAAATATAATTCTTAAAAAATAACAACATTCTAGATGTCTTGTGTATGTTTGACCTCTAAGCCAATTCAAAATATGCTAGCATTCTATGAGATTGACATTTTGTGACATTGATATTCTGTCAGAATTGTATTGCATGAGAATGATTTTATACAAGGAGCCTTTCCCATCAGGTCTTCAAGCCATTCTTCAAGCCATTTCTATCACAAATTCATTGCCAAATACTTTATAGTGATACACTTGTAACTACTGCACATTAAACATATAATTAATTAACTGCAAATTCTATCAGAATAAAGCAATAATATTCTTATATAATAAACTATTCTTTCAGAATGGAAATATTATAAAAAGGTAAAAAAGGTCAAAGCTATGATCAGCCCATATGCCTGTTTGCTTCAGCATCATAAACATAAGGAAAAGTCAGTTTGCTTCAACATCAAATCTATGATCAGGATAGATGTTTGCTTCAACATCATAATCATAGATTGAATCATCAATACTTCCAGCTACAAGTTCTCTGCCATCAAAGAATGGTAATTTCTGAAAAAAAATTACAAAAACCCAACTCAAAAAACGTAATCAAAGATCAATAAAGTTCATGTAAACTTACCAGCATCTCCTCATTAACCGATGATTCCATCACTAACCATGAATACAATCTGAGACTGTCATATTTCTCTTTGGCGTTTCATCAAACACTTTAAGGACGCTCCAAAAAATATTCTGAATTAATCATAAATGAATTAATATAGCAAACAAAATTATATGTATCATGTGAATGAAGTAATCCTTCGAAACATGATCCCATTACCACCATCAATATAATAAAGTAATAAACATATGTTTCATAATCATACATTCTTGAAAAAATAAAACAAAAGCAAAAGTTTAAACATAAACATTATAGCATAGCCTATACCAACATGGGTGGCTAAAAATCACAATCATCACATATATATACAAAGGTTTAAAGGCAACAAATGTATCTAACCCTTCTAGAAAAATCTAAATTGACCGACTTTACTGTGATTTCCCATCTTTTTAGAATTCAATTGTTATAATGTTTGTTGCGATGTGTATGTGATAACAGTTTCTGTACCATGTTTGACAAGTGCGCCATTAATATTTACAAACAAAGAAATTGGCACCAAGCAATATGAAAAACCACATACGACTATAACAAAGGAATCAGATTGATGAATGAAGAAATAAAAAAACAAATGATATAATAAGAAAAACCTTTGATTCTTTTTTTGCTTTGCGAGGATCAAATCACCCATTCTTTTTAGCTTTTCAAGGATTGATGCGATGATTATTATGTTGTTCCTTTTTTCTGTCATCATCAAGGATGTGTGAAGATCGGCGGCAATGATAGATGCGACATAGAGGCCGACGGAATGATGGACTGTGTGAAGGTCGGGGCAATTGTAGGGTTTTTTCTACAGGAGGTTTTGACTTTGACATCCCATATTTAAAGGGATAATAAATATACCAATGATCTACCATAACTAAATATGCAAAGATTACTATAATACCCTTAAATGATTTATTTAATGATTTATTTAATGATTTATTATTTCCTAAATTCCTATTGGTGCATTCATGCACACAATAGTTACTAAAAACATTTGAACCTAGCTCTCTTTCTCTCTCTCTCTCTCTCTCTCTCTCTCTCTCTATATATATATATATATATATATATATATATATATATATATATATATATATATATATATATATATATATAGGTTGATTTTAATTCACTTCTAGACTTCCAAACGAAAATGAAACCCTTTTCTCTCAAGTATCATCAGCCAAGAACATCCTCTCCTCAAGAACATGCTAAACACGTCCTTTCTCATCATATTCACGTGATAATGACTAGTTCTTCATAGGATCTAACAGGTATCATTTCTTGAACTTGTTATTATTTCAAAAACACCCTTCAATCCTCTTATACTAGACTGAAACACATTAATGTCACTAGTTTTCACGAAGAACACATGAAGAACACGAAGAACACCCGACCGAAAACCTTTGAATCTTCTTACAAACTTGCCTAGGATCTTCAAGGTGTTCTTCATTCATCAAGTACACTAGGTCGTGAACACCCATCTGGGCCGTGATCCGTTCTTGGGCCATGAACCAATCTAGTTTGGCCATGATCAAGTTTCAGCCTTTCATTTTCGGTTCTAACACTTCTTTGTGAGTGTTCCTTACTTCCTAAGGCTGTTTCCTTTACAGTTTAGTTGTTAAATGCACTAATTGTATACATACATACACACACACACACACATATATATATATATATATATATATATATATATATATATATGCTAAATAGGATCCATTTGTGCTCATGAATTCTCTAGTGATACCAAGCATCCTATATCGATCTTTCATTCAAATCACTCACACAAGATGAGTTCATACCCCTACAATTACACATTTAAATGCTTTTACGGGTAGAATACAAGTAGAACATAATACAAATGTGTTAACCATTTACATGTGAAAACACCAAACAAGAGGATTTCTTATACTCATAAACTTGTTAAAACTCTTTTAAACTATTTTAAACTTCTTTTATATCAGAATCATATTCGTCTATTTATTTACGTATAAGTATGCTTTAGTGGACTTAGGACTATTGCTAAATACCTTGACTCATGTTCCTTGTTTGGTTATGGGCTTAGGGTTGGATCACTAGTTCGACTTTCGGCTAAATCATAGTTATGCTCATTAAATACATATATGAATATTAAACCCATTTTTAAGGATCATACTTACCTCAGTTGCCTCCGTTGAACAACCGAGTCTTTTCTGCAAATCAGTAACAATTCAAACAAACATACTAGTAAAGTATAATAGGTATAGTTTAGAGGATCATTACATACTGTTTCTAGAACAGAGATGCATACACGAGTCAATACATTCATACAAGTTCTATACATCACAAAACATACTATAACAAGAATAGAAAGGAACATACATACTATAACAAGAACAGAAAGGAACATACCTACTATAACACGAACAGAATAACTAAAATGTGAAAAACTATTTCATGGCATAGCAATATACATGGAGGGAGAGCGTGAGTTTGTGTATAGATCTATACGGGATTTACCATCCTACATATTGTTGCTAGCTAAAGTGGGACCTACAGATCTACGGGTGGCAAATGTCATACCATTTTCGACGTCCGAAGAACGTCGTGTTTTATACTAGTCAATGAAGCATTGTTATAACCTAATCAGATTTTTATGTTAAAAAACAATTTGGTTTTAAGGTAGTTAGTGCTTCAGTAGAGAATTTTACACAACACTACTGTACATCTTTATTTTCCATTACATTCATACAGTGATATTCTCACTTTGAGAAATGCAAACTATTTTTCTAGTAAAGATAGTCATAAACTTTGAAAAACATACATTTTTACGAGAGAACAAACATACAAAACATTTGAGTCTTGGTAGAAGACTACTTTTCATTTAATTAGAAAATATACAATTTTCTGGAAAGATACAAACATTTTTACTTTACATATACAAACATTTTCATGAAACAAATGCAAACATTTGACACAAAAATACTTATGCACTCGCTCAACTTTTATATTGATACTCTCTTTCAAAATAACTTGTATTCTCAGGTCCCAGTAGACAGGTACAGATGGCAAGGTTTTTGAGAAGACAGAGCATATTCAAGACTCGTCTTTTTATTTTGATATAATTTTTGGTGTCTTACAACTTTACACAGAACAGACATGTATAAACTATATTATTAATGCAAAGGATGATGTTGTTGCTTGTTTTATTATTGTGCATTGTTATGATACTATACATGACGTCCTCTGCTCCTGAATGTTTCCGCTAATCTGGTTTGGGGGTGTGACAGATTGGTATCAGAGCTTTGTTTATAGTGAACTGAGTATATCAACCCATAAAAGATATACAACTATTAACACATCGATATTAAAACACTCTGACCAAGAGTTTATACTTTTAGATAATAAAATATTTTACCAAAGTATACATACATGCATTCATACTAGGATTAGTGTCATACTAGAATAGAACAAAAGTATTGCGGTTGTTGGATAGCACAAGTAGGCTTAGGGACATATAATCAGGTCTGGGAATGATATAGCCTGATCAACTATATCTATCCGAGAAGTGATTAGTATGTGCCTAGGAATGGTTGCGGTGTTGCAACAATTCTAGAAACTTACCAACTCTACTACAATGAAACTCTAGAACATAACATGAACTTAAAATTCTATAGGAGAATTTTGTGGTACTATAATTACTTATGTGAAAACTAAAAGGTCTTTACTAGTAGGTCAATAGTTGATGAGTGGATACACTAAGGTTATACGTGACTAAGGTGTTGTAGAATTAGAATCTGTGATCTTTGCTTTACTTCCTGTTCCTTGTTTGTCCGTGGACTTAGAGTTGGGTCACTTATTCAAAGGTCTATTCTATCTTGCTTATATATGACTGGTATGCACTATGCAAGTATTGAAGTAACTGGTAAGGATCTTCCTATAATTATCTATAGTGATACCTCTATTATATGTCTCTTATACCCCTTTCCTCGCTTAGAAAACATGGTTGGATTCCATCTACCTAGCGACACGTACTTGCCCGATCAAGGGATCGGAGGATGGGTTGAAGTTGAACTCGAAGAAGAGAACCCGGTGGTCCCAGTGGAGGAAGACCCCAAGGAGAGTTCTAAGGAAGAACACGAAGAAGTTGAATAGGAAGATTCTGACTCAAAACTCGAGGTCTATATGTGACAACCCCAAATCTATTCCCGTTACAAATCCCATTTTCACTAACAGAATGCGTCACTATACGTTATTTTATGTAATATTTGGAATCGTCAATAACCGAATATCTAGTTATATGCATGTCTTGATATTATCATAAGAAATATAACTCGTATGTGTTAACCCCGTTTAACCTAATAGAGTTGAATTACTTTCTCAACCACTTCACCCGGGTAAAAAGTTTTAACCCTGTTAACTTTAAGCATCGGGTAGCCGTGTATCGGGTGCGATACCCGAGACATATGAAATGAGTGTGCACAACATTTGAACACTCTTTTACCACACATTCACTCTCTCTCACTACTTTCTCTCTCTAGACCCGAAATCGACCCCAATTCCGCTAATTTCCGACTTCCAAACGTAATTACTCATTCCCTAACTTAATCTAGACATACTTCACTGTATTTAGAGGCCAAAATCATAGAAATTAAGGACCAAAAAGGAGTTTACGGCCTAAGAAGCCCCTTAGGCCGTAAACCCTTAGAAACATGCCAAAAACCTCATTTTTCCTTCCTTTAAGCTTATGGACTAATTAAGGCATATACCTAGGAGAGTTTGGACACTAAAACACAAGAAATTGAAGCTTAAAAAGGAGTTTATGGCCCAAGCTTGTGCTTAGGCCGTAAACACCCCAAAAACCCCACAAATCCTTGTTTAAAGCCCCAAAAACTCATCTAAGGTGTTTGGTAATTTAGACTTGACACCAAGGAAGGTTTAAATGCATCAAACAACATCATTTGAACACAAAAAGAGGAGTTTACGGCCAAGGCTAAGCTTGGGCCGTAAACACCCAAGTTTTTGTGTCAAACAAGTCCCAAAACTCCTCTAATGCATGTAAGGAATTTAGCTAAGGCCCTTGGATGTGTGTTGTACCATTAAACTTCCCATATTGAGGCCAAATGAAGAGTTTACGGCCAAGGATATTCTTGGGCCGTAAACTCCGCAATTTTCATGCCAAATTGTCCCAAAACTCATTTTAAGGCCTTCTAGGATTTATCTAAGGTGAATGAGAACATGTTGTACCATTTAAACAACCATTTTGATGGATTAAATGGAGTTTACGGCCTAAGAGAAAGCCTTGGCCGTAAACTCCCCAAAATGACACAAAAATAAGAGTTTAATCCCTCCATATTGGTCCAAGACTCATACCATTAAAGTAAGGAAGTGAAATAAGGCCTTAAACATACAATTTGGAGGACCACATGAGTTTACGGCCAAGCCTAGGGGGCTTACGGCTGTAAACTCCCAAGGAGTGGCCTTTGGGCCGTAAACTCCAAGGGAGTGAACTCATGGACCCTCCCGTAAATCATTCTTGGCTTTGTACCACTCCCGGGAACCCCCTTCTAGGCCCTAAAACCCCGAAACGATGCTAGAATGTCCAAATACTATACTTAAAAGCATAAGATGATTAACTTCTTGTAAAATACATATTTCATATGACATTAGGGTCCTAAAAGGTGCTCAAGTCATTATTTGGTACCAAACGCTAAACCGACACTTTTACCCGATTTACCCGATTCACCCGAATTACGCGATTTCAGGTGAGTTCATACCCCTTTAATGATCGAAAAGGAGCTGGAGTCAAGAGAACCACCGTGGGTTGAGCTACTAAAATGACCACAAATCCAAAATTTGTTTTCATCCTGGTTAACCCAACATAGTGGCTAACACCCTCAGTCGGGAAAGGTAACTCAAGTCATAAGAGTCAGAACATTGATTACGACCATCCATTCGTGCTTAATCCCACAAATTAAGCATCTCAACAGTAGTCCCAAAAACCTGAAAGCCGTGGCAGGTTAAAATCTTAGAGAAATGGATGAGAGGAAAAGTAGAAGTTCTGAGTGACGGAACCCTATACTCTCTAGGTTTAACCTAGGTCGAGAAAACCCAGAAACACCGTAAGGGTAGTTTCAAGTAATACTCGCACTACTCAGGCACTTCGTCCATCCAGTTACAAACGACTAGTGCCTAGGACACACCACCTCCTCATGCGAGAGAAGCCACCGTCACCCTATAGACGATAGACTGCACTCTCCAAAGTTAAACACTAGAATGCCAAGAACCACAGGATAACCTTCACGACCAAGAATACTTGAATGAAGAAAAATGGTATGTTGCGTTGAGCCTTATAACCCAAATCATAAGGAGATTGTAGACTGGACACCAGTCTAGGTGTTAGTCGATGGGTTATACAAGAACACGCGCTTCCTGCGATCTGGAGGGAGCCGACCCATCGGAGAATGGGACATGTCTTATAGATGTGTGGGACTACTAGGTGTTCCAAAGAATAATATCTCAAACGAAATGGTAGAACCACCTCCTGAAATAGTCCAGCACTTCAAAAAATCTCTAAAGGCTAAGTTAGCCCTGATCGGAGACTGCTATCCATGAAACAGCGAAGTGAGTAAGAGCATGATTCTTTCTGTTTAGAGATCATGCTGTGAAAGCATATATTAGGTGATTATGAAAATTAAAATTTTCTAAGCACCGTCTGGTAAACCCCCCCTATCTCACCGACCTCGAGAGTTTCCGTTAGAAACACCTCAAGACTTAGAAGTGTAGGTCCATTTTGTGCTAGGTCGAGATAGATGTCACGAAACCAATAGAGGCTAGAACATAGCCGATACATCCGATGATCCAGAAAACGTCCGAAAGCCAACCATTAAGAAGTACGAATCCGAAGACGATCCGATCCTTCTAAGAACCAAACCGAAGAATACACCCCCCCCCCCAGTATGAAGGAACTTTTGGAACTTTAGAATGGCGATCACGTCGAGTGATGATCTAACCATGTAAGTACATTAGGTTCTAAGTACTAAAAAGCTCTATCTTCCCAAGAGTTTAGGAGCATCCGAGATTCTTGATAAGAATTGCTCCAACCCCCGTCGGACTTCAACTACCTTTGGAATTCCGAAAAATCCACCCAAACCGATCCACGTCTTAGACTTGAAGAAGTACCTGTCCAACATGACTCTCGAAATCCCACTCGATGAGATCAAAATCAATGAGAGCCCAACTTCGTGAAAGAACCTGTAGGAATCACAGACCGAGAGGTCAAGCGAACGAAACAAATTTGCATTCCAATCGTGAAGGTTCGCTGGTATGCCAAGCGAAGCCATGGATTCTCTTGGGAGCGTGAGGACCAACCAAATATGAAATACCCTCATCTCTTTACTCGGTTATTCATACCTACTTCCTTACCTAAACTCTAATTTCGGGACGAAATTCCCTCTAACGGGGGGATGATGTGACAATCCGAAGTTTTCCATCATGTTCAGTCTAACACTTCATTAGAAATCAAACTCATTTCAGCCATCTTTTAGCCCAAATAGGAGTCTGTTTGAGCATTTCGAGCCTTGTACACTTAAGGAGTAAGTGTTAGAAAGCAACCACTGAAGCCCCAACACCAAAATCATGCCATAAACTCCATAAGATGGAGTTTATGGCCGTAAACTCACTAAGGCCGTGACCCCCCCCCCCCCTCCCCGACCTATATAAGTGAGTCTTGATCATTCTAAGCCATTTCTCACCTCCCAAACCCAAGAACTTCAGTTTTCTCTCAAGTATCATCGGGATCTTCATCCCCGATCTTCAAAACTCGTAAGCTTCTTGTCTTAACTAGTTTATTTCTTACATAATCTAGTGATCTTACACCATTCCATCCGTGAAATCATTCTAGTTGAGTGGATCTTCAAGTGTTCTTAGTTTCACCAAGAATACCACGAACACACACTAGTGTTCTTGGCCAAAAACAACCATTCAAGCTCCTAGATCGTAAGTACTCTTATCCTAACTCATTGTAAACTAGGTTTAGCATGTTTAGGGCTTAGAAAACATCAAGAAACAAGGACGGATGAGAGTTTACGGCCAAGTGATGTTCTTTGGCCGTAAACTCCCTTTATGGGTGCAAAGTTGTCCTTTCTTCCTTCCTTATGCCCAGAACTCAACCTAGAACCAACCACTGTTGAAGTAGGGACCTTAAACATCAAAGAAACCAAGTCCTCCTAGATTTTACATCCGTAAACCCCCAAGGAAATGGTCCTTTGGCTGTAAACTCAATAAAAGAGTCATATGGTGCCCATAACACCCCCTATGGCTTGTATAGTTGACTAGAACCTTGCGTGCTTAATCTAGGAACACCAAAACATAAATGAATGGGAAAACGTGAGTTTACAGCCGTAAACTCATGTGTTTATGACCGTGAACTCCCCCAAGGGTCCATTTGGAGCCCTAGTCACTTCCTATGCCCTAGATTCGAGTCTAGCTTAGTTCCTCAAGTGATATAAGACTTTTGAGCAACCAATGGCACCACTTCCATGAGTTTACGATTGTAAACTCATGGGGGGAGTGGTATTGAAACCGTAAACACCCCTAAGGGCCACCATTAGAGGAGTAAACTCCAATGTGAGGCCATACACTCTTTATATGTAACCCTTAGTACTCCTAGCACTCGTAGATAAGTGTTTTCATACATTAGGATCTCTTCACTTGCATAATTAGTTATTAAATGACTAATTAGATACTTAAATGTATCATCACATGTTAATTAGGATCCGAGTGTGTGTTCAAGTCCTCACTTGACACCTAGCATCCTATACCGTCCGTTCATCCGAATCGCCCACGTCAGGTGAGTTCATACCCCTGAATTAACCTTTTAAACGATTTTAAATGCTTTTATGGGGGGGGGGGGGGGGGAATACAAATTGAACTATAGAGTTATTAGATCAATCATATGTGATTAATAAATGTATAGCAAAATAGATTTTGCATGTTAGACTGCTTTATCCAGCTAAAGGTTTTCAAATATTGTTTTCAAATCTCGTGAAAGTATGAATATCCCTTTTTAGATTATTAAATATTTTCCAAAGGTTTTCAAAGCTTGTTTTATAAACTGACATCAAGTCATAAACTCATATTTATAAGTTTTCCAAATGCATAGTTATATAAGTAATGTTTAAAGGACTTAGGAAGGCTAGCTCGCCCGACCTCCTTTTCCTTGTTTGGATGTGGCTCTAGGGTATTGGTTATCCATCCGAAGGTCGTTTAAATATTAGTTATATATCATGTATACATATATAGTCGTAAAAGTTCTCTCAGCCAGTTCATTTCCTTTGGGTAGCAAAGGCATCCTTCCGTTATGCATGTGCCTAAAACACTAGTAACTATTATAGGAATAGTTAGGAGATTCTATTTACTCTCTCTCTCTCTCTCTCTCTCTCTCTCTAGTACGAAGAATTACTCAGGAGTCAGTTCATTCATGAGTCTATACTATTATTTTAATACTTTAAATAGAATGTGACGCACTATTTCCCGATACGACGCTTCATAGCACCATCGCTGTGTAACCTGAGTCTCCTGGAGAGAGAGCGGACATCATGTGTATAGGTCTATACGGGACAGGCGCTCCCGCATCTTAACTGCTAGCTACAGTCCGAGCCGGTAAGGCCCATGGGTGACATAATGTCACCGACTCTATGCGTGACTTGGAGGGTCATCAGTTATTCGATCGTCAATCAGCATGGTTACATAATGTCACTAACTCTACGCATGACCTGAGGTATAATATTATTTTCCCCTATTACTTTTGACTTGTGTTCTTTATCACAATTCCTTTAAAGTAAAAACAATATTTTGATAATGATAGTATTTTTTTTGGGGAAATTACTCCTTAAAAGATAAAACAATTGGGTCTTGGTAGAAGACTGCTTTTATTTAGAAAATATAGGATTTTCTGGAAAGAATTCTAACACTCTGTAGATTCTAAACCACCATCATTGTGTGAGATTATTTTAAAGTAAAACCTGTTTTATACCAGTGTCATTAAATACTTATGAACTCACAAGCATTAAAAATGTTGATACTCGCTTTCAAAATAACTTGTATTCTCAGGTCATCGGTAGACAAGTACACTCTGGGAGCTTTTGTGAAGACAGTCTTTTACCGATCTGCACTCTATGATATTCTCTATATTACTTCGATGTTGTTATTTAATGCAACCTATGTAAAGTTATTACTATTAATGCAATGGTTGTTGTACTTAGATTACTATACTGCATATGTTGTGATACTTGACATGACGTCCTCCACCCCAGAACGTTTCCGTCGTTCCAGTTTTAGAGTGTGATAGTGATGGTTGAGGCTTGTATGTTGTTCAGTGGCTATAGCAGGTACTTCCTAATACTCATTCCTTGAGTGTATTAGGCTCCGAACACTCAAACAGACTCTAAACAGTGCTAAACGATAGCAGGAGTGAGTCTGAATTTGATTGAATTAAATGGCTTTTAAAGCAAAAATTTTCGGGTTGTCACATAAATTCATCAATTTCTAGGCCTCGCTAGCTACTATCGCAGGTTTATTCAGAACTTTTCAAGAATTGTGAAACCTCTTACCACACTGACCCAGAAAGGTGTGACCTTTGACAGGGAATAGAAACAAGAGAAGGCGTTCCAAATGCTGAAGCAAGCCTTATGCACCGCACCGATATTATCCCACCCAGAAAGGATAGAAGATTTCATGGTGTATTGCGATGCATCCAACCAAGGGCTTGGTTGTGTTCTTATGCAACGAGGAAAGGTCATCGCCTATTTCTCAAGACAACATAAGACACACGAAGTCAACAACACTACACATGATTTTGAGTTAGGAGCAGTAGTATTTGCTCTGAAGATATGGCGACACTACCTGTATGGTACGAAAAAAACTATCTTTATAGATCATAAAATCCTTCAACATATATTCGACCAGAAGGAGCTCAACATGAGACAACGTCGGTGGGTCGAGCTACTAAATGACTACGAATGTGAAATTCATTATCATCCCGGTAAGGCCAACGTAGTAGCTAACGCCCTAAGTCGAAAAGAATACCCAGGTCGTAGAGTCAAGGCATTGACTATGACAATCCATTCACATCTGTCCACACAAATTAACGAGGTTGAGCTAGAAGCCTTGAAACTTGAAAATATAGCAGGTGAATCCCTTAGGGGGATGGATAAGAACTTAGAAGTCAAGGGTGACGGAGCTTGTTACCTCATGGATCAGATCTGGACACCAAAGCTTGGTCGTTTCAGAGACGTGGTCATGAACGGAGCGCACAATAGTCGATACTCCGTCCACCCAGGTTCAGATAAGATGTATTTGGATCTCAAAAATCTATATTGGTGGCCTAACATGAAAGCAAAGATTGCTACCTTCGTGGGCAAGTGTCTTACTTGCGCCAAGTTTAAGGTCGAATACCAAAAGCCCTCATGTTTACTACAACAATCGGAAATACCGGAGTGGAAGCCGGAGCGGATTACAATAGACTTCATAACTAAATTGCCCAAGACAACGGGTGGTCTCGATCCCATTTGGGTGATCGTAGACAGGTTAACTAAGTCTGCACACTTCATGCCAATCAATAAAACCGACAAGATGGAGAAACTGACAAGAACTTACATTAGGGAGATTGTACGACTACTTGGTGTGCCAATATCTATTATATCTGATAGAGTTAATAAATTCACTTCCAGATTTTGGCAGTCACTACAAAAGTCCCTGGGAAGTAGGTTGGACATGAGTACAACCTACCACCCACAGACTGATGGAAATAGTGAGAGGACCATACAAATGATGGAAGACATGTTGCAAGCTTGTGCGATCGACTTTGGTAAAGCATGGAATACCCATTTTCCGTTATTCGAGTTTTCATACAACAACAACTACCATTCTAGTATCAAAGTTGCTCCATTTGAAGCCTTTTATAGCCGAAAGTGCAGATCCCCTCTGTGCTGGGCTGAGGTGAGTGACACGCAACTAGCTAAAGGACAAGTTCCTGACAGCACTCTCAACGGTCCAGAAATCATCCAAGAAACGACATAGAAGATTGTTCAGGTTTGTGAATGATTGAAAGCCTCTGGAGAGCCACAGAAAAGCTACACTGACAAAAGACGGAAACCTTTGGAATTTCAGGTTGGTGACCTTCTTCTATTGAAGGTCTCACCCTGGAAGGGCTTGATACACTTCAGAAAGCATGGCAAGCTAAATCCAAGGTACGTTGGGCCTTTTGAGATTCTTGCTAGAATCGGCCCTGTAGCTTACAAACTCCGACTACCTCAAGAACTTAGTAATGTACACCCTACCTTCCACGTATCAACCCTAAAGAAGTGTCTTTCTAATGAGACTCTTGTTATCCCACTCGATGAAATCAAAATCAATGAGAGCCTCAACTTCGTGGAAGAACCAATAGAAATCAGTAGCCTCAACTACACTACACATGATTTTGAGTTAGGAGCAGTAGTATTTTCTCTGAAGATCTGGCGACACTACCTGTATGGTACGAAAAAAACTATCTTTATAGATCATAAAATCCTTCAACATATATTCGACAAGAAGGATCTCAACATGAGACAACATCGGTGGGTCGAGCTACTAAATGACTACGAATGTGAAATTTATTATCATTTCGGTAAGGCCAACGTAGTAGCTAACGCCCTAAGTCGAAAAGAATACCCAGGTCGTAGAGTCAAGGCATTGACTATGACAATCCATTCACATCTGTCCACATAAATTAACGAGGTTGAGCTAGAAGCCTTGAAACTTGAAAATATGGCAGGTGAATCCCTTAGGGGATGGATAAGAACTTAGAAGTCAAGGGTGACGGAGCTTATTACCTCATGGATCAGATCTGGACACCAAAGCTTGGTCGTTTCAGAGACGTGGTCATGAATGGAGCGCACAATAGTCGATACTCCGTCCACCCAGGTTCAGATAAGATGTATCTGGATCTCAAAAATCTATATTGGTGGTCTAACATGAAAGCAAAGATTGCTACCTTCGTGGGCAAGTGTCTTACTTGCGCCAAGGTTAAGGTCGAATACCAAAAGCCCTCAGGTTTACTACAACAACCGGAAATACCGGAGTGGAAGCCAGAGCGGATTACAATAGACTTCATAACCAAATTGCCCAAGACAACGGGTGGTCTCGATACCATTTGGGTGATCGTAGACAGGTTAACTAAGTCCGCACACTTCCTGCCAATCAAAGAAACCGACAAGATGGAGAAACTGATAAAGAAATTACATTAGAGAGATTGTATGACTACTTGGTGTTCCCATATCTATTATCTCTGATATAGAAAATAGATTCACTTCAAGATTCTGGCAGTCGCTACAAAAGTCCCTGGGAACTAGTTTGGACATGAGTACAACCTACCACCCAAAAACTGATGGAAAGAGTGAGAGGATGATACAAACGTTGGAAGACATGTTGCGAGCTTGTGTGATCCACTTTGGTAAAGTATGGGATACCAATTTGCCGTTATTCGAGTTTTCATACAACAACAACTACCATTCTAGTATCATAGTTGCTCCATTTGAAGCCCTCTATGGCCGGAAGTGCAGATCTCCTCTGTGCTGGTCTGAGGTGGGTGACATGCAACTAGCTAAAGGACAAGTTCCTGACAACACTCTCAAGAGTCCGGAAATCATCCGGGAAACGACATAGAAGATTGTTTAGGTTCGTGAATGATTGAAAGCCTCTAGAGACCGAAAGAAAAGCTACGCTGACAAAAGACGGAAACCTTTTGGAATTGCAGGTTTGTGACCTTGTTCTATTGAAGGTCTCAGCGTGGAAGGGCTTGATACGCTTCAGAAAACATGGAAAGCTAAATCCAAGGTACATTGGGCCTTTTCAGATTCTCGCTAGAATTGACCCTATAGCTTACAAACTCCGACTACCTCAAGAACTTAATAACGTACACCCTACCTTCCATGTATCAAACCTAAAGAAGTGTATTTTTGATGAGACTCTTGTTATCCCACTCAATGAAATTGAGATCAATGAGAGCCTCAACTTCGTGGAAGAACCAGTAGAAATCATGGATAAGGAGGTCAAGCAAACGAAACAAAGTTGTATCCCGATAGTGAAGGTTCGCTGGAATGCAAAATGGGGACCCGAATTTACTTGGGAGCGGGAGGATCAAATGAAACATAAATATCCTCATATTTTCCCTTAGTCTATGTGTATTTGCTTAATTCTAATTACGGGACGAAATTCCCTTTAACAGGGGGATATTGTGACAATCCGAAATTTCTATCTTGTAAAAGTCAAACTTGGTCAACGAAAGTCCAACTTATCCAATAAAGGCCAGACTTATTTCTAACATTATCTTATGGTTAGATTAGATTAATGAAATGAGTGTGTTCAATGCTTAGTATTCTAAAGTGTAGAATGATATGGGAGAAAGCCATTTGGATCGAGGCTTCGGACTGTGAACGACCCTTCAGACCGTGATCAGGCTTCGGGCCACATACGAGGTTCACGGCCGTGAACCACTTCGGACCGTGAACTCGTTCCATATATATATATATATATATATATATATATATATATATATATATATACATATATATATACACACACACATATATATATATATATATATATATATATATATATATATATATATATATATATATATATATATATATATATATATATATATATATATCGACTGATTTTAATTCACTTCTACATTTTCAAACGAAAATCCAACCCTTTTCTCTCAAGTATCATCAGCCAAGAACATCCTCTCTCCTCAAGAACATGCTAAACACATCCTCTCTTATCATATTCACACGATAATCACTAGTTCTTCATAGGATCTAACAAGTATCATTTCTTAATCTTGTTATCGTTTCAAAAACACATTTCATACCTCTTATACTAGACTAAAACTCATTAATTTCACTAGATTTCATGAAGAACACTCGAAGAACACGAAGAACACCTGACCGAAAACCTTTGAATCTTCTTACAAACTTTCCTAGGATCTTCAAGGTGTTCTTCATTCATCAAGAACATTGGGCCGTGAACACCTATCTGGGCCGTGATCCATTCTTGGGTCGTGAACCCATCTAGTTTAGCCGTGATCAAGTTTTAGCCTTTCATTTTCTGTTCTAACACTTCTTTTTGAGTGTTGGCTACTTCCTAAGGCTGTTTCCTATACATTTTAGTTGTTAAAGGCACTAATTGTATACATACATATATGTATATACATACATATATATATATATATATATATATATATATATATATATATATATATATATTAATATATGCTAAATGAGATCCGTTTGTACTCGGGACTTCTCCAGTGATACCAAGCATCCTATATCGATCTTTCATTCAAATCACTCACACAAGGTGAGTTCATACCCCTAAAATCACACTTTTAAATGCTTTTAGGGGGAGAATACAAGTAGAACACAATACAAATGTGTTAACCATTAACATGTGAAAACAACAAACAAGAGGATTTCTTATACTCATAAACTTGTTAAAACTCTTTTAAACTATTTTAAACTTCTTTTATATCGAAATCATATTCGTCTATTTATTTACGTATAAGTATACTTTAACAGACTTAGGACTATTGCTAAATACCTTGACTCCTGTTCCTTGTTTGGTTTTGGGCTTAGGGTATGATCACTAGTTCGATTGTCGGTTAAATCATAGTTATGCTCATTAAATACATATATGAATATTAAACCCATTTTTATGGATCATACTTACCTCAGTTGCTTCCGTTGAACAACTGAGTCTTTTGTGCAAATTAGTAACAATTAAAACAAACATACTAGTAAACTATAATAGGTATAGTTTAGAGGATCACTACATACTATTTCTATAATAGAGAAACATACATGAGTAAGTGCATTCATACCAGTTCTATACATCACAAAACATACTATAACAAGAACAGAAAGGAACATACATACTATAACAAGAATAGAAAAGAACATACATACTCTAACAAGAACATAACAACTAAAATGTGAAACACTATTTCATGGCACAACAGTATACTTGTTATGTCCCTTTTTGTAACTAGAGTCTCCTGGAGGGAGAGCGTGAGTTTGTGTATAGATCTATACGGGATTGACCATCCTACAGCTTGCTGCTCGCTACAGTGGAACCTGCAGATCTACGGGTGACCAATGTCATACCATTTTCGACGTCTGATGAACGTCATGTTTTATACTAGTCAATCAAGCATGGTGATAACCTAATCACATTTTTACCTTAATTAACAATTTGGTTTTAAGGTAGTTAGTGCTTCAGTAGAGAATTTTAGACAACACTACTGTACATCTTTATTTTCCATTACATTCATACAGTGATATTCTCACATTGAGAAATGCAAACTATTTTTCTAGTAAAGATAATCATAAACTTGGAAAAACATACATTTTTATGAGAGAACAAAGATACAAAACAGTTGAGTCTTGGTAGATGACTACTTTTCATTTAAGTAGAAAATATAGGAATTTCTAGAAAGTTACAAACATTTTTACTTTACATATACAAACATTTTCATGAAACAAATGCAAACATTTGACACAAAAATACTTATGCACTCACTCAACTTTTATATTGATACTCTTTTTCAAAATAACTTGTATTCTCAGGTCACCAGTAGACAGCTACATATAACTAGGTTTTTTTAGAAGACAGAGCATATTCAAGAATAGTCTTTTTATTTTGATATAATTTTTGGTGTCTTACAACTTTACACAGAACACACATGTATAAACTACATTATTAATGCAATGGATGATGTTGTTGCTTGTGTTTACTATTGTGCATTGTTATGATACTGTACATGATGTCCTCCGCCCCCCGAATGTTTCCGCCGTTCTAGTTTGGGGTGTGACAGCATGATTGAACCTTTCTTCCTTATTTAAAGCTCTGTTTCATCGAAAATCGGCTAACCAATACCTAGTATTGCGGTAGGGAGTCCTAAATCCACGGGTGTTGGTGTATGCGACATGACAAAGGTAATATTTATATGTAGATGATTGACAAATTATCATATAAATAATATAGATAATAAAACGTATAGTAAAGTTACAAAACTGGTGGAGGGAATGGAAATCCGTAAGTCGGTTTAAATGAAACTTCTTTCTAAACTTTAGAATCATGTGATATGCCCTACCATCCAACCCATACAAAGGTGAATATCATATCAAAATTACAAATTCCAATTACATTTTGATAACATTCACCTTTTCCTCTTCCCCTATAACAAGTTTTTTGATCACCGGGCACAATTGCATGTAGAAGTGTTCCATCTAGTGCACCTATTGCTCTGGGAAATATGTGCATTAGCCATCTACGTCGTTCTAAGGTATTTCTTGTTGGATTAGACGAGGTTGGCACTATACTTTCTCGGGCAAAACACATCATTGCACGTAAGACCTCATGAAAACATTGATGAATCGTTTGTGTGGAATAATGAAATCTTTCTTTAACAGCTCAAAAACATTCATTATGTCCTATAACATGTAAAAACATAGCCGTCTTCTCTTCAATGTTTATCGTCCTACTACATTGCAACCAATTTCTTTGTGTAAAGTGATTGCATAATAGAACAAATGCCTCTTGTGAAAGACGCATCATATTGTAACATTGCATAGGACATCCGTGTATCAAATCTTGCGTATACACATACCCCTTTGCTACATGTTCGCTAGCTCTTATTCTTTTAATTATTCTTCGCCTTTGTCCGACCAACATCAACCAATACCACGAGAATATAAGGAAATATAAAAAAGTCACCTTGTTTATCCATGTGTCCTGTTAGATGTCAAATACAAATTACATTTAAATCAATAACATAACAATCCATAATATAACAAACCGTAACATGTAAATACTAAAAGCATAACATTCCATAACATATAAATTCATATAACATAACTGCACCTAAGAAAACAATCCATAACATAACTAAACCATAGCATACTAATGTCAAACAATGAACCATAACATACTAAAGTCAAACAATGAACCATAACTTACTAAAGTCAAACAGTGAACCGTAACATACTAAAGTCAACCAACTAATCCAAACTTTCTTCCCGCATTTGTTACCCACGACTCACAAGTAGGCAAGTTAAAGCGCAACCAATTTTTCCTATTACCAGCACTTTCAACAAATAACATAAGAGCAGTGGTGTATTTTGAATCATATTCTCCCCACTCCAAGCTTGTCAACTTCGCCATACAAGCATCCATCTCCTTGTCAAGCTTATTTGCTTCCGTGAATCCTTGTGCAACCTTGATAATTTCTTTGCCAACTTCTTTCAACTCATCATCAAGTGAGGTTTCTTTGGGACCATTTCGTTTTCCCCCTTTGTTTTTTGTCCGCCTAGATGATTCCTCACTAGTAGGTTGAGGTACTGTTGAGCTTAGGGGATCTGCATGAGGTGCTGGCTCTTCCATCTATGTATCCTCAAAATCATGTGTACTGAAGGATTCATTGGGATGAGGTAGTGTGGAAGATGGCCCCCAACTGTGAACACCGGTCGAGGTCGCCCCATCAAATAGTTGGTTACAAAGATCAGGGCAAGGGAGGGGTACATTTCTCAGCTTATCTACAGACCTGTTCAACTGTTTGAAAATTTAATAAATACTATTAAAGTAGTCAGAAAAATAATTTAATTTAAAAATATGTATATATATATATATATACCTTCGCTTCCGCTTCCCATTCTTTATTAGTCATGTTTAAAGAATTTGTTATGGGATTACAAAGATTTCCTGTTTTGGTTTTAAGTTTTAACCACACTGCACACTTTGCTTTTAAATAGTCGTATCGGTTTTCATTTGTTTTTTCTCGACAACAAAATTATGATCTGTTTTCAAATTCTCTGCGACTACAGCCCATGAGCTTGCTTTTAGGCCACTACCCTCCCGGTCATTACTTGTTAATTCTTGTATACATGCTTCCAAAAAAGTTTTTTTTGTCCACCAATTCCGGCTTCCAGCTAACCCTAGTTCTTTTATCTGTCATGTCTATTGTAAAAAAAGGAAAAAAAATAGCAAAATCATCCACATAACACACATTTACAAATAATTCAAGCATAAATGTGATTTCATCACATTTTTAACAACATATACAACATAAATTTTGATTTCATACAAATAAATTTTGATCTCATAAGCATATAACAATTTTTAATTTCTGATTTCATACAAACATGTACAACATATTCAACATATTCTGATTTCAGCAACCTAAATCTAATTTTATTTACACATTAGTTCATGTTAAAATCACACATTAGTTAATACAGAGAAAATCATATTTCATACACAAATATTCATTACTTCATATAGATAAAATCAAATTTCATAAACAAAAACACATTATGAATTGATTTTATGCTAACTATTTAAACTATTTGAATCCAAGAATAATGAAAGCAGTAATTTCAAACTTTGATTTTTAGAATAAAATCAGTAATTTCACAACAGAGATGAGGGATTTTGTGATTTCAGAAAAAAAAAAGCAAAAAAGAAAACGCAAAAATCTTACTTGCAGAGGAGGAGTCGCCGGTGCCGGTGCAGAGGAGGAGTGGCCGACGTTGTGTGTGTCGTCGCCGGAGAAGATGGCGCAGGAGGTGAACTCGCCGGTAGAGCTTTGTTGGGGATCAGCAGGTGTTTTGTTCAGGGTATCGGCGATGGAGGCGAGCGAGGGAAAAAAACGCATTGTAGCTTTCTTATTTTCCAATCAAGATGTTTTTTTGGGCTTACCGAGTAAGTGGTATGGGCTGACTGAATCAGCTATAATATGTAATTATCAAACATCCGACTGCTGACCGAGTCAGCAGTCAGCACTGACCGGACCCGGTAATGTCACACCCCGCTAAAGCAGAAACACGAGGCGTGGCAATATAAAGGGTTTCAAAGAAAACGTTAAAAGACAACACCAACCATAGTATTAAAAATCATTACAAATTTACAATGGGTTTGAACAGCTTTTAAAAGAAATTACAATGTAAATTGAAATACAACACATGTGAATGCTCCTAAAAGTAAAGTGTCCCTAAGTGCCACTTACTCGATGATTTCTGAAAAATCATGAAAAACGAGCGTCAACTAGAAAATAGTTGGTGAGTTCACAAATAATATTGGTTTCATGAATCGAAATCAAAATTTTGATATAAGTTTCCATAGATAAAAATATATTGCTAAAATGAGTAAATAAGTTTGTGTAAACAAAGCTCATTATCATCATGAGAAATAAAGTATGTTGCCCAAAAGAGATGCAACGTTCATATCCTCATGGGAAATAAAGTTTGTTACTAAAATGAGTAAACAAGATTCATTGCTATATTGAACAATCAAGTTTGTTGCTACAAGGAGCGAAGAAGTTTGTTACTATAAGGAGCAACCAAGTTCGTTGCTAAAACAAGTAAATAAGTATTTAGTAACAAAAGTTCGTTGTTATAATGAGATACAAAGTTTATTGCTATAATGAGAAACAAAGTTCATTGCTATAATTAATAAACGAGTTTGTATGTGTATGAGCAAACAATGAGTTCCCAACCAAGCCTATGATTGATGCCCTATCAAGATCTATCCTTATCGTTCCATAGATTATATGGTATCATGCACTCCAATAATTGGGCGAGTGGGGAGTTGTCAATTCCTAATAGCGCTATCCATAATGATCATTGGCTCAAAGAGTTAATGGTTGGATTAAAGTGTAAGAGAAGGTACTTAAGACGATAAGGCCTCATGTTTCGTGTTGCATAGACATACATAGAGAAATATAGCAAAATATAGCAATCAAGTTTGATACAAATCAATTTAAATACAACGTACAATAAATAGTTTTTCGGACATGCTTTTCCACCCCAAAACATAAAAATTGAAAATAGGGGGAGTCGTGAATACTCACTGTGCATTGAGATGATGCAAATGGTGCCTTGAACTACGTTCCACTTGTACCACTACTGATTCCTACAATAATGGTATTCGCTAGTGAGTCTCTAATCGAAATCTAACACTAGTATACTTACTACTACAATAGAATTATGCCAATATTGTGTCAAAATTAATATTGATAACTTAAAAACATATTTCTGTGAAAATTAAATTTCAATGAATCAATTGTTATATAACAATTTAAGTGAAAAGTTCTCATTATTGAAATGTTAATATTTAACATTTTAAGAGGTGTTCAAAATATTAAATATTCGAAAAACTAAATCAATTTGGTTCTAAATTTTCCCAGATTTTTCATTTCAGTTTTAATTGAAGTCAAAGACCTTAAGATAAATTTTCTTGAATTTTTGATTTGTCTAACTATTTTTCACCATTTAATTCCTTGAATAATCATAAAATCATGGAAAAATAGTAAATTATCATAAAAAATTCTTGTAATATTTGTGTAACTGTTTTACAGTGTACATAATTGGGAAAAATATTAATATGTGTTTTGAAAAAGTTTAACGCAATTTTTCCGTTTTTTGTGTATCTATTCTATAAAAATAGAAATAAAAAGATAACAGTTTCAAAAATTCACCAAATCTTTTTTACAAGTGTTATTACACATACGTAATCTGGGAAAATATAAAAATGGATTTCTAAACTGTTTAAGCCAATTTTATGATTTTTGTGCATTTAAGTGTATTAAATCTTGGGAAAATAGAAGAAATATAGCATACAGAAGATAAAAATCATCAAAAGTTTTATGGAGCATCCTGATACATTATAAGAGTTTCTGGTAAATTTTAATGAATTTTGGATGAGTAAAACTATTTTTCCTGTTTTTAATCCTTTATAAACACAAAAATTATGGAAAAATAGATATACATTTTGAAAAACTCCCAAAATATGTTTTTGAGTCTTAAATGTAAGGTAGAAGCTGCGAAAAATAATAGATAATATTTTCACATTCCCTAACGTGGTTTTATGATTTATTGGATCTAAATAAAAAGAAAATTTAAAATCATACTAAACAGTAAAAATAAATAAAATATTTTATATGCTTTAACACTCTATTTTCTTATTATTTTCATGTAAAAATAAATAAAATATATATTGAGCTGAAAGTTTCCAGAATGCATCTTTATACAATTTAATATCAATGAAGAATCATTTTCTTATTTTTTTATGTCGAAAACATGCCTAAAGGCTCAATAAATTATAGAGAAAACTTGATACTTGTGATTTTGGTAAAGATTATTGATGTTACGTTGAGAATTTTTGCAATATGTTCCAAAGACTTTTGAATCAAGATCATTTTGTAACTCTTAATTCATGGTGTTAAGTGCTCAAATTATTTTTTCCTAGATTTTTAATGAGGAATAAGACCTTTGAACATGCAATACAAAACTTCCAGTGAGGTCAGATGAGTTTGAAAGCTAACTCAAAATATTATATTTCAGAAAAATTATCTCGAATTTTGGTTAAGAAATGTGTGAGATATGACAGTTTAAAGTCAGATAAAGAAATCTGGCAGATTGCATGCATGATGATTGTTTAGAAAAGTGAGTTTTTATCATTTCTTTGAGTAAATCTTTTGAAATATTTTAAAGATATCATGATCCATGCATGTTATGGTCATGTTTCCAGATATCAAATATATTTAAAAATCATAATTTACTTACATACATTAAAATACAAAAATCTTATTTATCAAGAACTCTTAAAAATGAGTTTGATGTTTTGATCCTTAAAATCGATTTTTGCACTAAGATCATTAACATGCAACCTTGTCTAACATACATGCATGGTGTTAAAATACATCCATGATGTTATAATAACCATTTTAACAAAAAGAAAACAAGCTTAAAGAAGATGAAGAAGTAGAAGTCGGTTTTTGAAGTAAAATGCACATGCATGGCTTAAATCATTGTTGTGGATCTTCAAGAGATGTATGTTATTTACCTTAAATTTATTTGTGGCTTGAAAAACCCTTATGAATCTCCATAATTTCGTGGTTAAGAGGTTGTGGTTGTGGTGTTTGGAGAAAAAAATTAGAGAGAAGGTAGACAGAGTTTTCTAGAGAGAGAAAGAAGAGAGATGTGTGTGTGTTGGAGAATAAGAGTGTGAGAGAGAGATAATGGAAGAGAGGGGTCCGAAAAAAGTTACAAATCTCATTCATTTTCTTTTATAAAATTTAAGTTATTTTATAAAATATCTAAATTTTATATAAAATGTGCACTAAAATCAAGTTTTTATTCATAAAACCTCGATTTTTGATTTATAAAGTAAGGGTAAATGTTAATGAGTTAAATTTTATTTTCCTTGAATGCATTTTTATAATTTTAATTATTATAAGATCATATTATGAGGCTCATAACTATTTTTATAGAATTTTTAAGGTTAAATTTCATAAATTTAGGTTTTTAGGGCATTTAGGGTTTTTGAGATTTGTAAATCTTTGGATATCAAAATCAATAGAATCTTTGAGAATTAAATTTATCTTATGGTATTATAACTCTTTTATAGTTATAATAATGTTTGTAACTTATTTTATCGACTTATGGCATTCTATGTAGTCGTTTCGAGATTCAAGCGAAATTGAGGAAATCAAGTATAATAATCCTAGTTTTCAACTTTGTCTTAAGTTCCTACGAGACTCAAACCTAATTTATACCACTAGGTCAAGTGCATGATGTGTGTATATGGTTCATGAAAAGGTGTTCAAGTCAAAGAGTGACCGAATATGGATAATTACTATAGTTAAGTAGTTATACAATTCACATAACAATATGAAATCTAAGTATACTGTCCATCGTTTCTGATTGTTTCCAAGTTTCTAGTAGATTATAACTTAGCTTCTAGTTACTAAGTCTAGTATGTGTCGTGCCTATATCTGCAACTAAGTTTAGTCAAATCAAGAATCAACTCGAATTTTGACGGCTGTCGCAGGTAAGTTTAAATCAAACAGCCCCTAATTCGACCAATTTAACAAAAGCAGATTTGATATATGTTTCATCCAGTTGAAAATAAAAACTTGAATGTTATCTGATGTCTTCATAAGAGCGATTCTCACCTTTTTAAACAACTCATTCCTTGTCTTCTAGATCTGCCACAAAGTCGAATAATCCAAAGCTATTCTCAAGAGAGTCGACCTTCTATTTTGACATCGGGATTGTAACCAAGATCATCTAGGTTAAAAGGAATTAGCAATATAGCGCCACACCACCAATCAAGCCAGCCAGGGGCAGTTTTAGTATAAGGCACATAGTGGCCTATGCAACCCCTGACTTTTCCGGCCGCAGTGCAAAAATTTTCGAAAATTTTCAAAATTTTTATCTACTATTATGCAAACCCTGACTTTCTGGTATAACCCTACTATGAAATCTTGGGTACGCCCCTGAAGCCAACTCCAAATCAACTTCGCATACTCACAAACAAAGAAAATGTGATCAATAGATTCATCTTCAAAGTTGCAAAAACAACAAGAAGTAGAAACAACCATAACACCTCACTGAAACAAATTCACCTCCAGACGAAATAGTTCGGCTTAAACGGGATCCAATTAACCCAACTAAAGCTCACATTGCCTTCAACGGGCTCCTACTCAGCAATAACCCTTAACTATTTTTAAAACTATAATCTTAATTCTTATAATAATCTGACAACCCAATTAGAAATATATAAGGTAGCGAAAATTAATTTCATTGAATTTCCTAGTTAATCACATAAATTACAATTCTCCTGAAGTCTAATTCTTTTTACAAATATGCTACTTTTAATTTTGTATTTTTAAAACGTTAACAACCCCTTTAAAAAACATATATAATAAATATTAAATATGATTATGTTATTTAAAACATTATCCCATTATTGGCAATAAATGATTTCTATCCCAATGATATGAGATAATGTTCTTTCTCCTTGAAGTCAAGGATGCAAGACCTGCATAGACATAAATTTTACATAAATAAAATTAAATGTTAGCTAAAAAAATCACATCGACCGAAATGGTCACTTTTGGTGGTAACCAATAAACGTATCTCCCTACCACGCCACGAGTTTATGTATTCAACACCAAAACTCATAGCTTAATTATAATCACTGCAACATATTACTTCTAAATATAGTAACAGCAACAATTTATTAATAACATTTTGCACGCATCATATATTTTTCTCTAAAGGTTGATCATTAATCTAGAGACATAATATTATTATCTTTTGTTGTAACATTATAAATAGAAGAATCATCATATACTACACTTTTTTTTATGTATATTTGCTTTTTTCCTCTCATAAAAAGCCACTTTTTAACTTGTACATGGTGTGATTAAGCTTGATTATTGATCATATGTCCAGCAGGACGCAATGAAAAATAAACAAATTGAGGTAGCATGGTAGGCATTAAACAAAAATCAAATAAAGAGTCGCTCTTGTTTTTAAATAATCAATTATTTTAAATATCTACTCCAATCACAACTATTTTTTACTAGTAACATTCTTTATTATAATCTTTAGTTATAGTATATGATAAGCTGTTAAGCTAATATTATTGATTAAGTTTATAAAATCTGATATTTAAACTTATATGATTTTAATTGATGAAATTTATTGTTTGCTACTTGTTAGCTACTTTGAAAAATAAAGTTTGTTTTATTTTAAGTCATTTTACCGTCTTATATTAAATGACAAATTTTATTAAAACAAAACTCATTTGTAATGCTATTTATGTTCAAATCTTACTTATCATTTGGAAACTAAATTATCAGCAATAACATAATAATAACACTAATATAAATTAAACAACATAAACATTCAAAAATATATGTACATAAACCGACCAAGTCTACTGACATTTTTGTTAGCCATCATAAAATTGTCAAGTTCATTCCTAAAGGGAATTAAGAGACCAAAAATCTTCTAGTGATCTTGTTGTTGAAACTCTCACTTAAGAAAACATCGAATGCTTAGGTAAAAACTTCTTGAAAGAGTATTATTATAACAACATACAACACTTCTCAGAAAAAGTTACCTAAAGACCAACACCTAATGGAATCTGATGCTTCGCTTTTCCAACACCAACACTTTTAGCAACACTTGCAGAAACGGTTGTGTTTGCACCTCCTATTAAAAAATTGCAAAAACACCTTTTTTTTCTTCGAAATTGGCTCCATATTTATTTATTGTTACATTTTTACGAGATCTTTTTTTATTTTTTGATTTTGTTAATTCATCGAATTATTTAAATTGAAATAAAACCCGTCATTACTGAATCGTTCTGATCCTATATTCAACAAGTTTGTTCAAACCGATTTCTAAAACATTGTATCTTTTTTTATTTAATAAATTGAACATCATATGATAAATCAAATAGATTGAGTTTTAATCATCTTTAATTGGATGTCATGTATATTGCTAACTTAAATTTGACTTCACTTTTTTTCAAGAATAAAGGCATATGACCAAATGTATAACAAAACAAACGGTTCGCAACATTTTTTTAAAGTCTATTAAATTGAAAAATAACATACATATGAATATATTTATATTGTTTTCAACGGGTAAATAAATTCAATAGTTTTTAATTAGTAATGTGCTTTTAATAATTTTGACTTGCAAATTTTCAATTAATAATAGTATTTGTTTTCTTTTATACATTTCAACATTTTTTTAAAAAAAAATATAACTTTTAAATAAAAATTATGGACTTTTTCAATGCATTATTTTTTATAAATAACTAAATATTTATTAAGCGATCACCGATGTCTTCTATTCCATAAGTCATTATCCACAAAAACTACTGTCGGATTAAATTTTAAACCTATTTTTTTTATAATGAAAATTTGTTTCTAAGTAAAAGATATTAAACTCCTAATAACATACAACATAAGAAAATGGGAAAAAAACACCAAAATAGACATGTAACTACTCCAAATTACAGTAAATGACCGTGAATGTTTTATCAAAATCAAGGAATCTCAACAGGTTCATTCGCAAGTATCACTGCAATGACGAGATCCTTAATAGATTTTATAATAAAAAGCATCAAAAATATTAAAAATGTTTTACAAATTTAACAATTACTAACCATCTTCATGATCATTCCCATTGGCATCAACTAGAGCTGGCTCTAAAATGTTCATGGAGTTTGCAATTAAATCATCCATACCACAAATATTTAGCACTCACATGTAGCAATTCTTGTCCTCCACCCGTGGAACACAAAGTCACTATCTTGGATTTCTTTTAATGAAAATATTATCACTTGTGCAACAATTGCTTCCTATTTCTCTTGTTATGTAGCTATAGACCTAATGGTTCTACAACATATGAAAAAAGAGTCACCAATAAGGAGAAGTGCAATGTCCATAGCAGTAATGTCCATATCAACCAAAAGGTATAGGTTGCTAGCTATTGCTCTCTCTTTTGAGAACTTTTATCAAACATGTAGTGTGCATTAAAGTCCACACCAAGAACTCATTTCTATTTGGACTGTTTGAGCATATTAACTTTTTAAATAAGTTCTACCGAAGAAGAAATCAGAAGAAGAAAAAGTAAAAGCGTTGACGTGTTTACACATGCAGCAAAACCTTAATCCCTCTTTAAAAAGACAAAAGAGTTTGTCAACTTTCCAATAGTTCAAGATCTAGTCATTTATCTTACAAACTCCAAACCCAAGTTTGGTCACTATAAATCAACACTAGGTGAGAAAGACATACTAGCAAAATACATAACTATAATGACAAATAGACAAAAGATATAAGTAAAATCACCTTGTGTACAGTGACAATAGAACGATATAAGATTTATTAACTTTCCTTATAAAAATCTTCAACATCAACATCGATGCAAAGCCTTACAACAAATTTCACAGAAAATAAAAGATAAAGTTTCTTTGTGTTTTTTATTTCGCCATCTTCATTGACAAATAGACATATAATTCCACTTCTTATATGGATATAGAAAGAGGGTTCGGGTGAGAATAGAGGAGAAAACAGATTGAGATGAATGATTTCCCACGATTTAGGGTATGTGGCAAACATGAAATTGAATCTAGTTCTCCAATCAAGATTCAAATCGGTTGACAATTACTTTGCTGATTTCTTGCCTAAAATATATCAATTTAAATCAGTAGATGATTAATTGTTGATTTATTGGGATAATATTATGTTTTCTAAATTTGGATTCCTAATTTAGAGGGATTACATACATATAATGAAGGAAGAAAAGTAGAGTTGGAGAGAAGGTAAATTGAAACTCCCTGATTTTTTTCCACTGTGAATTGAATCGAACCAAATTGGCAATTTCGGAAGTTCACTTACACATTTAAGCAGGAAAAATAGTTTTTTGGGGGCTTAGAGAGTGACACGTGGCAAAAATCTACTTATTGATTAGATTAGGGGATATATATATATATATATATATATATATATATATATATATAGACACACACACACACACACACACTCGAAATAATATCAAACAACCCTTTGCTTTTTCTAAAACAATTCTTGTGACAAAAAATGCATGTAAACTTTTGTACCAGGACCGCAGTCCCTAATTGAAAGGATAGAACGACTTGAAACTCGTGAACGACTAGCTGCTGAGCGAATTTCTCTAAAAGTTGAAATGGGAATTCGTTCTTTGGATACAAGTCGTAAGGCTGACCATCAACAGTTTATGGCTACTGCGGAGCGCCTCATCTCTAAGGTATCAGCAATCAAGACAACCATTGCGGATCAGTCAACTCATTCGAAGAAGCCGATAGATGAAACTCATACTGCCTATGAGTCCACCATCTCGGTCCTACAATCTACCATTAACAGCCTTCGACGCTCTCTATCTTCCAATTTTCATGGTCCTGAGATTCTGCAACTTACCAAGGAGATTCATCGACTACTCTTCAACACCGCTATTCCAAACAATCAGCAACTGGCTGATGCACTCAAAGCTCAATTCGAGAATGTGTGTGCTAAAGTCGATGGTCTTAAGCAATGGCTTGAGGAATACCCAACTCTGCATTCCTCAAGAGGGGGAAGTGATGAAGACCATCATTCAGACAATATCTCTCACCAACAGAGAAGCTCCCATGTCATTAATGAAAAAGTTCCATCACCACAACCATCTCCTCACAAGAATTCAAGCCATCAGACACCACCGCAACATCAGTCACCACTACAACAGTAAATCATTCAAGAAACTAATCCTTCTCCTAAGCGACCGGAGACTCCTCCCCACTTCAAGAACTTAGCATCCAACATGTCATCCGAACATTCCGATGATTCTCCTGCAACGAAACAGAAGAAAGCCGACTGGAAAGCAGCCAAGTTTGCTAAGCTAATCTGGAGAGAAAACGGATTCGACATCACCATGGATGAATCTTTGGTCAAATCTTGGATCAATCCCCACTGCAGATTGTTGGATGATGGCTATAAACCCTATCTTACTTCTGTTGAACCCCCATCTGACGGTTACTGTGATGTTCCAATCTCCCCCAATTTAAAATACTTCACTGTATTTGAGCAATTTGACCACAGCTTACCTGATCACAAGAGACTGCCCATGGAATTCGAAAGACTCAATCGATTCCATGCCAAACATGCTTCTTCAATAGAGAAAATCTGGTCCAATGATAGACCATCCGAATTCAAGAACATTAAGCCCCAGAAATTCATGAAAGCTGACTTTATCTAGTATACTCTTACAAGAAGGAATCAGAACTATGTCTGCACCCAAGCGGACTTCCCATGCATGAATCCAGAAGAAGTCTTCCTGATAGCAAGGGTGTTCCAAAACAAAATCGAGAAGTATCTAAAGATGAAGATAGCATTTGAAAGGGAAGCACATTTCTAAGGGAAACTGTCTGTGACTTCACAAAGATTGATGCGGACATTCACCTTGTCCTTGCGAAAAAGTTCGATCTACCACCACTTGACCATGCACCGATGCTTACTGAAGGTTATCAAGAAAGATCTCTGGGTGCAACAAACTTCCCAGATCTTGGAGTCATTTTCAAAAGAAAGGTCAATGAAACCAAATATTTCATTCCTTTGACTGCCATGAATCGTCTGACAAGGAAGCAACTTGCAGTTTGTCGAACCGCAGTTCAAAAGTCAAAACACACAACTGCCGAAGTCAAGTTCAAAATTTTAAGAAGGATCACCTGGTTGGAGAATATCAAAAAATTTTGGTTGATTCTAATCAAGTTCCTAAAACTTGATAACTGAAGCAAAGTTGAAGAGGTCACTTAGGGGAAATTGTTGAATCATAAAAGTGACCCTCTTAAACTTGATCTACCACAGCCTTCCAAGATCCGCAATCAACTCAATTCAGCAACCACATCCGAAGTCATCATCATCCGTAGTTCACTATCTAGCTTTCTTAGTTTAGCTCTTTATCTGCTTTTCTTAGAATACCTTCTTTTGTCTAGTATTCCTTGCATGGCTACATTTAGATAGTTGAACAAATGTAACATTTGAGCCTCTATATATAGAGCTCAATCTTTCTTTTTTCAGATATCAGATAACACTATGCATCTTGAATCTCATATCTTGTGTTATTACTCTCATCTCCTTCTTACTCTCAAAGTTCACTAGATTATAACTGAATATTATCTCTCTTCGGAGCAAGTCATTCTTGACTTAATCACTTAGTTTGATCTCACTTACTAACTTGGTCTGAATGCATTCCTTGTTAAAGAATCAACTTTTGTGTATACTTGATATAATACTTGCTGTCATTTATATTTCCTTACATTTCCGCACCTAACTCTCTAATTATCTAACTCTAACTTATTATTATTGTTGAGCTTTAGATCCTTTTGAGATAAACTATTCCGCAACTATACTTGTTCTAACGTTTGTTCAAGTGTGTCTCAAGTTTTTCTCTCAAAAAGTTCCATGACTATCTCAAGGAATGTAAAATTGTTTCTCAATTGAATCCTCCTAGGACATCACAACTTAATGGTATGGATGCGATGCATAATCAGACCTTGTTAGATATGGTTCATTCCATGATGAGTCGAGCTTCTTTTCCCGTTTCTTTCTGGGGGTATGCCTTAGAGACAACCGCTCATATCCTCAATCTTATCTCTTCTAAAAAGGTTTCCAAAATGCCTCATGAGATATGGACAGGGAAAGTTCCCTCATTAACACATATCAAGGTTTGGGGTTGTGAAGCTTTTGTAATAGGAGAGACTCATGACAAGGTAGAACCTAGAAGTAAGAGATGTATTTTCATTAGCTACCTACATAAGTCTTTTGGATATTTGTTCTACAGACCAAGTGAGAATGTGGTCTTTGTAGATTGAAGGGGAGCCTTTTGCGAGAGAGAGCTCATATGGACATAGGATAGTGGGAGTTCCATTGACCTTTAAGAGATTCAAGATTCGACCAATGAAGGAACCTTAGAAGATTGTTAGGATGAAATCCTTAATGATCGTTTAGATTCAAAACAAGTAAAATCAAAAACACAATCAATCATCCAAATAATGCTGAATGATTAAGTGTCACGCCTCAGAAGAACTCAACAAAGAATTGCTACTGTAGAGGTGTGATTAGGGTTACAGAATGATTATCATAGTTAACAAAAATATGATGCAAGCATGCATCTTAAATACTCTAACCCTGGTAGATAACATCAGGAGGACAGGTCCAACCCGTTTACATAAAAGACTAAACTAAAAGCCCAATGATGCAACATCTAATACCCAACAATCTCCCCCTTTGCGTCAATTGAGGCAAGAAACAATTAGCCTTGAATTCGCTTCTGCACTTCGTAAACTTTTGGAATGAAGCTCAAAAGTACCTTGCGAACTTGAATGTACAAAAAGACCATATCAGAGAAGCACTTGAGGTCATTCCTTGTGAAAGTCAAGAAAGGATGTAGTGTACAAATATTTATTCACCAAGTACAATATAAACTCAAGAAAGGATGTAGTGTATAAATGTTTGTCAGGAAGAAAGAAGCATTCCTTGTGAAAGTTTGCACCAGTTCGTTCCCTAGCTTGATACACCACATACCATCACTCACTGTAAATCTTCCCTGGCATCAGCTTTTCGAAGTCCTTTGGAGACTCCTTACGAACAACATAAGTCTTCTTTCGTAACACTGCGACTATCTCTACGTGCGTTTCCCCAGTCTCTTGAATGTAAGACCTTATCATTAACTTGGGATAAGACATGAAAGGTTCATATTTTTCTTTGTCTTTCAGCAGCATGTTGTAAAGAATGAACCAGCCATAGGGGTTAAGACAAGGCAAATCAGCAAGTGTGAATTCGTAGCATTGGCTGGCTGAACCTCTCGTAACTTTGAACATCGCATTTGGGAAGTTGTCAGTTTTGATTGGTCCTGTGATTTTCACAGCAGTTATTTTTCCTACAAACCATGTTTCATATTGCGGCTTCATGTGCTTCAGATAGAATGAGAAAATCATGTGATCAGCCCCGCTATCAGTGGATGGAGCGTTCGTAACTTTCATAAAATAGCGAAACTTGAAGGATTTTGGAGGGATTGGTAGATCCAGTTGTGAGTCTTTTGTGTTTTGAAGATCAAGCGACACAACTGGCTCTAACCAATACTAGCTAGGTAGATCAACAATATCATATTGGATTCGCTTCAAATTCTACTTATGAAATAAAAGCTTTTTGCTTTGAAGAGTGGCTTGAGCTTCTTCAGCCTCTCGGATGATCCATTCGTGCTTATCCATTTTAGCCTCACGAGCCTTTCGCCTTTTAAGCTCATCTTCATCCAGCTCTTCGTCTTCAATATTATCAATGATGGGATCTTCACTAAAAAGTTTTTCCTTACCCTTAGGCTCAAGTTCCTTTTTAACAACACACTTAGCTGGAGCTTTGGAGTCATCTTTCCTTGAAGCACCTTCTCCCCCTTGTTTCAGAATAATAGCATATTTCGGAACACCCTCCAGCATGTGAAGCATTGCAAAGACTGGCCTTAACTTCTTAGAAAGATGTTTTCGCATTGAAATTGTGATCATTGAGTCCCTGGTCTCAATGATATCCGAAAGTAAGCCTGTAACAGCAGGGATCACTACTAGAAAAATAGCCTTTAATGACGCGCAAACAATGACACGCAGTGATTGACGATACGCATTTTTGGGCGCCCTAAAAATAATGTCCGTTTTATTAAAAAATGAAGCATAGACGACACGTATTTTTCCGCGCCCTAAAATTAGTGTCCAATAAAAAAACACGGAGGGCACCTATGTTAAAATGAGTGTCGTGTAGAGATGTCGCTTTATATTTTATTTAATGAAAGGCGCGTTTTCTTCTTCGCAGCTTGGGGGGAAATGAAAATCCCAAATTTTTGAAAGGCCGCCATTTTATCCTCTGCCTTATTTCCATAGTTCTTCTCTCTCACTTATCAATACCTAAAAAAACCCTAATATCATCACCACTCCTCATTTCTTTCAATCTACGACGCCGATCATGAAGTTCACAAAGCTTTCAAAGGATCCGGAATCGAGATCATTATCGGGCTAGGAACTCTTGAGAGATTCAAGGACAATCTAGGATCGAAGGCGGCTGTAACAAATGTTGTTCATGACATCGATCACAAAAAAGGGAAATTCACCATTTTCATAAATTCATCATCCGCGAACCCTTAATAGGTGGCGTCTACGGTGGAAATAAAGGGTGAAATTGAACTCTCCCGAAGAGAGAGAGAGAGAGAGAGAGAGAGAGAGAGAGAGAGAGAGACTTGGGCACAGACTTGCAAAACCAATATCATCATCTTGTTCTTCCATCACTAGCTTCAACAATGGATGATTTCCATAATCCACGAGTTCAGGTTAGTAAAGATACTACTAATGAGTAATGATATATTTTTATCTTTCGATATGTATTTGTGGATTTCATTGTTGTATCATGTATGCGTGTTTTTCAGGCACTGTTCATACTTTGGAATGTCAAAATTAGACCACCAACTACGAACCTCCGATCCCATACTCCATGAAAGATATGAACGAAGAATATTTACCAAACCTGCGAATCGATTAAATTCCCAGAAAACGAAAGTAATTTCCTCTAATTCCGAGACCGTGAACAGTGAATCTAATGACAATTCAGCGAGCCAAGAACACGAACATCTGAATTTTGATTCAGATTCGTGTGACTGATTTCAAATTTCAATTGCAAAACTCCGAACGAAAGTGTCGACTTGCGAACCAATCAGTGACACATTCAATTACGAGCGAACCTTTATTTGAAGTTAAATCGATTTCTAAATCGAGTTCAACAGTGCTCTGCTTCAGTGAAAATTGTACATCAAAACTTCTACAACCTTACAATTGATGGGATTGTGGGGAAATTAATTGTACTTTTACAGGTATAAATAATTTTGTAGTAACCTTAAAAGATATGAATATATGAATACTGAATCATTTTTGTATTTCCAGAATCCAAAGCAAATGGTGTAAGAGGGAGCTTTGACTGCTTTGGCATCTGTTGCTGATTCATCTCAGGTATTATTCATCTTCATATTCTCTCACCAACTTGTTTATTTTCTTTAAATTGGTTCTCACATAGTTTATGATTTTACAGGAGCATTTTCAAGAGTATTAGGATACAGTTCTGCCTTACTTGAAAGCTATACTCATGAATGCAACTGATAAAGCAAATTGTATGCTTCTTTTCTTTTTCTGTTATTAAACTTACTCTTTTAAAACAAATTGAGTTAAAGATTATAAATTTATAATTATATATTTTTGTTGTAGGCATGGGCAAGACTCTGCAAGTGCCTAGGGCAAGATTTTCTCCCTTACATGAATGTTGTGATGCCACCATTGCTTCATTCTGTTCAACTTAAACCAGATGTTACAATTACTTCTGTTGATGATTCAGATGATGATATTGACAAGTCTGATGATGAAAAGTGTGATTTTTAATAAATTAAATGCTTGAATGAGAGTTAATGACCATTTTACCCTTTGATATTGCAGCATTGAGAGTATTACACTTGGAGATAAAAGAATAGGGATCAAAACTAGCGTCCTTGAGGAGAAAGCTACGCTTGGAGATAAGAGAGTTAATGAGCATTTTACCCCTTTGGTGTTGCTATGCTGATGAATTAAAAGAAGGGTTTTTCCCATGGATTGATCAGGTGAAATGAAATTCCTCTTTTACCCTTTCTTGTCTTTTAACATTTGAAAAAAACCGGCTTAACTTTTTAATAAAAGACAGGTTGCACCAACATTAGTACCACTTCTTAAATTCTATTTCCATGAAGAAGTTAGGAAGGCTGCAGTTTCAGGTGAAATAAAATACCTCTTTTACCCCTGATAACTTTAGCTGTTATTTTTTTATTTTCTTTCTGAGTGTTGACTTTTTCTTTGACTTTTTAGCTATGCCTGAGGTTATTCGTTCAACAAAACTAGCTGTTGAAAAGGAGCAATCTCAGGGTCGCAATGAGTCATATGTAAACCGTTGTCAGACTATATCATACCAGCTTTAGTAAAGGCTCTTCACAAGGTTATTTTCGTCATTCCCCCTATTTGTTGACTTATGTTTGCTCATATGAATCTTTATTTACTGGATTTTGTCTTTTAGGAACCTGAGACTGAAATTTGCTCAAGTATGATTGATTCAATCAAGGAATGTGCAAAAATTTTGTGGGCCCCTTTTAGATGAAAATCAAGCTAGAAGCATTGTTGAAAAGATCAAATAGGTGATCACTGCCAGCTCAACAAGAAGAAATGAAAGGGGTGAAAGAGTCAAAACAGAGGACTTTGATGCAGAAGAAGGGGAAATGTTGAAAGAAGAAAACAAACAAGAGGAAGAACTTTTTGATCAAGTATATGCTCTTATATTATATAATCTATTTTTTTATAAATCTGTTTATCTTAACAAATTATTCATAATATTTTCTTTTTTGTTAAATCTAGGTTGGTGCATGATTGTTTGGGTACTCTACTCAAGACTTTCAAGACCCCATTTCTGCCTCTTTTTGATGAACTCTTGCCTTACTTGATGCCATTCTGGGTGAGTAATGAGTAACATTAATTATATTTTTTTTAAGTAATTATTTTTTATTTTTTAGTTTTTATACAAATATTAAAAATAAGACTTGCATTTTAAATTTAGGGCAAGGATAGGACCTCTGAGGAGAAAAGAATATCAATTTGCATATTTGATGACGTGGCAGAGCATTGTGGAGATGTAGCTCTAAAGTAAGCTTTTTTAATTCTTTTGTTACTTTAGTATTTTTATTTTAAAAAAATTATAATTTTATATCTTGGTACAGATACTATGAAACTTTTCTACCATTGGTGTTGCAGGCATGCAATGACACAAGCACAAATGTTCACAAGGATAACATAATTTAATATCAAACTATTATCATTATATTTTTTTATTTAATTCTAAATAAATATATATTTTTTCTATGTACCATTTCTTTTCGTTTTCCTCCTTGACCAGGTAATATCATCAATTTGTTTCTTTCTACTTAGTATTTCTTACTAGTTGTGAACAAGCCTCTCATCTCACATTTGAGTTTATAGGAATCAACAATCACTGTGAAACTTCTAGTGTTTAGATTTCTTACTGGTTGTGAACATTTGTTTCTTCCCTTTCTACCCTTCACTTGCAGGTTGATGATTTGTCAAGAATGTTCATACTATTTTCCAAAAATACCCCATGGATTGGATCCTGTCTCTAGTATGTTTAAAAAGGTTTGTGATTTAGGAGTTGGATTCTTTTTTTAAGTAGAATATAGTTATTTGTATTTGTTGTCATCTGTTTTTATCTTTTTGATGCAATGCAGCATGTTGCTGCTGAAGGCACAACCTTGGTCAAACAGGCACAAGATGCTGCAAGTAATAAGAAGGCAGAAAAGAGATTGTAAGTTGATCCTGCTACATGGCCAATAATGATCTTTAGGGTCTGCTAGAAGGATTGGAGATTGCAGTTAAGCTTCTATCTAAGACTTCACGGCAAGGACTTGATGAATTTAAGCTAGCAATGCTTTACTTGATTTGGACATGAACCCTAAGATATCATATTTTGGCATGGCTAGAAGCTTTGGAGGAAACGAGACTCAAGAAAAAGTAAACACACAGAGAGTTGTTGGCACATTGTAAGCTAGATAATGCAATTGTATATAAATGAGTTCATTTTTTTATAACATTTACTCACTATTGGAATAATTATTTGTATTTGACATATTAATGAAATGAATTATCTTTGTAATTTATGGTATTTTATTTTGTATTATGAGATTTTTAATGTATTATTTAATTTAAAAATTAATAAATATATAAATTTTTTTTTAAACATTTAAATTTACGATACGCAAAAATGTATGTCATCTTCATTTATGACATGGCCTTTCTTGACAGGGGCTTTCTTGATACGCATTGCGTGTCATTAACACGCGCGTCGTAAGGTTACGACACGCGAATGCGTGTCGTCTTCTTTTATGACGGGGCCTTCCTTGATACGCATTGCGTGTCGTAACCGCGCGTCGTAAATGCGCGTCGTAAATGCGCGTCGTAAATGCGCGTCGTCTATAGACGACGCGCAAAAGCGCGTTGTCTCTCTTTATGACAGGGCCTTCCTTGACACGCATTTGCGCGTCGTCTGAGCGTTTTACGACGCGCAATGAGCGTCGTAAAAGGCCTTTTTTCTTGTAGTGGATACAGCTTCTCATAACAGCTCTTTCAGACAACAAATCCTTGACCCGTTTGTCAGAAGCTTCCAGTTTGACATTCAAAACTTTGATCTTCTCAGTTTTGATGGCAAGAGAGCCCATGATTTTACTCTCCATTACGAGCTCGTCCTGAAGCTTTGAGAAGAGAATGAGGTTTGGAAAGCTTCATGATTAGTTTTGAGAACATCACGAACCTGTTGAAGTTTCGCCTTTTCTGCCTTCAAAGTGGTGTTTAGGCTATGAATAACTTCGTTGGCTGCAGCAGTATTGGACTTGGAAGAAGTTTGGAACTCTTCCATGAAATTAGTAACAATTTGAAATTAGTTTATCGACTTTTTTGGTCGAGGTGGTGCAAACAGAATCAGAAGCCTCAACTGATTTAGTCATCCTATCAATGTTATTAGAACGTCCCTTCGTTATTCTATCATAAAGGGACTCAACCGCCACTTTAGAATATGCCTCCCCAATCTGCTTGTATATCAATCAGATCCGTTTGATGGTACGGAATCGCAATCAAACGGATGATGCAATATCAAAATAGAGAAAAAGGAGAAGAAGAATAACTTGAATCTATGATGTATTCAAAGATATGATTGATGCTCCATACACATCAGATTCTCTCACACACACTCTTCTTCTCTCTAACTTTCTCTCTCTACAAAATGCTCTTCTCCTATGACTCTCCTCTAGGCCACACCGCCTCCTCACCCCTTACTTCTATATATATATATATATATATATATATATATATATATATATATATATATATATATATATATATATATATATATATATATATATATATATATATATATATATATATATATATATATATATATATATATATATATATATATATATATATATATATATATATATATATATATATATATATATATATATATGGGCTGCAAACTCAAGGCCCAAACCCAATGCTAGACCGAAAACACATGGGTTTTCGGTCCAAGCTACAAATAATCCAATACTATTTTCGGCCCAAATAATAAAAACAATAAACGCTTAGAAAAACAAATTATAAACCGTATTTTTGACCCAAAAGAAACCATATCACAATTGTTCCTCTAAGGACACCTTAGTGCATTCCTATAGCTAAGAAGAGGAATCAAGAATTATTGTAATGGTTAAATCAAGAATATGAGTCATACTTCGTTCCAAAACAATTCTTAGAGTCATACTCTAAGATTGTAACTTGAGTGACATATCTTAAAGAAGGTTTGTTAACACTTGTGAAATTTAAGAGTAAAATGTGTCCTACTCTTGTACATTTGAAATTGGTAACTTGTGATGTTTTGGATAATGCAAAGACCAAGTAAGGCCAATTGTGTGAAGTGTTTGTCTTGATAAAGAATCCACACTATCTCTTGAATATTTGGCAAGATGGTATTATATGTCAAGAGGACAGTGGGAGTCTTAAAGGTCTTGGAAGAGCTCCAAGATCTAATCAAGAATAAAAACTTGTAGTTTATCACTAGCATGCGACTGGAGGTTTATAACCTATCGTGTTAACATATTCCATTTATGTACCCATTCCAGTTAAAGTTGGCTTTGCATATGAGTTCTGAGAGTTCTCAATTGGTTGCATAACAACTTGGAAGCAATGGCAGGCCCTTGTGCTGCCAGGTGGCAAGAAGTTAAGACTGCACAAGTTCAATCCATATGAGTTTGGATTTGTCACTAACCTTGTCTTGTGTTTATGGTTTTGACAAATTCACATTGATAGGAACACATACACCATAAAATCTAAGTGTCACAAGGTTTCTCTCCAATTCATGAAAATGATGGTGAGGAGACGCTTTCACTAAGTAGATTTTAAGTAGATAGAAATTATGATATTTGCATTCTCAAAGTCGTTAGTGGAGCGTGTGTGGTTAACCGGCACACTAACATGGACTTGTGAGAAATGGAAAAGGTCTGAACAGTTGAGACTATGATTACGACATCCCTTTTCATAGTTCTACAAATTGTTTAGACACACATGAGAGCTATCTAAGTAAAGGTGTATGATTTTGATAAAGTCTTATCAAAGCATCTCGTATCAGAATTTTGAACTTTGGTAAGAAAGTCAATAAAGTATTGAGTTCTAGAAGTCCAGCTGATTTCTGAGTGTTGTGCTAATAATCATCATGTTAGTGGGAGCATGATAATTATGATAAGCATTGCAAGTTAGCAATGTTAATTATAGAAAAATAAAAGTTCAATTGCGAAAAGTTGTTTTTCCTATAATTAAGGGAGACAAAATAATACTTCATTTCGATTCTAAAAGCTTAGATTGAAGTTTTAATCATCTTTAGTCAACGATATATATATATATATATATATATATATATATATATATATATATATATATATATATATATATATATATATATATATATATATATATATATATATATATATATATATATGTGTGTGTGTGTGTGTGTGTGTGTGTGAGTTTTATGCTAGAATGGCTCAACATAAGGAAATTCTATATATGGGTCCGTTATTTGTGTTCTAAAATTCGATTATGATTATGACATCCCTTTTCATAGTCTGAATTATGAGAACTTGGCAAATAGAAATTGAAATATTATAGCAGAAAGACTGGTCTAGTAACATGTCTTTATGTGAGACATCATGAATCGTGTCCCATATGCTTCGGATATAAGATCGATTGCAGGTACTATAATATTCATCCTTTCTAAATTTTCCAAATGCTCAGGGAATTAAGAGGGGAAAAGTCTAGAATTGGATATGACTACAATGATTAAGCAATTGTCGAGGAAAATCTAAGGTTTACGAAAGATTGGTTGCTCAGGGACAGTTAGAAGTATGGTGTAAATTTTTGGAGAGGACCATTTTGACATATTCTAAAATGAGGCAACTCTTATTTGGAAGTGATAGTCAAAATGAGAATATGGTAATATTCCCATAGGTGGAAGTTACTCATTAAATCTGTGTAAGATTAGGAAACTTAATGCAAGAAGGATGTACAAAGCAATTTACTTTGAATCTGAGACTTCATTTCCATGGAGTTGATCTCAATTGGAATACTCTGTAATGTCGGTTGACAAGTCTTTGTGACTTTGTGCATAATCATTACAAAGGATTAGAGCATATAAGTTTAGAATCTAACTAATTTAGGTAAATGGCAGGAATTTGGAATTCATAATTTCTGAGAACATATTAGATCCGATTATTCTGGAGTTTCACTTTGCATGTTTTGACTTCCATAATAACTAGGTCATTCTTCTTGAATGACTAAGTTATTCAAACCATCCACAGTCGGTCATATGTTGAAAGTAGATATGAATCAAGACGGTCATGAAGCTAGATTGTAAATGTCTAAGGTATGAGACATAACAAGACTTGCTACAACATTCATGAGGGCTCATCAGTTCTGATTATTGGATTAAACCCACACTCATTTGACTCACTTCATGGATTTAATCACAAGTGATCATGAGACGATAATATCTTATATTCTTCAAACCTAGAGATATGACTTGTTGCCTATGCGTTGGTTATACATTGATTGTACAAAAACGCATTGGTAACTTGTGACAACCCGAAATTTTCATTTGTAAAATTTCTATAGTCAAACACTTCAAATATTAGTCAAAAACATTTCAGTACATTTTTGGCCGAATTTAAGTCCGTTTGGTGTTTTATTTTATTTTTCGTCAAACGATTAAATAAAAGGAAGTGTCGTTATTAGTGATTTATAACAAACAAAACAATCCAACACCTTAGCTAGGTGTTTACGGCCAAACAAGAGGTGTTTAGGCCGTGAACACCATTTTCCCAAGACTCATGCATATAGCATGAGTTTACACTTCATGTCCTCATTTTTTTCCACTTCCCACTCAAGAACACCAAGTTTTTCTCTCAAGTATCATAAGTTCAATCCTCCAAATCCGCCAAAAATGTAAGTTTTCCTTCCTAGATTCTTTCCTACAACACTTAATCTAGTGTTTATACATCATTTCATCCATGGATTTTCGATTTTTACATAGATCTTTAAGTGATCTTCAAAACACCAAGAACACATTAGTGTTTTTGGGTCCTAAACACTCTTACGAGCTTCATATAAGTAAGTATACTCCTCCTAGCTAGTTATTTACTTAGTATGTTTGCAAATCCATGGATTAAACTCCAAAAACCCCCAAGAACATGTGTTTACGGTTTGGAGATCTCCAGAAACCGTAAACACCACCAAAGGGTGTTTTGATGCCCCTAACACCTTCTATAGCTTGGATAAAGGGCTAGAAACTTGCATACATGATCTAAGAACCTCAAAACACGAAAATAATGAAGTGGCCAAGAGTTTACGGCCATGAACCCAAGGGTTTACGACCGTAAACTCCCATGGAGTGGTCCCAAGGCCGCAAACTCCAAAGGGGTGCCATTTCGAGCCCTAACCACTTCCTAAGCCTTTGATTCAAACCTAGAACCCTTCTTTGTGAAGCATGAGACCTTAAAACACACAAACACACAATTCCCATGAGTTTACGGTTGTAAAATCATGGTGGAAATGGTTGTCCAACCATAAACACACATAGGGGTGACCATTTGAAGTCTAAACTCCATAGTGAGGCCATACACTCCTTAGAAACAACCCGTAGCACTCCTAGAACTCGAAAGAAAGTGTTTTCATGCATTAAAGTGTCTTTACTTACTAAATTAGTGATTACATAACTAATTACATACATTTATGTATCAATACATGTTATATAGAATCCGTGTGTGTGTCCAAGTCCTCACTTGACACCTAGCATCCTACCCGACACTTCCATCCACTCCACTCACTGCAGGTGAGTTCATACCCCTTAATCAACCTTTTAAATGTTTTTATGGGGGGGGGGGGTTGGGAATACAAGTTGAATCAGACAAGTTATAGTATCAATCACATGTGATTTATAACTTGCAACCAAAAAGGATTTTCTATACTTTTAACTGCTTTGCCAACAAAACCGCTTTAAATGGTTATCAAACTCATTTTTCAAACTCTTTTAAACTCCCTTGTTTCCCAAACCATATCTACACCAATATATTTATATAAGTAAGACTTGAAGGACTTAGGACTGATAGCTCACCTTACTTCCTGTTCTTGTTTGATTGTGGACTTAGGGTACATTGTTATCTGTCCGACTGTCGTTGAATTCTTAGTTATATATAAATATATTTGTGTTGGATATAAAAGTCTTCATTTCAATTCAATACCTTTGTGTATCGAAGGCATGCAACTAACATACTATTTAACTATAATAGGTATAGTTAAGGATTACCGCTCATTACCACTATTACCATGACACTTACTATAGTTAGTACAGTTATGAGTCAATACGTGTTTAATACTATGCAAAGAGAATACTATATACTATACAAGAGAACACTCTATACATTATACCAAGAAGTATATTATACTCTAATACAAGAGAATATACTAAAACAGAATGTGACATACTACTTCTCGATACGACACTTCACTGTGCTATCATATTGTAACCAGAGTCTCCTGCAGTGAGAGCGGGCATTATGTGTATAGATCTATATGGGACAGACACTCCCACATCCCGACTGCTAGCTACAGTCCGAGCCGACTAGGCCTAGGCGTGACAAAATGTCACCATACTACGTGTGACATGGAGGTTCATCTGTTATTCGATCGTCAATCTGCATGGTTACATACGAGTTCACATTCGGACCATTAATTAACACATTAAGAATTAAAGGCGAAACAGATTCCCCGAGGTGTATTGTACATTTAATACTACCAGGAGTCTGCATTTTTATTACATTCAGCCGGTAGTGACACCGTTGGGGTAAAATATTATTTTCCCAATTACTTTACATGAATGAAGTCTAAAACTATATTTTTATACTGATATTTTCATTGGGAAAACTTCTACACTTTCAAAGGATCAAACATACAAATAACCGAGTCTTGGTAGAAGACTACTTTTGCTGGAAAATATAAGATTTTCTAGGGATCATACTATTTTCAAACATTGATAACAGCTATTATATTACATGATTGTAAACACTTTTATACAAGCAATGACACTAAATACTTATGAACTCACCAACTCTATGTTGATACTCGTTTTCCAAAATAACTTGTATTTTCAGGTCATCAGTAGACAAGTACAGATGCAGCTTTTGAGAAGATGGAATACATACAAGACTCATATTTTACTTTGCTTATACTTTTGGTGTCTAACAAATTGTACAGAACACGCTTGTATTACAATTATTATATTAATGTAATGGATGTTGTTGCTTGTATTTACTATTATGCGTTGTTATGATACTGTATATGACGTCCTCCACCCCAGAACGTATTCCGCCATTCTCGGTTTTGGGGTGTGACATAATTCGATGTTATAAAATGTTCCTTTGTGAATGATTTAACAAAGAACAAGCATATGAGTCAAAGTTTATCCATTCCTTTTACTCTTAAAATAGATAAAAGCGATATTTGTGGGCCCCTCGATGATTTAGTGATGACAACCCGAAGTGCTTAGCCAAGCCAGGACTGATTTGATTTGTTTAATTAGTCGGTCTTCATAAATTGGAAATCAAGAAACAACAAATGCATAGAGAGACTGATTATAATCCATGTCTCAGTTCATATGATATCTAGAATGGAGGAATATATGATCTCTTCTCTAATGGACGCGTCATTGATTTGTTCAGAGTTTGACAGCAACTTTTAAGAGCTACGATTGCTATTCGGATTTTGAAGTCATACGCAATAATATTTTTAGACTTATCCAAGTGGGAGACTATTGGATTAGTGTCTAAGTCCATAACTATAATTGGTATGTACTTGACCCTATTGGCATGGTCCATTTGGGTTGCATGGCATCGTAACAATTTGGATAGACTTTTGTGAGAAAATGATAATTATGATTTGTTAATATATTATAAGTTCTAATATATTAATATGAAATCATATTATTTAATTAGTATTGATCAAGAATTAATTTGGAATTAGTTTTGTGATCAAAAGGAGACTAATTAAATATATGGGGATTGATTATGTAAATCATTCATTCTTATATATGTGGGCTTATGATCCATAGTTCTTCATGTTGGGCTAAAACCATGGAAACTCAATGGATGTTTTAACCCATGGAGCATGAAGAATATGGAAATGCATGAGTTACATGGTATAACCCTAATAGCCACCATATATAAGGACCCGATGGCTCAAGAAATTGGCACTAGTGTGTGTACACATGAGCGCTAGCCAATTTGAGCATAGGAACCTTTTCTCTCAAGTTATTCCAAGTTGTTGGTGACGTTGTGTGAACCATTTGAGGTCTCACACTTGAGGCACTAGGCTCTTAATCTCCATGGAATCAAGCTACATAAAAAGGTATTTATTCTAACTTGTTATATTACCCTAGTATCAATGATTGTATGCTAGTTAGGGTAATACCTTGGAAAGTTGATATTTGCATGTATAATAGAGAAAAAATGGATCCAAGGTATTTAGGGTTGCATGTACACCTTAGGAGTGTTAGAATGCTCAAAACCCTTCACATATGTCTAAATTACAGATCTGAGTCCATTAACATGTATTAACTCATAATGTCACTTACTTGGTGGCTTGCAACCCACCAATGAACTCAAAAATGGAATATAGCAACTAACTTCCATGTAAATGACTAGAACTCATGCATGGTCACAAAAGAGCCTTAAAGATCAAAAGTTTACGGACATAGGGACACATTTAGCACTAAGGGTGGCAATCCTAAGCCTTGAAACGAAGTTGAATCATAAAAATCCGTTCTTGGGACCTAAGGAGGTCCAAAAATCCATTAACATAGATCTAAGAATTCATGAGGGAAGTTGAAAGCTTTATACTTCCAATGAGTGCCAAATGGTGATGTAATCTTGGATCCTTGAGCTCAAGATACTCACAATCTTCTTCTCCAACTTCTCTTTTCTTCTTCCAAGCTTCAAATCACCAAAGTAAGCTCAAGTGATGGATGTTACAAATGAGATATTGGAGTCTAAAATAATGTTGTAGTACCCGGAACTACCTATGCGTGGATATAAAGAACGTCAAAAATGGAGCTCGTATACAAAAGTTATGATATTCCGAGGATGTAGCTGTCTAAGGGAATGACACGTGGCAGAAATGCTAGCCATCTTAAGTCCACAACGTGAACACTAAGTCCACGACATGAAAGTAGTCACGGACACTAATCGATGCTAAAAACACGTGGCAAGGCTACGGGATGACTCATGGATGTTCACAACGTGAACATAGGTATGCCACGATGTGAATGGACCTAGAATAAAGTATAAACAGAAAGTTCGACCCTTTCATTCCTTACACCAAACATTCTTTCTTTCCCTTGTTTTTTGAAGGTTGTTTTCCTTCCCGATCCTGACAACGAAGAGCCTCTGACCGTTTTTCAGTTAGATTCTATAGATCACGCTACTAGGGTGAGTTTCACGGCCCCACTTTTTAATGTTTTCCGGGGAAAATGCATGTTAAATATTATATAAAAGTTAATATTATGTTTATATGATAGTATGTTCGTATTAACATAGATAGTTATATTAACAGGGATATAGTTGTTTTGAATCATATATACCCTATAATATATTTGATTTATAGAAAACATACAACTATCTTAAACGTATTAGCATGTTATTATACTAATGTAGACCCTGAGTTATACTCGGGAGTTCTATATATATTATGTGTGATATAGCACCGGAGTTGTTATTATTATTATTATTATTATTATTATTATTATTATTATTATTATTATTATTATTATTGGTTTTATGTAAAGCTAAAACCTAGTATATTACTAATATAGCCCTGAAGTTATATCTGGGAGTTCTATATATACTTGTTAAGTATGTTGTTATTATTGGTTTTATGTTAAGACAAAATCTTGTTTTACTTCGAGTTATAGATGTTGTATTACCTAAGTATTATGAAATTAGGAGTAATGTTTAAAAGCATAGTCTAGTAATTTAGGGTTTAGACACGAATATGCGTTCGCTATTAGAACTATAGGAAGTCGACAAAGTCTACATGAGATATTTTATTCATCAACTAAGATTGGAAATATTAGTGGACATCCTCTCATATGTAACCGCTAATACTGTGTGAGCGAGGAAGCTGTGTATAGATCTATGTGGGTTAACGCCCCATCCGTGGTTGCTAGATACAACCCAAACGGTTTTACGGTGGACTATAGATCTATGTGAGTTGATGCCCCCACCCGTGGTAGCTAGCTACAACCCAACAGTTTGCGGATGATGAACTGTCCTAATGATTGTTTTGTTTTGGCCCCGGCGCCGATGAAACGCACGGGGTAAGTATTTTCCTGGGTGGACTCCTTTGTGGAACCAATGGCAGTTTTATTATGGCACCAATGGCAGAACCATTAGTGGAATCTTTTAATCAGAGATCTTTATGTCATAGAAGCGATTACATACTCATGGTCGCAAAATTTTAGAAGCATTATACTTTGTCAATATACAAGTATTAATGTTAAGTCTAAGTTTCCCAAACACTTATACTCTAGGTACAAGTAAGTTGTAGGTATACTACTTGCTCAATAGGTAGACAATTATACCTAGCACACACACTCGTATATAATTGAAATAATATTTATACACAGTGACCTTCCTTGGTTTAGGATTACTCAGAGTATATGGAAATTGTAGGTATCACTTATTTGGTAAGTAAACTATTATGCCGATATACTATATGTTAGAGATAAGTATGAGTTTGAAAAACATTTTCAAACTAAGTTTTATACTTTTCGAACTTGTAAAAATACTATTTTCTCAGAGTCAAAACCTGTGGACTCACTAACTTTATGTAGACATATTTTCAAAACACATGTGTTTTCATGAATTTGATAAGCTGGATTGTTACTCGAATAGGAGAAATTTTTCTATTATCTTTTCTGTTCGTATGGAACATATATCTGTAAAGACGTGTGCAATAGTTTGGACACTATGTGATAATTACTAGGAAACAGGAATAATGTAACTTTCTATCATCAATAAAGGTATGTAGTTTATAAAATTCTTTTGTACTATTTTTGGGTCAAAAATATGCTTTATGCTTTGCTTTTCTAAGCATTTATTTTTTTTAGTATTGGGCCGGAAATAATATTTGGTTTATTTGTAGCTTGGACTGAAAACCCATGTGTTTTCAGTCTAGCATTGGGTTTGGGTCTTAAGTTTGTGGTCCATATATATAGAGGTAAGGGTGTAAAGTCTAGAGGAGCATTCATTCATAATCATATTGTAAAGAGAGAAACTAGAGAGAAGAAGTGTGTGGGTGTGTGAATCTTATGTGTACGGAACATCATCCATATTATTAAATACACCATAGATTCATCAAGTTCTTCTTCTTCTTCTCCATTTGATCTTGCATCATCCACTTGATTGGGATTCTGCACCATCAAGTGGATTCGATTGATACATTAAGCATATTTCTGGGACCTATAGTTGGTATCAGAGCTTGGATTGTATCAATCTCTTTGGCAAGATCTGGAGCATTTTTGCACTTTTTCATGAAGGATATTATTTTTTTGGATAGGTTTTGAAAAAAAATTGGGGGTTTGTTCTTCGTGTTTTTCATAAAAATGTGTTTTTGATCGAGTTTTGGAGCTAAAAAGGTGAAAAATCACGTTTTTTGGTCGTAACCAGCAAGGGGGTGGCGGCGGTTTGCGGTCAGCAGCTATGGTTTGCGAGGGTTTACATCCGGAAACTCATTTGCAGTCAACAAAGTTTATAGCCGTAGTGTTTACAGCCGAAATCACATTTGCAGTTCCGCATTTCGCAGCCGAAAACGAGGGTTCGTAGCCGGTTTGGGCTCCGAAACGTTTAGAGCCGAAGAGAGTTTGCAGTCCGAGGTGTTTACAGTCAAAAAAGGTTTGTGGTCAGCGGTTTCGCACGTGTTTGGTCAGTGGTATCGCACGTGTTCACTCAGCAAGCATTTGCGATTCCTCGTTTGCGGTCATCGTTTGCGGATAGCAGCCTCTTTTCGATCAGTGGGTGTGAGTTCTCGGTTAGAGGGTGCAGCGTGTTTTTATAAAAAATCTGGGGTGGAGCAGATTCGAACCTGGATCTCTTGAATACACAACCCGCGCCCTTACCAATCAATCTAGCATGCCCAATGCTTAATGCCTTCCCGATTTTGTTTAAATAGCCTCGCTGTTTCGATCCTATTTTCGGATGTTTGACAATGTTAGCCCAAAAATTAATTTTTCAAATTTTGAAGTTTCATTTTCAACACAAAACTTTGACTTTTACTTTTTGACTATCATTTTTGACTTTTGACCTTAAAAATTGTCTTTGACTTTCAAGTTTGACCTTCGACTTTAAAATTTGACTTTCTCAGTTTGACTTTTAAATTTGACTTTTCACGTTTTACATTTAAGTTTGACTTTTTAAACTTGACTTTTAAGGTTGACTTTTGAGGTTTATAGTCAAAGGGCATTTTTGTTAAATAATGAGTTCCGTAAACATCCCAGTCAATGAAGTTTCATGCCATAAATCTTGTGAAACTACGATTAAGTTTCTTCGTGAACAAATCGATATATTAAAAAGAGAAAATGATGACCTTAAGTACGAAGGCTATACCCTTAGGAAAGGTCAAAAACCCTTAAAAGAACAACTAGAGGCCAAAACCAAGCACTTTACGAAAATTCAGGAAGAGTACAACAATAAATGTGCAAATTATAGATATGTTAAGGAACAACTTGCTGACTTGACTACCAAGCTTAATACACTAAAATTTAAGTTTGAAAATGCAGATTTAAATTTCAGAAAATTTGATGTGTCAAGCGAGAAAGTCAAGTCCATGAATGAAAAACAATTGAAGTTTAAGCATAATCGAACCAAGGGTCTAAGGTATCATAGTGTTCCACCTCCTTTCAATGACAACTATAACCTACCGATTAAGACCAACGAGGAAGAAATACCTGCTCAATATGGCCAAACCACTGTTCTAGCTTCAGTTAAGACTGAACAACCAGGGCCAACTGAGGGCGTTAGGATGAACGATTCTAATGATTCTTCTACATGTGCAGGTAAAGCTGTGGAAGATGAGAACAAGGAGAACAAAATTAATTCTAGTTATGTTGATTCTATTGACTGTCAAACTAATGTCTCCTTGAACTCTGAATCTATTGCTTCTAACTCGGTTACTTCTAATCTACCTGCTGTTGGTAAATACAGGCCACCAATTCAAGCTAAACAGAGTGTCTATTGCAAGTGTGCTTGTGAGAACAATTAGAGACAAGGCAAGGGAGTGCTACCAAGGGCAAGCAGAAACAATTCCTACATGAAGAAAAAGACATGTTTTCACTATGGAACACCTGGACACATTGCCGAAAACTGTCCTAATCGTGCATACGTTCCCTATTACGCACAAGGATGGCGCAACGCGCCAAGAGGGAGACATACCAAAAGAATCCTTTCAAGGTCAAAATCGCGCAATGGTGATTGGAACGCGCGAAAGGCCAAGAATCCAACTCCCAAGGTCAAGAAGGGAATGTCGGCCAAGAAGTCCAATTCAAGAGATGCTCCAGTGAAACCAAGACTGGTTAGGTCAAAGTCCTCTCGGCGATCGGCTTCGATTTCAAAAGCAAGTGGTAAGGCATCAATCTGCTCGAACAAGAAATGGGTTAAACTCGACTACAGATGAGTACCAAATGTTCATTCTCCCAAATCTTCTAATGATTCTAATATGTATTCATCTTCTATTTGTGATAAGCAGGATATGTCATTAGAGAGAGTACCTTGCACAGATGACAAAGGCCAACCCAGTTTCAAAATGGAATGGGTTCCAAAGACTAATTAATCTCGCACTCTGTGCTGGAGCAGTTATGGAGGCATATCATTAGACTTCACTTTGTTGATAGTGGCTATTCCAAGCACATGATAAGGGACGTCTCTCAACTGTACAACACTCAGAACTAAGTTTGAGAGTATGTGTCCTTTGCGGGAAAGGAAGAAAAGAGAGGATCACACATGGGGTGTGTGCTTAACGATGTGAAGAATTTTCGGATTTGTTTTGAGATTGAAATACGCGTGCTGTTCTCAAACCTTCTGGATGCAAATTCGATAGATGATTTACAGTTTGAGTATTCTTCTCGACACTCCTGAGTTTTTCTTACAATGATTCGTTTTGATGATAATCTTTTATTTTCTTATAGTCTTTTGTTAGTAGGTATTATTGGGAAGTGATATCAAGAAAGTGATAACGGGCAATTTAACTTGTGTAACGTACTGAATCTGAATTGTCTAGGCTATATGTTCAATGTGTTGGTAGGCACGAAAGATTTAAAAGGACTAAACATAGATTGGAAATCGAAAGGACTTGACATTGTAGGCCTAGTTAGTTTCGTCTGGTCTGGCAATACGACCCTTGGGTAGATTGAGCAGTGAGATATACATGGGAACTTGCGGTATACACTAAAGTAATATGTATCTAGAATTGTGGATTATCTTTTCCTTGATGTATTGACTCAAGTACTTAATTTCGGTATTGATAGGGCAACTGGGGGTTCTGATAAAGTAGGTATGTAAGAAATTATTTTCTTGCTTTCTATCTGTCAGTCATATTTTACCTCCTTTGCGCGATTGGAACATATCCGACCTGGAATGCAACATATTCAATTCTATCTCTATGTAATTCTTTCTGTCTGTTAGCCATATGTTGTCCCCTCTGTGAGATCGGAAGATCCGACCAGGGAAACAACATATGCACCCTACTATCTCTCTAACCCTCTATCTATGTTAGTCATATGTTGTTCCTTCTGCGTGATTGGAAAACATCTAACATGGGATACAACATATGCATTTCTAATTCTGACTTATTTCTTAATGATTGAATACTCACCTAAAGTAAGGAGTTCTTTGGATGTTCTTGATTACCGGGGTATATCGGGAACTAGGAAGCACGTTCTAGTGCATTTAAAATTGTAACATCTAATCTAGGAATTATTGGGTTTTGTTGAATTTTTAGGGTTGTGGTGCACGAACTCGGCGAGTTGGGAGTCCAAATCGTCGAGTGGAGGCATTTAATTGCGGTCACGGATCGGGACCGACTCGGTAAGTCGGAAGGCCTGACTTGGAGCGTCAACGTTGTAGGAAGAAAAGCCTAATTTTGGGGTTTTCCCCCTATATAAACATCATTAGCTGCCTCATAGCCTACCATTTTACACCCTAGAAGTTGTTCTCGGCCGTAAACCTTTTGTGTGTGAAGAGAGAGAGAGAGAGAGAGAGAGAGAGAGATAGAGAGAGAGCATTTGGGAGCTTGTCTTTGGGATTTTAGGGAGGATTTCAAGCTTGAAGAGGAAGTATCAAGGGAAGAGCACTAGATCGAGTATCTATTTCGTGTTGGGCACCTTATTGAGGTATTAATTTGTAACCTTAAAGCCTAAAGCTCTTAGATTTCTTTTGGAAGATTATGGCCATCCTTGAGGAATGGAACCAAGTTTGGATTTGGACCTATCACAAGGATATGGTTCCAGATCAGGATCTTCTTAGGTCCCAAATGTCATAAAGTTGCTCCTTTGTGCACCCTAATTCTTATTCATGCATTAGGGACTTGTAAGAAGCCTGTTGATGTGGTTTTGGCATTATGAGACTTAGTATGAACGTAAAGTTGGCAACTTTACATGGTATTATCACTGGGAGAATATGGATATGAAGTTTGGGACATTAAATCCCACTGGAAAGGACTGAATACGTGGGAACTCATCGAGTCGCTCTTGTGACTCGGCGAGTCAGGAGGGTTTTCTCATTCACGACTAAGAGTTCACAATCAAGGGTCTTCGGTTGGGGGTTTACGGCCGTGAACATCAAGGAACTCGACGAGTATCTCGGGTGAGTCGACGAGTTGAAGAGTTAAGCAAGGAACCCGACGAGTGGATAATTGTACTCAGCGAGTCAAGGGCAATATGGACTGTTGACCTTGACTATAGAAATAGACTTTGACCAGGGTTGACCTGAGGGTATTTATGGGTTTGTGTCAAGTTAATCACCTGATGATTATGGGCAGTTGAGAAGGAGCAGCATGTGGGATATGTCTGATTTCAGCTTATCAGTTCAGCAGTCGAGAGGTGAGTCTTCTCACCATACCCATCGGTCTAAGGCACCAAGGCTGGCCCATTTTATGACACTTGGTATACTTGCTATATAGAGGTGTATTATATGTATGTATGTGTGATATGCGGTAGAGATAGTCTTATTGCTAATGGTAGAGATCGCCTTTATGGCTGATGGTAGAGATAGCCTTGTGGCTAATGGTAGAGACATCCTTTATGGCTGATGGTAGAGATAGCCTTGTGGCTAATGGTAGAGATAGCCTTTGTGGCTAACGGTAGAGATAGCTTGTATAGCTAATTGATATGTACTAATGGTAGAGATAGTTTTTATAGTTATTTGATATGTGATATGTAGCAGAAGTAGCTTATATAGCTAATTGATATGTGCTAATGGTAGAGATAGCTTTTATAGCTATTTGATATGTGATACGTGGTAGAGTAGCTTTTATAGCTGATTGATATGTGATAATGGTAGAGATACTTTCACAACTAATACGATATGTGTTATATGGATTATGTGGGGGTATGCTCTGGGGAACTCAGTAAGCTTTTTGCTTAGGGTTTACAGTTTTGTTTCAGGTTTCATCGATTTGGAAATGAAGGGCTCGGATTGATCACAGTGCACACACATATGATTTCCGCAATGATTGATTTTTGGATGAACTCTGATAAATGTTTCTGATTAACACTGTTTTGGAACATTTGGAATAAATGGTATGTATGTTTGGATTGGATTAAAAATGAAAATTTTACCCCTGATTTTTGGGTTGTTACAAGTTGGTATTAGAGTCTTGGTTTGAGGGATTCGTACATACTTTCGGGTGAGTCTGAACTCAAACTGAGGATTTGTAAAGTTTTTAAAAAAATAATGTTTTTAAGTAATGAATTTCTAAGACAAGAAAGGGTATGGTGCATGCAATCAGTCGAGCTCAAGAAAGTTTCCCCAGAGTACCCATATATGTTATCTATTATGAATTGATTGATGAATCTGAGAATCACATGATAGTTAGGGATAGGGGAGATGCCTTTTATATGCTTTATGAGCTGGTAGACTTGCATGCTAGTGCTGAGAAATCAGCAATAAGTCAGCTTGATATGTGATGCTCGCAGCCGTGAGAATATTGGATGCCATGCTAGAATGAGAATGATAAATGGGTATTTGTGACTGCTATGTGTATGCTTTTAAAATTATATACGGTTAGGATCTTATAGCCTTAGAATAATTGATTTGGCCTTATTTCAGGTTCCTTGTCTGGTTGTGGTCCTAGGGTAGAGTCTGTTATTCGACAATCTATTAGATCTTGTTCGGTGTATAATTTGCATGCATAAGGCAGCCAACAGTGAGGATGGATGGATGTGGACAGCGTGATTCGCAACATGTGGGTAGAATGTTCTATGATAGTTCTTTGGATCGGAGTGCTAGTGCATGAATGCTGCTTGTTTTGTGCTTTGTGGAACTATTGAGTGATGGGAATCATCTACTAAGTGGATACGACGATATCCTAGAGGTGGATGGCTGGCATCATGGGGAGTATCTCAGTAGCTGAGGTCAGAGCGAGGTTGGGAACCTAGGAAAGCCTAGTTTATGGTCCAGTAAGATAATGGGGCAGTTCAGTGAGGTTGGAAGCCTAGTAGGTGCTTCGGTGGATATTGTGTCGCTATTTGGCAGACATTTAGTACATCATGGGAGTAGGTGACTTAGAGGATGCAGGATGATTCCGGAGGAAAGTATGGATAGGTTTGGAAGGTAGTATTGGGCCTGTACTACGTACTACTGAAAGCAGAGGATCCATACTCGAATCAGGGAAAGTCTTGGAAAATCTAAGAATCCTGGGAAAGAGAATTTTTTATTATGATTGAACCATGGGAATAGCTGAAGGGTTTTGAGTATTCTAACACTCCTAAGGTGTACATGAAACTTTAAATACCTTGGTTCTATGTTTTCTCTATTATACATGCAAATATCAATTTATCCAAGGTATTTTTCTAACTAGCATAATATGAAGAACATATAATATAAATTCTAGTAGAATTACTTACGTCTTTGTTTTAGCTTGATTCCATGGAGATTAAGAGCCTAGTGCCTCAAGTGTGACACCTCAAATGGTTCACACAACATCACCAACATCTTGGAATAACTTGAGAGAAAAGGTTCCTATGCTCAAATCGACTAGCTCTCATGTGTACACACACTAGTGCCAATTTATTGAGCCATGGGGTCCTTATATATGGTGGCTATTAGGGTTACACCATGTAACTCATGCATTTCCATATTCTTCATGCTCCATGGGTTAAAACCTCCACGGAGTATACATGGGTTACTCCATGGGTTTAGCCCAACATGAAGAACTATGGATCATAAGCCCACATATATAAGAATGAATGATTTACACGATCAATCCCCATATATTTAATTAGTCTCCTTTTGATCACAAAATTAATTCCAAATTAATTCTTGATCAATACTAATTAAATAATATGATTTCATATTAATATATTAGAACTTTTAATATATTACCAAATCATAAATATCCTTTTCTCACAAAAGTCTATCCAAATTGTTCCGATGTCATCCAACCCAAATGGACCATGCCAATCGGATCAAGTACGTACCAATTATAGTTATGGACTTAGACACTAATCCAACAGTCTCCCACTTGGATAAGTCTAATACTATTATTGCGTATGACTTTAAAACCCGACTAGCAATTGTAGCTCTTAAAAGCAGTTGTCGAACTCTGAACAAATCAATGACGCGTCCATTAGATAAGAGATCATATATTCCTCCATTCTAGATATCATATCGACTGAGACATGGATTATAATCATTCTCTTTGTCCCTTTGTTGTTTATCGATTTCCGATTTATGATGACAGACTAACTGAACAAATCAAATCAGTCCTGGCTTGGCCAAGCACTTCGGGTGTCATCACTAAATCATCAAGGGGCCCACAGAACAAATCAAATAAGTCCTAGATTTTTACCTGAAGTAGAGCCATACATATTGACTCTCCCATCTCTTAGATCTCTCAGGTAAATAGGGCATCTTCGTCTCCAATTCCCCTTCTCTTGGAAATAAAAGCAAACCGATTCCTTTGGCACATTACATGGGACAATCTCATGCTCAGTCCTTTCTGGACTTTCAATGTTGCCAGTGTCCAATGGAGTTTGATCGACCAATCAAGTTTGCTTGACCACTTCACCAAAGCATCGCTGATTCAGCAGCAATAAGCAAATAGGTCAAATCAAGGAGGGTCACGTCGTGAACCATCGTATAGTACTCTATTACGAACTCACTATATGAATCAGGAAGTGACTGAAGATCCCAGTCAACAGCCAACATATCTGAGATATCGACACCCAACATCCTTAACCTATCAATGTGTGACTTCATCTCTAAGACGTGTGCACACATGGGTTTCCCATCTTCGTGTTTACTTGCCAAAAGGGCTTGAGTGAGCTTGAACTTTTCAAGCCTTTGAACTTGTGGGTCAGGGAGCACAATTGGAGGAGGTGGAGGAAGTGAACCATGACTCTCATTTCCTTGATCATATCTCAGAACGTCATCTTCATTTGGAAAGCTTGTTCCAAAGGATTTGGGAAGACCATTGTAAGATTCAAACATCTACAAAACGGGAGAAAATTCAAGTCAGTTGATAAGAATCCTTGATGTAACACCCAAAATGAAACATCAAGGCTAGGATCCAACACAATATTCTACAACCTAGAAGAAGGATGTCGTAATCTAGTTGCAGAATATTTGAAGGTAGGTAAATGACGATTTACCAATTTCCACCATGAAAAACGAAAAGGAAATTTAAGTTTTAAATGAATTGAAACTCCTACATCTTTTAAGATTCATTGAACTTTTCAATGGCATGTTTAATCTCGATTATGCCCTTCTATTTGTGACTGGGATGCCGAGGATCACAAATAAGGTGTGAATAACCATAAGAATCTACGTGGTGCACTCAATTCTACTATCACCTAATCAATGTGCCGGTTAGCCACACACACTCCATTGATCTATGACAAACATCTAGTCACCCTTCGCTACCAACGCCAAACCCAAATTAGTGTGCCGGTTAACCACACACGCTCCATTAACGTCTCGGCAAGGGTGCAAAGTGTCATTCCATGGATTAGCATACAATTTCACATTTTGCCTAAAGTAACTATGATTTGGGAATTTGAAAAACATTTAGTTACTTTGTACTTCATTATACTTATAATGGAAGGTTTCTGTCCTATCCTACCCGTTCTGCTAACGACCATCCACTAGTCAAAAGTGCGGTGGGAAAGAGTGGACACCCATTCAATCGCCATTTTATAGGCAATTTCCTTAAACACCCCTTATAGACCAGCTTCGTGAATGAGGCCTACTAACGGTAAGACTAAATGTTTACTCATATATATATATATATATATATATATATATATATATATATATATATATATATATATATATATATAATATTAGAGTTTTAATGTTATACATAGTATAGGGTGTATTTTACACTTTTAAAATAGTAGGTGGTCTAATTTAGCAAATTATACGTTTAATTTATTTAAATGTAAGCCAAAACTTTATGGGTTTATTAAATCTCTTTTAATTATACACTTTAATTAATTAATAAAACCATAAGGTTGTAAATTGAACTTTTCAAATTACTTGGGTTTTAGAATTTAAAATTTCAAATTAAGACTTTTAATTAATTTGAAAATCCAAAACTTGAGGGCAAGTTTTGAAATTTTTCAAAACATTAGGGTTTAACTTATTTAAATTTCAAAAACAAAACTTTTATGTTCAAATTTAAACTATAAAACCTAAAGGGAGTAATTTGAAAGTTTTTCAAACTTTATTAAGAACATTCTAGATAAAAAAAATTCAAATAAGGCAATTAACAACTAATTGGTGGTTATCTAATTTTGACCTAGTCCAATTTCTTGCAAATAATTCACCAAATAATTCAAATAATTAAATTTTATCATATAAGGAAGTAATTATTCAATTAATATGAAGATATCTTTTATTTTGGCAAGGATAATCACCCAATATCATAAAAGTCCGATTTTTATCAATCAAAAACATTTATGTAATTATCCCACAGCAAAAAAAAAGCAAGAAAATCGCGAAATATAGTTGTCAGACTCGCTGAATTGTCGATTCAACACTAGACTTGTCGAGTACCCAGTGGACTCGGCGAGTTCAGTCATGGACTCGGCGAGTCCAGCCTCAAAATTCAAAAAAAAATCGTTTTTAAGCCAATTTTCGATCAAGTAAGCATCAAATTCACTAACAAACTGCCCTAGGCTCTGATATCACTGATGGGTTTCAAGCAATACATCAATCCTACGGTCTACATGCAAACCCTAATAGCTTTTGGATCTAGTTTTCCTAATGAACATGCAATTGAATATCCAAAGCTATAAACCCTAGATCTAGCATACAATTAATCATATTAACATAAAATACGGTTTAGATCTGACCTTTAATTGTTATATAGAAATAACAATCAATCATTGGCTTTAGAAAGCTTAGTGCCTCAAGTTCTGCACCTCTAATGGAGTCACAAACACCAATAAGCAACTTGGATGAAGAGGAAGGAGAGAGGAGGCACCAAAATGGCTGGAAACCCTATGGGAACACTTAGCCGCGTTTTTGGGGCATAGGGGTCCTTTATATACATATAGGCCATTAGGGTTTGCAACTAGGAAACCCTAATATGACTGCTTAGGCCCTAAGCAGCCCATGGACTCCTTTAACATATCCCTTGGATGAATTCCGTATGGGCTTCCCATAGAATTCGTCCAACCTATATATTATTAGGTGATCCATAGCCAAATTGTAATTATCTTATAATTACAACTCTAGTCCCGTAAGTTTAATTAATCTCTTTTAGCCACAAAATTAATTCTTGACTAATATTAATTAAACAATATGATTTCTCCTTTAATATATTATTCTTATAATATATTAATAAATCATAATTAAACCCTTCTCTCCTTAATTCATCCTACATATTGTTATGCTGAAGGCAGCCCGAAAGGACCATGCTCATAATCGTGTCAAGTACATACCAAAATACTTATGGACTTAGACACAAATCCAACATGTCATTGGGATCGGAATGAGAGGTTGCGTCATGCTATCAGGACAGTTGAGACATCATAAGAGGAGGTGGTCAAGAATCCTTCAGATGTTGTGGATATGCTATCTTCGGCCATTTCCAGTAAATATCGGGGTTTTGGATCGCATGGGAATTGTGATAAGTTGGATCTCGGGTTGGTACTCTGCTATTGTCTGGGTTAGCAAGGGTTGTCAAAAGCCATTCAGCATGTCGAGAAATCTTTGAGAGATCTTCATACGGATGTACCTCGCGGAGCGGAATCCGCGTATACCGTGATTGCTCTGAGTCGTTGTCGGAATATGTTCAGTGATCTGGGTTACTACAGGTGTAGCAGGGTTAGTCATGTTTTCAGGGATTGCCCACGAGGGTAAGCTTGTTATAGTTGTTGCAATCAGAAGGGAGACAAAGAGGTCGACCGTTGGAGAATCAAAGAGGAGCGGTGACTGCATCTGTTCCGACTATTTTGAGAATCACCATTGGATGAGAGGGTAGAGCTGAAGCCCAGCAGGAAGGGACCCCACTTTGCAGGGTCAGACTGAGGATATCGGAACTCCTGCATGCAAGGGTGCAAGGTGGTAGTTGAGCTACATGCGTCTTTAAGAAGAGTTATATGCCATCTGCAAACTGTGAATTTGGGTGGAGTGGTACGGGGTCATCTCCTGATATATCGTGAATTTTTCCAGCATTCGAGTGTCATTATGCGTATGGCCAGGGTTGGTTCAAGGGTTCGTACGAGGGGATTTGGATTGGGTTCAGTAACCTTACCAATTATGTTAGGAAAGCCTCTCAGAGTTGTCGAGGGAGGGAAGGGGAAGTTGTCGCTGAAGTATTATGGGAGCATTCGACCTTTGGACTCCGAGATCTAAGTGTGATATCAGTGTGAACAGCTAAAGTCATTGGCATTGTTGGGACACAAGATGTTGTAGTTGGTTTTCAGGAATTGTGTTGTTTGGAAGGGTTATGCATGGTGTTCTAGCTTTGGTAAGCACCGGTCGTCAGCAAGGTGAGCATTGGAACTTAACGAGGATTGGGAATCCTGCAATTTTCGTGTGTAGAACAGACTTAGTTGAATCTAAGTGGGGGAGAACCGCCCAGGTATTTGGGAAGGAAGTAAGGGTGATAGTGTTGTAAAACTACGGGGGAGCCGTAGCATTCACTAGTGTTCAGATGGGGTGAATGTTATGTAAGACTACGGGGGAGCCGTAGCATTCACTAGCAGTAGAGAGTATTGTAAGACTATGAGGGAGCCGTAGCATTCACTAGCCATAGAGAGTGTTGTAAGATTGCAGGGGTGCCATGGCATTCATGGACTTTATCAGGTGATCTGGACTAGGATAGGCTAGTTTGTAGGGTTGTGGGGGAACCCCTGCTTAGTTAGGATCATGACTAGAGGTGATTAACCGATCAGTTATCCGGGGGAGAGCCGGGTGGTTATGGGAATTCCAGATTGGAACTAGTGGAGACTGTTGAGCTAAGGGTTGGATCTTGTGATACAGGATCTTGTGGTCGAGTAGTGTATGTTTCTATAGGGTTGTGGCTGGGTAGCCCTATTATAGGACCTCATAAGAACCTGGTGGTTGGACCGGGAGCAAGACTGGAAGTCTGAAGGAATCGGCTAAGGGTATTTATTAGGCGGACGAGTGAAGGATGAAGGGAAGTCATGGGGCATTATGCAAATGACGATTCGGGGATCTCTGGATAGGATTAGAGTAACAATTCGGATTTGGATAGGAACCCAAATCAGAATTCGTGTTGGATTTTGTTTCAGTGAGATAGGATGTGGGGCACCTATATGCCAAGGGCATCGAGGGCAGAATTCCAGAGTGGTGAACGGGTTGGTTTGATGGTAGTTTAAGACATTGCGAAGTGTCTCGGGTGGCTCTATCTGTAATAAAGTCACGACATGTCTGAATCAGGAAACGGTGGGTCGGAGGAGACCGGGAATGATGTAAGACTTCAACTATTCTAGTATTATACACCTTTTTGCATCGAATTCAATAGCGACAGGCTGTCAGCCTATCATGATCGGATGAATCAATCGGATGGGAGGAGATAGGGCAGTTATGGTTAGACGAGGTATCCTTCGGAGGTCGCATGGGATTGCTGAGTGTGATTTGACACATCAAATGGGTAGGTGTATGGTGTCCCGAACAGTTGGTAGACAGGTTGGGGCCAGGGAGGTCCCCGGTTGTTCTTCTGGAAAACAGCTATGTGGCAGCAAGAGGGATAAGAGCGACTTCAGTGATTTGGGGTCTGTATGTGGAATTGCTTGTTATTCGGCAGCCGCAGTTGATCGGTGATTTTGTTGTTAGGAAGCCTCAAGGCATTGTGAAGGGGAAGTATTCTATTTAGATTGGTTTTCTGGTGGAACCAGTTCGTTGATAATTCAATGTGGCCAATCTGTCAGGGAGACAGACCACCTCGAGGCTTCATCTTTTAGATGAAGCAGATGTGATCAGGTTGCAAGTAATTAGTTCAATCTTGGATTTCGTGTTGCTGAAGGTGTCTCCCTGGAAAGGGATTATAAGGTTTCGGAAGAGAGGCAAGATGAGGCCTCGGTATACAGGCCGTTCAGGATCTCGGCCCGGATGGGCAAGGTGGCGTATCACTTGGGAGCCGGAAGAGTTGATGCGAGCGCATTACCCGGATGTGTTTCGATCAGCAAACTTCGAGGAAGAAGTTTAGATCAAGTGGGGGAGACTTGTAACATCTGATCCATCTATTATTGGGTTTGGTTGAATTTTTAGGGTTGTGGTGCATGGACTCGGCGAGTTGGGAGTCTAACTCGCCGAGTGGAGGCATTTAATCGCGGTCACAGATCAGAACCGACTCGGCGAGTCAGAAGGCCTGACTCGGCGTGTTAGTGTTGTAGGGAGAAAATCCTAATTTTGGGGTTTGCCCCTATATAAACATCATTAGTTGCCTCATAGCCTTCCATTTTACTGATGGGTTTTTGAGCATTCTAACACTCCTAAGGTATACATGCAACCCTAGAAACCTTGGATCTATGTTTGTCTAAAATACATGCAAAATACTTTTTCCAAGGTTCATAATCCTATCTAGCATACATGGGGAATTTTTAACATAAAAGATGGCTAGAACTACATACCTTGTAGTTGATTTGATTCCTTGAAAACCTTGAGAGCCTAGCACCCCAAGTGTGATGCCTCAATTGTTTCACACAACACCAAGTGCTTTGGAATGACTTTGAGAGATATGCAGAACACTTGAACCCTCTTGCAACTTCATCTAGTCGGTTTTGGTGGATGTCATGTTCTTTATATAGTGTGGTACACTTAGGGTGACAACCCGAAGTTCGTTCCATTATTTGTAACCCGTTTCGTTAATACATTCGTCGTTTTCAATTTCGTTTCCGTTTACGTCATTAAATAAAGTCATAAATTCGGGATTTCTGTTATGACTTAATGGGTGTCCTAACGCGTTTAAAACTCATATTAACACCCCATTCTAGTAATCGGAATATTTTTACAATCGACCATATCGGGTTACGGCAACTTAATCGAGTGCGACCAAAAGCCACGTCTAACGTCGGTATCGGGTAGAATTCCATCGTGTCCCGAACTTGGAACATATTTGAAGTGGATTAAGCTTCCATTTGAAGCTTTTTCACTCTCTCACTACTCTCTCTCTCTCTCTCTAACATCTCTCCTCAATCCAAACTTAAGGTCCAAAATCATCAAATTAAGGCTCCAATTCATCAAGGTAACCTCCCTGACTCATAGATTAGCATCCTTAGCCTTTAAATTCGTATTTAATCTATGGAAAAGGACCATGTTCATGTGTTTACGGCCTTGGAACATGCTTGGGCCGTAAACACACATAAAGGAGGTTTTTGAGCCTTAAAACCCTTCCAATCCACCTTTGGAGCTTAGATATGGGTAAATGACTTAAGGGAACGGACTTAGAACACCTTGAATCCAACGTTTGAGAAGTAAACATGAGTTTACTGCCCAAGCACATGCTTGGGCCGTAAACTCATCTTCATGGGGAGTAAACTCATTTCCAAGTGTTTAAATGCCACTTAAACACACTAATAGACTTGGATTAAATTCTAGAACCAACCACAATCGATTTAGGGGCCATAAACATGATGAAAACCCTCCCTTTAGGAGCTTACGGCTGTAAACCCCCCCCCCCCATGAATGGGTTCCTGGGCCGTACACTCACATACACAAGTCAAATGATGCCCTAAATTCATTCTAAGGCTTGTAAAATTGGTTTGAATCACATGTGATTAATCTAGAGCCACAAAATCATGTAAGGAATGGTCACATAGGAGCTTACAGCCGTAAACACCTAGTTTACAGCCGTAAACTCCATTTGGTAATGTTCTTGATGATTAAATCCATTCCTAAGCCTTAGATTAAATCATAACAATTTTTCCCAAGTGTTATTTGACCATTTGACACCATAAAACCCCTCATTCATGAGTTCACGGCCGTGAACTCATGTGGAGTTGGTCTTAGGGCCGTAAAATCCCTAAGGAGTTTACTCTTGAAGAGCAAACACATTATCCGAGCCCTATACGTCCGTAGATGCCACCCGGGTCACTCCAAACACTTGATCTGAAGTGTTTTCTTATATTGGAGTGTATAATCATATCTAATTAGTGATTTAGAGTCTAATTAGATACATTTGTATACCATTTCATATTACTTAGGAAACACGCGTGTTATCAAGCCCCGAACCGACGCTTAGCATTCAAACTGTCACGTTTTCTCGCCTGGTGAGTTCATACCCCTACCCTTTTTCAATCTTTTTCACTGTTTTTATGGGGGAATACAAGCAATGTACAAGGAATAATTGTACTCAAAAACTTGTTTTACATGTGTTGTGTTTCATATTTCATATGCTGTTAACGTTGACAATCATAACAGATAACCGTTTGAACTTGCAGAACACATTACCGTAGTATTTGTGAAAATATTTATAAAATGTTTCACAAATGGTTTTCCATATTTTATCAGTTAAAAGCATAACATTTGATCTTTGAACATGAAACTTAGTACACTGTTTTGTCCTTGGTAACACTCCACAGAGATACTCGAGTGGAGGATCATTGTTTATAATAGTATCTTTCTGTATTATTACTAGTAAATTTGTTATTCCTATAAATTGGAGACACGTCCTCGGAGAACACTCCACAGAGATACGCGAGTGGAGGACCGCACCCGTAACCAGAATCTCTTAGATAGGGAGCGTGACTTGAGTGTATAGATCTATACGGGGCTGACTGCCCCACACCTGGCTGCTAGCTACAACCGAACCAAAAGGTTCAAGGGTGACGAAAGTCATAAGGTGATGTGGACTACTTATTGCCATATCTAGTCTATCATATGGTTATGGAACTCGCAATTTGGATAACAGAGATTTACTTGATAGTAATAATGAATAAAGTAACTAGTTTACTTTGTACATATTACTTTTATATATGTGTTAAAACTAATACATTTCACAAGGATAACCAGGTTTTCGGTATACATCTTTTACATTACAATTCAGATTGGTAACCAACTTTTTAGGAAAATATGCGATTTTCCTGGGGTAACATTTGTACATAACCAGATTCGTGTAACAAACCAGATAACTAAACTTTACGATTCACAAGGGTAACCATGTCTTCAGTGTACATCTTTTACATTACAATTTGGATTTGATAACCAACTTTTAAGAAAATATGGGATTTTCTTGGTGCGTAACTTTTTCAGAAAACAGAAAGGAACTTGTACATTTTCAGAAAACAAAACCACTTATGAACTCACCAGCTTTATGCTGATTTTCAAACTGCTTGTATTCTCAGGTCCGCATTAGACAGCTACCTGATGATCCTTTTGGCGAAGACGGAGTGCGTAGAAGACACGTCTTACTTGTGTCTATATATATACACATATGTATCACACTTGTAATACTTTTTACCTTAAAACAAATGTAAAATCTTTATATGTAATGTAATGGTTTTTTACTTCGCTTACTATGTACATTCGATTTGATACTCAACGTGGAGTTCGCCCCAGAAACGTTTCCGCCTTGGGTTTCGGGGTGTGACAGATTGGTATCACAGCCCATGTTTATAGTGAACTAAGTATACCAAACCTTACATGGTATAAGACTATAAACATTAAGGGGCCTAAGTGCTCTGAACTAAAAGTATACTTCAAAATATAAGTATTTTCAAAAAGTATATAAGTATACCTAACCGTCGAGATCCGTAACTACAAGTAGAACAAAACATAAGTAAATGGGTGTTGTATGTTGCGGTTAAACCTGGGCAGTTATGTAGTCGTGTCTAGGATTAATATAGCCTGGCCAACTATATTCATTCGAGACACGGCCAACATGTGCTTGGGAGTGACTGTAGTGTTCAGCATGCCTAAAACTTACCCAATACCAAACAATGAGTCGTCGTCACAACGAATCACGAAATACTATGGGAGTATTTCTAGTGCCAGCTTCATTATCGAAATCCTCATTCCAATGTTGCTCCTTGATCATTCTTTTAGCGATAATTTATCTGCTTTGATAACTCATTTCTGCTTTACCGCTTAATAGAATTAAATATCTGTCATATCTCTTGATTCAATTCAGAGGACTTACCATCCTCTCTTTCCTGATCTTTATAGATCAAGATGCCTCCAAGAAAAAGACCCAGCTCAAAGAACAACAATCCTCCTCCGCCACCACCTCCTCCTCAAATTGACCCTGCGATGTTCCAGGCAGCTGTTACTACTGCGGTGGCAGCTGCTATGTTGCAAATGAACCCTGGTGGTTCAGGAGGTGGTTCCCAGCCTCAAAACCAGGAAGGTAGCCAGGAACACCGAAAGGAGGGTTCCTATAAAGATTTCATGAACGCAAAACCCACGTCCTTTGATGGCACTGGAGGTGTCATTTCCCTCACTAGATGGTTCGAGAAAATCGAATCTATCTTTGAAATCTATGCCTGTTCGGAATCTGACAAAGTAAAATTCGCAGCCTGTACCTTTATTGATAAAGCCCTGACTTGGTGGAACGGCCGAGTCAAATCTCTAACCCTACCTGTAGCCAATGCCATGGGTTGGGAAGCCATGAAAGAACTCCTTCTAGCTGAGTACTGCCCTCGGGGCAAAATACAGAAGTTAGAGCACGAGCTCTGGAACCTGAAGATGAAGGGTTCCGATATTGTTGCATAAACTTCTAGATTCGATGATCTAGCACTACTCTGTCCGGGATTGGTTACCCCGGAGAGTAAGAAGATAGAGAGATTCATCTGGGGATTGACCCAGCCACCCAAAGGAAATGTTTTATCTGCGAGGCCGGATACATATGACAGTGCCAAAAGCATAGCCCAGACTCTGATTGATCATAGTAATGACCACGAGGAAGCAACCACTACTACTGAACCGACCAAGAGGAGTGGTCAGAAAAGGAAATTTTAGAAGAAGAAGAAGGGTCAATCTTCCCAAGGATCCTAAAAGAAACAGCAGACTGTAGCAGTCCATGCTGCTACCGTCCCCGTTGTTGCTGCTTCTGTTGTGGGATCCACAGCTCAAACACCTACTAGTAGATATGTTGGTAACCTTCCCCGGTGTGACAAGTGCAAATACCACCACAACCCCAACCCCTGTCGTGAGCTATCAAGCACCAACTGTGGTAAAAAGGGGAACACGGTCCGATTCTACAAAGCACCAGCCCAATCCGCGAATCAATCTTCTGGAGTAGGCGTTGGTCAAGCCTGCTACAATTATGGAGAAGTTGGGAATTTCAAGAGGAAGTGCCCCAAGAAGGCGACATCTGATAATACCGAGAGAGTCCTAGCCATGGGACGGGAGGAGGCAGTCGCTGATCCAACTGTTGTTTCGGGTACGTTCCTTCTCGACAACTCTTATGCTAGTATTCTTTTCAATTCAGGTGCCGAAAGAAGTTTTGTTAGTCATTCGTTCAAGCATAACCTTAAACCTAATCCCCAACCATTAACTGAGACGTTTACCGTCGAGATGGCTAACGGTGAGAAAGAGAGCGCTAGCGATGTATTCATAGGTTGTACTCTTCCCTTGAAAGATCATTCATTTACCATCGATCTTATGCCGGTTTCTATAAAGAGCTTTGATGTCATCATTGGCATGGATTGGTTGAGTTCCAATCATGCTGATATCCTCTGTTTCAAAAAAGCTATCCGTCTCAACCTTCCTATGGGTCAGACTCTCATAATCTATGGCGATAAACTCAGTTCCAATATTCGCATCATTTCCTACATCAAAGCTCAGAAACTCTTGTGAAAGGAATGCCAAGCATTCCTAGCCCATGTAATCAATGAAAAACAGGAAGTTAAAGACCTCGCGAGCATCCCCGAAGTCTGTAACTTTCCTGATGTCTTTCACAAAGAGCTCCTGGGAATTCCTCCTGAACGTCAAGTCGAATCTCGCATTGACCTAATCCCTGGAGCTACCCCCGTAGCCAAGTCTCCATATCACTTAGCTGCAGCAGAAATGCAGGAGTTATCCAGCCAACTCAACGAGTTACTCAGTAAAGGGTTCATCAGACCGAGTTCCTCACCCTAGGGAGCTCCGGTTTTGTTTGTGAAGAAGAAAGATGGATCCTTCCGGATGTGTATCAACTACTGTGAGCTGAACAAGTTAACTGTCAAGAACCAATATCCACTTCCTCGAATCGATGAACTCTTCAACCAACTTCAAGGAGCCAGCTGCTTCTCAAAGATAGACCTTAGGTCAGGGTACCATCAGCTATGAGTTCATGAGAGTGATGTTTCCAAAACAGCTTTCAGGACTCGGTATGGACACTACGAGTTTGTAGTGATGCCCTTCAGTCTAACCAACGCACCGGCAGTGTTCATGGACCTGATGAACCGGGTGTGTCGTTCCTTCTTAGAAAAGTTCATCATTGTGTTCATAGATGACATACTTGTCTACTCCAGAAGTGAAGAAGATCACAAACAGCACTTGAGGCTAGTATTGGAAACCCTTAGATTCGAAAAGCTGTACGCGAAATTTTCCAAGTGTGAATTCTGGATTCGGAAGGTAACTTTCCTCAGTCACGTGGTAAGTGAAGAGGGTATTCATGTGGACCCATCCAATATCAAAGCGATAGAGAATTGGTCGGCACCGAAGACACCTACAGAAATTCGTCAATTCTTGGGTCTCGCAGGCTATTATCGGAGATTTATCCAGAATTTTGCCAGAATCGCCAAACCTCTAACCACTCTGACACAGAAAGGCGCACCCTTTGTTGGAGTGAAAAGCAAGAAAACGCATTTCAAACATTAAAGCGAGCCTTGTGTAGCGTACCGGTCATGTCCCTGCTCGAAGGAACGGAGGACTTCGTTGTTTATTATGATACGTCTAACCAGGGCTTAGGCTGTGTGCTTATGCAAAGGGGAAAGGTGATTGCATATGCCTCAAGACAACTGAAGGCACACTAGGTCAACTATACCACTCATGACTTGGAACTAGGAGCTGTAGTCTTTGCATTGAAGATTTGGAGACATTATCTCTACGGAACCAAGTGTACGATCTTCACTGACCATAAGAGCCTGCAGCACATCTTTGATCAGAAAGACTTAAACATGAGGCAACGGCGATGGGTAGAACTACTCAGTGACTATGAGTGTGAAATCCGCTACCATCCCGGCAAGGACAATGTGGTAGCAGATTCCCTTAGCCGAAAGGATAGTTCAAGCCGAAAAGTGAAGACCCTGACGATGACTATCCATTCTCATCTATCCATGCAAATTCGAGAGGCCCAATTAGAATCCCTCAAACCCGAGAACGTGTCAAGAGACGCTTGGAGAGGAATGGACAAGAAACTTGAGATCAGAGGTGAAGGAGTGTACTGTTTCATGGACCGAGTCTGGATCCCAAAGTTCGGAGGATTCAGGGAAATTGTCGTGGAGGAAGCATACAAGACTAGATACTCTGTTCACCCAGGTTCGGACAAGATGTACTTAGACCTCAAGAGACAATACTGGTGGCCCAACATAAAAGTTGAGATCGCTACATTTGTGGGCAAGTGCTTGACTTGTGCCAAGGTGAAAGTTGAGTACCAGAAACCCTCGGGTCTGCTCCAGCAACCCGAGATACCCGAGTGGAAATGGGAAATGATTACCATGGACTTCATCACCAAGTTACCCAAGTGTCCGAGTGGGTACGACACCATTTGGGTTATAACCAATCGTTTGACAAAATCTGCTCACTTCATCCCGATCAAAGAATCATTCAAGATGGAAAGACTCGCGCGGATCTACATCCAGGAGGTAGTCCAACTGCACGGTGTACCTGCGTCCATTATCTCCAACCGAGATAGCAGGTTTACCTCAAGGTTTTGGCAGTCCCTCCAGAAGGCTCTTGGAACTAAACTAGACATGAGTACGGCCTATCATCCTCAAACCGATGGACAGAGTGAGAGAACTATCCAAACTCTGGAAGACATGCTTAGAGCATGTTTCATCGATTTTGGCAAGTCATGGGACACAGATTTGCCTTTGATAGAGGTCTCGTACAACAACAGTTACCACACTAGTATCAAGGATGCCCCGTTTGAAGCCCTCTACGGTCGCAAGTGCAGATCCCCTCTGCGCTGGGCCGAGGTAGGGGACATGCAGCTAGCCAAGAGTCAATTCCCTGTCAGTGCTCTCACTGGTCCTGAAATCATTCATGAAACCACCAAAAAGATCATCCAAATCCGGGAATGATTGAAAGCTTCACGAGATTGCCAGAAGAGTTATGTCGATAATCGACGGAAACCTCTGGAATTCCAAGTTGGAGACCGTGTCCTGTTGAAGTTCTCGCCCTGGAAAGGCATGGTATGCTTCGGAGAGCGTGGGAAACTTACTCCAAGGTACATTGGACCCTTCGAGATCCTCGCCAGGATCGGTCCGGTAGCCTATAAACTTCGATTACCCCATGAGCTTAGTAACATTCATCCGGTATTCCACGTCTCGAATCTTAAAAAGTGCTTATCCGATGAAACCCTAGTGACTCCCTTAGACGAGATCGAGATCAATGAAAACTTGAACTTCGTGGAGGAACCAATCGAAATCATGGATCGAGAGATCAAACGCACGAAACAAAGTCTCATCCCGATAGTGAAGGTTCGCTGGAATGCCAAGCGAGGACCGGAATTCACTTGGGAGCGTGAAGACTCAATGAAGCAGAAGTATCCACATCTCTTTTCGAATCCATGATTCGTATCTTAATTCTAAATTTCGGGACAAAATTCCCTCTAACGGGGGGATAATGTGACAACCCGATGTTCGTTCCATTATTTGTAACCCGTTTCGTTAATACATTCGTCGTTTTCAATTTCGTTTCCGTTTACGTCATTAAATAAAGTCATAAATGTGAGATTTCTATTATGACTTAATGGGTGTCCTAACGCGTTTAAAACTCATATTAACACCCCATTCTAGTAATCGGAATATTTTTACAATCGACCATATCGGGTTACGACAACTTAATCGGGTGCGACCAAAAGCCACGTCTAACGTCGGTATTGGGTAGAATTCCATCGTGTCCCGAACTTGCAACATATTTAAAGTGGATTAAGCTTCCATTTGAATCTTCTGCACTCCCTCACTACTCTCTCTCTAACCTCTCTCCTCAATCCAAACTTAAGGTCCAAAATCATCAAATTAAGGCTCCAATTCATCAAGGTAACCTCCCTAACTCATAGATTAGCATCCTTAGCCTTCAAATTCGTATTTAATCTATGGAAAAGGACCATGTTCATGTGTTTATGGCCATGGAACATGCTTGGGCCGTAAACACACATAAAGGGGGTTTTTGAGCCTTAAAACCCTTCCAATCCACCTTTGGAGCTTAAATATTGGGAAAAGACTTAAGGGAACGGACTTAGAACACCTTGAATCCAACGTTTGAGAAGTAAACATGAGTTTACTGCCCAAGCACATGCTTGGGCGGTAAGCTCATCTTCATGGGGAGTAAACTCATTTCCAAGTGTTTAAATGCCACTTAAACACACTAATAGACTTGGATTAAATTCTAGAACCAACCACAATCGATTTAGGGGCCATAAACATGATGAAAACCCTCCCTTTAGGAGCTTACGGCTGTAAACCCCCCCCCCCCCCATGAATGGGTTCCTGGGCCGTACACTCACATACACAAGTCAAATGATGCCCTAAATTCATTCTAAGGCTTGTAAAATTGGTTTGAATCACATGTGATTAATCTAGAGCCACAAAATCATGTAAGGAATGGTCACATAGGAGCTTACAGCCGTAAACACCTAGTTTACAGCCGTAAACTCCATTTGGTAATGTTCTTGATGATTAAATCCATTCCTAAGCCTTAGATTAAATCATAACAATTTTTCCCAAGTGTTATTTGACCATTTGACACCATAAAACCCCTCATTCATGAGTTCACGGCCGTGAACTCATGTGGAGTTGGTCTTAGGGCCGTAAAATCCCTAAGGAGTTTACTCTTGAAGAGCAAACACATTATCCGAGCCCTATACGTCCGTAGATGCCACCCGGGTCACTCCAAACACTTGATCTGAAGTGTTTTCTTATATTGGAGTGTATAATCATATCTAATTAGTGATTTAGAGTCTAATTAGATACATTTGTATACCATTTCATATTACTTAGGAAACACGCGTGTTATCAAGCCCCGAACCGACGCTTAGCATTCAAACTGTCACGTTTTCTCGCCTGGTGAGTTCATACCCCTACCCTTTTTCAATCTTTTTCACTGTTTTTATGGGGGAATACAAGCAATGTACAAGGAATAATTGTACTCAAAAACTTGTTTTACATGTGTTGTGTTTCATATTTCATATGCTGTTAACGTTGACAATCATAACAGATAACCGTTTGAACTTGCAGAACACATTACCGTAGTATTTGTGAAAATATTTATAAAATGTTTCACAAATGGTTTTCCATATTTTATCAGTTAAAAGCATAACATTTGATCTTTGAACATGAAACTTAGTACACTGTTTTGTCCTTGGTAACACTCCACAGAGATACTCGAGTGGAGGATCATTGTTTATAATAGTATCTTTCTGTATTATTACTAGTAAATTTGTTATTCCTATAAATTGGAGACACGTCCTCGGAGAACACTCCACAGAGATACGCGAGTGGAGGACCGCACCCGTAACCAGAATCTCTTAGATAGGGAGCGTGACTTGAGTGTATAGATCTATACGGGGCTGACTGCCCCACACCTGGCTGCTAGCTACAACCGAATCAAAAGGTTCAAGGGTGACGAAAGTCATAAGGTGATGTGGACTACTTATTGCCATATCTAGTCTATCATATGGTTATGGAACTCGCACTTTGGATAACAGAGATTTACTTGATAGTAATAATGAATAAAGTAACTAGTTTACTTTGTACATATTACTTTTATATATGTGTTAAAATTAATACATTTCACAAGGATAACCAGGTTTTCAGTATACATCTTTTACATTACAATTCAGATTGGTAACCAACTTTTTAGGAAAATATGGGATTTTCCTGGGGTAACATTTGTACATAACCAGATTCGTGTAACAAACCAGATAACTAAACTTTACGATTCACAAGGGTAACCATGTTTTTCAGTGTACATCTTTTACATTACAATTTGGATTTGATAACCAACTTTTAAGAAAATATGGGATTTTCTTGGTGCGTAACTTTTTCAGAAAACAGAAAGGAACTTGTACATTTTCAGAAAACAAAACCACTTATGAACTCACCAGCTTAATGTTGATTTTCAAACTGCTTGTATTCTCAGGTCTGCATTAGACAGGTACCCGATGATCCTTTTGGCGAAGACGGAGTGCGTAGAAGACACGTCTTACTTTTGTCTATATATATACACATATGTATCACACTTGTAATACTTTTTACCTTAAAACAAATGTAAAATCTTTATATGTAATGTAATGGTTGTTTACTTCGCTTACTATGTACATTGGATTTGATACTCAACGTGGAGTCCGCCCCGAAAACGTTTCCGCCTTGGGTTTCGGGGTGTGACGCTTAGGGTTACACCATGTAAACCCTAATGTAACATGGCTCTTCATTTCCATGACCCATGGGTTCAAACCTCCATGGAGCATCCATGGAGCATCCTACGGCTCTTAGCCCATCTTGATAATCCATGAAGCCTTTAGCCCACTATACAAGTTATGGATGATTTACATAACCAACCCATATATTTAATTAGTCTTCTTTCGATTACTTAATTAATTCCAATTTAATTCTTGATCAATACTAATTAAATAATACTATTAGTATATTAGAACTTATAATATATTAATAAACTACAAGTGTTATTTCTCTCATTTAGTCTATCCAAATGCATGATGCCATGCAACCCAAATGGACCATGCCAAACCAGGTCAAGTACATACCATAAATAGTTATGTACATAGACACCTTATCCAATAGTCGCCCACTTGGATAAGTCTAATAACTATAACTGCAAGTATGACTTTAGGAACCGATCAGCAATCATGGCTCTTTCAAGGTCTCGCGGAACTGAGAAGATGATTATACGCCATTTAAGACAAGTGGTCATATAATCCTCTGTTCTAGATATCAGGCGGACAAATTCATGGAACAATGTCTCAATTATTGCCCAACAGTTTGTTTCCCGATTTCCGAATTGTTTGACATAGAACTTAATTTAACACATCAATTTAGTTCTGACCGCGCCCGGTACATAGGTCAAAACAAAATCATCGAGGGGCCCAGATATCGCTTCTAATTCAAGAAGGAACAGATAAACTTCGACTCATATGCTTGTTCTACTACTTGTTGAATTACACACAAAAATATGTTTTATAACATCGAGTTACCAATGCGTTTTCATACAATCAATGCATAACAAACTCATAGGCAACTAGTCATATCTCTATGATATTACCGTCTCATGATCACTCGAAATAAATTCCATGAAGTGATACCAGTGAGCGTGGGTTGAATCCAATACTCAGAACTTATGAGCACTCATGAAGTGTTGTAGCATCTTTTGCTATGTCTAACCACATAGCCCTCTACAAGCCAACTTCATGACAGTCTTAATTCATATCTACTTCTAACATATGACCGACGGTGGATAATTTGAATAATATGTAAAACCTAACATAAATATTCTGGAAGTCAAGACATGCAAAAGAAATAATAGTAAACGATCGACACAAGATAGCAACACTTTACTCATAAATAAACACACATTTTTATTCATCATCAAATGTTAATTACACTTTATAAATTTCAAAATTATCTAATCACTAGAACTAATATCATCCTTCAGCCCTATGCAACTTGTATGTTGGAGATGCTTAGCCCTACTCAGTCCCTTCGTGAAGGGATATGCTAGGTTCTCATCCGATGATACCCTCTTTGCCACAAGTAGTCCTTCTTCTATTCAATGTCTGATGAAATGGTATTTTCTGTCAATGTGTCTGGATCTCCCGTGATCCCTTGGTTCCTTGGCTAAGGCAACTGCACTTTCACTATCACAGAAAATTTCCATAGGCTCCTTTATAGCTGGTACTACTCCAAGGTCTCCAATGAAGTTCTTCAGCCATATTTCCTCCTTTGTTGCCTTGCTTGCTGCTATCTACTCTGATTCGCAAGTTAAATCAGCCACTGTCTCCTGCTTGGAACTTTTCGAAGTAATTGCTCCTCCGTTTAAGGTAAAGACCCAGCCCGACTAAGAGCGGAAATTATCCCTATAAGTCTGCAAGCTAGCATCACTATACCCTACAACTCTCAAGTCATCACTTCCACCAAGGGTAAGGACCTAGTCCTTAGTCCTCCGCAGGTACTTGAGAATGTTCTTTACCGCAGTCCAGTGAGCCTTGTCAGGGTTCCCCTGATATCTGTTGAGCATGCTCAAGGCAATGGCCACATAAGGACAAGTACCAGTCATAGCATACATGATCGAGAGTACAACATAAGCATAAGGTACTCGACTCATTTCTGCTATCTCAGCCTTGGTACTCGGGCTCTAAGTTTTACTTAATCTGGCGTTACACCGGATAGGTAACTCTTCTTTTTTTGGAATCTTGCATGTTGAATCTCTTTAGCACCTTATCCACGTAGGTACTCTTTCTAAGTCCAAATAGTCTTTTACTCCGGTCTCTCAGAATCCTTATCCCTAGAATATAGGCAGCTTCTCCTAGGTCTTTTATAGAGAAACACTTCCCAAGCCAGGACTTCACTTCCTGCAAGGTTGGGATTTCATTTCCTATGAGTAGTATGTCATCCACATACAGTACCAAAAAAATGACCATACTCCCACTAGCGTTGACATATACACATGATTCATCTTCACTCCTCAAGAAGCCAAACTCTTTGACTTTCTCATCAAAGCAAAGATTCCATCTGCGAGGTGCTTGTTTCAATCCATAGATTGATTTCTCAAGCTTACACACTCTATTAGGGTACTCTGTATTGACAAAACCCTCTAGCTGACTCATGTAAACATCCTCAGCCAACTTTCCATTAAGGAAAACGGTTTTCATATCCATTTGCCATATTTCATAGTCATGAAATGCAACAATGGTTAACAATACCCTAATATACTTAATCTTGGCTACTGGTGAAAAGGTCTCATCATAATCAACTCCCGAAGTTTGAGAAAAGCCCTTTGCAACCAGTCGCGCCTTATACGTGTGTACATTACCATCCATGTTGGTCTTCTTCTTGAAGATCCATTTGCACCCAACTGTCTTACGACCTGGTACATTGTCAACCAAGTTCCAAACTTGATTGTCATACATGGATTGTATCTCGATGTCCATTGCCTCTTTCCATTTAGAAGACTCGGGGCTTGCCATGGCTTCCACATAGCTGTTAGGTTCATCCAGACTTACTAGTGTCTCACTTTCCGCAGTAATATGGAAAACATAGTAGTGCTCAGGTGCATTCCTAACCTTTGTGGAATGCCTCAAAGGTACAAACTCGTCAATTGGCTCAACAGGAGTTTCCTCCTCAATTTGATTGCTAGGGTTCGAGGTTCCTTCACCACTTGACTCTTGAATTTATTCAAGGTCAATTTGCCTCCCACTATTTCCTTGGCTTATGAACTCTCTCTCTCTCTCTCTCTTTCTCTCTCTCTCTCTCTCAATACACCCCTCCTTGCTACAAAGACCACATTCTCACTAGGACTGTAGAAGAGGTAACCAAAGGATTTATGTGGGTAGCTGATGATAATACACCTCTCACTTCGAGGTTCGAGCTTATCATGAGTCGCGCGTCTCATGAAAGCTTCGCAACCCTAAATTTTGATGTGGGCTAGATTAGGAACTTTTCCAGTCCACATCTCGTGGGTTGTTTTGGCAACCTTCTTTTTAGGTACCAGATTAAGGATATGGGCGACAGTCTCTAAGGGATACCCCCAGAATGAGATTGGTAGCGAAGCTCGATTCATCATGGAACGAACCATGTCCAACAAGGTTCGATTAAGCCTCTCAGCTACAGCATTCAACTGTGGTGTCTTGGGAGGTGTCAATTGTGAGACAACCCCACATTCCTTAAGATAGTCGAGGAACTTTGTACTAAGATACTCACCACCACGATCGGATCGAAGCATCTTAATGTTCCTGCCCAATTGATTCTCGACTTCCTGTTTAAACTCTTTAAACCTTTCGAAAGTCTCTGACTTATGCTTAATTAAGTAGACATATCCATATCTACTATAATCATCTGTAAAAGTCACATAATAACGATTATCATCCCTTCTGGTAGTTTTGAAGGGTCCACACACATCTGTGTGTACTAGATCCAACAAACCTTCACCCCTAGCACAAGAACCTGTGAAGGGTGACTTTGTCATTTTTCCAAGTAAGCATGATTCACAACTATTATCTGACTTTCGGTCAAATGATTCCAAGACTCCATCCTTTTGGAGTTGGCATATGCGTTTCTTGCTTACATGTCAAAAACGACAATGCCATAATGATGCTTTATCCAAGTTATTATCATTAGTAGAATCAATACACAACACATTATTTCCTAAGTTATCTACAACAGACACAGCTTCATACACACCATCACAAGGTAATACTTTAAAATAAAACACATTATTAAAGAAACCATTTATTCCACCAACTTCATTATAAAAAAAAAGGTAAACCCTTGTTTGTACAAAGCATGAAAGGAAATAATATTTCTTGCCATTTCAGGCGAGTAACAACATTTACTCAAATCTAAAGTAAACCCGCTACTTAGCAACAAAGTATAAACTCCAATCTTGGTGACAGGTGAAGTTTTCCTATTCCCCATGATCAAGTTTATCTTTCCATGCTCCACATTCTCACTTCTTCTTAGTCCCTGCAAATCAGAACAAATATGAATACCACAGCCGGTATCAACGACCCAAGAGTTAGAATAGGGTGAGTTATTAGATAATATAGTGTAAATACCTGCATGGCTGGGTTTAACTTTCCCATCCTTCAAATCTTGCTGGTACTTTGGGCAGTTTTGCTTCCAGTGCGCCTTTTCATGGAAATACAAGCATTCAGCCTCTTTTGGAATCATAAGAAGGAGTGACGAAACCTTTCTTGGTTCCACTTGAAAAGAAGGCTTCAAGGGTCTTACCCTTGGTACCCTTCGAAGGGTTCTTCCTCTTTTTCCCTCTACCTTTTCCGATTGCTAGGACAGGGGCGAAGTTTGGACTAGGAGTATGAGTGGTAACAACCAACTTACCTTTAAGACCTGTTTCTGCGGTCTTTAGGAGTCCTTGAAGTTTGATGACGGTGACTTCTTCCTAGTTCATGTGGTATGTCATGCGGAATTGATCATAACACGATGGTAAGGAGTGAAAAATGATATCTATTGCCAACTCCTCGGGGAAGTTCACATTCATCTTCATCAAACAGTCCACATACCTTTTCATTTTCTGCATGTGGCCCGTGATGGGTTCACCATCCTTCATTCGGGTTGTTATCATGGAGGAGATGATTTCATATCGCTCTTGACGAACACTCTGATGCTAGCGATCCATCAGATCCTGGTGCATCTCAAAAGGATAGTAGTCCTCATAGGACTTTTGGAGCTCGACTGTCATAGTGGCCATCATGATGCATTTCACTTTGGTAGCATCTCTTTCATGTGCCTCATATTTAGCGATCTCCTCAGGAGTAGCAGTCGGCCCGGGTACCTTAAGCTCCTTGTCGAGAACATATTCTTTGTTCTCATACCGAGTGACCATCCTGATGTTCCTGATCTAATTTGTAAAGTTGGATCCATCAAAGATGACTCTCCCATAAAGGTTCATGAGAGAGAAGGATCCGGTAGGGTTTGAGCCAGAAGGAGCATTGTTGGAAGACGTTTGAAAAGAAGAAAAGACTATTTTAGTTTAGATATAAAGATAGTCCTTAATAAAACACTCAAATGTAATATTAAGGCTAGGATCCAATCACAATATATTATAACTTACAAGAGGGATACTATAATCTAAGCTAAAACATATTTGAAAGGTAAGTGAATGACGATTCACCAATTTCCACCATGAAAAACGAAATATAGATTATTAGGTTTTGTTTTGTTTCCAGAAACTCCTAGATTCTTTTGTGATTCATTGAACTTTTCAATGACATGTTTCAATCTCGTGTGTGCCCTTTATGTTTTGTGACTTAGATACCGAGGATCACAAAACAAGGTGTGAAGTAACCATGCAAATTACTTTGTACCCATAATGTTTTTCACTTAATCGATGTGCCGGTTAACCACACGCGCTCCACCGACCTATGAAAAACCTTAAGTCATCCTTTTCCTACCTTGTTAAGTCCAAGTTAGTGTGTCGGTTAACCACACACGCTCCACTAACGACTTAATCAAAGTGCAAAGTGTAATTTCATGGGTTAGCACCTTATTCACATTTTCCTAAAGTAACTAAGATTAGGACTTTATAAAAACATTTAGTTACCTTATAATAATCATTATACTTTTAATGAGAATTTTCAAGTCATTCTCGTACCCGTTCGGCTAACGACCCTCCACTAGTCAAGGAAGCGGTGGGTGAGAGTGGACACCCATTAAGCTGCCATTTTATAGGCAACAACCTTATACCCCCTTTATAGAGCGACTTCGTGAATGAGGCCAACTAACAGTAAAACGAATTGATCTTATATATATATATATATATATATATATATATATATATATATATATATATATATATATTAACTTGTAATATTATAAAGTATAAGGGTTGAATTTTAACTTTTAAAATTCTAGGGGTTGGAACTAAAGTTTACTAGATGACTTTACTTGTTCCAAAACTTGAGGGCAAGTTTTATAACTTTAGAAAAACCTTTCAATTCATAACTTATGAGTTATTAAAATGAAGACTCTTCATTTTTTTAACTTATGTGTTCTTTTAATGGATTTAATACAAAGTGACTTTTGGTTATCCGTAAATTGAGCACAAGTTATGGACTCCATTAAAACACATAAAGATCAAGAATTAAGCATTAAACAAGTAATTCCTATGATCTATCAAGAACTCATGAATAATCATATCAAAATTTCAAGAACATATGAACACATATAATCATGTAATTTTGATATTAACCATTGTAAATGGATTACAACAACCATTACACCATCTAAAACAAGTTTTAAAACACCAAAACAGTTTAGGGTAATGTTTCTAGTCCATTTCCAGCAGCAAAAGTCGAAAATCTGCACTCTGACTGACCAACTCGTCGAGTGCATGAACTGACTCGCCGAGTTGGTTGAATGTATGCTTGGACTCGTCGAGTCCCTCCATGGACTCGGTGAGTCCCATGTGTAGACAACAAGAAATTCGACTTTTTTCACTATTTTGCATCAAGTATCAAACAAACAAGCTTAGGCTCTGATACCACTGATGGGTTTTTAAGCATTCTACCACTCCTAAGGTATACATGCAACCCTAGAAACCTTGGATCTATGTTTGGCTAAAATACATGCAAAATACTTTTTCCAAGGTTCATAATCCTATCTAGCATACATGGGGAACGTTTAACATAAAAGATGGCTAGAATTACATACCTTGTAGTTGATTTGATTCCTTGAAAACCTTGAGAGCCTAGCACCCTAAGTGTGATGCCTCAAATGTTTCACAGAACACCAAGTGCTTTGGAATGACTTTGAGAGATATGTAGAACACTTCAAAATTGGTCTAGCCCTCTTGCAACTTCATCTAGCCAATTTTGGTGGATGTCATGTTCTTTATATAGTGTGTTACACTTAGGGTTACACCATGTAAACCCTAATGTAACATGGCTCTTCATTTCCATGACCCATGGGTTTAAACCTCCATGGAGCATCCTATGGGTCTTAGACCATCTTGATAATCCATGAAGCCTTTAGCCCACTATACAAGTTATGGATGATTTACATAATCAACCCATTGTGACAACCCGAAACTTTTTCTGCTTTCTGTTATGCACTTTCGTTAATGGAATTTCAGACCCGTTAACTTTCCGTCAAAATTTTGGTTTAACAAAATAATCTAGTTATGCTTAAATAAATTGTTTACGAGTCGGAACCAAAAATCGAGCATAAACCTGAAAATCTAGAAAATCAACATTTTTGGTCAAAAGGGGATTACGACCGTAAATTAGGTTTATGGCCGTAAACTGGTTTACGACCGTAAACCATGTTTACGGTCAATGATGAGTGGCCCCCACTTTCACCCTATAAATAGGATGCCTCCGACTTCATTGGGACGTTTTTCTGGCCGCATTCTCTCATCTTCTCTCTAACTTCTTCAACTGTAAATTCCTTAAATCGCGTTTAAGTTCCGAGAAACATCGAAAAACACCTTTTGGAGCACTCTGAAGCGTCTAGAATCATACCTCACATTGAAATCAGCATTCAAAACCTCGTTTTCCGACACTACTAGAAAAAAGGCCTTTTACGACGCTCATTGCGCGTCGTAAAACGCTCAGACGACGCGCAAATGCGTGTCAAGGAAGGCCCTGTCATAAAGAGAGACGACGCGCATTTACGACGCGCGGTTACGACATGCAATGCATATCAAGGAAGGCCCTGTCATAAAGGAAGACGACACGCATTCGCGTGTCGTAACTTTACGATGCGCATGTTAATGACACGCAATGCGTATCAAGAAAGCCCCTGTCAAGAAAGGCCATGTCATAAATGAAGATGACATACATTTTTGCGTATCGTAAATTTAAATGTTTAAAAAAAAATTTATATATTTATTAATTTTTAAATTAAATTTTCATTTAATTTCTTATAACAGAAATAAAATACCATATACAAAAAATACAATCCATTGCATAATATAAAATAAATTGTACAAATTATAATGTCATACAAAAAATCATTCAAATGTTAAACAAAAATAATACATTGCTAACATGTGTTATACATTCCTATAAAACTAACAAATAATCATACAACTCTGTTTCTTACTGGAAAGGAAAGCCAAACATGATTACAAGTCTCCCTTAATCTTGAACTTCGCCACCACCGACGTAAGAAAAAAACTGCGTATAAATATCAAAAAACAAGATATGAACCAATCATTCTATGACTCAAGGAAAAATATCATTAGAGAAATGTGAAAAAAATATGAAACAAATGAATGAAAGTGCATTGCTATTTCTTTAATACTTACTGCATAGAGTAAGACTTGGACATCATCTATAGTTTTGAAGGACATTGATGTCTCCCTATGCTGCACATATTAAAAATAAAAAAGAACAAAATTAAGTAACATATGGATTCATATATCTATCAATTGTATTGTAAATTGTAAATTAAATAAATAAGCATGCTTATTTATTTTTGCTTGTGTCTCGTTTCCTCCAAAACTTCTAGATACGTTGTGAGCATGCTATAAAAATTGATTAACATGCAGGTTGTGAGCATTAAAGAAGCTTTTGAGAAAACTATGAGACAATACAATTGTGAGTTTGCTTTTGTCCTCAACCGTGCTTCGAATCTTCATCTTGTTGAGGTTTGTTTCAGGGAGGGCAAAATATATATTTTTATATTTACATAAAGGAAAAAAGTTTGGATTAGAAAATGACATGTTTACCCTTGTAATGAAAAGTTGTGTTTCAATTTTCGTCCTTATTTTTGAGGTTCTTGTAAAGGTTTTGGTCCTTGAGTATAGCTGATTTTTTCCACTTTGGACCCAAAAATAGTCATTTTCGTTGGAGAAGAGGCCAAATATGCAAAAAGGAAACTGTAGGGACGAAAAGAAAAAAGAAATCTATATTTAGGGACTAACAATTGTAGTTGGTTCAACTGAAGACTTTGATCCTTCAAAAGGCAAGACTTTAGTTGACCTTCTAGTCCTTGTTGTTTCACTTTGTTGTGATTTTGGTCCCTCTTACTCGCACCGTTAGTAAAATGACAATTTTACCCCTAGCCCCTTTCTTATAAACCAAAAAAAAAAAGCAAACCATAACTTACTTGTGTAAAAATTCAAGACCCCCTACAGCTCTTGATTCAGTTCCCATCAATTCAATTAATCCTTCCCATTCCTGCATATATATATACATAAGGTATTAATAAAAATCATACATACATACATACATACATACCTACATACATACATACATACATAAGTGAAGAGATTTTTCACTTAAAAGCATATAACCACTTCAGAAGTTGTAGGTCTAGTTGATGGTGGTTGAGTGCACATCAATGCTATCTTGATGATCTCCACAACATGTTCTACTGCATATTCACTAGGATCTAGTTTCTCATCCATTAAATTCAGATGCACTCCACTCTCATGTAGATCCTGTGCCTATCATACACATAACAACAGAAAGGCTAGTAAGAACTTCTCACCTAAGCTTAAGGTCTCACTGAATACAAAATAAATCATTGAGTGTTTGAGATACCTTCATCATTAAAACCATTAATGAAAAGAACGGGTTGAATGAACCAACCCTTAATTATGAGATACTTACATGATCAAGGAGATTTTGAGTGACTAATTGGTAGTCAACATCCTTGTATCTCTTTCCACTAATGATTTCTAGGACCACCACACCAAAGCACCTACAAAAGTCACGATTTCATCTCTAGGCAGGAATGGGAATGGGAATACAGAAGGAGGAGCTGAGAGGTGGAGGGGAAACACAGACCAAGTAGGGCCCAGCTGGGTTGCAACTAATATTACCCTCACCAATGTCCGGTAACTCCAGTTGTCGGGGCCGCATGTACCCAGCAACCAATGGCACGCATAGGATTGAAATCTCTATTCGTGAACCTGTATACATTAAGTTTATTTTTAGACAACAAGGTTTCGAAATAAAGATATAAAATTTATTAATTTATTAAATGTTGAGATATTGAAAGAGGATTTGGATTATAAAAGGTTAGTAGTACCTTGCTTTGTGGAGAGAGGTGCATGGCCTCGCTTCCTCCCAGCAATCATCCAGTTTTCAGAATTTGCGTTTATTTCATATACTACCTCATCCTGTTCGCAAATCAAATATATGATTTAACATTTAAGTCATTTTTACTTTTTTATTGCCAAAAAAAAAAAAAGTAAAAATTTTAGAAACTTACGTATTGTTCGTCCTCGAGATACTTCAACCTTTCAACTCGCCACTTCATAGTAAAAAGCTGGCCGACTCTAAGGCCTTCTAGAGGAAGGGGAAGAAAACCAACTGCCAAACAAGGTTCCAACACTGGTCTTTGTAAAACAAGAGCACTCTTAAAAGTCAACATCTGTGAAGACTCATCCTCAAACATAGGAGTATGCGATCCATGATTTCTATCCCCAGATATTTTATATTTTATATTTAATATCGTATCACTATCAGGATTCATATCTTTCGCTTCATCTGTAAAAAAAAAAAAAAGAGATTGATTATTTTTTCTAAAGATGAGTGATAAAATGAGAAATAAAATAATGCTTGCCATTTGTGGGTAGGGATATAGTGAACAAGATTCCGGCTCTTGATGTAGAAGGAACTACAAGTGGAAAGAAGGCGGATGTTGGTCTTCCATTACTTTGACTTTCACCAGCAAGGGTAAAACCGTCTTTTAGGTCCAGCCAAGAATCGTGTATGGTTAAGTTAGCCTTCACTTGTGAGTGGAGTATCACCTGAGAATGTGAGTAAATAATTATTATTATTTTTTTTTTTTTGCATTTAACCCTAACAAGACTTGAGATCAATATACCTGCAAAAGCAAGGTGCCATCACTGCATTTATCTGCTACACGTGTGCTGACATGGAATGGGTTGGTGAAGTGAACAGCTATAGTCCTACAAATAATGGCAAAAATGTTCAGGTGCTACATAACCACTATTCCTGCAAAGATTTAACATTGGTTATTGAAAATTTACTTTAATCAAATTGAATTAGTATTTAAGTTATATGTACTTTTAAACATAAAAAGTCCCTGAGAATTTTGTGCTAAGATGAGTCGTATCTTCTGGTAGCAGTCTTATAAGCCCAAAATTTGCTATTTTTTGCTGCAATTCTCTATCAAGTAGAATGTTGCTAGTTCTTATATCTGTATGGATGATTGGAACATGGTACTTTTCATGTTGATATGAAAGACCCCCTGCTTCCTGTAAGAAAATCTTTCTGGTACCCATATATAAAAGAGCTTGATCGTCAATGTGGAAAGGGACAACTAGCTGTTGAATTACCACTCTTATGGTCTGAATCTGAGCTCAATTATCTACAGGAAGTCCAATAAAGGTATATATATGTTCCTATCCTAAGTTTTGAATTTAAGAATAGACACCCCTGTGTTGTTGAATATAACAAACACATTACACATACATCCCTCCTATCAGGCTGAAGTTGTTGAAAGAGCAGAAGGCATCAGAAAAGAGTATAATGAGCTTGACACTGTCTGGTTCATGGTTGGATCCCTATTTCAGGTTGTTTAGCTTTTTCCTTGGTTCATTTTAGTTATTACTAATGCCTCACCCTGTAATCACATCCAAATTCATAATCAAAAATAAATAACTAGAATAAAGAAAGTAAAAGAAAATTTTAATATTATTTTAAAATCAGCTTCACCATGGCATTAAAATGCACGCTGGGATCTTCTTCCAAACATAATTATTTGGCTTAAATAATGCATACCGACTTTGCTAGAATATATATGGCCAGGTACTTGAACAAATCCAGCCTGAATAAATCCAGCCTAAGAAAGAACCTAGCCTATCAGAATCAGGTACTTGAAAAAATCCAGCCTGAATAAAAGCAAAAAAAAAAAAAATTAGAACTAGTTGAAATAAAAAGTTGAGTGGGAAAAGAACAAGACAAAAAGTTCTTCATCATGATAGAAATACAAAATACTAATAATGTTAAAAAGGAAAAATGATCATAAGATGTGAAGGAAGATCAGGAAAACAGTCATCGAGATGATGCTTGGACCATGCTATTTGGCACCCAACAAACCTACATAGTCAAAAACACATTAAGGAAGAATTCAAGGCATGATACTATTGAAACTTAAATGACAAAGATCAATCCATGCAAGAGCATTCTTAGAATGTAGAGCACAAACCTTCAATGAAATCAAGCCTCAGGAGCTAAAGAAGAAAGAAGAACAAAAAACCAAGTTGAGGTTGTGTGGCTCTGAACTTATGTGCTCCTTCAACAACCATTTGTCAAACCACATCCTGTAATAAAAAAAAATACAACATGTTTAATTTGAGTAACAATAGACATGGTCTACTAACAAAACCTGTAAATAAAAAAAATCAAACCTAGTATAGATTACAGATCAGTGCAAAAGAAGAGTTGAGGTGTCAAGTTGATACAGGAGAAGAAGACGTCGACTTAGTCAAACCATTTATAGTGTTTCCTATTCATGCCCTAACCTAATTCACCCTAAATTTCAAAGAAATTGATCAAATTCTAGCATAACTATTAACCCAATCGGGCACATGAACTGGTGGATAAAGGAGAAACCGAAGATTGAGAATTCTAAATCACAAACTAAGATCAAAATCATATGGAAAAAATCTGAAATCATAAACTCATATGGGAAGAAATATGTGAAAAAGAATTTTGAAGAAAGAGAAACTGAATATAAACATTACCAGAATCAAAAGAGAAACCAGAGGAAGCGACAAATTCTCTCAATCCCTCCTCCGATTTCTTAAACTCGTGCATCATTGTATCGCCACTGGAGATAGAGACATAGAGCCTCAGGCTGCCATTGCTGCTTCCCAGCATGTAGTTTCACCTCGATTTGGAAACAGAGCACGAAACCAAATATGGCGGAGATCATCTTTTGGGCCGAGAGTTGTTTCTTCTGCTACTGAAGCGAGAACTGATCTCACGGAACTCGAAACACAGGTGAAGAACTTGGTCAGCGACTTAAGCAGCGCTTCCATTGATACAGTCAGGAACGCCACCCGTGAACTCAGATTACTTGCGAGACAAATGAAATTGAAAGGTGAACTCAGATTACTTGCGGGATCAAAGATTTGGTGATATTGCGATTTTGTTGTGGGAGAAAAGAGGATTTGTGATGATATTAGGGTTTTTTTTGGGTATTAGAGTAAGAGAGATAGAGAAAGAGAGAGAGTGAGTGAGAGAGAGAGAGAGAGAGAAGAAAGATGGAAATAAGATAGAGGATAACAATGGCGGCATTTCAAACTTTTGGGATTTTCTTTCCCCCCAGCTGCAAAAAAATAGAACGCGCCTTTCATTTAAAAAATATAAAGCGACATTTCTAGACGACGCCCATTTTTAATTAAGTGCCCTCCGTGTTTTTAATTTTTTTTCTTGGACATTAATTTTAGGGCACGCACAAAAGCGTGACCTCTATCCTTCAAAAGTTTGAAGAGATGACATTATTTTTAGAGCGCGCGCTTTTGCGTATCGTAAATCACCGCGTGTCATTGTTTGCGCGTCATTAAAGGCTGTTTTTCTAGTAGTGCGAGTATACAGTCCGAGCTTCAAAAACCGTAAACTTAGTTCTTGAGTTTACGGCCGTAAACTCCGCCACCTGCTGAAACCGTAAACTCATTTCATAAACCGTAAACCCATCTTCAGAGATCGTAAACTCGAGTTCTAAGGCTGTAAACTCACTCCTTCGATTCAAGCAAGTCTCAATAACATTCCTCAACCGAATTCAAGTGTTCTTATGACACTTTATTTATCGAAATCGCTAATTTAGATACATATACGTATTTATTTGATAATAGGATTTCGTTAAGTGTCACGTGCAACAACTCGGGAACCTTCCTTTCAGTCAACAACTCCACATAACAACTGTGAGTTCATACCCCTACATTTTTCTGTATTTTTAAGGTTTTCAAGGGGGAATACAAGCTAAACATAAATGTTTTTCTTATAAGCTAAACATAAATGTTTTCAGGAATATACATAAAACTTATGCAAGATTTCATACTTTATTTCCCTTTTGTACTATGTCGAGCATAAGGGACATTTTCACAAAAATTGCATAGTTTTTACGGATGCGATATTCGCTTCATTATTCATACAAACTATAATCGGTATAGTTGGGAATTTCTCTAAGAACTTATCAAGCATGAAAACTTTCTCTACTAAGCATATGCACTAGAACAGAAACTATTTACAGTTTATATCATTGTTTTATCATGATTTTTCATAACTGTAATTTATCATTATACGTGGTATACACTCAGATTTCCATTATGGTAGAACGTTACTGCTTTACTTGTAAACTAGATTGTACGATACTGTGAAGCGCTACTTCATTATTGTACCCTTAGGTGTATAGGGATAAATCCTACCATTGTATAACCAGAGTCTCCTGGAGGGAGAGTGTGAGGTTTGTGAATAGATCTATTCGGGACTGATAATCCCACATCTGGACTGTTAGCTACAGTTTGGCGGGCACGCCTAAGATGTACAAATGTCATTTAACGTCAACGCCTGAAGAACGTTGGAAAGGTCTCTAGTCATATCAAACATGGTTATATGACTCACATTATGTATAAATCACCGATAGTTTATGTAACGTCCGAAATTTCAAAACAATTAAAACTTTTCAAAATCACCCGTTTTATTAACATTGTTACAAAGAGGTTTTCAATACATTATTAAACAGAGTAATTTCCCAGGTTCATATCATAAAACACCAACGCGAGGAACGGTACGATCACGCCTTTGCCTTGCCACAGACTCTTGGGAACCTGAAACATAAAACCACAACTGTAAGCCCGAAAGCTTAGTGAGATACCCCCAGAATACCAACCACATATACGCCTTTCCAAGCCCTGACCTTCCGGTCCATGTGTCTCAGGGGACTTTCGTCCCTGCTGGGTAAACCTTCCGGTCCTACCCACGCCGACCTTCCGGTCCATCACACAACATATTGCCTTCCGGCCCATAACATATCGCCTTCCGGCCCATAACATATTGCCTTCCGGCCCATAAGCATAAAATGCATATATAACATAACAAATAATCATATAGCAGTTCATAGACAACAATCGATCAACAGATCACATATCATAGCATTACTCTAAACAAGATACCGGTCTAGCCGGTCACTAGCATAACATTACCCTATGAATCAGTCAACATACTAAATGCATACATACGCCTTTCCAGGCCATGACCTTCCGGTCCACATAGCAATGCCTTCCGGCCTGTAACATATAATGACAACTACCCGGATTTCCATCCGGTAAAAGGGTCGGCCTTGGTGCCATAAACCCTAACGACATAGTGAGGATAACTCACCTCGAAACTGCCGACTGAAAAGATAGCTCAAGCTGCTCCGATCACTGATACGATCTCCACCTCTAGACAGTCACCAATGCACTGAACTCAAACAATAAACAACAATTACCAAAATACCCCTGGAACCACTGGTCAATCCTTGGTCAAAGACAAGGTCAAAGTCAACCCCTGACTGACCCTACTCGCCGAGTCAACCCTATGACTCGCCGAGTCCCCATACTCAGAACTTCACTTAATCCGCGACCTAACTCGCCGAGTCACCCCAAGACTCGCCGAGTTCAACGACTCTGAGTCCACTCACCCTTGACTCACCGATTCCTTAGGATTCCCTTTCTACACGTCGAGTATCCCCTTTTTACTCGACGAGTTCCTCCTGGAAGAATCGCGGGGCCACCCCGACTCAACTCGCCGAGTCTGAAGAACAACTCGACGAGTCCCAGTTAATCTTCAAGCTACTCGCCGAGTCTGTTCATCGGACTCGGCGAGTCCATGCCATGCAACCGCTCAAACTGCTTTCTAATGGCAGAACTGCTCCGACCATTCATAGGCCTGGCCTTCCTAGACTGGTCCATCACGTAAGGTCCTCATTTTGGTGCTCATGATACACCCTAAGATTCATAACATACATATTGACCTAAGGCATAAGGATTCCAATCCAAAACCTTCATTAATTCCCGAAATGTACAGGCATGGGACATTCTGGACCTCCAAAGGTCCCAATACAGAGTCACAATCGTTTGGGGGACTAGGGTAGCATTCAATCTAATCACAAAAGGGTTCCACAAACCTTAATTCCATAAACACATCAACATAGCAGAGCATAACTCGAATTCTTACCTGAATAATGTGCCCTCTGTGTCCCCAAATCCTCAGAACGTGACTCCCTTGCTGTTCCTTTAGCCAAGCCCTTCTCTTCCTTGCACAACAACACTTCCAAGATCAACAATGGCCCTTGAACTTTGCTCCAGATGCACCCAATCGATTTAGGGTTCTTCCCAGAAGGCTAAAATGAACAATGACGGCCAATAAGTGCCTCTTATACGTCCCAAACCTGAACGGTTAGGGTTTTCGCTAAATAGCGCAGACTCGTCGAGTCCATATCTGGACTCGTCGAGTCCAGTCGCGAACCCGCGACCCGGTCTGCGATCCTACTCGGCGAGTCTAGGCTCCAACTCGTCGAGTCCCCTCTTAAAACACCCCAGAAATATAATTATTACAATACTTGAAATTCCGGGCTGTTACAATTCTCCCCCACTAGGATTAGACTTCGCCCTCGAAGTCTCACTCTAAAATTAGTTCCGGATGCTGCTCCCGCATCTCACGTTTTGGCTCCCATGTCATTTCCGATCCCTTCCGATGTTGCTACTGAACCAATACCAGAGGTACCTCCTTGTTCCTCAGAACCTTGATCTTCCGATCCCTGATGGACACTGGTCTCTCAGCATAATTCAGGCTCGCATCCACCTGAATATCCTCCAATGGAACCACTGCCGACTCATCGGCTATATACTTTCTCAATTGCGACACATGAAAGATGTCGTGGATTTGTCTATAATCCGTGGGCAACTCCAAACGGTAGACCATCCGGCCTACCCTCGCAATCACATGAAAAGGCCCAATATACCGGGGCCCCAACTTGCCCCTCTTCTTGAATCGAATCACTCCTCTCCAAGGAGAGGCCTTCAGGAGTACGAAGTCGCCGACCTGAAACTCAAGCTCGGACCAGCATCTGTCTGCATAACTTTCCCTGTCGGCTCTGTCGAATCTGCTCTGTCGACTGAAGCACGATCTCTGCACTGCACATCACTCTCTGTAACCGAAATTACCCAAGATGCAACTCTGCTCTAAATCTCAACGATCACTCGACCCATAAGGGTTAGGAAACCATGAACCACCGGATCCCCGATCCAAAGCCCACTTTGTCCATTCCGGACCGACTGAGAGACCCATTCTCACTCTCAGAGCAACTCTCACAAGTTCTCCTCTTGCCATCACATACACATACTGAACTAGTCCCAACACCCGCAGGTTGAAAGACCCGATACACTAATGATATCCTCGAACATCTCCCAAGATGAACCACTACATCCACCCTACACTCTGATCAGAATCACACTGAGAATTTAAGATTCTCTCTCTCCCTGCATCCCTTCTGAGCCTCAACAGACATCCCAAACCGAATGGGTTCCTACTTCGCTGCCGCGAACACGATGCTCGAAGGCATACTCGAAATACTCTAACCATAACTCTGCTCTGCAGCTTTCATTCTCGTGAACTTGCACTCCCCTTCGGAGTTACACACCTTTCTCTTTTCCTTCCAAGGGACCCTCTTGGCCATAATGCCACTCCAACCGGTGCTACGGTGCTTGCCCCAAGCGACACCACCCTTTTTGCGTAACCGCTATTCACATACTCTGGTTCTCATTGCAGGGCTCTCAATCCCATGCACTCTCTCCACTCATCAAAATCATTGCCTCAGCTAAACAAGATCACTAACCCGGGGCCAGACCTTCCAATGCAATCACACTGCAACATACACAATCTGCAATCTCAAACTGATCCAGCAATACCAACAGAGTCTCCAGCATGACTGGACCGACTCTCATAACACATACTAGCCACTCGAGGCTATATCTCCGTGGGTCTGTACACCCAAACTCTGCGAACCCTCAGGTTCTAACTCTGGGAACCTTCAGGTTCCAGCTCTAGAAACATGCACAACATAATCCCGTGGGATTAATGCAGTACAACCCATCACGTACCTCAAACATACAAATACTCTTATCGCATAACCCCGGTTACTTACTCAAGCTTGATCCCAGCCTTCTCTCAGGCCTCCACAATCAAATGCCCTAGGTCTGTATCCCGCCCCGCATACCCGACACTCGCTCTCGTCGGCCTATATTCTGAGCTGACAAACACTGCTGAATCCCAACAGCTAAGCACCCTCACATACTTATCGATCTCCCGGAGAATTCTCCAATTCTCCCCCACTAAAGCACTGACTAACTGCCACCGATCGTCATTAACGACCTTTCAGAACAATCCTGCACAAAGAGAACATTTACACACCGACTGCTTCCCACAAGCATAAGCAACCCTCAGCAAAACACATCTCCTCCCTGATCAATCCACTCAAAAGAATCCGGTCTTTCAATTATCCACTCCACGACTGCAGATGCTACCCGACATTCAACCAGTGCCGCATCTCCACTATCAACCCTCACGAATGATAACCAACGGAATTCCCAAGCAATAACCCATAACCAAACCCACAACCTGAAAAAGGATGAATACCGCATCGAAAACCGCACAAGGATACCGGCACCAAAACACCAACTATAACCATACCAACCATCAGGGAACAACGAATGCCAAAGAAAAAACCTGAAACACCATTCCTTAACCATGCCAAACCCGCGAAACAACGAATACCGCATCGAAACCCACACAAGATACCAGCACAACAATACGCCACCATCAACGCAAGATAATCAAGACATCAAGAAAGCATTATACCCACAGCTGCCTCCGGCACTGCTCCGTCTCCCTCTGCCGCAAGCCGATAAGCACGACCCTGAGCCCTTGGGGCTCTGCTCCATCCTGTCCTCCTCCTGAACTCCTCAAGGTGGCCGGTGCTAGAGCCTGCACCGGTCCTGCAGAAAGCTGTGGGCAGTTGACCCTCAAATGTCCAACCTGCCGACACTGATAACAAATCCTCAAATCCCGAATTGGCACTGACTGCCGACAATCCCGTGCACCGTGCCCCTCCTTTCCGCACTTGCGGCATGCACCACCGGACCAACAAGCTCCGGTGTAACCCCTCCCACACTTCCCACGAGTGTGGCCGCTCCGATCCCCCATTCTAACGTCTACGGTCCTAGACCGTTTCGGCGCCGACTGCGACTGCATCGGGGCCTGCCTCAGCTCATGCAACTGCAACTCAACCTCTAACTCACGCCACATGGCGACCTCCTGCAACTCCAACAAGGTCTCACACCTCTGCGCATACACGAACTGTCTGATATCCCTCTTGAGCATACTCAGATATCAGGACATCTGAGCCTGCTCCGAAGCGAACTCAGGGCAAAACATCGCCCTCTCAATAAACATCCTGGTGATCTTAGTCACCGACTCCGAATCCTGCTTCAGCTCAAGGAACTCCCGAGAAAATCTCTCCCTCTCATCTCGCGGAACATAGCGAGTACTGAACATCTCTCTGAACTGATCCCTTGAAACCGCAGCCCTCTGTGCGTCGAAATATGACCCCGTGGTCAATCTCCACAAATCCTTCGCCCCGAGCCTCAATAGGTTCAGAGCACCCCTCGCCCTCTGATCAGCAGGGCATAAACTCGTGGAGAAACACCCCTCCATGTCTGATAACCATCTCATAGCAACAATCGGGTCCTGAACTCCATCGAATGTGGGAGGCTTCGTATAATAGAAGTCCCGATACTGAAAACCCCGACTAGGTCTTCCCTTTGTCGCTGCTACAGCCGCTGTAACCGCCGCGGCAGCCGTCTCTGCGAGAGCCGCATATCGCTCATCAAAATACTCAATCATGGCAGTCTTGATCGACCCAAACAATTCCGGCAACTCAGCCCGGAACAATGCAGCAACCCCATCACGCAGGATCTCACGAATCCTCGCATCCCGCTCGCTCGCGCTCGTTCGATCGATAACCTTCGACGGCACAGATCCACCCGGAACTCGCTCTCCAGCTCCCGATCCTGATCCGGATCCACTATCATCATGCCTCGAGATCTCCATAATGAAGACACCCTACCAATCTCAGACACTTCCCAAAATCCTGGGATCCAACTCTCGCAGCCCTACCCCAGAGACCATGGTTTCCCTGATACGCGTATGGGTCCTATGCTTTCAGTAGTACGGGCCCATACTACCTTCCACACCTACCCATATTTGTATGAAGTACTACCACAATACCCTAGGGAACATGCATAGCAACTATCAACCCTCACCACTAGAGGAACACTGAGAACATCCCATAGGGGACCCTAGGCTACATGCATCACATATCAGGCAACATTATCATGAATTCCTGAAGATCCCTAGCCTAACTCTAGCATGTTGTGCTATCAAGCTCAAATAAACAAACATCATGTATGGTATCTTGGGGTTACTTACTGGCTCCGGCTGATCGTACCTCCGCGTCCTCCTTTTACTAAATTTGAAAACCATTTTAATTTCTCATTTTAATTTCTCTTTTTAAAATCCTCCTCGATTTGAGACTGGAGTCACACGAATGTTTCCCCAATTCACTCAAACCAAGGCTCTGATACCAACTTGTAACGTCCGAAATTTCAAAACAATTAAAACTTTTCAAAATCACCCGTTTTATTAACATTGTTACAAAGAGGTTTTCAACACATTATTAAACAGAGTAATTTCCCAGGTTCATATCATAAAACACCAACGCGAGGAACGGTACGATCACGCCTTTGCCTTGCCACAGACTCTTGGGAACCTGAAACATAAAACCACAACTGTAAGCCCGAAAGCTTAGTAAGATACCCCCAGAATACCAACCACATATACGTCTTTCCAGGCCCTGACCTTCCGGTCCATGTGTCTCAGGGGACTTCCGTCCCTGCTGGGTAAACCTTCCGGTCCTACCCACGCCGACCTTCCGGTCCATAACACAACATATTGCCTTCCGGCCCATAACATATCGCCTTCCGGCCCATAACATATTGCCTTCCGGCCCATAACATATTGCCTTCCGGCCCATAAGCATAAAATGCATATATAACATAACAAATAATCATATGGCAGTTCATAGACAACAATCGATCAACAGATCACATATCATAGCATTACTCTAAACAAGATACCGGTCTAGCCGGTCACTAGCATAACATTACCCTATGAATCAGTCAACATACTAAATGCATACATACGCCTTTCCAGGCCATGACCTTCCGGTCCACATAGCAATGCCTTCCGGCCTGTAACATATAATGACAACTACCCGGATTTCCATCCGGTAAAAGGGTCGGCCTTGGTGCCATAAACCCTAACGACATAGTGAGGATAACTCACCTCGAAACTGCCGACTAAACAGATAGCTCAAGCTGCTCCGATCACTGATACGATCTCCACCTCTAGGCAGTCACCAATGCACTGAACTCAAACAATAAACAACAATTACCAAAATACCCCTGGAACCACTGGTCAATCCTTGGTCAAAGACAAGGTCAAAGTCAACCCCTAACTGACCCTACTCGCCGAGTCAACCCTATGACTCGCCGAGTCCCCATACTCAGAACTTCACTTAATCCGCGACCTAACTCGCCGAGTCACCCCAAGACTCGCCGAGTTCAACGACTCTGAGTCCACTCGCCCTTGACTCACCGATTTCTTAGGATTCCCTTTCTACACGTCGAGTATCCCCTTTTTACTCGACGAGTTCCTCCTGGAAGAATCGCGGGGCCACCCCGACTCAACTCGCCGAGTCTGAAGAACAACTCGACGAGTCCCAGTTAATCTTCAAGCTACTCGTCGAGTCTGTTCATCGGACTCGGCGAGTCCATGCCATGCAACCGCTCAAACTGCTTTCTAATGGCAGAACTGCTCCGACCATTCATAGGCCTGGCCTTCCTAGACTGGTCCATCACGTAAGGTCCTCATTTTGGTGCTCATGATACACCCTAAGATTCATAACATACATATTGACCTAAGGCATAAGGATTCCAATCCAAAACCTTCAATAATTCCCGAAATGTACAGGCATGGGACATTCTGGACCTCCAAAGGTCCCAATACAGAGTCACAATCGTTTGGGGGACTAGGGTAGCATTCAATCTAATCACAAAAGGGTTCCACAAACCCTAATTCCATAAACACATCAACATAGCAGAGCATAACTCGAATTCTTACCTGAATAATGTGCCCTCTGTGTCCCCAAATCCTCAGAACGTGACTCCCTTGCTGTTCCTTTAGCCAAGCCCTTCTCTTCCTTGCACAACAACACTTCCAAGATCAACAATGGCCCTTGAACTTTGCTCCAGATGCACCCAATCGATTTAGGGTTCTTCCCAGAAGGCTAAAATGAACAATGACGGCCAATAAGTGCCTCTTATACGTCCCAAACCTGAACGGTTAGGGTTTTCGCTAAACAGCGCAGACTCGCCGAGTCCATATCTGGACTCGTCGAGTCCAGTCGCGAACCCGCGACCCGGTCTGCGATCCTACTCGGCGAGTCTAGGCTCCAACTCGCCGAGTCCCCTCTTAAAACACCCCAGAAATATAATTATTACAATACTTGAAATTCCGGGCTGTTACAGTTTACCAACCTGGTTTTCTTCAGTAGTTTTATTTATACCAAATAGAACTAAACACACTATGCATACTGGCCGAGCCAGGGTTTTCAAAAACCGAATCATTTATGCTACGGTTTTACATTTAAATACGTATACTTCATGATTAGCTTTAGCTAGTCACATGAAGTAGTATTTTGCATATCTATACGATTTTCAGAAACGTACATTCATGGTTGTATACGAAATCGATCACACTATGTTTTTCACAAAAGAAAATATCGTATTTTCTTGAAACTACAATATCATTTCGGCTCGCTTATCAATAAGTTTTCATTACAAATTACTGCTTATGAACTCACCAGCTTTATGCTGATATTTTTCAAACTGCTAGTATTCTTAGGAAATCAGTAGACAGGTACTTGTTGGATTTTCGAGGAACCGAAGCATTTAGAGATTTTAAGTTTTTATTTTGTAAAACTGTTGGATGTATTTCAATATGAGTTTCAAACAGATGTAAACATTTATTCAAATATTCACTGTAATGGTTGTGTTGCTATGATTGCTGTTATTCATTGGTTGTGATGCTATACATGACGTCCTCCGCCACAGAATGTTTCCGCCATCGGTTTCGGGGTGTGACACCCATATATTTAAGTAGTCTTCTTTTGATCACTTAATTAATTCCAAATTAATTCTTGATCAATACTATTTAAATAATACTATTAATATATTAGAACTTATAATATATTAATAAACCACAAGTGTTATTTCTCTCATTTAGTCTATCCAAATGCATGATGCCATGCAACCTAAATGGATAATGCCAAACCGGGTCAAGTACATACCAGAAATAGTTATGGACTTAGACACCTTATCCAACATTTACACCCTAGAACCTGTTCTCGACCGCAAACCTTTTGTGTAGAGAGAGAGAGAGAGAGAGAGCGAGAGCCTTTGGGAGCTTGTCTTTGGGATTTGGGGGAGGATTTCAAGCTTGAAGAGGAAGTATCAAGGGAGGAGCACTAGATCGAGTATCTATTTCGTGTTGGGCACCTTATTGAGGTATTAATCTGTTACCTTAGAGCTTAAAGCTCTTAGATTTCTTTTGGAAGATTATGGCTATCCTTGAGGAATGGGACCAAGTTTGGATCTGGACCTATCATAAGGATATGGTTCAGATCTGGATCTTCTTAGGTCCCAAATGTCATAAAGTTGTCTCCTTGGTTCACCCTAATTCTTATTCATGCATTAGGGACTTGTAAGAAGCTTGTTGATGTGGTTTTAGCATTATGAGACTTAGTATGAATGTAAAGTTGGTAACTTTACGTGGTATTATCACTAGGAGAATATGGATCTAAAGTTTGGGACCTTAAAACCCACTGGAAAGGACCGAATATGTGGGAACTCGTCGAGTCACTCTTGTGACTCGGCGAATCGGGAGGGTTTTCTCATTCACGGTCAAGGGTTTTCGATTGGGAGTTTACGGCCGTGAACATCAAGGAACTCAACGAGTCTCTCGGGTGACTCGACAAGTTGACGAGTTAAGAAAGGAACCCAAAGAGTGGCTAATTGTACTCGACGAGTAAAGGTCAATATGGATTGTTGACCTTGACTACAGACATAGACTTTGACTAGGGTTGACCTGAGGGTATTTATGGGGTTGTGTCAATTTAATCACCTGATGATTATGGGTAGTTGAGAAGGAGCAGTATGTGGGATATGTCTGATTTCAGCTTATCAGTTCAGCAGTTGAGAGGTGAGTCTTCTCACCATACCAATGGGTCTAAGGCACCAAGGCCGACCCATTTTATGACAGTTGGTATACTTGCTATGTAGAGGTGTGTGATATGTATGTATGCGTGATATGTGGTAGAGATAGTCTTATGGCTAATGGTAGAGACATCCTTTATGGCTGATGGTAGAGATAGCCTTGTGGCTAATGGTAGAGACAACCTTGTGGCTAATAGTAGAGACATCCTTTATGGCTGATGGTAGAGATAGCCTTGTGGCTAATGGTAGAGATAGCCTTTGTGGCTAACGGTAGAGATAGCTTGTATAGCTAATTGATATGTGCCAATGGTGGAGATAGCTTTTACAGTTATTTGATATGTGATATGTGGCAGAAGTAGCTTATATAGCTAATTTATATGTGTTAATGGTAGAGATAGCTTTTATAGCTATTTGATATGTGATACGTGGTAGAGTAGCTTTTATAGCTGATTGATATGTGATAACGGTAGAGATAGCTTTCACAGCTAATAAGATATGTGGATTATGGATTGTGTGTGGGGTATGCTCTGGGGGACTCACTAAGCTTTGTGCTTACGGTTCACAGTTTTGGTTTCAGGTTTCATCGATTTGGAAATGAAGGGATCGGATTGATCGTAGTACACACACCTATGATTTCCGCAATGATTGATTTGGGGATGAACTCTGATAGATGTTTCTGATTAACAATGTTTTGGAATGTTTGGAATAAATGGTATCTATGTTTGGGTTGGATTAAAAATGAAATTTTTACCCCTGATTTTTGGATCGTTACAAAAATTGAACAATTTAAAAGGTTGTCTGTAGATCTCGCTGCTGAATTTAAGTGGCCAACAATATCCTTGGTCGTCGTCAGCTAAATGGTCTATGTAGGAATATATATATGACAATGACTTGCCACTTATAATTTGTCAAATTTATAAAATATCCTTTGTATTTAAGTGGACCACAATACTGGTGATTGACCGGATCAAAACATCCAGTCGTGTGTTGATAAACGATATTGAATTGCATGACAACTTTGATCCCAACAGTTTTAATTTTAGTCCTTATTTTTGTTTTTTGTTCACTTTGTTCATAGTTTCCTCTATGCACAAATTAATGGGAAGAATTAAAAAAAATTAAAAAACAAACAAAAATAAAAAAATTCAAAATTCAAAAAATAGTGTTATTTCTGTTTTATTTTATCTTACTTTTTTCAGAAAAATAAAAAATTAAAAAAAAAATACTTTTGTTTCTGATATATATTTCTTTCCGAAAATATGAAAAATCCAAAAATATTGTGTGCTAAGTTTTCTTTTCGTTTTGTTTTTACCTCAAATTTTTCTTTCTCTTTTAAAAGTGAATTCAAATGTAAGCCTTCTACAAATGCAACTCGATTGACAATGAATTTTCCATTCGTTATCTTTCCATAACCCTTGACTTTGCATTTATGGTTATTTCCAAATTTAACAACTCCACCATTCTCTAGGCTTCGAAAATCACGCAAGTTTTCCTTCTTCCCAGTCATGTGACGTGAGCAACCGCTATCGATATACCATTTGTTGTCATATTGCTCGTCACAAAGTACCTGCTATTATTGAAAAATTTTAGGTACCCAAGGCTTTTTGGGTCCATTTATATTAGGTTTCTTTTTCAATTGTAAAGTATAACCATTAACCCAATCACAAACTCTAGTTTTGATACTGTCAACAAAGTTAACTTCTTCATTCAAAGGGTCAGATATATGAGATTTTACTTTCTTCAAATTTTCACTGACTTTACCCTTCGCATTTTGAGTCTGTGATATGACAGTCTTCGCTTTTGTGATCGGTTTCCAAGCTTTGACTTAAATATTGGATTCCTTGGATGATGAACTGCCATTCATTGAAGGATTTGAATACTTTTCATATGCTTCATGTATCTGTTCTTTCGAAAACTTACTTGATTGATACATTTTTCCCTTTCCTTCCAACCAATGATCAATATGTCTTTTAGTTGTTATACCCTTCGCATTTGAAGCTTTTTCAGCTTGTTTCTTCGGAAGATTGGAACAATTTGCTGAAAATGGAACATAATCCACTTTTGGTTTTGAAAGATATGATTCATGATAAGACAAATTTATTTGTGAATTTGAAATCTGTTTTTCAACCTTTTTCTGAAAACTTTTTCTGGGAAGTGTTGTTATTGGTTCTTTAGAAAATGTTGTTTGCTTATTTCTTTCAGAGAATTGTTTAGGTTTTTGAAAATCTTTTCTAAAACGAGTTTGATTATTTGAAAATGTTGTGTTATTAAGAACTTTCTTTTCTTTTGAAAAATTTATTGATGTCTTATTTAATGACTCAATGGTTTGCCAAAAAATTATTGTTCTTGCTTGTCTTTTTGAAATTTTATTTTATTTTGAAAAAATTTCAACTTGTTCTTTAAACTCCTTTGAATTCAATTTTATCGCTTTGTTAACTTCTTTAATTCATAGTTTAACAAATTCTTTCCTTGTTAGCACATTTTTAGTTGTATAACCAACTTCTTTTCAACATTTGAGTTTTCAACCCATGTTCGTTTTGGTTTTTGACGTTGAAATGTATATGAGTTCTTTGTTAGATTGTTTTCAACCGTTCTTTGATTTGCAAAGAAACCTTCATCAGAAGTTTTCTTATTGTCCTCCTCCACCAACTTTTTGAATTCAAGCTTTATATTTTCAACATTGCATGTTGTTACGAAGACTTGGTTTGGGAACACAATATCATCAGTGCATTTGAAGATTGGATAAACCACGGTATTTGATTCAAGATAATGAGCACCTTTTTCACTAAGAATTTTCTCAAACTCTTGTGAATCCATATAAACCTGATCGACAACAACTCGAGGAATTTCAACCTCTTTCATACTTTTCTTTGTCTTCGAATGTTTGGTTTCTTCCTCATTGTCACTATCATCTGTTTGACTATCTCGTATATCCACAAAATCCATATCACAAACTTTCGAAGTTGAAGGTTGATTAGTGTCAATTTTCACCAATAATTCCTTACATTTTTCTTTCCCTTTAAAAGAATTTGTAACATTTATCACAGACAACTGAGAACAATCTACATCCTCTAAATCACTAATTTCACTAATATTATCAGAATTATCTTCAATATCAGCAAAATTAGATTGAGAATTAGATGTAGAATTCTCAGTCTTTTTCAAAATTCGAATTTGTTCAGATTTGGTCAAGGTCTCATTCACAATTTTTACTAAGTCATCAGCATCAAGACACTCTTCGACTTTAACAATTCCATATCTAAACCTATCATCTGGAACTTTGTTAAAATTAGCTATTTCTTTTTCGCAATCATATGAAACATTATCTACCTTAGCTCTTTCATAAGCTAAAAATGGTAGTAACTTTCTATGTTGTTCCTTACTAATCTCACTAGAATGATGCAATTCAGTTAATTTTCCATAGAGTCTTTTTGCAGAATTACAAAAAATATTACGTTGTGCCAATAACAAATTTATTTCTCTAACTAAATTCTCCCTATCTGCCATAATATTTGAAACTTGCAATTCTAAATAATCAATCCTAGTGACTTTCGAATCTAGCTTCTTTCTTGTCTCTAGTAATTGATCATTTAACTTTTTCGCCTCATTGCTAGCAGATACGACAAGTGAATCAAAGTAAGTAACAGTTTCATCAAAAGATACTAATTCAGAGTTGTATGCAGAAACTGGAATATTAAAAGATTCAAGAATATTACGTACCTTTGTTGTCATAGGCGACTTGTCAGTAGACTTAGATACGAAGCACTGCCCACGCACTTCGTAAGTCTGCTCTTCATCTGAAACCTCCTCAAGCTTTGCAAACATGGCTCCATGTGATGGATTCCTCATCTCTTCATCATTAGAGCCTGAAGACCATATTTGATATGTTCCATCTGATTCATTTTCTCCATGAGCCACCAAAGACAAATTCTTTGCTCTTGACTTTACTTCCTCCAGCTTCTCAGTATAATAGGCTTCATCCTTTGTTTTGTTTTTCTTTTCCTCCTTCTTTCTCAACATGCAATCCATTTCCAAGTGATTAGCACCATTGCAATAGTGGCAATCAATCCCAGTGTCACCCTTTAACTTCTTTTCCATTTTCTCCACTCCGCTCTTCGAATCCTTCTTTTCTTCCTTCACCTTCTCAACCATTCCACTTTTGTTCTCAAAACTTCCCTTCGAATCTGATGATTTGTTCTTTGTATTAAAAGGTTTCTTAAAAAATTTCTTTACTCGATGGTTTGAGTAAAAAGCCACAGCTTCATCATCAGAATTCATCAGAAATCCTTCTTCTTCATCAGACTTCGATTTTTCACTCTCTTTTTCTGAAACCTTCGAAATTAGAGCCAATGGACCACCAAGACTCGCCATTGCTTCCTCAACTATTTCATTAACCTCATTTTCATGAGATTTCAGTTGATTGTACAAATCACTTAAAGTCGAAGTGTCAAAGCTCTGCTGGTTTTTCACCATCATACTTACACTCCTCCATTCCTTTCGAAGTCCCATCACAAATATCAAGTTGAACTCCATTGATGACCTAATGATACCATAACGATTGCAACGGTAGATTAACTCGTTGAACCGATCATAGTATACCTCAATGGATTCAGACTCCTTCTGTTTGAAATCCTTGAGTTCCACTAGACATTGTTTCACAGAAGTGATCTTCGTCTTCTCACTGCCTTGAAATTTATCTTTGAGGTTGTTCCAGATTTCTATAGATGTTGTGCAAGTCCTGACATAGTTGTACACAACAGGAGGCAAAGCACCTCTTAATTCCCTCATACACCTCTTCTACAGCTGTTTCAGACGATTAGATTGATTATCAACCTCTGAATTGTTTGAAGATGAACCAATTGGTTGAACTGTTGCAGGTGGATTGATTTCCCCTGAAATGCAATTCCATAGTTCCTCATCCAAGTAGTCTTGCATACAATCTGCCCACTGATCATAATATTCCGGAATTAGCATCGGAATCTTTGTGGATGATCCAAGCAGATGAGAAAATGATGTCATGGAGTTAAGATTGAATAACGCCATTGTTGTACGGAACGAAAACTTAAGATTTTGATGAAAACTTGGAGAATTTGAAATCAAATTTTATAATTCAGATTAGAATCACAAAACAAACACTCGATTCACAAAAACTTTTGCAGAATCAAATCCTAGACCTGGATCTAGAAGAATTTTTCACACACAAAAAGAACGGAAACTTTTTGAATCAAACAATAGAGTCAAAAACCTTTTTGAACGTATGAAAATCAGATCACAGAAAGGATTCCTGCTCTGATACCAAATGTAGAGATTTGAAATTTAGTTTGAATGTAATCCAAGTATGAATTGAGTAAATGATTTAAACGATGAACACTGGAGTAAATAGAATCTTTGTTCAGCTCGTATTATGCTTTTCAGTTTACAGAATACAATGACTAAACTGTAAATATGTGTAAAAGCGATTCCTAGATCACTAGTACAGACCCCTATTTATAGGTGAACAAAAGCATAACAATCTTCTAAGGACTAAACTTTAAGCCTCGACTTTATAATGCCTTAGAAAAATAACTATACATACGAAGACCCCTACATACGAAGACAAAAGACTCTTCGTAACAAACAAACTGACTCTTCGACTATTACAACATTTAGCTCTAACAACTAAGGGAGAGATTGTTGGGTAAAAAATATTATTTATACTTTGCTTTTCTAAGCATTTATTGTTTTTAGTCTTGGACCGAAAATAATATTTGGTTTATTTGTAGCTTGGACCGAAAACCCATGTGATTTCGGTCTAGCATTGGGTTGGGCCTTGAGTTTGCGGTCCATATATATATATATATATATATATATATATATATATATATATATATATATATATATATATATATATATATATATATATATATAGAGAGAGAGAGAGAGAGAGATAGGTTCAAATGTTTTTGACAAATATTGTATGCATGAATGCACCAATAGGAATTTAGGAAAAAATAAACAATTAAATAAATCATATAAGGGTATTATAGTAATCTTTGTATATTTAATTATGGTAGATAATTAATATATTTACTATCCCTTTAATTATGGTATATCAAAGTCAAACCCGGTGGAAGCCCTAATTTCATATCAAAACGATGCAGCCTTCTGTGTCACTCCTCCTTTCCTCTCAATTCTCCTTCTGCGACAACAATTTCAGCAACAAATCATGAAAAGCAAAACACTTCTGAAACGATTTCTACTGATTACCAGAGTTTTGGTGTAAAATTTGTAACACAATTACAATCAATCTCGAAGAAGGCCATCAGGTTCACGTTTCATTTGGATCTTTTCATCGGGATCTTCCTTTCACGTTCCTCATCGTATTCACACACCACCGCCAACACAAGGGAAACACACAAAAGCACATATTTTGTTCTTCGTATCAATCAATCAACCGGGAGCCATGGATTTTGTTATATTTCAAAAGCTAATCAGCACTTTTAATTCTTAACGGTATGATTTTTTTCTTTTTCTTTTTGTAGACTTTTTAAACTAAGCATTTACCGATTGCAATTTTTGTTTGAATTGTTTTTCTTTTTCTGTTCCCACATTTATTTTTTCACATTTGACAGCTTTGTTGTAGAAATGGACTGAAAGAAAATTTGATTTCTATGTTGCACGCCAGGTGTTTGTAGAAATGCCTCAAAGAGAATTTGATGTTCAAATTCTTGAAGAACACAAAAATAATTCTAATTTGGTTATTTGTGTTACTTGGTTCTAACATGTGGTATGTTTATTTGTCAATTGCCTGAAAATAATTCTAATTTGGTTATTTGTGTTACTTGGTTCTAACATGTGGTATGTTCATGTCTTCCGATTGATCACAGAATGAACATGTTGAATTTTATCAAAATTTATACTTTGAAGATTACATTCTATTAGAATAAGTTACAATTTTTTAATGTTTGCTATATTCTATCAGAATTACAACCCACATTGCCAATTTAAAATATTGTATGCATTCTGCCAAAATTTAAAATGACATATATATATTCTGTCAGAATAATGGTAGTGCAGTAATGGTAATTGCACTTTAGAGTTAATGATTCTTTTAGAATTTGTGTTTGCCTTTTTTGTAATAGATTTGCTATGATATTTTTCCACATAATGAACATGTTCAGTAAAGTCATTCTTAAAGAATACGATATTTTTTTAACCATTCTTAGTTTTTGTTGCAGTTTTTATAGGAATTGATTGAAGAATGGTTTGAAGACATGATAGGAAATGCTTGAAGAATGAATCAAAGATTGATCACACTCACATTTTAAGAATCTTGTTATGTTTTAAAGAATTATACTTGTTATTCTTTCAGAATTTTGTTATTATTCAAGAATGTTCTTTGTATCACAATCATACAATGTAATTATTTGATATATTATTAGTGCAAGAAGACATGTATTCTTTATAAAATGTTAGTGTTGATAATATGTTCTATAATTCTTTAAGCATGTTAATATATATAAATATTGAATATAATCATATTCTGCAAGAATAAAATCAAAAATATATTTACTAGTTTATGGTTGATTTTTATGTCATTCTAACAGAATGAAATCGGATATTATTAAAATTTATATTTGAATTAAATTTAAAAAAATTCATATTTTTAAAAATAAGGGTATTAATTATCCCTTAAAATCTGGAAATTTTCTTTTTTAATATAGGTTAATTGACCAAAATACCCTTATGGTGAAATTTATGTTATTATATGGTACATGTTACCCTATTTTAATATCATAGACCCTCAGATCAAGATCATTGATTCTATTCCATCCGTTTGTCCAGATTTGTGCATACGGGCACATAATAGATGTCAATAACATTTGAACCTAGCCCTATATATATATATATATATATATATATATATATATATATATATATATATATATATATATATATATATATATATAAGGGTGAGGAGTCTAAAGGAGCATTCATTCATAATCATATTGTAGAAAGAGAAACTAGAGAGAAGAAGTGTGTGTGGATCTTATGTGTATGGAGCATCATTCATAATATTGAATACACCGCAGATTCATCAAGTTTTTCTTCTTCTTCTTTTCCATTTGATCTTGCATCATCCGCTTGATTGAGATTCCACACCATCAAGTGGATCTGATTGATACATCAAACATATTTTAGGGACTTACAATTGTTCAATGTATGTTTAATAATTGTGATACAAGGAATGATGTTACACCGCCCGATGTTTCCGCGTGCTAGCTGGGGGTGTGACAGGATCCAATGTGCTTATAACAAAATCAAATTGCCATAAAAAAGCTCCACAACATCCGTAGGCGTCCGTGTTGGATTAATCACTTCTAATTGAGTTACCAACTCCATAATCTCCTCATGTTCCTCCGACGATGAATAGAATTCGAGACCAGTCTCATAAACACTATCAACCTATCCTCAACTACAGTCGCTTCCTATGTTTGAATGTCGTTAGTGGCAACAGAAAACGAATAGTGAATTGCTGAAATCAAATTGAGAGAAAAGCTTTGATGTGAAATACAATTCCTAAGGTTAAATCTTCGTTGCAGATAGAATTATAATTCATACAATGCCTGGAATTCGTTTTGGAATAAATGAGAATTAGTTTTGAAATTGGAATGGATTCATGAAATCAAGCTGTAAAATTGGAATGAAATAACAAATCGATGTTTGCTTGTTGGATAATTGGAACCTAAATGGAAGGGTGACAACGTACGTTCAAAATTTGTTTAAATTTGATATATTATTATTATTATTATTATTATTTAAATAAATATAAATATATCATTATTAATAAGCGGTATTGTCTTAGATGAAATTTAAATATAATTGAAAAACACAACATAATGCCAAATGAAAAATAATTAATTCAAAATTACCAGAAATTGTCATTTGTTAATAAGAAGGAAAGGAAGAAAACAAAGACATATAGCAAATATAGCAACAAGTTTAGGTTTGTCATTCAAATCAATTGAAGTATAAAAATCATTTTTTATTTATTTATTAATTTCATCGTACCATATGTTATATAAAATTTGAAGGCACAACAACTTAAAGTTTAAATAGAAGGATTACTCAAATATTGTAATTGTATTAATGAAACAATAATTTGTTACAATGATATCATGTGCTTTGCACAAACTCTTACATCTTAATAAATTATAAATGCCTAAAAAATGGTACAACCTCGAAAAATTTACACAAGGAATAAAGCAAGAAAGAATGACCTCTACGAAAGAGCTAACAAACCTACTCTTCCGGCCTCCAATGCTTCCTTTATTTAGTAATTAACAAGAATAATCTACCTCTTTTAAATATATTCGGTGTCCTTCAGTATTTTTTACATTGTGCTTTTTACAGTCTGATCCACAACAAATTCAGCATTCTTCATACTCCAAGCACTCATTTGGGATATTTTGACACTTTGAGTACCATTATTAAAAGCGAAAAGGTGGGCATCTTCATTTTTGACAAATTTTGGGTAAATCCGGCTAGTGATACATGTCTTCCCACCAGCTCCGAAGCTTTCAATAATTGAGTGATCTATCTGTAAATATTCAACAAACAAGGGGTCAAATTGCAAAAATGACAATTGTGGAGTGCATTAATAAAACTAATAGCTCGAATTAAAATAAAATATCCCATGATGGTTGAAAGTTAAATGTTGAATAAAATTACATACCAAGTTTCTCAAAGAGATCTCCTCGGACCTAGGATCTATGTCCACAAATGCACCATAACTTGTCGTGTCGATGTTACTCCTAACAGTAGACCTTTAAACACAAACAAAAAGCAATTAATAATTGGAAACTACAATAATAAAACACATGAGAATCACACGATTATTCAAAAAGCTAATAATTAATAAGCTAACTGTCTTTCTACGCTATAACCGAAAACTCTAATTTATTTTTCTTCATAAAACAGAGTCATTTTATTCAACATATGCATCATTTTCCATAAAACAACTGAATAAATCACTACAAACCTGCTAAGATCGCTACACATGAGCACAGAGTATCGTCCGTTCTGGTTTTGAAAAACCCTAAAAAAGATCGCACTCTGTTCTTCCAAATCTTTAGACGCCATAGCCAACAAGCCAAAAGGCCCAAACGCACCTTCGCTTGAGGCACCTCTTTCGGTACAAAGTGCTTGTGGATCGACCGAACTCGTATCCAAAACCTCTGCCTCTTTCAAGTTCTCCAATTTAAATGAAATTGTGACATCAGCCTAAATTTCCAAAAAATAACAAACAAAATTTGTTAACACCATCCTCCAGAAGAGTACATTTTTTTATGCACAAGGTACAAACCTGAGCAGCAGTAATGCCATGTATTTCAAGAACCGAACCCGGTTTAAGGTTCGTGTCTTCAAGTTTAACTTCGTTCTGACGAAGTGCTTCGATCTCCTCCACCGGCCATTGAATCAGTTGCTTTCCACTTCTATCAATCCAAAGCGCCCTTGGAAATGACTGCAATCACGAATGTATTGTAAGAAAAACAAAATATAGTATTAACAAAGTATAAATAATAAATAGTTTTTATATGAATTATCAATATATGAATTAAGTCTACACTCCACATAAAGTTGTATATTATTTTTCCAAAAGTAAATTAAAAACACTACCTGAAGACCAGCCCATCCTTTTTCGATATCATCTTCTTGAGAATCAGTTTCAGGAACCCAAGCCCATAAAACCCTTCTCTTCTTGGCATCATCGAAGAACGACTTGGAAGCATAAAATTGGCCATAATCGTACCTCAGATCCAAAGTACTTCCAGTTAAACTCAACCCATTTTGTGGTAAAAAGTTCTCATGATCAGAACTGTAAGTCCCAATTGTATACCAATCATGTCCTTCAAATCCTGCTTTCATTACATGCTTGAAACTACCAGTATTCACCGATGTATCAAGCCCATTAGTGCTGTTCAAAGGCACCGGATAAAAGTCCGGGCACTCCCAAGTTCCGGTGGCAACCGCCGAGGAAAGAGGCTGTTCGTATCTTTTCCAGTTTACAAAATCAGTACTCTGGTACAGAAACGCCATACCGTTGTTGTCACGATCACCACCGACGACTATCCGCCATACGCCGTCGTCGCCGAGCCAGGCGGTGCTAGGGTCACGGAAACAGTCGTCTTTGACGCCCTCCGGTGGGGTTATGAGTGGGTTTTTTGGGTGTTTCACCCATTCACGGAGGAAAGGATCGGAGAGGTTTTTGGGCCATGCGAGGTCTTGGACTTGACGGGACTTTGAATCGCTGCCGGTGTATAACATGGCCGGAATATTTCCTGGTAAGATGGTGGCAGATCCCGACCAGCAACTCTTGATGTCGGCTTCTTGGGTCGGGTAAATTGCCGGGTCGAGATGGATCCAGTTGACTAAATCGTAGGATACGGCATGAGCCCAAATGATGATGTCACCAAATGTAGCTGCATACGGATTGTATTGGTAGAAGAAATGGTACACTCCTTTGTATAACATAGGCCCTACATATATTAAATGATTATTAGAACCTTTGTGTTTAAAATTCTCAAATGACAATTCTATTTTCTATATTTGTTAAACCTCGATATTATCTAATTCATATGAGTCAAAGATTTTTAAATAAAATATAAGCACTTACTTATATTAATGCTATATTTATTTAGGAAAATATTCAAGGTTAGTATTGTATATGGATAATACACAAATAAAACATTATAGTTTAAAAAGAAGTATTAGAATGTAAGCAAGTAATGTCTTGTTATACGTTATTATAATTGTATTTGGTGATAAATTATTACAATTAGTTACCTTCTAATAGTAATTTTTTTTCTAAAGGTAATTTGAAATAAATAATTAATTATCCATTTATGTTGACCCACATACTCAAAGTTGGGCGTCCACCAACTCTAAAGAACGTGGACCAAAGCTGTCCAAACAATGCAATCCAATATCCAAATGGCCATATCTTACTTCGAAGAGGTATTATTTGGAATTTATTTTTAGTAAAAAGTAAAAAAGTATAAGAAATGGAGCTAAAAAAAGAAAAAGCATATGGGGGCATATATGTCATAACAATCGAGATCGAAAGTGGGTTTGGGCGGTGGGGAAGAAGAGGGTATTCCACCATTCTTTGCGTATTTGGTGGGGTTCCTTTCTTCTTAATAACTCTATCCATTAAAATTATATCGAATTTGCCTTTTATTATAATAATAATTATTATTCTTATTTTTTATGCTTAAAACAAGAAAAGTCATACGTAGCATTTTTCTTGCTTTTTACGTGGATATTGTTATTCCTGCCGATTTTAGTAATATTTAAATTACAAGAAAGTAACATCGGAAGTTGCTCTAAAATTAAGCAACCATTTATCTAAAAGTGGAAAAATAACATCTTACGAAATTATAAACTCACCATTAGGATCTGTGGATTCCAAATCATCAACCATGCGTGTCCGTATGGTATCCATGTCAATGAAAACCGAAAGAAAGAAAGTTAGCTACTATAAACATATTATTTAACAAACAGATTTCCGATCAAAAATAATAGTAACATATTTTTTTTTCGAAAATATTTAAAAGATTCTTAATTAAAGAAAAAAGCAAAAAAAAATACCGTTCATCCAATTGCTTGGAGGTTGAAAATGGTAACCAGTTCGATACGGCTGCTCAATCTGTTGATTGAGCAACAGTATTTCATCTTTCAGATTCCGACCAGCCACTTTAGTGTGGCCGGTTTCCTGGAAGATAATAAGAAAACATAATGCAAGAAAAGAGGAAAGAAGTTTGTTCATGATGAGTGTGTGTTTGGATATCGATGACTTTAAGGTTGTTTAGGAGAATGGGTGTTGTGGATGGAATGAAGTTGAGAATGGTCCATTGGTTGGTTTATATAGACTTTGAGACTAACAGGAAATACCGAATAATTTTAATAAATGCTCCCTGAACTTTCGTTATGTTTGAAAAGTTGGCCTGCCTACACTTCACTTTTTTAAATTATTATTATTAATGCATTTTATATTTGGTTGTCTTTAAAGGACCCATTTTTTAAGACTGAAATATCTAGCCGCCGTAACAAAGGTCTTGCATGTAGAATAATTTTTCTACTTTGTTTCACGTTAAAAATATGGCTTATTAAAAAATATATCATTTTTTTTTTGTTTGCGTTGTATACGATTCAGATTTATATAATTGTGTATTGATGTTTGTGATATTTGGTTTGGTTGATAACTACTTTACTTTTATCTTATATTCTTATTAATAATACAGTGAATTTGTAAGAATTAATCAGTAAAAGAAATTCATTTATGAGTCCTTGTAGATAGTGAATACAAGGTGCAGTTTTTAATAATTGATACTTGCTACATCGCCGGTTCCAAAAAAAAGAAAAGATACTTGCCACATAGACGTTTTTTTTTTTTTTTTTTAAAGAAACTATTCAAGTTGAAAGATATTAAAAAAATTATTATTATATATTGGAACAAAAATAATAAATGACATCACTTAACGAAAAGTGCAAAGTGAATGTTGGATCGGACAACAACAAAGGGAGAAAAAGAAATAAGAGAAGTGAAGGGATGAAATAGAATTTCTTTCTAACTACATGGGGTTGAAGGTAAAATCGGTCGACTTTTCCAACCAAGCAACAACAAAAATAATAAGATAAGGTACCGAAAAATTAATTTTAATGACGCGGAATATGACAATAACTCAAAAAGTATCATGTATTGTCCTTGTAGATAGTGAATACAAACATTGATCCAAATACATGACTCACCTTCTAAGTAATCACAATCAATTATCCATAAATATATTCATTTAAATTTTTAATTTTAATTCCAAATGGATACTCAACAAAAACTTTTCCATACAAATGGATTATAAAGAGGTATCATAGTCGGCAGTTCTTATGATGAGATTTTAAACTGTTTTCGTATAATACCACCGACAAAACAAGGGAGATAAGAAATAATAATAATAATAATAACAATAATAATAATAATAATAATAATATGAAAACAATAATAATAATAATAATAATAATAATAATAATAATAATAATAATGTTTCTCTGCATGTAAAACGTTAGCTAACTTTGTATGCATAAAGGTTCCTTCACATAACATACTAGGTGAAGAAGATGAAAGCATTGGTGTGTAAAGAAAGAGCTAACAAAATAAGATAAAGGTAAAAATGATGATTTGAGACTTTTTTCATGGTTTATAGGTTTTATAACTTACATGGTTCTATTAAAGTCCTATTAATTTACCATAATTTACGAATAAATCTCAAACTAAAATTAATTCATGATTTGACAACTTTCTCTCTATAACATATATATTACTAGTTTTACTATTGACGTAACTGCTTAGTCATTAAATAAGCTAATGTGATAGATATGTTGGATTATATAATATTATGTTTATCATAAAACTTGATATCCTAATGTATTGTATATTTTTTGAAATATATAATGCATCCAATGAAGACTACAATAATTACATAAACTTACAATAACTTCGTTATTGCAATTATTTTGAATGTCCTATTGAGTAGTATACCCATCTCATTAGTTCTTCCTTTATAATTTATAAGGCCCTTAAAGGTCCTATTGAGTAGGTTCTCAACTACATATTGAAACTATTTTGAATGTTTCGAATATTTCTTATTTACGTTTTTATCATATTAAGTATAATTACAACTATAATTTTTAATGATGTTGATGTGATATCTTGTATTATACCTAGACATTTCTTTTATAAGGATGAAATACATCAGTAGTATTATTCCTAACAAAATTATTTTATCTATTATAACATTAGTAATCTTTAATATATATATATATATATATATATATATATATATATATATATATATATATATATATATATATATATATATAACATTCTCATATGTCAAATAAACTATATTTATTAGCCTTTAAAATCCATTTCTCGAAGTTGCAATATGTGCATCTTGTTTGTGTAATAAGGATAACAATTTCATAAATAAGTTTGATTCAAATCATATGTAAGTATAATGTGTTTGCATATAGACCTATAGCTTAGAAAAACATTGAAATTTACATTATAATTCTATCAAGAGATCTAATTATCAAAATAAGAATAATCATTTCAGAATATAAATGTGATCGTTTTTTAAAAACGATTAAGTAAATTATCAATCATCTAATCATAAAACTGAAAGGTATATTGTTCGGTTTTATTCAAAAGTCAGTTTCTAAGAACACTCTAAATGGAAACGGAAGCTTTAAAACTTTGTATAAACATAAAACTATTTTATCCCCCCCCCCTACCCGCGGATCAATTTGCATTAACATGAATAATTAAAACAACAATAGGAAGAAAGAGTTACAACCTTTGAAGACAATGATCCTCTTAGGAGGTTGGAAGTTGATAGAGTGATGGCAAGAACTCAAGGAAGAATTCCTTCAGAGTTATCCACAAACAGTTACCAACTTGATAGTTCTAACTATTAAGCTTTTAAGACAAATAAACTTTTAACATAAAAGAGAGTAAAATAAAAGTATCATATTTGTCTTTAATGACTTATATCTTCAAGAAAACTAGAGAGAAAGAGGGAAAGACGAGATGATTCTTAGATTTCATGAATGAAAAACAAGGAATAAAAACTAGATTTTAAGCCCTTATGTTAAGCCTTTATCCCATGGGTCTTAAAACTTTAAGACCCATGATTCATCATCACAACTATCCATTATTCTAAAGCATGGAATAAACACTTACTTCATGATTGTTCCCACAATTACAACTGAATATAGATTTAAATAATAACTATATTACTCATGGATTAAACATGTTAATATAGAGCACAACAAATATTTATGTGAATATTATATTTCAATATATCAAAATAAGACAATAGTTATCATCATAACGTTCCAATATCCAAGCACTAAATCCAAAGAAATTCCCTTTACTAGAATAACGAAGTCCTAAAGCTCAAGCATAACCATTCATGCTTAGCGTATGGAAGCACTTCATGAATGAGTTCGAACAAAGTTATGATATGTGTGAATTTTGCAAATACTATTATCTCATTACTTAACTTTATTCCAAATGTAGTTAAATCTATAGATAATATGATTGGTTTTTTGATGTGACTTAGAGCCATTAGCTAGAGTAAGTGCACTCTCGTTGTTATAAAATATTTCTATGTGATCCTTGAATAAAATGACTAATCCTAGTTTTTGATGAGCTTCTTCATGCAATCATATTAGATTACAGCTTTTGAAGTATCAATTTATTCTTATTTTGTAGTAGATTATACAACTATGTTTTTCTTGGAGCTCATTTCAACAAAACTATATTCATTCATAATGAAGTCATAACTTGATTATAATTCATAATTATCTCTATTTGTTTTGATGTCAGTATCTTGAATACAATTCACATTAATATCTCCTTCTAAACTAAGCAGCTGTTCAAAATTATTCAGTTCTACGTAATTACTTTTAGATAGTCCTTCATAGTCATCTAATGATCTTCCCATATATCCTATTAGATTCTTCTTCACATGTTCAAAGAATTATCATTGATCTTGTCTTATGCATAGCATGACATATATGATGGATTTATTTTCCAAGTCAAATAGAATACCTTTATATAATATACTTCAAAAATATGATTTTCATATTTTTAATCTATCATTTAGTAATGTTTCCCAACTAAAAAAAGATACATCTTGCACGGTTGGAATGCCATTTCTCATGGTTAAGTATGTCACATACATACAAGATTAAGAATATCACAATGCTCCCACATGTTTTCTTGTAAACACAGAGGCCATCTTTATTTTTGACCTAATCACACCTTGTGCTTTTCTGATGAAAAAATAAAAATTATTAATTTGAGAAATTTTTCTTTAAATCTGTAATTGGATTTCTAAAGCTTACACATACTTCATAATTATATATGGATTTCATCTTATTGTTCATGGTTCCAAGCTATTTATCGGATTCAAAATCTGACATAGCATTTAGGTAGTTGTTAGAATCATTAGAATCTATTAAAAAATAGTTCTTAACTAGAAATCCATATTTCTCAGGGGCTTGACAAATTCTACCAAATTTGTGAACAATTTGTGATCTTGAATAACTATTATTTAGGTTCAATAATTTCTCGTTGAGACCAGTGCATTGTTTTTTTTTTTTTTTTTTTTTGCTAAATCAGGTTGTGGTTTTTGACCTACTTGAAGTTCCATATGCCTCCTACTCGCTTTGTCCATTAGAAGCTCGAATTCTAAGAACTCAACTTTCAGAGAAGTATAAATCTTGTTTTGGTGGGTTTGTAGAAGTAATAGCCTAAACAATCTTTAGGATATCCTATACATGTGTACCTAGTAGATCTTAGGTCTAGAAGCTTCTTGTCTTACACAAACTTCACATCCCCAAAGCATTAAGTAGGAGATGGATGGAGCCTTTATATGCTAAATCTCACAAAGTGTTTTATTTACTTCTTACTTGGAGTAGTAGTCAAAATATGATTTTTGGTGATTAAGGCATCGTCCCAAAACGATAAAAGGAAAATATTTCTATTCATTAGGAAGTAAACCATATCTAATTTAGTTTGGCTCATCATATATTATTTCCAAGGCTTTGATGGCCCTACTGAGCGGTTTCTCAACTTCATATTGAAACATCCTTGAATATTTCCAAAGTTTGCCATTTATGTTTTATCATTTAAAATATATTTACAATGGCTATGGTATTTAATGAAGTTCATGTGGTATATTGCAATATATCTAAACATTACTTTTGCAAGGATGGAAGACATCACTATGTATTATTCCAAACCAAATTCTTTATCTTCTATATAGAGAGAATCATTTTACTAATATTTTATATATAAATTAGATTCACATGAGTCAACTAAACTAAGTTTATTTTCCTGACAAAATCCATTTCTGAAGTTAGAGTGTGTGTATCTTGTTGGTATAATAAAGATAACAATGTCACAGATAAATTTGATTCAAACGATATTTGAGTCAATCACTACTAGAAAAATACTCTTTAATGACGCGCAAACAATGACACTCGCTAATTTACGATACGCATTTTTGCATGTCCTTAAACATAATGTCAGCCTTCCAAATTTTGAAGGATAGAGGACACTCATTTTAGCGTGCCCTAAAATTATTGTCCCACAAAAAAAAATTACAAACACGGAGGGCACCTAAATTAAATGGGTGTCTTCTACAAATGTCGCTTTATATGTTTTCATTTAACCGCGCGTTTTTAAAGAGGGTTCCTCTAAAATTAGAAAATTCTAAAATTTTGAAGTAATCTCCCTTATCTCTCATAAAATCGCACAGAGAACCATTCTCTCTCGTCCTCCTTCTCTCTAACCCTAGACAAAACCACCGTCAATTCGCAACAATGTCTTCTTACCCTTTCCTTCTTGCTTTTTCCAGATTTGTGACCTTCTTCAAATATATCTTATCCTCCCCCACCTGGTACTACCACACTCGAAATCGATGAAACCCTACCGGCCCATCGTCATCAAAAATCAACGCCTCCATCAACCAGCTAGGGCTTTTTATAGGAGACCTCCACAAAATTAATCACGTTTCATCCTCGCAGTGTCGGTGACTCCTTACGCTCACATACGTATATGTCTATGACTACGACTTCTTACACTCAGGATGTTGGCGATTGGGGTTCTAAGTCCTGGATCCACTTCCTGTCAACCCTACTCCATCTACTATGACTACCAAGCTTGTTCCTGTAGCTATATGTGATACTTTCATCCCACTGTGCTTAAAGCCCTCAATTTTGTATCTGATTGGCTTGAAGGCGGTAAACCAAAAATGAGAAGGACGAAGGTAACATTATCGGGGCCTAATAGAGAAGACGACGAGACAAATCTCTTCGGAGATTTTGTTGCGTAGCATTGATTAGGTGTTTAACTACATTCTTCGTGCAAATATTGAAGTATATTTGCATCAATTTTCCATTTTATTGCAAAGCAACGGTAACAAAAAAGAAAAACCATTCAGTTTGTGTTTTGTTTTCTATGTAAATGATAAATCAGAAATTAAATCTCCATCTCCTATCATCATTCATCTACAATCTCATTACTTTTTATTATGTATTCTAAATATTTGATTTTTATTTTATGTAAGGAGAGCCGATCAGCCAAAGAAAAGGACAATTATGCCATTTCCCTTGAATAGTTGAAGTTTCACCTGTAGTTGGGTTTTTTTTGCCCTTTGGCTTGGATTCTTGGAAGACAAATTTGTTTTGTAGTCTTGAACATGTGGTGTTTTGTTGGTGTTTTAGTTGAGGTTTGTCCTTCGGCTGCCTAGAGTCCTGACTTCTGAGAATGACAACTGCTAGTAATTAATGTCCTTTGATTCTCTATTACAGGGGAAGAAAATCAAGGATGATTTCCTTAACACTTCAGTTCAAGATTTGGTAACTTACCTGAATCCAATGTTTCTAGCTTACATAGAGGGAACTAAAATCTTAGTTTTTCCAAATTAAATTTGGGTATTACAGGGGACTTTTTAGACACAACCAAGTCAATGTCATTTAAAAATGCATGGCCTTCTCCTATGGGAATATCAGGGAAAGACATTGCAATGTTGTTCATTAAAGATGCTTTATCAAATCTTGATGCACAACAAGAATATGCAACAAACAGAGATGATGAATTAGAGATTGCTTCTTTACAAAAAGATGGAGGGTTATCTTTTTCACAAGTTAAAATAGAAGGAATGGTGGGAAGTTATCCTTTTGAAAACCTGAGATCAGCTATTGACAAATCTCAGGATCTGCACAACTTACATCTGTCTAGTTACTTTCGGTGAACTTGATCATAGACACATTGGGTGCACTGGCACTAGCTACCGAACCACCAAACGATGGTCTAATGAAACGACAACCTGTCAAAAGAACCGACAGTTTCATCACCAAGACAATGTAGCGGAATATCACTGGCCAAAGTATTTACCAAATGGTTGTCCTATTTGTTCTTAATTTTGCAGGGAAACAAATCTTAAATCTATAAGGCCCAAATTCAACCGCCATTCTCAACACATTTTTCTTCAACACCTTTGTCTTTTGTCAGATTATTTATTAGTACATAACTTCTAACTAATTTGTGTGTGTTCTTTATCAGCTTATGATTGATATATGTGACATATTGAATTTTGTAGGTGTTTAACAAAATAAACAGCTGTGACATTGACAAGATTAATATTTTTTGTGGGATATTTAGTAGTTGGATTTTTGTGGGTGTGATGATATCGACATTTGTATTTCAAGTAATAATAGTGGAGTTTATTAGGACTTTTGCAATGTTGTAGGAATGAAATGCTAGAAATGGAAATTGAGTAACCAAAGCTGTTAGAAAGCTAAAACCAGAGTGACTGAAATATCGATTTACATGTTGTATAAACACACACACACCAGGACCAGGTATGAATCAGGTATGAATATGATTAGATTTTCTAATACCATGATTATAATAAATTGATCTACAAAATGGTACTCATTAGTAAAAATATAAATGCAGGCTATGCCTGCAGAAAAGAGGTGTACAATCTTACTAGCTATAGCTGACGCACTAGAAGCAAATGAGAAAATGATTTTACATGAAAATGAAGCTGATGTGGCAACTGTACAAGATGATGGATATGAATCATCATTAGTCTATCAGTTGGCTCTTAAGCCTAGGAAAGCAAGTCGTATTTTTAAATTTTTTGTCTTTATTGATTTTTGAATTCTTTTTCCATTTTTCATTTTGTTTTTGTCGTATATTATAGGTCTCTAGTCTTGCAAAAGCAATTCGTGTGATTGCAAAAAGGGAAGAGGCAATTGGTTAAGTATCAAAGAGAACAGAGGTAAGAAATGAAATGTATTATTGTTGTTTGCTTTAATTTTTTTTATTAAATGACATGTATTATTGTTTACTTTAAAAATAATTGTTACATCCAGCTGTCAGATGGATTCATCTTAGAGAAAATGTCATCTCCCTTGGGTGTTCTACTTGTTATCTTTGAGTCACGACCTGAGGCACTAGTTCAGGTATACACATAGGAAGTTTTTTCTTAAATATTTTTTTTAGAATAATTTAAATTTTTGTTCCCTAAGTATAAATGATTGTTGCAATTTTGTCCCCATAAATTTCTCTTTTAATTTTTGTACAGGTGGCTGGTGGTTTAGCTTCCGCAACACCTCACATGATAAGTGCAGCTGTTAAAGGCATAACTCCATTGAGTTATGAGTTTACTTATCTTGTATCCACTACTTTTAGTGTTTTTCCATCCTCTTTTCTTCTTCTTTGAAGAAAAAACAGAGAGATAATTAAAGTAATGTTCTTTGTTATTATTTTTTTATATTAATTGTCTAATAATATGGTTGTTATTGGTGCATGCCAATTTAGGTCTGATAAATTTATTAGTTGCAAAGTCACAAGCTGAAGGGTTGCAAATGCATATGAAGGGCATGGTGGAGGCTCTGTTGAGCTGGCAGAGTACGAACAAGTGTCATTTTTAGGCAAAGGTTAGTGAAAGATCTTGATTTATATCTTGTGATAAATTGTTATTGAAATATAATAAATGGGATGGATGATGATATGTTGTTACAGGTGAAGTTGCTGCTTGAAATGCTTGTGAATAAATGTGGTATTGATGTTGTTAAGGAAGTTATGCCCGAAGAACATATGAAAGCTGCTTACTAATATTAGAAAGGTTGGCTGAAGATTTAATGTTTTTTTCTTGGTGAGTTTTTTTTTTAATATTTTCTTAACAATATATATTAAGAATAATGTTTGATTTTTTTGTTTTGTTTGTAGGAACAATGCAAAGAATAAAGATATTGACAGCAAAGGATGGTTACTGGACATGGCTACTTATTCTCAGTTTGGACAAATTCCAGATAGGTTACTTCATATTTAACCCTGATGGTTGGATAAGAATGCTCACTTTGATGTAGTAATCAATTTAGTATAGATGAATTTTTTGTTCTTTATTTTGGTTGAATTTTACAATATAGTGAGAGAATGTGAAGAATTCATAATCAAGATTTTTTTTTCAATTTCATTAAGAGTTTGTCACCTTGTGGTTCAGTATGAATATTTTAAGTTGCAAAATATGATGAGAACTGAGAAGGAAGTTGCTGAGTTATTGGAAATGACTATTTTGCTATTGTTGAGAAAATGAAAGAAGCTAATTGGTTATAATTGAAGCATACTAGCGAGCAAACAAACTGTTTGTTGATTATTGTGAGGTTAGGTTATCTGATTCCCCTTCATGTTTCCCTTATATTCCTACTTTTGTTGTTCCTTTAAATATAACATTGGTATTATATCTAAATTCTTTCAGCCCCAATAAGAGCAAGTTTACTTGTCTTGTTGCCAAAAAAAGCTTTTGAACTTGGTTTGGAGGTACTTTTAGTTTACATTTCTCTAAATAGTCTATATATTTATGTTATTTATTCTTTTTGGTTTAACAAGTCTTTAATGCTATGTATGCCATGTATTCTTTCTAGTCGGCTTAATGGTAGATTTTACTTTTTTTTTGTAGTTATATAATTTTATAAATATATTGCAGGTTGACTAAATTTTGTATGAGCAATTGCCTTCACTCAATGATAAGCTAATGAAGTTCTTGGATCATCTGGTAAAAGGATTTTCTTTATTATTTATTATCATTGGCAATCTATTCCTTAAATTGTTTTTTGCTATTTTTCTTTTTACGAGATCGCACATATTATATCACATTTGTTAGTATACATATGCATTCTGATGTACTTATAAATGATGTTGATTGTCTGATTAATAAAAGCTTTTTTTGTTTCAGCTAATGTTCAAGTCATTACTTGCCATCTACACCCGATGGACAACAACCAATTTTTTGACATGAAGGATTTTTTTTACATGATATCTGAAACAAGGTGTCCCTTAATAGCAATGTAGTATTCAGTTGGAATACATTTTCAACTCTTTGGTAACATTCGAATGAAAGTATTCAGTTGTTACATCTGAATTAGTAACCATCCTATGTGTTTGGTACAACTTCTGAATTAATCATGGCCTTGGAACTGATGCTTAAACAATCTTACATTCTTTTAAGTTTTAACATTTAAAAGTAAGAGGTAGGAACCATTTAATTAATTAGTTCACCATTATTTACCAAAGCCCTTACTTTTATTTTCTAACTTGGAAGTTCCATATTAAAACGGTTAACTCAATTGAAAAAAATTAATGATGTTTTTTTATGGCTTGTATATTTTTTTTATTTCTCTTTTACATTAACACAAAACTTACGAATGACTTGATAACTTGAACTTGTTTACCTTCATTCTCATCCTTACTAACATATATATGTTGCAACTCTCTTATTAACATAAGTGCATTATTATTGCAGGAGACAAATTTGAAATGCTTGCCCATCTCATTCATTGAATTCAGCAAATGAATTCAACATTTGAATCACTAAAATCACGGATTGATCATTCAGATGAACAGGTATAGTATCATATAAGAATTCCATTTTTTTTGTTAGTGATTTTATAACATGTTAAGATATGATGATGTAGATGAATGGTTGTGTGACACAAGCTCTTAAGTCAATTAAAGAAGACAGACACCTAGGAATCAACCTTGAAAACAAGTGGGAATTATCAAATGCTAAATAAAAAAGGGATGTCCAATACGTTCTCTTGTTTCAACTTTTTTTTAATTTCAGAAACTACTAACTCAAGATATTAATTATTTACTTAAAAAAAAATAAAAAAGTATATAAATTTGACAATGTGTGTTGCTTGATATAGTAACCAATTCCTTCAGCAAGCCAAAGAACAAAGATCGGTTACTCCAAAGACTCAGATAAGATGTGTTGCCAAGAACCTCATGTTAATTTGTCTGACTACCCATGTGACCCATTGGATGAAGCTCAAGGTTCTTTACTTCTCTTACACTGTAATAATCCATCTTCACACTTATTTTGTAGTTATGTTTTTTTTTTTTTGCAGGCAATATCGATATTGTGAGCAAGTTCATAGGTTTAGAGTCCTTAAGTGGTGTTATTAAGGAAGAGTGGAGAAAACTGAGGCACACATTTTAAAAAATCAACACAAATCTTGTTTACAATGAGGCACACATTAGCTAGGTTATTAGAACTATTAGTTTGTAAATTTCTGTTACAACTTCTATTGAATTGTTTTATTTTTCTATATATGGAACGATTATTTGTATGACATTAAATTTTATTTAATGGATTGTATTTTTTGTATATGATATTTTATTTTCTATTATGAGACATTAAATACAAATTTAATTTGAAAATTAGTAAATTTATAAATAATATTTTTTTTAAACATTTAAAATTATGATACGCAAAAATGTGTTTCATCTTCATTTATGACATGGCCTTTCTTGACAGGGGCTTTCTTGATACGCATTGCGTGTCATTAACACGCGCGTTGTAAGGTTACGACACGCGAATGCTTTTTGTCTTCCTTTTTGACAGGGCCTTACTTGATATGCATTGCGTATCGTAATCTTGCGTCGTAATTGCACGTCATAAATGAGCGTCGTAAATGCACGTCGTCTATAGAGATGCGCAAAAGCGCTTCGTTTTTCTTGACGCGCATTTGTGCGTCGTCTGAGCCTTTTACGATGTGCAATGAGCATCGTAAAAGGCTGTTTTTCTAGTAGTGAAGGTGTTCAGATATAGAACTACTGTTTCAAAAAACATTGATGTTTACTTTATAATCTAAAAGGTTTAATTCTTGAAATAAGAATAATCATTTTAGAATATGAATATGATCGGTTTGAAAAATAATTAAGTAAATAATTAATTATCTAATCATACAAGTGAGACATATTGAAGGTTTGTATTATGATTGGATATACTTCAAGTATGAACAAGAAAAGTAAAACTAATCTACACGAAATAATCTACAGAATGTAAATAACACAGAAGTTCTCCAAATTTTCCTTTCACCAAGAAAAGAGGTTTTGTCTTCACCAAGAAGACGGGGTTTGCCACAAAGACAATTGACACAAAGCCACGAACTATCACACGACCTGTCTACATTAAGGTTTACCCTAATGTAGTATATAACTAATCTATATGTAACATCCCAAATTTCGAGTCCAAAAATTTCGTTTTTAATCAAGTAGTTTATAAAATCGTTTACGGAAAACATTGTTGATATCATATCAATCCATAAACCGTCATGAAGATGTCTCAAAATCAAAACATCGAACAGTAATAAAATCAGAGTACAATCCCATGAATCACATAGTGCGGAAAGATGATGTGCGTGTGATGTGCAGTTACCGCGCCGACTCTTTGCCCTTCGCTGAAGAGGTACCTAAAACAAAACTGAAAACTGTAAGCACGAAGCATAGTGAGTTCCCCCATCATACCACATACTATACAAATCATATACTACCAGACATATCTGGGTGCCTGGCCTACCTGTCAGGCATATCTAGGTGCCCGAGCTACCCTGTCAGGCATATCTGGGCGCCCGACCTACCCTCTGATGTATCTCAACCGGTTACGGGGACTATTTCACCCCTACCACTACTACATAATAACATCACATAACATAAACATACTGTCTAGCATAGCTGGGAACTAGGCTACTCCTTTTTCCCTATCGACTGGTACTCGGGGACTATTCCCCACCCCCACTACCACTATCACATAACGTCATATCATGCTAGCACATAAATCATAACAAATAATAGCAAACCTAGATAATTATCACAAAGACAATCATCTATCAAGCAACTCCTGATGATGGGTCGGCATTGTGGCCTGCTATCCATTTCTACAGGAAGGTAACTCACCTCGATGTAGTGTAGTATCTGCACAGTCCTCGGCACGGAAATCAACTCGTCTCTACTCCTCAATCCATACACAATGACCTTTCTCGATTACTGTTACATAATCAAAACGCTTAAAACGGTCAACCCAAATCCAAGTCAAAGTCAAGGTCAAACCCTGGTCAAAGTCAGCTTCTGATTGACAAGACTCGCCGAGTTGGTCCACCAACTCGCCGAGTCACCTCCTCCCCTTTCTGCCATAATCTCGTCCTTACTCATCGAGTCTAGCAAGATCTCAACGAGTTCACTCTTGAATGATTCTAGCGTCTGACTCGCCGAGTTTATCTTCATCCGAATAAATGAGTCTAGCGTCTGACTCGCCGAGTTCTCCATGAACTCATCGAGTCCGTCTTCATGAGGTTGGCACATTGCCTTGTACTCACCGAGTCTGATTATACACTTGTCAAGTCCTATGATTTCCAGGTCCAAAACAACCCCTAGTAGACTGAGTGTTCCTACCACTCAACCAAAACCATTTCCAGAAGACGTTTTTTTTTGGGGAGGGGGGGGGGGGGGATGGGAAGCGACCAGACTCGCCGAGTCACCCAAGCGACTCGTCGAGTCCCTATATGCCCAAAACTATACAGTCGATTATAAAGGGTTTTAACGCATCAGAACTATAGATCTGGCCTCCTAGGGTTTCTTTTTAATGTAAAGCTACAAACTTGATGTCCATGCATGAGGCTTTTGGCTCAAAAATCCATAAAAATGGGTTTATATGATGCATGGGTCTCCCATGGCCATAAAGTTGGCACCTTTATGCCATGGGAAAACTCAATGGTTCCAGATCTGAATTCCTTATCCCAAAATCGTGGTTGTATCCAAGAATGGCTCCAAGATGGCTACCAAAAACCCTACATTATTCCAAAAGAGTATCTAATGAAAGGAGAAGCAAGTTCTGGACTTTTGACCTCCAATAAACAGGAAATGAAGCACAACCTCTAGATCTCCTTGCTCTTTCTGAAATCCCAAGCTTCTTCTTCACTTCAACCTTTTATCTTGCACAAAATGGCACAAAGAGCTCAACATCACTCAAAAACGGCTAGGTTTTCGTGGGGATGGTCTGGGGGGTGTTAGAGGCTACCAAGGGAGCCACTTAATGTGTTTAAATAGGGTGCAAACCATAAATATTAGGATTTTGACTAGACAGCTCCTACTCGTCGAGTCGGTCTCCCGAATCGTCGAGTAGGTCACTTAAAATCCGCGCAAAAGTCAACTCGGCTCGCCGAGTTGGGCCTTCAAGTCACCAAGTCCCAGGGTAAAATACAATAATACTTGGATCGGCGCTGCCTTGCGGCTAAGCGCATCGGCCACAACGTTGTCCTTCCCTGAGTAGTAGAGGATCTCATAATCGTAATCCATCACCACATCAAGCCACCGACGCTGCCTCATGTTCAAATTCGGCTGATCCATAAGGTACCTCAAACTCTTATGGTCCATGTAGATGGTACATCGGACCCCATAGAGGTAATGACGACAAATCTTGAGGGCAAAAACAATTTCCCCCAACTCCAAGTCATGCGTCGGATAGTTCGTCTCATGAGGCTTCAGCTGCCTCGAAGCGTAGGCGATAACATGCCCCATCTGCATCAATACCGTGCCCAAACCTGAGATGGACGCATCGCAATACACAATAAAATCCTCTTCTCCCTCCGACAGAACTAAGATTGGCGCCACGCACAATCTCTGTCTCAATGTCTCGAATGCGGCCTGCTGCTCAGGCCCCCAACAAAATACAACGACTTTCTTCATCAGCCGGGTCAAGGGTATGACTATTTTGGAGAAATCATAGATGAATCTCTTATAGTAGCCGAATAATCCCAGGAAACTCCGAATCTCAGATAGAGACATCGGAACATCCCATCTCATCACGACCTCCACCTTGGCCGGGTCAACCAAAATCTCGTTTTGGTTGACAAGGTGCCCAAGAAACTGCACCTCGCGCAACCAGAACTCGCACTTGGAGAACTTGGCATACAAGCTCTCCCTCCTTAGAGTATCCAACACCTCTCACAAGTGCTCGTTATGCTGCTCCTGCATCTTGGAATAAACCAAGATGTCGTCAATGAAAACTATCACAGACCATTCCAGCATCGGTCTACACATGCGGTTCTTGAGGTCCATGAACACGGCGGGAGCATTGGTGAGCCCAAAAGGCGTCACCAAAAACTCATAATGACCATATAGCGTCCGAAACACATTCTTCTGCACATCCTCCTCTCGGAATCTCATCTGATAGTAACCCGAATGCAGATCGATCTTGGAGAAGCAAGATACTCGCTGAAGCTAATCAAATAGGTCATCTATCCTCGAAAGTGGGTAACGATTCTTCACCGTTACCTTATTCAGCTCCCGGTAGTCTATACACATCCGATGCGACCCATCCTTCTTTTTCACGAATAGTATCGGGGCTCCCCTGGGCGAACTACTCGGTCTGATGAATACCTTGTATAACAGCTCCTGCAGCTGTGTAGACAACTCCTGCATCTCAGGAGGAGCCAACTGATATGGTGACTTGGCTATCAGATCCGCACCAGGGACCAGGTCGATCCTGAACTCCACCTGCCTCTCCGGAAGTATCCCAGGCAGCACCTCTGGAAATACCTCTACATACTCTCGTACCATTGGCACATCACTCACCGTCTCCTGAACCGCCGTTCGGGTATCCTAAACATAGGTGACATACCTTGCGCAACCCTGCTGAAGGTAGCGCCTAGCCCTCGCTGCTGAACATAATGCCTCTCGCCCTCGATCACCAACTCTCCCCCACCTGGGGTCCTGACTCTCACTAATTGTTGCACGCAGTCTATCACTGGCCCATTCGGGCTCAGCCAATCCATGCCTATAATCACCTTGTTCCCCCACAACGAGATGTGAACCAAGTCTACCAAATAACGCTCCTCGAACAACCTCAAAAGACAATCCCTGAAAACCTCTGATGCTCGTACTGATCGATCGTTTGCAATCTCGACATCTAGGGGCAATCCAACTTGCCCGAAGCCTCAGGGAACCTCTTGCTAAGCGCAAGAGAGACAAATGATCGAGTAGCACCTAAATCAAACAACACCTGAACTGGGATACCGTTCAAATGGAACGATCCTAAACAAAACATATAACATGGCACATCAATATCATAAGCAACATCAAACAAAAACTAGGGAGAAGAAATCATACCCGTCAACACATCAGGCACGGCGCATGCCTCCTCGGTCGTCAACCGGAAGGCTAGACTCCTCGCCACTGGAGCCTCGGTCTTTCCCTCCCGGCCATCAGTGATCTGCAGGGTCACTGGAGCTGGCGCCACGACTGGCGCTGCTACTGCTGTCAATCTCGGGCAATTGGACTTTTTTCGCCTCGTTGGTTGCAGTGGAAACACAACAACTCTGATATCTGAACAGTGAGCGCAGGGGCGGTACAATCCTTGCTGAAGTGCCCCGTCTTGCTACACTTATAGCAGCCCGATGATCCTAATCTACATGCCCCCTCATGTGGCTTGCCGCACTTCCCACAACGGCTTCGGCCCTGAAGGCTTAGCATAGAATCCGTTGGGTTTCTTCCCCAAAACACCAGTACCCTGCTCAGTCTATGCCTTCCTCTTCCGGAGGTGCTCTATATCGATCTCCCTCTCCCTTGCCCTGGCAATCACGGACTCTAGGTTTGGACACGCTGAGTAACTGACATGCTCCCTGATCAGCTCTCAACATATCATGGTACAGGGTCTGTCGCATCTCCTCATCTCTCGCGTACTGAGGCACAAACAAGGCCCTCTCTCGAAACTTGGCGGTAATCTCTGCCACCGTCTTCGTATTCTGCCTCATATTGAGAAACTCCCTGGCTAGCTTCTGAAGCTCCACAGCCGGCACAAACTCTGCCCTGAACCTAGTCACAAAGTCTGACCATGTCATAGCCATAATAGTTGAGGCCCCCAAAGAGTCACGAACTGACTCCCACCAGTCCCTAGCCTTATCCCTAAAACATCCATAAGCAAATCGAACCTTCGACCCCTCAGGGCAGAAGCTAGTCAACTGTGTAGTCTCGATGTCTGCAATCCATCTCCGGGCCACGATGGGGTCCTGCGCCCCATGGAAACCCGACGCACCACTCCCCCTGAAGTCCTTGAAGGACAGTGTGCCTAGCCCTAATTGGCTAGATGCCATGTCGCTCCAGAATGCCCTAAGACCATCCTCCATCAGCTCTATGATCCCTTCCTTGCTTGACCCAAAGATAACCGGTATCGCCTCAAGGATGTCGTTAGTGATCTCAGAAGCAATGAACTCACGTAGTCCCTCATTAACTGTGTCGGCACCTAATCCCAAACCTGATCCCGAACCGGATCCTGATCCCGATCCTCCTGTTCCGTGATGCGTAATCATCACCATTCTAAAACAAAACACATAAATGTCAGGGCCATACAACATCTCTAGAGGTCTTACACACTCAACAATTTCCTTGGTTCTATCTCGGCCCTCCTTGACTCAAGTATGGATCCTACGCTTTCAGTAGTACGGGCCTATACTACCTTCCACATCTATTCGTACTTTCCTCAAGGATTGCCTTGACTTCACCAAGTCCCTTCTATTACTGTTGCACTCTTTGCTAGTCTCATCCTAGGCTTACCCTAGGGTAACTCTCCAATACACTCTCCGCCATCAGCCGCATAAGAAGTTCCTGCTACCTTTACCTAGCTATCTCACGAATACCATTACATATTACTAAGACCAGATAATTCTTCGAATGAGAGGTCCTATCTCACGATGGTTGGACTCAGAAAAGAGCTACGAAATAGGGCTAAACCTAACCTTCTGAAATTATTCAATCCTCGTAGTATGTAATGTGATTTATTCATTAATTAGTTAACTAAATATAGTTAGAACTGCTATTAGCATGAAGCAACGGCATTCGGTAACCCAATCAGACATACTCTATACAAGCTATCATATAACTAACTAATAAGTAACATCTCGCAGCTCAAAAACACACATAGCAGGCATATTAGGCATCTTCCTAGATCCTTAGCCCTAATCTAGCATGTAGTTCCCATACATAGGCAATAAGCATATAAGACATCCTTCCTAAATCCTTAGCCCTAATCTAACATGCAGTTCTCATATTCGTATCATATCATAACATAACATGTATGGGTATATTGGGAAAAACTTACTTGAGCTCGGCCGGTGGCGCACATCACACACCTAGTTCTTACTCAAAACTTCTCACTTTATCTTTTGAAAACAACATTTTTCTTGTGAAAAATCTTCCAAATCCTCGATTTGAGTCCAGACACCCCCGAAGGTGTGTATGAATCCCTCAAACCAAGGCGCTGATACCATTTGTAACATCCCTCACTGGCCCGTATCATGATATTGTCCGCTTTGGGCTCCCGACATAAAAAATTCCCAGGGGTCACCCATCCCTGAATTGATCTCGCTCGGGCACGCTTAACTGCAGAGTTCTTATGGGATCTGCTACCTATCATGACTTTAAAACGCGCTGTGATAGGGAAGGTATCCACACCCCTTATAAGGAATGTTTCATTCTCCTTCCCAGCCGATGCAGGATCAGGTGCAACCCACCTTCACCCCCCATTACAGAGTTCGACGACCCTGTCGACCACATCGACCCGTGCCCCAGCTCTGATACCAACTTGTAACATCCCAAATTTCGAGTCCAAAAATTTCGTTTTTAATCAAGTAGCTTATAAAATCGTTTACGAAAAACATTGTTGATATCATATCAATCCATAAACCATCATGAATATGTCTCAAAATCAAAACATCAAAAAGTAATAAAATCATAGTAAAATCCCATGAATCACATAGTGTAGAAAGCTGATGTGCAGCTACCACGCCGACTCTTTGCCCTTCGCTGAAGAGGTACCTAAAACAAAACTGAAAACTGTAAGCTAGAAGCATAGTGAGTTCCCCCATCATACCACATACTATACAAATCATATACTGCCAGACATATCTGGGTGCCTGGCCTACCCTTTCAGGCATATCTGGGTGCCTGACCTACCCTCCGGTGTATCTCAACCGGTTACGTGGACTATTTCACACCCTACCACTACCACATTATAACATCACATAACATAAACATATTGTCTAGTGTAGCTGGGTACTAGGCTACCCCTTTTTCCCTATCGACTAGTAGTCAGGGACTATTCACCGCCCCCACTACCACTATCGCATAACGTCATATCATGCTTGCACATAAATCATAACATATAATAGCAAACCTAGATAATTATCAAAAAGACAATCATTTATCAAGCAACTCCTGATGATGGGCCGACATTGTGGCCTTAGACCCATTTCTACTGGAAGTTAACTCACCTCGATTTAGTGTAGTATCTGCATAATCCTCGGTACGGAAATCAATTCGTCTCTACTCTTCAATCCCTATACAACGACCTTTCTCAATTACTATTACATACTCATAACCCTTACAAGGGTCAACCCAAATCCAAGTCAAATTCAAGGTCAAACCCTGGTCAGAGTCAGCTTCTGATTGACTCGACTCGTCGAGTTGGTCCACCAACTCGCCAAGTCCCCTCGTACCCTTTCTGCCATAATCTCATCCTCAGTCGTCGAGTCTAGCAAGAGCTCGACGAGTTCACCTTCAACAACAACTTTTGACTATCTTCAACTGACTCGTTGAGTTTGCTCTTGAACTCGCCGAGTTCATCTTCATCCGAATGAATGAGTCTAGCCTCTGACTCGCCGAGTTCTCCATGAACTCGTCGAGTCCTATGATTTCAAGGTCCAAAACAACCCGTAGCAGGCTGAGTGTTCTACCACTCAAACAAAACCATTTCCAGAAGATGTTTGGGGGGGGGGGGGGAAGCGACCAGACTCGCCGAGTCAACCAAGTGACTCGCCGAGTCCCTTTATGCCCAAAACTATACAATTGATTATAAAGGGTCTTAACACATCAAAACTATAGATTTTGCCTCCTAGGGTCCTTTTTTCACGTAAAGCTGCAAACTTGATGTCCATGCATGGGGCTTCTGGCTCAAAAATCCATAAAAAGGGGTTTATATGATGCATGGATCTCCCATGGCCATAAATTTGGCACCTTTTTGCCATGGGAACCCTCAATGGTTCCAAATTTGAAGTCCTTATCCCAAAATCATGGTTGCATCAAAGAATGGCTCCAAAATGGCTTCCGAAAACCCTAATTTACTCCAAAAGAGTATCTAATGAAAGGAGAAGCAAGGTCTGGACTTTTTACCTCCAATAAATAGGAAATGAAGCAAAACCTCTGGATCTCCTTGCTCCTTCTAAAATCCCAAGCTCCTTCTTCTTCTCTTCAACCTTCTATCTTGCACAAAATGGTACAAAGAGTTCAAAATCACTCAAAAACGGCTAGGGTTTTGTGGGGATGGTATGGGGGTGTTGGAGGCTACCAAGCGAACCACTTAAGGTGTTTAAATAGGGTACAAACCCTAAATATTAGGGTTTTAAGCAGACAGCTCCTACTCGTCGAGTCGGTCTCCCAACTCGTCGAGTAGGTCAGTTAAAATCCGCACGAAAAGTTGACTTGAATCGCCGAGTTGAGCCTTCAACTCGCCGAGTCCCAAGGTAGAATACAATAATACCTGGAATTAAATATGTATCTGGAACCGGGTGTTACAAATCTCTCCCGCTTATTTTAGAGTTCATTCTCGAAGTCTATTGTTGGATCCGGAAAAAGTTCGGGGTAGTGCTCTCTCATCTCGTCCTCCAGCTCCCAGGTCCATTCCGAGCCCTTGTGGTGCTCCCATTTCACTTTCACTAGCTTAAACCTCTTGTTTCTCAGATCCTTTGACTTCCGGTCGAGGATAGCTACTGGCTGCTCGATGTAGTTTCAGCTGTCATCCACCTAAATATCCTCCAAAGGCATCACTGTTGAATCGTCTACCAGACACTTCCGCAACTGGGAGACGTGAAAAGTACTTTGAATCTGGCTAAGTTTGGCTGGCAGGTCCAGCCTACATGCCACCTTGCCCACCCGGGCTACAACCCTGAAGGGTCCAATGTATCTCGGGCTCAACTTGCCCCGCTTCCTGAACCGAATGACGCCTTTCCAAGGCGACACCTTCAGGAGCACCATATCCCCAACCTGAAACTCCAGGTCCGAATGACGCCTATCGGCAATACTTTTTTGCCGACTCTAAGCAGTCTGAAGCCTGCTCCGCACCTGCTGGATCCTCTCCGTCGTCTTGAGTACCACTTCGATACTATAATTCATTTACTTGGTATTTTGAGATCTCATCAGCATGTGGTTTCATATGCTAAATCATAAATCTCTTTTATTAGACGAAAATGACAAGAGTGGATAGGTTTGTGTAATATATCACAGACAATCATATACCCATTGGCATAGATTTCTCAAGCTATCATTAACGTATGACACATTACACTGAATCATAAAAATTTATGAAGAGTGTAAGTGTAAGAGTGGATTGTTTTAGTCATGCTGAGGTGAAATCAACATGAATCAATAAGAGTTTAACTCATCAACAAGGAGTGGTTTAAACTTCCATATCATTGAGTAAATTGCAATATTGAATCAAAGATTCACCGTTAATTCATAATGGTACCATGTCTACCTTAACCTAGGAGGTCAGGAACATAAACAACCCTTTGTCATTTAAGGACCTGACAAGTTTCTCTTATGCTGATTACTATGCAATTAGGGTAAGTCATTGGGTTATGCTCAATGTTTTAGCAGAACAAGAGACTTGATGCATACAACAAGTTTGCTTCCAAGAACATGGTCAGGTAAAGATGATTATCATAAAAATAATAAACACCAAAGCCTTTTTATCAATATTTTTCATTTGGACCAGGCTATCTCACTTCTGAGAGTTTAGACAATGCTAGACAATCATCGTAGAGGGTGACTCAATGTTCTCAGTAGAGGGTCTAGTTGATGAGAGACTTAGAGAGATTTAGTCATATACATCAGCATGCTTCTAGGGACGATGATGTGTCATAAGTTGCATACTAGGCTCAAATTGCCATGATCAAATTCCTTTACAAAATGGTACAAAAGAATAATATAAGAATACAAACAAAAGAATTAGTCAAACTTGAAATAGTTTAAATAGAAGAATATGTAGCTTTTTCAAAAAAGTGATAAAGACTTGATCCATCAAATGTTTGGAATTGAATGGTTATTAATGCCCTTCCATTTTGGGAGATATCTACCACTTGAAATTTCATCTATAAAAGAGAGTAACCAAGATGAAGCATATCACACATAAATTACACAAATCATATAAAACAAGAAAGAGAATGACTTTAGTCATTGAGGTTTTGTAGATGGATTCTAGGCTTCATGTTCACCAAGAACAAACAAAGAACATGAACCTGCTTTTAACCATCGAGTTAGAAGGATCCAATCTTTGTAACCTTCGAGTTTTAAGAGTCACCAAGACTACACTCGAAGGTTCTGTTCATTGGGATTCGTGAAGAAGGAGAAGGTAGGATGGTTGTGTCCTTGAAGGCGCCTTTGGATCTTTGTGGGGATGAAGTTATAATGTCAGCTTCTCTGTAAATCATTCGATCCAGGACACCTAACTTCATCTCATCTCTTTGAAACTGAAAAAGGTTGTTCAAGACAGAGGAGATATGTGTCTAGAAGAACATCCTTTGGCATAGTAATCCCCCATATGTTCTTATCATTGTGAGCACCAGTTATGGTGTGAGAGCTGTTGGTGCTGAAGAAAACTTGTAGAGCCAGCGTCAAAAAGCTTTCATAAAGGGAGTGATGCATTCAAAGAATGACACATTGTGTTCTTCAAAGTAGATATGTCACAGAAGGTCACTATTGATAAAGAAGACCATGCAGGAAATGTTAGTAGAAAAGGAAAGTGTATTTACAATGTATACTTCTTTGGTAAGGAATATTTTTTTTTAAATGCAATCAAACCAAAATATAAATTAAAAATATAGCAACTTATGTTCAAAATTTTAAAAATAGCAAAGCATAAAACAAAAGTAAAGTATCAGCGTCAAACTTAACAATTCAAACCATATAAATGTCGTTCTCCCTTAGAGCAGAAAGCACGATTTTGTTTTCCGCATCAAACACTTTTCCCTCATGATAGTTGAAAAGAACATTTTAACTAGAGTTACGAAGTTGATTGATGGAGATGAAGTTTCCTTTCAGTTCTTCTACATAGAATACATCCTTCAGCATAAACATCCTGCACTCAAAAGTGCCAACACCTGAAACAACTCTTCCGCTATTGTCACCAAATGTCACCATTGGACCATCCTTCTTCGCAAAATTTGTTAGGAGAGACTTGTAACCGATCAGGTGTCTAGAGCTTCCACTATCTGGGTACCAAGTTTGACCTAGATTTAAACTTGATTCAGCAACAACATGAGAACTATCAGTGTCACATATTCCATCATGGGAATCATCTACAAGGGCCATGAGGCCCTTAATGTTCGATGCTTCATCTTCAGATGTCTCTTCTTCATCCACCCATTGTTCATGATCTTCCCGTTTTGCAATGAAATCCTTTGGAAAAGAGATGTTTTCTTTCTTCATATGAGCCACCAGCTTCTTATACAAGACTTCATAGTTCATAGTACTCTGGGATTCTTTCTTCTCCTTGCAATCAATGGAAAAATGGTCAGGGCTTCTACAATTAAAGAAGTTACCTGGGCCTTTCTTCTCTGATGTAGATTTTTTCACTGGGCTGCTTCCCTTGAATCGAGCTCTTCTAACCTCATTTGCTCTGCTTTCTTTATAACGCTTGACGATAAGTGCAATGCTGGCAACCAGCTCATCAATGAGATCTTCATCACTTTGTTCTGCTTGATCTGAATTTTCTAATTCACTGATGTGATTTATTGTTTCCTTTCGAGACATCAGGGCAACATACTTTTACTTGTTTGATTCCTTCATGATTACCTTACAAAGAGATTTGGTCCCTTCATAATTTCATAGATTACCAAAAAATGAATTCAGATCCATGGAATAGATCTTCTCATCATTCTTAAAAACATCATCGTGATGTTCCCAGCTCTTTCCAAGAGAATTGAGTAACTTTAGAACCAACTGTGATGAGTTCTTAACGATTACCAGCCTGCGCATATCATTGACCAAACTATTAAACCTATTCAAGGTTTGAGAAAGAGACCCACCTTACTGAGCAAAGAAATGCTCGTATCTTCGATTAAGGTTGTTGATGGTCGTAGCCTAGACTTCCACAATGTCTTCATAAGTCACCGTTAGCGTGTCCATCATATCTTGGGTTGATTCACAATTATGTATGAGATGATACAGATGGTAGGGAAGAGAATTTCCATTAGCGGCCCTAGCTTTTACATCAAGATTGAGCAGTCTTTTGTCATCGTTGTCATAACTTGCTGCTGGCTTTTGCTTCATAGGGCCAACGGGAGCTTTGTTTGCCATGGTTGGTACATAGGAACATGGGGACCCTTTTCAACGATATTTTTCATCTCAAAGTCAATGGTTTCAAGAACCACCATGGCCTTGGTTTTCCACATGCCGAAGTTGTGTTTATCGAGGGGAGGTATTTTGTTGAGACCGAAGGAATTGGAATTGCCTGAATTCCACATGAGAACTTGAATATATCGCAAACTACTCTGGTACCAATTGAAGGTTTGTATTATGATCGAATATACTTCAATTATGAACAAGAAAAGTAAAACTAATCTACACGAAATACTCAACAGAAAGTGAATAACACATAAGTTATCCAAATGTTCCTTTAGCCAAGAAAAGAGGTTTTGTCTTCACCAAGAAGATGGGGTTTTACACAAAGACAGTTGACACAAAGCCATGAACTAGCACAAGACCTCTCTACATTAGGGTTTACCCTAATGTAGTATATATACTAATCTATACATGTATATCCCTTGATTGACGGGATTGTATCTAATCTATACTAAGAACCGATCTTATCATAAAGATACGAGATCTGATCTATTCTATATATATCTATAACAATTGTATAATATACAAAAGATTACAGTAGAACAACTATTAGCTGACCCTGTTGAACTTTTTAAGCTGGCGTTGGCACTGTCGACTCATAGACTCGTAAACGCTGACGTTGATGAATCAACATGTTATGTGTTTGACTCATCAGATGATAAGGTGTGACCTTACACATATATTTAGTCAAACTAAACTGAACATACATTTTTTACAACAAACATTGTTTTACAATACAAGTCTCTTATAGTCAAAATATAAGTAATAAACAACATAGGTTCTAGTTAGACCCATTTTAACCAGCTAAACTATGGAAATAATAAGCACATGAGGTTTGATAGTTAAGATATGAAGAACACAAAGGAGTTGAATAATATGCTTATTAATAAAAAGAGTGTAATGTTAAATTGAAACAATTTCAAGAACTCTAGTGGTGGGAGAGTGTTCCCACCTTATTATATCTAAGTAGACAGAGACTTCATTTTGATGCACAAAAACAAATAAACATTTCATCTCTATATAAAGAGAGAGGGGTTCAATAAAAAATGATGTTTTATTTGATAATTTGATACCAAATTATCGATACAAGGTACTTAGAGGTGAAGATGAAGATTGTGAATTCACTATTTTTGACTTCCCTCTAATGAATGTTGATGGTTATTTTTATCATTGATTCATATTTTTAAAGACTTGACATATCAAATGTACGATATCCAAGTATTTACCTTATTTGTTAGGGATATGTGAAGGGATTTTTAGATTACTACTATGCAAAAATGGGTGTGACTAATATTGAACTGACTTGTAGGATATAGAGTAATATGTAGATGGAAACATCTTTTTGAAGCCTAAATGGATTGTGTACTATGGGAAAAAGCTGGACAATGTGCATAAGAAACAGATGTTCTATACAAATCATAAAGAGATGCTTACCTTGTACATTTGAAGAACTTGTCGGTGATAATTATGAATTGTAAGAAGATTTTAGCTGCATATGATCAAGATATGAGGAACCACATTTTGTGGTATTTGGAAATTAGAAAAACACATCTTGGGGTTATGACCATTAATAAATCAACTTGATTATTACATGCATTCTGATTATAGAGGATATTTTGTTGTGAAGAATATTGATATGGAACATACTGTCTCAAGCATGCTTATGTCGACAACCTAATATCAAATACTCATCTTAATGAAATGTTGTTTCCTACATCTAAATGATCAACATTTCGATTTATCTTTTTATTACGTGTAGGAATATCCGTCACACCCCCATTTGGCGGTTGAAACGTCGGGCGGTGAGACGACATCATGGATCACAATAATAAGCATAAATTGAACATACATCAATACGATAGCATAATAAATAGTTTTATTTATTGATAGAGTAGATTACAATATCCCCTAGTCTAGGGTGCAAGAAAGGTAAAAGACAAGCCTTAACAGATAGGCAACAAGGGAAATACTGAAATAAACAAGACCACTATAATCCCATGATCCTCCTTGTAGTATTTCTTCCAACTATCTAATTCCCTGAGAATACATGCGTTTTGAAAAGAGTGTCAAGTAAGAAGTTGGTGAGTTCATAGGTTTGTAATAGCTGAAGTAAAACATACTTTCTCCCTAAAGTATAGTTATATTACAATTGATAAATACTTTTCGAGACCGAACAACATTATTTGGATATATAGATAGTTTCCTATCTAATATATAATCTATATTATCCTTTCTTTTTATAATTATGTTCATGATAAAAAGATATTCCATATATGTTTATAGGTATTACAAGTTTCCTATATATATATATATATATATATATATATATATATATATATATATATATATATATATATATATATATTACATTCACTGAGAGTGCCATAACTGAGCTAGTTTAGACTGATATGCCTCTCCCAACACTTCACCAAGGTGTCCAAATAGTAAAAATACAATTATCACCCAATGTGATTGGACTGTCAAGGTTGTAGCTAGCAATCATAAGTGGATGTGTCAACCCGTATAGATCTATACATCTTTCTCCCGTTCTTAAGAATTAACGGTTATAAGCCTAATGTCTTTCTAAGTATATTAATAATTAGTTTGACAAATAGAAGGCTCACATAAATTTGAAGCATATTAATAACCCTAACTTTAATAATAAGTTTTTGGTTATTCTTCCCGCAGTAATACACAATACTACAAAACATCCCTTAGTTTAAGGTTCCACAATATTACTACTGAACTTGGTGTTGAAATAGAGTTATTTACAATACAAACTTACTTTATCTTTTGTTTAATAGATCCCTCATATAGTTTTAATAACATTTCTATAAACCTAATAGAAATAATATAGTTATTGCATGCATTCCCCCTCCGCCCCACCCACCGAAAATAATAAAATATTTTAAATGGTGTCGTGACACTCACCCTAATAGAATGCTTTAAATTAATATAGCTCTCGATTAAATTAGTTAGAAGTTTAGAAAGTCGCAAACAGAACTTCGATACCGATCACTTCTTTCTATCGAGCTTTCTATCGCTACAGAGCTTTCTTAAACTTACTTAAAGATTGAATAAGTTGGATTTCTAAAGAGAAAATAGGCTTCTAGTAAGATAATTATGAATATGGAAGGTGTAAGGAATGAGAGGGGCTTTGGTTGCTATTTATAGGCTGTTAGGGAAGGCTACACTAAACGTAGAAATAGTGTTACACTTAGCGTAGAGGTGTAGGCAACAAGTAATGAGCTACGTTCAACATAGAGATAGAGCTACACTCAGCGTAGACACCAAGCATTCAACTTGATGCTAACACGTGGCATAAAACTCTGGTCAAATTGCAGATCTTTAAATTTCATATCTCTCGCATACGAGATCTGTTTTTAATGTTCTTTACATCCATGCATAGGACTCAATTAGTAATACAACTTTCATTTAGACTTCAATAGGTAATTCACAATTTATTTTTAATTTAGATTTCTATAAGGTATGTAATTTAAATGATTTTATGAAAATCATAACTCACTCATATGAACTTTGTTTTCGAGGATCTTTATGTCCAAATTTTCATATTTTCATGCACTAGGAGATGAGCCTATTGATACCACATTGTAATTTCTAATACATATATCTCTTTCAATCATATGCATTAACCCATTCCTTATGTATACTAAAACTGTTTATTTATTAGGGATTCATATAAATTCAATACTTGATTGATATTTTGGATGTAATTCAAAGTATAAAAATCTATAAAAAAACAAAACAATATCTTATATACTCATTAGGTCTATTACAATAGTGATTAGGTTAGCAATGTTCATTTAGCGCTTACCTAATTTCTATAGTTGTCACATTTCTCCCCCTGTTAAGAGAATTTTGTCCCAAAATTTTAACTTGAGCTGCTCTCTACTACAACATTAATAAATAGTCGAGGGTACTTGATCTTCATCTGATCCTCCCTTTCCTAAGGAAACTTAGGTCTTTGCATTCAGTTCCATCATGTCACACCCCGCTAAAGCGGAAACACGGGGCACAACAGTACAAAGGGTTTCATAGCAAAAGATAAAGACAACACCAACTATAGTATTAAAAGCTTTACAATTTACAATAAGTTTTGAATTTTTTTAAAAAGAATTACAATACCATCAAAAATTGACAGATGCATAATGCTTCTACAAATGATGCGTCTCTAGGTGCTAGTTACTACATGATACCTAAAAAAACATGTAAAATTAGCAGTCAACTACCGAAATAGTTGGTGAGTTCACAGGTTTAAAATATAACATAGTTTTAAATCAAGAAAGTCTGGAAATTGATAAAAGTTTCCCTAATCGAAAGTTAATTGCTAAAATGAGCAATAAAGGTTCCAATAATAGAAGTTTGTTGCTAAATTGAGTAATAAAGGTTTCAATAATAGAAGTTCGTTGTTATATTAAGTAATAAAGTTTCCAATAACAGAAGTTCGTTATAATAATTAGTAAGCAAGTTCATATGTGTATAATAAGTCAAACAATGAGTTCAAAACCAAGCCTATGACAGATGTCCTATCAAGAATTATGCTTATCACTCCATAGATAAACATGGCAAAATGTACTAAAACAATTGGGTGAGTGAGGAAATGTCAAGTTCCTAATAGCGGTATCCATAATGACCATTGACTCAAAGAGTTAATGGTTGGAGTAAAGTGTAAGGGACTTAAAATGGTAAGACCTTATGTTTCAAGTTGCATACAAATACATAGAAAAATAAAACAATCAAGTTTGACACAAGTCAAATTAAATACAACGAACAATAAATAGTTTTTGGACATGCTTTTTTCAACCCAAAACGTAAAAAACGAAAATAGGGGTTGTGCATACTAACAATGCTTCGCGATGATGATAATGATGCTTTGAACTAAGTTCCACACGACCTACCACTAGTGTTCTACAATTATGTTACACATTAGTGAGTATCTAATCGAAATCTAATGCTAGTATACTTATCTTATACAATCGAATTATTCCAATAATGTATCAAAAGTTTGGTTTTGAATAAGTTACAATATTTTTGTGGAAAATTCAGAATTCAATGAATCAATTTGTTAAATAACAATTTGAGTGGAAAAAATCCATTTTTGAAATGTTAAAATTTGACATTTTAGAAGATGTTCCAAAGATTACATTTTTAAAAACTAAATCAAATTAGTTCTAAAAACTCTCGAACTTTGTATTTTAGTTTTAAATGAACTCAAAGAACTCAAGATATTTTTTTTTTTGAAATTTTGAGTTGTTTAACTAATTTTCACCATTTTAATTGCTTAAAAAATCATGAAAACTTGGAAAAATAGTAAATATTCATGAAAATTTCTTATAATTCTTGTGACACTGTTATACAATGTCTGGAAGCTAGGAAAAATATTACATTAAATTATTCAAATAGTCCTTTAGGTTTTTCGTTTTTCCCTAAAATGGTCCTTACAAAACGTTTTTCCCTGAGATGGTCCCTCAGGAGCAAACCTTGCACATAAAAGGTCCTTGTGACTAACTCTGTTAAAAGATTCTACTAAGTTCTATTAAATGAAAAAAAATACCCTATGTTTTATGTACACAAATGGTAATTCTCTCTCTCTCTCTTAAAAGAAACCGAAACTCAATTCCCCTAATTGCACCATCGTGAACCAAATCCATTTTCTCTAGACCACCAGAACACTAACATCAAACACTCTCATCCAACCATCTCCAGTAGGGTTAATCCATGAGATGTATGCTCAGTACGACAATGACTCTAGATTGTCGGTCAAAGTCAATCAATCGCATATAGAGTGGAGAAGAGACTACAACTAAGAATCTACAACCTCTCATCCCTGATTTTATTCTAGGTACCTCTAATTTGGTCAAGTGGTGTCAAGTGGTTGGGGAAAGAGAACCTCAAAGCCTACCGTGCCGCCGAATGTCTCACCTCCATAGCCTCAGCCACGTTATTCGCCGCCACTATCGTCCGTCACATATTTCTCAATAGGTCTTACTTCGGGTCAAGTATATTTCTCCACAGCTTAAGTTCTTGGAAAACACATATATTTATCTGTTTCTTATACATATTTTGGATAGATTAATACTCAATTTGGGTTGTTTTTGAATGTGCAAGCATATCATCCTTGTAGGTTTGATTATGGGTTTTATGGTTTATAGGAGGTATGTATATAGATGATGAATAATATGATTGTTTTTAAGCACCGGTTTATCGACACACATGATTTGGTCGAAGGACATATCCATAATCATCTTCTTTGGTCATTTGAGGATCTGGGTTTTCAAGTTTTTCTCGATTTGTTGTGATTGTGTTTAGTCTAGAGAATGGTCCATTTGGGAGCTCCATAAATTCACTGTAATAAGAAGGCTTACATAACATTTAACTTATGCATTGACTCAAGTTAATTAGTATTTTGAAGGACACACCATTGAAAGGAGGGTTTAATGGCGATTCTATCTGAGATAAACAAAACAAATCTGAGATGAAAACATGGATTCACTTTTTGTAGACAGGTGAGAGAGAGAGAGAGAGAGAGTGAGAAAGAGAGAGAGAAATGACCATTATGTGCATAAAACAAAGGGTATTTTTGTCATTTAATAGAATATAACAGAATCTTTTAAAAAAGTTAGTCACGGGGACGTTTGATGTGCAAGGTTTGCTTCTTAGGGACCATCTAATGAAAAAACTTTATGTAAGGACCATTTCAGGGAAAAGCGAGAAACCTAAAGGATCATTCGTGTAATTTACTCAAAATATTAAATGTTATTTTTAAATTTTAATAGTAGAACTCAATTTTATAATTTATACGCATTAATTGACATAAAAATAAAAATAAATGTTAAACAGTAAGGAAAATTCACTAAACTTTTTATTCTTTGTTCCATAATATGTTAAAATAACTTGGTAAATTTTCTTGAATTTTAGACAAGTTTAACTATGTTTCGCATTAAATCTCTTGAAATAACAAAAAATCATGGAAAAATAATAAGTAGTTAAGAAAAATTGCCAATTTTTTCATACAAATGATATAAATGCATATATGATGGGGAAAAATATCAAAAGTGATTTTAAAACAGTGGAATCCGATTTTTGGATTTATAGGTGTTTAATATTAGGAAAATAGAAAAAAAGTAGTAAACAGTAGAGAAAAATCACAAAACTTCTTATTTGGCATCCTAGTATAATAGACGATGTCCAAGTAAATTTTCATGAATTTTGGATAAATGTAACTATTTTCCCCGATTTAGTCCATTAAATACACAAAATTCGTCGAAAAATAGAAATTTATTATGAAAAAATTCTCAATATATTTATTTGAGTTTTATAAAAGGTCTGCAAGCTAAAAATAATTTATATGTTGATTTCTTATTTGAGAACCTAGGTTATGATTTATTTGAGTTAAACATAAAGAAAATTAAAAACATAGCAAATAGTAACAAAAATTGGTAAAGCTTCACTAAACATGTTTATTTATTTTATGGGTCATCCATGAATTTATCCAGGATTTATAGACCTAAATAAATTTTTTATTTGATTTATTGCCTTATCTCCTTGCAAAATTAAAATAATTCGATAAAAATGATTTATATTCTATTAATTTACAGATCATCTTATTTTGTTGTTGGGATTGTGTTAAAAATCATTTTTGGACAGAAAAGGAGTTTTAGATATTTTTTGTGAATAAATCCTTTATGAACGTATTTGAAAGCTTTTTAGCAACGAACTTTGAACATCTAGCATCTAAGCTTGAAAATTGTCACATGCATGCTGGTTTGAAGCACATGCATGACTTTGTTTGTTCAAAATGATGGTTGTAAGAAGAAAATTTGGATGCATGTTGTTTTTGATCTTTAAAACATGCAAAAACTCAAGTTTTAGGGTTTGACATAGGTTTTGGTCATTAGATTTCACCATCAAACCTCATGCATGAGGTTTTTCGGTGAAATCCTACCACAATTATCATCATACTCGACGTGCACGAATATATACATGAAAATCATGAAGAAAGGTGTAGAAGGAGAAGAAATGCAAGAAAAGTTTATGAAAACTTGAAGGGAAATGAAGGAAATTTAGTCTTACCTTGAAGATTAACTCTTGATGCTGAAGATTTTTGAGTAAAAATGGATTTCTTTGGCTTCCAAATTCATGGGTGAAAGGAAGAGAAATAAAGGGGGTTTGAGACAGAAGAAAAGAGAGAAAAGAGAGATTTTGCCTCTCTGGATACCCCATCTTTATCTTCATCAATTGATATTTTTCTCCACGAAAATCGGTCACCAAAATATAGAAACATATGCAAACTCATGAATAATCTAATGGACTAATCTCTCCCACTGGTTTTGCTTCTGAGTTCGTATTTTTCTAGACTGAAGGAAGAGTGAAAGTTTTAGAGAGAGAAATAGAGAGATGAAGTGTGTAAGAGGGTAAAACGATTAGTGTTTTAAGGATGAGTGGTCTTGGGTGGGGGGTGGGGGTGGACGAGGCCTAAGTTTTAAAGTTATGAGGGAGGTTCCCTTTCTCTTACTTCATTTAAAAATAAAAACTTTAAATTTTTATAAATCTTTCCATGTTTTTATAAAGTATGCATTTGTCTAGTTTTATTTTCATTAAATGCTTATTTTGAGCTTATAAATTTGGGATAAAAGTTGTTGATTTAAATTATATTTCCCTTGATTATATTATTTAATTTAAATATTTTAATTGGTATAATAATTTTATAGAATTTTTGATGTCAAACCTTATAAAATTGAGTTTTTAAGGGTTGTAGGGTTTTAAGAAGTTTGTAATATTTGAATATCAAAATAAATTGAATTTTTGAGACTTCAAACTGTTTTAGGGTTTCATAACACTTTTCCAGTTAGATATAATGTTTGAAATTTGTTTTTGTCAGTTTATTGACATTTCTATTTAGTGATTCTGATATTCAAGTGAAATTGAATAATCAAGTATATTAGTCCTAGTTTTCAATTTTGAATTAAGTTCCTATAAGACTCTGGCCTAGTTACTACATCTAGGTCAAGTGCATGATGTGTCTACATGATTCATGCAAAGATGTAAACGTCAAGGAACGACCCAGATTTGGATGGTTGTTACTGTTAAAGTATCTACAGAAGTCACGTAACAATGTGAAATCTATGTACACTATCCCTCATTTCTAATTGTTTCCAAATTTATAGTAGTTTATAACATAGATTCTAGTTAGTAAGTCTAGAATGTGCCGTGTCTACACGTACAACTAAGTTTATTCAAATCTTGAACTGTCTCGTATTTTGACAGTTGTCACACATCATACCTTTACTATAGGAATATGACTCTGCTTTAGTCTCTTGACTTCTCGATCCATGATTATTACTTCCGCCCAAGATATTGGCGATAGAAATTTGCATCGATAAAGCGCTTCAAATGGTGCGGCTTTGATGCTAATGTGATAACTATTATTATAGGAAAATTTAACTAAGGGTAGATGAATATCCCACACATTTCCAATATCTATCACACAAGCTCGGAGCATGTCTTCTTAAGTCTATATGGTCCTTTCACTTTGACTGTAACACTCTAAATTTTCAAACAATTTTTTTTTTCATTTTCAAAATCACATAATTCTCAATATCATATCTCAAAAACCCCAATTGTCACAATTTCAAAACACAAATTCATAAATTGCTTGATAAAATCCAGGATCCTCAAAACATAAACTCCATCTCAAGTGTACAATCAAGCCGGCTCCTTCCTGCGATCCTGAGAAGTACCTGAAACACATATCACATAACAAGGAAAAAACAAAGCTTAATGAGTTCCCTAAAATACCACATACACAAATAGTAAGCCTATCATGGCTATAATTGGGCATGGAACCTCCGATCTCATGCGTCTCGGTGAGGACCCTCTGGTCTCACGGCTCGGTATGGACCCTCTGGTTTTGTGTCTCAGTGAAGACCCTCCGTTCCTAACTCAGTAAAGCACAAATTTGTTGAGTTTTCTATACTACAACATCCTATGGTGCACATACAACCCTAAATACTTTGGATCTATGTTTTCTCTAATTATACATGCAATGCTGTTTCTAAAGCATTAAGCCTACAACTAGCATACTATTGACATAATCAACATAAAAACGAGTTATAGAGTTACCTCTTTTTTGTAGCTTGCAGTTTTGGCCTTTATGAACTTAGCACCCCAAGTGTGATGCCTCAAACGGTTCACAACACACCCTTGGCCTCTAATGAACTCGAAGACCTCTAGTACATGATTTTGGGTGCTAAGGGAGTCCTTTTATAGTGTGGTAAAGTTTGGGGTTACATCCATGCAAACCCTAATGCCCATGACCTTTCATATTACTTAGGCTCCATGGGTTAAACCTCCACGGACTATCCATGGACTATTATATTGGTTTAGCCCATCCTAAATAACAATTGGCCCACACTATAAGAATCATTGATTTACCAAATCAATCCCCATATATTTAATTAGTCTATTTTGATCACAAAATTAATTCCAAATTAATTCTTGATCAATACTAATTAAATAATATGATTTCATATTAATACATTAGAGCTTATAATATATTAATAAATCATAAGTAATCTCTTACTCAAGTATCCATCCTATCAAATTGTCCTGGTGATATGCAACCCGAAATGGACCATGCTACTCTCGGGTCAAGTACATACCAATTATAGTTATCGGCTTACACACCTAATCCAATAATATCCCACTTGGATAAGTCTAATAATTATTATTGCAAGTACGACTCAAAAATCCCGACTAGCAATCGTAGCTCTTAAAAGCTGTTGTTGAACTCTGACCTAGTCAATGACGCGTCCATTAGATAAGGGATTATATATTCCTTGATTCTAGATATCATATGGACATGAGACATGGATTATAATCATTCTCTCTGTCCATCTGTTGTTTCCCGATTTTTGATTGATGACGACCGACTAATTGAACAAATCAAATCAGTCCAGGCTTGGCCAAGCACTTAGGTTTGTCTTCACTAAATCATCGAGGGGCCCATAGATATCGCTTTTATCCTACACTGGGTAAAAGGAATGGATAAACTTCAAATCAAATGCTTGCTTGTACTTACTCATCAATCACACACAACAATATGTTTTATAACACCAAGTTACTGGTGCGTTTACATACGTTAATGTGCAACTGACTTGTAAATTACAACTTACATGTCTTGGTTTCAAGAATATAAGATATTATGGTCTCACAATCACTCGTGATAAAATCCATGAAGTGATTAGATGAGCGTTGGTATTAATCTAGTACTCGAATATTATTCCAGGTGTAGTCATGAAAACTGCAGCAAACTTGTGCTATGTCTAAAACACCTAAAGAATCTACAGACAGATTCATGACAGTCTTACCTCAATACCTACTTCCAAAGTATGATCGACTGTGGGTAGTTTGAATAACCTAGTTATTCGGGAAGTCAAAAAAAGCAAAGTGAAATACAAGAATAATCGAATCCAATATGGTCTTAGAACTTATGAATTTAAATAAAACACTTATTAATTAATCACCATATTGATTACACATTATTCATTTTATAATGTTTTGATTAATCAACTTAATACTTGAATTAAAACAACAGTTATGCCATGCGCCAAGCATGCATACTATGTTTGCCTATGGTCCTTTCTTTGTGAAATAGATCAATTGAAAGTATTTCATTGACACTCATTTCACAATTCCAAATCCTTATCGTAAATGTAAGAATACCATATTCTTGCCATTTGCTATAATCTGTTAGATTTTAAACTTATATGCAATGATCCTCTTGTAATGAGTATGCACAAAATCACAGAGACTTGGCAATAGACATTTCAAAGTACTCCAATGGAGAGAAATTCCATGGAATTGAGGTCTCACATTCAAAGTACATTCCTTCGAGCATTCTTCTTGCATTAAATTTCCTAATCTTACACAGATTTAAAGAATAACTGCCACTTATGGAAACATTTCCATATTCACATTTTGACTATCACCTCTGAACAAGAGTTACCTCTTCTCAGAGTATGCCGATATAGTCCTTTCAAAATTCAGAATATACTTCCAACTGTCCACAAGCAACCAATCTGTGGTAAACCTCAGATTGTCCTTGAAAATTGCTTAACCATTTTAGTCGTATCTCGTTCTAGTCCCTTTTCCCTCTTAATGCCCTAGGCATTTGGAAAATTAGAACAGATTAATATTATAGCTTATGTAATCGATCCTATATCCAAAGCATATGGAATACGATTGATAATGTCTCACATAAAGACATGATACTTTACCAGTCTTTCGTTATAATATTTCCACATATAGAATTTCCTTATGTTGAATCATTTCAACATAATATTCAGATATGTCCATGACTGAATTCGATTAAAATCTCAATCTAAGCTTTTAGATTTGAAATGAAGTATGAATTCCTCTCCCTTAATTATAGCAAAACAACTTTTCAAAATCTACAACTTTTCGAATTAAAACTTTTGTTTTCTATAATTAACATTGCTTACTTGCAACAATTACCATAATGATTATGCTTCAACTAGCATAACAATTATTTATTTAATAGCATAAAACTTATGCTCCCACTAGCTTTAAGATGTACCTAGAAATCAGCTAGACTTCTAGAAATCAATACTTATTGACTTCCTTACCAAAGCTTAGATTTCTGACATGAGATGCTTCGATAAGACTTTATCTAGGCTTCTCAAACTCATACACCATTCCTTAGAAAGCTCACATGTGTGTATAAACAATTTTAGAAGTTATAGCAATAAGTCCAAATGTTTAGACCTTTTCCATTTCTCACAATTCAAACTATGAAGAGGGATGCTGTAATCATAATCGATTTTGAGATTGCAAATATCACAATTTCTATCTCCTTAAAATCTGCTTAGTGAAAGCGTTTCCTCACAATCATTTTCAGGAATTGGAGCGAAACCTTATGACACTTAGAATTTATGGTGTATGTGTTCCTATCCATGTGAAGTTGTCAAAACCATGACCACAAGACCAGGTTAGTGACAAATCCAAACTCATACGGGCTGAACTTGTTCAATCTTAATTTCTTGCCACCCAACAACACGAGGGCCTACCATTGCTTCTAAGTTGTTATGTAACCAATTGAGAACTCTCAAAGTCACATGCATAGTCCAATTTAACTAGAATGGGCACAAAAACTAGAATATATCAACACGATAGGTTACAGACTTCAAGTCGTGTGCTATTGATAAACAACAGGTTTACTCTTGATTAGTTCTTGAAACTCTTCAAGATCTTTAAGACTCCCACTGACCTCTTGACAGATAAGATTCAATTTTTCAAGGAACATTACTTGACAAAAAAAATTCAAGAGTTAGCATGGTGTCTTATCAAGAAAAACACTTCACACAATTGGTCTTAGTTGGTCTATGTCTTATCCAAAACATCACAACTTACCAATTTCAAATGTACCAGAGTCAGAAACATTTTACTCTACATTTGATGAGTGTTATAAACCTTTCTTAAGACCATGTCACTAAATTTACAATCTTGGAGTATGACTCTAAGACTTGTTCTTGGAACGAAGTATGATTCACCTTTTGATTTAAACATTTCAACAATTCACAATTCCTCTTCTTAGCCATACAAGTGCACTAAGATGTCCTTAGAGGATCAATTATGATATGGTCTTTCATAATCATTAAGATGATCATAAAACACGATACTAAAGTACTGTCCCTTCTTTTCATATTGGAGAAACTTTATATTTATGCCTAATTTGGTTCTTCTTATTCGTTCTGCGATACATTGAAACTTTTTCAATGATACAAAATTATGCTTAATCTTGTAAGCATAACCATATTTACTAAACTTTAGTTAATCACAAAGAATAGTCTTATTGTTCTATTTGGTGGACCTGACCAGCGCACAACCAAGTGTACCTAATCCCCTAGTCCTTCACTTGACTCACATATACATGTGAACAAGGAATTAATCTTAATTTCCCAAAAATGAATGTTCTCATTTATCACACAATACAACTTGCATGATTCCAAGTTTCTATGTAAATGAAACTTGGGTGATGAGAATCTTTCCTTATTTGGTAAATTATGACACTACCACAAACATAAGAATCAAATCCATTTTTTTCAATATTGTTATCAGCAGAAATATATAAACAACAATTTTCACAAATGCCATTGTAAGGATCTTAAAATAGAATAAAATTAAATTTTTTCTTATTTATAAAATTGCGGAAAAACATTTCCTTACAATGCAAATACAACTGAAAACAATATTGTTATCTATTCCTAAGCAATCTATCATAAATCTTAAACAGTAGCTCAAAATTCTGATCATCGAACCATGCAATTGAAATCTAGCTCTTCGCGATCAGAATCAGCTTACTCTTCCTTTAAGTTTCCTTTCATTTCTTTGATTCTTCAAAACATCAAATTGTAATTACATTACATCATGTATTAAGAATCAGCAATTAGGAACTTAATAGAGTTAGATAGTTGATTTTACCTAAAGTAGAGTCAAGCTTTTTGACTTTACCATCCTAACGATCTTTTAGGTAAATATGGCAGCTTCGCAACCAATGCCCCTTCTCTAGGCAATAGAAACATATTGACTCTTTGGGAATGGTACACTGGACTATCTTAGACTTATCCTTTCTCTTTACCATTTTGTCAATTGACTTGACCATGGCCAATCTCTTTCCATTTGGAAGAGAAAACTTTTCTGGACTTCCGTTGTTTCCATTGTCAATTTCCACGGAATTTTGGGGAGTAGATCTTCCAATCAATTTTTGTTTACCAGTGTGCCAAATCATTTTTGATTTAGTATCAACAAGCAAATAGGTAATATCGATAAGGGTCATGTCGTGATCTGTCATGTAGTAGTCCTTAATGAACTCACTATACGACTCATGGAGTGACTGAAGAGCCAAGTCAACAGCTAACTTCCTTGAGACATTGACTCCTAACATTCCCAACCTGTCAATGTGTGACTTCATCTCCAAGACATGTGCATACACATACCTTCCATCTTGGTGTTTACTAGCTAATAGGGTTTGAGTGACCTTTAACTTTTCAAGTCTTTGAACTTGTGGGATAGGGATAATTATTGGAGGAGGTGGAGCAAGTGAAATTCCACTACAACTAAAAAAGGGATTAATATTTCACCTTAATTGTCTTCTGGAATTTCATCTTTACGAAGAAATCTTTTTCCAAAAGGATAAGGCAGACCACTGTTGTCAGAACTAGACATCTATAAAGGAGAAATTCACATTAGTTGATTTAAGTCCTTAATATAACAACCAAATGAAATATGAAGGCTAGGACCCAACATAATATTTTACAATTCGGAAGAGTGATGTCGTAGTCCAATTGCAAAATATTTGAAGGTAGGTAAATGACGATTTGCGAATTTCCACCATGAACAACGAAAATGAATTTTAGGTTTTAAATGAATTGAAATTCCTAGATCCTTTAAGATTTATTGAACTTTTCAATGGTGTGTTTAAATCTCGATTGTGCCCTTCAGGTTTGTGACTGGGATGCCAAGGATCAAAAACAAGGTGTGAATAACCATGCACACGTGCTTGGTACCCTTAATGTTACAGATCACCTAATCAATGTGCCGGTTAACCACACATGCTCCGTTGATCTATGATTAACATCAAACTACCCTTTGCCACAAACTGTCAGTTCCAGATTAGTGTGTCGGTTAACCACACACGCTCCACTAACGACTTAACAAGGTGAAAAGTGAAATTTCATGGGTTAGCACCAAATTCACATTTTTCCTAAGTAACTAAGATTGAGAATTTTTAAGTGCTTAGTTACTTGGTATTTTCATTATACTGTTAATAAGAATTAATGACCTATCCTACTCGTTAGGCTAACGACCCTCCACCAGTCAAGGAAGCAGTGGATGAGAGTGAAACTCATTAAACCTCCATTTTATAGGCAGTAACCTTATACCCTCTTATAGACATGCTTAATGAATGGCCGGGGCCTACTAACGGTAGACCGACTTTTTACAAATACATATAATATATTAAACTTTTAATATTATAATAGTATAAGAGTGTATTTTAAACTTTTAAAATACTAAGTGGTTTAATCTATTAATTAAACTATACTCTTAATTTAATTAAACTTAAACCACGTCATTAGGGAATTATTATGTAACACCCGTTTATTTATTAGTTAAGTAAATAAATTAATGAATGAATGGTAGCCTAAAATAAATAATTATATATGTAGGGTGTTGTCTTTGAGGAGTTAATTGCCACATTTTTAGAAGCCGGGGGTTAAAAGTGTGAGTTCGGGACTCATTTTATAAATATTTATGACGATAGGGGCTCTGTGGTAATTATCGGGAATTATTTTAAGAAGAAATGAGGTGGAGGGGCTGAATATGTTATAATTAAGACATTAGGGGACTGTTTGGTAAATTATGTACCTAAGTTGTAAGGGATTTTAATGTTGAGGTTTCAAAGGGTAATTATTGGATTTATTTTGAAGGAAATGGGGAGAGGAGGGGCTACTTTTGTCATTATGGCAAACCTTTGAAGAGAACCGGGTATAAAGACTTAAGCAAACCCTAACCCTAACCCCATCGACCATTTTACAGCCGACACTCTCCCTTTTTGCCTCCGGCTCCATCACCCACCTCGTTCACTTTGCCGATCATCTAGCACATCAGCGTAGTCTTTCTCACCGGAAGCATGGAAGACCGACTGGAGAGGGGAGCAACCGCCGCATCAGTCGACGACAAATCTGGGAGTCAGCAACCGTCACTGTTTCATTGCCACCGAACCGCCACCGTCGTGCCCTGATGTAGGCGACAACAAGACCTATCGGCGGAGCTGTGAGCGCCGCTGCTATTATCTCCGTCGCCAGCCTCTTCTCCTTCTTGTTTCCTGTCGCCGTTAACAGTCGCACTCGGCTGTTACTGGTGTCGTGTTGACCACCACCGCTCCAGAACTCATCCCACAGCAACCAACAGCCAGCCGCCACCGCCGGAGCCACCTACATCCAGTTTTCCGGTTGAGATTCACGCCGAGGGACCAACAGTGGGGTTTATTTGTGGAAGTGTGATTCACCAGCAGTGGTGTTGTCACTACTGGCGTTAGAATGTCGCCTGCCATTGCTGCCTCCTCTCCACGGTTCTGCCATCGCTGCCTTGTCCATCTGGTGGCTGTTGGGTGTTCTTTGCAAGCAAAATTGGGTGTGTATGTGTGTTTCCGGTCGTGGGTGTGTTGTGTGTGATCTATTTTTGCTGGAAAGGCTAGGGCCACCACTACCACCACGGTAAGGCGGTGGCTACCGCCATGTGCTGCCTGTGTGTGTGTTAATTGATAATTTAATTGTAAGATGTAATTAGGAATTGAGATAATAAAAGAAATTCAAAACCACCACTGGGCGGTGGTGGCTGCCGCCACCGGCCACCGTGTCGGGTGGTGGTGTGCTCGCCTCGTTGAGTTTGATTCGTTTGGGGTGCTTGAAACCCTAATGGGCCTTGTGAGCCCTAATGGGCCTAATAAAGCCTAATGGGCTTAATGAAAATCCTAATGGTCTTAATGATATTCTAGTAGGGTTAATAGGCCTAATGAAGCTCTAATTGACCTAAAAGCCTAGCAAATTGATTAATAGGCTAGTATTTGGGTTGGAAACCCTAATTAGGGTTTGGAAAACTCTAATGCCAATAAAACCCTAATTTGGGGAATTAACCAGGACACGCAGGAATTATTTGATAACTTGAGATATTAAATTATAATCATTGGCACAAAATTAATCTAAGCAATATTGGAATTAATGGATTAAGTCCTTAATGGGTTGAGTAGGAAACCTAACCCTAATCACCATTTTATGAGAAACCCTAATTTCACTTGGGTTTATTGTTGGGACTTTCTATTGGGCTTTGATGATTGGGATAATAATGGGCCATCCAAGAGCAAACAATTGGGCTAAACTAATTTAATGGGCCTAGGGTAAGGCCAATGTAAGGGGTTTGGGCACAATTTGGAAAATTAGGCCATAGTGGGCCATAGTTTGGGCCTTAATGATTATATGATGTTGGGCCATAGAATCAGACCATGTATAGGCCTAGGCCCAATTTGGAAAATTGGGCCATATGTTGGGGTTTGATCCATAGTTGGACTTTTGGGCATTTGGTTTGGGCCTCGGGCTTGAATCAAGCCAAGTTAGGGGTAAAGTAGCCTTTTAGCCCCAAGCATGGACTCATGGTTATGTAGTGGAATCCAATTATTAATTGGGTGTTATTTTGGTGTTGACAGTTCGGGAATTTGTCATCCAACAGCTGGGGTTGTGTCTATGGAACTTCAGCAGTGTGAGGTGAGTTACCTTCCAGTAGCGGTGGGTCTACGGCTACAATGTCTGCCCACCAGTAGGATTTGTATGTCAGATGATTGTCTTAGTGATATTCATCTAGGTTTGGTACTACCTGATATGTTATGTGCATGCATGATATGTTATATGTGATAGTGGTAGTAGGGGAGAATAGTCCCCAAGTTCGGTTGTTAGGACTGAAGGGTAGGTCGGAAACCCCATATATGTCTGACAGTATGTTATGATATGTTTATATGCTGACATGATATGTTATATGTGATAGTGGTAGTAGGAGGAGAATAGTCCCTAAGTTCGGTTGTTAGGACCGAAGGGTAGTTCGGACACACCAAATATGTCTGATAGTATGTTTATGTTAAGATATATGTGATAGTAGCTGTAGGGGTGGAATAGTCCCTGAGGGTCGGTTGTTAGGACCGATGGATAGGTCAACACTCCAGAACAGCTTGACATGGGTAGGTCAGCACCCCAGAATGGCTTGACACGGGTAAGTCAGCACCCCAAAATGGCTTGACACGGGTAGGTCGGCACCCCATAATGGCCGTACCGGGTAGGTCGGGCACGCCAAAGTTCCCAGCAATATGTAGGCTATGTGATTGTATGGTGTGTGGTATGATGAGGGAACTCACTAAGTTTCCTGCTTACGGTTTACAGTTTTGGTTTCAGGTATTAATTTCCAAAGGAAAGGAGTTGGCTTGGTCGCAACGCATCACACTATGTTTTCCGCACATGAGACCTTTGGGATTGCACTCTGATATGGTTTTATGATAATATGTTTTGATTATTGACACTTAGGTTTTGACATGAGATATTATTATGAGTGTTTTTATATTGATGGTTTTATGTAATAACTTATTTAAAAATGAAACTTTTGGTCTTGAAAATTGGGATGTTACAAGTTGGTATCAGAGCCTTGGTTTGAGGGATTCTGACACACTCTCGGGTGTGTCTGAACTCAAACTATGGACTTGGTATGAAAATTTTCAAGGGTAAAACCATTTTATAAAAAGGAGTTTGAAAGGAATTTGAAAAGAGAAAAGAACTTTGAAAAGAACAAGGTGTGTGATGCGTGCAATCAGCCGAGCTCAAGTAAGTTTTCCCAAGATACCCATACATGTTATGTTATGAAATGATTATGAGAACTGCATGCTTGATTAGGGCTAAGGATCTAGGAGGATGCCTTATATGCCTATTGTATGTGCTTGTAGACTTGTATGCTAGTACTAATCAGTCAGTAATAGGATAGCCTATTTAGATTATGCCTGATTGTACGAGCCTTTGAATTGCATGTATATAATCCTGATTAGAGGATATAATGATTTGATTGAAATATGATGTTTAGATTTTCCATTGTCTGAATGATGTTTGCTTTGTGCTTTGTGGGACTCTTAGTGATGTGAGTTAGATACTAAGTGAATATGCTAAGTCACATGGGACACATGCCGGATAATCTCATAGTGATGGACTTAACCATATTATACAACTCTTGTCTTAGTCCAACCGTTCTAGGGATGGGTATTTTACTCGAAGGATTATCTGATCTCTGTTCCATGTGACTATATTGATGAGCTAGCTAGTTGACATTAGTGGGAAGTCTTTCAGCAACTAAGGACTGGGTGAGTACGGGAACCTAGGGAACCCTAGGTTATGTTTCAGTGGTTTAGTAGTGAGGCTCAATGAGTCTTGGGTAACAGTTTGAGGAAGTGACTTGGAGAATTCGGGATGATTGCTGAGGAAAGTATGGATAGGTGTGGATGGTAGTATTGGGCCCGTACTACTGAAAGCACAGGATCCACACTCGAATCGGTGAGAGTCTGGGAGAATCTGAGAAGCTTTGGGGAGAAGTTGGTGACCCGGTTTGGGGACAGAGGACATTCCGGTTGTTGCTGCTTAGCCATTGGCAAGAGAGCTAGTGAGTGTGACAGGGTGTCAGACCCTAAAGGATATGACTTGCAAGAGTTTGTAGATGCGAGATTGGTTTGGAGCGCCCTGGGAAAAGAGTGTCATGCCAAGTGTGTATAGCAGAGGGTCCCGGGAAGACACCCATGACTTCTGATCGTTAGGAGAAAGGCTAGCAGGGCCGGAGTCAGTGCATCACGTGCGAGAAAGTGCACAAGGGAGTTTGTCGCTCCAAGGGTTTAGGCTGCTACGGGTGTGACAGGGTTGTTCATGTCAACAAAAGGTGATTAGGATTCCTCCAGATATTATGGGTATGTCATCTTCTACTATTATTATGTGGATGTTGGGAATACGTATTACTTTGGGATTGTGAGTGAGCTTGGATAAGTTAGATATCGGGTCAGTTTTCTGCTATTGTTTGGGTTATCAATGATCATATATGCCATCCTGCATGTCGAAGGGTCCTTGATGAACCCACAGAGGGATGTACCTTGCGGAGTGGGTTCTGCGTAAAACGTTATCATTTCGGATCTTTATCAGGATCTGCGCAGGAGTACTTAGAGGACAGTAGGTCAGAGTTGAAGTGATAGTTCTCCAGGGATGTTAGAGTTCAGTGGTTCTATCATTGTTTGGGTATGGTCGTCAGTTGTCTACGGAAGAACTTTAGAGTTCAAGCACTATCGTTGCTAGGAAAGGATTGGTAGCATGAAGATAGTAGTGTCAGTAGAGGGTGTTATATGCATGAGTGTTCGGGCATTGGATATTTAAGAGAAATGAACTTTTGCATGGGTGTGTTTAGTTAAAATTTAGTGGTGCTGCATGATTGGAAGTGGGAACAAGGATCGGTCAGCTAGGGTGAAGATTAAGGCCTCCAATCGTCAGCATGAGAGGTGGATTGAGGTGTTAGACTGGAACAGATTTCAAGAGTACTCTTCACGATTTCAAAGGATGGACGATCTTAAGGTTTGACTGGGAATTAATCGTTTGCATTGGAAAGCACAGGTTGTCATCAGTGTGATACTTGAAAGCGAGAAGGATTGGGAATCCTTCAATTCCTGTGTACAGTAAAGACTTAGTCGAATCTAAGTAGGGGAGAGACTTTTTTTAATGTTCTCCAAATGTGAGTTCCGGTTGCGCGAGGTGCAATCTCTTGGGCACCTTGTCAACCAGAAGGGTATTCTGGTCGATCTGGACAAGATAGAGGCCGTGATGCAGTGGGAGATTTCAAGGTCTCCAGCTGAGATTCGGAGTTTCCTAGGTCCAGTGGGTTATTATTGGAGATTTATATAGGACTTCTCCGAGATTGCGGCTCCTTTGACCCGACTGACCAAGAAGTCGGTGTCCTTTCATTGAGGGCCTGAGCTGTACTCCTCAAGTTCTTTGGATGAAATCTCAACTCTTGGATTATGGTTACCGATTTCAACGCATCACCATCTACTGTGACTCTCAAAGTGCCATTGTAATCTCTCACAATCCAATTAAGCACTCCATGACGAAGCACAATGATATCCGGTACCATTTTATTAAAGATCATGTTCTAAATGGAAATATCAAACTTATTTTTATTCCATCTAACGATGAAATTGCTGATGTCTTTACTAAGGCACTAGACGAAACCAAATTTAATGGTTTTCTAAACAAAATGGGTATGATGATGCCTGATCCAAAATTCTTTCAGGAAACATGTTCTATATGATAGAAATATTCAGAAGAAAAATATGCTCCGAACTCAATTATTTTTTTTGCTTCGAAAATATTTTCCTTCTGATACACAGGATCATTTTACTTGTCCTTATTACTAATTATCCCTTGAGTTTTTAAGATGTATAGTTCATTCCCTTCATCATGACTATCAAGATCGACCATCATCCGGATCACCATTTCGGGACTCACTCAATAAAGGAATTCCATAAAATAAACTCCAGAACTAATTTCAAAGTTTCTCCGAATTTTCAAAACTAGCTTCGGATTTTCAAAATTTGCTCCGGAATTTCAAATGTGCTCCGGAATTTCAAAACTTGCTCCGGAATATTTCACACTCCGGAACTGCCTCAAAAGAATAAATTCAGAACTTGCAATTTTACCTATCGGATCATAGCCATTCTTGATTCACTCATCCGGAATACCAAAGGGTTTTATGATGAACCGTCAGCAACGACTACTTTTTGGAATGCTTATCCTTTTCACCTTGATCCCCGAGCCACAATTGCTCTATTCCTAAAAGGAAACATCGAATTGCCGGTTGCTATTCCTATTCTCCACTTTGATCCGCTCAACCTTTGACCTTGCTGTCTCCTCAACCCCCAAAAAGCCATAAACACATTTAATGTGACCCGTTTAACCTCAGATCCTCATCATTACCTTTTTCAACCCAACCCATCTTCCCTTACCTATAAATACCCTTTCAAATCCCATCTTTACCTCTTTACGCTTTCTCAACTACAAATCTCCTGAAAACCCTCACTGTTCTTCGTGTTCATCAAGAATTCATCACTCTTTAACAATGGAGTCTTCGCAAAACCCAACTCAAACTGCTTCCACTCCCAGGAAATTGATTCCAAGAAAGAAATCATCAAAAGGTTCTAAAGGTTCATCCTCTTCTGCAGATGAAGAACCCTTCCTAAGAGATACAACACAAATGTTCTCCCTAAATCTGTTAGACTATGATGAATCGATCAGGGTAATGATTGAGTACATTGCTAATCACCCCATCTCCATCCCACTTACCAAAATACCTGATTCACCACTACCACTTCATCATCTCCATCGTGCATTCACAAGTATCAAATATGAAGATGGAGTTCTGGAAACCACCATCATTGGAGATCGCACCATTCCTATCCAGAAATCGACCTTTCTCAAGGCGATTGGTGTCAAACCTAATCCTAAAGGTTTCAAAACGGTTAAACCGACGACTGAAGAGTTCCAGACATTTCTGAGATACATTGGCTACACACAAGACTACAGATTAAAAGACTTCAAGAAAAGCGTTGTTTCTGGGCTCTGGACTGCTCTTATGCATCTCATCATCCATGGGTTATCTGGCAAGCACGGAGGAATTGACACCTTGAGCAAGGACTGGCTAAACGTCGCATTCAGCATCTACTCCAGACGTGATAACGTTGTCGATCTTCCTGAAGTGTTATGGCAAGACTTTTGCAAGTTTCCCATTAAGAGAAAACCAAACGAAATTTCGAGCCCTGACGATTGAACAAATCTTCAAGGAACTCAATGTCCCCATTCCAGTGAGTACCATTCCTTCGGAGGTATGTATTTCTTTCAAACTCGTTAAGGCTTACAGAATTCCGGACCAATCTTCCTTTGCTCCGGTGAGACGACTTCCGGACCACATGTTGGCCATCATTCCTTCCGACTCTCCTTACTTGAAACAACATTTAGAGACTTCGGATGTGTTCGACCCTACACAACTTTCCCCGGTCTCTGTTGAACCCACTTCGGAAGAGGCCAACGCTGACATATCCGAACCTAAACTCAAAAAATCAGCCAAGAGAAAGGCATCTCCCAAAAAGCCCAAAACCAAAAAGAAAACCAAAGTCAGTGCCTCCTCTCAATAGGAGGGCACTAATGACATTCTGGCTGATTCTGGCCGTCCGCACACCCTCTTGCCCACTCATCTGAGGTACCCCTCAATGTTTCAACATCACAAGCACACACTCATGGGGAGTCTCCACATAATCCACCCTCACCCTCACCCTCATTATGGAAAGAGGAAAGGTGTTTTGAGCACAAAGTGACCTTTACAGCCATGCAAAGGCTTAAAGGTTTCAACATTATGGATTAAGTCCTATTAGAGGAGTCAAATGTGAAGTTTGGATGCAAGTCTTAACCGATTAAGACCTGAAGGTGTTGGATAAAGAAACTGGGCATTATGCTGGGCGTAATCCCAGTACGCGTTGCGTAGGAGGTCGCGTACCCCGTTTTTGGAATGCAAGGGTACGCCCCACGTACAGGAGCTGGTACGCCCCCTGTACTGCTTGCTGTTGACTTTCAGGTTTTAGTCAACATGTGGATTTTTGGGTCAGGGAGGGGTAAAATGGTCTTTTACCCTTCTGTGGAATTTTAGAAAGGAATATAGCCTTAAGAGCCGTTAATGATTTGGAATAATTACTTGATGTGATTAGGCGAGGCTAGGTCGTTGTTGCGAGATTCAGAGATATCAAGCACCTGAGACACTAGACATCATACGAGGTGAGTCTTCTCACTATAATGTACCTGGAAGGGTACCTATATGTGACCGGAGGGTCTGGTATGCTATGAGATATATGCCTTGTATGCTATGAGTTGTCTGTTTCGTATGCGCTATGTATGTGATATGTATGCTATGTTTGATATGGGCCGGAAGGCATTATGATATGGGCTGGAAGGCATTACGATGTAGACCGGAAGGTCAGGGATTTATGGACCGGAAGGTCAACACGGGTAGGACCGGTAGGTTTACCGGGTTGGGACGGAAGTCCCCTGAGACACATGGACCGGAAGGTCGTGTGGAGTATGGCCTGGAAAGGCGTATGTTTGTATGTGGTATATTAGGGAACTCACTAAGCTTCTTGCTTATAGTGTTTATGTGTAATGTGTTTCAGGTACTAGTGAGGACCGTGGGAAGGCGCCTGCATGACTCGTACACACACGCACAGGCGGATTTGGATTTCATTGATCATGGGAATTGATATGTTTTGTATCATGACTATGTTACATTAGATTTTATGGTTTGTCTTGAATGAAATTATGTTTTAAAGAAATGAAAAATTGTTTTGAAAATTTACGTTGTTACAAGTTGGTATCAGAGCCTTGGTTTGAGGGATTCGGATGCACCTTCGGGCGTAACTGAACTCAAACTGAGGATTTGAGGAAAATTTTCAAACGGTAAAAACTAATTTTTCTAAAAAGCAAGAAATTTTGAGACAACCAGAGCGGAGCAGTGTGTACAGTCAGCCAGTGCCCGAATGATGAACCCGCAAAATGCCCTTACGTTATGTGTTATGAGATATGATATGCATGCTAGAGCTGGCTAGGTATTCATATTAGGACTAGAGTGGCCTGATTTTGTGATGCCTTAGCCTAGGAAGGAATGTGCTGCTATGTGATGCTTGAGAGCGAGTAGGTAGTAGTGAGGGGCTGATAAGAGGTCTACCGAAGGGTAGCCTATGCTAGTGAGATGTAGAGTACTTGTGATCTAGGATCCAAAGAGGAGGACTTAGGGTGAATACTGATGCGGTGTAGGCGGTAGTATAAGGGCCTGTACTATCGAAGACACCGGAGTAGTGCGCACTCTAAGTAAGAATCCTTTGGGCACTAAGGAATAGGTAGGGTCGAGTTATTGAGTGTGAGCATGCTCGAATGAGTCTTTGATATTGTTATGTTATATTTCCGAGACATCATGGTTGGGACACACCACAGACCAAAGGCGAGCGATGTGAGTGACGAGGAGCTTCGTCAAATGATCCACGATGAGGTGGCTGCGGCGATCAGGGCCGAGATTCAAGAGATGTTTGGGTCTATCAAGACCACACTAGTTGAGACTTTCGATGAGCGGTACGCCGTGGTGACTGAGGCTGCAGCCGCTGCAGCTGTGGCTGCTGCCAGGCCTCAGGGAGGTGACTCGTTGTTATTCTGGGAGTTTAGCAACACGAAACCACCCGAGTTTAATGGGACGCAGGATCCGATCGCTGCGATGAGATGGATTGCTGATATTGAGGGATGCTTCTATACGTGTTCATGTCCGGAGCATCTGAGGGTACAGTTCACTTTGAACCAGCTTCGCTTGGGAGCGAAGGATTGGTGGAAGTTCGTGACAACAAGCTTCACTCTTGCAGAGATTTCAGCGGTGACCTGGGAGAGGTTCACCACCATGTTTAGAGACGAGTATGTTCCTCTGGTGGAGAGGGAACGGTTGGTTCAGGAGTTCTTGACCCTCAAGCAGGGTAATGATTCGGTTACTATGGTCACCTGAAAGTTTCATGAGAGGGCAATGTTCTGCCCTGAGCAGGCACGGATGAGCCGGTATTTGGGCATTCTGAGGAGGGACATTCAGGAGTTCGTGTCGAACTCGACGTACCAGACATTTGCTGAGCTCCAGGAAAATGCCCGGAAGAGGGAGATTGAGTTGGAGACTCAAGCCAGGGAGGAGGCTGAGTCTCAGAGGATGGATCGACGACTGGCTTAGTCTCAGCCGGTAGCCAAGCGGACCAAGTCTGCTGATTCGAGGACTAAAGGCCAGAAGGGCCGCACTTGCGGGAAGTGCGGCAAGGGTCATGAGGGGGCCTGTCGATTGTGTGCTTGCTACAAATGTGGCAAGGAGGGGCATATTTCCAGGGATTGCCCCAAGGGATTTATGGTTTGCTTCCATTGCAACCAGACTGGCCATCGGAAGGCTGAATGTCCACAGTTGCATCAGGGGTCAGCACAGGGATCTGCACCTGCTGATAGGGTTACCGAGGTTCGATCAGTGAAGGCCGAGGCTCCGAAGGCTCGTGGGAGAGCTTTCCAGTTGATTGCGGAGGAGGTCCGTTCAGCGCCCGATGTTGTGGCTGGTATGTATTCTGTATTTATCTTTTTTGTTGAGATATTGTGCTTATTTGATGATATGCGTAGGTAATTTTCTTGTGAGTTCTGTACCTGCTTTGGTGTTATTTGACTCGGGTGCGAGTCGGTCATTTGTTTCCTTGGCATTTAGTCAGCACATTAGTATTCGTCGAGAGGCGTTGAGTCTACCTCTGCGAGTTTCCATAGCTGATGAGCGAGCATTGTATGCTATGGATGTGATTCGAGGATGTATCCTTAAGATCTTCGGTGTGGAGTTCCCAATAGATCCGGTCCCGATTGCGATGGGGGACGTGTGTGTTATAGTGGGCATGGATTAGTTGAGCCGATTTGGAGCTGTTATAGACTGCGAGCATCAGTTGGTGACGATACGAGACCCTAATGGGGGAGTACTTACAGTGTATGGCGATGGAACCTGATGTAGGTCAGCGTTTTTCTCGGCTGCCAGGGCGAGACATAGTTTGCAGCAGGGCTGCATTGGATTCGTATCCTATGTGTTGGACAAGCGAATGGCCGCTGGGAGGCCAGGTTCAATCCATGAGGTTCCGATAGCGTGTGAGTTCCTGGATGTTTTTCCTGAAGAATTGACGGGTGTGCCTCCCGAGAGGCAAGTGGAGTTCCATATAGATTTGGTTCCGGGAGCACCACCTATCGCTAAGGCACCTTATCGCCTTGCATCATCTGAGATGCATGAGTTATCATCGCAGCTTCAGGAGCTGTTGGGTAAGGGGTTTATTAGACCGGGTAGCTCACCTTGGGGAGCGTCGATCCTTTTTGTCAAGAAGAAGGATGGTTCACACCGGATGTGTAATGATTACCGGGAGTTGAGCAAGCTGACGGTCAATAACCGTTATCCGTTACCGAGGATCGACGATTTGTTCGATCAGTTTCAGGGAACATCTTGGTTCTCCAAGATAGATTTGAGTTCCGGTTATCATCAGATGAGGGTTTGGGATGAAGATATCCAGAAGACAGCATTCAGAACCCGTTATGGGCATTACGAGTTCGTGGTGATGCCTTTTGGGCTCATCAATGCACCAGCTGCGTTCATGGAGCTCATGAACAAGGTGTGCAGGCTGATGCTGGATCGGTCGGTGATCGTATTCATTGATGATATTTTGGTGTATTCGAGGTCTAGAGAACAACATGAGGAGCATTTGAGGGAGATCCTTGGAGTTCTGAGATCGGAGAGGCTTTATGCCAAATTCTCCAAGTGTGAGTTCTAGTTACGAGAGGTTCAGTTCTTGGGACATCTCGTCAACCAGAATGGGATATTGGTCGATCCGGCCAACATTCAGGCAGTCATGAGGTGGGAGGTGCCGAGATCGCCCACCGAGATCAGGAGCTTTCTGGGATTAGTCGGCTATTATTGGAGATTTATTAAGGATTTCTCCAAGATCGTCGTGCCACTTACCAGGATGACCCGAAAGGGTGTCGCTTTTTCCTGGGGTCCGGAACAGCAGACCTCATTTGAGACACTTCACCAGAAGTTGTGCGAAGCCCCTGTGTTAGCCCTTCCGGAAGGGATGTAGGATTTCGTGGTAAATTGTGATGCATCGATATCCGGGTTGGGAGTGGTGCTTATGCAGAGGGGGCATGTGATAGCATATGCATTGAGGTAGCTTAATCCTCATGAGTAGAGGTATCCCACTCATGATCTGGAATTAGGGGCCGTAGTGTTCGCCCTCAAGATTTGGCGTCACTATTTGTATGGGGTTCGGTGTACGATATACACGGGCCACAAGAGCTTGAAGTATTTGATGTAGTAAAGGATTATGATTGTGAGATCTTGTACCATCCGGGCAAGGCTAATGTGGTAGCCGATGCCCTAAGCCGTAGGCTGGAGGGCGCCCCGATTCGAGATATTTGCATGAGATTGAAGGTGATGACTCCGGTATGGGACACCATTCGAGGCGCCCAAGCAGAGGTCGTGAGACCGGAAAACCGCAAGAGAGAGCGAGTGATCGGGCAGGTATCAGAGTTTGTTACCGATAGTCGAGGACTTATGACCTTCCAGGGTCGGGTTTGGGTATCGTTTGTGGGCGGAGTGCATACCATCTTGATGGAGGAGGCCCATAGGTCGAGGTTCTCGATCCATCCCGGGGCCACTAAGATGTTTTTGGACCTAAAAAGGGATTATTGGTGGCCCTGTATGAAGATAGATGTCTCATGGTTCGTGGAGAGGTGTTTGACCCGTCGCAGGGTTAAGGCCGAGCACCAGTGCCTGCATGGTAAGTTACAGCCATTAGAGATTCCCGAGTGGAAGTGGGAACAGATCACCATGGATTTTATCTCCAAATTGCCGAGGACTGCCAGGGGTGTCGATGCGATTTAGGTGATTGTGGACAGGTTGATGAAGAGCGCTCACTTTCTTACTATCAGTGAGAGCTCTTCTGCTGAGAGGTTAGCAGAGTTGTACGTGAGGGAGGTGGTATCACAGCATGGAGTTCCGATCTCGATTGTTTCAGACCGAGACGTGCGTTTTACTTCCAGATTCTGGGAGAAGTTTCACGAGGAGTTGGGTACGAGGATGCATTTTAGTACCGCATACCACCCACAGACCGACGGGCAGAGCGAGTGGACGATTCAGACGCTCGAGGACATGCTTTGGGCATGTGTATTGGATTTCGGCGGGAGTTGGGACACGTATTTACCCTTGGCTGAGTTTTCCTATAACAACAGCCATCACTCGAGCAGTGGTATGCCACCTTTTGAGCTGTTGTATGGAAGGAGGTGTCGTACCCCCATTTGCTGGGAAGAGGTAGGGCAGCGTGTGATGGGTAGTACAGAGATAGTGCTTCAGACAACAGATCAGATACAGCAGGTTAGATAGAGGTTGTTGACCGCTCAGAGTCGCCAGAAAAGTTATTATGACAACCCGAAATTTCCATTATGTACAAACCATATCAAGTCAATAGAAGTTAGAACAGTTACAGTGAATTTCCAGACTTTTGGGTATAAGTTTGAGTATTTCAAGATTTACACTTAAGGAGATATCAGGAGAGTGGATGCACTAGGGTTCTGTGCAACTTTGTTATTCCAAAACTCTATGATATTAGAGTTCATTTCGTGAATAAAATATTTTCTGCCAAAAATCCCAGGACTATATATAGGATTATGAACCATATTTATTCATTAGTTACATTTCCAACTAGAGAAAAGCCGAATTCTCTCTCACGGATCTTCGGGTTTTCATCCCAAATCGTGAGTACTTCTATTTAGTTGTATTATATAGCTTAGATTGTGCTAAATAACATCAAAATCATATCAAAACAACAAGATTTGAGAGTTTACCGCCCAAGAACACCTTGGGGGTAAACTCTTTTATAAGGGTCAAATGGTGCCCAGTCCCTTCCTTAAGCAATGAAACTAGTTTGGACTTGTACCATAATGAGTTTAGGGCTAGAAAACAACCTCAAAACACCAAGGAAATGGTGTTCACGGTCCAAGATCTTCTTGGACCGTGAACACTAAATTTAGGGCCAATGTGTGCCCAACGTCCCTCCAAACTTTGGAACTGAACCTAGAGACTACCCATGGCTTGTTTACACATCAAAAACATTAAAAATCAAGGGCTAAAAGTGAGTTCACGGCCAAGGATGTTCTTGGGCCGTGAACTCCATGTTAAGTTGCTAGAATGCCCTAAATGCCTTCATTAAGCCAAGAGACTAGCATAGCACTTTACCTTGATGTGTCTAGGACCCAAAACAATCAAAATACCAACACCCATAGGTGTTCACAGCCGCAAACACATGACCAAATGGTCCATGGGCCGTAAGCTCAAGTTAGGGGTGTTTTGATGCCATGGACACTTCCTAAGGCTTAGGCTTTAATTTAGAATGCTTCCTTATGACCTTTAGGACCCTCATAAAGATAAATGGCCACGAGTTTACGACAGTAAACTCATAAGGGCCGTGAACTCCTCAAAAACTCCAAAGAAGGTGGTCTTTTCATCCTAGGTTAGAGCTAATGTTCCTAAACCATTCCCTAGCCTTCAAACTTGCATTCCCACGTGAGTAGCCATGAGTTTACGGCCGTAAATTCCCTTAGGCCGTGAACTCATGGTAGTAAACTCATGTGAGTGCCTTTATACCTTCCTATGTTGAATCACATGTGATTCCAACACTTGGTCAAGGTGTTTCCTATTCCCGAAAGGTGTTTCCTTTCATATAGATGTTATAAACACTATATTCATGTCAATATGTGTCCTTATATGTCATTTAGGACTTATTGTGTCTCGGGACTTCATTCGTGGAACTTCTCATCCCTACATGCATTCCCGTTAGAACCACTCACAACAGGTGAGTTCATACCCCTTAATCAATGTTTTAAATAATTTTATATGCTTTAAATGGGGGGGGGGGGGGGGGTACAAGTAGAAAACAACATGTTCTTAAATCAATCATAGATATTTATAACTACATTTTCATCCAACTGATTTCACATGCTTCAAAATGTGATGTATGAAATGGTTTTCTATCTTAAAAATACCATGTTATCAAAAGTATTACGTTTGAGATGTTTATTAAAATGACATCAAGTCATTGTTAATAATTGTTCAAAACTCTTAGATGTCTTACAAAACCATTTCTTTTATCTTCTTGAACAAAACTATATCTATATACTTATGTTCCTATATGTATTGATATTATAGTTTTAATCCTTCATTCAGTTTCCCACACTCTTGTGTAGCAAGGGTGTATAAACCTGCTTGGACAACCAATTACCTTCCAGTTAACTATTATAAGGATAGTTAGAAGATAGAAAACATTATTCCTAATACAAGGAATTACACCAGAGTCAGTTCATTCATGAGTTTATACTATACATTACATGTTACATGAATACGTCTACATAGATACGCTTCCATGAATACCTTTACATAGATACATTTACCTGTATACACTTACATGGATACTTGTACCTAGATTCACTAGGATGATTCCCAGTTCAACGAGATATCTAGACGGGACTAACCATTCTGGAACCCAGCTGTTAGCAACAGTGGTAGATGAACATCTACGGATGCCTACGATTATTACTTATATTAGGGGTACCTTTGCGGGACTAACCATTCCTTTAGCCTACTGTTTGCTACAGAGGTAAATGACCATCTACGGATGCCTACGGTTAATACTTATACCAGGAGTACCTTTACAGGACTAACCCTTCCTTAAACCTGCTGTAGCTACAGAGGAAAATTGAACAATCTACGGATGTTCAAAGGTTATACATGTCGCTATTCGTGATGTCGTGTTAATCCTAATACAAAAGGATAACACTTACATGGTTATATTTTTCCTATTACATTATTTTATGATACATTCACATAAACGATGAGTTAGACTAAGTACTGTTAGTAATAGTCAAAAAGAAGGAAAACCATCTTTGTTCTAGCAAAACACACGAGTCTTGGTAGAAGACTACTTACAAAACACATGAGTCTTGGTAGAAGACTACTTACAAAACACACGAGTCTTGGTAGAAGACTACTTACAAAACACACAAGTCTTGGTAGAAGACTACCTTCAAAACATTTGGGTCTTGGTAGAAGGCTACTCGTTATACTAATAGAAATCATAGGGATTTGCTAGAGTATTCAAACGTTTTCAACTGCTTTCAAACAATTCACACTTATACAGTCTTTTTCCAAAGGTTTCCAAGTCATTACTTTACAGTTTTACAAATCAAAGACACATTAATACTTATGAATTCACCAGCTTTACGCTGATACTCGCTTTCAAAATAGCTTGTATTCTCAGGTCACCAGTTAGACATGTACGATGGACAGGTTTTGAGAAGACAGAGAACAGACAAGACTCGTCTTTTATTTTGATTACATATTTTGATGTCTTATTACAATGAAAGAACACGCATGTATTAAAAATTTACTTTTAATGCAATGGATGATATTGTTGCTTGTTTACTACTTTACACTGCTATGATACTTCACATGATGTCCTCCACCCCGGAACATTTCCGCCGTTCTTGGTTTTGGGGTGTGACAGTTATGCAGATCGGCGATGATCCAAACTCGAGTTCCAGGTCGATGATTACGTGCTCCTGAAGGTATCTCCTTGGAAAGGAGTGATCCAATTCTATAAGAGAGGAAAGCTGGGACCTGGTATATTGGGCCGTTTAGGGTGATCGCGAGGGTGGCCAAGGTAGCGTATCGCTTGGAGCTACCTGCGGAGTTGGACCAGATTCATGATACCTTCCACATGTCGCAGCTAAGGAAGTGTATTGCCGATGAGTCGATAGTGGTACCATTAGAGGATATCCAGGTGGACGCAAGTCTGAATTATGCTGAGAAGCCGATCGCAATCTTGGATCGGAGGATCAGGGTTCTGAGAAAAAAGGAAGTGCCCCTCATTTAGGTCGAATGGCAACATCGGAGAGGGTCCGAGCTGACCTGGGAGCCAGAGTCGGAGATGCGGGAGCAGCATCCAGAGTTGTTCACAGCATGAGACTTCGAGGGCAAAGTCTGGTTCTAGTGGGGGAGACTTGTAACAGTCTGAAATCCAGGTTAGCTTTATGACCCTTCTATTTTTGAGAGTTGGCAAACTAGTCCCTTAAAGTGGAAAGGTGGATTTAGTGAGTACGTTGGGCGTACTAGAGCGCTTATTTTGTATGCGGGTTCATCCGGGTACGCTGGGCGTACCCAAGGTTACGCAGGGTGTAACCCGCCTAGATGTAAAACCCTAATTCCTGGCCTTGCACTATAAAAGGAACATGTAGTGCTTTGCCCTAGCCACCTTACACCCTTGAGTCAGTCCTTGGAGAGCATTGATTCGTGCTTTAGCTTGAGTGTGTGTTTTTGAGCTTGGAGTTATCTTTTCAAGGTGAAGAAGGAGAAGAAGGAGCCATTGTTGGAGCTAGAAGTTGAAGAACAAGTGTAGATCCGAGTTCTATAGTGGTTGGAGATCCTTTCTGAGGTAAAAAGCTCAAAGCTTTCCTTGTTCTTCATATGTTTTGCTTATTGGACCATTTCTAGGGTTTTTGGTTCAAAGTTGGAGACTTTATGTGCAAAGAGTCTCCATAAGCTTAGATTTGACCTTTTCTAGTGTAATATGTGTTGAGGAGTCATAAAAATCTAGTCTTGGACGTGGATCTTGTGTCATGCATGAGTTATAGTCTCATTATGGAAAGAGGAAAGGTGTTTTGAGCACAAAGTGACCTTTACAGCCATGCAAAGGCTTAAAGGTTTCAACTTTATGGATTAAGTCCTATTAAAGGAGTCAGATCTGAAGTATTGATGCAAGTCTTAACCGATTAAGACTTGAAGGTGTTGGATAAAGAAACTGGGCATTACGCTGGGCGTAATCCCAATACGCGCCAAGTAGGGGGTCACATACCCCGTTTATGGAATGCAAGGGTACACCCTGCGTACAGGAGCTGGTATGCCCCATGTACTGTTTGCTGTTGACTTTAGGGTTTTAGTCAACATGTGGATTTTTGGGTCAGGGAGAGGTAAAATGGTCTTTTACCCTTCTGTGGAATTTTAGAAAGGAATATAGTATAGCCTTGAGAGCCGTTAATGATTTGGAATAATTACTTGATGTAATTAGGCAAGGCTAGGTCGTTGTTGCGAGATTCAGAGATATCGAGCACGTGAGACACTAGACATTATACGAGGTGAGTCTTCTCACTATACTGTACCTAGAAGGGTACCTATGTGTGACCGGAAGGTCTGGTATGCTATGAGATATATGCGTTGTATGCTATGAGTTGTCTGTTTCGTATGCGCTATGTATGTGATATGTATGCTATGTTTGATATGGGCCGGAATGCATTATGATATGGGCCGGAAGGCATTATGATATGGGTCGGAAGGCATTACGATGTAGACCAGAAGGTCAACATGGGTAGGACTGGTAGGTTTACCGGGTTGGGACGGAAGTCCCCTCAGACACATGGACCGGAAGGTCGTGTGGAGTATGGCCTGGAAAGGCGTATATTTGTAAGTGGTATATTGGGGAACTCACTAAGCTTCATGCTTACAGTGTTTATGTGTAATGTGTTTTAGGTACTAGTGAGGACTGTGGGAAGGCGCCGACATGACTCTTACACACACACACAGGCGGATTTGAATTTATTTGATCTTGGGAATTGATATGTTTTGTATTATGACTATGTTACATTGGATTTTATGGTTTGTCTTGAATGAAATTATGTTTTAAAGAAATGAAATTTTGTTTTGAAAATTTACGTTGTTACATTTGGAGCTCAAAAAGTACTTTTTTAAATTGTGATCTTATGTGTTTTGAAACCTCCATATGTTATGGATATGAAAAGGTTCTAAAAAAATTGATTCAAAGTTTTTATGGAGTTACAATATTTGGTGTTAATGTTTTAAAGAATTCCATAACTTAAGAATAAGTTATGGAACATGAAAAGTTTCATCATAAAACAAGCATTTAACTCCGTAAGTTATGGATTACCAAAAGTTTTATGTTTCCTTGATTTATGAGTTGGTTTAAATTAATGAAAAAGAAATTGTGTTTTAGTTGTTTTCAATCCTAATTAATCTTGAGGTAGCTCATAAAATGTGTTTTTGTAACTTGTCATCAAGTTACATAAAAGGTCACATTTATGAATCTTAAAACTCATAAAAGTGCCATAGGTTACATAAAAAAAAAATGAAGAGTCTTTTTCATTAAATAGTATTATGACTCCATAACTTGTCCTCAAGTTATGGATGTTTAAGAGTCACTTCTTTAAAAGTGTTATTAAAGAATAAGAGGTTACGTTAAAAATGAAGAGTCTTCATTTTAATGAGCAATTAAACTCATAAGTTATGAAATGAAAAGTTTTGAATAGGTTCAAAAACTTGCCCTCAAGTTTTAGAGTTTGTAAAGTTTTCACTTATGAATACTTTAATTCCAAGTTAAGACCTTAGAATTTTAAAAGTTAAAATTCAACCCTTATACTTTATAATATTATAAGTTAATAATATTTGTATATATGTATAAGAGTAAAGTCATCTTACCATTAGTAGGCCTCATTCACGAAGCTGGTCTATAAGGGGTTATAAGGTTACTACCTATAAAATGGCAGTTTAATGGGTGTCCATTCTCACCCACCGCTTCCTTGACCGGTGGAGGGTCGTTAGTCGAACGGGTAGGACAGGGACTATAATTCTCCCTTCATTAAATGTATTAATGATAAATACTAAATAACTAAACTCTTATTAATACCCAATCTCAGTTACTTAGGAAAATGTGAATTTGGTGCTAACCCATGAAATTACACTTTGCACTTTGCTTAAGTCAGTTAGTGGAGCGTGTGTGGTTAACCGACACACTAGCTTGATTTAACAAGGTAAGCAAAGGGTAACTTAACGTTTATCATAGTACCGGTGGAGCGTGTGTGGTTAACCGGCACATCGATTGAGGGGTAAATAGTAAGGGTACCAAGTATATATGCATGGTTATTCACACCTTGTTTTGTGATGCTCGACATCCCAGTCACAAACCCTGAACGGCACACTCGAGATTGAAACATGCCTTTGAAAAGTTCAATGAATCTCAAAAGAATCTAGGAGTTTCAAAACCAATTAAAACCTAATAATACATTTCGTTTATCTTGGTGGAAAATGGTGAATCATCATTCACCTACCTTCAAATATTTTATAGCTTGGATTACGTCATCCCTCTTCCAAGTTATAAAATAGATTGCTGGGTCCTAGCCTTAATATTTCATATTGGGTGTTATATTAAGGACTTAAGATCAACTATCTTGAATATCTCCCAAAAAGATTTCTGGTTTAGACATCTATGATCCTCCCAAATCTCTTGAAACTTCACTTCCTCCACCTCCTCCAATTATTCTCCCTAACCCACAAGTTCAAGGTCACTCAAGCCCTATTGGCAAGCAATGTCTATGTGTGATCGCATCTTGGAGATGAAGTCATATATTGACAAGCCGGGAGAGTTGGGTGTCAAACTCTTGAGAACGTTGGTGGTTCAATCACTTTCTAAGTCACATAGTGAATTCCTTTGGGACTACTATGAGACTGACTATGAAATGACCCTTAATGATCTTATCTATTTGCTTGGTGCTGTTGAATCAACAATAATTTGGAGCACTGGGAGAGCAAATTTGATTAGTAGATCAACTTCCCAAACTACCATGGACATTGACAATGGGAACATTAGATATCTAGAAAAGCCTTCTCTTCCCAAGGAAAGGGGCATTGATTGCAAAGAAGCCTATTTACCTGAAAGATCATAAGGTTGATCAATTCAAGAAGATTGACTCTACTTCAGGTAAAGTCCACTATCTAACTCTATTAAGTTTCTATTCTGAGATTCTTATTACATGATGTGACTGGGTCACATGTTGATGTTTTAAGAATCAATGAAAAGTGAAGAAACTTAAAGGAGGTATATGCTGATTCTGATCGCGAAGATGGATCTCGATCGCATGGTTCCGTGATAAGAATTTTGAGTTGTTGCTTAGGAGTTATGATATATTGCTTAGGAATAGATAACAAAAAAGTTGTTCATGTGCTTTTGCACTGTAAGGATAATTTTTCCGCAAAGTTTTTAAAATAAAAGGAAAAAAAATTGATTTTATTTATTTTAAAATATCCTTACAATGACATTTGTGAAAAGGAAAAAAATTGTTGCTTATATGATTCCATTAATAGCAAGAGTGGAAATATGAATTTGATTCTTTCATTTGTGGTAGTGTCTAAATTTTCCAAATAAGGAGATATTCTCATCACCCAACTTTTAGTTGGATAGAAACTTGGAATCATGCAAGTTGTATAGTATGATGAATGAGAACTTTCAAGCATTGGAAAATTAAGACTAATTACTTGTTCACATGGATGTGTGAGTCAAGTAAAGGACTAAGGGATCGAGTACACATTCTTGTGCACTGATCAAGCCCACCACAAATGTAACTTGAGTGACACATCTTAAAGAAGGTTTATTAACACTAGTGAAATGTAAGAGTAAAAGGTTTTCTACTCTTGTACATTTGAATTTGGTAAGTTGTGATGTTTTGGATAAAACAGAGACCAATTTAGGCCAATTGTGTTGTCTTGATTAGAATCCACACCATCTCTTGAATATTTGGCAAGAAAGTCTTATAGGTCAAGGAGAGAGTGGGAGTCTAAAAGATCCTAAAAGGGTTTCAAGAAGTAATCAAGAATAAAACTTGTATTTCATCACTAGCACACAACTAGAGGTTTATAACCTATCGTGTTGACATTTTTGTGCCCATTCAAGTTAAGTTGGCTATACATTTGAGTTTCACATGTTCTCAATTGTTTGCATAGCTACTTGGAATTAAGCAATGGCAGGCCCTTGAGCTTCTAGGTGGCAAGAAGTTAAGATTGCAAAAGTTCAATCCACATGAGTTAGGATTTGTCACTAACCTAGTCTTGTGATTATGGTTTTGACAAATTCACGTGGATAAGAAGACATACACCATAAAATCTCAATGTCATAAGGTTTCTCTTCGACTCATGGAAATGATGGTGAGGAAATTCTTTCACTAAGTAGATTTTAAGTAGATAGAAATTGTGATATTTTCAGTTCTCAAAGTCGTTAGTAGAGCGTGTGTGGTTAACCGAAACACTAACATGGACTTATGAGAAATGGCAAAGGTCTAAACAATTGAGACTATGATTATGACATCCCTTTTCATAGTTCTGAAATTGTTTAGACACACCTGTGAGCTATCTAAGATAAGGTGTATAATTTTGATAAAGCCTTATCAAAGCAATCTAGTATTAGAAATCCGAACATTGGTTAGAATGTCAGTAAAGTATTGACTTCTAGAGGTCCAACTGTTTTCTGGATACATGTCAAAGCTAGTGGGAGCATAAGTGTTATGCTAATAATAATCATGTTAGTAGGAGCATGATAATTATGATAAGTATTGCAAGTTAGCAATGTTAATTATAGAAAAAAAGAGTTTCAATTTGTGAGGTTGTAGGGGTTGAAAAAGTTGTTTTGCTATAATTAATGGAGATTAAGTTATACTTCATTTCAATTCTAAAAATCTTAGATTGAGTTTATAATCATTCTAAAGAGCTTATATTGAGATTTTAATCACCTTTCGTCAAGAATATATATATATATATATATATATATATATATATATATATATATATATATATATATATATATATATATATATATGAATTTCATGTTGGATTGGTTCAGCTTAAGAAAATTCTATATATTGCGTTCTCAAAATTCAATTATGATTACCACATCCCTTTTCATAGTCAAATTTTGAGAATATGGCAAACAAAATTATTATGGCAAAAGACTGGTTTAGAACCGTGTCTTTATGTGAAACATCATGAATCGTGTCCCATTTACTTTGGGTACAAGATCGATTACATGTGCTATAATATTTTTCCTTTTTGAATTTTCCAAATGCCTTTGGGCATTAAGGAGGAAAATTTCTGGAATTGGATATGACTAAAGTGATTAAGCAATTGTCAAGGACAATCTAAGGTTTACCAAAGATTGGTTGCTCAAGGACAGTTGGAAGTATACCGTTTATATTGGAAGGACCATATTGACATGGTCTGAAAAGAGGCAACTCTTGTTCAGAAGTGGTAGTCAAAATGGGAATATAGAGTTGTCTTCATATGTGGAAGCAATCTGTGTAAGGTTAAAGAAACTTAATACAAGAAGCATGTTCAAAGCAATGCTCTTTGAATCTGAGACATCGTTTCCATGGAATTTGTAACACTGTGAATTTTCAAAATAATTTTTCATAAATATAAAAACATTTCTCATTTAATTTCCATAAAACATTTAGTTTAAAATCCCAATTCACATCATACAAAATCCCAAGATCATATATATATCAAAAATCCCACGCGTGTGTACAGATCAAGCCAGCGCCTTCCCACGGTCATCGCTAGTACCTGAAACTACAACACTAACACTGTAAGCACAAAGCTTAGTGAGTTCCCCAAAATACCACACACATAACACATATTAGCCACTCGAGGCTATAACTCTATGGGTCCGTGCACCCAAACTCTGTGAACCCTCAGGTTCTAACTCTGGGAACCTTCCGGTTCCAACTCTATAAACATGCACAACATAAATCACATAGAAATAATGCAGTACAACACATCACATACACATAGCATACAAATACTCTGATCACATAACTCTGGTTACCTACTCAAGGTAAAGTATAGTGAGAAGACTCACCTCGCGTATCTTGGTATCTCACGAATCCTGGAAATCCCTTGTGCTCAATCCTCCGAGCTCTAATCCTCCTATAACATCATATGTCTCTAATTAACACTTTTATCACTAAGGTTGACTATCCCTAAGAAGTCAACACAGGTCAACTCTAGTCAACGGTCAACAGTCAACTTTGACCGGACTCGGCGAGTGCACTAGGGCGACTCGGCGAGTCTAGACGTTTTCACCAACTCTCTAGGATTCCCTTTTTGACACGTCGAGTACTCCCCTGACTCGACGAGTTCCACCTGGTAAGAATCACGGGGCCACCCCGACTCAACTCGCCGAGTCTCAAGAACAACTCGGCGAGTTCCAGTTCGACTCAATACACCTGTCAACCCTCTCTAACTCTCCCTGACTCACTGAGTCAACCCATAACTCAGCTGGATCACTCACTGAGCAATTTAAGGGCAATCTTCAAGCTACTCGCCGAGTCTGTTCGTCGGACTCGGCGAGTCCATGCCATGCAACAACTCAAACTTGCTTCTGAGGTCAGATCTGCTCCAACAATTCATAGATCTGGCATTCCTAAGCTGATTCATCACGTAAAGTCCTTATCTTGGTGTTCATAACACACCCCATGGCTCATAAATGGTGTTTTGACCTTAGGCATAAGGATTCCAATCCAAAACCCCCATGGATTCACAAAAAGCTTGGGCAAAGGGACACTCTGGACCTCCAAGGGTCCGGATCTATAATCTAAATCGCTTAAGGGACCAAGGAAGCACTAGATCTAGCCACAAAAGGGCTCAATAAGCCCTAAATCAATATAAACATCAACATAGCAGAGAATAGCTCGAAGATAGTACCTCAAATGTGATGTTCTAGGCCCCAAACCCTCAGGAAGTGGCTCCTCTTGCTTCCCCTTAGCTGATTCTCCCTTTCCCTTGCAAGATGACACCTCCAAGGTCAATAATGGCTTCCTGCTTTGCTCCAAACACTCACACTCGCTAGGGTTTCACTCAAGAGATTGGTGAGCACAAATGACGGCCATAAGGCCCTTTAAATAGGTCCCAAACCTGAGAAATTAGGGTTTCATTAAACAGCACGGACTCGCCGAGTCCATACCTTGGACTCGCCGAGTCCAGGCGCGAACCCGCGTCCAGAATCGCGATCCTACTCGGCGAGTCTGAGCTCCAACTTGCCGAGTCCCCTCACAGAACATCAAAATTTATAAGCATAAAAGATACCTAGAAATCCGGGTTGTTATAGAATTGCTCTCCATTGGGATACTCTGTAGTGATTGTTGCCAAGCCTTTGTGGCTTTGTGCATAATCATTTCAAGAGGAACAGTGCATTTAAGTTTAAAATCTAAACAGATTTCGATAAATGATAGGAATTTGGAATTCTTACATTTAATACAAGGATTTGGGAGTGTTAAAAGAGAATCATTGAAATTATGTTCAGTTGATCTAGTTCACAAAGAAAAGGATCATAGACAAACATAAAATGCATACCTGGTGTATGGCAAAGCTATTGTTTAGAAAAACATAGTGTACATGCTTGGAGCATGGGACAACTAGTGCTTTCAATTCAGGTATAAAGTTGATAAAACCGAAACAATGACAAATGAATAATCAATATGGTGATAAATAAAAGTGGTCTATTTATATTCATAGGGTTTGATACCATATTTGATTCATTTATTCTTGTGTTTCACTTTGCATGTTTTGACTTCCATAATAACTAGGTTATTCTTCCGGAATGACTAAGTTATTCAAACCATCCACAGTCGGTCATATGTTTGAAGTAGATATGAATCTTGATTGTCATGGGTTGGCTTGTAGAGGTCCAAGTTGGTAGACAAAGTTGTGCTACAACACTCATGAGTGCTCATAAGTTCTGAGTATTGTATTCAACCCGTGCTCACTTGAATCACTTCATGGATTTTATCATGAGTGATCATGATACGATAATATCTTATATTCTTCAAACCTAGAGATATGAGTTGTTACTATAAGTTTGTTGTACATTGATTGCATGAAACCACATTGGTAACTCATTGTTATAAAACGTGCCTTTATGTATGATTCAACGACTAGTAGAACAAGCCATATGAGTCGAAGTTAATCCATTCCTTTTACCTTCGGGATAAAAGAAATATCTATGGGCCCATCGATGATTTAATGATGACACATATGAGTGATTGGCCAAGCCAGGACTGATTTGATTTGTTCAATCAGTCAGTCGTTATAAATCGGAAATCGGGAAACAACAAATGGACAGATAGAATGATTGATAATCCATGTCTCAGTCCATATGATATCTAGAATGGAGGAATATATGGTCCCTTATCTAATAGACAAGTCATTGACAAAGGTCATAGTTTATCGACTAGGTCAGAGTTCATCGACAAGGTCAGAGTTTGACAACAGCTTTTGAGAGCTACGATTGCCAGTTAGGTTTGAAGTCATACGCAATAATAGTTTAAGATATATCCAAGTGAGAGACTGTAACATCCCGGAATATCAAGAGTATAGTTGAAGGGCTAAAAGTGTAAGTGTGAGAGGGCAACTCGGCGAGTCCACGAGTGGACTCGGCGAGTAGGGTCGCGACTCTAGTCACGTGTTAAGTGACCAACTCGGCGAGTAGCATGGGTGGACTCGGCGAGTTGGTGCTGAGTGGAGAAAACCCTAGTTTCGGAGGTTGAGCCCTATATAAAGAACATAATACTTCTTCCTCAGCCTCTTTACCTTCCCTTTGAATTCCAGAAACCCTAAAGTCGTGTGAGCCTTCCTTGGTGAGAGATGAGAGCCTTGTAGGAGGTAATCTTGGAAGGAAATTGAAGAGCAAGAAGAGTGGAGCAAGGGGCTTTGCAGATAATTGGTTCATTCATCAGTGGGAGCCTTCATTTGAGGTAATACTCTTCTGTTTGGGCCTTTGTCAATCTAGATCTATCTTTTGTGGGGGGGGGGGGGGGGGGGTTGGGGCATAAATGAGGTCCATCTCAAGTTTGGTGTAAGATCTGAGGTTGCTACCTCAGATCTAGGTTGTTAATGATCCAGAAAGCCATAAAGTCCATGCTCAAGAGTTGTTGGTGAGGTTCTTTTGTCCCAAACCCTAGCCCTAGAGTGTAAAATGCCTAGATCTCCTTGGATCCGCGTAAAGTTTTCCATTTTACGTGATGGATGGCTTGTAGAAGGGTAGATCTATGGTTTAGAGCTTTTGCATAACTTGGAAAGCCTCTGTATGGTTTCAGATCTAGGGGTACTCGGCGAGTCACAAGGGTGTACTCGGCGAGTTGCTTGAAGATAGACTGAAACTCGACGAGTTGGAAGAAAAACTCGGTGAGTTAGTTGAAGATGGGCAGGAACTCGGCGAGTTGGTTGCAGATAGCCTTGGACTCGGTGAGTCTGGTCGTGAGGTCCTAACCTTTCTTCTGGTTGAGTTGTGCATCGGTGAGTCAAGGGATGACTCGGTGAGTCGAGTGTGAAAGGATTCAAAGTTGTTGGACTCGGCGAGTCTCGGGGTGACTCGGCGAGTTGAGTCACGGATTGAGGAAGTTCTGTGCATGGGGACTCAGCGAGTCATCAGGTTGACTCGGCGAGTAGAGTCAGTCAGGGGTTGACTTTGACTTTGACCAAGGGTTGACCAGTTGATTTCCAGGGGCATTTTGGTAATTGTTGGCTTTTATTTTGAGTTCAGTGTTTTGGTGTTGGCCAGTGGTGGAGATCATATCTGTGGTCGGAGCAGCTTGGGTTATCTGTTCAGTCGGTAGTTGCAAAGTGAGTTATCCTCACTATATCACCAGGGTCTACGGCACCATGGCCGGCCCCATTATCGGATTGTGATCCGGGTATCGTTGTTATGTTATTGCTTTGCTATGTTGCATCCTGGTAGTTAGGATGGTATATGATAGAGACCTGGTTAAGGTCCGAATTGTGGTATATAGGATGATGCTATGCTAGTGACCGGTTAGTTCGGTATCCTGGTTAGGATGATGTTATGCTATGTGATCTATTAGATCGGTTTGATTGGAAGTGATATGTTATATGATTGAATGTTTATGTGCACATGGTTGTTGGACTGGGGTTGGGTTGAGGCGAGACTTGCTTTGTGCTGTAGGCTAACATACCCAGGGCGGACCGGTTATCCTGAAGGCCCATCGAGCGGTCCAGATAGGCTGTAAGCCCCAAGAGGGAGGACCAGACGTGTCGAGGCTCGGAGAGTGGACCAGGCCGACTGAAGGCCCAGTGCGGGCGGACCAGTCATACTGTAGACTCAGAGAGTGGACCAGGTGGATTGAAGGCCCGGTGCGGGCGGACCAATCACACTGTAGACTTGATGTATGTGGTTAGACTCGGAGGGTGGACCAGGTGGACTGAAGGCCGGTGCAGCGGACCAGTCACACAGTAGACCCGAAGTGCATGGATGTTCTGTTTTCTGTTATGTTATGGGATGTTATGCGTGTATGGTATATGTAGTTGGTATTTTGGGGATATCTCACTAAGCTTTCGGGCTTATAGTTGTGGTTTAATGTTTTTCAGGTTCTTCAGGAGACCGTGGCAAGGCAAAGGCATGATCGTACCGTTCCTCATTATTATGTTTTGTGATGTGATTCTGGGAAGACTCTAAAATAATTGTATTGAAAACCTTTTTGTAATAATTTCATGAAATCAGGTTGTTTTTGAAAAGTTTAAATTGGTTGTAATTTTATGGTCATTATAGAGACTGTTAGATTAGTGTCTAAGTCCATAACTATAACTGGTAAGGCTTGACCCGACTCGGCATGGTCCATTTGGGTTGCATGGCATCGGGACATTTAGATAGACCGTTTGTGAGAAGAGGACATTTATGACATATTAATATATTATAAGTTCTAATATATTAATATAAAATTATGTTATTTAATTAGTATTGATCAAAAATAAATTTGGACTTAATTTATTGATAAAAAGAGACTTAATTAAATATATGGGGATTGATTGTGTAAATCATTCATTCTTATATATGTGGGCTTATGATCCAAGATTCCTTATGTTGGGTTTAACCCATGTTGTGGTCCATGGATACTCCATGGAGGTTAAAACCCATGAAGCATAAGGAATGGGTAAAGTCATGGGTTACATGGTGTAACCCTAATGTGCACACTATATAAGGACCCCTTTAGCTCAAGAAATTGACACAAGTAATACACATATGAGGGCTAGTCAATTTGAGCTTGGAGTGTCTTCTTCTCATGGTTATTCCAGGTGTTCATGATGTTGTGTGAACCATTTGAGGTGTCACACTTGGGGCATTAGGCTCTCAAGATTCATGGAGTCAAACAACAGCAACAAGGTATGGATTCTATTTATTTTATTACCCAAGTATATGATATTTGTATGCTAGTATAGGGTAATATATTGGAAACTTCATATTTGCATGTATAATACAGAAAACATATATCCAAGGTATTTAGGGTTGTATATGCACCATAGGATGTTGTAGTATGCTCAAAACCCAACACAAATAACTCTGGATGTTGCTCCCGCATCTCCGACTCCGGCTCCCAAGTCAGCTCGGACCCACTCCGATGTTGCCACTGGACCTGAACCAGAGGCACCTCCTTGTTCCTTAGAACCTTGATCTTCTGATCCAAGATCGCGATCGGCCTCTTAATGTAATTCAGGCTCGCATCCACCTGTATATCCTCTAGCAGCACTACTGTCGTCTAATCGGCTATACACTTCCTCACCTATGATACGTGGAATGTATCATGGATCTGGCTTAACTCCGCAGGTAACTCTAAACGGTACGCTACCTTGCCCACTCTAACGGTCACCCTGAAAAGACCAATGTATCGGGGCCCCAGTTTGCCCCTCTTCCTGAATCGGATCACTCATTTCCATGGAGATACCTTCAGGAGTACAAAGTCTCCAACCGGGAACTCGAGCTCGGATTGTCGCCTATCCGCATAACTCTTCTGGGGACTCTAGGCCGTCAATAACCTCTGTCTAACCTGCTGAATCTACTCTGTCGTCTTAAGCACTATCTTAGTGCTGCCCATCACTCGTTTCCCTACCTCTCCCCAACAGATGGTGGTCGAACACCTCCTCCCTTATAAAAGCTCAAAGGGAGGCATACGAATATTCGAATGGTGGCTGTTTTTTTAAGAAAACTCAGCCAAGGGTAGGTATGTATCCCAAATTCCAAAAAAGTCCATGACACATGCCCGAAGTATGTCCTCAAGCGTCTGTATCGTCCGCTCACTCTGCCCGTCTATCTGTAGGTGATAAGCACTACTGGAATGCAATCTCGTACCCAACTCCTCATGAAACTTCTTCCAGAACTTGGAAGTGAAACGTACATCTTGATCTGACAAAATCAAGATCGGCACTCCATGCTGCGACACCACCTCCCTCACATATATGTCTGCCAGCCTCTCTGCAGAAGAGTCTCATTGGTAGCAAGAAAGTGGGTGCTCTTCGTCAGCTGATCCACAATCACCCAAATTGCATTAACACCCCTCGCGGTCCTCGGAAATTTGGTGATGAAATCCATAGAAATATGTTCCCACTTCCACTGAGGAACCTCTAGCGGCTGTAACTTGCCATGCGGACGCTAGTGCTCGGCCTAAACCCGGCGATAGGTCAAGCACCTCTCTACTACCCACACAACATCCCTCTTCATACAGGGCCACCAGTAATCTCTCTTTAGGTCCAAATACCTCTTAGTGGCCCCGGGATGGATCGAGAATCTCAATTTGTGCACTTCCTCCATCTATATGCTACGTGCCCCACCCATAAAGGGCACCCAAATCCGACTGCGAAAGGTTATACGCCCTCGGCTATTAGTAACAAAATCAGACACCTGCCCAATCACCCGCTCTCTCTTGCTGTTCTCCGGTCTCACAGACTCTACTTGGGCCTCTCGGATGGTATCCAATATCGGAGTCATCATCGTCATCCTCATGCATATATCGCGAATCGAGGCACTATCCGCCCTCAGACTCAGAGCATCGGATACCATGATAGCCTTGCCTGGGTGGTACAAGATCTCACAGTCATAATCCTTTACCACATCCAACCATCTTCTATGGTGCATGTTCAGGTTGGGTTGATCCATCAGATACTTCAAACTCTTGTGGTCTGTGTATATGGTGCACCAAACCCCAAACAAATAATAGTGCCATATCTTGAGGGAGAACACTACTGCCCCCAACTCCAAATCATGGGTGGGATACCTCATCTCATGAGGCTTCAGCTGCCTCGATGCATATGCTATCATGTGCCCTCTCTGGATAAGCACCGCACCAAACCTCGATATAGATGCATCACAGTACACCATAAAATCCTCCATTCCCTTTAGAAGGGCTAACACCGGGGCTTCACATAATCTTTGGCGAAGAGTCTCAAACGAGGTCTACTGCTTGGGACCCCAAGTAAAAGCAATGCCCTCCCGGGTCAACCTACTAAGGGGAACGACAATCTTGGAGAAATCCCTGATAAATCTCCAATAGTAGCCGGCCAACCCTAGAAAACTCCTGATCTCGGTGGGGGATCTCGACACCTCCCAAATCATAAGAGCCTCAATCTTGGCTGGATCAACCAATATCCCATTCTGATTAACGAGATGTCCCAAGAACTGGACCTCTCGTAACCAGAAATCACACTTGGAGAATTTGGCATAAAGCCTCTCCGATCTCAATACTCCAAGAATCTCCCTTAGATGCTCCTCATGTTGCTCTGTGGATCTCGAATACACTAGAATTTCGTCGATGAACACAATCACCGATCGATCAAACATCGGCCTGCATACTCGGTTCATGAGATCTATGAACGCTGCGGGTGCATTGGTGAGCCCAAAAGGCATCACCACGAACTCGTAATGCCTATAACGAGTCCTAAACGTCGTCTTTTAGATATCCTCATCGCACACCCTCATCTGGTGATATCCAGAACTCAAGTCTATCTTGGAGAACCAAGAAGCTCCCTGCAACTGATCGAACAGATCGCCGATCCTCGGTAGTGGATAACGGTTCTCGACCGTCAACTTGTTCAACTCCCGGTAATCAATGCACATCCGGTGTGAACGATCCTTTTTCTTGACAAAAAGGATCGATGCTCCCCACGGCGAGCTACTCGGTCGGATGAATCCCTTCCCCAACAGCTCCTGAAGCTGTGAGGATAACTCTTGCATCTCCGGTGACGCAAGGTGATAGGGTGCCTTGGCAATAGGCGCCGCCCCCGGAATCAAATCGATGTCAAACTCCACCTACCTCTCGGGAGGCACATCCGGCAACTACTCGGGGAAAACATCCGGAAACTCTCGCACTATCGGAACCTCAACGACAGAACTTGGCCTCTCTGCGACAACACGCGTATCCATCACATAGGCTATAAACCCTCTACAGCCCTGCTGTAGACTCTGTCTCGCCCTGGAAGCCGAGCAAAATGCTGACCCAGCTCGGGTACCCTCTGTTGGATTAAAGTCTAAGTCCATAACTATAATTGGTAAGACTTGACCCGACCCGACATGGTCCATTTGGGTTGCATGGCATCATGCATTTGGATAGACTATAATGAGAGAAATAACACTTAAGGTTTGTTAATAGATTATAAGTTCTAATATATTAATAAGATTATTTAATTAGTATTGATCAAGGGTTAATCTAGGATTAATTAAGTGATCAAAAGACGACTAATTAAATATATGGGTTGATTGTGTAAATCATCCATACTTGTATAGTGGGCTAATGCTCCATGGATCGTCAAGTTGGGCTAAAATCCATAGGATGCTCCATGGTGTATTTGAACTCATGGGTCCAAGGAAATGGAAAGCCATGACAATTAGGGTTTACCCTAATTGTCACCAACTACATAAAGATCATATTCTTGACAAAATCGGCCACTATGTGAGGATGAGAAAGGGCTAGCCGATTTTCATGAAGTGTGGAATTCTCTCAAGTCCTCTCCAAGTGCATATGATGTTGTGTGAACCATTTGAGGTGTCACACTTGGGGCACTAGGCACTCAAGCTTCATGAAGACATTCTACATCTAAGAGGTATGTAATTCTAACTTAATATATCCATATGAATCAATGATATTATGCTAGCTAGGATGGATACCTTGGAAAGTTCATATTTGCATGTATAATAGAGAAAACATAGATCCAAGGTATTTAGGGTTGCATGTACACTTAGGAGTGTTAGAATGCTCGAAACCTGACAGTAGTATCAGAGCCTACACTTGCTTTCTCTTATACTTGATGCATATGTGTTTTTTCAAAGTTGAATCTGCCCAGACCATAAAACTCGACGAGTTTATCTAAAAAACTCGACGAGTTCATCATTTTGGGCATGAACTCGACGAGTTTCTCAAGGAACTCAACGAGTTTTGGGTGCTGACAGCTTGCTGTTTGCTGTTTTGGCTAGAATTGGACTAGGAACATTACCCTAAGCTGTTTTGAACTTATAAACTTGTTTTTGATGTGGTAATGTTCATGCTAATCCAATTTCAAAGATAATTGCCAATAGATTCATGTTTTGTATTAGTTTAAAAGTTATGCTAATTACATGAAAAAATTTGATGTGAATTATCTTTGTTTATATGAGTTGCTTTGATTAATAGATAAGTTAATTGATTATGTGTTTTCAATCCATTTTAATCTAAGAGATGATTCTAAAATGTGTTTGTGTAACTTGTCCTCAATTTACATGAAAGGTCACATTTAAGTTTCATAAAACTCATAAATGTTGGCAATGGTTACAAAAAATGAAGAGTCTTATCATCAAGTTATGGAGGTTCAATAGTCACTTCATTAAGTAATAAAATGTGTAACCTTAATTAATTCCATAAGTTACAAAATAAAGAAAAGTTACATTCTTTTATTAGTTTAAAGTCTTCCATAACTTGTCCTCAAGTTATGGAACTTGAAGAGTTTTTGGATTAAAACTACTTTAAACACATAAGCTATGGAAATTAATTACTTTTGAATAGTTTCAAAAACTTGCCCTCAAGTTTTGGAATTTGAAAAGTTTCACTTATGAATACTTTAATTCCAAGTTAGCCCTTAGAATTTTAAAAGTTAACATTCAACCCTTATACTTTATAATATTATAAGTTAATATATATATATATATATATATATATATATATATATATATATATATATATATATGTGTGTATATGTATTAGAGTAAAGTCAGTCTTACCATTAGTAGGCCTCATTCACGATGCCAGTCTATAAGGGGGTATAAGTTTGTTGACTATAAAATGGCAGCTAAATGGGTGGCCACTCTCACCCAACGCTTCCTTGACCGGTAGAGGGTCGTTAGCCGAATGGGTAGGACAAGGACTAGAATTCTCCTTTCAATAAAAGTATTAATGATAAATACTAAGTAACTAAACCTTTTATATATACCCAATCTTAATTACTTAAGGAAAAAGTGAATAAGGTGCTAATCCATGAAACTACACTTTCCACTTTGTTTAAGTCGGTTAGTGGAACGTGTGTGGTTAACCGACACACTAAATTGGACTTAACAGTAGTTGCTAAGTGGATAACCTACAGTTACATGTGATTAAGACGCTATAGACTTAGAATATGTGATCTTTGCTTTATTTCCTGTTCCTTGTTTGGTTGTGGATTTAGAGTTACGATCACTTATTCGAAGGTCTATCCTGTCTCGGTACATGTAATTGGTATGCATTTTGCAAGTATTGGGTCGACTAACAACGATCATCTTATAAGTATCCTAGATTAGTACATCTGTTAACCTTTCTTTCCCCATTCTCGTGTAGATAGCATGGTTGGCTTCCACCATCCCGACGATCCGTACTATCCAAACCAAGGCATTAAGGGATGGCTCGAGGAAGAGTCAGAAGACGATCACCCGATCCCTTTGGATGATCACCATGCAGAAGGCTTTTCGGATAGCTCCAGCTCCGAACCAGAAGTCAACAACCTACCCCCTGTAGCTCCAAACCCTAACCCCCATCCAACATTCCAAGGTCCCACTCCCATGTGGACAACAACCTTGGATCGATGGAGCGATGAACAGGGTCAGAACGTACCTTTCAACGGAGACCAAAGCTTTTACAACATAAGCGAGGGTGGCTCGGCTGATCGAACCCTACCCGTCATGGTCCGGAGGATTGCTAGGAATGTCGAGCAAGGTCAGGCAGCTATCGGCAGAGTTGAGGAAATTGATGCCAACTCTAACCATTGTCCGTATCCGCCAGCTGGAAGAAGCCATAGATAGGACTAGGAGGACCAATGAGGCTCTACAGCAACAGTTAGCTGCATCCCGAGCTGATGTCAGGGAACTCCGAGCGCGTCAGAGAGCACATGAACGACATCTTCAAGAAGTTGTACGCCAACTGGCTGATCTTAGGGTTCGCCCAAGGGATTACCCGTCACTAGTAGAAGATGTCAACTTATCTCCCTCTTTTGTTTAAGGGATAGCCTTTTCTTTTCTATGCTCGGTAGAGCACTTGTCTGTAAACATTTCTAACTCTAAAAGTACCTTACCTAGACTCCTAGACTGCCAACATTTTCCCTTATGGTTTGATATAAGACCTACTGTTAGGTCACTTTTCCCGAACTCATATTACTTCATTAATACCACTAATATTGGCAGTTACCTACTCCATGGGAAAGTTATACTTCCGTGTTGTCCTTACTCTGTTGCTATGACTCTATCTGATAGTTGAACTATGTCGATTTAGTCCATGAAACACTCTCATCATGTTTGTAATTGACCCTTACTGTTGTCATCATCTCTATAAACTTTCAATAAAAGATGCCTCCCCGAAAGCGCCCGAACCGAGGCAGACCTGTGACTCAAACTCCACCTCGTCCTCCGCAGTTCGATGCGGTGATGTTTCAAGCAGCTGTAACCACAACTGTAACCGCAACTATGGCCCAAATAATCCCGGTGATGCAAGTGGAGCTGGAATGGGCATCAACTCTAGACATGGTGAAATCCATCCGCATACATAGGGGTGTACCTATAAGGATTTCATGAACAGCAAACTGACATTCTTCAATGGGACCAGAGGGATCCTTGCTCTATCCCAATGGATCGAAAGAACTGAAGCCTTCTTCGAAATGTGCTCGTGCCCCGAGGAAAGCAAGATCAAGTTCGCTGCTGCCACCTTCACTGAAAGGGCCCTGACATGGTGGAATGGCCATGTCAATTCACTATCTTTGGTGACAGCCAACGCCATGGGCCGGGACACACTGAAGGACCTTCTGAGAAGGGAGTACTGTCCTAGGGGTGAAGTTCAGAAACTCGAGGAAGAACTCTGGAACCTCAAGATGAAGGGGACGTGACATAGTGGCTTATACAACCAAGTTTTGCGACCTGGTAACCCTATGTCCCAACATGGTCCCTTCTAAAAGCAAGAAAATTGAACGATACATTTGGGGTTTAGTGGCCCCGTATCGAGGGAACGTTCTAGCATCAGACCCTCTGACCTTTGACAGCGCCAAGGAATTGGCCCACAGGTTGATTGATCATGAAGTTCCTACCACTCCATCAACAACAACAGCAGCTGCCACTGCACCGATCAAGACATCCGACAACAAGAGGAAACGGTGGGACCGAAAGAAGGGCAAGTCAACTCAATCCTCTTCCAAAAACCAACAAACTGTGGTTGTCCATGCTGCCACTACTCCTGCTACCCCTGTACCAGCGAAATCCTATGCTGGAAACCTGCCCAAGTGCCTAAAGTGCCCCTTCCATCATAACGGCCCCTGCCGTGAATTGCACTGCACTAACTGTGACCGGAAGGGCCATACCGCCTGGTTTTGCAGATCTCAACCCAAACCCATTTCTCAGGTCCCCGGCTCGGGATTAAGCCAGGCCTGTTATAGCTATGGCGAGGTAGGGCATTTCAAGAAAAACTGCCCGACAACTGGGAATGCGGGAGGAATAGGGAGACTACTTGCTATTGGATAGTGGAGTAGAAAGAAGTTTCGTAAACTATAACTTTAAACACTTACTTAAACAATCCCCGCAACCATTAGGATAAACCTTCATTGTAGAAATGGCTAACGAAAAGATAGAGAATTCTAACGAGATTTACATAGGTTTTACCCTCACGCTAGATAATCATTCGTTCCCAATCGACCTTATACCAGTATCGATCAAGAGTTTCGATGTCATCGTGGGCATGGACTGGTTGAGTCTCCATCGTGCCGATATCCGGTGTTTCGACAAAGCAATCTGTCTAAATTTACCGAATAACAAAATCTTATTAATCTATGGAGACAAACCCAGTACGAGTCTTCATATCATCTCGAGTATGCAAGCCCAGAAGTACTTGCGTAAGGAATATCGTGCATTCCTTGCACACGTCGTCGATACAAGCCAGAAAACAAAAGATCTAAAAGACTTCCCCGTAGTATGCGACTTCCCCGACGTCTTTCCAAAAGAGCTACGAGGTTTACCTCCCCAATGTCAGGTCGAGTTTAGGATCGACTTAATTCCAGGAGCTACCCTCGTAGACAAATCGCACTACCGTCTAGCGCCTTCTGAGATGCAAGAATTGTCCAGTCAACTTAACGAGCTGCTCAGCAAGGGCTTCATAAGACCAATTTTCTCGCCCTGGGGAGCACCGGTCTTGTTCATAAAGAAGAAGGACGGATCGTTCTGTATGTGCATCGATTACAGGGAACTCAACAAGCTGAAGGTCAAAAATCGATACCCTCTTGCTCGTATAGACGAACTATTCGACCAACTGCAAGGGGTGACTTAATTTTCCAAGATTGATCTTAGGTCCGGGTATCACCAATTACGAGTGCTTGAGGAGGACGTCCCGAAAACAACCTTCCGAACTTGTTACGGACACTACGAGTTCATAGTGATGTCGTTCGGACTTACCAACGCGCCCACGGTGTTCATGGATTTAATGAATAGGGTGTGCCATCCTTACTTGGACTAGTTCTTCATCGTCTTCATTGATGACACACTTGTCTACTCTTGAAGTAAGGAGGAGTATAGCGACCATCTACGATGAGTCCTAGAAACCCTATGATCGGAGAGGCTACACACGAAGTTCTCTAAGTGCGAATTTTGGATCTGAAGAGTCGAATTCTTAGGACACATGGTTAGCGAAGAACGAATCCACGTGGACCCATCCAAGATTAAAGTTATTGAGTAACGGTCAGCACCGAAAACGCCTACAGAAATTCGTCAATTTCTAGGCCTCGCTGATTACTACCGCAGATTCATTCAGAACTTCTCTCGGATCGCGAAACCCCTTATAACATTGACCCAGAAAGGCGTAGCCTTTGACTAGGGAGAGAAACAAGAGAAGGTATTTCAAACCCTGAAACGAGCCTTAGGCACCGCACCGATACTATACCTCCCCGAAGGGACATAAGATTTTGTGGTATACTACGATGCATCCAATCAGGGGCTCGGTTGTGTCTTGATGCAATGAGGTAAGGTCATCGCCTATGCCTCGAGACAACTGAAGACACATGAAGTTAACTACACCACACACGACCTCGAATTAGGAGCGGTTGTGTTCGCTCTAAAGATCTAGAGACACTACATGTATGGTACGAAGAGAACGATATACACTGACCACAAAAGCCTCCAACACATACTAAACCAGAACATACTCAATATGAGACAACGACGGTGGGTTGAGCTACTCAATGATTACAACTGCGAGATTATTTATCACCCGGGAAAAGCCAATGTAGTAGAAGACGCCCTAAGTCGGAAGGAATATTCTGGTCAAAGGGTCAAATCCTTAACAATGACTATCCATTCACATCTATCCGCACAGATTAAGGAGGCTTAGTTCGAAGCCTTGAGACCTGAAAATGTGGCGGGAGAATCCCTGCGAGGAATGGACAAGAAATTGGAATTCAAGGTTGACGGAGCCTTATACCTCATGGACCGAATCTGGACACCGTGACACGGTGGCTTCAGAGACTTGGTCATAAAGGAAGCACACAACACTTGATATTCCGTCCACCCAGGTTCAGATAAGATGTATCTGGATCTCAAGAAATCATACTGGTGGCCTAACATGAAAGCAAATATTGCTACCTTTGTGAGTAAATGCCTTACTTTCGCCAAGGTCAAGGTCGAATACTAGAAGCCATCAGGTCTACTACAGCAACCGGAGATACCTGAATGGAAGTGGTGTTGGATTAGTGTCTAAGTCCATAACTATTTGGTATGTACTTGACCCGATGGTGCATGGTCCTTTTGGGTTGCCTTCACCAAAGCAACATTCTAGGGTTAGAACACGTTTTAGGCAACCTACATCCTCTCTCCTCTTCATCCTCTTGCTTATGGTGTTTGTGAACCATTAGAGGAGTGACATTTGTGACTCTAAGCCTTCCAAAGTCAATTCAAAGGAGAAATTGGGATTGTTATTGCTACATAACAATCAAGGTAATATCCTAAACCTAATTATATGTTAATATTGATTTCTATATGCGAGATTTAGGGTTTATAGTCTTGGATTCAAAGCATGTACAATAGAGAAACCTAGATCCAAGCATTAGGGTTTGTATGAGCACATAGGATGTCTTATGACCAAAAACCCATCAGTGGTATCAGAGCCTAGATTGGTTTCTATTGTATTGATGCTTGATATAACTGGAAAATTCGATTTTTTGGATTCTGGAGGCTGGACTCGCCGAGTCCATGGCTGAACTCGTCGAGTCCATGCAGACTCGACGAGTCCAAGGCTGACTCGACGAGTCAACTCGTCAGACAGGCGGATTTTCGGGATTTTTACCTGTTATAACTCAGGATAATTGTCATAATTGTTTAAACTTAATAAAATTCGAATTTTGTTAATCCCTTATGATTATCCTTGTCAAAATAAAAGATTTTGGTCATCTAATTAGATAATTGTTACCTTATTTGATATATGTTAAGTTATGGAAATTATTTGATCATTATCTTGCAAGAATTTGAACTAGATCTAATTAGATAACCACCAATTATAGTTAATTGCCTTATTTAAATTATGTGATCTAGAATATTCTTGACAAAGTTTGGAATAGTTTCAAATTAATCCCTTTAGGTTTTATATTTTAAATTTGAACCCAAAAGTTTTGTTGTTTTGAAATTTAAATAGTTAAAACCCTAATGTTTTGAAAAAGGTTTCAAAACTTGCCCTCAAGTTTTGGAATTTAAATTTTGATTAATTAGTTTAATTTTGATGTATATTTAAATTCTAAACCCTAATGTGTTGAAATGTTTCAAAACTTGCCCTCAAGTTTTGGAAATTAAAAGTTGATTAAAAGTTTAATTAGGAATGTTAAATTCTAAAACTCTAGTATAGTTTTGAAAAAGTTCAAATCACACCCTTATGGTTTTATTAATTAATTAAGGTGTATAATTAAAAGAGATTTAATAAATCCATAAAAGTTTAAGTTTACAATTTAATTGAATTAAAAGTATAATTGTTAAATTAGATCACATTGTATTTTAAAAGTGTTAAAATACACCCTATGCTATATATATAACATTAAAAGTCTAACATTATATATATGTATGAGTAAAAGTCAGTCTTACCGTTAGTAGGCCTCATTCACGAAGCAGGTCTATAAGGGGTGTTTAAGGAAATTGCCTATAAAATGGCGATTGAATGAGTATCCACTCTTACCCACCGCACTCTTGACTAGTGGAGGGTCGTTAGCCGAACGGGTAGGATAGGACGAAACCTTCCATTATAAGTATAATGAATTACTAAAGTAACTAAATGTTTTTCAAAATTCCCAATCTTAGTTACTTAGGAAAAGTGAATTTATGCAATTCCATGAAATTATACTTTGTGCCCTTGCGAAGACGTTAGTGGAGCGTGTGTGGTTAACCGGCACACTAAATGGTTCTAAACAAAGGTAGCAAAGGGTGACTCAATGTTTTTCATAGTTCGGTGGAGCGTGTGTGGTTAACCGGCACATCGAATAGGTGACTGTAACATGTGAGAGCACCATGTAGTTTGCATGGTTATTCACACCCGCTTTGTGATCCTCGGCATCCCAGTCACAAACTAGAGGGGCATATCGAGATTTAAACATTCCATTGAAAGTTCAATGAATCTCAAAGGATCTAGGAGTTTTCATAGATTTAAAACTTAAATTTCTTTTTCGTTTTTCATGGTGGAAATTAGTGAATCGTCATTCACTTACCTTCAAATATTCTGCAATTAGGGTTACGGCATCCCTCTCCCGAGTTGTAGAATATTGTGTTGGGTCCTAGCCTTAGTATTTCATTTGGGTGATTAACTAAGGACTCAATCTATCAACTAACTTGAATTCGTTTTTCTCCCGTTTTGTAGATGTCAAAGTTCGACAACTATGGTCTTCTCAAATCCCGTGGAACAAGCATTCCACATGAAGATGATATTCCACGATTCGATCATGGAACAAGAAATCATGCTTCACTTCCTCTACCTCCTCCAATTATTCTCCCTAACCCACAAGTTCAAAGGCTTGAAAAGTTCAAGATCACTCAAGCCCTTTTGGCAAGTAAACATAAAGAAGGAAAGTCCGTTTGTGCACACGTCCTAGGGATGAAGTCATACATTGATAGGTTAAGAATGTTGGGATCCGTTGTCTGTGAGGAAATGGCTGTTGATTGGGTTCTTCAGTCACTTCCCAACTCATATAGTGAGTTCGTAAGAGAGTACTATATGATGAACTACAACGTGACCCTTATAGATCTCACCTATATGCTCATTGTTGCCGAATCAGCAATGATTTGGCGCAATAGAAAAGCAAAGTTGATTGGTGAATCTACCTTCAAGACCTCTATGGATATAGACAATGGAAATGAAAGACATGCAATGATCGAAAAGTTTGATCATAAGAGAAAGGCGATGTCTGAAGTAGTTCCATGTGTTGTTCCAAAAGAGTCAATTTGCTTTTATTGCCAAGAGAAGGGGCATTGGAGACGAAGCTGCCCCATTTACCTAAGAGATCGAAGAGATGGGAGAGTCGAAACGCATGACTCTAATCTAGGTAAAATCCATTAACTAACTCTATTAAGCTTCTATTCTAGATTCTTAATACATAATGTGATAAGATTAGAATTGATGTTTTATAGGATCGAAGAAAAGAAAGGAAGCTTAAAGGAAGAAGTGAGTAGAATCTAACCGTGAAGGAATGGATTTCAATCGCATTTCTCAAAGATAAGATTCTTGAGCTACTACTTAGAGTTAGAATTAGATTGCTAAGAAAGATGTATTATCATAGTTTTTCAATGAATTGCATTGTAAGGACAAATTTTTCCGCAATAAAATAAATTTTGATTTTAAATTTTATTTATTTATCCTTGCAATTGCGTGTATGAAAAATTGATGTTAAAATGTTTCTATTATTAACAATAATGGATTTGGTTCTTATTTATGGAAAGTCGAGAATTTACCAAATAGGGAGAGTTTCTCATCGCCAAAGTTTCAATTGGACAGAAATTTGGAATCATGCAACTTGTTTGCACGATGAATGAGAAATTTCGTATTTGGAAATTAGACTAATTCGTTGACAAAGAGTCAAGTGAAGGACTAGGAGATCGAGTACACAAAGTTGCGTATTGATCAAGTCCACCATAAGAGTAACAAAGATATTCGTCATGATTTACTAAAGGCTTAGTAAATATGATTATACTTACAAGATTAAGTGTAATTATGAATTGATTAAAGGGTTTAGATCAATAGCAAAACGAATAAGAAGAATCAAGTAGGCAGAAAGATAAAAGTTTCTCCATTCTAAGAAGAAGGGAGAGTACCTTTTATGCTTTATGATAGGTCTTAATGATTAAGAACCATATCTCAATTGATCCTCTAAGTGAGTCTTAGTACAATTGTGTGTCTAAGAAGAGGAATCAAGAATTGAAGAAATGGTTAAATCAATAAGTCAATCATACTTCGTTTCAATAACAAGTCTTAAAGTTAAGATTGTGACAATGAGTGAAAAGTATTAAAGGTTTACAACATTCATCAAATGTGGAAAGTTGTGATGTCTTGAATAAGACAAAGACTGACTAGGACCAATTTATGAAGTGTTTTTGATAAAAGCTACACTAACTCTTGAATATTTGTTTGTCAAGAAATGTTTATTGACAAAAGAATCTTATATGTCAAGGAGTCAGTGGGAGCCTTAATGGTCTTGAAAGGTTTCAAGAACAAATCAAATAAACCTTAACGATCATCACTAGCACACGAGTTGAGGCTTACAACCTATCGTGTTGACAATATTTTGATTCTGTGCTGTTCCAATTAAGTTAATTATGCATGTAAGTTCTATGAGTTCTTATTTTGAACGCATAAAAGGCAAAGCACCATAATCGATGAAAGGTACATTGATAGGAAAGGGTGAGCTGCTTAACTACTTGGAAGACATGGTGGGCAGTTGTGCTACCATAAAGGAAAGAAATCAAGATTAAGAAAGTTCGGTCCATATGAGTTTGAATTTGTCGTAAACTTTAGTTTTAACAAATTCACATGGATAGGAACACATACACCGCTCAAATCTAAGTGTCATAAGATTTCCTCCTTCATGAAAATGATTGTGAGGAAATGCTTTCACTAAGAGAGATTTTAAGAAGATAGTGATTGTAAAATTGCATTCTCGAATTCAATTATGGTTACGGTATCCCTTTCCATAATTTGAATTATGAGGTTTGGCAATTAGTCTTAACTGTTTAGACACACATATGAACTATTGAAGGCAAAGGTGTATAAGTTCAATAAGCCTTGATAAAAGATTATCAAAGCGCTAAGTATTAGGACCATCAACTTAAGAAATTCAATAAGCATTGGTTTTCTGAAAGTTAAGATGTTTATGAATACATGTCGAAGCTAGTGGGAGCATAAGTGTTATGTTTTATAATAATCATCATGATAGTGAGAGCATAAAAGTTATGATTGTATGATTATTAAGGAAAGTATTGCAAGGTTAGCAATATTAATTATAGAAAACAAGAGTCATACTTTGCAAAGTCGCAATAGTTGAAGAGTTGTTTTGCTATAATTAAGGGAGAGAATATTATGCTTCATTTCAAATCTAAAGGTTTAGGTTGAGAAATGTTAATAAAATTTAGTCAAAGGTACAAAGTGTGTTCTTAAAATTTCGATTATGATTACGGCATCCCTCTTCATAATTCGAATTTTAAGAACATAGCAAATAAAACATTATGCGTCGTGTCCCATACGCTTCGGGTATAGGATCGATTGCAAATGCTTTAATGTTTGACCATTCTAAAATTTTCCAAATGTCGAGCGCATTTAGAGGGAAAAGGGACTAGAATCGGTTTTAACTAAAATAATTAAACAACTATCAAAGGACAATCCAAAGTTCGACGAGGATTGGTCGCTTGTGAGTAGTTGGAAGTATAGTATTGAAAAATATGGAAATGTTTCCATATTGGATGGACCATATCGACATCATTACGAATAGATAAGATTCTATTAAGAATGATTTGTCATATGGAACATATGGAAGTGTGTCCATATTGGGAATTGAATATTGAGAAATCTATGACTAGATTAGAAACTTCTATGCAAAAGGATGTTCAAAGAATGTACTTTGAGTGAGAGACATCACGTCTATGGAATTGTCTTGTAACGATCCCCGATAGAGGACTTTGTAATATCACTGACAATAGTCTTTGTGACTTTGGTGCAGTGATATTACGAAAGGATAAGTTGCATAGAAGGTTAGAATCTAGCATATTCTATAAATAGCAAGAATTTGATATTCTTTAACTTATGGAAAAAGGATTTGGAGTTGTGAAATGAGAAAGATTGGAAATGTGTTCACTTTGATCTATTTCATAAAGTAAGAACCATAAGTAAACATTGTGTGCATGCTAGGAGCATGGGACAAGTGTTGTAATTCAAGTAAGAAGTTGATTAACCGAAACAACAAATAATGAGTAATCAATATGGTGATAAATAAAAGGTGTTTTATTTATGCTCAAAGGGTTGATGCCATATGGGATTAGTATTATTCTTGTGTTTCACTTTGCATGTTTTGACTTCTAGAATAATTGAGTTTATTAAGAATAATCGAATTATTCAAACGGGCCACAGTCGTTCATATGTTGGAAGTAGATATGAATGAAGACTGTCGTGAATTGGTGTGTGGATTGTCTAAAAGAGTATTAGACATAAGCAAATGTTTGCTGCAACGTTCATGAGTGCTTATGAATGTGATTTGAGCATTGGATTAGACCCACGCTCACTTGGATCACTCCATGGATTGTATCATGAGTGATTGGTGAGACGATAAAATCTTATATTCTTGAAACCGAGATGTGTGAGTTGTATCTTGCGAATCGGTTGCACATTGATAATATGTAAACGCACTAGTAACTTGGTGTTATAAAACATATTATTGTGTGTGATTCGGTGAGTGAGTGCAAGCAAGCATTGTATCAATGTTTATCGATTCCTTTTATTCAAAGTAGGATAAAAGCGATGTCTTTGGGCCCCTCGATGATTTTGTGATGACAAACGTAAATGCTCGGCCGGGCTAGGGCTAATTTGATTTGTTCAATTAGTCAGTCGTCATAAATCGGGAATCGAGATATAGTACAAAGAGAATGATTTGAAATCATATCTCATACGATATCAAGAATGGAGGAATATATGATCCCTTATCTAAGGACATGCGTATTTGATAGGATCAGAGTTGACAGCAGCTTTGGAAAGCTACGATTGCAGATCAGGATCTAAAGTCATACGCAGAATAGTTGTTAGACTTATCCAAGTGGGAGACTGTTGGATTAGTGTCTAAGTCCATAACTATTTTGGTATGTACTTGACCCGATGGTGCATGGTCCTTTTGGGTTGCCTTCACCAAAGCAACATTCTAGGGTTAGAACACGTTTTGAGCAGCCTCCATCCTCTCTCCTCTTCATCCTCTTGCTTATGGTGTTTGTGAACCATTAGAGGAGTGACATTTGTGACTCTAAGCCTTCCAAAGTCAATTCAAAGGAGGAATTGGGATTGTTATTGCTACATAACAATCAAGGTAATATCCTAAACCTAATTATATGTTAATATTGATTTCCATATGCTAGATTTAGGGTTTATAGTCTTGGATTCAAAGCATGTACAATAGAGAAACCTAGATCCAAGCATTCGGGTTTGTATGAGCACATAGGATGTCTTATGACCAAAACCCATCAAGTGGGAGCGGACCACTATGGATTTCATAACCAAGCTACCCAAGACAACAGGTGGGCTTGATACCATATGGGTCATCGTCGACAGATTGACCAAGTCCGCACACTTCCTACCCATCAAGGAAACAGACAAGATGGAGAAACTCACAAGAACATACATTAGGGAGATCGTACGACTGCATGGTGTCCCTATATCCATTATCTCCGATAGAGATAGTAGGTTTACATCGAGATTTTGGCAATCACTGCAAAACGCCTTATGGACGAGGCTAGACACGAGTACAACCTACCATCCATAGACCGACGGACAAAGTGAGAGGACTATCCTGTCACACCCTAAAACCAGAACGGCAGAAACGTCCGGGGGTAGATGACTTCATGTATAGTATCATAACAACGAATATAATAGTGAAGAAAGCAAACACAACCATCATCAATATAATTGAAAGAGTTACATCATAGAATAAGTTTACATGTTTCAAAATCAATTACATCATGATGACAAAATAAGCTTTGAATTTAACGCCTTAGCGCCCCGTCCTCGAAAGCGGATGATTACCTGTTTAGCAATTGCCTGAGAATACAAGTTGTTTGAAAAAAAAGTGTCAACACAAAGGTTGGTGAGTTCATAAGAGTTTTAATTGAGAAGTAAACTATTTTCCTTGTAAAAGCAATTAAGTTGTTCCAGAAAATCAGATATTTTCCTTAAAGAGTGAATTGAAAGTTTCTATGTTATGAAATAGTGCATCCTAGAATTCTCTCTAGTTTCCTTCTATAATCTCCAAGTATATATAAGTTATATAAAATTAAAGTTAGATAAAATGTCGAATGTAATGGGTATGCCCTAGGCCCACAACCAAACAAGGAGCAGGAAATAAGGTGGACCCACCAATTCTAAGTCAATCACGACTAGATTCTATATAACTTTAGCATATACACTTAGAAATTATAGCTGAAAACTAACAATTCTAGATAGAATGTAGTCTTAAAACCAAAGATCGAAACCAAATCCTAGTGTAGTGTATGAAATAGTAATAGTGGCTGTGAACATAAACTATACATATCATAGTTCATCGGATAGTGATAGTAGTAGTGAACATGAATTATGCATATTATAGTTTACCAAATGTGATGGCGATGGTGAACATAAACTATACATATCACAGTTCATCAAATAGTGATAGTGGTAGTGAACATGAACTATGCATATCATAGCTTATTAAAAGTGGTGGTGATAGTGAATCCCTTCCTGTTATAAGTTCGTAGGGTGGATGAAACATAAACTAAACCTATTATAGTTTATCACATTGTTTGTAATGTATATACGCCCTAACTGTACCGATTATAACTAGCTTATTCGTTTGTGTGGGTATAATAGACTTAACTATACTTATTATAGTTGATCATAATTAGTCGTAGTGGTAGTAACCCTTTTGTATATGTAATACCTTTAGTAATGTGTTTATTATGTAAATGAATCAAAAACTATACCTATTATAGTTTATCAATTTTCGTATTTCAATGGATATAACCTTGTAATACCATTTATATATTTACCATACTTATGAAGGTAAGCAATCCATTTGTTTTCTGATGTATGTCTACATAACATGATAAAATGACATATATGGCAATAACATATCATCACATGAAGGTACACACCTTGCTCAACAAGTTACAAGGTGCAAATGAAATCGAAAACATTTTTCTAGTATTACCATTTCTATTCTGTTTTTAGAAAATTCATAGAAAAATCATTAAAGGTCCAAATCTGAATCCGTAAATTCTGAGAGTTTGGAAAATGAGTTTAGTTTGTTCATAAATTTTATTATGATTTTTAGTGCTCTCTAACTTGTGTGAAAATATCCATATTCATAGACTGGTCCGGATTTGTTCTTGAAATGATAGGCTGTTTTGTAAAAATCACCATAAATCATAGAAAAATCTTAAGGAGATGTGCAAGTAATAATTTTAAAGGTATAAATCTGAAATATTTGCATCTAATACAGTTTTTAAAACTAAAATGTTTAAGTTGACCAAAACAGTCCGTGAATGGAGTTAAACGTTCTTGACGAAAGTTGTTGAAAAAGTTTAGTTGTGTTCTTGGTGTTTTAACTTGTATCCCCCCCCCTAAAACTTAAGAAAACATGTAAATGTAGGGGGTATGAACTCACCTTGTGTGATTTCAGTGGATGGATGTTGAAGAAAAAGGAGTGTTCAACTCAAGAACACTAAGAAGATTGCCTTGAAGATTCGAGATTCTAACACCAATGTGATGGAATTTGTGTAACCAATCTATGATTGGAGTAGAATGAAGTGTAATTATCACAAGGAGGATGAATTATACTTACCAAGAGTGTAAGAAAGCTTGATGATCAGCCTTGCAATCCCGAAATTGAGGGAGAAAGTTAGAGAGAAAAGTTGAGTTTGATCTTTGGTGAAATGAGAGCAAGTGAGTGAGAATGAGGAGAGAGGATGAGTGTCCAGCTCTAAGAATGTGGGAATATCTTGTGAGAGAGGCAAAAAGTACAAGGAAGTGACAAGGTATGGTGGGGAGGTGTGTAGGTTAGTCATGGAGTGGGTGTGGTGGTTGCTTGTGTGGTGGTTGCTTGTGTCATAAATCAAAGAAAAGTCAACACTCCACCTCTTGTACTTCACCCACTCTTCTTGGATAAGATTTATCCCCAAAAACGTGATTATTTAATAAATATGGGGTCTTATATGTTAAAATATAATTTTGGGTGAAAATCCCGCGTTAAAATGATCAAAAATGGGCTTAAAACGCAAAACTAGTCGAAAACTGGGAAGAAAAGGCGAAGTCAGCGAAGCCTCTCGCATGGAACCGAAGGTGCGAGGGTTCGGCCCTGAGAAGCCTGGAACCGAAGGCGAGCTTGTCAGGCGTGAGCTTGTCAGAGGCGAACCTAAGCGAGGCGAGAAACGAAATAGACCGATAGGAGGTTCGGTCCGAAGGGACCTTCGGGTTCGGTCCTTAAAGGGGACCTTCGGGTTCGGTCCAGCAGGATTCGGTCCTTAAAGGGGACATTCGGCCCTAAGAGGGTTCGCTTCTTAAGAGGAGCTTTCGGTTCCTTTAGGCCATTTCACCCGTTTTTACCCCGTTTTAAGTGGTTTTTGACCTGGTTAAGGGTCGGGCTGAACCGAAAGACTATTAAAAGTTAAAGGAACTTTTGAGAGAGATTTGGGAGAGATTTCACATTTTTGGAGAGATTTCTCATACTTAGAGAGATTTGGGAGAGGTTTCACATACGTGGAGAGATTTGGGAGAGGTTTCACATACTTGGAGAGATTTGGAGGAGGTTTCACATACTTGGAGAGATTTAGGCGAGGTTTCACATACTTGGAGAGATTTCTCATACCTAGAGATATTTTGGAGAGATTTCACATACTTAGAGAGATTTGGGAGAGATTCTAAATAGAGGGAGATAGAGTAAAAGAGATTGGGAGAGGTTTCGTTTGTGACCTTTTTGAGTGTCCGGCTTCGCAACGCAAGGTCTGAAAACCCCATTAAGCCATGTTTAAGGGTCTTACACACTCCCGATGAGTATGCAACATCGTTTTATCGGTTTGGTTCATTACTTACTATAGTTTTAGGTTAAGGAAATCGAGATATACAAACTTTTCAATTGATGATTCCTCATTAGTGTAGCGAGTTGTATAGTAATTACCTAACGTAAGCCCTAGTACACAAGGGTTAATTGATTCGACTGGTTTGACTTGTTGATTTTGACTTGACCGAAAATTGACAGTTGTCACATATCCAAACCCTGGAAGATATGTTGCGGGCCTGTGTGATCGACTCTGGTAAGGCATGGGATACCCACTTACCCCTTGTCGAGTTTTCCTACAACAATAGTTATAACACGAGCATCAAGGCAGCTCCCTTTGAAGCCCTCTACGGCCGAAAGTGTAGATCCCCTCTGTGATGGGATGAGGTGGGTGAACCTCAGTTAGCTAAAAGACGAGTTCCTGACAGCGCTCTCACGGGTCCGGAGATCATTCGAGAAACGACAAGAAGATCATACAGATCCGTGAACATTTAAAAGCCGCTAGAGATCGACAGAAAAGCTACGCAGACAAACGAAGAAAACCCTTGGAGTTCCAGGTGGGAGACCGAGTCCTTTTGAAAGTCTCACCCTGGAAAGGCATGATACGCTTTGGAAAGCATGGAAAGCTGATTCCAAGATACATAAGGTCTTTCGAGATTCTCGCTAGAATCGGCCCCGTAGCTTACAAACTCAACCTACCACACGAGCTCAGTAACATACATCCTACCTTCCACGTCTCGAACCTGAAAAAGTGCCTATCCTACGAGACTCTTGTAATCCCACTTGACGAGATCGAGGTCAACGAGAGCCTCAACTTCATGGAAGAACCTGTGGAAATTATGGACCGAGAGGTCAAACGAATGAAGCAAAGCCGCATCCCGATTGTGAAGGTTCGTTGGAACGCCAAGCGAGGACCGGAGTTCACTTGGGAGTGCGAGGATCAAATGAAACTTAAATATCCCCATCTTTTTGCTTAGTTTTTGTATAATAACACAGTTGTTGAACTCTAATTTCGGGACGAAATTCCCTCTAACGGGGGGATGATGTGACAACCCGAAATTTTCATTTGTATAATTTCCACATCTAAACACTCCAAATATTAGTCAAAAATATTTTAATACATTTTTGGACGGATTTAAGTCAATTTGGTGTTGTATTATGAATTACGTGAAACGATGAAATAAAATAAGTGTCGTCGTTAGTAAAGTGTACCCGGGCAAAACAACCCAACACCATAGCTAGGTGTTTACGGCCAAACAAGGGGTGTTTGGGCCGTAAACACCCTCTTCTACAAGACTCATGCATATAGCATGAGTTTACTCCCCTTGCCTTCATTTCTACACTTTCCACTCAAGAACACAAGGTTTTTCTCTCAACTATCATAAATTCATTCTTCCAAATCCGCCAAAATATAAGTGTTTCCTCTCTAAATTCGTTTATACAACACTAAATCTAGTGTTTATACATCATTTTCATCCATGGATTTTGATTTTTACTTAGATCTTCAAGCATCTTCAAATCACCAAGAACACATTAGTGTTTTTGGGTCCGAAAACCCTCTTACAAGCTTCATATAAGTAAGTGTACTCCTCCTATCTAGTTATCTTCTTAGTATGCTTGAAAATTCATGGAGTAAACCCCAAGAACAAGTGTTTATGGTTTGGGGATCTCCCAAAACCGTAAACACCCCAAAAAGGGTGTTTTGATGCCCTAACTCCCTCTCTAGCATAACTTATGGACTAGGAACTTGCTTGAATGATCTATGAACCCCAAAACTCGAAGTTGATGGAGTAACCATGAGTTTACTGTCGTAAACTCATGGGTTTACGGTAGTAAACTCCCAAAAAATGGCCTATGGGCCGTAAACTCCAAAAAGTGGGCAATTCATGCCCTAACCACTTCCTAAGCCCTTGAATCAACCCTAGAACCTTTCTTTGTGAAGCATGAAGCCTTAAAGCACACAAATAGACCACTACCATGAGTGTACGGCCGTAAAATCATGCGGGATATGGTTCAAAAACCATAAACTCCCCTAGGTACTACCATTTGAGGAGTAAACTCCAATGTGAGACTTTACTCTCCTTAGATGCAACCCTTAACACTCCTAGCACTTGAAGCCAGGTATTTTCATGCATTAGAGGGTCTTTACTTACTTAATTGGTGATTAAATGACTAATTAGATACCATTATGTGCCACTACATGTTACATAGGATCCGTAGGTGTGTTCAAGTCCTCACTTGACACCTAGCATCCTACCCGACATTCCATCAACTCCACTCACTGCAGGTGAGTTCATACCCCTTAATTAACCTTTCAAATGTTTTTAAATGCTTTTATGGGGGTGGGGAATACAAGTTGAATCCAACAAATCATGGTATCAATCACATGTGATTTGTAACTTGCAATCGAAAAGGATTTCTATACTTTTAACCACTTTTGTAACATCCCGAAATATCAAGAGTAGAGTTGAAGGGCTAAAAGAGTAAATTGGGAAAAAGTGACTCGGCGAGTCAGTGTAATGGACTCAGCGAGTAGGCGCTGAGTGGAGAAAACCCTAATTCTCGGGGTTGAGCCCTATATAAAGAACATAACATCCATTCCCCCAGCCTCCTTACTCATCCTCAAGTCCAGAAACCCTAACCCTCGTGTATGAGTGGATCAAGTGCATTTGGAAGCTTGGAGAAGCAATTGTTGAGGAAATCTTGAAGGGTAAGAGGCTTGGAGCAAGGGGCTTTGCTTGGATTCGAGTTTCATTGCAGTTGGGGCGTTCCTTTGAGGTAATATCTCGTTTTTGAGCTGCTATTTCTTAGATGCATCATTTTGGGGGTGTTAGAGATCATATCTTGGGATGTATTGGAGTTTAGGGGTTAGATCTGAGGTTGCTACCTCAGATCTGGAAGGGAGAAGGTCTAGAGTGCATGAAAGTCCCTGTTTGTGAGTGGTTGATGGAGCCATCTTGTCCCTAACCTAAACCCTAGAGTGAAAACGCATAGATCTCTTTGGATTCACGTAAAGTTTGCCACTTTACGTGATGGATGGGTTGTAGGAGGCTAGATCTATGTTTTGGATCAATTGCATGGCCTGGAGTGCTTCTGAATGGATTCAGACCGGTGGTACTCGGCGAGTCACATGGGTGGACTCGACGAGTTGCTTGAAGATGAGCCGCGACTCGACGAGTTGGAAGAACAACTCGGCGAGTTGGATGAAGATGGCCTGGAACTCGGCGAGGTGTATGAACAACTCGGCGAGTAGGTTGCAGATAGCCTTAGACTCGGCGAGTCTGTTCTTGTACTCGGCGAGTCTTGTCGAAGGGTCCCAATATTTTCTGGTTGAGTCGAGAATCGGCGAGTCAAGGGATGACTCGGTGAGTTGTGTGCGAGTGGACTCAGAGTTGTGGGACTCGGCGAGTCTCGGGGTGACTCGGCGAGTTGAGTCGCAGATTGGGGAAGTTCTGAGCATGGGGACTCGCCGAGTCGACGGGTTGACTCGGCGAGCAGGGTCAACCAGGAGGGTTGACTTTGACTGAGGACTTTGACCTTGACCAAGAGTTGACCGTTGACTTTTAGGGTTTGGTCAGCGATGTGGCCTTTGGGCCAAGTGAGGGGTAACATAGTCTTTTACCCTTAAGAGGGTGCCATGAGAGGGTTGATTCTAGTCTCGAGAGTTATATTCATGAGAGTATTTGCCTTACGTGTTAGGCGGTGGTGAGTTCGAGATTCAAGTGTGGAGATATCTGCTTTCTGCTTGCCAGGTGAGTCTTCTCACTATACTTTACCTTGAGTAGGTAACCAGAGTTATGTGATAGAGTATTTGTATGCTATGTATGTTATGTGTTGTACTGCATTATTTCTATGTGATTTATGCTGTGCATGTTTACAGAGTAGGAACCGGAGGGTTCCCAGAGTTAGAACCGGAAGGTTCACAGAGTTAGAACCAGAAGGTTCACAGAGCAGGGTCCACGGACCCACAGAGTTATAGCCTCGAGTGGCTAATATGTGTTATGTGTGGTATTTTGGGGAACTCACTAGGCTTCGTGCTTACAGTGTTTTGTGTTATATTTGTTTTTCAGGTTTCTTTCAGTATCACGGGACGGCACCGACTTGATTGTACACACCTGAGAAAGAGTCATGTTTTTGGAGGATCCTGGTTTACTATGCAAGTGAAAATGGAGTTATGTTTTGTAATTCGATTATGAATGAGATTTTAAACAAGTGTTTCTAAGAATTAAACGATTATTTTAAATGAAAAATTGTTTTGAAATTTACGGTGTTACAGCTTTGCCATCAAAACTGCTTTAAATGTTTATCAAACTCATTTTACGGTGTTACAGCTTTGCCATCAAAACTGCTTTAAATGTTTCTAAGAATTAAACGATTATTTTAAAACTTCCTTTGTTCCCAAACTATATCTACGCCAATATATTTATATAAGTAAGACTTGAAGGACTTAGGACTGATAGCTCGCCTTATTTCCTGTTCTTGTTTGATTGTGGTCTTAGGGTATATTGTTATCTGTCCGACTGTCCTTGAATTCTTAGTTATATATGGTATATATTTGTGTTGGATATGAACGTCTTCACTCAGTTCAATACCTTTGTGTATCAAAGACAAGCTACAACATGCTATTTAACTATAATAAGTATAGTTAAGGTTTACCGCTCCTTACTACCATTACTACAATACTTACCATAGTTAGTACTATTATGAGTCTCTACATGCTAAGTACTATATAAGAAGAATACTATATACTATACAAGAAAACACTCAATACATAATACCAAGAAATACACTATACACTAATACAAGAGAACATACTAAAACAGAATGTTACACACTATTCCTCTATACGGCACTTCGTTGTGTCTTCTCCGTGTAATCAGAGTCTCCTGGAGGGAGAGCGGGCACTACATGTATAGATCTATACAGGACAGACACTCCCACATCCCGACTGCTAGCTACAGTCCGAGCCGACTAGGCCCACGGATGACAAAATGTTACCACACTACGTGCGACCTGGAGGGTCATTAGACATTCGATCGCCTATCCGCATGGTTACATACGAGTTCACATTCGGATCCCTAAATTAACAAATTAAGAAATAAAGGTAAAACAGACTCCCCGAGGGGTATTATATACGTATCACTACCTAGAGTCTGCAGTTTATTTTTCCATTCAGCCGACGGTAACACTGTTGGAACAAAACATTAACTTCCCATTTACTTTACATGGATGAAGTCCAAAAGTATATTTTTATAATTGAGAGTCTAATTGGGAAAGCTTTTACACACTCAAAGGATCAAACCTATAAATAACCAAGTCTTGGCAAAAGACTACTTTTACTGGAATATATAGGATTTTCTAGAGATTTATACTATTTTCAAACTTGATAACAACTTTTATATTACACGATTGAAAACACTTTTATACAAGCAATGACACTAAATGCTTATGAACTCACTAACTTTATGCTGATACTCGTTTTCAAAATAACTTGTATTCTCAAGTCATTAGTAGACAGGTACTTGTTTTTACTATTATGCATTGTTATGATACTGGACATGACGTTCTCCACCCCAGAACGCATTATGCCATTCTTGGTTTTGGGGTGTGATAGCGATGGTGGATGGTTGCGGAGGTAGCGGTGGTTAGTGGTGGTGGTCGCGGAGGTGGTGTGGATAGTTGGTGCCGGTGATGGTGGTGCTTCGTAGCGGAGGAAAGGTGTTAGATTTATATATAAATACACTTATATTTATATTTATATTTAAATATTACTCATCGTCCGTGGCCAGGTCCGTCGAAGCGTTTTGTAGCAAAAATAAATGATTGATTAAGAATGATTCTCTCATTCTCAACTTTTTTTTATTTTCTCAATTAAATTTTTTTTCTCTCTCTCTCCCTCTCTCTCTCTCTCTATATATATATATATATATATATATATATATATATATATATATATATATATACACACACACACACACACACACACATACACACACATACTAACGAGGTAAAAAAAAACAAATGATAACGAACCAAAAAATGGTTATATATGTCGGATGTCAACAAGGAATGCATGAACCTATTTGTTTTTGTGAAAATATTATCTCAAAAAGAATAAAGGATAATGTGAAGTTAGGGATGTCAGTTATGGTAGCCGTGTATGAAGTTAGAGATAGGTTTTACGATTGCATTCGATTAAGGTACGGGTGGGTTTGAGCCATTAAATATGATAATGATGGCAACCGATGAAGGCTATCAATGAGAGGATCTAAAAAAAATATAAAATAATTTGTTGTATTATGCATACCACAATCAATATATTTTTTTGAGTTCTTTAAGTTGTTTTTTTTTGTGAAACTGAAAAGTAACTTATAAACTATCTTTATAAAAAACTACTTATACTAGTTTTTCAAAAGTTTTTTTCTAAATTTTTTTCTAAATATACCCTCTAACTAATTATACAAAACATATTCTTTTATCAATAAAATTTTTATCTATCGGCTAACTTTCTACTCAACAAATTGTTTTTCAGCCACCATATAATTTTTCAGCTAACAACTAACTTTTATGCTCATATTAGAAATTTTTAGATAAATATTAGAACATCATAAACAAATAAGTAATTAATTATCAATAACAAATTATTTAAGGACAAAATAACAGATCAAATCCAAAATAAAAATAAACAATGTTAGTTATGATTCTAAAGTAATAAAACATGTGTTTCTTAAAAAGAAACCAATTAAAATGATATTAATAGTACTTATGGTAGACAAAACTGTACCATTAAAAAATACTCGGTTTACAAAAAAACAGATTCAACTAGACCGATCAAAACCTTTAAAAACCAATAAAATCAAGTTTACTTGACCAAAAAAGCCAGGTATTTGCAAAAGAATAATTCATGACTGTTTTTACTTATTTTTAAAGAGTTAAATTACAACAATTATTTCTTACCACCAACAATTTAAAAATAGTTGTATTTGCTTTTTAAATTTTCTTATAAATACACCGTTGCACAAAAACACCTATATAGTTTGATATAATAATTTGTATACTAAATTGATATAATATATTGCTTATTTTGAATTATATGATAATATATACATCTATTATAATTGTATAATATCAACCATTTGAATGATTTCTACCAGCGAGTTACTCATGAATAAAATTAAATATAATATATGGCTTAATGTTATTTATAGTTTTTGTTATTGTTAATTAATTTTTTAAAATTTATTTTCAATTCTTAACATTTTAATTTCTATCATTATAATTATTAAAAACATCAGACATTGTTTTTCGATTTTAAAGGTCACAATATAATCATTTATATATAGTTATTTTTAATTGTTGTTATTATAAGTTATTTTAAACTACTTATTTGAAAAATTTTAACGATTATACAGATATCTCTAGGAAATATTTTAGTTAAATTGATATTTTAATATAGTTTTTGCATTTAACACTACAATTTATCACTTTAAACTATTGTTGAGAGAAAAACTTTGAGACACACTTGAACAAAATGGTTAGAACAAGTATATATCGGAATAGTTAATCTCGAAGGATCTGTTAGCTCAACAATAATATTAATAGTTAGAAGTTAACGAGTTAGATGCGGAAAGTAAAGTAATATAAATGACAACAATTGTTATATCAAGAATACACGTAAGTTGATTCATAACTTGGAATGCATTCAAACCAATGTTAGTAAGTGAGATCAAACTTAGTGAATAAGTCACAAAGACTTGCTCCGAAGAGTGATTATAATCAGATATGTTTAAGTAAGAAGTGGAGAGTGAAGAGTGATAGAATGATAACTTTAGAAATTGTATTCAAATGAAATGCATAAGTTATCAGTGATCAGGAGAGGTATTCAATACAGGAGAATAAGTCTCTATTTATAGAGACTTAGAACTATACTAGATTAGAACTCTATAAGCAGCCATGCAAGGCATACTGAATAATAGAGTGTATTACATAAAAGACAAATAAAGTAATCTAGCTAATGACTGCGGTAGCTAACTCCGGGTGCTGATGCGGTTGCGGTAGTGAAATGGTTGCGGTAGCTAAGTTCAAGAGGGTCACTTCCATGATTCAACAACTATTTTCAAAATATTCATTAGGTTTTTGAAGTGGAACTGAAATTTATATTTAAGTTGACACTTAATGTTATATTTAAATTAACAGTTTAAGAATTTTGTCCAAACTGTTCCAAAGTTGTAACTTTAAATTGATAATAGCTTACATACAACAACATATTAAATCTATCAAATTAAGTATAATATGTTAAAAGTTAAAGACATAACTTTATAAGTAGAAGTAAATGTATTCTTTTAATATTAAAATTTATTTTATATATTATTACACTTTTGGTTTGATATTTATTTAATTTTATTAACTAACTTATAATCATTATTAGAAAGAAATAGAAAAGTCATGCGAGTTTCAAATTAATTTGATGAAAGAAAAATGACTGAGAGTTAGGGCCGGTCCTGAAAAATGAAATATTCTTAAAGGCCCAAGACGAATAAGAAAAAATGGTCATTATCTTTATTATAATTTTGTATTTTTAAATAAAAATATATAATGAAAAAAATCGGGCCCTATACAGCTGCCCATTTTGCCCTCCTTCTAAACCCCTCATGCTGAGAGTTTAAATGAATGTTGTGAAAGAAAAAATATTTTATTTATAAGATGGTATGATACGATGTGATTTGAGTAAGGTTTTCATATACATTAAATATTTGCTTTGCAGCTTTAAGTATTGACCTTCGATCCTTTTTTTGTTTATTTATTTTTTATTTGATCAAATAGTATAAGATAGATCGTAACTGTTTTAAGATATTCTTAAAATATTTCCTATATACCAATTAAATAAAATTAAAGAATTAAATAGTTCCTAAAACCCACCTTGTTATATGCTAGCTTGACTTCTACCATAAAAATCAAAACTACTCTCATTTCTAAACATGAAATCGTCAAAAATAATGGACTAAATTAAAGAACAATTTTTTAGCAACCACAAGTAACATTTCTATAATTTACTCATAACTTTACTATATAAATGAAAAATAAATGAAAGCCTGTCAGTCTGGTAGACATAAAAAGGATTTATTATATAGAACACCAGGTATAAGTTTTGTTTATTTTGCGGATATAAAAGTGATACACCATTAGACATAAAAGTATTTAACTTTATATAACACCAGGTAATATTTTGTGTCTTTTGCTGATAGACCAAGTTACAGTTTAATATAATATTTTTGCTCGAAGACAATTGATAAAGTAATTATCGTGTACGCTTGAGTTATATCGAATTTCGTCTAATTGTAATTATAAGAGAAAGGATGAATATATCAATATATAATTAACACCAAACAAAAACCCGACACGTAGCATTGGTGCAAGTCAGATAAGTCGCCTAGGTCTATGGAGAAAGCGTTCAAGTTTGTTAATACATGGAAAGTTTAGTTAGGAATGAGTTTGTTCCTTGTAAAACTTGTATATTTACGAAGTTCTTATCGATCCAGTTGAAAGTGAGATATTTGACGTTGACTCCCCCATCAAGTATGTACACTTCTTGTTCCCGACCCTTATCACCATGTATATATTTAATTTATCCAAAAAGCGATTATGTTAGGGTCGTCGGACTTAACTTATTATAAACTAGTGTATTTACTATTTATTTATTTATTTATTTATTTTTTATTTTTTATATTTTATTATTCGAGAATACAAAAAAATAATTTATAAGGTAGTTTAAAGAAAACTATGGAAATGTTTTATTTTTTTAATTTCTCTTAAATAGATTATCTAAAATTTATACTCGTTTATGTTAGTGATTTAATGTCACCAGACATTTTGTATAATTGGAACTAAAATGTAAGGTAAAGGCTTATAATTTGTATTCTATACTATATATTTGGAGAATATGGAATGTATACATATATAAAATATAACAATAAGTTGTATGAAAAATGATGAGGATCAAAGAGGTCGTGCCCCCTTAGGGGGCAATACTCGTAGCGGGGTCCAAAGCGTAGAGCCATTGGCGGTGGTTGAATGAGGGGAAGCGTCCCCGCGTGGTATGGGTGCTGCCCTGAAAGGGCTTAAGAAATTTGATTAGAATCATAGTGGACAATTCGAAGTATAGCGGGTGACTCATTGTTGTAAAACTCGCCGAGTTATCCGATTACTCCTCCGAGTACTCGCTACTTGGCCCCTTACTGAGGCGAGTTGCAGAATCCCGAGTACTCCCTAATTGACACCTTACTAAATTGAGGAGTGTTGTAACACCCGGTCAACTCAGTGATTAATATTTATAATATATTTAATGATTGATTATTTAACACACATACACATGTGATTATTACTACATATATGTCTTAAATTTTTAACAATTATTCACGAAGTCTGACCATTATGCGTTTTTCTGTTTTTGTGTATCTACATATATCTAATTTTGTTATAGGTATCAATCAACTTTTGATTTTAACTTTTGATTTTGACATATATAATTTCCCTAAAAATATTTCTACATGAAATACCGAATCCGAGTACTCCTCGAGTACTCCCGAGTACTCGCTACTCGGTAGTTGGCCGAACAGGTACCGAGTAACGAATTTTACAACCCTGGGGTGACTATGATAAAACTGACAAATTTTGTCAGTTTTGGAAACCGTTCATTATGTTATTAATTTCAGGATTTACTAAATTAATTTAGAAGATGGAAACCCTACTTGTAAAGTATATAAATAGCTCCTCTCTTAAAGTCTGAGATATTTTTCTCAACACTTCTTCTCTAACGAACTCATAATTCTTCTAGCACTTTTGGCTTTTATATATATATATATATATATATATATATATATATATATATATATATATATATATATATATATATATATATATATATATTTTGCCTAGATTCGTAAGTTTCAATTTGGATTATCCTAAGTTAGATTTCTTGTAACCCGAGAATATGGTATAAATATCAGTTCATAAATCAAAGCCACAAGATCAATTGGGAAACTGAATGTCCACCACAACCCTTCTAAACCCTAAGAAGTCATCCCCAGTAATTGTTTTTCTCCTGGGCTTTGTTTTCATTTGTAAACGGATTATTTTGATGTCGATTTTAACTAAGAATTGTTAGCATGAGATTTTTAACATGAGATTTATATTTATTTTGATTTATTTATTTATTTATTTGTTTGTTTGTCATTTAGAAGAGATAATTGTGCTTTTATTCTACTTACTTTACTTGCCTTCATTTAAGCTAATAAGTATGAGTTCATATTTTTTTTTTAAATCGACAAATCTACGCTACTCCTAAAGTACTCCTAATTCCACCTATGTCTTTAATGAGACTTGAACCCTCAACCTCTAGTAGGGAGGGCAACATCTAATATATGTAACGACCCAATTTTCTCGTCCAAAATTTTCATTTTAGTTAATTAATTTAATTAAACATTCGTAGGAATATATTGTCAAATCATAACATCTCAAAAACATTGTATAATGTCTGAAAACCCAAATCGTAAAATAGTGATAATGTTAGAGTACAATCCCAAGGAATCTCATAGTGTGGAATCTTAGGTGTGTGTATGATGTGCAACTACCGCGCCGAATCCTTCCCCCTCACTGAAGAGGTACCTTAAACACAACTGAAAACTGTAAGCACGAAGCCTAGTGAGTTCCCCCATCATACCACATACCATACGATTGCATAGTATACATACTACCAGGCAATTCTGGGGTGCCGACCTACTCGGTACGGCCATTCTGGGGTGCCAATCTACCTGTGTCAAGCCATTCTAGGGTGCTGACCTACCCGTCGGTCCTAACAATCGACCCTCGGGGACTATTCCGCCCCTACTGCTACTATCGCATATAACATAACATAAACATACTATCAGACATATCTGGGGTGTCCGAACTACCCTTCGGTCCTAACAACCGAACTTGGGGACTATTCCCCTCCTACTACCACTATCACATATAACATATCATGCCAACATATAAACGTAACATCACATACTGTCAGACATATCTGGGGTGTCTGACCTACCCTTTGGTCCTAACAACCGAACTCTACTACTATCACATAGAACATATCATGCCAGCATATAACATATCAGGTAGTAGCAAACCTAAATGATATCACAAAGACAATCATCTAACATACAACTCCGACTGGTGGGCCGACATTGTGGCCGTAGACCCACCGCTACTGGAAGGTAACTCACCTCGTACGAGTAGCTGCTAATAATCTATGCGGGAAACCTCTATCTGCTGCTGCTCCGGAAATCCTCCGGCTATAATTCCCACAAAACACTCCGTCAGAATTTGATATCTACTCTTAGGGTAAAATGAATATTTTACCCTAACCAAGTCCAAGTCAAAGTCAACTTCCAGTTGACCCGACTCGCCGAGTTGGGCTGCCAACTCGTCGAGTCCCTAACCCTTTACCCGCCCTTATCCACGACTCTACTCGTCGAGTTTAGCAACGACTCGACGAGTTCCTCATCTATATGATCATCAAATGAACCTTCATCCGACTCGCCGAGTTGTATGAACAACTCGTCGAGTTCACCTTCTTCTGATGAACAAGTCATGTCCTTGACTCACCGAGTTGTATGAACAACTCGTCGAGTTCATCTTCAACCATTAGGAGATTGCCTTCAACTCGCCGAGTCTATTCTAGCACTTGTCGAGTCTTATGAACTCCAGGTCTCCCAACACATCTAAACAGTTATGGAACTCCTTTTTCTAACAACTGACCATCACAGAAGGGTTTTAGATGGCTGAAAGCGCACCGACTTGCCGAGTCCCAAGAACGACTCGCCGAGTCCCAAGAACGACTCGACGAGTCCAACCTTGTCCATTTTATACGTAAAGTTCCAAACTTGATGCACATACATGGTGTTTTTAGCTCAAAAGTCCATAGAAGGTGCTCTACCATGTGCATGGAGCTCTCACGGCCATAGATTTGGCGCCTTTATTCCATGAGGCGCCTCCAATGACTCAGATCTGGAAGTAGAACCCCATGAATCACCTTACAAATACGAAAATGGCTTAAGAAGCCCTAATTGCACCATGAATCTAAGCCCTAAAGATGAACAGCCAAAAAGGAAGACCAAAACTGGGGGCATTTACGTTGCTTAAGATGAAGATGGAGTAAGATCTCTGAATCTACAAGCCCCAACTTGAATTTCCCAGCTTTTTCCTTCCTTCCAAGCTTCACAAACCAACTAAGAGCACCAAAGTGGCCTTAACACACAAACAAATGGCCAGGGTTTTGATATCCAACTCTAAGGGAGTGTTAGGGACAAGGGAGGCTGAGTTAAGGTGTTTATATAGGTGTAATCCCTAAGATTTCGGGTTTTACTCGTACAACGCCTACTCGCTCATTCTGTCTCCCGACTCGTCAAGTAGATCACATAAGATGTCTGCGGATCTCGACTCTACTCGACAAGTGGGTCCTCCGACTAGTCGAGTCCCAGAGAAAAACATAAAAATGCTTGAATTAAATGCGTACCAAGAATCGGGTGCTACAAATCTCCCCCACTTTTCTCTACTCTATCTCTTCTTTTCTCTATTATTCCTCTACTATATTCTTTATCTTCCTTATTCTCATCTCTAGTGTCTCATCACTCTGTGCTCATCTAGACCCAACGATCACATCTCATACTCTGATCTTCTCTATCTTCTATGGGAATCAACATCCCAATAATTATACTACCTATTTTTTCTAGTCTTACATCTCTCTAATACTTTGGTCTTCTCTGTATGACACTTGGTCACCACTTTTTGTATTAGGAATCTACACCTAGTCTTTGACTCTTTCCTAGAGTCCTTTATTTTTGCACCATTCTATCTAACTTCACAATCTTTTTCTAACTGTCCCTAATTATGCACAAGGTCCAATCTTCCCTATTTCTTTGATAGTTAGACGCAAGTAAGTTGTCATAACATACACATACATCTACGCAATCTAATCGGTCCATCTTTTCTCATACTAGGAGCTACACTTCCTATTCTTTCTTTCTTGTAGGCACACTAACAAAGTGTCCTCTTACTCTACATACTCCACATCCCCTACTTCCTCAAAAGTCTTGACCTCTTTTTTCTTGTTTCTTTAGCTCTTAACACAGATACATGGAAGATGTTCTACTATCTTTCTCTTTCTCTTATGTTTCCCTCATGAAACTTGTTGCACCACTTTCTCTATATCTACTTATCTATCTTATTTTTTATTACAAGCTTTCTCTAGCCAGTGCTATCTATATAGCATCACTTAATTGGTGTAACTCTACTCTACATTTTCATACACTTTATTCTCTATATGGCTACTAATCTCAAGAAATGTCACTCTACTCTAGTACTCATAAGTACACTTCTTTACTCTTTCACTCTTTCAAAAATAGAATTACTCTATATTGTTTCCTTTTTTGGGTATACAAACCCTCTCTCTCTCTCTTTCTTTACATTTATGTCCCTATTTTTATCTCTACCATTTCCGTTTTTTTTTGCCATTCTTTTTAAATCTCTAGTAACTCTACTCTTTGGGACATATACTTTATCTAGTGACCAACTACCTGGACACATCATCTTTAACACATCTTTCTTTTATGATACCACAATATCGTTCTTTATATATAAGCTTGGCATCTTTATAACTAGAGAGCCTCTCTATTGTCATTTTTTAAAATGTCTTTTCCTTTTTTTTTTCTAACAATTTGGACCCAAACCTTCAAGTTTGGTCAATCTAGTAATCTTTAATTGTTCGGGTTCTTTATCTTCACATGAATTCAGCTGTGTACCATAATCTTCTAGCATGGTTTATGACAAAACTAGCTCATAGTCTCTACTTCTCATCTATCTTCCACATTTTAAGACTAGGAATGGCTACACCCAAAACTAATTCAATTAAACTATGGCTCTGATACAACTTGTAATAACCTAAATTTCTATATATCTAATCTATGAGAATTATCAGAGTTTATCTAACAAGTGCAGAATTATATATAAATTAAAAGCGTTACTTCCCAGGATAAATCATGGGTTTAAAATAAAAATTATACATAAAAACTGAAACAAGGACATAAAACCTATTCTAAGTCCTCGTGCTCCAGTCTTCTCTTTAGGTACCACGACTGTTGCCACGTGAACCAGCAAAACATGAAACATCTCTACAACATTAGACAACAATGTCGGGTGAGTTATAGTCTTTCTATTTTTCATGGTTATCTATTTTTTCCATCTTTCATACTCTAAACCTTTCTTTTTCTCTCCTATCTCATACTCTACTATCTAAATTCTTCTTCTCATGGCATAGACTACAATCTTTCGCATCTCATTATATTTATCTCTTTCTTCCCTCTATTCTCATTCATCACCATTCTATTCTCTCATACTCATACTCTATCCTCTACTACTCTTTTCCAATATAACACGCTGCTATTCTTACTGATCATTTATCTCTTCCATCTCTCTTATCCTTTTCTAGGATCATCTCATACTCGATACCTACTATATCTCTGTCTCTAACTTTGTCTCTTACTCCATTCTTTATTCTTTCTCTTCTATGCTTTATATCTTCTCTATTCTCATCTCTAGAGCCTCAATACTCTGTTCTCATCTAGACCCATTAGTCACATCTCATACTCTGATCGTCTCTATCTTCTAAGGAAATCAACATCCTACTAGCTCTATTAGGTATTATTCTATACTATTACGTCTCTCTCATATGATCCCCGTGGATGCTAAATCCTTCTTCTTCCTCTTGAATCCCTCATGAATTCCTTACTCTTAACTCGTCATGGGTTATTTCTATGTTCTTAAAAGTACTCCATTACCTTTTCCCACTCATGGAACATTTTCTCTATCTTTTCTAATCATACACAATCTTTGATTGATGCGGGGATTATCTATCTACATCTCCAAAGGGATCCTATACTTTTGTTCTCTAAGAAACCATCATCTCATTCCCTAAAGAATCATACTCTAGTCCCCAAAGGAACCTCTATCTTATTCTTTTAGGAATCATAATATTATCGCCGAAGGAACATCTATCACATTCACGAAGAAATCATAATCTTGTCTCTGAAGGAAAATCTAAGTCATTCCTGAAGGAATAATCTTGTCCCCGGAGGAACATATATCTCTTTTTCTCATCAAGAGATCTTCTGTTACACTTTTAGTATTTAAGTCACAAAGTACATAGTTTATATCTATCTCTAGTAACGTAAATAATATAATTCAAAATGTGATGACTCAATATTTATGATTTAAAAAAAAACTTTTGATTCAATTTTTTATGGTCCTAAATTTGGTATGATCTAAAATATTTAGACTCAATTATTTTAAAATCCTTAATTATATCTTTTATGATTCAAAATATATAATGGTCCAAAAGTTTTTTTTTTAAACAAAAGCTTTATTTAATTGATTATATTTTTGATCCAAAATCATATGATTCAAAATGTTACGATTTAAAACAAAATTTTATGTTCCAAAAATAATATTATTCAAAAAATAGCATAAACGGAAAATATTATGATCCTTAAAATTGTTCTTATTAAAATTTTTTATAATTGTTAAACATAAAAATTTCAAACCAATATTTAGTTTAAAAAATAAAAAAGAACTTAAAAAAACCAACAAAAAATCAAAAAATAAAAATAAAATTAAATAGAAACACTAATATCTTCAAGTATGTAATAAAGACATTAAAAAATAAAAATAACAAAAAGAAGAAAAAAACAATTCAAAACATTTCTTTAAGTCAAATATGTAAAATCAAAGTATCAACATTTTTCATCCCAAAAACCATAACAAAATTTTCATTTTTATAAAATATTCCCACAAAACCGTAACTTATAAAACATTGTTTTCAAGTTAGATCTATAAAATCAGGGTACCAAATTCTCTTAAACATATATCAACAGGAGGATATGTATGATCACGCCTTCGCCGTGCCGGTATCATCTGATGTACCTGAAACAAGGAAACCAAAATTTTTAAGATTAAGCATAAAGAGCTCACCCAAAATACCCCTCACAACAAAACATATATTGTGCATACACAAACAGGACTACAACAAAAGGCTGGATTGCCACCTGAGCCTTCATCTATAAGCTGGACCGCTCTCAAGCCTGCAATATTAGTTGGACTGCTCCTTAGGCCTACAATATCAATTGGACCGCCTAGGTATATTGGCCTTCAGTATAAAGTAGGAGTGCCTCAACCCAACCACAATATGTCGACCTATACACATAAACAATAACTGATGGGTTTGAGCCATAAGAACTTTCCTATGTGCACATGCAAACCCTATTGCTTGGATCTAGGTTTCTCTAATTGAACATGCAATGTATCCAAGGCTTACAATTCTAGATCTAGTGTAAACAATTGAACCATATCCTATGAAATCAGATCTAGAAGAATACCTTAAGTTGCTTGCGTGAAACTTATTGTTCTTGGAGCTTAGAGTCACAATTGTCACTCCTCTAATGGCTTACACACACCAACTAGCAAGAGGATGATCTTGAGAGATAGAGGAGGTGAGGAAATCGGCTCTAGAGTTTCTTCCTTGCAAGACTAGCCGATTTCCCTCACCCATGGGGTCTATTTATACTATGAGCTACTAGGGTTACACCCTTAACCCTAATTGAATAACTTAGTCCCTAAGCAATCCAAAGATCCTTCTAGATATGGGGCTTGGACGATTTTAAGATATCATAACCCTAAAATTCGTCCACCCAAATACACATAAGGATTCTTAGCCCAAAAACACAACTATCATACATTTGACAGTTTATGCCCCTTTATTCAATTAACCTCTTTAAGTCACCCAATTAATTCTTAATTAATTTATGACTTATATCAATTAAATACTATTATTATTCCTTTAATATATTACTCTCATAATATATTAATAATAATATCTCTTCTCTCTTTACAAATCACTCTGTCAAGTTGCTATAGTGAAGGCAACCCAAAAGGACCATGCACAACTGGGTCAAGTACTTACCAAATATAGTTACAACCGTAGACACTAATCCAACAGTCTCCCACTTGGATAAGTCTAGTAACTATATATGCAAACACAATCCGATTAGCAATCATAGCTCTCAAAGACGCTGTAAAACTCTGATCTTATCAGTATCCTGTCCTTTAGATAAGGGATCGTATAGTCCTCTGTTAGATATTGTGCGGACAATCTCATGGAACATAGTGATACTTATTGTTTAGCAGTTTGGTTTCTCGATCTCAGATTCATTTGACATAGAACTTAATTGAACACATCAATTCAGTCCTGACCGGGCCCGAAACATAAGTCAAATCAAATCATCGAGGGGCCCTGATATCGCTTTTACCCTCTTAGGATAAAAGTAACAGATAAACTTCGACTTATATGCATTTACTGTTTACTAATCAACTATACACAACAATGCGTTTTATGACATCAATTTACTGATGCGGTATCACATTGTCAATGCACAACCAATTAATAAACAATAAACCATATATCTTGGTTTTAAGACCATATGATATTATCGTCTTGCGATCACTTGCGGTACATTCCATAAAGTGATTCCAGCAAGCGCGGGTTTATTCCAATGCTCAAAACTTGTTCATAAGCACTCATGAACGTTGCAGCAAACCTTTGCTATGTCTAATACCTTTTAGACAATCTACACACCAATTCATGACAATCTTCATTCATACCTACTTCCAACATATGAATGATTGTGGACCATTCGAATAATTCAATTATTCTTAATAACTCAATTATTCAGGAAGTCAAAACATGCAAAGTGAAACAATAGTTAAACAATTAACATAAGACAGTAGTTGTACTTATATATAATACTCCTTTATTTTATCATCAAATGTCAATTACATTTATCTATTACATGTTTCTAAACTATCTAATCTAAACTAATATCGTCTTTCAGCCCAATGCTCCTAGCGTGCTGCAAATGCTTAACCCTACTCAATCCCTTCGTAAGCGGATCTGCTGGGTTATCCTCTGACGATATCCTCTTTACTGTGAGGTTTCCTTCTTCTACTCGATGTCTAATAAAATGATATTTTCTGTCGATATGCTGAGATCTACCATGATCCCTCGGTTCCTTGGTCAAGGCAACCGCTCCTTCATTATCACAAAAAATTTCCATAGGCTCCTTTATGGCAGGCACAACTCCAAGGTCACCAATGAAGTTCTTAACCACATCGCCTCCTTTGACGCTTCGCTCGCTGCAATGTACTCTGATTCTCACGTTGAATCAGCTACGGTCTTTTGCTTGGAACTTTTCCAAGTCACTGCTCTTCCATTAAGAGTAAAGACCCAGCCTGACTGCGAACGGTAGTTGTCCCTGCCGGTTTGGAAGCTGGCATCACTATACCCTTGCACCTTTAAGTCATCACTCCCTACGAGGACTAAAAACCATTCCTTGGTCCTCCGAAGGTACTTAAGGATATTCTTGACCGCAATACAATGAGCTCTTCCAGGGTTCCCTTGATATCTACTGACCATGCTCAAAGCAAAGGCTACATCAGGGCGAGTACAAGTCATAGCATACATGATTGAGCCAACTGCGGAAGCGTAAGGTACTCAGCTCATCTCAGCTATCTCGGCTTCTATACTCGGACTTTGACTCTTACTCAATTTGGCATTACTCTGTATCGGTAGTTCTCCCTTCTTCGAGTTTTCCATACTAAAACGTTTTAGTACCTTATCCAAGTAAGTATTCTGACTAAGTCCTATTATTCTCTTACTTTGTTCTCTCACTATCCTTATTCCCAAAATATAGGAAGCCTCTCCGAGGTCCTTCATAGCGAAGCACTTCCCGAGCCAGGACTTAACCTCCTGCAGAGTCGGGATGTCGTTTCCTATGAGCAGTATGTCATCAACATACAAAACAAGGAAGCTAACTATACTCCCAATGGCCTTGACATATACACATGATTCATCTTCACTTCGTACAAATCAAAACTCTTTGACTTTCTAATCGAAGCAAAGATTCCATCTGTGAGATGCTTGCTTAAGTCCATAAATGGACTTATCAAGCTTGCACACTCTATCGGGATGCTTTGGATCGACAAAACCCTCTGGCTGAGCCATGTAAATATCGTCAGCCAACTTCCCTTTAAGGAAAGCGGTCTTGACATCCATCTGCCGTATCTCATAATCATGAAATGTAGCAATGGCTAGCATCACCCTAATAGACTTTATTTTAGCAACTACCGAGAAGGTCTCATCATAGTCAACTCCGGGAGTTTGAGTAAAGCCCTTCGCAACCAATCATGCCTTATACGTGTGCACATTCCCATCCACGTCGGTCTTCTTCTTGAAGATCCATTTGCACCCAACCGTCTTACGTCCGGGCACATTGTCAACAAAATTCCAAACTTGGTTGTCATACATGGACTGAATCTCGCTGTCCATTGCCTCTTTCCATTTTGCAGACTCTGGGCCTGCCATGGCTTCCTTATAGCTATTAGGTTCATCTACATTTATTAGTGTACCATCACTAATATACGTGTCCCCTTCGGTAGTAATATGAAAGCCATAAAACTGGGGTTGAACTCTAACTCTCTCGGAACGTCTAAGAGGTATGGACTCGTCAATTGGTTCAACCGGAGTTTTCTCCTCGGGTTGAGTGCTAGCGTTAGAGGTTCCTTCATCGCTCGACTCTTGAATCTCTTCAAGATCGATTTGCCTCCCACTGTCCCATTGGCTTATGAGTTCTTGCTCTCGGAAAACCCCTCTCCTCGCAACGAAGACAACATTGTCACTCGGTCTATACAAGAGATATCCAAAGGATTTCTACGGGTAGCCGATGAAAATACACCGCTCACTACGAGGTTCGAGCTTGTCGTGAGTTTCTCGTCTTACGAAAACTTCATAGCCCCAAACCTTGATATGTGTCAATGAGGGAGCTTTTCCTGTCCACATTTCGTGAGGTGTTTTGGCAAACTTCTTTGTAGGGAATTGGTTAAGGATATGAGCGGCAGTATCTAAGGATACCCCCAAAATGAGATAGGTAGTGAAGCACGACTCATCATAGAACGAACCATGTCTAACAGGGTTCAATTACGCCTTTCTGCCACACCATTCAACGGCGGTGTCCTAGGTGGCGTCAATTGGGAAACTATTCCGCATTCCTTGAGATAGTCATGGAATTCAAGACTTAGGTACTCTCCTCCTCGATCGGATCGAAGCATGTTGATTTTCCAGCCCAATTGATTCTCCACTTCATGTTTGAACTCTTTGAACTTTTCAAACGTTTCTGACTTGTGCTTGATTAAGTAAATATACCCATATCTATTATAATCATCGGTGAAAGTCACATAGAAGCGGTTCCCATCCTTTATGGTGGATCTAAAGGGCCCACACACGTCGGTGTGTATGAGATCCAATAAATCCTCACCCCTCTCACAAGTACCAGTGAAGGGTGACTTGGTTATCTTTCCAAGTAAACAAGATTCGCATGTGTCATCTTCCCTAAGGTCGAATGACTCCAACACTCCATGCTTTTGGAGTTGGGCTATGCGCTTCTTGTTGACTTGTCCAAGATGACAATGCCACAAGCATGCTTTATCCATACTATTGGAAGAATCCATACACAACACATCATTTCCTAGGTTATCTACAACCATAACAGTTTCATAAATTCCATTACAAGGCATTTCTTCAAAATATAAAACACCATTTAGATAAGCATAAATCGAACCATTCTCATTATTAAAGGAATATCTAAATCCTTGTCTATAAAACCTTGAAAAGAAATGATGTTTCTTGCCATATCTGGTGAGTAGCAACAATTATTTAAATCTAAATTCAATCCATTACTAAGCACTAGAGAATACACTCCAATCTTGGTTACAGGCGACAATCTTCTGTTCCCCATGATTAGATTTATTCTTCCGCGCTCCACATCCCTATTTCTTCTTAGTCCCTACAAATCAGAACAAATGTGATAACCACATCCTGTATCAAGAACCCAAGAAATAGCATGAGATGAATCATTAGATTTAATTGTGTAAATACCTGCAAAAGATGGCTTGATCTTCCCATCCTTGATGGCTTGCAGATATTCCGGGCAGCTTCTCTTCCAATGCCCTATTTTGTGGGAATGGTGGCACTCTGCCTCCTTTGGGTTTGGGTTGGGCTTAGCAGAGCCAACCTTGGTCCCAATAGAAGAGGAACAATCTTGGGACTTTCCCTTGTGGTGGTTCTTTGAAGAAGCCTTCCTCTACTTTCCCCTTCCCTGCCCAATAGCCAAAACAGGAGCAGCGGGTGGATTGGGAGTTAATGCAACAGACTTGTCCTTGAGGTTGCTCTCAACAGTCCTTAGGAGCCCTTGGAGTTTGCTTAGGGTGACCTCTTCCTTGTTCATGTGGTAGGTCATCGTAAATTGGTTGTAGCACGAGGGCAAGGAGTGAAGAACAATGTCGATAGCCAAATCTTCCACAAAGTTGACATTCAACTTGCGAAGACGATCAACATATCTTTGCATCTTTTGCAAGTGCACGGTTAGAGACTCTCCACTTCCCATCTTAGCAGTGATCATATTCATTATGATCTCATAGCACTCTTGCCTCGCGCTTTGGTGGTATCTCTCTATTAAGTCTTGATGCATCTCGTACGGATACATGTCCTCATAGGACTTTTGGAATTCTGGGTTCATCGTGGCTAGCATGATGCAATGGACTTTCGTTGCATCACGCTCATGGGTCTCAAAGACAGCCATTTCTTCGGGAGTAGCGATTTTTGGATTGATCTTTTCGAGCTTCTCGTCGAGTACATACTCTTTGTCCTCGTGGCGCGCAATCATGCGAATATATCTTATCCATTTGCAAAAGTTTGATCCGTCAAAAGTCACTTTTTGACAAAGGCTCATAAGCATGAATGAGCTAGCAGCAGCGTTGTTCGCGTTAGACATCTACAAATAGAAAGGAACAAAGTTTGATTAGAGTTAAGTCCCTAATTAACACCCAAAATGAAAAATTAGGGCTAGGACCCAACAACATTATTTACACATTAGAAAAGGGATGCCGTAATCCAACATGCAAATAATTTGGAGGTAAGTGAATGACGATTCACTAATTCTTCACCATGAAAAACATAAGCTTAAGTTTTAAATGTATTGATAATTCCTAGATTTCTTAGAGATTCATTGAACTTTTCAATAGCATGTTTAAATCTCGATATGCCCCTCTAGTTTGAGACTCGGATACTGAGGATCACAAAGCGGGTGTGAATAACCATGCAAATATACATGATGCCCTCATTGTTACAGTCATCTATTCGATGTGCCGGTAAACCACACACGCTCCATCAAACTATGACAAACAATGAGTCACCCTTTGCTACAATTGCTTAGAACTAATTAGTGTGCCGGTTAACCACACGCGTTCCACTAACTTCTCAGCAAGGGTACAAAGTGTAATTTCATGGGATTGCATCAATTCACTTTTCCTAAAGTAACTATGATTGAGAATTTTATGAAACACGTTTAGTTACTTTATATAGATTCATTATACTTATTAATGAGGAGAGGATTGCCCTATCCTACCCATTCGGCTAACGACCCTCCACCAGTCATGCAAGCGGTGGGTGTGAGTGTACACCCATTAAGCGCCATTTTATAGGAAGCAACCTTATACTCACCTTATAGACTATCTTCGTGAATGAGGCCTACTAACGGTAAGACTGGCACTTTTAAATCATACATACATACATATATATATATATATATATATATATATATATATATGATGGGTTTTGAGCATTCTAACACTTCCTAAGTGTACATGCAACCCTAATAAACCTTGGATCTATGTTTGTCTAAGATACATGCAAATAATTATTTTTCCAAGGTTCATATCCTAACTAGCATGGCATGGGGAACATGAATCAAATAAAGCTAGTAGAAACACTTACCTTGTAGTAGTAGTTGATTGCTTGGAGTTTTAGAGCCTAGCACCAATAGTGTGGATGCCTCAAATGGAAATCACAAATCACCACAAACTTGGAACTTTGAGAGAATAGTCACTACTATCTTGAAATCGACCCTCACCTCAACAAGTGTCAACTAGTGTGATTTCAAGAACCAAAGCCTCCTTTATATAGTGTGGTGGATTAGGGTTACATCCAAGTAAACCCTAATACCCATGTCTCTTCATTTCCATGAGATCCATGGGTTAAAGCTCCATGGAGTATCCATGGACTTTTCCATGCAAGCCTAGCCCATTCCAAATAAGCATTAGCCCACACTATATAAATATAGAAGCCCATATTTAATTAGTAATATCTTTGATCTCTAAATTAATCCTAGATTAATTATAGATCAATACTAATTAAATAATATGATCTTATATTAATATATTAGAACTTATAATATATTAATAAATCATAACTTGTACTATTCTCAAATATTATCCATAAATTGTTCGGGTGAAGTGCAACCGAAATGGACCATGCCGGGTCGGGTCAAGTACATATCAAATATAGTTATGGACTTAGACACTATATCTAACAGTCTCCCACTTGGATAACTCTAATAACTATTGTTGCAAGTATGACTTTAGGAACCGATCAACAATCGTAGCTCTTTAAACTCTGTTGAACTAGAACGTGCCATTTAGATAAGTGATCATATAATCCTCTGTTCTAGATATCAGCCGGACAAATACATGGAACATGGTCTTACTTATTGTCCAGCATTTGTTTCCCGATTTCCGATTTGTTTGACATAGAACTTAACTGAACACATCAATTTAGTTCTCACCGCGCCCGGTACATAGGTCAAAACAAAATCATCGAGGGGCCCTGATATCAGCTTCTAATCCTAGAAGGAACATATAAACTTCGACTCATATACTTGTTCTACCACTCATTGAATTATACACAAAGGCAGGTTTTATAACATCGAGTTACCAATGCGTTTACGTACAATCAATGCATAATCAACTCGTAAGTAACAAATCATATCTCTAGGTTTGAAGACTTATATGATATTACCGTCTCACGATCACTCGAGATAAAATTCCATGAAGTGATTCCAGTGAGCGTGGGTTGAGTCCAATGCTTAGAACTTATGAGCACTCATGATTGTTGTAGCCATGTCCAACACCTTAGACCTCTGCAACCAATCATGACAGTCTTGATTCATACCTACTTCCGAAATATGACCGACTGTGGATGTTTGAATAATACGATATACCAATCACAATTATTCTGGAAGTCAAAACATGCAAAAGAAATATAGTAAACGATCGACAAGAGATAGCAACACTTTACTGTGACAACCCGAAATTTCCATTATGAACAAACCATTTGAAGCCAATAGAAGTAGAGCAGTTACAGTGAAAACTCAGATTTCGAGTATAAGTTTGGCAGTTTTCAGGATTTTACACTTAAGGAGATATTGGAGAGTGGATGCACTAGGGTTTTGTGCAACACTGTTATTCCAACACTCTAGGACATTAGAGTTCGTTTCAGGAATAAAACTATTTTCTACCAAAAATATCTCAGGACTATAAATAGAATTCTGAACCAAATTGGTTCATTTGTTGAATTCCATTTAGAGAAAAGTCAAAATTCTCTCTTATGGATCTTCGGGTTTTTATCCCAAATTGTAAGTACTTCGATCTAGTTATGTTATATAGCTTAGATTGTGTTTAAAACATCAATTTCATAACAAAACAACTAGACTCGGGAGTTTACCGCCCAAGAGCGTTCTTGGGGAGTAAACTCCAATATGTGGCTTAAATGCTACTTAGTCCTTTCCCCGTGATTAGTAACTACCTTAGACTTGTATGCTAGTGTGTATATGACTAGAAAACACCAAAATCGGATTAAAACCCAAAGATTTGGGAGTTTACCGCCCAAGAACACTTGGGGAGTAAACACCATTTTAAGGTCCTAAAGGGTTCCAATGACCCTCAAAGCTTTAGAACTCGAACTAGAAGCCTTCATTTCATATTTAGGAAACCAAGATCAATTAGAAACAATGATGAAAGTGAGTTCACGGCCAAGGAGCTTCTTAGGCCGTGAACTCCATGTTTAAGTGCCAAAATGCTTTGAAACACTTCCTAAGGCTTAGGCTTAAATAAGGACAAGTACCCTAAAGTGTTTATAGCCTAGAAAACATAACGAATCACATGAGTTAAGGATTTTACGGCCAAGACAAGCTCTTGGGTCGTAAACACCTATAAAGGGGTCAAATGACACCCTAACTCCTTCCTTATGCCTAGAACCCAACATAGGTCATTACCTTGAAATGTTTGAGACTTGAAAACACCATAACCACCCTCCCAAGGGAGTTTACGGCCGTAAACTCCAAGGGAATATGGTCCCAAGGCCATAAACTCCTTAAAGGAGTTAATATGACACCCAAACACTTGTTTAAACCTTGGAACAATTTACCACTTGAGCTGTAACAACTTTAAGCCTCAATTAGTGACCCAATGTAGAGTTTACGGCCAGGAGTTTACTCCCCTAGGCCGTAAACTCCAAAGAATATGGTCATTAGACATTAAACTCCCATTTGAGGTATTACACTCCTTTGTTGCAACCCATTAGCCTCCTAGCACTTGACCAAAAGTGTTTTCCTCGCGTTTAAATGTTTATACTTGTATAATTAGTGTTTTAACCACTAATTATCTATATACATATGTCTTCATATGTGATTAGGATCATTGTGTGTGTCTAAAGTCTTCACTTGACACCAAGCACTTGTCCGATCCTTCCTTACGATTACAGTCCGTTCAAGTCCAGTCATTTACTGCATGTGAGTTCACACCCCCTTAAATAATGTTTTAAACTATTTTTAAATGTTTTATGGGGGGGGGGGATACAAGTAGAATCATGCTAGTTATTACATCAATCACATGTGATTAACATGCATCATTCAAATGATTTACTACACATTAGCCGTTTTTTTTCCAAACAGTTTCCTTCAAATGATTGTTATAAACATTACATATGTTTTAAACTCTTTATTACACTGTCAATTTTACTCTGTATATTACATTTCAAACTTATTTCCAATTGTGTTTCAAACAAATGTTTCTTTATACTAAACTGCTTTATGAAACCCATGCCTTCAAATTGTTTTACAGATTGACATCAAGTCGATCTTTTCTTAAAAATAATATTTATGTTTCAAATGTCTTACAAAACTTATTTATGCTTTTATATTATAAATTTCATGCCTCTATATGTATAGTTATATAAGAAATGTTTAAAAGACTTAGGAAGGCTATCCACCCTATTTCCTCTTCGCGCTTGAGATGTGGTTTGGCGGGATATCGGGTATTCGTCCGAAAGTCGTTTAAATCTTAGTTATATATCATGTGTACATATATAGTCATAAAAGGTCCTTCCAGTTCATCCCATGCCCTTGGGTAGCAAGGGTATACTTCCATGTCCATATGTACCAGTTAGATTACTAGTAAACTACCATATGGGTAGTTTAGGAAGATACTAGAACTATTACTAGAACGCGATATCATACTATGAGTCAGTTCATTCATGAGTCAATACTTACTACTAGAAGAACATATACAACTATACTAGAGAAGAACATATACAACTATACTAGAATGATTACATTACTATACTTGCTAGGAAGAGAGCACGTACATTACAGCTAGAACAGTTCATTACATTACATATACATGAATACGTTAATAATTGTGATCCACTGTATCGGAGCATGCCTTAAATGTCATGGCCCGAGTTGTAGCCAGAATTCTCTTGGAGGGAGAGCGTGAGTTTGTGTATAGATCTATACTGGATTGACTATCCTACACCTTGCTGCTAGCTACAGCCGGACCTGCAGGTATATGGGTGCCAAATGTCATTCCGTTTTACGACCATTCGTATATCGTTGTTACCAGTCGATAGTATGGTGCAATTAATCACATGATTCCTTAATATAAATCCGGTTTAAGGTAGTTATTACAGCAGTAGTTCCTATAATACAACACTACAGTACTACATTTATTTTCCCTTTACATATATTTAGTGATCTTTTCACTTAAACATTTAATGTAAAAACTATATTTTTACAAATGATAGTTATACTTGGGAAAATTACACACTTTTACAAGAAATGAACATTGAGAACAGTTAGGTCTTTGTAGAAGACGCACTTTATATAATAGTAGGAATCATAGGGATTTCTAGGGGTTTTCAAACGTTTACAGTTGTTTTACAAACATTTTCATACTTACAGTTCATATACATTTTCAATACATACAATTCATTTACTTACAAATTCTTACATACAAATTAAGACACTAAATACTTATGATCTCACCAGCTTCAAAGCTGATACTCACTTTCAAAATTACTTGTATCCTCAGGTCATCATAGACAGGTACCGATGCAAGGAGAAAGGAAGATGGAGCTTGTTCAAGACTCATCTTTCATTTTGATTTATGCTTTAGTGTTTATCCAAATTTGACAGAACACATTTGTATAATAATTATATTATTAATGGAATGGATGATGTTGTTGCTTGTTTACTACTTTACATTGTTGTGATATTATACATGACGTCCTCCACCTCAGAACGTTTCCACCGTTCTTGGTTTTGGGGTGTGACAGATTGGTATCAGAGCTTTGTTTATAGTGAATTAAGTATATCAACCCATAAAAGATATACTAACTATAAATACATAAGGGATTAAAAATACTCTGACGAAGAGTTTATACTTTAAATAATAAAATATTTAAGTAAGTATACGTGTTGCATTCATACTAAAATCAGTGTCACTAGGATAGTACAAAAGAATTACGATTGTTGGGCAACACAAGCGGGCTTAGAGACATATGGTCAAAACTGGGAAGATATAGCCTGATCACCTATATTATCCGAGGGTTGACTAGCATGTGCCTAAGTTTAATTGTGTGGTTCAACAATGCTAAAATCTTACCAAACCTACTACAATGAGAACAATAGAGCATAACATTAAAAATTAAAATACTATAGGAGTATTTGGTGTTACTATAAGTACGTTATACTTGAGAACTAAATCGGGATCTTCATTACTAAGTTGATAGTTGCTAAGTGGATACACTAAGGCTATATGTAATTAGGATGCTATAGACTTAGAATCTGTGGAAATTTTACTTCACCCCTATTCTGTGTGAATACGGAGTTAAGGTCACTTATTCGAAGGTCTATCCTGTTTGGATTACATATAATCGGTATGCACTTCACAAATAGCGATGTAACTAATGAAGGTTTTCTGAATAATTATCTAGATAGTTCGTCTAATAATTACTCTCTTACCCTAAATTCTTGCATAGAAAACATAGCTGGACTCCATCCCCTTGGCAACCAATATCTTCCAAATGAAGTTATAGCTGGTTGGTTTGGAGAAGAACCAGATAATGATCATCCTATCCCCTTGAATGATCACCATGATGAAGACCTTTCGTATGATGCTAACTCCGAAGCAGAGGTTGAGAGCCTACCCCGAGCAGCTCCCTTTCCAATTCCTAACCCTCGTCCAGCTTTTCATGGCCCTACCCCTGAGTGGGTGGAATGCTTGGAAACAAGGAACCAAGGACAAGATCAGCCCATGCCATTTAATGGCGACAGAAGCTTTGACGACCTGCACAATGGGGGCTCAGCATACAGAATCTTGCCAATCTTGGTCCGCAGAGTGGCCCGAAATGAGATTCAAGGCAGGACAGCCCTACATCAGATTACCGAAGTTGTCGCCGATGCGAGAATGCATACCCTCCGCACCATTCGTCTAGAAGATACTCGCGAGAGATCAGAGAGAACTTTGAAACCCTGCTGCAAGCACTGGCTGAACTGAGAGTTCACCTGAGGGATGACCGTCGTCAGTAGTAGATTCTTTACCTTACTTCCCTTGTTAGAAAGTAATCGTTTTCTGTCTTTGCCCGATGTGGCATTTTTTATGAAATTATCTGGTACTGTAAGTACTTTTAGTTAGGTCCTTATGCTGTCAGGAACTATCTTTTGTGGATAGGACGTAAGACCTTTACAAGGTCATTTTCCCGAATCTTTACGTCATTAATATCAAAGATATTGACAGCCGGCTAACTTCTGTGTCATTCTTCATTCAAGTACTCTTATCATACTTTCATTGGGGTCTATCTGAAACATGCTTTAGTCAAGTCATTGGACTATAGTGATTTATATCCGGAGACATTTCCAAATCTCTTTCGGTGGTTGGATCTTGTTATTCACCAACCCACAATACCTCGGCTTGAACGACAAACGTCTTGAGACCATTCTACGAACTTACTTCTACTCATTACTAGGATTGCATCATAGGGATGTAGGTCAAACTTTCGAGAACATAGTCGTACTATTTACATGAACAATCTAAGTACATCAAGGGTCAACCAGAATCGCTCACAAAATCCTTATCTTTCGTGTTATAGAATCATGTCGTCATTCGGAAACAATCAGTCGAACAGCGAAACCTCCGCTTTTCCTATGGACGCTGCTACCTTTCAAACAACAGTTACAGCTGCCGTGGTGGCTGCCGTAACCGCGGTCCTTGCGCACCGTAGCGCTATCAGCACAGTCAATGCTGCTGATGGGAATGAAGTTTCAAATCGTGGTATCCATCCAGGAAGTCGCCAAATAGTAACAGTCACAGGCTCGCAAAGCCGAAAAGCAGAGAACAAGAAACGAAAGCGTCAAGCCTAGAAAGAACGAAAGAGATCCCAAAGGCTGGCTATACAACAGCAGCAAGTGGAAACCCCTGCCGTTCCCGCACCGAGCAGGCCATACGAGGGAAAACTCCCGAAGTGTGATAAGTGTAGTTTCCATCATCATGGGGCTTGCCATGAGATGCAATGTTGCAATTACCTAAACATAGGGCACCATGCTCGTGGCTGTGGAGCACCGGCACGACCCATCACTCAAGTCCCTTTCATCGGGACTAACCCTACACACAAGATTAGTTATAACGCCGAACGATTTAAGAAGCAATTTTCAAAGTGGAGTAACGAGGAAGGCACTCGTGTCCACATAAAACTGGCTAAACACCGAAATCTCGTCACCAAAGCTAGTACTAGCCAGTCATGCCACCAATGTGGGGAGTTAGGGCACTTCAAGAAAGATTGCCCGATAGCAAAGAACTCTGGCGCAGATGGGAGAATTCTCAGGATCACAGCTGCAGGAAAGCCTACTCCGGAACCCTCGTTAATGTAACTTAGGCGTGTTGTTGTAACAGACTTTTAAACTATCCAGAACCAGTGCAACTAGAGTCTTACTTTTTGCGAGATCTTGTCAGTATAGAGATTCGCGTGCTGCGTATACTTGTCTTTTGTAGTATAGCTTATTCGCAGCAATGGTCTTGTTGTAAGTCTAAAGTATTGTAACTCTGTGCATGGTTGCACGGTTGTGTTTTGTCTGTAAACATATTATGTTCAAATCTAATGTCTTTAAGTTTAAGTATGATTCCGACATTATCATACGAATCGATTCAATTTGATCCTCACGAAAACAGCTTCATACGTACATCTCTTTCTTCTAGATCACTTTTCCAGCGAAGCCGTCATATCAGAACACCGAAGTACTCATGCTAGGAGTACCTCTTAGTTATTTTCTTTCCGAAGAAATCCCCGAAGTACCACTCGTGCAGTGCGTCAAGTTTAATCCAAGGATTCATGCGATTGATCTATCACTAAGGAAGGTATACATAAGAGTGATATATAATCAAGTTTCTACAGGTTTAGAATTGATGAATCCACTTTAACTTCTTTTTCCCCGATGGGACGTGAGCTTAAAGAAGAATCAGTTATTCGACTACCTTTTCAATCTTAATTATATGTGACTCGTATACCCGAAATTGTGACTATGAAACCATGTATGAATTCTAATATGAAGTTTAGGACGGAGAACTGCTTAAGTCTACGAGTAATCACATCATCATGTGAACAAACTTAGAACCTAGTACGACTCGTGTAAACAGATCGCCCTATAGTTTAAACACCTACGGAGATACCAGAACAGTACAAACAACTTAACGAACTGCACAGCAATAGAATAAGAAGACTAGGCTTCTCACCCTAGAGAACTCCCAGTCTTATTCTCCCAGAGATTGACGGATTGCATCATATGTGCCTCAGATATCGAGGACTCCATCAAGATTTTCATAGAAATCGTTATCTCTGCCTCGCATAGATGAAATGGTTGAGCAAACGCAAGGAAAGAATTACTTTCAGAAATGGATCTGAGATCCGAATATCACCAGTTCGAGTGTTTGGGAAGGATGTCCGGAAGACTATCTTCCGAATTCGATGCGGACACTTCGAGTCCGTAGTGATACCCTTCAGATAGGACCAATTCGCCCATAGTTTTCATGAGCTAAATGAATAGGGTACGTCTTTCTTACTTGGATCAGTTCGTCAATTCTCCATATAATGACTTACTTATCTACCCTCGTAGTAAGAAGGAACCCCTAGAAACATAACCTTCAGAGGTACCTTTCGCAAAGTTCTCTAGGCACGAGTCTTAAAATTGAAGAGTTAAATTTCTATGACACACTGTTAGTGATGTGGGAAATTTTGAGTACTCTTACAATTTGTCAAAGCCGTTGAGAATTTGTCGACACCAGAGACGCCGACATAAATTCGCCAAATTCTAGGTGTTACCGACCTACTGTCATAGTTCATTCAGAACTCCTCACAAATTACAGAAACCTTTACGACTCTGACCCAGCAAGGGGTGGCCCTTGACTGGGAAGTTAATCAAGAAAAGAAACTTTGGAGATTCCAAGTGAGTAACCAAGTTCTTTAGGAGAACTCACACTGGGAATGGCTTAATACGCTTCGTATCGCGTGGAAAGCTAAATCCAATATAGTTAGGACCTCCGAGATTCTTATCAGAATCGGTCCTGTGCCTCGCACAAACTAGACCTACTCCACGAGCTCAATAGCATACATTCTACTCTTTGTATCTCGATCGTGAAACTATACATTTACGTTAGGACTCTTGTAAGTCCACTCGTCAAGATCCTCGCCTTCGTATTAGAACCATAGTGACCCTCGACCGAGAGGTCAAGCGGACGAAGCAACGCCGTCGCCAGTTAGTGAAAGTTCGTTGGAATGCCAACCGAGAACCCGATTTCACTTAGGAGTGCTAGAACCAATCGATTTGGAAGTTTTTCCTCCTCAAGACTAGATCATTCGTACATACTTCCCTGCCTAAATTCTAATTTCGGGACGAAATTCCCTTCAACAGGGGGATGATGTGACAACCTGAAATTTCCATTCTGAACAAACCGTTTGAAGCCAATAGAAGTAGAGCAGGTACAATGAAAACTCAAATTTCGAGTATAGGTTTGGCAGTTTTCAGGATTTTACACTTAAGGAGATATTAGAAGAGTGGATGCACTAGGGTTTTGTGCAACACTGTTATTCCAATACTCTAGGACATTAGAGTTCGTTTCAGGAATAAAAATATTTTCTGCCAAAAATATCTCAGGACTATAAATAGAATTCTGAACTAAATTGGTTCATTTGTTGAATTCCATTTAGAGAAAAGTCAAAATTCTCTCTCACGGATCTTCGGGTTTTTATCCCAAATTGTGAGTACTTCGATCTAGTTATGTTATATAGCTTAGATTGTGTTTAAAACATCAATTTCATAACAAAACAACTAGACTCGGGAGTTTACCGCCCAAGAGCGTTCTTGGGGAGTAAACTCCAATATGTGGCTTAAATGCTACTTAGTCCTTTCCCCGTGATTAGTAACTACCTTAGACTTGTATGCTAGTGTGTATATGACTAGAAAACACCAAAATCGGATTAAAACCCAAAGATTTGGGAGTTTACCGCCCAAGAACACTTGGGGAGTAAACACCATTTTAAGGTCCTAAAGGGTTCCAATGACCCTCAAAGCTTTAGAACTCGAACTAGAAGCCTTCATTTCATATTTAGGAAACCAAGATCAATTAGAAACAATGATGAAAGTGAGTTCACGGCCAAGGAGATTCTTAGGCCGTGAACTCCATGTTTAAGTGCCAAAATGCTTTGAAACACTTCCTAAGGCTTAGGCTTAAATAAGGACAAGTACCCTAAAGTGTTTATAGCCTAGAAAACATAAGGAATCACATGAGTTAAGGAGTTTACGGCCAAGACAAGCTCTTGGGCCGTAAACACCTATAAAGGGGTCAAATGACACCCTAACTCCTTCCTTATGCCTAGAACCCAACATAGGTGATTACCTTGAAATGTTTGAGACTTGAAAACACCATAACCACCCTCCCAAGGGAGTTTACGGCCGTAAACTCCAAGGGAATATGGTCCCAAGGCCATAAACTCCTTAAAGGAGTTAATATGACACCCAAACACTTGCTTAAACCATGGAACAATTTACCACTTGAGTTGTAACAACTTTAAGCCTCAATTAGTGACCCAATGTAGAGTTTACGGCCAGGAGTTTACTCCCCTGGGCCGTAAACTCCAAAGAATATGGTCATTAGACATTAAACTCCCATTTGACGTATTACACTCCTTTGTTGCAACCCATTAGCCTCCTAGCACTTGACCAAAAGTGTTTTCCTCGCGTTTAAATGTTTATACTTGTATAATTAGTGTTTTAATCACTAATTATTTATATACATATGTCTTCATATGTGATTGGGATCATTGTGTGTGTCTAAAGTCTTCACTTGACACCAAGCACTTGTCCGATCCTTCCTTACGATAACAGTCCGGTCAAATCCAGTCATTTACTGCAGGTGAGTTCACACCCCCTTAAATAATGTTTTAAACTATTTTTAAATGTTTTATGGGGGGGGGGGGATACAAGTAGAATCATGCTAGTTATTACATCAATCACATGTGATTAATATGCAGCATTCAAATGATTTACTACACATTAGCCGTTTTTTTTCCAAACAGTTTCCTTCAAATGATTTTTATACACATTTCATATGTTTTAAACTCTTTATTACGCTGTACATTTTACTCTGTATATTACATTTCAAACTTATTTACAATTGTGTTTCAAACAAATGTTTCTTTATACTAAACTATTTTATCAAACCCATGCCTTCAAATTGTTTTATAGATTGACATCAAGTCGATCTTTTCTTAAAAATAATATTGATGTTTCAAATGTCTTACAAAACTTATTTATGATTTTATATTATAAATTGCATTCCTCTATATGTATAGTTATATAAGAAATGTTTAAAAGACTTAGGAAGGCTATCCACCCTATTTCCTCTTCGCGCTTGAGATGTGGTCTGGTGGGATATCGGGTATTCGTCCGAAAGTCGTTTAAATATTAGTTATATATCATGTGTACATATATAGTCATAAAAGGTCCTTCCTGTTCATCCCATGCCCTTGGGTAGCAAGGGTATACTTCCATGTCCATACGTACCAGTTAGATTACTAGTAAACTACCATATGGTTAGTTTAGGAAGATACTAGAACTATTACTAGAACGCGATATCATACTATGAGTCAGTTCATTCATGAGTCAATACTTACTTACTACTAGAAGAACATATACAACTATACTAGAGAAGAACATATACAACTATACTAGAATGATTACATTACTATACTTGCTAGGAAGAGAGCACGTACATTACAGCTAGAACAGTTCATTACGTTACATATACATGAATACGTTAATAATTGTGATCCACTGTATCGGAGCATGCATTAAATGTCATGGCCCGAGTTGTAGCTAGAATTCTATTGGAGGGAGAGCGTGAGTTTGCAGATAGATCTATACTGGATTGACTATCCTACACCTTGCTGCTAGCTACAGCCGGACCTGCAGGTCTGCGGGTGCCAAACGTCATTCCGTTTTACGACCATTCATATGTCGTTGTTACCAGTCGATAGTATGGTGCAATTAATCACATGATGCCTTAATATAAATCCGGTTTAAGGTAGTTATTACAGCAGTAGTTCCTATAATACAACACTACAGTACTGTATTTATTTTCCCTTTACATATATTTAGTGATCTTTTCACTTAAACATTTAATGTAAAAACTATATTTTTACAAATGATAGTTATACTTGGGAAAATTACACACTTTTAAAAGAAACGAAAATTGAGAACAGTTAGGTCTTGGTAGAAGACGCACTTTATATAATAGTAGGAATCATAGGGATTTCTAGGGTTTTTCAAACGTTTACAGTTGTTTTACAAACATTTTCATACTTACAGTTCATATACATTTTCAATACTTACAATTCATTTACTTACAAATTCTTACATACAAATTAAGACACTAAATATTTATGATCTCACCAGCTTCAAAGCTGATACTCGCTTTCAAAATTACTTATATCCTCAGGTCATCATAGACAGGTACCGATGCAAGGAGAAAGGAAGATGGAGCTTGTTCAAGACTCATCTTTCATTTTGATTTATGCTTTAGTGTTTATCAAAATTTGACTAAACACATTTGTATAATAATTATATTATTAATGCAATGGATGATGTTGTTGCTTGTTTACTACTTTACATTGTTGTGATATTATACATGATGTCCTCCGCCCCAGAACGTTTCCGCCGTTCTTGGTTTTGGGGTGTGACATTTACTCATAAATAAACACCTTTTATTCATCATCTAATGTCAATTACACTTTACAAATTTCATAATTCATCTAACTACTAAAACTTTTATCATCCTTCAGCCCTATGCTCCGAGCATGCTGGAGATGCTTAACCCTACTCAGTTTCTTCGTGAGGGGATCTGATGGGTTCTCATCTGATGATACCCTCTTTGCCACAAGGATTCCTTCTTCTATTCGATGTTTGATGAAGTGATATTTTCTGTCAATGTGTCTGGATCTCCCATGATCTCTTGGTTCCTTGGCTAAGGCAACCGCACTATTACTGTCACAGAAAATTTCCATTGGCTCTTTTATAGCTGGTACAACTCCAAGGTTTCCGATGAAGTTCTTTAGCCATATAGCCTCCTTTGCTGCTATATACTCTGATTCACAAGTGGAATCATCCACTGTCTCCTGCTTGGAACTCTTCCAAGTGATTGCTCCTCCATATAAGGTAAAGACCCAGCCCGACTAAGAGCGGAAATTATCCCTACCAGTCTGGAAGCTAGCATCACTATACCCTACAACGATCAAGTCATCACTCCCACCGAAGGTAAGGACCCAGGCCTTAGTCCTTTACAGGTACTTGAGGATATTCTTTACCGCAGTCCAGTGTTCCTTGCCAGGGTTCCCCTGATACCTGCTAACCATGCTCAAAGCAAAAGCTACATCAGGTCGAGTACACGTCATAGCATACATGATCGATCCTACAGCTGAAGCATAAGGTAGTCGACTCATTTCTGCTATATCAGCCTCAGTACTAGGGCTTTGTGTCTTACTCAATCTGGCGTTACTCTGAATGCGTAACTCACCTTTCTTGGAGTTATGCACGTTGAACCTTTTCAACACCTTCTCCACATAGGTGCTTTGACTAAGTCCAATTAGTCTTTTACTCCTGTTTCTCAAAATCCTTATCCCTAGGATATAGGCAGCTTCATCAAGGTCCTTCATAGCGAAACACTTCCCAAGCCAGGACATTACTTCCTGCAGGGTTGGGATGTCATTTCCTATGAGTAGTATGTCATCCACATACAGTACCAAAAAACTGACTATGCTCCCACTAGCCTTGATGTAGACACAAGATTCATCTTCACTCCTTGAAAAACCAAATTCCTTGACTTTCTCATCAAAGCAAAGATTCCATCTGTGAGGTGCCTGTTTTAATCCATAAATGGATTTCTCGAGTTTACACACTCTATTGGGGTACTCTATACTGAGAAAACCCTCTGGCTGAACCATGTAAACATCTTCAGCCAACTTTCCATTAAGGAAAGCGGTTTTGACATCCATTTGCCATGTTTCATAGTCATGAAATGCAGCAATGGCTAACAAAACCCTAATAGATTTTATCTTGGCCACTGGTGAAAAGGTTTCATCATAATCAACTCCTAGAGTTTCAGAATAACCTTTTGCAACCAGTCGTGCCTTATAAGTGTGTACATTACCATCCATGTCGGTCTTCTTCTTGAAGATCCATTTGCACCCTACAGTCTTACGACCTGGTACATTCTCAACCAAGTTCCAAACTTGATTTTCATACATGGATTGTATCTCACTATCCATAGCCTCTTTCCATTTAGCAGACTCGGGGCCTGCCATGGCTTCCGCGTAGCTGTTAGGTTCATCCAGACCTACTAGTGTCTCATCACTAATAAGTGTCTCACCTTCCGCAGTAATATGGAAACCATAGTATTGCTCAGGTGCATTCCTAACTCTCGTGGAATGCCTCAGAGGTACAGACTCGTCAACTGGCTCAACAGGAGTTTCCTCCTCAAGTTGAGGGCTAGTGTTTGAAGTTCCTTCACTGCTTGACTCTTGAAGTTCTTCAAGGTCAATTTGCCTCCCACTGCCTCCTTGGCTTATAAATTCTCTCTCTCGAAAGACTCCTCTTCTTGCTACAAAGACCACATTATCACTAGGTCTGTAGAAGAGGTAACCAAAGGATCTTTGTGGGTAGCCGATTAAAATACACCTCTTGCTTCGGGGTTCTAGCTTATCATGAGACTTACACCTCACAAAAGCCTCGCAACCCCAAATCTTGATGTGGTCTAGTTTAGGTACTTTACCAGTCCACATCTCATGAGGAGTTTTGGCAACTTTCTTTGTAGGGACTAGATTAAGGATATGGGCGGCAATCTCTAAGGCATACCCCCAAAATGAGATTGGTAGCGAAGCTCGACTCATCATGGAACAAACCATGTCCAACAAGGTTCGATTACGCCTCTCAGCTACACCATTCAACTGTGGTGTCCTGGGGGGTGTCAATTGTGAGACAATCCCACATTCCCTAAGATAGTCGAGGAACTCTGAACTAAGATACTCACCACCTCGATCGGATCGAAGCATCTTAATGTTCCTGCCCAATTGATTCTCGACATCCTGTTTAAATTCCTTAAACCTTTAGAAAGTCTCTGACTTATGCTTGATTAAGTAGACATATCCATATCTACTATAATCATCAGTAAAAGTCAAATAATAACGATTAGCATCCCTTGTGGCATGTTTGAATGCTCCACACACATCCGTGTGTACAAGGTCCAACAAACCTTCACCCCTCTCACAAGAACCTGTGAAGGGTGACTTTGTCATTTTTCCAAGTAAGCATGATTCGCAACTATCATCCGACTTTAGGTCAAACGACTCCAAGACTCCATCCTTTTGGAGTTAGCCTATGCGTTTCTTGCTTATATGTCCAAGACAACTATTCCAGAATGATGCTTTATCCAAGTTATTATTATTAATAGAATCAATACACAATACATTATTTCCTAAGTTATCAACCACAGATACTATTTCATACACGCCATCACAAGGTAATGCTTTAAAATAAAGAACATTATTAAAGAAAGCATTGATCGAAGCAACTTCATTATCAAATGAAAAGGTATGCCGTAATCCAAGCTATAACATATTTGAAAGGTAGGTGAATGATGATTCACCAATTTCCACCAAAGTCGAAATATTAAAATACTTAATTTGGTTATAAGAAACTCCTAGATTCTTTTGAGATTCAATGAACTTTTCAAAGGCATGTTTCAATCTCGAGTGTGCCCTCCAAGGTTTGTGATTGGGATGCCGAGGATCACAAAACGAGGTGTGAAGTAACCATGCAAATTACTTGGTACCCTAAATAAATTACCCCTCAATCGATGTGCCGGTTAACCACACACGCTCCATCGATACTATGATAAATATTAAGTCACCCTTTACCTACCTTGTTAAGTCCAAGTTAGTGTGTCGGTTAACCACACACGCTCCACTAACGACTTAGACAAAGTGTAAAGTGTAATTTCATGGATTAGCACCTTATTCACATTTTTCCTCAAGTAACTAAGATTGGGAATTTAATAAAACATTTAGTTACTTTATAATATTCATCATACTTTTAGTGAGAATTTATAAGTCCTTGTCTTACTCGTTCGGCTAACGACCCTCCACCAGTCAAGCAAGCGGTGGGTGAGAGTGGACACCCATTAAGTTGCCATTTTATAGGCAACAACCTTATACCCACCTTATAGACCGGCTTCGTGAATGAGGCGTACTAGCGATAAGACGACTTTATTCTTATACATATATATATATAATATTATTATTAAATCATAATACTATAAGTATAAGGATTGAATTTTAACTTTTTAAAATTCTAAGGGTTGGAACTAAAGTCTTTATATGACTTTACTTGTTCCAAAACTTGAGGGCAAGTTTTGTAAACTTTCAAAACTTTTCATTTCTTGTAACTTATGAGTTTTATAGAGTAATAAAAATGAAGACTCTTCATTTTTTCTAACTCTTGTGTTCTTTTAATGGTTTTAATTCAAGTGACTTTTGGTTTTCCATAACTTGAGGACAAGTTATGGACTCCATTAAAACACATAATGATCATGAATTAATCTACCACATAGGTTACAAATAATTCCTATGATCATCTAAACATCATAAGATCAAGAACATGAATATGAACACTTTCATTAATAAAAAATTACACTTAAAACTTTGTAATTTTGATAACAAGTTGTTGTAAATGGATTAGCAAAGACATTACACCATCTAAAACAAGTTTTCAAGTACCAAAACAGTTTAGGGTAATGTTTCTAGTCCATTTCCAGCAACTAAAGTCGAAAATCTGCACTCTGTGGCTCCTACTCGCTGAGTGCATGAACCTACTTGGCGAGTAGGTTGAAGATACACATGAACTTGGCGAGTCCCCCAATGGACTCGACGAATTCATCAGGCAGACAGCAAGTTTTTCGACTTTCTCAACTATTTTGCATCAAGTATCAAACAAACAAGCGTATGCTCTGATACCACTGATGGGTTTGAGCATTCTAACACTTCCTAAGTGTACATGCAACCGTAATAAACCTTGGATCTATGTTTGTCTAAGATACATGCAAATAATTATTTTTCCAAGGTTCATATCCTAACTAGCATGGCATGGGGAACATGAATCAAATAAAGCTAGTAGAAACACTTACCTTGTAGTAGTTGTTGATTGCTTGGAGTTTTAGAGCCTAGCACCAATGGTGTGGATGCCTCAAATGGAAATCACAAATCACCACAAACTTGGAACTTTGAGAGAATAGTCACTACTATCTTGAAATCGGCCCTCACCTCAACAAGTGTCAACTAGTGTGATTTCAAGAACCAAAGCCTCCTTTATATAGTGTGGTAGATTAGGGTTACATCCATGTAAACCCTAATACCCATGTCTCTTCATTTCCATGAGATCTATGGGTTAAAGCTCCATGGAGTATCCATGGACTTTTCATGCAAGCCTAGCCCATTCCAAATAAGCATTAGCCCACACTATATAAATATTGAAGCCCATATTTAATTAGTAATATCTTTGATCTCTAAATTAATCCTAGATTAATTATAGATCAATACTAATTAAATAATATGATCTTATATTAATATATTAGGACTTATAATATATTAATAAATCATAACTTGTACTATTCTCAAATATTATCCATAAATTGTTTGGGTGAAGTGCAACCAAAATGGACCATGCCGGGTCGGGTCAAGTAAATACCAAATATAGTTATGGACTTAGACACTATATCCAACAATATATATATATATATATATATATATATATATATATATATATATATTAAGCTTGTAATAATATAATAGTATAGTGTTGAATTTTAAACTTGTAAAATTCATTTGAAATTTAAATTATTCAAATTAAACTTTTAATCACAAAACTTAAATTTCAAAACTTGAGGACAAGTTTTAAACTTTTCAAAACATAAGGATCAAATAGCAAATAATATAAATGAACTAATTAGATTATTTAAAATTGATCTAGTCAATATTACTTGCAAGACAATTCACCAATTTAATTCAAATAATCAATTATTATCATATAAGGAAATTATTATTCAATTAAATGGTAATTATCTTTTGTTTGGTCAAGAATATACTCAAGTATATAATAAAATTCGGATTTTAATGACCCAAAACAATTAAGGCAAGTTTCCTCAAGCAAAACAGCAAGAAATGCCGAAATCAACTCTTTCTGGCGCTATAACTCGCCGAGTTGGAGCTAATCGCCGAGTCCACAATGCAACTCGCCGAGTTCACCAGTCAGAATCACAAAAATCGAATTTTTTCAAGCAAAAGCAATTAACCAAAGCATCAATTCAATAGAAATCAATCAAAGCTCTGATACCACTGATGGGTTTTAGCCATAAGAACTTTCCTATGTGCACATGCAAACCCTAATGCTAGGATCTAGGTTTATCTAATTGAACATGCAGTGTATCCAAGGCATAAAATTCTATATCTAGTGTAAACAATTGAATCATATCACATGAAATTAGATCTAGAAGAGTACCTTAAGTTTCTTGCTTGAAACTTATTGTTCTTGGAGCTTAGAGTCACAATTATCACTCCTCTAATGGCTTACAAACACCAACTAGCAAGAGGATGATCTTGAGAGATAGAGGAGGTGAGGAAATCGGCTCTAGGGTTTCTTCCTTGCAAGAGTGGCCGATTTCCCTCAACCATGGGGTCTATTTATACTATGAGCTACTAGGGTTACACCCTTAACCCTAATTGAATAACTTAGGCCCTAAGAAATCCAAAGATCCTTCTAGATATGGGGCTTGGACGATTTTAAGATATCATAACCCTAAAATTCGTCCACCCTAATATACATAAGGATTCTTAGCCCAAAAACAAAACTATCATACATTTGACAATTTATGCCCCTTTATTCAATTAACCTCTTTAAGTCACCAAATTAATTCTTAATTAATTTATGACTTATATCAATTAAACAATATTATTATTCCTTTAATATGTTGCTCTCATAATATATTAATAATAATATCTCTTCTCTCTTTACAAATCACCCTATCAAGTTGCTATGATGAAGACAACCCAAAAGGACCATGCATAACTGGGTCAAGTACTTACCAAATATAGTTACAGCCTTAGACACTAATCCAACAATAACAAACTAGCACATGTAATCATACAAATCTACCAATAAAATAGATATGAAACATCCAAAAAATACGGTCCAAAAATTTCGTTTTGATTAATTATAAAAACCATAAATACCATTTGTCATTTCACAAAAACATAAGTAATGTATCTCAAATTATCATAATAAAGTAATGTATCAAAATCATGTGACAAATATCAGAGTCTAAACATCCCAGGCTAAAATGTGTGTTGTGTGCCATGCAGTCATCCCGAGCTCTTCCCTTTGCTAGTGGAAGTACCTGAAACCAAAACTAAAAACTGTAAGCACGAAGCTTCGTGAGTCTCCCCAAACCACCACATACCATACACATAATCACATAATAACATACATTGGGCCTTACCCGCTACATCGGGTCCCGCTAGGCATCAGACTGAAGTTCGACATCGGCCCCACCAACATTAGGCGCCGCCTGACATCGGAACGAAGTACAGTATCGGGCCCCGCTCGACATCAGAATGAAGTCCGGTATACATATATCATAACAATAGGCGTATCACACATAAAGATATAATCATTCCTCGTGCGTGCCCGACATCGGACCGGAGTCCGGAACACATAACACATAACATATAGGCTGGCCCCGACATCGGACCGATGTTCGGAACACAAAAACAAACACATCCAAGAATCACGAAGACATCAAGCATAAAAACATTCCTCGGGTTTGCCCCGACATCAGACCGAAGTTCAGAAACATATAACTACATCGGGCTAACCTCGACAATGGTGACATGCATAAACGGGCCAACCTTGGTGCCTTAGACCTGTTCCTAATGGAGGAGGACTCACCTCTCAAGTTGGCTGCTGAAAACTCGTGTGAGGAACTCTCTGCTGGCTGCTTCAATGACTCCCCGACTACCATTATCACAATAAACACTTAGTCAAAAACTGAGAATCCTTCTAAGGGTAAAATGCGCATTTTACCCCATGATCTAATTTAGACCATGACCTAGGCCCAATTCCTTCCAAACTTTTTAAACTCACTAATGGCCCAAAAATGGCCCAATTTTATAAATTGGGCCCAACTCCTCAAATTGACCTTCCCTTAAGCCCAAGCATGTCCTTGGTCCATATCTAACTTCTTATCGCCAATTACAGCCCAACATTTGCTAAGCCCAAAGATTGGCCAAAATCGAGGCCCAAATGTCATAAAGCCCAAAGTCTGAGAGTATGCTGAGCGTACTCCTCTGTACGCTACGCGTACTGGTGTGTACGCTTAAAGTATTACTCTGGTAAGCCATTTTCTTTGAAATTGCTTAATCCCTTAAGACACTAAGTCCAAATTACAGATCCGAGTCCAATAACCCATCTTAACCCATAAAGTCGATTACTTGGTAGCTTGCAACCCTCCAAGTGAGACCAAACTTGGAAAATAGCAACTAACTTTCATGGAAATGCTTCCAAACTCATGCATGGTCATAAAAGACCTTAAAGATCAAGACTTTACTACTTATAGGACATGAATATCACTGAGGGTGGCACCTCTTGGCCTAGAAACGAACTTGTGTCATAAAGGTCCATTTTTGGAACTAAAAAGACCCCAAAACAACACTACATTAGATCTAAGTATTCAAAAAGAAAGTTGAAAGCTTTATACCTCCAATGAGTACCAAAAGTTGATGTTATCCTGGATCTATGAGCTCAAGATACTCAAGTTCCTCTTCACTATCTTCTCCTTCCTTCTTTCAAGCTTCAAATCTCCAAACAAGATTCACAAGGCCAAAACACACACAAGAATGAGAAAGGGAGGCTATCTATGGTTTCTAAGAATGAGGGGCTGGTAAGGAGGCTAGGTTTTTTTGTCATAATGTGGTATTTATATCGCTTAAACCATAAAAATTATGGTTTGGAATCTGCTCACGTACCATGTGCATACTCATTGGTACGTTGCGCGTACGTGCATGCGTCCCGTGCATCTAATACTTCTCTACGCCCAACATACACCAAGGCTACACCCAACATATGTCTTATGGGCGGCCCAAGTCCTCGTCCCACTCACTGAAAGTCCATGCAAATAAGCCTTCTATTAATATTTAGCCCAACAATTAATTAAGAGATATTTAATAATTATTACCTAAAATGACGGTCGTTATGTAACATCCCAAAATTCAAGTCCAAAAATTTCATTTTCAATTAATTAACTCATAAAACATTCACTAAAAAATATTGTATAAACACGTCATCTCATAAAATCAAGTATCATGTTTGAAACCCAAAACATAAAGAAATATCATATTAGAGTACAATCCCAGAAAACACCATGCGGAAAATCAGATGTGTGTGTGTGTGTGATGCCATGCTACGCTGCCGACTCTTTCCCCTTAGACGAAGAGGTACCTGAAACCAAAAACTGAAACAGTAAGCACAAAGCTTAGTGAGTTCCCCCAACATACCACATACCATACAATACCATCGGTATCTTTCAAACGGTAATCATCATCAATATCTTTCAACCGGTAATCGTCATCGGTATCTTCCAACCGGTAATCATCATCAGTATCTTTCAACCGGTAATCATCATCGGTATCTTTCAACCGGTAACTGGGGGCTATTCCACCCCTTACCACTAGCATAAAATAACAAGATATAAGCATACAATCAGGCATATCCGGGTACTGACCTACCCTTTGGTCCTAAGGACCACTATTAGGGAAACTATCCCTATCATGCACGTAACATATCATACAGATATAACTCATTACCAAACACATCTCAGACATATATAATTATCACAGAGACAATCATCTTCTAAATACTCCTCATTGGTGGGCCGACGTTGTGGCCTTAGACCGACCCCTACTAGGAAGGTAACTCACCTCAAAAGGCTGGCTGCTGAAAAGCTGATCCGTAAATGTTTGACAACTGCTCCGGTGACCCCCAACTATATTTCCATAAAACACTTAATCATACATTGATACTATTCCCAGGGTAAAATGACTATTTAACCCCTGACCGATTCCAAACCAAAGTCAAATCAAAGTCAAAGTCAACTTCCAATTGCCCCGACTTGCCGAGTTGGCTTGTCAACTCATCGAGTCCATATCCAGTCGATTGTCTTTACTCCCGTCTCTAGTCGTCGAGTTAGGCATTGACTCGACGAGTTTACTTCCTAACTGATACTCAATGGTCCTTTATCCAACTCGCCGAGTTGTATGAACAACTCGTCGAGTTAATCTTCATCCGATGAACACGTTCTGTCCTCGACTCACCGAGTTGATGAACAACTCGTCGAGTTCTATGAAGATTGCCTTGGACTCGCCGAGTCCGTTCATGCACTCGCCGAGTACCATGAATTTCCAGAACAATTTGCTTAGTCCAGAACGTTGGGTCACTCCCCGGGACTCCCTAATACCTTTCCACACTCAACTGGTCCTTTTGAACCTCACAAATATGGGACAGAACCCTTGGACTCGCCGAGTCCAAGAATGGACTCGTCAAGTCGGTCACATCCCCTCCTTAAAACTTCGATTTCTGATGTACAAAACTTGTCCAAAAGATATATCTAAGCCCCTAAACTCGATCTAGAACGTAAAGTTACAAACTTTACGCGCATGCATGGGACTTTTGAGCTTAAAAGGCTCTAAAATTGTTCTTTTGTTGCATGGGGCCTTCCTTGGGTGCAAAAGCAACCCAAATCTGTCTTGTGACTCCAATAATGACATGATCCAGAAGCTCAAACCCCCAACCATGTTTGCAAACATGGTTGGCCACCAAAAATGGCTTATAAAAGCCCTAAATCACCTCAAAGAGGGATCTAACAAATGAATGAGCAAGGTTCAGGCTTTGTACCTTCTGAAGGCTGCAAATGATGAATCAAACTCGAATCCTTCAGTCTCCTCTTGATCCTTCTATGCTCTTCCTTCTTCCTTGAGGTCAAAACTCACAAGAATCACTCAAAAGCCTTAGATTTTCTCAAGAACGGCTAGGGTTTGCTATGAGAAGTGTTTGGGAGCATAAAGGGGGAATGGAGGCTGCATAAGGCCATTTAAATAGGGTGCAAACCCCTGGATTAAGGGTTTTTTTTTGTCCAGACAGCGGCTACTCGCCGAGTCCGGGACCCGACTCGCCAAGTCCGCAAATTAAACTCCGCGTCTCATCCTGCTTCTACTCGGAGAGTCAGTCCTTCGACTCGCTGAGTCCAAGGCCAAAAATGCAAAATAATTGAAGATTAAATAACAGAATACGTACCAAGAACCAGGTGCTACAAATCTCCTCCACTTATTTTAGACTTCTTCCTCGAAGTCTGCTGCTCGATCCTGGAACAGCTCTGGGTAATGCTCCATTATCTCATCCATCGGCTCCCATGTCCATTCCGAGCCCTTCCGGTGCTGCCATTGCACCTTTACCAGCTCAACCCTCTTGTTCCTCAGATCCTTCGACTTCTGGTCGAGGATCGCTACCGGCCGCTCGATGTAATTCAGGCTGTCATCAACCTGAATGTCCTCCAAGGGTATTACTGCAGAGTCGTCCACTATGCACTTCCGCCGCTGAGAGACGTGGAAAGTGCTGTGGATCTGACTGAGTTCGGCTAGCAGATCCAGCCGGTATGCCACCTTGCCCACTAAGGCTACAACCCTAAACGGTCCAATATACCTGGGACCTAACTTGCCCCGTTTCTTGAATCGGATGACGCCCTTTTGAGGCGACACCTTCAGGAGAACCATATCCCCGACCTGGAACTCAAGATCTGATCGACGTCTATCGGCATAACTTTTCTGCCGACTCTGAGTAGTCTGAAGTCTGCTCTGGACCTGCTGAATCATGTATGTCGTCTTGAGCACTACTTCAGTGCTCCCCATGACCCTTTGGCCAACTTCGTCCCAACATATCAGGGTCCTGCACCTCCTTCCCTATAACATCTCAAAAGGAGGATGGTCAATACTCGCATGGTAGTTGTTGTTTTATGAGAACTCAGCCAAAGGAAGATAGGTATCCCAACTACCACCGAAGTCTAGCACGCATGCCCGCAACATATCCTCCAGAGTTTGGATGGTCCTCTCACTCTGACCATCTGTCTGCCGATGAAAAGCAGTGCTAAAATGCAGACGAGTACCCAGCTCGTCATGGAACTTCTTCTAGAACCTGGAAGTAAACCGTACATCTCTGTCCGAAATCACCAAAACTGGCACTCCGTGCCGCGCCACCACCTCCCTGATATAGATATCGGCCAATTTCTCGGCTAAGATGCTCTCCTGAATTGGGATAAAGTGGGCGCTCTTGGTCAATCGATTGACGATGACCCAGATCGAATCCACTCCCCACGCGGTTCTGGAAAGCTTGGTGATAAAATCCATCGTGATGTCTTCCCATTTCCACAACGGAATCTCCAATGGCTGCATCTTGCCGTGGGGCCTCTGGTGCTCGGCCTTGACCTTCCTGCAGGTCAAGCACCGCTCCACGTACCAAGCTCTATCCTGCTTCATGCAGGGCCACCAATAGTCCAGACGAAGATCCCTATACATCTTCGTCGCCCCGGGATGAATGTAGAACCGAGATTTGTGCGCCTCCTCCATCAGAACCTGGCGCATGCCTCCATGATAAGGGACCCACACCCTAAGGTGAAGAGTCAAGAACCCTTGGCTATCATAGTCGAAGGAGGAAACCTGCCCCACAATCCGCTCACTCTTCCGATGTTCCTCTTTCATAGCCTCCTGCTGGACCTCCCGAATCCGCTCCAAAAGCGGAGTCACCACTTTCATCCTCAGGCAGATATCTCGGATTAGCGCTGCCTTGCGGCTAAGCGCGTCAGCCACCACATTGGCTTTCCCTGGATGATAAAGGATCTCACAATCATAATCCTTTACCACGTCAAGCCACCGACACTGCCTCATGTTCAGATTCGGCTGGTCCATGAGATACCTCAGGCTCTTGTGGTCCGTGTAAATGGTACAACGAACCCCATAGAGGTAATGACGCCAAATCTTGAGGGCGAACACCACAACCCCCAACTCCAAATCATGCGCCGGGTAGTTCGCCTCATGAGGCTTCAGCTGCCTCGAAGCGTAAGCAGTAACGTGCCCTCTCTGCATCAACACTGCGCCCAAACCCGAGATGGATACGTCACACTACATAACAAAATCCTCCATGCCCTCTGGCAGGGCTAAGATTGGTGCCTCGCACAATCTCTGTCTCAACATCTTGAATGCGGCCTGCTGCTCGGGCCCCTAATGAAAAACCACGGCTTTCCTCGTCAGCCTGGTCAGAGGTACGACTATCTTGAAGAAGTCCTGAATAAATCTCCGATAGTAGCCCGCCAATCCTAGGAAGCTCCGAATCTCGGATGGAGACCTAGGGTCCTCCCATCTCATCACGGCCTCCACCTTGGCCGGATCCACTGATATCCCATCCTGGTTGACAACGTGCCCCAGAAATTGTACCTCGCGCAACCAGAATTCACACTTGGAGAACTTAGCATATAATCTCTCCCTCCTCAAAGTACTCAGAAACTGACGCAAGTGCTCCTCATGTTGCTCTCGTGTCTTAGAATAAACCAAGATATCGTCAATGAAAACAATCACGGACCGGTCCAACATCGGCCGACACACGCGATTCATGAGATCCATGAACACGGCAGGATCATTGGTGAGCCCGAAAGGCATCACCACAAACTCGTAATGACCATAGCGTGTACGAAAAGCAGTCTTCTGCACATCCTCCTCTCAGACCCTCATCTGATGATACCCTGATCGCAAATCAATCTTGGAGAACCAAGATTCTCCTTGAAGCTGGTCGAAGAGGTCATTGATCCTCGGGAGTGGGTAACGGTTCTTCACCGTTACCTTGTTTAGCTCCTAGTAGTCTGTACACATCCGATGCGACCCGTCCTTCTTCTTTACAAACAGAATCCGGGCTCCCCAAGGTGAACTGCTCAGTCTAATGAATCCCTTGTCCAACAGCTTCTGTAGCTGTGTAGACAACTCCTGCATCTCAGGAGGAGCCATCTGATATGGCGCCATGGCTATCGGAGCCGCGCTAGGGACCAGGTCGATCCTAAACTCCACCTACCTCTCCGGAGGTATCCCAGGCAACTCCTCGGGGAATACATCCATAAACTCCCGCACCACGGGTACATCTCCCACTGTCGCCTTACCTGCCTCCCGGGTGTCCATAACATAAGCGATTTGCCCTGCGCAACCCTGCTGAAGGTAGCGCCTGGCTCTCGCTGATGAACATACAACTGGTCCTCATTGTGGCCTCTCGCCCTCAACTACAAACTCTCCCCCACTTGGGGTTCTGATCTGTACCAACTGATGTGCACAATCTATCACTGCCCCATTCGGGCTCAACCAACCCATGCCTATAATAACCTTGTTCCCTCGCAACGGTATGGGAACCAGGTCTACCAGGTAACGTTCCTCGAACAATCGCAAAACACAATCTCGATAGACCTCCGATGCTCGCACTGATTGGTCGTATGCAATCTCGACCTCTAGAGGGCAGTCCAACATGCCCGAAGACTCAAGAAACTTCTTGCTAAGCGCAAGAGAGACAAATGTTCGGGTAGCACCGGAATCAAACAATACCTGAACTGGGATACCGTTCACATGGAACGATCCTAAACACATATACACAGGGCACATATCAATATCATAACATCACACAAATAAATCAGAGGGAAAGAATCATACCCGTCACCATATCGGGTGCAATGCGTGCCTCCTCAGCTGTCAGCTGAAATGCTCGGCTCCGAACCAGTGGAGCCTCCAACTTGACATTCCGACCATCCATAACCCGTGCTGTCGCTGACACTGGCGCCACTTCCGGCGTTGCTGCTGCTGCTGGTGCTGTCAACCTAGGACAATTGGTCTTTTTATGGCTCCTCTGATTGCAATGGAAGCAAATCAGGTCTGATGTCTGAATCACAGAAGCAGGGGCGGTACAATCTCTGCCAAAATGCCCAACCTTGCCGCACTTATTGCATCCTGAACCCGACCAAGTGCGACAAACTCCCTCATGTGCCCGACCACATTTCCCACAGCGGTCCCGCCCCGTCTGGCCTTTCGGCTTACCATCGGGTCCCTTGGGCTTCTTCCCCGAAGCCCCCAACGTCTGCCCCTCAACGGCCTTCCTCTTCCATATGTGCTCCAAATCAATCTCTCTCTCTCCCTAGCCCTGGCAATCATGGACTCCAGGGTAGGGCAAGCAGAGAAACTAACGTACTTCCAGTAGTACGGGCCCATACTACCTTCCACATTTATCCGTACTTTCCCCAAGAATTGCCTCGACTTCACCAGGTCCCTTTTACCGAAGGTCTTTCCACTAATCACATCCTAGGCTTCCCTAGGGCACTCTCAGACCTACTCCCCGCCATCAGCTGCATTAGGAGTCCTTACCGCGTCCCCTTAACTTGCTTGTGGATACCGTTACATATCCGTTCACTAGTTAGTCGAAGTTGGCCAGAACCCCCTATAGCGCAAAGGAAGCAGCATTCGTGTGTCGAGTAACCAAACCAGGCATAACCTACACATGCCATCCTACTGACTGAACAGTCCTAGCATACAACTCATACAACAGGCATATAAGGCATCCTTCCTAGGTCCTTAGCCCTAGCTAGCATGCAATTCTCAAAATCATATATCAGGAACACAAGGCATCCTCCTAGATCCATAGTCCTATTCTAGCATGCAATTTTTCTGAATCAAACCATACAACATAACATAACAAGTATGGGTATCTTGGGGAAAACTTACTTGAGCCCGGCCGGTCGCACGCATCACACACTTCGTCTTCTCAAAACTTCCCATTTTAGATTTTAGAAAACCATTTTTCTAAAAAAAAATATTTTAGTCCCTCGGTTTGAGTCCAGACACCCCCGAGCGTGTGTCTAAATCCCTCAAACCAGGGCTCTGATACCAACTTGTAACATCCCAAAATTCAAGTCCAAAAATTTCATTTTCAATTAGTTAACTCATAAAACATTCACTAGAAAATATTGTATAAACACGTCATCTTATAAAATCAAGTATCATGTTTGAAACCCAAAACATAAACAAATATCATAATAGAGTACAATCCCAGAAAACACCGTGCGGAAAATCAGATGTGTGTGTGTGTGATGCCATGCTACGCTGCTGGCTCTTTCCCCTTAGACGAAGAGGTACTTGAAACTAAAAACTGAAACCGTAAGCACAAAGCTTAGTGAGTTCCCCCAACATACCACATACCATACAATACCATCAATATCATTCAACCGGTACTCATCATCGGTATCTTTCAACCAGTAATCGTCATCGGTATCTTTCAACCGGTAATCGTCATCGGTATCTTCCAACCGGTAATCATCATCGGTATCTTTCAACCGGTAACTAGGGCTATTCCACCTCTTACCACTAGCATACAATAACAAGATATAAGCATACAATCAGGCATATCCGGGTACTGACCTACCCCTTGGTCCTAAGGACCACTATTAGGGAAACTATCCCTATCATGCACGTAACATATCATACATATATAACTCATAATGAAACACATCTCAGACCAAGATAATAATCACAGAGACAATCATCTTCTAAATACTCCTCATTGGTGGGCCGGTGTTGTGGCCTTAGACCCACCCCTACTGGAAGGTAACTCACCTCAAAAGGATGGCTGCTGAAAAGCTGATCCACAAATGTCTGCCAACTGCTCCAGTGACTCCCGGCTACATTTCCATAAAACACTTAATTAGACATTGATACTATTCCCAGGGTAAAATGACTACTTTACCCCTGACCGATTCCAAACCAAAGTCAAATCAAAGTCAAAGTCAACTTCCAGTTGACCCGACTCGCCAAGTTGGCTTGTCAACTCGTCGAGTCCATATCCAGTCGATTGTCTTTACTCCCGTCTCTACTCGTTGAGTTAGGCATTGACTCGATGAGTTCACTTCCTAACTGATACTCAATGGTCCTTTATCCAACTTGCCGAGTTGTATGAACAACTCGTCGAGTTAATCTTCATCCGATGAACATGTTATGTCCTCGACTCGCCGAGTTGATGAACAACTCGTCGAGTTCTATGAAGATTGCCTTGGACTCGCCAATATACAAGGAGTTAGGGAAATTACCTTGTTGATTTGAAGCCTTAAATTGATGATTTTGGACCCTTAGATTTGTTTTGAGGAGAGAGGTTAGAGAGAGAGAGTAGTGAGAGAGAGCAAAAGCTTCAAATGGAAGCTTGATCCTCTTTATATAGGGTCTATGATTTGGACACGATGGAATTCTACCCGATACCGACATTAAATGAGGCTTTTGGTCGCACCCGATTAAGTTTTCGTAACCTGGCGGGATTGAATTTAGAAATTATTAAATTAATGATATTGGGACATTTTCATGAGTTTTTAAGGATTTTGAACACTCATGAGATTATAATAAACATATAAGTTTAAATAACTTAGCCCAAAAACATCATCAGAACGAACCGCTATAGGCGGTTTTACGGACGAAATGGGTTTCGGCGACGGACAACTTCGCGTTGTTACATGGAGACCAAAATCGACACTAGTGAGAACAAAATGGCATAGCCGATTTTAGGAGTGTTCTATTTCTCTCAAGATTATTCCAAGTGTATTTGGTGTTGTATGAGACATTTGAGGCATCACATTTGAGGTGCTAGGCTCACAAAGTTCTCAAGGAATCCAAGCAACTAAAGGTATGTATTTCTTACTATACTTTATGTTTAAAAGTTCCCCATGTATGCTAGATAGGTTATGAACCTTGGAAAAATAAATTTGCATGTATCATAGATAAAACATAGATCCAAGGTTCTAGGGTTGCATGTAGACCATAGGAGTGTTAGAATGCTCAAAACTCTTCTGTGGTATCAGAGCCTATGCTTTTTTGTTTGATACTTGATGCAAAATTGTGAAAAAAAACTCAGTTTTTATGCACTCTGTAGCATGCACTCGACGAGTCTATGAGTAAAATCATCCTACTTGTTGATCGGACTAGAAAGATTACCCTAAACTATTTTGGTGTTTTAAAACTTGATTTAGATGGTTTAATGGTTATGCTAATCCATTTACAATGGCTAATATCAAAACTCCATGTTTTATATGTGTTCACATGATTCTTGAAATTTTGATATGATATTCACGTTCTTATGAGTTATTGTTAGATCATAGGAATTACTTGCTAAATTGTTAATGATTAATGCTTGATCAATTATGTGTTTTAATGGAATCCATAATTTTTCCTCACTCTTAAAGACCATTAAAGAAACACATAGGTTACATAAAATGAAAAGTCACTCATGTTATTAAACCATTAACTCATAAGCTATGAAATGAAAAGTTTTGTAAAGTTACAAAACTTGCCCTCAAGTTGTGGAACATGTAATGTCACTCTAAAAACATTAGTTCCAACCCCTAGAATTTTAAAAGTTAAAATTCAACCCTTATACTTTCTAATGTTATAAGTTTAATAACAATTAGATATGTATAAGAAAAATTCGTTCTACCGTTAGTAGGCCTCATTCACGAAGCCGGTCTATAAGGGGCTATAAGGTTGCTGCCTATAAAATGGCAGCTTAATGGGTGTCCACTCTCACCCACCACTTCTTTGTGTTGGATTAATGTCTAAGTCCATAACTATATTTGGTATGTACTTGAACCGACCCGGCATGGTCCATTTGGGTTGCAGTTCACCGACACAATTATATGGATAATCTTTCGAGAATAGTATGTTTATGATTAATATTAATATATTATAAGTTCTAATATATTAATATGGAATCATATTATTTAATTAGTATTGATCAAGAATTAATTTATAATTAATTAAGTGATCAAAAGGACCTAATTAAATATGGACTCTTATATATATGGAATGGGCCAAGTTCATTTAGGTTGGGCTAAGCTTTCATGGATAGTCCATGGAGTGTTTAATCCATGGATCCTAGGAAATGATAGGTCATGGGTATTAGGGTTTAACCCTAATCCTCCATACTATATAAAGATGTCATTGGTTGGTGAAATGGGCACTAGTGTGGATACACTAAGAGGGCTAGCCGATTTCACTAAGAGAGAACCAAGTATTCATATTCTCTAAAGTCTTCCAAGGTGTCTTGGTGATTTGTGATTCCATTTGAGGCTTCCACACTATTGGGGCTAAGCTCTTAAAGCTTGAAGACATCAAGCTACATCAAAAGAGGTATGTATTCTATCTTGCTAAGTCATTGTTTTGTATGCTAGATTAGGATAATACCTTGGAAGTTCTTATTTGCATGTATAATAGAGAAAACATAGATCCAAGGTATTTAGGGTTGCATGTACACTTAGGAGTGTTAGAATGCTCAAAACCCAACAGTGGTATCAGAGCCTAGGCTTGTTTTCTTGTTATACTTGCAAAAACTGCTTAAAAAATCAAAATAGTTGCTGTCTGATCATCAGACTCGGCGAGTCCATCAGGAGACTCGGCGAGTCCATGCCTGAAAAGTGATCAAATCGATCCAACTCGTCGAGTTGGTTCATGCACTCGACGAGTTGGACCCCCAGACAACATAAATTCGACTTTTTTGGTTGGAATTGGACTGGGAACATTACCCTAAGATGTTTTTGAACTTATAAACTTGTTTTTGATGTGGTAATGTTCATGCTAATCCAATTTCAAAGATAATTGTCAATAGATTCATGTTTTGTATTAGTTTAAGGTTTAGACTAATTACATGAAAAATTTTGATTTGAATTATCTTGTTCTTATGAGTTGCTTAGATTAATAGAAAGTGGAGTGAAATAGTTGTTTTCAATCCAAATTAATCTAAGAGATGATTCTAAAATGTGTTTTTGTAACTTGTCCTCAAGTTATATGAAAAGTCACATTTAAGTTTCATAAAACTCATAAAAGTTGGCAATGGTTACAAAAGATGAAGAGTCTTGTCCTTAAGTTATGGAGGTTCAAGAGTCATTTCATTAATAAATTAATAAATAAAGTGTAACCTTAATTAATTTCATAAGTTATAAAATAAAGAAAAGTTAATTCTTTTATTAGTTTAAAGTCTTCCATAACTTGTCCTCAAGTTATGGAACTTGAAGAGTTTTTGGATTAAAACTACTTTAAACACACAAGTTATGGAATTAATTAGTTTTGAATAGTTTGAAAACTTGCCCTCAAGTTTTGGAATTTGAAAAGTTTTCACTTATGAATACTTTAATTCCAAGTTAGCCCTTAGAATTTTAAAAGTTAAAATTCCACCCTTATACTTTATAATATTATAAGTTAATAATATATATATGTATAAGAGTAAAAGTCAGTCTTACCGCTAGTACGCCTCATTCACGAAGCCGGTCTATAAGGTGGGTATAAGGTTGTTGCCTATAAAATGGCAACTTAATGGGTGTCCACTCTCACCCACCGCTTGCTTGATCGGTGGAGGGTCGTTAGCCGAACGGGTTTTGACAGGACTATAATTCTCCCTTCATTAAAAGTATTAATGATAAATACTAAGTAACTAAACTCTTATAAATACCCAATCTTAGTTACTTAGGAAAAAAGTGAATAAGGTGCTAATCCATGAAATTACACTTTACACTTTGTCAAAGTCGTTAGTGGAGCGTGTGTGGTTAACCAGCACACTAACTTGGACTTAACAAGGTATGTAAAGGGTGACTAAATATTTATCATAGTATCGATGGAGCGTGTGTGGTTAACCGGCACATTGATTGGGTGATAATATTAAGGGTACCAAGTGAATTGGTATGGTTATTCACACCTTGTTTTGTGATCCTCCGCATCCCAGTCACAAAACCTGAAGGGCACACTCGAGATTGAAACATGTCATTGAACAGTTCAATGAATCTCAAAGATCTAGGAGTTTCAAAACCAATTAAAAAAACCTAATTATTATTTCGTTTTTCATGGTGGAAATTGGTGAATCTTCATTCACCTACCTTCAAATATTTAATAGCTTGGATTACGGCATCCCTCTTCTAAGTTATAAAATAGTTTGTTGGGTCCTAGCCTTAATATTTCATATTGGGTGTCATATTAAGGGCTTTAAATCGACTATCTTGAATATTTCCCAAAATCATGTCTGGTTTAGACATTTATGATCTTCCCAAATCTCTTGAAACAAGCTTTCCTAAATGAAGATGATGTCCCTTGGAAATCATACTTCTTTCACCTCCTCCAACTATTCTCCCTAACCCACAAGTTCTTGAAAAGTTTAAGGTCACTCAAGCCCTATTGGCAAGGCAAGGTTTAGGTGTGGTCACATCTTGGAGGTGTAGTCACATATTGACAAGCCGAGAGAGTTGGGTGTCAAATTCTTAAGAAAGTTGGTGGTTCAATAACTTTCTAAGTCACATAGTGAGTTCCTTTGGGACACCTATGAAACGGACTATGACAAGACCCTTAATGATCTTAACTATTTGTTAAGATCAACTTCCTTAAAACTTGATGGACATTGACAATAGTGACACAGGAAAGCATTCTCTTCCCAATGGAAATGGATCAGCCATAGTCAACTCGGTTGACCAAATGGTAAAGAGAAAAGCTAAGTCTGTGATAGTCTCGTGTACCATTATCAAAGGGTCCATATGTTTATATTGCCAAAGGAAGGGGCATTGGTTGTGAAGCTGCCAAATTTACCTAAGGATGTTAAAGTCAATAAGTTTGACTCTACTTCAGGTAAAGTCCACTATCTAACTATGCTAAGTTTCTAATCTGAGATTCTTGATACATGATGTGGCTGGGTCACATGTTGATGTTGAAGAATCAAAGAAAAAGTGAAGAAACTTAAAGAAAGAATATGTTGAATCTGATCGCGTAGATGGATTTCTATCGCATGGTTTGAAGATCGGATTCTTGAGCTACTTCTTAGGAGTTATGAGATATTGCTTAGGAATAGATAACAACAAGTTTTCATATGGATTGTAAGGATACGTTTTTCCGCAAAGTTTTAAAATAAAAGGAAAAATTTTCATTTTATTTATATCCTTACGATGACATTTGAGGAAAAATTGTTGCTTATATGATTCCATTAATAGCAAGAGTGGAAATATGAAATTGATTCTTTCATTTGTGGTAATGTCTAAATTTACCAAATAAGGAAAGATTCTCATCACCCAAGTTTCAATTGGACCGGAACTTGGAATCATGCAAGTTGTATAGCATGATGAATGAGAATTTTCAAGTATCGGAAAAATAAGACTAATTAGTCGTTCACATGGATGTGTGAGTCAAGTAAAGGACTAAGGGATCGAGTACACATTCTTGTGCACTGATTAAGTCCACCACAAAAGGTTGATAAGATTATTCGTCATAGTTTACTAAAGCTCAGTAAACATGATTATACTTACAAGCTTAAGTGTAACTCTGAGACATTGGAAAAGGTTCCAATGTATGGCAGAGCGAATAAGAAGAATCAAATTAGGCAGAAGGATAAAAGTTTCTCAAATCTGAAAAGATGGGAGAGTACTTTAGTATCAGTTTTTTTGATCATCTTAATGATTAAGAAACCATATCAAAATTAGTTCTCTAAGGAAAATCTTAGTGCATTCTCATGACTAAGAAGAGGAACTTGAATTGTTGAAGTGGTTAAATCAAGAAGATGAGTCATACTTCGTTCCAATACAAGTCTTAGAGTCATACTCCAAGATTGTAACTTGAGTGACATGTCCTAAAGAAGGTTTAAAACACTTGTCAAATGTAAGAGTAAAAGTTTTCTACTCTTGTACATTTGAAATTGGTAAGTTGTGATGTTTTGGATAAAACAAAGACCAACTTAGGCCAATTGTGTGAAGTGTTTGTCTTGGTTTGAATCCACACTATCTCTTGAATATATGTCAAGAGGACAGTGGGAGTCTTAAAGGTCTTGAAAGTCTTAAGAACTAATCAAGAATAAAACCTGAAATTCTTCTCTAGCACACGACTCGAGGTTTATAACCTATCGTGTTGACATATTCTGTGCCCATTCCAGTTAAAGTTGGCTTTGCATATGAGTTCTTAGAGTTCTCAATGTGTTGCACAACAACTTGGAAGCAAGAAATTAAGATTGAGTTAAGTCCATATGAGTTTGGATTTGTCATTATCCTTTTCTTGTGACTATGGTTTTGACAATTCACATGGATAAGAACACATACACCATTAAATCTAAGTGTCATAAGGTTTCTCTCCGATTCATGAAAATGATGGTGAGGAAACACTTTCACTAAGTAGAATTTAACTAGATAGCAATTGTGATATTTGCATTCTCAAAGTCGTTAGTGGAGTGTGTATAGTTTACCGGCACACTAACCTGGACTTGTGAGAAGTGGCAAAAAGGTCTAACCATTATGATTACAGCATCCCTCTTCATAATTGTTTAGACACACAAGTGTGTTATCTAAGGGAAGGTGTATGATTTTGATAAAGTTTTATAAAAACAATCTAGCATTAGAAATCTAAACTTTGGTAAGAAAGTCAATGAAGTATTGATTTCTAGAAGTCCAGCTGATTTCTGAGTACATGTCAAAGCTAGTGGGAGCATAAGTGTTATGCTAATAATCATCATGTTAGTGGGAGCATGATAATTATGATAAGTATTGCAAGTTAGCAATGTTAATTATAGAAAACAAAAGGTTTCATTTGGGAAAAGTTGTTTTGCTATAATTAAGGGAGAGGAAATTATACTTCATCTCAAATCTATAAGCTTAGATCATGAGGTTTTAATCATTTAGTCAAGGATATATATGAATTTCATGTTGGAATGGGTCAACATAAGGAAATTCTGTATATGGGTCCATTATTTGCGTTCTAAAATTCGATTATGATTACGGCATCCCTTTTCATAATCGGAATTATGAGAACTTGGCAAATAGAAATTGAAATATTATAGCAAAAGACTGGTTTAGTCTTTATGTGAGACATCATGAATCGTGTCCCATATGCTTCGGATATAGGATCGTTTACATGTGCTACATTCATCCTTTCTAAAATTTTCCAAATGCCTGGGGCATTAAGAAGGGAAAAGGTTTAGAACTGGATATGACTAAAAGGATTAAACAATTGTCGAGGACAATCTAAGGTTTACCAAAGATTGGTTGCTCAAGGACAATTGGAAGTATAGTGATAATTCTGGAAGGACCATATTGACATAATCTGTAAGGAGGCAACTCTTGTTCAGAAGTGATAGTCAAAATGGAATCTGGAAATGTTTCAAAGTTAGAATTTTCAATCTGTGTGAGATTAAGGAAACTTAATGCAAGAAGGATATTTCCAAGGAGTTGATCTCCTTTGGAATACTCTGTAATGATTGTTGCCAAGACTTTGTGAATTTGTGCATAATCGTTACAAGAGGATCAATGCATATAAGTTTAGAATCTAACAGATTTCAGTAAATGGCATGAATTTGGAATTCTTGCATTTGCGGTAAGGATTTGGGAGTGTGAAAAGAGAATCATTGAAGTTATGTTCAATTGATCTAGTTCACAAAGTAAAGATCATAGACAAACATAGTATGCATACTTGGTGTATGGCATGACTATTGTTTAGAAAAACATAGTGTACATGCTTGGAGCATGGGACAACTATTGTTTTAAATTCAAGAATAAAGTTGATAGCTGAAACAGTATACAATGAATAATGTGTAATCATATGGTGATAAATAAAAGGTGTTTTATTTATGTTCAAAGGTTTTGATACCATATTGGATTCAATTATTATTGTGTTTCATTTTGCATGTTTTGACTTCCCGAATAAACTAGGTTATTCTTCCGGAATGACTAAGTTATTCAAACCATCCACAGTCGGTCATATGTTGGAAGTAGATATGAATTAAGACTGTCATGGGTTGGCTTGTAGAGGTCTAAGGTGTTGGACAAAGGGCTACAACACTCATGAGTGCTCATAAGTTCTGAGTATTGGATTCAACCCGTGCTCATTGGAATCACTTCATGGATTTTATCACGAGTGATCATGAGACGATAATATCTTATATGCTTCAAACCTAGAGATATGAGTTGTTACTATGAGTTGGTTGTACATTGATTGCACGAAAACGCATTTGGTAACTCGGTGCTATAAAACGTGCCTTTGTGTATGATTCAACAAGTAGTAGAACAAGCCATATGAGTCGAAGTTTATCCATTCCTTTTACCTTCGGGATAAAAGCGATATCTGTGGGCCCCTCGATGATTTGATGATGACAAATGGAAGTGCTCGGCCGGGCCAGGACTGATTTGATTTGTTCAATTAGTCAGTCGTCATAAATCGAAAATCGGGAAACAACAAATGGACAGAGAGAATGATTATAATCCATGTCTTAGTCCATATGATATCTAGAATGGAGGAATATATGATCCCTTATCTAATGGACAAGTTCGTTGACAAGATCAGAGTTCGACAGCGGCTTTAAGAGCTACGATTGCCAGTTAGGTTTGAAGTCATACGGAATAATAGTTTTAGACTTATCCAAGTGGGAGACTGTTGGATTAATGTCTAAGTCCATAACTATATTTGGTATGTACTTGACCCGACCCGGCATGGTCCATTTAGGTTGCACTTCACCGACACAATTATATGGATAATCTTTTGAGAATAGTATGTTTATGATTAATATTAATATATTATAAGTTCTCATATATTAATATGGAACATATTATTTAATTAGAATTGATCAAGAATTAATATATAATTAATTAAGTGATCAAAAGTAACTAATTAAATATGGACTCTTATATATATGGAATGGGCCAAGTTCATTTAGGTTGGGCTAAGCTTTCATGGATAGTCCATGGAGTGTTTAACCCATGGATCCTAGGAAATGATAGGTCATGGGTATTAGGGTTTAACCCTAATCCTCCATACTATATAAAGATGTCATTGGTTAGTGAAATGGGCACTAGTGTGGATACACTAAGAGGGCTAGCCAATTTCACTAAGAGAGAACCAAGTATTCATATTCTCTAAAGTCTTCCAAGGTGTCTTGGTGATTTGTGATTCCATTTGAGGCTTCCACACTATTGGGGCTAAGCTCTTAAAGCTTGAAGACATCAAGCTACATCAAAAGAGGTATGTATTCTATCTTGCTAAGTCATTGTTTTGTATACTAGATTAGGATAATACCTTGGAAGTTCTTATTTGCATGTATAATAGAGAAAAAATAGATCCAAGGTATTTAGGGTTGCATGTAAACTTAGGAGTGTTAGAATGCTCAAAACCCAACACTTTGATCGGAGGGGGGTTGTTAGCCGAACGGGTAATACAAGGACTTTAAATCTTCATTAAAAGTATGATGAATATAAAGTAACTAAATTTTTTTATAAATTCCCAATCTTAGTTACTTTAGGAAAATGTGAATAAGGTGCTAACCCATGATATTACACTTTGCACTTGGATTAATTCGTTAGTAGAGCGTGTGTGGTTAACCGACACACTAACCTAGACTTAACAAGGTAGGCAAAGGGTAACTTAATATTTATCATAGTATCGATGGAGCACGTGTGGTTAACCGGCACATCGATTGAGGGGTAAATATTAAGGGTACCAAGTAATTTGCATGGTTACTTCACACCTTGTTTTGTGATCCTCGACATCCCAGTCACTAAACCTGAAGGGCACACTCGAGATTGAAACATGTCATTGAAAAGTTCAATGAATCTCAAAGAGTCAAGGACTTTCAAAAACCAATTAAAAACTAATAATTTATTTCGTTTTTCATGGTGGAAATTGGTGAATCGTCATTCACCTACCTTCAAATATTTTATAGCTTGGATTATAACATCACTCTTCTAAGTTATAAAATTTTGTGTTGGGTCCTAGCCTTAATATTACATTTGGGTGTTTTATTAAGGACTATCTTTATATCTAATCAAAACTTGTCTTTCTTCTTTTCAGATGTCTTCCAACAATGCTACTTCTGGCTCAAACCCTACCGGCTCCTTCTCTCTCATGAACCTTTGTGGGAGAGTCATCTTTGATGGATCCAACTTTATGGATTGGATCAGAAACATCAGGATGGTCACTCGGTATAAGGAAAAATAATATGTCCTCGACAAGGACCTTAAGGAACTTAAGCCGTCTGCTACTCCTGAGGAGATCGCTGAATATCAGGCCCATGAAAGAGATGCTACCAAAGTGGCATGCATCATGTTAGCCACTATGACAGCCGAGCTCCAAAAGTCCTATGAGGACTACTATCCTTTTTAGATGCATCAGGATTTGATGGACCGCTACCATCAGAGTGCTCAACAAGAGCGATATGAAATCTTCTCCTCTATGATAACAACTCGAATGAAGGATGGTGAACCCATCACGGGCCACATGCAGAAAATGCAAAAGTATGTGGACCATTTGTTGAAACTGAATCTGAACTTCCCCAAGGAGTTGGCAATAGACATCATTTTGCACTCCTTACCTTCATGTGATGATCAATTCCGTATGACATACCACATGAACAAGGAGGAAGTTACACTCAGCAAATAGAGGGGTTTTGAGCATTCTAACATTTCCTAAGTGTCCATGCAACCCTAATAACCGTGAATCTATGTTTTCTCTATATACATGCAAATTTCTTTTTCAAGGTTATTTCCTAACTAGCATAACATGGGTGTAACAGCCCTAAATTCAGGTTCTACCATTTAACCCTTCATATTTTCCAAGTTGTCATATTGGGTCCTTTGTGTTGATGGTTAAGCTTGTGAGTACGCTGTGTGTACTCGCGCGCTTATTTTGTACGCGGTTCCATCCGGGTACGCTGGGCGTACCTAAGGTTACACCGGGCGTAACCGACCCAGATTCAAAACCCTAATATGGCTTGAGGGCTATAAAAGGAATGAGATGGTCTTGTCCCTCAGCCACCATCTTTCAGAAAGAAACCCTAAGAGAGCATTTCCTTTGTTTTTAGCTTGGATGTGAGTGTTCTAAGCTTCAAAGTGCCATTTCAAGGTGGTGAAAAAGAAGAGGAGACCATTGTGGAGTCTAGAAGTTGGTGGACAAATGTAGATCCGAGGACTACAAAGGTTGGAACTTCTTCCTGAGGTAAAAAGTTCAGATCTTGCCTTGTAGTTTATACGGTGTGCTTCTTTGACCAATTTCTAGGGTTTTTGGTCCCAAGATGGAGACTTTATGAGCAAGCAGTCTCCATTGGCCTAGATCTATCATATTCCAGAACTATATGAGTTGTATGATCATAAAAATGCAATCTAGGACGTGAATGTTGAGCTATGCATGAGATCTAGACTTTTGGAGGAGAAAGGAAAGGTGTTAGAAGGTGTGGGGAACCTTTATAGCCATGCAAAGGCTTAAAGGTTTCGACTTTATGGATTAAGAAGTATTAAAATGGCCAGATCTGGAATATGGGGTTATATCTTAATCGTTTAAGACATCAGAATGGGAAATTAAGAAACTAGGATGTACACTGGGCGTAATCCCAGTACGCGCCGCATACTGGGTCACATCCCCCGTTTCTGGAATGCAAGGCTACGCCACGCATACAGGAGCTGGTACGCCCCGCGTACTGCTTGCTGTTGACCTTTGTTGACTTTTAGGGTTTTGGTTAACATGTGGACTTTCGAGTCAGGGAGGGTTGAAATGGTCTTTTACCCTTTTGTGGGTTAGTGGAAAAGGGTGTAGCATAGCCTTGGAAGCTGTTAATAATTAGAATGATTATTTGTTGTGATTAGGAGGGGCTAGGTCATCGTTTCGAGTTTTAGAGATATCAAGCACGTGAGATTCTAGACATCATACGAGGTGAGTCTTCTCACTATACTGTACCTGGAAAGGTACCTATGTGTGATCGGAAGGTCTTGTATGCTATGAGATGCATGTTTTGTATGTTATGCGTTGCATGTTCTGTATGCGTTATGTATGTGATATGTATGCTACGTATGATATGGGCCGGAAGGCATTATGACGTGGACCGGAAGGTCAGGGAGTCATGGACCGGAAGGTCGATACGAGTAGGAACGAAAGGTCTACTGGGACTGGGACGGAAGTCCCCTGAGACACATGGACCGGAAGGCCATGTAGAGTTTGGCCTGGAAAGGCATATGTGTGTAAGGGTATTTTGGGAAACTCACTAACCATTTATGATTACAGCTGTTGTGTTATGTGTTTCAGGTACTAGCAAAGACTGTGGGAAGGCGCTGGCGTGACTCATACACACTAGAGAGAGGATTTGATTTTGTGATCTTGGGATACGTTATGTTTTGATAAGTATTGTTGGATAATTTTGAAAATATTTTATGTGAAAATGGTTGTGACAAAATGAAAATTTTGTTTAGAAAATTACGTTGTTACAATGGGGATTTCATAAAACATAAAAACTTGTAGAAATACATACCTTGTTGTTGCTTGGATTCCTTCAAGACTTTGTGAGCCTAGCACCCCAAATGTTGTGCCTCAAATGCTTCACACAACACTACAAACTTGGAATAACTTGAGAGAATGTCACTTAGCCTCAAAAATCGGTTATGCCCTCTTATGAATACCCTAGTACCGATTTTGCATGCTATAGGGTTTCTTTTATAGTGTGTCATAATTAGGAGTTACAACTATAAACCCTAATTGTCATGACTCTTGATTTCTCATGACCCATGGGTTTGTAACTCCCATGGAGCTCCATATGGTTATAACCAAACCCATAAACCATGGATCATTAATCCACCATAAAATAATTGATGATTTTCATAATCAACCCTATATATTTAATTAGTCTCACTTTGATCACCAAATTAATACTTGATCAATACTAATTAAATAATACTATTATTAATATATTAGAACTTATAAATATTAATAATCATAAGTACCTTATTCTCTCATCTAGTCTATCCAAGTATTGTAATGCCATGCTACCCAAATGGACCATGCCGGGTCGGGTCAAGTACATACCAGATAAAGTTATGGACTTAGACATTATATCCAACACAAACTTCAAGGACTTTTGAAGACCGCAGAAAGTGGTCTTATTTGTGACCGAAAGGTCTTGTATGCTATGAGATGCATGTTTTGTATGCTATGCGATGGATGTTCTGTATGCGTTATGTATGTGATATGTATGCTATGTATGATATGGGCCAGAAGGCATTATGACGTGGACCGGAAGGTCAGGGAGTCATAGACCGGAAGGTCGATACGTGTAGGACCGGAAGGTGTACTGGGACTGGGACGGAAGTACCATGAGACACATGGACCGGAAGGTCGTGTAGAGTATGGCCTGGAAAGGCATATGTGTGTAATGGTATTTTGGGGAACTCGCTAAGCATTTATGCTTACAGTTGTTGTGTTATGTGTTTCAGGTACTAGCGAGAACCATGGGAAGGCACCGGTGTGACTCGTACACACTAGAGAGAGGATTTGATATTGTGATCTTGGGATACGATATGTTTTGATAACTATTGTTGGATATTTTTGAAAATATTTTATGTGAAAATCGTTGTAACAAAATGAAATTTTTGTTTTGAAAATTACGTTGTTACTAGTTGGTATCAGAGCTATGGTTTGAGGGATTCAGATGCACCTTCGGTCGTAACTGAACTCAAACCGAGGATTTGAGAAAATTTTCGAATGATAAAAGCATTAATTTTTTTTACAAGAGGTTTTGAGACAACCAAAGCGGAGCAATGTGTATGGTTAGCCAGCTTCCGAACGGTGAATCCCCAAAATGGCCTTATGTTTTGTGATATGACATGTTATATTAGGCATGCTAGAGTTGGCTAGGTATTCATATTAGGACTAGAGTGGCCTGGTTTTTTGATGCCTTAGCCTAGGAAGGATTGTGCTGCTATGTGATGCTTGTGAGCGAGTAGGTAGCAGTGAGGGGCTTATGAGAGGTCTACCGAGGAGTAGCCTATGCCAGTTAGATATAGAGTACTTGTGACTTGGGACCCAAGGATGATGACTTAGGGTGAATACTGATGCGGTGTAGGTGGTAGTATAAGGGCCCGTACTATCGAAGACACCGGAGCAGTGCGCACTCTAGGTAAGAATCCTTTGGGCACTAAGGAACAAGTAGGGTCGAGATTTCGAGTGTGAGCATGCTCGAATGAGTCTTTGATATTATTATTGTTATATTATACGAGAGACATCATGGTTGGGACACGCCACAGACCTAAGGCGAGCGGTGTGAGTGACGAGGAGCTTCGTCAAAAGATCCACGATGAGGTGGCTGTGGTGATCAGGGCTGAGATTCCAGAGATGTTTGGGTCTATCAAGACCACACTATTGGAGACTTTTGATGAGCGGTACGCCGCGGTGACTGCGGCCGTAGCCGCTGCAGCTACAACAACTGTGGCTGTTGCCAGGCCTCAGGGAGGTGACTCGTTGTTGTTCCGGGAGTTCAGCAACACGAAGCCACCCGAGTCTGATGGGACGCAGGATCCGATCACTGTGATGAGATGGATTGCTGACATTGAGGGATGCTTCTTTACATGTTCATGTCCGAAGCATCTGAGGGTACGGTTCGCTTTGAACCAGCTTTGCTTAGGAGCGAAGGATTGGTGGATGTTCGTGACAGTAAACTTCACTCTTGCAGAGATTTCAGCGGTGACCTGAGAGAGGTTCACCACCATGTTCAAAGATGAGTATGTTCCCCCGGTGGAGAGGGAACGGCTGGTTCAGGAGTTCTTGACCCTCAAGCAGGGTAATGATTCGGTTACTGTGATCACCCGGAAGTTTCATAAGAGGGCGATGTTCTGCCCTGAGCAGGTGTCTACTGAGCAGGCACGGATGAGCCGGTATTTGGGCGTTCTAAGGAGGAACATTCGGTAGTTCGTGTCGAACTCGACATACCGGACATTTGCTGAGCTCCAGGAAAATGCCCGGAAGAGGGAGATTGAGTTGGAGACTCAGGCCAGGGAGGAGGTCGAGTCTTAAAAGATGGATCGGCGGCCAGCTCAGTCTCAACCGGCAGCCTAGCAGACCAAGTCCGCTGATTCTAGGTCTGGAGGCCAGAAGGGCCGCACTTGTAGGAAGTACGGCAAGGGTCACGAGGTGGACTATCGATCAGGTGCTTGCTACAAATGTGGCAAAGAAGGGCATATCGCCAGGGATTGACCCAAAGTATTTATGGTTTGATTCTGTTGCAACCAGACCGGCAATCGGAAGGCCGAGTGCCCTCAGCTACACCAGGGATCAGCGCAGGGATCTGCGCCTGCTGCTAGGGTTACCGAGGTTCGACCGGTGAAGGCCGAGGCTCCGAAGGCTCGTGGGAGAGCTTTCCGATTGACTGCGGAGGAGGTCCGTGCGGCGCCCGATGTTGTGGCTGGTACTTTTCTTGTGAGTTCTATACCTGCTTTGGTATTATTTGACTCGGGTGCGAGTCGTTCGTTTGTTTCCATGGCATTTAGTAAGCACATTAGTATCTGTCAAGAGGCATTGAGTCGACCTCTGCAAGTTTCCATAGCTGATGAGTGACCAATGTATGCGTCGGAGGTGATTCGAGGGTGTATCCTTGAGATCTTTGGTGTGGAGTTCCTGATAGATCTGATCCCGATTGCGATGGGGGACGTGTGTGTTATAGTGGGCATGGATTGGTTGAGCCGATTTGGAGCTATTATAGACTGCGAGCGTCAGTTGGTGACGATACGAGACCCCAGTGGGGGAGTGCTTACGGTGTATGGCGAGGGGACCCGATGTGGGACAACATTTTGTTCAGCTGCCAGGGCGAGACAGAGTTTGCAGCAAGGCTGCTGTGGATTCGTAGCCTATATGATGGACACACGAGTGGCCGCGGGGAGGCCAAGTTCGATTGATGAGGTTCCGATAGTGTGCGAGTTTCCAGATGTTTTTCCTGAGGAGCTACCGGGCATACCTCTGGAGAGGCAAGTGGAGTTCTGTATCGATTTGGTTCCAGGAGCAGCGCCTATCGCCAAGGCACCTTATCGCCTCGCGCTGCCAGAGATGCAGGAATTATCCTCGTAGCTTTAGAAGCTGTTGAGGAAGGGGTTTATTCGACCGAGTAGCTCACCTTAGGGAGCGCCGATCATTTTTGTCAAGAAGAAGGATGGTTCACACTGGATGTGTATTGATTACCGGGAGTTGAACAAGTTGACGGTCAAGAACCAGTATCCGTTGCCGAGGATCGATGATCTGTTCGATCAGTTGCAGGGGGCATCTTGGTTCTCCAAGATAGACTTGAGGTCGGGTTATCAACAGATGAGGGTTCGGGATGAAGATATCTAGAAGACAACATTCAAAACTCTATATGGGCATTACGAGTTTGTGGTGATGCCTTTTGGGCTCACCAATGCACAAGTTGCGTTCATGGATCTCATGAACACGGTGTGCAGGCCGATGCTGGATCGGTCGGTGATCGTATTCATTGATGATATTTTCGTATATTCGAGGTCTAGAGAACAACATGAGGATGATATGAGGGAGATCCTTGGAGTTCTGAGATCGAAGAGGCTGTATGCCAAATTCTCCAAGTGTGAGTTCTAGTTACGAGAGGTTCAGTTCTTGGGACATCTCGTCAACCGGAATGGGATATTGGTCGATCCGGCCAAGATTGAGGTGGTCATGAGGTGGGAGGTGCTGAGATCACCCACTAAGATCAGGAGTTTTCTTGGATTGGCCGGCTATTATCGGAGATTTATTAAGGATTTCTCCAAGATCGTCGTGCCACTTACCAAGATGACCCGTAAGGGTGTTGCTTTTTCCTGGGATCCAGAGTAGCAGACCTCATTTGAGACACTTCGCCAGAAGTTGTGCGAAGCCCAGGTGCTCGCACTCCTGTAAGCGATGGAGGATTTTGTGGTGTACTCTGATGCATCGATATCTGGGATGGGGCAGTGCTTATGTAGAGGGGGCACGTGATAGCATATGCATCGAGGCAGCTGAATGAGTCGAGATATCCCACCCATGATCTGGAGCTGGGTGCTGTGGTGTTCGCCCTCAAGATCTGGCGTCACTATCTGTATGGGGTTTGGTGTACCATATACACGGACCAGAAGAGTTTGAAGTACTTGATGGATCAACCGAACCTGAATATGCGCCAGAGGAGATGGTTGGATGTGGTAAAGGATTATGATTGTGAGATCCTGTACCACCCGGGCAAGGCTAATGTTGTAGTCGACGCTTTGAGCCATAGGGCGGAGAGCACCCCGATTCGAGACGTTTGTATGAGATTGACAGTGATGACTTCGGTGTTGGACACTATACGAGGGGCCTAGGCAAAAGCAGTGAGACCGGAGAACCGCAAAAGGGAGCGGGTGATCGGGTAGGTATCGGAGTTTGTTACTAATAGTCGAGGACTTATGACTTTTCAGGGCCGGATTTGGGTACCGTTTGTAGGAGGGGTGCGTACCATCTTGATGGAGGAGGCCCATAGGTCGAAGTTCTCGATCCATCCCGGGGCCACTAATATGTTATTGGATTTAAAGAAGGAGTATTGGTGGCCTTGTATGAAGAGGGATGTTGCATGGTTCGTAGAGAGGTGCTTGACCTGTCGCAAGTTTAAGGCCGAGCACCAGCACCCGCATGGTAAGCTGCAGCCGTTACAGATCCCCGAGTGGAACTGGGAAGAAATTACCATGGATTTTATCACCAAATTGCCAAGGACTGCTAGAGGTGTTGATGCAATTTTGGGTGATTGTGGATAGGTTGACGAAGAGCGCTCACTTTCTTGCTATCAGTGAGAGCTCTTCTACTGAGAGGCTGGCAGAGTTGTATGTGAGGGAGGTGGTATCGCGACATGGAGTTCCGATCTTGATTGTTTCAGATCGAGATGTGCGATTTACTTCCAGATTTTGGAAGAAATTTCACTAGGATTTGGGTACGAGGCTGCATTTCAATACCGCATACCACCCACAGACGGATGGACAGAGTGAGAGGACGATTCAGACGCTCGAGGACATGCTTCGGGCCTGTGTTTTGGACTTCGGCGGAACTTGGGACACGTATTTGCCCTTGGCTGAGTTTTCGTACAACAACATCCATCACTCGAGCACTAGTATGCCACCTTTTGAGCTGTTGTATGCGAGGAGGTGTCAGACCCCCATATGTTGGGGAGAAGTAGGGCAACGCGTGATGGGTTGTATAGAGATTGTACTCTAGACGACAGAGTAGATTCAGCAAGTCCGACAGAGGTTGTTGACCGCTCAGAGTCGCTAGAACAGTGATGCAGATAGGCGACGGTTTGAGCTCGAGTTCCAGGTTGGTGATTTCGTACTCCTGAAGGTATCTCTTTGGAAAGGAGTGATCCGATTCAGGAAGAGGGGCAAGCTGGGGCCCCGGTATATTGGGCCGTTTAGAGTGATTGCGAGAGTAGGCAGCGTAGCATATCGTCTGGAGCTACCTGCGACGTTGAGCCAGATTCATGACACCTTCCATGTGTCTCAGCTGAGGAAGTGTATAGCCGACGAGTCGGCGGTAGTGCCTTTGGAGGATATTCCAGTGGATGCGGTCCTGAATTATGCCGAGAAACCAATCGCGATTCGGGATCGGAAGATCAAGGTTCTGAGGAACAAGGAGGTGCCATTGGTGCAGGTTCAGTGGCAGCATCGGAAGGGGTCCGAGCTGACGTGGAAGTCCGAGTCGAAGATGCGGGAGCAACATCCGCAGTTTTTTTCGATATAAGACTTCGGGGACGAAGTCTGGTTCTAGTGGGGGAGAATTGTAATAGCCTGAAATTCAGGTTCTACCATTTAACCCTTCATCTTTTCCAAGTTGTCATATTGGGTCCTTTGTGTTGAGTGTTAACCTTGTGAGTACGCTGGGCGTACAAGGAGTACGCTGCGCGTACTCGCGCGCTTATTTTGTACGCGGTTCCATCCGGGTACGTTGGGCGTACCTAAGGTTACGCCGGGCGTAACCGGCCCAGATTCAAAACCCTAATATGACTTGAGGGCTATAAAAGGAATGAGATGGTCTTGTCCCTCAGCCGCCATCTTTTAGACAGAAACCCTAAGAGAGCATTTCCCTCGTTTTTAGCTTGGGTGTGAGTGTTCTAAGCTTCAAAGTGCCATTTCAAGGTGGTGAAAAAGAAGAGGAGACCATTGTGGAGTCTAGAAGTTGGTGTACAAATGTAGATCTGATGACTACAAAGGTTGGAGCTTCTTCCTGAGGTAAAAAGTTCAGATCTTGCCTTGTAGTTTATACGGTGTGCTTCTTGGACCAATTTCTAGGGGTTTTGGTCCCAAGATGGAGACTTTATGAGAAAGTAGTCTCCATTGGCCTAGATCTATCATATTCCAGAACTATATGAGTTGTATGTTCATAAAAATGCAATCTAGGACGTGAATGTTGAGCTATGCATGAGATCTAGACTTTTGGAGGAGAAAGGAAAGGTGTTAGAAGGTGTGGGGAACCTTTATAGCCAGGCAAAGGCTTAAAGGTTTCGACTTTATGGATTAAGAAGTATTAAAATGGACAGATCTGGAATATGGGGTTATGTCTTAATCGTTTAAGACATTAGAATGGGAAAGTAAGAAACTGGGATGTACGTTGAGCGTAATCCCAGTACTCGCCGCGTACTGGGTTGCGTCCCCCGTTTCTAGAATGCAAGGGTACGCCCCGCGTATAGGAGCTGGTACGCCCCGCGTACTGCTTGCTGTTGACTTTTGTTGACTTTTAGGGTTTTGGTCAACAGGTGGACTTTCAAGTCAGGGAGGGTTGAAATGGTCTTTTACCCTTCTGTGGGATAGTGGAAAAGGGTGTAGCATAGCGTTGGAAGCCGTTAATAATTAGAATGATTATTTGTTGTGATTAGGAGGGGCTAGGTCATCGTTTCGAGATTCAGAGATATCAAGCACGTGAGATTCTAGACATCATACGAGGTGAGTCTTCTCACTATACTGTACCTGGAAAGGTACCTATGTGTGACCGGAAGGTCTTGTATGCTATGAGATGCATGTTTTGTATGCTATCTGTTGCATGTTGTGTATGCGTTATGTATGTGATATGTGTGCTATGTATGATATGGGCCGGAAGGCATTATGACGTGGACCGGAAGGTCAGGGAGTCATGGACCGGAAGGTCGATACGAGTAGGACCGGAAGGTCTACTGGGACTGGGACGGAAGTCCCCTGAGACACATGGAATGGAAGGCCGTGTAGAGTTTGGCCTGGAGAGGCATATGTGTGTAAGGGTATTTTGGGGATCTCACTAAGCATTTATGATTACAGCTGTTGTGTTATGTGTTTCAGGTACTAGCGAGGACGATGGGAAGGCGCTGGCGTGACTCGTACACACTAGAGAGAGGATTTGATTTTGTGATCTTGGGATATGATATGTTCTGATAACTATTATTGGATATTTTTGAAAATATTTTATGTGAAAATGGTTGTGACAAAATGAAAATTTTGTTTTGAAAATTATGTTGTTACAATGGGGATTACATAAAACATAAAAACTAGTAGAAATACATACCTTGTTGTTGCTTGGATTCCTTCAAGACTTTGTGAGCCTAGCACCCCAAATGTTGTGCCTCAAATGCTTCACACAACACTACAAACTTGGAATAACTTGAGAGAATGTCACTTAGCCTCAAAAATCGGTTATGCCCTCTTATGAATACCCTAGTACCGATTTTGCATGCTATAGGGTTTCTTTTATAGTGTGTCATAATTAGGAGTTACAAATGTAAACCCTAATTGTCATGACTCTTCATTTCTCATGACCCATGGGTTTGTAACTCCCATGGAGCTCCATATGGTTATAACCAAACCCATAAACCATGGATCATTAATCCACCACAAAGGAATTGATGATTGTCATAATCAACCCTATATATTTAATTAGTCTCACTTTGATCACCAAATTAATACTAGATTAATACTTGATCAATACTAATTAAATAATACTATTATTAATATATTAGAACTTGTAAATATTAATAATCATAAGTACCTTATTCTCTCATCTAGTCTATCCAAGTATTGTAATGCCATGCAACCCAAATGGACCATGCCGGGTCGGGTCAAGTACATACCAAATAAAGTTATGGACTTAGACACTATATTAAACACAAACTTCAAGGACTTTTGAAGACTGCAAAAAGTGGTCTTATAGGTAAGGCGGTTGTTACCACTCCTACTCCTACCGCGGCCCATGTATTGGCAATCGGGAAAGTCAAAGAAAAGAAGAGGAAGAGCCCTTCGAAGGGCACCATGGGGAAGACTCTTGATGGCTCCTCTTTAAGTGGAACCAAGAAAGTTTTCATCACTCCTTCTGCTAACCCTAAAAAGGCGAAATGCTTCTATTGCCATGAAAAGTCGCACTAGAAGCGAAACTGCCTAATGTACCAGCAAGATGTGAAGGATGGGAAAGTTAAACCCAGCCATGCAGGTACATACACTATTTTGTCTAAGAATTCACCCCATTTTAATTCTTGAGTCCTTGGTACAGGATGTGGTATTCACGTATGTACTGATTTGTAGGGATTAAGAAGAAGTTAGAATGTGGAGCATGGGAAGATAAATCTATCCATTTATTGTAATGCCATGCAACCCAAATGGACCATGTCGGGTCGGGTCAAGTACATACCAAATAAAGTGATGGACTTAGACACTTTATCCAACAGTCTCCCACTCGGATAAGTCTACTAACTATATTTTCAAATATGACTTCAAAATCCGACTAGAAATCGTAGCTCTTCCAAAGTCTCACGTAACTAAGATTATGATGATACACTATTTAAGATAAGTGATCATATAATCCTCTGTTCTCATGATATCAGTCGGACAAACACATGGAACATGGTCTTACTTATTGTCCAGCATTTGTTTCTCGATCTCTGATTTGTTTCGACATAGAACTAAATTGAACACATCAATTAGGTTCTGATCGGGCCCGGTACATAGGTCAAAATCAAATCATCGAGGGGCCCAGATATCGCTTCTATTTCTAGAAGGAACATATAAACTTCAACAGATATGCTTGTACTAACTACTTGTTGAATTATTCACAAAGGCACGTTTTATAACATCGAGTTACGAATGCATTTTCATACAATCAATGAATAACCAAATCATAGTCAACAACTTATAACTCTAAGTTTGAAGATTCATAGGATATTACTGTCTCACGATCACTCAAGATAAATTCCATGAAGTGATGCAAGTGAGCATGGGTTGGATCCAATACTCAGCCCTTATGAGTACTCATGAATGTTGTAGCAACCATTGCATTGCCCAAAGCACTTTAGACAAATCATACAAACCAAATTCATGACAGTCTTAAATCAATACTTACTTCCAAAGTTTGACTGACTGTGGATGGTTTGAATAATAACATAATTATTCTGGATGTAAAAACATGCAAAATTGAAACATAGTAAACAATCAACACAAGATAGTAACACCTTACTCATAAATAAATAACAACTTTTATTTATCATCAAATGTCAATTACATTTTACAAGTTTCAGGAATCTAATTATTGAAACTAATATCATCCTTTAGCCCAATGCGCCTCACATGCTGTAAATGCTTAACCTTGCTCAGTCCCTTCGTTAGGGGAACTGTCGGGTTCTCATCTGATGATACCCTCTTTGCCACGAGGAGTCCTTCTTCTATTCTATGTCTAATGAAATGGTATTTCCTGTCAATGTGCCTAGATCTCCCGTGATCTCTAGGTTCTTTAGCCAAAGCAACCGCACTTTCATTGTCACAAAAAATTTCCATTGGCTCCTTTATAGCTGGTACAATTCCAAGGTCTCTGATGAAGTTCTTCAGCCATTTCGCCTCTTTTGCTGCCTCGCTTGCTGCTATGTACTCTGATTCACAAGTTGAATCAGCAACTGTCTCCTACTTGGAACTTTTCCAAATAATTGCTCCTCCATTTAGGATAAAGACCCAGCCTTACTTAGAGTGGAAATTATCCCTATCAGTCTGAAAGCTAGCATCACTATATCCTTCCACTCTTGAGTCATCACTTCCCCGAGGGTAAGGACCCAGTCCTTAGTCCTCCACAGATATTTGAGAATGTTCTTTACCGTTGTCTAGTGTGCCTTGCCAGGGTTCCCTTGATATCTACTGACCATGATAAAAGCAAAGGCCACATCAGGGATAGTACAAGTCATAACATACATGATCGACCCCAAAGCGGAAGCATATGGTATCTGCTCATCTCAGCTATCTCAGCCTCTGTACTCGGACTCTGAGTCTTACTTAGCTTGGTGTTACTCTAGATTGGTAATTCTCCTTTCTTGGAATCTTGCATACTGAACCTCTTCAGTACCTTATCCACATAAGTACTCTGACTAAGTCCAATTAGTCTCTTACTCCTATCTCTCAATATCCTTATCCATAGGATATAAGCAGCTTCCCCAAGGTCCTTCATAGCGAAACACTTCCCAAGCCAGGACTTAACCTCCTGCAAAGTTGAGGTCCTTCATAGCGAAACACTTCCCAAGCCAGGACTTAACCTCCTGCAAAGTTGGGACGTCGTTTCCTATGAGAAGTATGTCATCCACAGACAACACCAAGAAGCTAACTATGCTCCCACTAGCCCTGACATACACACAAGACTCATCCTCACTCCTAAAAAATCCAAACTCTTTGACTTTCTCATCAAAGCAAAGATTCCATCTTCGAGATGCTTGTTTCAATCCATAAATGGATTTCTCAAGCTTACACACTCTATTAGGGTATTTTGGATCGACAAAACCCTCTGGCTAAGCCATGTAAACATCCTCAACCAACTTCCCATTAAGGAAAGCAGTTTTGACATCCATTTTCCATATTTCATAATCATGAAATGCAGCTATGGCTAACAACACTCTAATAGACTTAATCTTAGTTACTGGTTAGAAGGTCTCATCATAGCCAACTCCCAGAGTTTGAGTAAAGCCCTTCGCAACCAGTCGCGCTTTATAAGTGTGTACTTTCCCATCCATGTTAGTCTTCTTCTTGAAGATCCATTTGCACCCAACTATCTTACGACCTGGTACATTGTCAACCAAGTTCCACACTTGATTGTCATACATAGACTGAATCTCGCTATCCATAGCCTCCCTCCATTTAGCAGACTTAGGGCCTGCCATGGCTTCCTTATAATTATTAGGTTCATCCAAATCTATCAATGTACTATCACTGACAAATGTATCACCTTCAGTGGTGATGTGATAACCATAAAAAAATTCAGGTGCGTTCCTCACCCTAGTGGAACGTCTTGGAGGTACAGACTCATCTATCGGCTCAACAGGAGTTTCCTCCTCAGGTTGGCTGACAGCATTTGAGGTTCCTTCACCACTTGAATCTTGAAGCTCTTCAAGGTCAATTTGCCTCCCACTGTCCCCTTAGCTTATGAATTCTCTCTCACGAAAGACTCCTCTTCTAGCTACAAAGACTACATTATCATTGGGTATGTGAAAGAGGTAACCAAAGAATCTCTATGGGTAGCTGATGAAAATACACCTCTCGCTTCGGGGTCCAAGCTTGTCATGAGTCTCACGCCTCACAAAAGCTTCACAACCCCAAATCTTGATGTGGTCCAAATTGGGTACCTTCCCAGTCCACATCTCGTGAGGTGATTGGCAACCTTTTTAGTAGGGATGAGATTAAGGATATGGGCGGCAGTCTCTAAAGCATACCCCCAGAAAGAGATTCGTAACGAATCTCGACTCATCATGGAACGAACCATATCCAACAAGGTTCGATTGCGCCTCTCAGCCACACCATTCAACTGTGGTGTCCTGGGAGGTGTCAATTGTGAGACAATCCCACATTCCTTAAGATAGTCAAGGAACTCAATGCTAAGATACTCTCCTCCCCGATCGGATCAGGGCATCTTGATGTTCCTGCCCAATTGATTCTCAACTTCCTGCTTAAACTCTTTGAACTTTTCAAAGGTTTCTGACTTATGCTTGATTAAGTAAATATATCCATATCTACTGTAATCATCAGTAAAAGTCACATAATAGCGATTAGCATCCTTTGTAGCAACTCTGAACGGCCCACACACATCCGTGTGTACAAGGTCCAACAAACCTTCACCTCTATCACAAGTACCTGTGAAGGGTGACTTTTTCATTTTTCCAAGTAAACAAGACTCGCAACTATCATCTGACTTGAGGTCAAGTGATTCCAAGACTCCAGCCTTTTGGAGTTGGCCTATGCGCTTCTTGTTAACATGTCCAATACGACAATGCCACAACGATGCTTTATCCAAGCTATCTGAATAATCAATATACAACACATTATTTCCTAGATTGTCTACAACTTTCACAGCTTCATATACACCATCACAAGGTAATGCTTTAAAGTAAAACACATCATTGTAATAAACATTAATAGCACCATCTTTGTTATCAAATGAAAATGAAAAACCTTGTTTGTACAAGCCATGAAAAGAAATAATATTTCTCGCCATTTCGGGCGACTAACAACACATATTCAAATCTAACATTAACCCATTATTAAGCAATAAAGAATAAACTCCTATCTTGGAAACATGTGATGTTTTCCTATTGCCCATGACTAAGTTTATCTTCTCGTGCTCCACTTGCTCACTTCTTTTTTAGCGCTTGCAAATCAGTACAAATGTGAATACCATAACCTGTTTAAAGCACCCAAGAATTAGCATTAGATGACTTGTCAGACAATATCGTGTAAATACCCACATGGGTGGGTTTAACCTTCCCATCCTTTACATCTTGCAGATATTTGGGGCAGCTTCGCTTGAAGTGTCCCTTATCCTGGCAATAGAAGCACTGTGCTTCCTTTGGGTTTGAAGAATGAGTAATGGGACCTTTCTTTGTCCCACTTGAAGAGGAACCATCAAGAGTCTTACCCTTGGTACCCTTTGAAGGGCTTTTCCTCTTCTTACCCTTTCCCTGCCCAATAGCCAGAATAGGGGCTGTTGAAGGAGTAGAAGTAGCAATCGCTTTACCCTTAAGGCCATTTTCAGCTGTCCTTAAGAGTCCTTCAAGTTTGCTAAGTGTGACTTCCTCCTTGTTCATGTGATAAGTCATATGAAACTGATCATAACTTGGAGGTAAGGAATGGAGAATGATGTCAATCGCCATTTCCTCAGGGAAGTCAACATTTAGCTTCAGCAACCGGTCAATGAACCTTTGCATCTTCTGCAAGTGACCGGTGATGGGTTCACCATCCTTCATCCTTGCGGTTATCATGGAGAAAATGATTTCATCCCTCTCTTGATGCGCACTCTAATGGTACCTTTCCATCAGATCCTGGTGCATCTCATAGGGGTAGAAATCTTCATAAGACTTTTGGAGTTATGGAGTCATTGTGGACATCATGATGTAGGACACCTTGGTAGCATCCTTCTCATGTGCAATCAACTCTACAAACTCTTCAGGAGTAGCAGTGGCTTCATTAACAACCTTATGCTCCCTGTCAAGGACATATTCTTTGTCCTCATAGCGGGTAATCATTCTGATGTTTCTGGTCTACTTATTGAAATTGGATCCATCAAAGATGACCTTACCACACAAGTTCATTAGGGAAAAAGAGCCTGTAGGGTTTGAGCCAACAACGTTATTGGAAGAAATCTAAAAGAAGGACAAGTTTCATTAGATTAAGAGTCCTTAATAAGTCACCCAAATGAAATATTAAGGCTAGGATCCAACAAACTATTTATAGTTGGAAGAGGGATGCCGTAATCCACACTATAAAATAGTTGAAGGTAGGTAAACGACGATTTACCAATTTTCACCATAAGAAAGAAATATTTTATTATTAGGTTTTATTGGTTTTGAAACTCCTAGATCTTTTGAGATACATTGAACTTTTCAATGGCATGTTTGAATCTCGATTGTGCCATCTCTAGTTTGTGCCTGGGATGCCGAGGATCACAAACAAGGTATGAATAACCATACAAATTGACTTGTTACCCTCGAAAATATTACCTAATCGATGTGCCGGTTAGCCACACACACTCCACCGATCTATAATAAAGTCAAGTTACCCTTTGCCACTCTTACTAGTCCATGTTAGTGTGCCGGTTAACCACACATGCTCCACTAACGACTTGGTAAGGTACAAAGTGTAATTTTATGGGCTAGCACCAATTTCACATTTTCCTAAAGTAACTAAGATTGCGAATTTATAATGTATAGTTACTTTATAATTTATTATACTTTTAATGAGTATTTACAGTCGTATCCTACCCGTTCGGCTAACGACCCTCCACCGATCAAGGAAGCGGTGGGTGAGAGTGGACACGCATTAAGTCACCATTTTATAGGCAACAACCTTATACCCCCTTATAGACCGGCTTCGTGAATAAGGCCTACTAACGATAAGAATGACATATTCTTATAATATCTATATTATAAAATTATAATAATAGTATAAGTGTTGATTTTTAAACTTTTTAAAAATCTAAGGTTTAATTTGGAATTAAAGTATTAAAATGTAAGACTTCAAATTCCAGAACTTGAGGGCAAGATTTGAAACTATTCCAAGTCTCTTCAATTTGTAACTTATGAGTTTTAATGGTTCATAAAAATGAAGACTCTTCATTTTATGAAACCTATTTAGTTCTTTAATCACAATTTAAAGAAGTGACTTTTGGTTATCAATAACTTGAGGACAAGTTATGGACACCATCATTGCCATTAAGATAATGAATTAATCAACCATGCAAGTTAAAAACAATTCCTAAGATCTTTTAAAACTCATAAGAACAAATATTCATATTAACAATTTCAAGAATCATAAATAAACCATATAAAACTTGAAATTTTGATAATAACCATTTATTTGGATGAGAATAAACATTACCATAACATCAAAATCAAGTTTTAAGAACAAAAAGACTTTGTGGTAATGATTCTAATCCAAAACAGGCCAAAAACAAAATGTTTTTTTTTTCACTGAACAGTCACCACCTCGTGGTAAAATTTACCACCTCGTGGTAAACTGGCAGATTCCAAAAAAATGATTTTTTTTGCAAATTGCAACAAGTATACAGAAAACAATCCTAGGCTCTGATACCACTGATTGGTTTTGAGCATTCTAACACTTCCTAAGTGGACATGCAACCCTAATAACCTTGAATCTATGTTTTCTCTATATACATGCAAATTTCTTTTTCAAGGTTATTTCCTAACTAGCATGGCATGGGGATTACATAAAGCATAAAAACTAGTAGAAATACATACCTTGTTGTTGCTTGGATTCCTTCAAGACTTTGTGATCCTAGCACCCCAACTGTTGTGCCTCAAATGCTTCACAACACTACAAACTTGGAATAACTTGAGAGAATTTCACTTAGCCTCAAAAATCGGTTATGCACTCTTATGAATACCCTAGTACCGATTTTGCATGCTATAGGTTTTTTTATAGTCTGTCATAATTAGGGGTTACAAATGTAAACCATGGATCATTAATCCACCATAAAAGAATTGATGATTGTCATAATCAAACCTATATATTTAATTAGTCTCACTTTGATCACCAAATTAATACTAGATTAATACTTGATTAATAATAATTAAATAATACTATTATTAATATATTAGAACTTATAATATATTAATAATCATAAGTACCTTATTCTCTCATCTAGTCTATCCAATTATTGTAATGCCATGCAACCCAAATGGACCATGCTGGGTCGTGTCAAGTACATACCAAATAAAGTTATGGACTTAGACACTATATCCAACACAAACTTCAAGGACTTTTGAAGACCGCAGATAGTTCTCTTATAGGTAAGGCGGTTGTTACCACTCCTACTCCTACCGCGGCCCATGTCTTGGCAATCAGGAAAGTCAAAGAAAAGAAGAGGAAGAGCCCTTCGAAGGGCACCATGGGGAAGACCCTTGATGGCTCCTCTTTAAGTGGAACCAAGAAAGTTTTCGTCACTCCTTCTGCTAACCCTAAAGAGGCGAAGTGATTCTATTGCCATGAAAAGTCGCACTAGAAGTGAAACTGCCCAAAGTATCAGCAAGATGTGAAGGATGGGAAAGTTAAACCCAACCATGCAGGTACATACACTATTTTGTCTAAGAATTCACCCCATTCTAATTCTTGGGTCCTTGATACAAGATGTGGTATTCATGTATGTACTGATTTGCAGGGACTAAGAAGAAGTGAGAATGTGGAGCATGGGAAGATAAACTTGATCATGGGGAATAGTAAAGCTTCACCTGTCACCAAGATTGGAGTTTATTCTTTGTTGCTAAGTAGTGGATTAGTATTAGATTTGAATAAGTGTTGTTACTCTTCTGAAATGGCAAGAAATATTATTTCGTTTCATGGTTTGTACAAACAAGGTTTTACCTTTTCATTTAATAATGATAGTGGTGGTATTAATGCTTTATTTAATAATGTTTTTCATTTTAAAGCATTACCTTGTGATTGTGTATATGAAACTGTATCGTTTGTTGATAACCTAAGAAATAATGTATTGTGTATTGATTCATCCACTAGCTTGGATAAAGCATCTTTATGGCATTGTCGTCTTGGACATGTAAGCAAGAAACGCATAGGCCAACTACAAAAGGATAGAGTCTTGGAGTCGTATGACCTAAAGTCAGATGATAGTTATGAATCTAGTTTGCTAGGAAAAATGACAAAGTCACCCTTCATTGGTACTTGTGCTAGGGGTGAGGGTTTGTTGGACCTCATACACACTGATGTTTTTTGGATAAAGCATCTTTTACTGATGATTTTAGTAGATATGGATATGTCTACGTAATCAAGCATAAGTCAGAGATCTTTGATAGATTCAAAGAGTTCAAGCAGGAAGTGGAGAATCAGTTGGGCAGGAACATTAAGATGCTTCGATCCAATCGAGGTTCTGAGTATCTTAGTACAAATTTCCTTTACTATACTAAGGAATGTGGGATTATCTTACAATTGACACCTCCCACGACACCACAGCTTAATGGTGTGGCTGAGAGGCGCACTCGAACCTTCTTGGATATGGTTCGTTCCATGATGAGTCGAGCTTCACTACCAATCTCATTTTGGGGGTATGCCTTAGAGACTGTTACCCATATCGTTAATCTAGTTCCTACAAAGAAGGTTGCCAAAACAACTCATGAGATGTGGAGCGGAAAAGTTCCCAATCTGAACCACATCACGATTTGGGGTTGCGAGGCTTTTGTGAGTAGGGGTGAAAACAAGCCAAGCTACTCGCGAGCTACTCGAGATCGGATCGTTAAAAGCTCGACTCGAAATCGATTTTAAACGAGCCCGAGCCGAGCTCGAGCATAATACTAAGCTTGTTTATTAAACGAGCTCGTGCTCAAGCCTATGTCATTAAGCTTGATTAGGCTCGCGAGCCTAAATGATCCTTTATATAATATAATTTAATATTATTTATATATTAAAATAAAAACATATTATGGGGCATTATGGATTTAGGGTATTAGTAAACGAGCTTCTTAACGAGCTCGAGCCGAGCTTAAGCTTATTTAGACATGTCAGATAAAAAACGAGTCGACCTCGAGCCCGAGTCGAGCTTGTATAATTCTTTACGAGCTCGAGCCGAGCTCAATACAAGGAAGCTCGAATCAATCCGAGCTCGAGCTTGAGCCTCATATAACTTAAACGAGCTCGAGTTGAGCCTGGGCATGCTCGGGCTCGGCTCGACTCGTTTGCACCGATGAAAATACTCCTCTCACTTCGAGGTTCAAGCTTATCGTGAGACTCGCGCCTCACAAATTGTGAGGCGCGAGTCTCACGATAAGCTCGAACCTCGAAGTGAGAGGTGTATTTTCATCGGCTACCCACAGATATCCTTTGGTTACCTCTTCTACAAAACTATTGATAATGTGGTCTTTGTAGCAAGGAGAGGAGTCTTTCGCAAGAGAGAGTTCATGAGCCAAGGAAACAGTGGGAGGAAAATTGACCTTAAAGAAATTCAAGAGTCAAAGTGGTGAAGGAACCTCAAACCCTAGCAATCAACCAGAGGAGAAAACTCCTGTTGATCTGACAGAAGAGTGTGTACCACTGAGGCGTTCCACGAGAGTTAGGAATGCACCTGAGCATTACTATGGTTTCCATATTACTGCGAAAGGTGATACACTTATCAGTTATAGCACATTGGTAAGTTTGGATGAACCTAACAGCTACACGAAAACCATGGCATGCCCTGAGGCTGCTATATGGAAAGAGGCTATGGACAACAAGATACAATATGACAATCAAGTTTAGAACTTAGTTGATAATGTGCCAGGTCGCAAGACAATCGGGTGCAAATGCATCTTCAAGAAGAAGACCGACATGAATGGTAATGTACACACTTATAAGGCGCGACTGGTTGCAAAGGGCTTTTCTGAAACTCCGGGAGTTGATTATGATGATACCTTTTCACCAGTAGCGAAGATTAACTCTATTAGGGTTATGTTAGTCATTGTTGCGTTTCATGATTATGAAATATGGAAAATGGATGTCAAAACTGATTTCCTTAATGGAAAGTTAGCTAAGTATGTTTACATGAGTCAGCCAGAGGGTCTTGTTAATACATAGTACCCTAATAGAGTGTGTAAGCTTGAGAAATCCATTTATGGATTAAAGCAAGCACCTTGCTGATGCAATCTTTGCTTCGTTGAGAAAGTCAAAGAGTTTGGCTTTTCGAGGAGTATAGATGAATCTTTTGTATTTGTCAAGGCTAGTGGGAGTATAGTCAGCTTTTTGGTACTGTAAGTGGATGGCATACTATTCATAGGAAATGACATCCCAACTCTGCAGGAAGTTAAGTCCTGGCTTGGGAAGTGTTTCGCTATGAAGGACCTTGGAGAAGCTGCCTATATCCTAGGGATAAGGATTCTGAGAGATATGAGTAAAAGACTAATTGGACTTAGTTAGACTACGTACTTGGAGACGGTGCTGAATAGATTCAGCATGCAAAATTCCAAGAAAGGAGAGTTGCCGATCCAGAGTAACGCCAGACTGAGTAAAACTTAAAGTCCAAGTACAGAGGCTGAGATAGCAGAAATGAGTCGAGTACTCGTCCTGATGTGGCCTTTGCATTGAGCTTGGTCAGCAGATATCAGGGGAACCCTAGCAAGGATCGCTAGATTACGGTAAAGAACATTCTCAAGTACCTGCAAAGGACTAAGGACTAGGTCCTTACTCTCGGTGGAAGTGATGACTTGAGAGTATTTGGGTATAGTGATGCTAGCTTTCAGACTGATAGGGATAATTTCCGCTCATAGTCAGGCTGGGTCTTTACCTTAAACGGAGGAGCAATTTCTTGGAAAAGTTCCAAGCAGGAGACAGTGGCTGATTCAACTTGCGAATCAGAGTATATAGCGGCAAGTGAGGCAGCACAGGAGGGTACATGGCTAATGAACTTCATTGGAGACCTTGGAGTTGTACCTACTATAAATGAGCCTATAGAGATTTTCTATGATGGTGATAGTGCAGTTGCCTTAGCAAAGGAACCAAGGGATCATGGGAGATCTGGACACATCGAAAGAAAATACCATTTCATCAGACATCGAATATAATATGGACTCCTTGTGGCAAAGAGGGTATCATCGGATGAGAACCCGACAGATCCCCACACGAAAGGGACTGGGCAGGATTAAGCATTTTTGTGTGTAGTGTTTTAAACTTAAGTGATTTCTATACATATCTAAGTCAAGAACTTCATGTTTACACACCATTTTTGTGTCTGGTCTTTTAGGACACCACCATTTTCAAGAATCTCTCCAAGACACAAGGCTAGGCTCGAAAATTTTCTCCTCCTTCTTCTACATCTCGAAAATCAACCAAGGTGAGCATCATACCCCACTATTTTTGTGTTTTTCATACTCTTTGGGGGGGGGGGGGGGGAATACAAGTCAAATCTCGTTTAACCATTGGATAATTGCATGTACCAGGGTGTAATGTGTTTAACCTTTAGGTATTAGCATGCATCTTATATATTGTTGTTGAAAGGTTGAATACCTGATGCTAACACTCCATAAACTCGAGATCTACAAGTTCTCAAATAAAAAGGATGCTTAATGTGTGCTAAGAATCAAAGAAAATGTTAATTACATATTTGTGTTGTAAAAGTTTGTAGGGTCATGTTAAAGCACCTAAAATGGCAAAAATATGGGTGTTACACTAAAAATAGTTAACTTTTGGGACATACACATTTTTAACACTTATACTTACACAAATATTTTGATGTAACAAATTTCAAGATTTTATATGTATCTTGTGGAAATCGTGACATGTTAAGGTCACAAAAAAATAGAATATGTTGTGTTACAAATTACCCAAACAAATTTTGGTATGTTGAACAAATTACAAAACTTGTTTATTTTGTTAAAAATGATTTTTCTAGTAAAATACTCTTAATATGTTGTCATCATTTTAATGGTTTAAAAAGTTAGAGGATTATGCTATTTCCACAACATATATTACAAATAGACAAGTCCATTAATGATTATTTATAAAAGCGTTATAAATAATTTAACTAAAACGATCTAAAAAATAGAATTATTATGACAGAAAAATATACGTGTCATAATCTGTCAGTCAAAAAGCTTTTAAAAATACAAGTTATATGTCGTATGTCATAAAGTTGTCTAACACGTAAATCTGTTATAGCACTTGTGAGACTTTCCTTCGTCGTACCTACCTAGCGTACACCATAAGTCCTGTAGTTATAACCAGAGTCTCCTGGACGAAGTGCAAGGTAATTGGGTACAAATCTATACAAGGTTGACACCCCCACGCCTGAGCTATTCACTACAGCTAGACGGGACCAGTCTAGGGTGACAAATATCTTACCAAAACCGATGCCTGGAGAACATCATGACAGGCATATCAGTCATACTAAACATGGTTGTAACGACTCACATAAGGATATGATCCAAGACCGAATGATTTGCCCACCTCGTGCTTTTCGGTCTTGGATCATATCCCTATGTGAGTTTTGCAATTATTCACAGTTTTAGAACGAGACTTACAAACCATTTTGCACAGAAAATACCGGATTTTGTGGAGTTTTACAAATTATTACAATCAAATATGTTACAAAGCTTTTTATACAAATGTGCTTATGAACTCACCAACTTTTAGTTGATGCTTTACAAAACGACTTGTATTCTTTGGGACTCAGTGAGCAAGTATTGGGTCGTGGGTTTTAGATATTGCTACCCTTTGGAACATCATATTTTATGTCACTTTTTTTGTAAATTTGTGAAGAATTACAATCTGTAAACAACGTATGTTGGTATCTTATAGTGTATGATGTTTGGTTGCGATGTTTCATTTGTATTCAATTGTTATGGTACTATACAATGACGTCATCCTTCCTCGGACATTTCTGCCATTCTGGTTTGGGGGTGTGACAGTTGATATACTTAGTTCACTATAAACAACTCTCTGATACCAATCTGTCACACCCCCAAACCTGAACGGCGGAAACATTCAGGGGTGGAGGACGTCATGTACAATATCACAACAAATGTATAATTATTATCAAACCAACAACAACTATTAAATTGATAATAAAGTATTTATATTGTGTTCATAACATATGTTGATTGACTCTAAAATTATAAAGCAAAAACTATGACGTAACGCTACTATGCTCAGTCTTCAAAAAATCTGTGCATGTACCTGACTACTGGTTTGCCAGAGAATACACGTGATTTTGAAAGTGTATCAATATTTAAGTTGGTGATTTCATAATCACTTTATATGTAAAAGTATGTTCTTTTTTCCTTAAAAACGTAAGTGAGTTTATCTAGAAAATCCTATATTTTCCATAAAACTGATTTGTGAGCTGTTTGCCTGTAAAGTAATTGTGTTTATCCCGGAAAATCCTAAATTTTCCATAAAACAGAACTGTAGTCTAATATGATCCAAGACCGAAAAGCACAAGTATTATCAATACTAAAAATAGTTATAACTAGTTTTATTCATATATAAAACAATTTGAAGAGATGTGTTTTTTACGTAAAAATCCGCGTATAGTTGTTTATCCACATGTGAGTTTTCATAACCATGCTAACGAATGATTTTCCTGCCTCAATGTTCTTCAGGCGTCGCACTTTTTGATATTTGTCACCCAGTACCTGCCAATTTGGCAGTAACTATTAGCTAGGGTGCGGGGTCATCAATCCCGTATAGATCTATACATAATTATCACGCTCTCTGGAAGGAAACTCAGGTTATAATACAGGACTTGCTTGTATACCTTGCTAGGTACGACGAAGACATTGACTCTCAACCTTATCCACCAAGTTTACGTGCTTTCGAACTGAAAGTATTTGTATGTGTAATTGTTACCCTTTTTGTTATGTTTATAAACCATAAAAATATCATATATTTATATAACCGTTTCTTTTCCCCAAAAGGGTAGAATAATGTGAATATGTCCCAAACTATACCTATAATATTTTTACATATATGTTTAGTTGAGAATGAAAACCGTTGTGTTTTAACATAGTTTGCATGTAAATATTTATAAAGTTGGTAATAATGTTGTTTCTTATATTTAGTAATTTTTTGTAAATTTCTTATAAAAGATAAAGAAGCATAAATAATGGTTTGTATATTTACACAAGTTTCCTTGGGTTTTACTTGTATTCCCCCCCCCCCCCCTAAAACATAGAAAAAGTTATAAAAAGTGTACGGGTATGAAGTCAACTTATGTGTAGTCGTGGTTTGATAACGAGATAGAAATAGTGACTTCGAACTAGAATAAGGGAAGGATAACGTAATCCTAATGGTTTTAAACACATAATAATGTGTGATTAAGATGATACAAGTAATATAAGTGTTGTATAACACAAGTTTTATGAGTAAAACTTACTAACGCTTGTAAGAATTTGGAAGGAAAATAGTCTCTTGGAGTTTAATTGCACTTAAGATGAAGCAAACGGGTTTTGCTATTTGAGAGAGAATTATGGAAAATTGTTTATTGGAAGTGTATCAAATGGTTCCTAAATGAGATAAGGTTTGCATTGGTAGGAGTAACTTATCGTATTGGGAAAATAAATTATAGATAACGTGGCTAAAATATCTAGATATTAGGAGGGGTTTCGGCCAAGTTTCCACCTACAACGCTACAAATTTCGGTCCTTATACCTTTGTGTTTACGGCCCTAATAGGCTTAGCTTTTGAGATTTCGGTCATGTGGACTGAAAAACCAAAGTTTCTTGAGTAACAACCGAAAACAACCTTGTACCTTGATTCCATTGACCGTAAACTACTCCACATTATATACCTAGCCCGAAAACTCAAGTATGGTAGGTTATTTCATGGTTTCAAGTCTAATCTTTTGAATTGTGTTGACATAATTTAGTTTAAATCAACTTCGGTTTAAATCCGTACTTAGTTACTAGCTTATAGACATGTCTTCATAGCTATAGATAATACAATGAAATAAGGTTGCAATATGGTTTCTCTTACACTTGGTTAGGGTTTAGACCTTGTTGGTACTAAAAATTTTCGGGTTGCGACACAATGTCAGCTAGGAAGATTCCCAACCAGCGCCCAGTGAGCCTATAGACATATGGCTATCATCCTACTGAACTACAAGAATCCGGTCAACGTCCCACTTAACTCTTACGAAAAAATAGGAGCCAGACCATACTGCAGTACACAACCCTTTCACAGTCTCAGAACCATTCTAGTATGACCTAACTCTCCTTATAGAATTTCGCCCAACCCATGGTCTTGCTAACTACCCACAAGAATACCTAAGAAAAGATTAATATGAACCAAAACCCCATCCTGTTGGACTTTATCAGGCGTTCGAGTCGTGCTTCGAGCCCCAGAGGCTACATCAGACATGAACGGGCAGATAGGTCCTAACAAAACCCTCAACCTAAACCTAGCGGCGTATCCGAAATGCACCCCTACCTCTGCTTCATGTGTGACAACATGAAATTTTTTTCTTTGAAAGCTCAGTCAGTCAACTCAACTGAGTGTCAGACTCATTCGTAATGAGTTCTATCCTGGTTAAAGGTCATTCTAACGAGTTTTAAGCCTAGTACAGTTAAGGAATGAGTGTTAGAATGTACCTGTTAGAGACACTATTCAACAAATCAAGCCTTAACCTCTTCATTTAGAGTTCACGGCCACAACACTTGAGTTTATGGCCGTAAACTCAATGTGGGCCGTAAACTCCCCCATTAAGACTTATATCCTTCAACTTTTCTTCATTCTTTCACTTTCACCTCAAGAACACCTGAGTTCTCTCTCAAGTATCATCTAACTTTTCATCTTAGATCTTCAAAAGTGTAAGTTTTCTTTTTCTAGTTTGTTGTTAATCCTTCTTAACTAGCTTCATCCTCATGATTCATCCATGGAAATCATCTTTTCTTAGAACTTCAAGAAACACAAAGAGCACACACTAGTGTTCTTGGACCTTAATCACCATTTCAAGCCTCTATATCGTAAGTATTCCTTCATTATACTTCATATCTACTAGGAAGCCTTGAAATACACCATCTAAACATGCTTTCCCCATGAAGATCATGAGTTTACGGCCCAAGATCTCCCTTGGCCGTAAACTCCATATTGATGCATGTTCGGACCATAAACCCTTCTAGATGAAAACCTTGTGACCTAGAACCATCCATTGATGAGTATAGGACCTTAAACCACACTCACTTCATAAGGTCCATGAGTTTACGGCCGTAAGCTCCTTACTTGGCCGTAAACTCATCAAAAGCCTTCCTTATGATGGTCTTTATCATCCTTGTGTAGAGCAATGGTCCCTCAAGTTTCCCTAGCCTTCAAACACCCTCTTATGCATGTTTGACCATGAGTTTATCGTTGTAAACTCCCTTGGCCGTAAACCCATGGCTGTAAACACATGTTTAATGCCATACACTTTCCTTTGATGAATCACATGTGATTCAACACTTCATGCCAAGTGTTTCCTAGTCCCGTGAGGTGTTTCTTTGCATTTGGTTGCTTCTAAACACTATATTTATGTCAATATATGCCATTATATGTCATTTAGGACTTGTTAAGTCTCGGTACATCATTTGTGGAACTTCTCATCCTTACGCGTAAGTATCAAAAAATTTAGGAGTTGTTAAACCTTCGAACACCCTCTTATGCATGTTTGACCATGAGACTTGTTAACTCTCGGAACTTCTCAATATATGCCATTATAATTGTGTAAATGTATGTTATAAAAATCTTTCAAAAAAGGTTGCTTATGTCTTTTATAAGTGATCAAAAAATTTCAAACACTCTTTTAAAGTTATGTTACTTTTTAGTTAAACAAAACTCCATTTTTAAAGTACACGCATAACTTAGTAGTAAAATGAGTCTTTTCAATAACAATTCAAGTAAAATACTAGTAAAATATAAGGGGTATAGTTTAGGGGATCATTTCATACTATAACGAGAACATCCTAGGATACTATAACAAGAAAAAATACTAAGATACTATAACAGAATGAACATGCTAAGATGCTATAGCATGGAACACTTACAAGAACTAACTATATCAATAATCACTAACGCATTGTTCTAAACAAAATGTGATAGATTATTGGGTATACATGATCGTATAACCTTAATGTGGATTACACAGCTGCAACTGTTTGCTGAGGTCACGTTTGGTTCTCAAAATCTTTTGATAGGGACAACGTATAGTATGGGAACTAGCCTTCACATTATGACCTTAATAAAACAAACATATTTTAAGGTAATTAGTACGTCAGAATGTCAATTCATATGACAACTAAGTACTTATACTTTCCCATTACTTACATAAAGTGACAGTTCTACTTGAAAGTTAATGCAAACTATTTTTGAGTAAAGATAGTTATAAACTAAGGGAAAACTTACATCTTTTCAAACGACAAACAGAATAGTCGGGTCTAGTAAATTCAGTAGAAAAGGACCTATAATGCTAACTTTATGATTCCTTAGTGTATGCATTCAGGGATATATATTAATTGGGTCCGACAAGTAGTAGGATGTGTTCTTTTTGCTTCCTTTCCTATTCCTTGTTTAGTTGTGGGCTTGGAACAGATTCACTCAGCCTACTATTTATTCGATCTTAGCTATATATATATATATATATATATATATATATATATATATATATATATATGTATATATATATATATATATATATATATATATATATATATATATATATATATATATATTCCATATACATTAAGTAACCATAAGGGCTATCAGGTATGGATCAGGTCGTAGAACACTAATTCAGTGCACAGTTTTCTAGTACAAAACATACTTTTCAAATCAGAGCTTTTGATATACAAAACTAGAAACTTACCAAGTAAAGGGTTTAATCCATTTTATTAAACCATCATTTTTAAAGGACCTTAGGTAGTTAACTCTGCAATACCTTAGTTTATACAGAAAAGGTTATATATAATCAATATCCGATAGGTAGTTGGATGTGTTCCTTCCGCCTCATTCCCTGTTCCTTGTTTGGTTGTGGGCTTAGGGCAGATTCATACAACTAACTATATGTTCGATATTAGATTATATATAGCTAGTACAAACTAAGTGATTATAGAAGGAACCACTATGGTCACTATTTTATTATAAGAAATAAGGATTTTCTTAAAGGATCTTTTTATGTAAAGGAACTATTACAATTAACTCTGTGAGTACCAAGTGAATACACCATGGTTATATACAATGATGATCTAATAACCAATGGGATGTGTGTCATCCGCCTCATTCCGTGTTCCTTGTTTGGTTGTGGCCTTACGACAGATACACCCAATCGATTGCTTGTTTACTTTGGTTTTATATAACATGTATCCATTGAGTACTCATCGAAAGGATTGTAGAGTCATTTTTACATATCTTTCATCAAAGTAGAAAATATAGGATTTTTTGGAGGAACAGGAGAAATTTTCTAAACAAAACTTACAACTTATTACATCTTACTAAACTTTCTACAACTTACATACATCACTAAAATCTTATGAAATCACCAGCTTAATTGTTGATCAACTCTTTCAAAATAACTTGTATTCTCAGGGGACTAGTAGACAGGTACTTGCGCTGGGAATTCAGAAGATGGAGCATAATAGCTTCAAGTCTTGTTTTGTTATTTGCTTATGTATTCTATGTTTTGTGAACAAACACATTGTAAACACTTTCTTTCTAATGAAATGGTTGTTCATTACTTGCTTACTATGATGTATGTCTTGTGATACTAAACATGACGTCCTCCACCCCTGAACGTTTCCGCCATTCCGGTTTTGGGGTGTGACATCATGTCCCTGAGTGAGATAACCTAAATCGTTCACATTTGATTCCCTGATTAAAATATATCAATGAACACAATTGTTTGTGTGAGCCTCGGCTCATACCATAACCAAAACTTAACTATCCTCTTGTCCTGAGATATGAAACTCCAAGTTGATCTGCACTTGAAAATTTTTTCGATACTTCCAAGCAGTTATCCCCTATTGGATTCAACCACTCCTTAACGACTTCCAGAATTCCACTATGTGTCTACAATCCATAGTGATAACATCCTAACATTTCCAACTTGTGATCACAATACGTATTAAATAACATTACAACTTAAAATCCATCTCAAAGTAACATCCCAATATTAAATAATCGGACAGATCCTGCAATTGCTCAACTTACTAAACCAAACTTCATTTTATAAGGAAAACTCCATATTTATCATGAATGTAAAAGAATCAAGATTGGATTAAATCCTTTCCATCCCTACAGGCGTGGCCGACCGAAATCATATTCTTTGTAGATTTGAGCACCTTCTAGAAAACTGATCAACGGTGTCCTGACACCCTAAACATGGGTCCAAAATCATGATTGCTCCATACCTGAAGAAAGATCGATGCCACCATAACATCATCAATTGATACAACTTAAAAATTCTCGAACAGTCTTAACCATGAACCAAACCCATGCACAAGGGCATCCACCACACCCGAAAGTAGGTTAATAAATCAACAATAGCTTTATCATTACTAATAATAGCGACCGGTTCTACAAGGTAACCAACCCTTAATTAAACCTGAGTGGCACACACTCCTATTAACTCTATTTTGTTCTCCCGGAAGGGACAGTCGGCTACAACGAAATCCTTGTGTAGAAGCTTCCATCACAAGGACCACATGTACAACCCTGAAAGAATGAATATGACAACAACTCATCATGTACCCATGTTATGATCAATCCCTTAATCCTGACTAGCATACATGTAACGCCCGTGTTTCGGGGCTAAGAATTAATACATGATGTGATAGTCTAGGTCAACTATTGTAACTCTTTTTGAAGTAATAAAGATGAAATATTTGAGTATTATATGATTATGTGAATTTATGTGATTTATACTTAATTATAATGATATAATTAATAAAGAATAAAAATAACCGTCAAAAAATAAAGTGTCAGATAAGCCCGATATCTTTCAATAAAATTGTAGTGGTCGAAACAAGGATTCCGGAAATATAAAGAACGCCAAAATCCGAGTGATAACGAAGAAGTTATGACCCGTGGAAGTTTCGCGACGGAACCGACATGGCACTGGAAAACGTAAATATTGAATTTACGATGGAGCGAATTTTGGCCTTAGTGATCTAAAAAAATTTTGTAGTATACGTTAAACCGAGAACATACAAAAAAAAGTACGCCCAAATCTGACTTTGTATGAAGAAGTTATGATTTTTCTAAGATTTGGCTTAACAGTGCACGACCCGAAACTCGAATTTTAGTTCAAGCGGTTCTTGGCTTACGTGACCTAAATGAGAGTTGAAGATCGCATTAATAGGAACTCAACGGTAAAAAGACAAACGAAAACGGACTCTGTATGAAGGAGTTACGAATTTTTCACGGTCATTTAACAGTCGAATATCCTCTTAATGTTAGATTTAAGATAAGTCGAGAATTAGCCGACAAAGTATAAATAAAAGTTGTAGATTATGATCCTACCTGCGCGTGGGTATAAAGAACGTTGAAAACGGAGCTCGTATGCGATATTTATGACTTTTCTAAGTCGGGAGGGTACTGTGCGGGTTTGGGTGACATGGCGCGATCACAGCCGTTGCTTCCTCCCCAAGGCTAGCCACCAGATGGTGACACGTGGCACATTAGGCACAACATAATATTGAGTATGCTCAGCGTAACCCTTAGAAACCCATTACTATCAACGTAATTTTTGAGTAGGCTCAGCGTACTAGGCGCTGACAGCCTATTAATACAGGCGTAAATCTCCCATTTTCTTCACAACTCTCCACTTCTTTCCTCCAAAATTCCCCCAAACCTTCAAGGTTTTTCCCTAGCACCTCCAAGGTGTTAGAAGAAGTGTCGGAGCACCGGGAAGCTCCGAGAAGATGATCTTTCAGCTCAGAACCGCTGCTCAAGCGAAGCCCGGTTTTTAATAAAACCCGCTGTAAGTGAGTTACGCCTACACTATTTTTAATATAGCTTTTATTTAACTATAGTAACATTGTTAGGAACTTATAATAACTACTTGGGCTATTATTATGAGTTATATAAGTGTCGTTAGAATATCTTTTTAACCACTTGTGGTACAAGGAATTTGGTTTAAAGGGCCGCATAGGGTTGTTGGATTTCAGAAGTGCTATATGCCAAAATGGTCCTGCCCTCCGATGTTTTATGTCTGGACCCTGCCTGTACATAGTGGTTTGAAAATATTATTTAACGCTTATATAATAATAATACTAAGACTAACAGTCGGTCACGGTAAATATTAGACTAAAATCTAGTGGTAATGATACTAGGTTTCGTCGAAGGAAAAATAAATTAATAGACGTGAAGCATTGTCTGAATTCAGAATCACCACCTTAACAGGTCAGTGCATAGTTATATTCATCTTACACATAGATATGAAGTATTTTTTATAAATTACGTGCTGTGTGTGCATATTGTCTAAATACTTGTTGTCTATGTTGGATGAAAGATTTTATACATGTTTCAAATGATTTAAACTGTATATGTATTTTATATCTACAAAATGTGTTGGGTAAAACATGGGTAGATATAATATTTGGGTGTGATGAAATAAAATGATGAGAGGCCTCGATGTTGACGATGTTTCCAGTCATCTAGCGGAGTATAGAAGACGACCACAAACTTTTCTAGACAATCCAGTGGAACGTTAGCAGGCTCGCAACCGGTAGGTGTTTGTAAACGATGTTTTCACTGATGTACTCTATCCCCCTCATGGTTGCCTTAAGGACATTTATTGCTGTGGAATCCCTTTAGCAGTAGTGTCCATCCCGATGACGATCCTTAGGCTAGGTCCCTTATGATAGGTGTTTTAGGGACATAAAGTGAGGATAACGGGAACGGGTAATCGGGGTATTGTTGGTTGATGAAATTAATAAAATTAATTATCGTTGGTTGAAAACCCTATGTGCTCAACAGGCTCCCAAGCCTGACCCATTCGGTTTCTTGTATTACAGGTAGTGGCACTCGAGCATAGATGTTATGTTTTGGATGAGGGATTACGGATTATAGGCCTGTAGATATGAATAAATGTTGTAAGGTTTATATTGTACTGTTTATGCTTTTGATTTGTATCGAACATGACATCCCAAGGTTTTTAATGAAATACATTTCTTCGAAAATTATTTGATAAATCTTTATCATATTTTATTTTGGGAAGAAATTCCACAACACTTTTATTTAAAATGCTACTATGATTTTCAAATAAAGCATAAACAAAATCGGTTTTTATTTTTGCCGTGAAAATGGGGATGTCACAGTTGGTATCAGAGAATTAGTTTAAGCGAACTAGGAATTTGTAGGATTTCTAGACTTAAACTTAGAATGTTAAGTGATGATTGTGAGATGAGTGTCTAGTATATTTTAGACACACGCACAAGTTTAATTTAGGAAAGATGCCTAGAATGCTATTATGTTCTATATGCTAATATTTGTTCGGATCTATGGTCTGTTGCCGACCGGATCTGGAAACCTTATGTGCTCAGGATTCTAAACGTACGACTACGATGTAAACATTTCAGAGCGATAAGGATGATTTAAACTTCTATCCTAAATAAAGATCTAAATTCACCTTATTCGGTGTATAGATCAAAATGGCAAGTGTCACACCCTGAAAACCGAAGGCGGAAACATTTCCGGGGTTGACTCCACGTTGAGTATCAAATCCAATGTACATAGTAAGTAAAGTAGAACAACCATTACATTACATATAGAAAAGTTTTACAATTGTTTCAAAAGTAAAGTTGTACAGTCGTGATACATAGTATATATATATATATATATATATATATATATATATATATATATATATATATATATATATATATATATATATATATGAACAAAATGAAACGGTCTTCTGAGCACTCCGACTTCGGGCAAAAAGGATCTTTGGTACCTGTTCTAACGTTGACCTGAGAACACAAGCGGTTTAAAAATCAGCATAACGCTGGTCAGTTCATAAGCGGTTTTTGTTTTGTGAAAATGTTCATGTTTCCTTTCTATTTCTGAAAATGTAACACACGCCAAGAAAATCTCATATTTTATTAAAAAGGTTGGTTGTTATTTCACATTATGTAAAGTAAAGTTGTACACTGAAAACATGTTTACCATTGTGAAAATGTACATTTAGGTTATCTGTTTTGTTATACTGTTCTGGTTATGTACCAATGGATCTCCAGGAAAGTCCCATACCTTCCTGATTGTATGTTACCATTTGTCAAAGATGTAAGGTTATCCAGTTTGTTACACTTATCTAGTTATGTAAATGTTTCCCCAGGAAAGCCCCATGCTTTCCTGAATGTTGGTTACCGTTTGTAAAAGATGTAAAAGATGTATTCTGGTTAGACCTGGTTATGTACAAGGTTTCCCAGGAAAGTCCCATACTTTCCTGAATGTTGATTACCAATGTAAAAGATGTATTCCGAACTTGGTTATCTTGTGAAGTGTAATAAGTTATTCATTATTACTATAAGTAAATCTCTGTTATCCTAATTGCGAGTTCCATAACCATACTATAGACTAAACCTGTGGCAATAAGTAGTCCACATCCTTATGACTTTCGTCACCCTTGAACCATTTAGGTTCGACTGTAGCTAGCAGCGAGGTGTGGGGTAGTCAGCCCCGTATAGATCTATACACTCAAGTCACGCTCTCTAAATCCCAGAGATTCCGGTTATGGGTGTAGTCCTCCACTCGCGTATCTCTGTGGAGTGTTCGTCGAGGACGTGTCTCCAATCATACAGGAATAACAAATTTACTAGTAATAATATGATAATCCTCCACTCGCGTATCTCTGTGGAGTGTTACCGAGGATAAGACAGTGTACAAGTTTTATGTTCATATGTTTTAATGTCATGCTTTTAACTGATAAATTATGGAAAACCATTTGTGAAATATATAAAACATAACAGTTTAAAAATCCATTTCACAAATAATATGTTTACGTGAGCTGCATGTTCAAACGGTTATCAGTTATATCAATCAGTGTTAAAAGCATATAAAATGTGAAATACACACACAAAATCAAGTTTTTGAGTACAAGAAACCCTTGTACTTTGCTTGTGTTCCCCCTGAAAATAGTTAAAAACAGTGAAAAAGGGTAGGGGTATGAACTCACCAGAATCGGAAATGCGACGGTTTCGGACACTAGACGTTGGTTCGGGGCTTGATTATTCGCGATGTCCCTATGTAAAATGTAATAATGTCCATATATATCCAATTAGATTTACAATCACTAATTATATGGAACATTACACTCCAACGAGGTTAAACACCTCAAAACGAGCATTTGGAGTGACCCGGGTGACATCTTCGGACGTGTAATGACACTAGGGACTTGGGATTTGAGTTTAATCCCCTAGAGTAAACATATTTGGGAGTTTACAGCCATATATCACATACACACATGAGTTAACGACCATGAACTCATGTTTGGGTAGTTTTGGGTGCTAAAATGGCTTAAATGGACTAGGGAATGTTGGAATGAATTACTAAAATTCCTTGGAATAGATTAAATGTATTTATACCATTTAAATGGGAGTTCACGGTTGAAAACTTGGAGTTTACGGTCGTAAAATCTCCTATGGTCAAGAGAAATTGATTTGAGGCACTTAGAGTAATCACATGTGATTCTAGTTAATTTTCCAAGCCTTAGGGTGGTTTAAGGGCATCATTTGGCACACTTTGATGGGTTTTGGTCATAAGACATCCTATGTGCTCATACAAACCCTAATGCTTGGATCTAGGTTTCTCTATTGTACATGCTTTGAATCCAAGACTATCAACCCTAATTGTAGCATATGGAAATCAATATTAACGTATAATTAGGTTTAAGATATTACCTTGATTGTTATGAAGCAATAACAATCCCAATTACTCCTTTGATTATTGACTTTGGAAGGCTTAGAGTCACAAGTGTCACTCCTCAAATGGTTCTCAAACACCATAAGCAAGAGGATGAAGCGGAGAGAGGATGGAGGTTGCCCAAAACGTGTGAAAACCCTAGAAGGTTGCTTGTCCACGTTTTTGAGCCTTAAGGGTTCTATATATAGTGAGGCAATTAGGGTTATCTAACAAGGAAACCCTAATTTGGATGCTTAAGCCCTAAGCAACCCATGGAGCCCTTTCTTAAAGCCTTGGACGACTTCATATGGGCTTTCCCCATAGAATTCGTCCACCTTATAGTAAAAGGCAATCCATGGCCCAAATTGCAATTATCTTATAATTACAATTCCAGTCCCTTAAGTTTAATTAATCTCTTTTAGTCACAAAACTAATTACCAATTAATTATTGACTAATATTAATTAAACAATATGATTTCTCCTTTAATATATTATTCTCATAATATATTAATAAATCATATTTAATCCTTTCTCTCCATAATTCATCCTATCAAGTTGCTTCGGTGAAGGCAACCCAAAAGGACCATGCACCATCGGGTCAAGTACATACCAAAATAGTTATGGACTTAGGCACTAATCCAACAGTCTCCCACTTGGATAAGTCTAACAACTATTCTGCGTATGACTTCGGATCCTGATCTGCAATCGTAGCTTTCCAAAGCCGCTGTCAACTCTGATCATATCAAATACGCGTGTCCTTAGATAAGGGATCATATATTCCTCCATTCTAGATATCATATGAGACATGATTTCAAATCATTCTCTTTGTACTACTTCTCGATTTCTGATTTATGACGACTGACTAATTGAACAAATCAAATTAGCCCTAGCCCGGCCGAGCATTTATGTGTGTCATCACTAAACCATCGAGGGGCCCAAAGATATCGCCTTTATCCTATTTTGAATAAAAGGAATGGATAAACTTTGATACAATGCTCGCTTGCACTCACGCACCGAATCACACACAACAATATGTTTTATAACACCAAGTTACTAGTGCGTTTACATATTATCAATGTGCAACCGATTCGCAAGATATAACTCACACATCTCGGTTTCAAGAATATAAGATGTTATCGTCTCACCAATCACTCGTAATACAATTCATGGAGTGATCCAAGTGAGCGTGGGTTTAATTCAATGCTCAAATCATATTCATAAGCACTCATGAACGTTGCAGCAAACATTTGCTTATGTCTAATGCTCTTTGGACAATCCACACACCAATTCACAACAGTCTTTATTCATATCTACTTCCAACATATGAACAACTGTGGCCCGTTCGAATAATTCGATTACTCTTAATAAACTCAACTATTCTGGAAGTCAAAACATGCAAATGTGAAACACAAGAATAATACTAATCCCATATGGCCTCAAACGTTTGAGTATAAATAAAACGCCTTTTATTTATCACCATATTGATTACTCGTTATTTGTCGTTTCGGGTAATCAACTTCTTACTTGAATTAGTACACTTGTCCCATGCTCCTAGCATGCACACAATGTTTACCTATGGTTCTTACTTTTGTGAAATAGACAAATTGAACACATTTCCAATCTTTCTCATTTTCCAACTCCAAATCCTTCTTCATAAGTGTAAGAATATCAAATTCTTGCTACTTATAGAATATGCTAGATGCTAACACTTTATGCAACGATCCTTTCGTAATGTCACTGCACCAAAGTCACAAAGAGTATTGCCAATGATATTACAAAGTCCTCTAACGGAGATTGTTACAAGACAATTCCTTAGATATGATGTCTCTCTCTCAAAGTACATTTCTTTGAACATCCTTTTGCATAAAAGTTTCTAATCTAGTCATAGATTTTTTTAATATTCAATTCCCAATATGGATACATTTCCATATTTTCCATATGAGAACTCATTCTTAATAGAATCTTATCTATTCGTAATGATGTCAATATGGTCCATCCGGTATGGAAACATTTCCATAATTTCCATATGACAACTCATTGTTAATAGAATCTTTTCTATTCATAATAATGTCGATATGGTCCATCCAATACCATGCTTCCAACTACTCACAAGCGACCAATCCTCGTCGAACTTTGGATTGTCCTTTGATAGTTGTTTAATTATTTTAGTCAAAACCAATTCTAGTCCTTTTTCCCTCTAAATGCGCTAGACATTTGGAAAATTTTAGAATGGTCAAACATTAAAGCATTTGCAATCGATCCTATACCCGAAGCGTATGGGACATGACACATAATGTTTTATTTGCTATGTTCTCAAAATTCGAATTGTGAAGAGGAATGCCGTAATCATAATCGAAATTTTAAGAACACACTATGTACCCTTGACTAAATTTTATTAACATTCCACAACCTAAGCCTTTAGATTTGAAATGAAGCATAATATTCTCTCCCTAAATTATAGCAAAACAATTCTTCAACTATTGCGACTTTGCAAAGTATGACTCTTGTTTTCTATAATTAATATTGCTAACCTTGCAATACTTTCCTTAATAATCATACAATCATAACTTTTATGCTCCCACTATCTTGATGATTATTATAAAACATAACACTTATGCTCCCACTAGCTTCGACATGTATTCTTAAACATCTTAACTTCCAGAAAGACAATACTTATTGAATTTCTTAAGTTCATGTTTCTAATACTTAGTGCTTTGATAATCTTTTATCAAGGCTTCTTGAACTTATACACCTTTGCCTTTGATAGTTCATATGTGTGTCTAAACACTTAAGACTAATTGCCAAACCTCACAATTCAAATTATGGAAAGAGATACCGTAACCATAATTGAATTCGAGAATGCAATTTTACAATCACTATCTTCTTAAAATCTTTCTTAGTGAAAGCATTTCCTCACAATCATTTTCATGAAGGAGGAAATCTTATGACACTTAGATTTAAACGGTGTATTTGTTCCTATCCATGTGAATTTGTCAAAACCAAAGTTTACGACGAATTCAAACTCATATGGATCGAACTTTCTCAATCTTGATTTGTTGCCTTATGGTAGCACAGCTGCCCACCATGTCTTCCAAGTAGTTAAGCAGCTCACTCTTTCCTATCAATGTACCTTTCATTGATTAAGGTGCTTTGCCTTTTATGCGTTTAAATGAGAACTCATAGAACTCACATGCATAATTAACTCAATTGGAATAGCACAGAAACAAAATAATGTCAAATGATTGATAAGGTTTATTTGATTTGTTCTTGAAACCTTTCAAGACCATTAAGACTCCCACTTACTCCTTGACATATAAGATTCTCTTGTCAATAACCATTTCTTGTCAAACAAATATTCAAGAGTTAGCGTAGTTTTTATCAAAACATTTCATAAATTAGTCCTAGTTGGTCTTTGTCTTATCCAAGACATCACAACTTTTCCATATTTGATGAATGCTATAAACCTTCTTAATACTTATCACTCAATGTCGCAATCTTAACTTTAAGACTTGTTATTGGAATGAAGTATGATTGAATTCTTGATTTTACCATTTCTTAAATCTTTGATTCCTCTTCTTGGACATACAATTGTACCAAGACTCACTTAGAGGATCAATTGAGATATGGTTCTTAATCATTAAGACCTATCATAAAGCATAAAAGGTACTCTCCCTTCTTCTTAGAATGGAGAAACTTTTATCTCACTACCTACTTGATTCTTATTATTTGTTCTACTATTGATTTAAACTTTTTCAATCAATTCAGAATTACACTTAATCTTATAAGTATAATCATATTTACTAAACCTTTAGTAAATCATGAAGAATATCTCGTTACTCTTATGGTGGACTTTGATCAACACACAACTTTGTGTACTCGATCTCCTAGTCCTTCACTTGACACTTTGTCAATGAATTAGTCTAACTTCCAAATACGAAATTTCTCATTCATCGTGCATCCACGTTGCATGATTCCAAGTTTCTGTCCAATTGAAACTTGGGCGATGAGAAACTCTCCCTATTTGGTAAATTCTCGACTTTCCATAACATAATAAGAACCAAATCCATTATTGCTAATAATAGAAACATTTTAACATCAATTTTTCATACACGCCATTGTAAGGATAAATAAAATTTAAAATCAAAATTTATTTTATTGCGGAAAAATTTGTCCTTACAATGCAACTCATTGAAAAACTTATGCTGATACATCTTTCTTAGCAATCTAATTCTAACTCTAAGTAGTAGCTCAAGAATCTAATCTTCGAGAAACGCGATCAAAATCCATTCCTTCACGGTTAGATGCTGCTCACTTCTTCCCTTAAGCTTCCTTTCTTTTCTTCGATCCTACAAAACATCAATTGAAATCTTATCACATTATGTATTCAGAATCTAGAATGAAGTTTAAAAGAGTTAGTCAATGGATTTTACCTAAATTAGAGCCATACATTTTGACTCTCCCATCTCTTAGATCTCTTAGGTACATGGGGCAGCTTCGTCTCCAATGCCCCTTCTCTTGGCAATAAAAGCAAATTGACTCTTTTGGAACAGGACATGGAACTACTTCAGACATCGCCTTTCTCTTATGATCAAACTTTTCGATCATAGCATGTCTTTCGTTTCCATTGTCTATATCCATAGAGGTCTCGAAGGCAGATTCACCAATCAACTTTGCTCTTCTATTGCGCCAAATCATTGCTGATTCAGCAGCAATAAGCATATAGGTGAGATCTATAAGGGTCACGTCGTAGTTCATCATATAGTACTCTCTTACGAACTCACTATATGAGTTAGGAAGTGACTGAAGAACCCAATCAACAGCCATTTCTTCACAGACAACGGATCCCAACATTCTTAATCTATCAATGTGTGACTTCATCCCTAGGACGTGTGCACGCACAGACTTTCCTTCTTTATGTTTACTTGCCAAAAGGGCTTGAGTGATCTTGAACTTTTCAAGCCTTTGAACTTGTGGGTTAGGGAGAATAATTGGAGGAGGTAGAGGAAGTGAAGCATGATTTCTTGTTCCTCGATCGAATCGTGGAATATCATCTTCATGTGGAATGCTTGTTCCACGGGATTTGAGAAGACCATAGTTGTCGAACTTTGACATCTACAAAACGGGATAAAAACGAATTCAAGTTAGTTGATAGATTGAGTCCTTAGTAAATCACCCAAATGAGATACTAAGGCTAGGACCCAACACAATATTCTACAACTCGGGAGAGGGATGCCGTAACCCTAACTGCAGAATATTTGAAGGTAAGTGAATGACGATTCACTAATTTCCACCATGAAAAACGAAAAAGAAATTTAAGTTTTAAATCTATGAAAACTCCTAGATCCTTTGAGATTCATTGAACTTTCAATGGCATGTTTAAATCTCGATATGCCCCTCTAGTTTGTGACTGGGATGCCGAGGATCACAAAGCGGGTGTGAACAACCATGCAAACTTACATGGTGCCCTCACATGTTACAGTCACCTATTCGATGTGCCGGTAAACCACACACGCTACACCGAACTATGACAAACATTGAGTCACCTTTTGCTACCTTTGCTTAGAACCATTTAGTGTGCCGGTAAACGACACACGCTCCACTAACGTCTTCGCAAGGGCACAAAGTGTAATTTCATGGAATTACATCAATTCACTTTTGCCTAAGTAACTAAGATTGGGAATTTGAAAAACATTTAGTTACTTTTATATTTCATTATTCTTATAATGGAAGGTTTCGTCCTATCCTACCCGTTCGGCTAACGACCCTCCACTAGTCAAGAGTGCGGTGGGTAAGAGTGGATACCCATTCAATCACCATTTTATAGGCAAATTCCTTAAACACCCCTTATAGACTAGCTTCGTGAATGAGGCCTACTAACGGTAAGACTGACTTTTACTCATACATATATATAATGTTACACTTTTAATGTTATATATAGTATAGGGTGTATTTTACACTTTTAAAATACTAGGTGGTCTAATTTAACAATTATACTTTTAATTCAATTTAAATTGTACACCTAAACTTTTATGGATTTATTAAACATCTTTTAATTATACACCTTAATTAATTAATAAAACCATAAGGGTGTGATTTGAACTTTTTCAAAACAGTGCTAGGGTTTTAGAATTTAACGTCCTAATCAAACTTTTAATCAACTTTTAAATTCCAAAACTTGAGGGCAAGTTTTGAAACATTTCAACACATTAGGGTTTAGAATTTAAATATACATCAAAATTAAACCATTTAATCAAAATTTAAATTCCAAAACTGGAGGGCAAGTTTTGAAACCTTTTTCAAAACATTAGGGTTTCAACTATTTAAATTTCATAACAACAAAACTTTTGGGTTCAAATTTAAACTATAAAACCTAAAGGGAAAAATAAGAAACTTTTCAAAACAACAAGGATCAAATAACAAATAATTCAAATTAACATTTAATCACATAATTATCCATATTTGATTTATTTAATGATTTCTTGCAAAACAATTTATCAATTTACTCAAAATAATTAATCAATTATCTTATAAGGAAACAATTATCTTATTAATTGATAAATATCTTCAATTAGATCAAGAATATAGTTAAATATATCATATAATCGGATTAATATAGATCTAACATGATAAGGTAACTATCCATAAGCAAAAACAGCAAGAAATCCCGGATATACCTCTGTCTGACGCTCGAACTCGCCGAGTAGCACACTGTACTCGCCGAGTTGTGGCTTACTCGCCGAGTACACTGTGGTACTCGGCGAGTTCAGGAGGCAGAACCACAAGAAACGGATTTTTCAAACATACAATGCATCAATACAATAGAAACCAATCATGGCTCTAATACCACTGATGGGTTTTGGTCATAAGACATCCTATGTGCTCATACAAACCCTAATGCTTGGATCTATGTTTCTCTATTGTACATGCTTTGAATTCAAGACAATAAACCCTAATTTTAGCATATGGAAATCAATATTAACATATAATTAGGTTTAAGATATTACCTTGATTGTTATGTAGCAATAACAATCCCAATTACTCCTTTGATTATTAACTTTGGAAGGCTTAGAGTTATAAGTGTCACTCCTCTAATGGTTCATAAACACCATAAGCAAGAGGATGAAAAGGAGAGAGGATGGAGGCTGCCCAAAACGTGTGAAAACCCTAGAAGGTTGCTTGTCCACGTTTTTGAGCCTTAAGGGTTCTATATATAGTGAGGCAATTAGGGTTATCTAACAAGGAAACCCTAATTTGGATGCTTAAGCCCTAAGCAACCCATGGAGCCCTTTCTTAAAGCCTTGGACGACTTCATATGGGCTTTCCCCATAGAATTCGTCCACCTTGTAATAAAAGGCAATCCATGGCCCAAATTGCAATTATCTTATAATTACAATTCCAGTCCCTTAAGTTTAATTAACCTCTTTTAGTCACAAAACTAATTACCAATTAATTATTGACTAATATTAATTAAACAATATGATTTCTCCTTTAATATATTATTCTCATAATATATTAATAAATCATATTTAATCCTTTCTCTCCATAATTCATCCTATCAAGTTGCTTCGGTGAAGGCAACCTAAAAGGACCATGCACCATCGGGTCAAGTACATACCAAAATAGTTAAGGACTTAGACACTAATCCAACACACTTACATGAGTTTACGGCCTAAGAGCATATGCTAGGGCTGTAAACTCCCAGATGTAGTGTTTTGATATGTTTAAGGCCTCCAAACTATTTTTAGGTGGTTCTATGATTTATTCCAAGGATATTGGTTAACTTTCAAGGCATTCTAGCATGAATAAAGGTGTTTACTCCCCATGTTTGAGGGGTTTACGGCCCAAGAACAAGCCTTGGTCGTAAACTCCTATTCACCCCTCAAAATTCATGTTTTAAATGTTTCAAGTCCCGATTTGTAAGCCTCAAAGTCATTTCTAAGTCCCAATAATGATTTGGAAGGGTTAATTGGCTTAAAAACCCCATTTTTAAGTGTTTACGGCCCAAGCTTGATCCTTGGCCGTAAACACATGTTCCAGGTCCTAAATCTCAAATTAAAAATCAATTTGAAGGCTAAAGAGGTTAGATAACAAGTTAGGGATGTTACCTCTTTGATTTGGAGTCTTAAATCTTTGTTTTTGGACCTTTGATTATGGATGAGGAGAGAGGTTGGAGAGTGATTAAGGAAAGATGGCCAAAAGCTTCAAATGGAAGCTTTGAATCATTTATATAGTGCTCGGAAATTGGACACGACGGAAATCTACCCGATACCGGCGTTAGGCGGGGCTTTTGGTCGCACCCGACCAAGTTGCCGGAACCCGATATGGTCGATTCTAGAATTATTCCGATAACTATTATGGGGTGTTAGAATGATATCTAATGGCATTAAGACACCCATTAAGTCATTTTAGGTCGATATATGTTAATGACTTACATTAACGACAAAATCGGAAACGGATTTGAAAACGGCGTTTGGTTGATCGAATTGGATTACAATTTGAGTTACAAGAAGTGATATGAAATTTCAGGTTGTTACATTATCCCCCCGTTAGAGGGAATTTCGTCCCGAAATTCTAGACAAGATACAAGACAAAATACAAATCATGGATCTAGAAAGAGTTGCGGATACTTCTGTCTCATCGAGTCTTCCCGCTCCCAAGTGAACTCCGGTCCCCGCTTGGCATTCCAACGAACCTTCACTAACGGGATGCGACTTTGTTTTGTACGTTTGAGTTCTCGATCCATGATTTCGATCAGTTCCTCCACGAAGTTGAGGTTTTCATCAATCTCGATCTCGTCTAAAGGAATCACTAAGGTTTCATCGGATAGGCACTTCTTGAGATTTGAAACATGGAAGATGGGATGGATGTTACTGAGCTCGTTAGGTAAACGAAGTTTATAGGCTACCGGACCGATCCTGGCGAGGATCTCGAAAGGTCCAATGTATCTCGGATTAAGTTTCCCACGCTTACCAAAGCGTACAGTGCCTTTCTAGGGTGAGACCTTCAACAGGACATGGTCTCCAACCTGGAATTCCAGTGGTTTCCGACGGTTATCAGCGTAACTCTTCTGGCGATCACGTGAAGCTTTCAGTCGTTCTCGGATTTGGATGATCTTATCGGTGGTTTCACGGATGATTTCAGGACTAGTGAGAGCACTGTCCAGGACTCGACTCTTGGCTAACTGTGTATCCCCCACCTCGGCCCAGCACAGAGGGGATCTGCACTTGCGACCGTATAGGGCTTCAAACGGGGCAGCCCTAATGCTGGTGTGGTAACTGTTGTTGTATGAGAATTCGATCAAAGGTAAATGTGTGTCCCACGACTTTCCAAAGGCAATGACACATGCTCTAAGCATGTCCTCCAAGGTTTGGATTGTTCTCTCACTTTGTCCATCGGTCTGAGGATGATACGCCATGCTCATATCTAGTTTGGTTCCAAGAGCTTTCTGAAGAGACTGCCAAAATCGGGAGGTAAACCTGCTATCTCGATCAGAGATAATGGACGCAGGTACATCGTGCAGTCGGACTACCTCTTGGATGTAAATCTGCGCGAGTCTTTCCATCTTGTATGATTCTTTGATCGGAACGAAGTGAGCGGACTTTGTCAAACGATCGACAATCACCCAAATGGTATCATACCCACTCGGACGCTTGGGTAGTTTGGTGATGAAATCCATAGTGATCATCTCCCATTTCCATTCGGGTATCTCGGGTTGCTGTAGCAAACCCGAGGGTTTCTGGTGCTCAAGTTTTACTTTGGCGCAAGTCAGACACTTGCCCACGAACGTAGCTATCTCAGCCTTCATGTTTGGCCACCAGTATCGTTTCTTGAGATCTAAATACATCTTGTCAGAGCCTGGGTGAACAGAGTATCTGGTTCTGTGCGCTTCCACCATAACTATTTCTTAGAATCCTCCGGACTTGGGAATCCAGATCCGATCCATGAAATGATAGACTCCATCACCTCTGATCTCAAGTTTCTTTTCCATTCCTCTCAAGGCTTCGGTCGACACGTTCTCGGGTTTGAGGGCTTCTAACTGGGCTTCTTGAATTTGCATGGGTAGGTTGGAATGGGTGGTCATCGTCTGGTTCTTCACTTTACGGCCTGCACTCTCCTTTCGGCTAAGGGCATCTGCTACCACATTGGCCTTGCCAGGATGGTAATGGATTTCACACTCATAATCACTGAGTAGTTCTACCCATCGCCTTTGTCTCATGTTTAAGTGTTTCTGGTCAAAGATGTGTTGCAGGCTCTTGTGATCGGTGAAGATCGTGCACTTGGTTCTGTAGAGGTAGTGTCTCCAAATCTTCAATGCGAAGACTACGGCTCCTAACTCCAAGTCGTGTGTGGTATAGTTGACCTCGTGTGCTTTTAGCTGTCTAGAAGCATAGGCAATTACTTTTCCCCTTTGCATAAGCACACAACCTAAGCCTTGATTAGATGCATCACAGTAGACAACGAAGTCTTCTGTCCATTCGGGTAGGGACAGAACAGGCGCGCTGCACAAGGCTTTCTTCAATGTGTGGAATGCAGTTTCTTGTTTATCACCCCAACAAAAGGGTACACCTTTCTGTGTTAGAGTGGTTAAGGGTTTGGCGATTCTGGAAAAGTTCTGGATGAATCTTCGATAATAGCCAGCGAGACCCAAGAATTGCCAGATTTCTGTGGGTGTCTTCGGTGCTGACCAATTCTCTATCGCCTTTATCTTGGAAGGATCTACATGAATACCCTCCTCGCTTACTACATAACCAAGGAAAGTTACCTTCCCAATCCAGAACTCGCATTTGGAAAATTTCGCGTACAACTTCTCGGATCGTACGGTTTCCAACTCTAGCCTCAAGTGTTGTTTGTGGTCTTCTTCGCTTCGGGAATACACTAGTATGTCATCAATGAACACAATGACAAACTTGTCCAGATAAGGACGACACACCCGGTTCATCAGGTCCATGAACACCGCCGGTGCATTGGTTAGACCAAAGGGCATCACTACGAATTCGTAGTGTCCATATCGAGTCCTAAAAGTTGTTTTGGAAACATCAGTCTCATGAACTCGTAGCTGATGGTACCCTGACCGAAGGTCTATTTTGGAGAAGTAACTGGCTCCCTGGAGTTGATCGAAGAGGTCATCTATTCGCGGAAGAGGATATCGGTTTTTGACAGTCAACTTGTTCAGCTCGCGATAATCGATACACATCCGAAAGGATCCATCTTTCTTCTTGACAAATAATACCGGAGCTCCCCAGGGTGAGGAACTCGGTCTAATGAATCCTTTACTGAGCAACTCATTGCGTTGACTGGATAACTCATGCATCTCTGCTGGAGCTAAGCGATATGGAGACTTCGCTACGGGAGTAGCTCCAGGAATTAGGTCAATACGGAACTCGACCTGACGCTCGGGAGGGATTCCTAGAAGCTCTTCGGGAAACACATCAGGAAAGTTACAGGATTCGGGGATGCTCGCGAGGTCTTTAACTTCCTGTTTCTCGTTAATTACATGGGCCAAGAATGCAATACACTCCTTTCGCAGGAGTTTCTGAGCTTTGATGCAGGAAATGATACGAAGGTTGGAACCGAGTTTATCGCCATAGATTACGAGAGTTTGACCCGAAGGAAGGTTGAGACGGATGGCTTTTTCAAAACAAAGGATATCCGCATGATTGGAACTCAACCAATCCATTCCAATGAAGACATATAAGCTCTTTATGGATACTGGCATAAGATCGATAGGAAACGAATGGTCGTTCAGGGTAAGGGTACAACCTACGAACACTTCGCTTGCGCTTTCTTTCTCACCATTAGCCATCTCAACGGTAAACGTTTCAGTTAAAGGTTGGGAATTATGTTTTAGGTTATGTTTGAATGCATGACTAATAAAGCTCCTCTTAGCACCCGAATCGAAAAGAATATTAGCATATGAGTTGTCGAGAAGGAACGTACCCGAGACAACAGTGGGATCGGCGACCGCTTCCTCCCGTCCCATGGCGAGGACCCTTCCGGTGTTGTTAGCAGTAGACTTCTTAGGGCAGTTCCTTTTAAAGTGCCCAGCTTCACCACAGTTGTAACAGGCTTGACCAACGCCTGCTCCCGAAGATTGATTGGCCGATTGGGCTAGAGCTTTGCAGAATCAGACTGTGTGCCCTTTCTTACCACAATTGGTACAGGAAAGTTCTCGACAGGGGCCAGGATTGTTGTGTTACTTGCACTTGTCACAGAGGGGAAGATTACCAGCATACCGACTGGTAGGAGGTTGTGCTGTGGATCCCACAACAGAAGCAGCAGCAACGGGGGTAGTAGCAGCATGGACTGCTACTGTTTGCTGTCTTTTGGAGGATCCTTGAGAAGATTGACCCTTCTTCTTCTTCCAAAATTTTCTTTTCTCACCACTACTTTTAGTCGACTCAGGGGCGGTGGTGGTTTCCTCGAAATCATCACTGTGGTCAATTATGGCTTGGGCTAAAGTCTTAGCACTATCATATGTGTCCGGGCGAGCAGCTAAGACATGACCTTTTGTTGGATTGGTTAGCCCCCAAATAAACCTCTCGATCTTTTTGCTTTCAGGAGTGACCAAACCAGGGCAAAGGAGTGCGAGATCATCAAATCGGGAAATGTATACAGCAATATCGGAACCTTTCATCTTCAGGTTCCAGAGCTCGTGCTCTAGCTTCTGCATTTCACCACGGGGACAGTATTCGGCAAGGAGTTCTTTCATGGCGTCCCACCCCATGGCATTGGCTACGGGTAGGGTCAAGGATTTGACTCGGCCATTCCACCAAGTCAAGGCTTTATCAGTGAAGGTACAGGCTGCAAATTTTACATTATCGGACTCAACACAGGCACATATTTCGAAGATGGATTCGATTTTCTCGAACCATCGGGATAGGGAAATGACACCTCCAGTGCCATCAAAGGATGTTGGTTTTGCATTCATAAAATCCTTATAGGAACCCTCCTTTCGGTGTCCCTGATTTCTTTCTTGATCTTGAGTACCACCTCCCGAACCACCAGAACCTCCGGTGTTCAATTGGGACATGGCAGCTGCCACCACGGCGGTAACAGCTGTCTGGAATAACACGGGATCAATTTCAGGAGGAGGTGGTGGTGGAGGGTTGTTGATCTTTGAGCTGGGTCTCTTTCTGGGAGGCATCTTGATCTAATAAGATCAAGAAAGAGAGGATGATAAGTCCTATGAATTGAATCGAGAGATATGACAGATATTTATTCCAAATAAGCGATAAAGCAGAAAAGAGTTATTGAAGCAGGTAAACTATCGCTAATGGAATGATCGACGATCTATACATGAACAAGGATTCTTACAAAGAATTGGATCGAGAAATACTCCCATAGTATTTCATGATTCGTTACTACGCTGGCGCGATGGTTGTGGTATTAGGGTAAGTTTTTAGGCATGCCGCATACCACAGTCACTCCCAAGCACATGTTGGTCGTGTCTCGAATGAATATAGTTGGCCAGGCTATATTGATCCTAGACACGACTACATAACTGCCCAGGTTTAACCGCAGTACACAACATTCATTTACTTATGTTTGGTTCTACTTGTAGTTACGGATCTCGACGGCTCAGTATACTTATATACTTTTTGAAAATACTTATAGTTTGAAGATACTTTTATTCCAGAGCACTTCGGCCCTTTAGTGTTTATAGTTTTATACCATGTAAGGTTTGGTATACTTTATTCACTATAAACAAGGGCTCTGATACCAATCTGTCACACCCCGAAAACCGAAGGCGGAAACATTTTCGGGGTTGACTCCACGTTGAGTATCAAATCCAATGTACATAGTAAGTAAAGTAGAACAACCATTACATTACATATAGAAAAGTTTTACAATTGTTTCAAAAGTAAAGTTGTACAGTCGCGATACATAGTATATATATATGAACAAAATGAAACGGTCTTCTGAGCACTCCGACTTCGGGCAAAAAGGATCTACGGTACCTATTCTAACGTTGACCTGAGAACACAAGCGGTTTGAAAACCAGCATAACGCTGGTGAGTTCATAAGTGGTTTTTGTTTTGTGAAAATGTTCATGTTTCCTTTCTGTTTCTGAAAATGTAACACACGCCAAGAAAATCTCATATTTTCTTAAAAAGGTTGGTTGTTATTTCACATTATGTAAAGTAAAGTTGTACACTGAAAACATGTTTACCATTGTGAGAATGTATATTTAGGTTATCTGTTTTGTTATACTGTTCTGGTTATGTACCAATGGATCCCCAGGAAAGTCCCATACCTTCCTGATTGTATGTTACCATTTGTCAAAGATGTAAGGTTATCCAGTTTGTTACACTTATCTAGTTATGCAAATGTTTCCCCAGGAAAGCCCCATGCTTTCCTGAATGTTGGTTACCATTTGCAACAGATGTAAAAGATGTATTCTGGTTAAACCTGGTTACGTACAAGGTTTCCCAGGAAAGTCCCATACTTTCCTGAATGTTGATTACCAATGTAAAAGATGTATTCCGAACTTGGTTATCTTGTGAAGTGTAATAAGTTATTCATTATTACTATAAGTAAATCTCTGTTATCCTAATTGCGAGTTCCATAACCATACTATAGACTGAACCTGTGGCAATAAGTAGTCCACATCCTTATAACTTTCGTCACCCTTGAACCATTTAGGTTCGGCTGTAGCTAGCAGCCAGGTGTGGGGTAGTCAGCCCCGTATAGCTCTATACACTCAAGTCACGCTCTCTAAATCCCAGAGATTCTGGTTACGAGTGTAGTCCTCCACTCGCGTATCTCTGTGGAGTGTTCGCCGAGGACGTGTCTCCAATCATACAGGAATAACAAATTTACTAGTAATAATATGATAATCCTCCACTCGGGAATCTCTGTGGAGTGTTACCGAGGACAAGACAGTGTAAAAGTTTTATGTTCATATGTTTTAATGTCGTGCTTTTAACTGATAAAATGTGGAAACCCATTTGTGAAATATATAAAACATAACAGTTTATAAATCCATTTCACAAATAATATGTTTACGTGAGCTGCATGTTCAAACGGTTATCAGTTATATCAATCAGTGAAAAGCATATAAAATGTGAAATACACACACGAAATCAAGTTTTTGAGTACAAGAAACCATTGTACTTTGCTTGTGTTCCCCCTGAAAACAGTTAAAAACAGTGAAAAAGGGTAGGGGTATGAACTCAGCAGACTCGGAAATGCGACGGTTTCGGAGGCTAGACGTTGGTTCGGGGCTTGATTATTCGCGATGTCCCTATGTAAAATGTGATAATGTCCATATATATCCAATTAGATTTACAATCACTAATTATATGGAACATTACACTCCAACGAGGTTAAACACCTCAAAACGAGCGTTTGGAGTGACTCGGGTGACATCTTCGGATGTGTAATGACACTAGGGACTTGGGATTTGAGTTTACTCCCCAAGAGTAAACATATTAGGGAGTTTACGGCCATATATCACATACACACATGAGTTCACGGCCGTGAACTCATGTTTGGGTAGTTTTGGGTGCTAAAACGGCTTGAATGGACAAGGGAATGTTGGAATGAATTACTAAAATGCCTTGGAATAGATTAAATGTATTTATACCATTTAAAAGGGAGTTCACGGCTGTAAGCTTGGAGTTTACGGCCGTAAACTCTCCTATGGTAAAGAGAAATTGATTTGAGGCACTTAGAGCAATCACATGTGATTCTAGTTAATTTTCCAAGCCTTAGGGTGGTTTAAGGGCATCATTTGGCACACTTATATGAGTTTACGGCCTAAGAGCATATGCTAGGGCCGTAAACTCCTAGATGTAGTGTTTTGATAAGTTTAAGGCCTCCAAACTATTTTTAGGTGGTTCTATGATTTATTCCAAGGCTATTGGTTAAGTTTCAAGGCATTCGAGCATGAATAAAGGTGTTTACTCCCCATGTTTGAGGGGTTTACGGCCCAAGAACAAGACTTGGCCGTAAACTCCTATTTACCCCTCAAAATTCATGTTTTAAATGTTTTAAGTCCCGATTTGTAAGCCTCAAAGTCATTTCTAAGTCCCAATAATGATTTGGAAGGGTTAATTGGCTTAAAAACCCCATTTTTAAGTGTTTACGGCCCAAGCTTGATCCTTGGCCGTAAACACATGTTCCAGGTCCTAAATCTCAAATTAAACATCAATTTGAAGGCTAAAGAGGTTAGATAACAAGTTAGGGATGTTACCTCTTTGATTTGGAGCCATAAATCTTTGTTTTTGGACCTTTGATTATGGATGAGGAGAGAGGTTGGAGAGTGATTAAGGAAAGATGGACAAAAGCTTCAAATGGAAGCTTTGAATCATTTATATAGTGCTCGAAAATTGGACACGACGGAAATCTACCCGATACCGGCGTTAGGCGGGGCTTTTGGTTGCACCCGACCAAGTTGCCGTAACCCTATATGGTCGATTCTAGAATTATTCCGATAACTATTATGGGGTGTTAGAATGATTTCTAATGGAATTAAGACACCCATTAAGTCATTTTAGGTCGATATATGTTAATGACTTAATTTAACGATGAAATCGGAAACGGATTTGAAAACGGCGTTTGGTTGATCGAATTGGATTACAATTTGAGTTACAAGAAGTGATATGAAATTTGGGGTTGTTACAGCAAGAACCCGCAGTGGAGCTAGGAATGTAAATTGGAATAGGAATCAACCCCCAGTGATTCAGCAAATACATGTTGTAGTAGAAGTTGCACCCAAGCCAATCACCATGGCTGAAGTACAAGCCATGATTCGGACTATGTTAGCAGAACAAAGGGAGGAAATGAGGCAAATCTTGCATGAAAATAGGGATGAACCTACCATGCCCATTGAGCGACCCGAGCTGATTCCTAAGCAATCGGAGGAAGGGAACTACAGCCGCCATTTGAGTCAAGTTGGGACTCAAGGAGAATGAAGGAATGACCCGGAGAGGGGAAACGACAAGGATGGGCAGATGTATAAGAATTTCTTGGGTTCCAATCCACCAAGTCTTTCAGGAAGCCCAAAGCCTATTAAAATTATGGACTGGATCTCCGAAGTGGAGATGGTGTTCGAGAGTTGCAGTTGTAGCGAGAAACAGAAGACTGTCTTTGATGTTAGGCAACTGAAGACCAGCGTCTTGAGGTGGTGGAAGTTATTGGCAGATACGATGCCACGAGGAGAAGCCCAGAAAATGTAATGGGAAGAGTTCTTGGAACAACTGAAGATGTAGTACTATTCAGAGATAGATTTGAAGAATGAGTTCCAAAACATGAAGAAGGGGTGGATGAGCATTGAAAACTATGCTACTACATTCACTGAGAAGATGAAGTTATTTGCATACCTGTTGCCAACCCTACTCTCCAAAATTGATAGGTTTGCAAATGGATTGCAAGCCGACTTTGGCCCAACGGTTAAGATGGAAAACACTCTGAAATCAGCGATTCGAGCAGCTAAGAATGTGGAGACCCAAGAGAAGGAAAGGGGTCTGGAGAGGGCCAATGTTGGTGAGAAAAGGAAACTTGATGGATCCTCGAGGTCCAGCAAGAAGATTAAATACTCGAAGTCTGGTTCGAGAGGAGGAGGAGCCGAGGCAAAATGGTGCGAAAAATGCAAGAAGAAGCACCAAGGTAAATGTGATGGAGGGGTCACCTATTTCAAGTGTGGAAAGCCTGGGTACTATGCCAACGAGTGCATGTGCACTAAGAAGGTCTGTTATGAGTGCAACGAGGAAGGGCACATTTCGAGGGACTGCCTGAAAAAGAAGGATGCAGGAAGACCCAACATTCTAAAGGGTTTTGAGCATTCTAACACTCCTAAGGTGTACATGCAACCCTAAATACCATGGATCTATGTTTTATCTTTTATACATGGAAACTTGAAGTTTCCAAGGTATTACCCTAACTAGCATACAATCTTTAATACTTGGGTAATATTAACAAGTTATAAGACATACCTTTTGATGAAGCTTGAAGTCTTGATCTTTAAGAGCTTAGCCCGAATAGTGTGGAAGGCTCAAGTGGAATCACAAATCACTAAAAACATCTTGGAAACCTTCAGAGAATAGTAAGCACGCTAGAAATTGGCCCACTCTTGTATGCTCACACACTAGTGCCATTTCTTGTGCCAAAGGCCTCTTTATATAGTATGGAGGAATAGGGTTTCATCATATAAACCCTAATACCCATGCCCTTTCATTTTCGTAGGATCCATGGGTAAATAACTCCATGGACTATCCATGCAAGCTTAGCCCAACCTAAATGAACTTGGCCCATACTATATATATATATATATATATATATATATATATATATATATATATATATATATATATAAGAGTCCATATTTAATTAGTTCCTTTTGATCACTAAATTAATTCTAAATTAATTATTGATGAATACTAATTAAATAATATGATTCCATATTAATATATTAGAACTTATAATATATTAATATAAATCATAAATATACTATTCTCAAAAGACTATCCATATAAATTGTTCCGGTGAAGTGCAACCTAAATGGACCATGCCAAATTGAGTCAAGTACACACCAATTATAGTTATGGGCTTAGACACTAATCCAATAATGGCCCACTTAGATAAGTCTAAAACTATTATTGTGTATGACTTCAAAACCCGACAAGAAATCCTAGCTCTTAGAACCACTGTCGAACTCTGACCTTTGTCAATGACTTGTCCATTAGATAAGGGATCTTATATTCCTCCGTTCTAGATATCATATGGACTGACACATGGATAATAATCATTCTATCTGTCCACTTGTTGTTTCCCAATTTCCGATTTATGATGACCGACTAATTGAACAAATCAAATCAGTCATGGCTTGGCCAAGCACTTCGGGGTGTCATCACTAAATCATCGAGGGGCCCATAGATAACGCTTTTATCCCTTCAAGGGTAAAAGGTATGGATAAAATTTGACTCATATGCTTGTTCTACTACTTGTCGAATCATACACAAAGGCACGTTTTATAACATCGAGCTACCAATGCATTTTCGTACAATCAATGTATAACCAACTCATAGGAAATAACTCATATCTCTAGGTTTGAAGAATAGAAGATATTATCATCTCATGATCACTCGTGATAAAATCCATGAAGTGAGTCAAATGAGCGTGAGTCTAATCCAATATTCAGAACTTATAAGCACTCATGAATGTTGTTGCAGCTCATGCTATGTCCACTACCTTGGACATCTACAAAGCAGCTTCATGACAGTCTTGATTCATATCTACTTCCAACATATGACCAACTATGGATGGTTTGAATAACTTAGTTATTTAGGAAGATTGACCTAGTCATTCTGGAAGTCAAAACATGCAAAGTGAAACACAAGAATAATCGAATCCAATATGGTCTCAGAACTTATGAATATAAATAGAACACCTTTTATTTATCACCATATATATTACACGTTATTCATTGCATACTGTTTCAAACTATCAACTTTTTACTTGAATTAAAAACAATAGTTATCCCATTCTCCAAGCATGTACACTATGTTTTTCTAAACACTATTTATGCCATACACCAAGTATGCACATTATGTTTTTCTAAACATTCCTCATGCCATACACCAAGTATGCACACTATGTTTTTCCAAACATTAATTATGCCATACACCAAGTATGCACACTAAGTTTGTCTATGATCTTTACTTTGTGAAATAGATCGATTGAACATAATTACAATGATTCTCATTTCACAATCCCAAATCCTTACTGTAAATGCAAGAATTCCAAATTGATGCCATTTACCTAAATCTGTTAGATTCTAAACTTATATGCATTGATCCTCTTGTAATGATTATGCACAAAGCCACAAAGACTTGTGAACAGACATTAAAGAGTATTCCAATGGAGATTATTCCATGGAAACGAAGTCTCAAATTCAAAGTACATTGCTTTGAACATCCTTATTGCATTGAGTTTCCTAATCTTACACATATTTAAGGAATAACTTCCACCTATGGGAACATATCCATATTCCCATTTTGACTATCACTCCTGAACAAGAGTTGCCTCTTTTCAGAATATGTCAATATGGTCCTTCCAAAATTAACACTATACTTCCAACTGTCCCTGAGCAACCAATCATTGGTAAACCTTAGATTTTCCTCGACAATTGCTTAATCAAATTAGTCATATCCAGTTCTACTACTTTTTCCCTCTTAATTCTCTAGGCATTGGGAAAAAATTTAGAACGGATGAATATTATAGCACAAGTAATCGATCCTATATCAGAAATATATGGGACAAGATTCATGATGTCTCACATAAAGACATGATACTAGACCAGTCTTTTGCTATAATATTTCTATTTCTATTTGCCATGTTCTCATAATTAAGATTATGAAAAGGGATGTCGTAATCACAATCGAATTTTAGAACGCAAATAATGTTCCCATATATAGAATTTGCTTATGTTGAACCATTCCAACATAACATTCATATATATACTTGACTAAATTTGTTTACAATCTCACGATCTAAGCTTTTAGATTTGAAATTAAGTATAATTTCCTCTCCCTTAATTATAGCAAAACAACTTTTTTCTAATTGAAACCTATTGTTTTCTATAATTAACATTGCTAACTTGCAAAACTTATCATAATTATCATGTTCCCATTAACATGATGATTATTAGCATAACTCTGATGCTCCCACTAGCTTTTCCATGTACTCAGAAATTAGCTGGACTTCTAGAAACCAATACTTTATTGACTTTCTTAGCAAAATTCAGACTTCTGATATGAGATGCTTTGATAAAAAAAAAACTTTATCAAAATCATACACCTTTCCTTAGATAGAACACATGTGTGTCTAAACAATTTTAGAACTATGAAAAGGGATGCCATAATTATAGTCTCAATTCTTTAGACCTTTGTCATTCCTCACAAGTCCATGTTAGTGTGTCGGTTAACCACACACGCTCCACTAACGACTTTGAGAATGAAAATATCACACTTGCTATCTAGGTAAAATCTACTTAGTGGAAACGTATCCTCACCATCATTTTCATGAATCGGAGAGAAACCTTATGACACTTAGATTTTATGGTGCATGTGTTCCTATCCATGTGAATTTGTCAAAACCATATCCACAAGACAAGGTTAGTGACAAATCCAAACTCATATGGATTGAACTTGTGTAGTCTTAACTTCTTTCCACCTGGAAGCACAAGGGCCTTCCATTGCTTCCAAGTTGTTATGCAACCAATTGAGAACTCCCATAACTCATATACAAAGCCAACTTTAACTGGAATGGGCACAAAAATAGGAAAAATGTCAACACGATAGGTTATAAACCTCAAGTTGTGAGCTAGTGATAAACTACAGGTTTTATAGTTCAGTGAATTACTACAAGTTTTATTCTTGATTAGATCTTGAAATTCGTTCAGGATATTTTAGATTCCTACTGTCCTCTTAACATATAAGATTCTCTAGCAAGACCCATTCTTTGACTAACAAATATTCAAGAGATAGTGCGAATTCCTATCAAGACAAACACTTCACACTATTGGCCTAAGTTGTTCTCTGTTTTATCCAAAACATCACAACTTACCAATTTCAAATGTACAAGAGTAGGACACATTTTACTCTTACATTTGACAAGTGTTAATAAACCTTCTTTAAGATGTTTCACTCAAATTACAATCTTGGAGTATGACTCTAAGACTTGTTTTTGGAATGAAGTATGACTCATCTTATTGATTTAACCATTTCAACAATTCTTGATTCCTCTTCTTAGCCATAAGAATGCACTAAGATGTCCGTAGAGGACCAATTTGTGATATGGTTTCTTAATCATTAAGATGACCACAAAACATGATACTAAAGTACTCTCCCATCTTTTCAAATTTGAGAAACTTTTATCATGCCTAATTTGATTTTTCTCATTCGTTCTGCCATACATCGAAACTTTTCCAATGTTTCAGAATTATACTTAAACTTGTAAATATAACCATATTTAATAAAATTTAGTAAATCATGACGAATAGTGTTATCAATCTTTTGTGGTGGACTTGACCAGCGCACAACCAAGTGTACCCGATCCATTTGTCCTTCACTTGACTCACATATACATGTGAACAAGGAATTAGTCTTAATTTTCCAAAGCTGAAAGTTCTCATTCATCATACTATACAACTTGCATGATTCCAAGTTTTGGTCCAATTGAAAACTTGGGTGATGAGAATCTTTCCTTGTGTGGTAAATTTTAGACACTACCACAAAAGAAAGAATCAAATTCATATTTCCATTATTGCTAGAACATACAAACATCAATTTTCATAAATGCCATTGCAAGGAGATATAATAAAATTAAAAAAAAAATTATATATTTATAAAATGCGGAAAAACTTTTTCCTTATAATGCAACTTTAAATGAAAAACTATGCTATTACATATTTTCTAGCAATCTGTCATAACTCCTAAGTAGTAGCTCAAGAATCCGACCTTCGAACCATGCGATTGAAATCCATCTTCGTGATCAGGATTCAGTATACTCTTCTTTAAGTTTCCTTCCCTTTGCTTGGTCCTGCCATACATCAAAAATGTATTAAGAATCTCCAAATAGGAACTGAATTGAGTTAGATGGTAGACTTACCTGAAGCAGAGTCAAACTTTTTGACTAGACCTTCTCTCAGATCTTTCAGGTAGTTAGGGTAGCTTCGTAACCAATGTCCCTTCCTTTGGCAATAGAACCATATGGACCCTTTGGGAATGGTACACTGGACTATCTCAGACTTGCCTTTCTCTTTACCATTTCGTCAACCGAGTTGACTACGGTCGATCCTTTTCCATTTGGAAGAGAAAGCTTTTCTGGATATCCAATGCTACCAATTGTCAATGTGCATTGTAGTCTGGTAAGTTGGTCTTTTTAATCAAATTTGCTCTACTAGTGCTCCAAATCATTGTTGATTCAGTAGCACCAAGAAAATAGATAAGATCATTAAGGGTCATGTCATAGTCTTTTACATAGTAGTCCCAAAGGACACTCACTATGAGACTTAGAACGTGATTGAACAGCCAACTTTCTCAAGACTTTGATAGCCAACTCTCCCGACTTGTCAATATGTGACTTCATCTCCAAGATGTGAGCACACATAGACCTTGCTTCCTAATAGGGCTTGAGTGACCTTGAACTTGTGGGTTAGGGAGAATAATTGGAGGAGGTGGAGGAGTATGATTTCCATGAGATTTGGGAAGATCATAGTTGTCTGAACCAGACATCTTTTGGGAGATATTCAAGATAGTTGATTTAAAGTACTTTGTATAACACCCAATATGAAATATTAAGGCTAGGACCCAACACAATATTTTATTACTTTGAAGACAGATGTTGTAATCCAAGCTATAGAATATGTGAAGCCAGGCGAATGACAATTCACCAATTTCCACCATGAAAAACAAAATAGTTTATTAGGTTTTAATTGGATTTGAAACTCCTAGATCTTTTGAGATTCATTGAACTTTTCAATGGCATGTTTGAATCTCGATTGTGCCCTCTAAAGTTTTGTGACTAGGATGTCAAGGATCACAAAACAAGGTCTGAATAACCATTCATATATACTTGGTACCCTTAATATTTACCACTCAATCGATATGCCGGTTAACCACACGTGCTCCACCGATACTATGATAAACATTAAGTTACCCTTTTCCTACCTTGTTAAATAAAGCTAGTGCGTCAGTTAACCACACATGCTCCACTAACCGACTTAAGCAAAGTGCAAAGTGTAATTTCATTGGTTAGCACCAAATTCACATTTTCCAAAGTAACTAAGATTGGGAATTCATAATAGTTTAGTTACTTAGTATTTATCATTAATACTTCTAATGAAGGGAGAATTCTAGTCTGTGTACTACCCGTTCGGCTAACGACCCTGCACCAGTCAAGGAAGCGGTGGGTGAGACTGGACACCCATTAAACTGCCATTTTATAGGTAGTAACCCTATACCCACCTTATAGACCGGCTTCGTGAATGAGTCCTACTAACGGTAAGACTAACATGATCTTATATATATATATATATATATATATATATATATATATATATATATATATATATATATAATATTAACTTATAATACTATAAAGTATAAGGGTTGAATTTTAACTTTTAAAACTCTAGGGTTTGGAATTAAAGTGTGTGTGAAATTTTACAAATTCCAAAACTTGAGGGCAAGTTTTGAATTATTCAAAAACTTTTCAATTTCATAACTTATGTGTTTAAAGTAGTTTTAATGAAAATGAAACGACCCAAAAATTTCATTTTCAATATAACCAAAAACCATAAATCCGAGTATCATATAATAAAACCACACACTATGTATCTCAAACCATAGTAAAATACTGTGAGGAAAACTGTATCATAACTGTAACTAGTCATAATCAAGAAACTGAATCAACTCCCAGGATAAAAACTGAAGCTGTGGTGTGTGCGATGCCATCATCCCGAGCTCTTCCCTTTGCTTGTGGAAGTACCTGAAACCAAAACTGAAATTGTAAGCACGAAGCTTAGTGAGCTCCCCCAAACTACCACATACCATACAATACATATAAAGCAAATACGGGGCCTTGCCCACTGCATCGGACCGAGTCTGAAACTAGCTGCATCGGACTGAAGCCCGGAACTGACTGCATCGGATCGAAGTCCGGAGCTAACTGCATCGGACCGAAGTCCGGAACTGACTGCATCGGACCGAAGTCCGGAACTACTGATCATAGCATGGCATAACACATATCAACTAACATAAACACATATACTGCATACTACATCGGACCGTAGTACGGAACATATAACACACAAATGTGCTTGAATCACATAGACATCAAGCATACTGAACTACTGCTTCGGACTGAAGTCCGGAACTGCTACTAACTAAACGGGCCGGCATTGTGGCCGTAGACCCATTCCTACTGGAAGGAAACGCACCTCGTGAACTGGCTACTGTGTGTATGGCTCTGGAAGCTAACTGCTGCTGCTCCGGTATCTCCCCGGCTACAAATCCATAACACACTCAATCAAATGCTAATCATTGCACTGGGATAAAATGACTCTTTTACCCTTGGTCAAAGTCAACTCTCCTGATCAAAGTCAACTCTCCTGGTCAAAGTCATCTCTCCTGGTCAAAGTCAACCCACAGTTGACCTGACTCGCCGAGTTGGGCCGCCAACTCGCCGAGTCCCTATTCTCACTTCTCAACCCTACTCGCTGCTACTCGTCGAGTATGGCATCAACTCGACAAGTTCCCTTTCGAATCTAAAACTTCAGGCAATCTGCATCCGACTCGCCGAGTCGTATGAACAACTTGACGAGTTGTTCTTTGAGCTAAAAAGATTGCCTTGGACTCGCCGAGTTGTATGAACAACTCGCCAAGTCCCTCCATTACTGAGTCTGACCTCAAACTCGCTGAGTCCACTCTACCACTCACTGGTCCCACTCGGCATCACTCAAAAAGGGAAAATCAGGGACTCGCGACTTGACTCGCCGAGTCGTTCTTCCGACTCGCCGAGTCGCTTGCATGCAGCAACTCTAAACTCGATTCTGCTTGAATCCAGTGTATAAAACTTATAGATCTGGACTCCCTTAACTCGATTAGCACGTAAAGATTCTATCTTTATGTGCCCATATGCATCCATGAAGATAAAATGGCTCAAAAAGCATAATAAAGGCTAGATCTAGGGTTTTCATGCAAAGTATCTTCAAAAATGCAATAGATCTGGGCTCTACAACTCCTAAATGAACAGATCTAAGGATATCTCGACCTCTTAGGGCATCCATACAATCATAAGGCTTGTGAAAAGCATTAAACTAGATCTAGAAGAGTTCTAATTGGGGTTTAAAGCATAAAAGGGGAGGAAATCCGAAGAATACCTCAATGAACTCTGATTTGCCCTTGGATCTTTGCTCTACACCTCTTCTCCTTGCTCCTTTCTTCTTCTTCGTCTTCAAGCCTTCAAAATTTCACACAAGAGCACTTAGATCACTCAAGGATGGATTAGGGTTTTCTCACAGCTCTCTGAGGGTGAAGGAGGCGAGATTGGGGGCTATAAGGTGGTTTAAATAGTGATCAACGCGGGGATTTAGGGTTTCTTCCAGGCAGGCAGACTCGCCGAGTCCCGAATATGGACTCGCCGAGTCGTCGACTAACACGTGATCGAAATCCCGTCCCTACTCGGCGAGTCAAGCTATGAACTCGCCGAGTCCCTCTTGCAAACTTCTAATTAAACACTATCGAATCATCGTACCGGAAACGGGTCGTTACAGAAAAACTCTGCAAGTTCCATAACTTGAGGACAAGTTATGGAAGACTTTAAAACATTTAAAAATGAGACTCTCCATTTTTCATAACTTATGGAAGTCTTAGGAGTTTTGATAATCATAAATGTGACTTTTCATATAACTTGCGGACAAGTTACAAAAACACATATTATGAACAACTTTTAGATAATTAATTTAGATTGAAAACATTTTAACACATAACTTTTCTGTTAATCTAAATTAACTCATAAGAACAAGATAATTCAAATCAAACAATTTTCATGTAATTACCCTAACCATTAAACTGATACAAAACATGAATCTAATTACAATTATCTATGAAATTTGATTAGCATGAACATTACCACATCAAAAACAGGTTTACATGTTCAAAATCAGCTTAGGGTAATGTTCCTAGTCCAATTCCAGCCAAAAAAACTCGAAGATATGCTATCAGGGGGTCCAACTTGTCGAGTGCATGAACCAACTCGACAAGTTGGATGAATTTAGGCATGGACTCATTGAGTCCCTTAATGGACTCGGCGAGTCAGCTGTCGAGACAACATATAAACTTTGATTTTCCGCAATATGCATCAGGTATAAAAGAAAACAAGCATTGGCTCTGATACCGTTGAAGGGTTTTGAGCATTATAACAATCCTAAGGTGTACATGCAACACTAAATACCTTGGATCTATGTTTTCTCTATTATACACGCAAACTTGAAGTTTCCAAGGTATTACCGTAACTAGCATACGATCTTTGATACTTGGGTAATATAAACAAGTTATAAGACTTACCTTTTGATGAAGCTTGAAGTCTTGGTCTTTAAGATCTTAGCCCCAATTATGTGGAAGCCTGAAGTGGAATCGCAAATCACTAAAAACATCTTGTAAACCTTGAGAGAATAGTAAGCACACTAGAAATTGGCCCACTCTTGTATCTTTACACACTAGTGCCATTTCTTGTGCCAAAGACCTCTTTATATGGTATGGAGGATTAGGGTTTCATCCATGTAAACCCTAATACCCATGCCCTTTCATGATCAATGGGTTAAAAACTCCATGGACTATCAATGCAAGCTTAGCCCAACCTAAATGAACTTAGCCCATACTATATATATATATATATATATAAGAGTCCATATTTAATTAGTTCCTTCTGATCACTAAATTAATTATTGATCAATACTAATTAAATAATATGATACCATATTAGTATATTAGAACTTATAATATATTAATATAAATCATAAATATACTATTCTCAAAAGACTATCCATATAAATTGTTCCGGTGAAGTTCAACCCAAATGGACCATACCAAATCGGGTCAAGTACATACCAGTTATAGTTTTTGGCTTAGACACTAATCCAACACAATCCACCAAAATTGAAGGCGAGAGCCTTCCAGATGACACTCGAGGCTGTGAAGGAGGCAACAAACATCCCTTCAGGTACCTTTCTTGTAAATGGATTACCTGCCAATATACTATTTGATTCGGGGGCGAACTACTCCTTTGTGTCACATAAGTTTGGTGGGAAACTAGCATTACCTATAAAAAAAAATTGATAATTCCCTGATTGTAGAAGTTGCCAGTGGCTAGTTCGTACCTGTTAGTGATCGTATTAAGAACATCATCGTTAACTTAAACGGATACGAATTCCACGAAGAGCTGTTAACCATAGAGTTGATCAGTGTCGACATAGTTTTGGGAATGGATTGGCTTAGTACCAACGATGCCGAAATATTATGCCAAAAGAATACAGTAAGAGTAAACCCACTGAGAAAATAGTCATTCATGGTGTACGGGGACAAATGCAGAGTAAATTCTGGAATCATCTCCCTGATGAAAGCTAGAAAATGTTTGTCCAAAGGATGTGCATCATATTTGGCATTTGTGATTGATGCCAAGAACGAAAAGAAGGATGTGCAGAATATACCGGTCGTGTGTGATTATTCGGAAGTCTTTCCCAAAGATCCCGGGTTACCGCCTGATAGACAAGTGGAGTTTCGGATAGACTTGTTACCAGGGACGACACCAATAGAAAAAGCACCGTACCAACTAGCACCGACGGAGATGTAGGAGCTCATGACTCAACTTCAGGAGTTGTTAGACAACGACTTCATTCAACCTAGTTCATCACCCTGGGGAGCTTCGGTGTTATTCGTGAAAAATAAGGACGGAAGTATGAGAATGTGTATAGACTCCCGAGAGCTGAACAATGTAACGGTGAAGAACAAGTATCCATTGCCAAGGATTGATGACCTATTCGATCAGCTGCAAGGCTCGAGCTATTTCTCAAAGATAAATCTCAGGTCAGGATATCATCAGCTAAAGGTAAAAGAGCAGGATATTGAGAAGATTGCATTCAGAACAAGATATGGACACTACGAGTTCTTGGTTATGTCATTTGGACTAACAAATACTCCAACATCGTTCATGGATTTGATGAACAGGGTTTGAAAACCATACCTCGATAAATCCGTGATAGTGTTCATAGATGACATTCTCATCTACTCGAAAATCCAGGAGGAGCATGGCAAGCATCTACAAGAAGTGTTGGAAGTGCTGAAGAGTGAGAAACTTTGTGCAAAGTTCTCCAAATGCGATTTTTGGATCCGAGAAGTCTAGTTCTTGGGTTATGTGGTTAACCAAGAAGGGATAATGGTTGACCCAGCAAAGATCGAAGCTGTGATGAAGTGGGAACGACCGAAAAGTCCTAGGGAGATTCAAAGCTTTTTTGGATTAGTTGGATACTACCGAAGGTTTATCCAAGGCTTTTCTTCAATAGCTGCTCCAATCACAGCTTTGACCCACAAAGGAGCTACTTATACATGGAGCGAGAAGCACGAAGAAGCATTCGATAAGCTAAAGACGAAATTATGTGAAGCACCGATTCTTTCTCTACCCGATGGAGTTGAAGACTTCGCAGTCTATAGTGACGCATCTGGAGTCGGGTTAGGTTGTGTTCTGAACTAAAGAGAAAAGTTGATAACATACGCATCTCGACAATTAAAGGAGCATGAAAAGAACTACCCCACTCGTGATTTGGAGTTGGCAACGGTAGTATTTGCTCTAAAGATATGGAGGCATTACCTTAATGGCACGAAGTGCAAACTCTTCACTGATCATAAGAGTCTCCAGTATCTCTTTAATCAGAAAGAATTGAATATGAGGCAACAACGCTGGCTAGATTTTCCCAAGGACTATGACTGTGAGATACTTTACCACCCTAGTAGAGCAAATGTTGTCGCTGATGCTCTCAGTCGAAAGGTAAACCTTGAAAAGAAAACGCCAAGAGCGTTGAGAATAGAAGTTGTCTCGACTATTGTGGAAACTATCAAGAAAGCTCAAGAAGAAGCTTCAGAGAAGAATGACCGAAAGGAAGAACGTTTGTGCAAAACTTTAGTGTTTGGTACAAAAAGTCAAGGACTGAAGGTATTCTAAGATCGGATTTGGGTACCTAAGACGGGAGGAATAAGAGATCTTCTGATGGAAGAAGCGCACAAGACCATGTACTCCATTCATCCCGGTAGCACTAAAATGTATAGGGACCTAAAACCCTACTACTAGTGGCTGACGATGAAGCTTGATGTAGCCAAGTATGTGGCCGAGTATGTGACATGTGCGAGAGTTAAGGCACAACATCAAAAAACCATATGGGAGTTTAGAACCTTTACCTATACACATGGGTAAATGGGAAGATATCACCATGGATTTTGTGACTAAACTGCCCAGAACGAAGAAGGGTCACGACATGATTTAGGTGGTCGCGGATCGTTTCACCAAGAGTGCACACTTCATAACAGCCAACGAGAGGTGGTCTATGGATAAGCTTGCAAATGCTTACGTGAAGGAAGTGGTAAGACTTCTCAGTGTTCCTCCGACGATTGTATCGGATCATGACAGTCGTTTCACGTCAAGGTTTTGGAGAAGTCTACAAGAGGAATTGGGTACGAAATTGTGTTTAAGTACAGCTTACCATTTGCAAATTGATGGTCAGAGCGAAAGAACGATTCAAACACAAGAAGATATGCTGAGAGCATGTACCCTGGAGTTCCAAAGTAACTAGGACGAGAACTTACCTCTGGTAGAGTTTTCCTACAACAATAGTTTCCACTCGAGCATCAAGATGACACCTTATCAAGCTTTGTATGGACAGAAGTGTCGTATGCCATCTTGTTGGCTTGAGGCTAGAGAAAAGCAGTTTATGGGCCCCAAGATAGGCCATGAGACTGCTGAGAAGTTGAAGGTGATTAGGGAAAGAATGTTAGCAACTCAGGATCGTCAAAAGAGCTATACTGACAAGAAAAGACGACCGATCACTTTTGAAGTTGGGGATTCGGTTTTTCTTAAAGTCTCACCGTGGAAGGGACTTATAAGATTCAGAAAACAAGGAAAGCTGAGTCTAAGGTTTTTTGGACCGTTCAAAGTTCTTTAGAGGATTGAGAACCAAGCTTACAAGCTCGAATTGCCCGAAGAACTGGATGGTTTCATAACACCTTCCGTGTGTGTTATTTGAGGAAGTTCACGAGAAAAGTTCCCGATATAATTCCAATCTCAGAGTTAAGCATGGATGAGAATAAGAGGCTGACTGAAGTGGCCGAGGCAATTGTTGACCGTAAGACTAAGAAGTTACGACGCAAGATGGTCGACTTAGTGCTAGTCCATTCGAAACATTCGAATGGGCTGAATCTCACTTAGGAAACAAAGAGTGACATGATGAGTCGCTACCCACATCTGTTTGTTGTTGCATGATTTCGAGACGGAATCATCCTAAAGGGTAGAGAATTGTAACGCCCGTGTTTCGGAGCTAAGCATTAATAGATGATGTGATAGTATATGTCAACTATTGTAGCTCTTTTTGAAGTAATAAAGATAAAATATTTGAGTATTATATGAATTATGTGAATTTATCTGCTTTATACTTAATTATAAAGATATAATTAATAAAGAATAAATATAAGCGTCAAAATTAAAGTGTGTGATAATCCCAATATCTTTAAATAAAGTTGCAGTGGTCGAAACAAGGATTTCGGAGATATAAAGAACGCTGAAATCCGAGTTATAACGAAAAAGATATGACCCGTCGAAGTTTCGCGACGGAACCGACACGACACCGGGAAACGTAAAGAGTGAATTTACGATAGAGAGACTTTTGGCCTTAGCTATATAAACAAAAGTTGTAGTATACGTTAAACCGAGAACATACAAAAAAAAAGAACGCTCAAATCTGACTTCGTACGAGGAAGTTATGATTTTTCTAAGATTTGGCTTAGAAGTGTACGGCCCGAAACTCGAATTTTAGCTCGAGCGGTTCTTGGCTTACGTGGCCTAAATGAGAGTTGAAGATCTTATTAATAGGAACTCAACGGTAAAAAGTGAATTTACAATAGAGCGAATGTTGGCCTTAGTGATTTAAACAAAAGTTGTAGTATACGTTAAACCGAGAAGTTACGCTTTTTCTAAGATTTGGTTTAGCAATGCACGGCCCGAAACAAGAATTTTAGTTCCAGCGGTTCTTCGCTTACGTGACCTAAATGAGAGTTGAAGATCTCATTAATAGTAACTCAACGGTAAAAAGAAAGACGAAAACAGAATCTGTATGAAGGAGTTACGAATTTTTCGCGGTCATTTAACAGTCTAATATCCTCCTACTGTTAAATTTAAGATCGATCGAGAATTAGCCGACGAAGTCTAAATGAAAGTTGTATATTATTATCCTACCTACGCGTGCGTATAAAGAACATCAAAACCGGAGCTCGTATGCGAGAGTTTTTATTTTTCTATGTCGGGAGGATGTTGTGCGAGTTTGGGTGACGTGGCGCGATCACAGCCGTTGCTTCCTCCCCAAGGCTAGCCACCAGATGGTGACACGTGGCACATTACGCGCAGCGTAATTTTGAGTACGCTCGGCGTAACCCTTAAAACCCCATTACGCTCAGAGTAATTTTTGAGTACGCTCAGCGTACTCGGCGCTGGCAGCCTATAAATAGAGGCGTAAATCTCCCATTTTCTTCACAACTCTCCACTTCTTTCCTCCCAAATACCCCAAACCCTTCAAGGTTTTTCCTTAGCACCTCCACGGTGTTAGAAGCAAGTCCCAGAGCACTAGGAAGCTTTTAGAAGAAGAGCTTTCGGCTCAGAACCGCTGCTCCAAGCGAAGCCCAGTTTTCTATAAAACTCGTTGTAAGTCAGCTACGCCTACGCTATTTTTAATATAGCTTTTATTAAATTATAGTAACATTATTAGGAACTTATAATAAGTACATGGGCTATTATTATGAGTTATATAAGTGTCGCTATAATATCTTTTTAACCACTCGCGGTACGGGGAATCTAGTTTAAAGGGTCGCATAGTGTTGTTGGATTTCAGAAGTGCTATATGCCAAAATGGTCCTGCCCTCTGGTGTTTTACGTCTGGCCCTTGTCTGTACATAGTAGTTGGAAAATATTATTTAACGCTTATATAATAAAAATAATAATAATAATAATAATAATAATAATAATAATAATAATAATAATAATAATAATAATAAGACTAATAGTTGGTCACAGTAAATATTAAACTAAAATCTAGTGGTAATGATACTAGGTTTCGTCGAAGGAAAATAAATTAATAGAAGCGAAGTGTTGTCTGAATTCTGAATCACCACCTTAACAGGTGAGTGCATAGTTACTTTCATCTTACACATAGATATGAAGTATTTTATATAAATTACGTGCTATGTGTGCGTATTGTCTGAATACTTGCTGTCTATGCTGGATTAAAGATTTATACATGTTTTAAATGATTTAAACTGTATATGTATTTTATATCTACAAAATTTGTTGTGTAAAACATGGGTAGATATAATAGTTGGGTGTGATGAAATAAAATGTTGAGAGGCCTTGATGTTGAAGATGTTTCTAGTCATCTAGCGGAGTATAGATGACGACCACATACTTTTCTAGACAGTCCTGTGGAGCGCTAGCAGGATCGCAACGTGTAGGTGTTTGTGAACGATGTGTTCACCGGTGTACTCCATCCCCTTCATGGTTGCCTTAAGGACATTTATTGCTGAGGAATCCCCTTAGCAGTAGTGTCCATCCCGATGTTGATCCTTAGGCTAGGTCCCTTATGATAGGTGTTTTAGGTACATAAAGTGAGGATAACGGGAACGGATAATCGGGTTATTGTTGGTTGATGAAATTAATAAAAATAATTATTGTGGGTTCAAAACCCTATGTGCTCACTAGGCTCCCAAGCCTGACCCAATCAATTTCTTGTATTACAGATAGTGGCACTCAAGCATAGATGTGATGTTTTGGATGAGGGATTACGGATTATAGGCCTGTAGATATGAATAAATGTTGCAAGGCTTATATTGTACTATTTATGCTTTTGATTTGTATCGAACATGACATCCCAAGGTTTTTAATGAAATACATTTCTTCGAAAATGTTTTGATAAATCTTTATCATATTTTATTTTGGGAACAAATTCTGCAACACTTTTATTTAAAATGCTACTTTGATTTTCAAATAAAGCATAAACAAAATCGTTTTTTTTTGGCCGTGAAAATGGGGATGTCACAATAAAATATCTCAACAATCTCGAATACCAGATATCCAACAATCTCGTACCTAACTTCCTCCGACCCACTGTGCTGGAACCATCAAAGTTAATATGGTTGTTGATCCTTTACGCAGAACACTATGTCCCCCCCCCCCACGCACTTAGGGATTACTCCTTCATTTCCCGATATCTTTCGTGCCAAAGCATAAAACCAGTTCATCTAAATACCCTCTGAACACGGATCTCGGTATGCAAAATGGCATATGACAATTCTTCGAATAATAACTAACAATCGCAAAGAAATCTTGAGCCATAGATGGAGACATCGAAAACTATCCCAACATTACAGCTTCCAACCCTTCAAGAATGATCCATACACCTTTAGATTTACGAAGCACGTTGGATGCTGAATCCCCGATGCATTAAAACCTATAGACGCTAAAATAATTGTTCTAAGAATGATTAACAATTTGATGATACCACACTAATAAAGTACATATCCATTCTATATAAACTGAAGATCAAAATTCATATATGTGATTACTAGTGACATAGCCTTGACCTCCTGCCGGACGATGGGTGTTGGGGCTTGCACTCGCTCTGTTACCCATGTAGGACAGTCAGATTTAAGATGAACTGACTGATGACAGTGAAAACAAGTATGACCCTTCTTGCAATCATGGACGATATGCCATTTCTCTCTACACTTGTAGTATTTTAACTTGTAACAAGAAAATTTGTAGGTTCCCCCATACTTGTTGCAAATGTCAAAGTCCCCTCTACTTCCAGTGCCCAGGTTAGCAACATCACACCCTTCACCACCATTGAAAAAGTTGAATCTGATACCTGCTTTCTCTTCCCTTGATGCACTCGCACATCAAGATCTCCCCCTAGTCACCTCAAGAGTCTTTCCCACAGTCAGAATGGCTGCAGTTTGCTCCACGAACATGAAAATCATTATGTCAGTGATTCATCCAATGATACCAGGAGACTCTTCTAGTAAAATCTCTGAAACCTCAGTGCTAATCCAATCTCATAGTCTTGTGTTGTCCATATCAATATAGGAGAACTTTGTTTCCCGTCCAATCACCGATATCCTATTAAACAAGACCAATATATCATCTCATAACCAAAATGCCCTCATTAATCCATCACACTTTACCCGCTATACAGAAAACCACACATCAATCCCCTACCGAATTCTTAGATTCCACGTGATTTTCCTTGATTTGAGTACATATCCAATGTTTTCATTAGTATGGGCCCAATACTACCTTCCATATCCATACTTTCCTCAAGAATAATTGTCACACCCCCGAACCAGACGGCGGAAACGTCCGGGGGCTTGTGCGTGACTTCATCCTTGTAGTATCATCACATAGTATATAATTGAAACATAACATCATCATCATCACACATGTAATATAACAACATACATTGTTTACATCGAGTATTGTGTTAAAATATTACATGACAAAATAATTAAAGTATGATGGAACAAAATATAACAACACATCCATTAAAATTTCCAGCCCAACCGGATTCAACGGTTTCCTGAGAATACAAGTTAATTTAAAAAGGTCAACATAAAAATGTTGGTGAGTTCATAAGCGTGTTTGAGAAAATTATTTGTATAACTTTGTAATCACAAGAAAATCCTGTATTTTCTTAAAACAGTTTAGCGTGTTTGTGTCTGATCTTGTATTAATGCATGTGTGCTTTTGTTTAATCGAATCTCAAAAGTAAATGAAGACAGTGTAACGAGAATGCCCCCAGACAACCCTATGTTGCTTGTAAATGAGAATGTTGGTATACCAACCCCCGATATTGAGTATCGACATGAGTATGTTCCCAAGTAATCCAAAGAGAAAAGAGAATGGTCTCCCGTAAATTTCATAATGTTAATTCCTCTAGGTGAGTCGCTATAGCCATGCTAGACAATGACAAGTTCGCCTATCTTGGCGTTTATGAACACTGACAGAAAATAGAATAAGGTTTTTGGTCACCCTAGACTGATGTAGTCTAACTGTAGCAAACAACTTAGCTGTAGGGTGTCATCCCTGTATAGATCTATACACAAACCCCTGCTCTCTCCCCAAGAGACTCTGGTTATAACTACATGCTATAATCGTACACACAATAGGTGTCAACTAACACGTCTCACTAAATCCTTAATCGAATTTACGTGAAGAGGAACATATAAAACTCATTCTAGGCCCAATGAACCATGTAAGCGAACAACTGAGGCTCACTAAACATCTAAATCATTTTCAAAGCCGAAAGGAATGAGATTATATAGCAAGGGCCCAAAATATATGTAAAAGGACAACTAAGGCTCATTTCACATGTAAGGTATTTACAGGCCCAAATACCACACAAATAGTATCCAAGGTCCTTCGCGTATGTTAATGGGTCAATGAGGCCCAATAAACATATAAATAGTATTCAGGACCTATCAAGCATACAAATAGGCCACTAAGGCCCATAACATGAGAATGACAAAATTAGCCTGTTTGCTATTATTTTGTAAAAATGGCATCCTTGGCCCATTAAGCCAAAAATTTACAATTAAGGCCCAATTTTAGTAAAAATAACATTTTAGGCCCCATTTTGGACAAAACTTGTATTTATGGCTAGTTTTTGTAAAAATAACATTTTAACTCATTTTTGTCAAAAATATCATTTTTGGCTTGATTTTTGTGAAAATATATGTTTTCGGCCCATTTAAAGAAAATGTCATCTTTTGACCCAAATGTTCATAATTTCGCAACTTTGACCCTTTATTATCAAAAACTTCCATTTTTGACACAACCTTCTTGAAAATGACAATTTTACGCACAAAAGACTAAATACTACAATTTTTGGGCCCAAAACCGTGAGAACCACAAATAAGGCCCATTTATGAAAATATTTACATTTTTGGTCCCTATAAGGTCTCAAATGTCGACTTTAGCCATTATTGGCCAAAAAATTCCTTTTAAACCCCTTACTAGCCGAGAGTTACATAAATAACCCATACTTTATCACTTTTGTTTTTAGCCCCTTTCATGAAGTTTTGCTTAGAGTCAAGTAATCTAGATGTATTTCAAACCTTTTTCTTGTGAGATACGTTGAAATATGTGTTATGTTATACCAAAATCATCATCTTTTAGTAGATCTTTTAGTTCATGAAGTTTACAACCCATAAACACATATGTACCTAAAGAAAACACGCAAAATCATGCATACACACATAGATCTACACAAAACAACTTGTATTCTCCCCCAAAACAAGGTAAAAATAAAAAATAGGGGGTATGAGCTCACCTTGCTTTGATGTTTTTGGTTTTTGATTAAGAATGGATGAGATCTCGGCCCTAGATGTGTTCTTGGGAGATTTTCGAGCTCTAACATTTTCTAAGAGCATAGATCATGAAATGATGTGGGTTAAGAAGAAATTTTTGGTGTAAACTTGAAGTTAAAATTATGGAATCTAACCAAAAACTTACCAAAAGTGATGAGCTTTGATGAAGACTTCTTGGTGTGCCCTTGAAATTCTCGAAAACTAGGAGGATGGAAGGGGAAAGTACTTTATGCTATAGAGGAAAAAGAGAGAGAACTCTTGAGTTTGAAGATGAAAAGTGATAGTGGTGATGAAGGCTCTATGGCCGAGAGTGAGAAGAGGTAAGAGAGAGCAATGGAAATGTTGAAGTGATGTTGCATGGAAGTATGGGATTGGGTAATTACATGAGGTGTATTAAGCTTAATTGCATGGAGGATATTAATGAGGTGTCATGATCTTAATATGTCTCCACATTTCATTTCTTTTTTTAATTAGGTCGACAATGGGGAAAGGAAAAAGGAATGAAGAGTTTGGGCCTTTTCTTTCTTTAGTTCAAAATTATGACGCCCAAGATGAATATTTTCGGCCCATTGGACCCTTATGAGGGTTCACGGCCCAATAGTGATAAGGAAAAAGGGTTTGCTGCCCAATGTAGCCCAAGAAAATAGTTTACGGCCCATTTGGGCTCATAAAAATGAAGTGAGTCAATTTAGGCCCAACATGGCCCAATCGAGATAAGACGGATCATTCTAGGCCCACATGATCCAAAATACCTTATTTTCATGGATGTGGGTCCAATTAGAGCCGAAATAGGGTTCCTTGGCCCACAATAGTCAAATTGAAAGTTTATTGGTCTATTAGGCCCAATAAGAGGATCCTAGTCCATAATAAACTTGAACCGGGATTTTTAGGGTTTTCAACCCATAGTTGAATATATGAGATGTGTTGTATTAGGTTTAGAACTTCAATCAGGTGTTTGGATTCAAATGGAAGATTTCATGTTAGCATATAGCATGACATTCACTTAGAGTGCAAGTCTCACAACAGCTAATGTTTACATGAAAATAGAATCTCCTAGCTAAAAATGATAGTTGTGACAATAATCTCGAGTCCTCTGAGCCACCTACTTAATACTCCCAATACCAACTAAATAGCATTCCACCCACTTTAAAACACTTCGTAGGATTTCCTAAGATCCCCACCTCACCTTGCCATCAGCTGTTGACAGGCCCTAATTAATGTCAGCTAACTACTTCATGAATACAATTACATCCAACAAAGCGTAAATAATCTTTTGAATAAAAGATTCTTCCTATAATGATTGGACTTAGACAAGAGCTATGTAATAGGGAAAAATCAATTATTTTGAATATATTTATCCTTTTTAGCATGTAACTTAACATATTCATTTAGTAGTTAACCCACATCAATATAAGCCCAAGAAAGCACATAGAAAGTAGATTTCAAGCAGAAGAACTCTACAAGCATTTCTAACATATCACCAATACACATAAAACAAGTGTGGGTATCTTGGGGAATAAATTTTCTTGAGATACAGTTGATTGTACACATCACACACATGTTCATCCAATTCTCTCAAAACAGGGCTCTAATACCAACATGTAACATCCCAAAAACCATAATAAAATTTTTCATTTTTATAAAACATTCCCACAAAACGATAAGTTCTAAAACATTGTTTTCAAGTCAAATTCTTAAAATTAGAATATCAAAATCTCTCAAACATATATCACTAGGAGGATGTGTACGACAATGCCTTCGCCTTGCCTCTATCATCTAATGTACACAAAATATGGAAACCAACAACTGTAAGCCAAAGCTTAGTGACTTCCCCCAAAATACTCCTCACATCTAAACACATAAAATTCATGCATAAAAGTCCTACAACAAAAGGTTGGACCGCCACCTCAGCCTCCAACTATAAGGTGGACCGCTCCCGAGACTACAACATAAGCTAGACCGCTCCATTGGACCTACAATATCAACTGGATTGCTCGGGTATCTTCGCCTTCAACACAAAGTAGGACCGCCTCAATCCAACCAAAATATGTCGACGTATGCAAATAAACAATAACCAACTAGCACATGTAATCATGCAGATCTATCAATCTTACAGATTAATACAACATAGCAACATCCTATACACAAGGATACATAACACAATCTAGTGGGCCTACATTGGTGCCTTCGACCCATGAGTATAGTGAGCAAAATTCACCTCAAAATTAAGCAGATAATACAATAGCTCCCTCTTGGGATCAAAGCCAACACCACGAGTGTCACAGCCACAAAACCGGAACGACGAAAACGTTCGGGGGTGGAGGACGTCATGTACAGTATCACAAAAAAGTATAGTAGTAAACAAGAAACAACATCATTCATTGCATTAATAGTATAATATAATACAAGTGCGTTCTGTGAACTTTAAAGGACAATAAAAAATGTAAATCAAAATAAGTGATGAGTCTTGAACGAGCTCCATCTTCTCAAAACCTGGTATCGGTACCTGTCTACTGATGACCTAAGAACACAAGTTATTTGGAAAGAGTTTATCAGCTTTAAAGCTAGTGAGTTTATAAGAGTTTTAGTGTCATTGTTTGTATGAAATTTTTTGGAAGTGTTTGATGTATAAGTTCGTAAATGTTTGTAGCAAATGTTTGTATCTCCTAAAAAATCCTATATTTTCTACTAAACGTAGCCTTCTACGAAGGCATCAAATGTTCTATATGATTGTTTCTTGTAAGAGTGTATTTTCCCAAGTGTGACTATCATTAACCAAAAATATAGTTTCTACATTACCGTTTATGTGAGAAGATCACAATTTGAATGTAATGGGGAAACAACAATAGTACTATAGTGTTGTATTATAGTAACTACTGTTGTACTATCTACCTTAAACTAATTGTTATTTAAGGTATAATGTGAAATGGTTGCACCATACTTTCGACTAATAACACGACGATGAAAGACGTCGGAAGAAATGACATTTGCCACCCGTAGACTTGCAAGTCCCACTATAGTGAACAACAAGGTATAGGATAGTTAATCTAGTATAGATCTACACACAAACTCACACTTTCCCTCCAGGAGACTCTGGATTCAAATTGGGCCATGACAATGATGCCATGCCCCGAATAATGGTTCACATTTATGTTATAGTGTACTTGTATATGTTCTCTTGTATAGTGTGTCTATGTATTGTTTCTCATAATAGTATGTTCTCTTAGTTTCACATAATATTATGTATTGACTCAAGTATGAACTGATTCATTGTATGATTCAACGTACTAGAAGTAATGAGTAGTATCTTCCTAAAGTATACCTATTATAGTTTACTAGTAGAATTGTTTGTGTAACTGAATGTATTGAACTGAGATAAAAGCCTTAATGCCTATACATATATACATAATATATCACAAAGGATCAAATGTCACACCCCCAAAACCGATGAATGGCAGAAACGTTCTGGGGTGGAGGACGTCATGTACAGTATCACAACAATGCAAAGTAGTAAACAAGAAACAACATCATCCATTGCATTAATAGTATAATTTCATACAAGTGTATTCTATCAAGTTATATAGACACCAAAAATTATATACATCAAAAATGAAAAAGGAGTCTTGAAATAGCTCCTTCTTCTCAAAACCTGGCACCGGTACCTGTCTACTGGCGATCTGAGAATACAAGTTATTTTGAAAGCGAATCAACTTTAAAGCTAGTGAGATCATAAATATATTAGTGTCTGTGTTTGTATGAAAGCATTTGTAAGATGTACTGTGTATGTTTGTAAAAGTGTTGTATTTGATTGAACTCTCCTAGAAAACCCTATGTTTTCTACTAAAAGTAGCCTTCTACCAAGGCATCTAGTATTTGTGTGTGTGTCTCTTGTAAAACTGTGTATTTTCCCAAATCCGACTATCATTAACCAAAAATATAGTTTTTACATTATTGCTGATTGTGTTAATATCACAAAGTAAAAAGTAAAGGGAAAATGTTATAGTACTGTAATGTAGTAATTAGTAACTACTGCCGTACTAACTACCTTATACGTAATGTAAATTTAAAGGTAACATGTGATCGGCCTGTATCTTGCTACTGAATTAGCTGAAATACGACAATGTAAGATGCCGTGAAAATGACGTTTGGCACCCGTAGACTTGCAAGTCCCACTATAGCGAGCAAGAAGGTATAGGATAGTCAATCCAGTATAGATCTATACGCAAACTCAATATGCTCCCCAATGAAGGAGATTTTGATATAAAAACAGCCATGATAGGTAGTGCCATGCCCTGCTTAATGGCTCACATAAATGTGGTTTAATGTATATGAAATGTTATTTGTGTGCTAGTTGCATTGTGTGCTCTTTCTCTGTGTAACCTGTATGTTTGTTTCTCATCATAGTGTCTATTGTTTGTTTCTCATCACTCTGTTGCATGTTTGATTCTCATCATAGTATGTATTGACTCATGTATGAACTAACTTATTGTATGTTTCATTTTTCTAGTAATAGTATCTTCCTAAACTACCCCTATGGTAGCTTACTAGTAAAGTATGAACATGTTTGTATACCCTTGCTACCCAAGGGCATGGAATTGAATGAAAGAAATAACCCTTTATATCTATATACATATACATAATATATAACTAGGATTTAAACGACCATCGGACAACTAACCTTGATATCCTAAGACCACATCAAACAAGAACGGGAAGCAGGGTAGACTAGCAGTCCTAAGTCCTACTTATATAACTATATTTATACAGATACACAGAATATAAGTTTAAAAGAGTTTAAGTAAAAGTATTTGACAATTAAAAGAGTTTGTAAGACAGTTTGAGGTAAAATAGTTTGATAAATAGTTTGGAAAGTAAGAAAAACCATTTGCTTGGTAGTCATTAATCACACGTGATTGATATAATAACTATAATTGTTCAACTTGTATTCCCCCCATAAAAGTATTAAAAAAAATTCAAAGGTTAATTTAGGGGTATGAACTCACCTGTAGTGAGTGGTTCTGATGACAATGTTGGATCAGTTGCTAAGTATTAAGTAGCGACTTGAGTACACACGCGAATCCTATTTAGCATATATTGGCACATATATGAATATAATTAGTGTTATGAACAACTAATTTATGAATTGGGACCACCTTAAGGAGTAGTAAACACTTATATTGAGGTGTTACAACCATATATGATTGTATGAAGGGTTATAAGGCTATACAAGCGAGTGTATGGCCAAAATACACACTATATGTGTGTATGCGACCAGGTGTACTGCCAGCACGTGTGTGCGGCCCTGTGTGTGGCCAGGTGTGCTGCCAAAAGGCGTGTGCTGCCAGAAAACTTGGTGTTCTTGGTGTTCTTGGTGTGTACTTGGTGTTCTTTGTGAAAGATGTTACCTTTCCGGATGATACTTGAGAGGATTTTCAGGTCCTTGCTTTGTAGAAGTGTAAGAAATGAATAAAATGACTAAGGATAGTATATATAGGGGAGTGAGTGCAGCTGGAGGTGTGTGTGGTTGGCCTGTGTGCGGCTGGCTGGCCGCACACTCTAGTGTGCGGCCGCACACACCTGATTTGGTGTGTTTGGCCCGTTTTTCCAATGCTACACCCAATCTAACCCATCCTTCGACACGTATCCCACTTATACTAAACTTTAAGCACTCTTTTAGATCCAAAACTTCATTATAAAATAGCAAATCAAAGCTAACTTTAATGATAATGAAGAATGAAAGCTAAAAATTTCGGGTTGTCATATCATCCCCTCCTTAGAAGGAATTTCGTCCCGAAATTACAATTTAAGCAAATAAGTAATTACAAGTAATTAAGTAAAAAGATGAGGGTATTTCAGTTTCATCTGATCCTCTCGTTCCCAAGTGAATTCAGGTCCTCACGTAGCATTCCAGAGAACCTTTACTATCGGGATACGACTTTGTTTTGTTTGCTTGACCTTTCGGTCCATGATCTCTACTGGTTCTTCCACGAAGTTGAGGCTCTCGTTGATCTCGATCTCGTCGAGTGGGATTACAAGAGTCTCGTTAGACAGACACTTTTTCAAGTTCGATACGTGGAAGGTAGAATGTACGTTACTATGTTCGATCGGTCGATTGAGTTTGTAAGCTACTCGGCCGATTCTGGCAAGTATCTCAAAAGGCCCAATGTACCTTGGATTTAGCTTTCCACACTTTCCGAAGCGTATTAAGCCCTTCCAGGGTGAGAGCTTCAATAAAACACGGTCGCCCTCCTCGAATTCCAACGATTTTCTATGTTTATCGGCGTAGCTTTTTCTGTCGGTGTTTGGAGGCCTTCAATCATTCACGGATCCAAACGATCTTCTCCGTCGTTTCTCGTATGATCTTCGGACCTGTGAGAGTGCTTTCAGGAACTCGTCCTTTGGCTAGTTGGGTATCACCCACCTCAGCCCAACACAGAGGTGATCTGCACTTGCGGCCATAGAGGGCCTCGAATGGAGCAACCTTTATGCTTGTGTGATAACTGTTGTTGTAGGAAAATTCGACAAGGAGTAAATGAGTAACCCATGCTTTCCCAAAGTCGATCACGCAGGCTCGCAACATATCTTCCAAGGTTTGAATAGTCCTCTCACTTTGTCCGTCTGTTTGCGGATGGTAGGTTGTACTCATGTCCAGCCTAGTTCCTAGGAACTCTGTAGCGATTGTCAGAACCTAGAAGTGAACCTACTATCTCTGTCCGAGATAATGGATATGGGAACACCATGCAGTCGTACTATCTCCCTAATATAAGTTCTTGTAAGTTTCTCCATCTTGTCTGTTTCCTTGATAGGTAGGAAGTGCGCAGACTTGGTCAATCTGTCGACGATGACCCATATGGTATGAAGTCCACCCGTTGTCTTGGGCAACTTGGTAATGAAATCCATAGTGATCCACTCCCACTTCCATTCTGGGATCTCAGGCTGTTGTAGGAGGCCTGAGGGTTTCTGGTACTTGACCTTGACCTTTGCGCAAGTAAGGCATGTACTCACAAAGGTAGCAATCTCTGCTTTCATGTTAGGCCACCAGTATAACTTTTTATGATCCAGATACATCTTATCTGAACCCGGGTGGACGGAATAACAAGTGTTGTGTGCCTCGTTCATGACCAAGTCTCTGAAACCACCAAGTTTCGGGGTCCAGATCCGGTTCTTGAGATAATAAGCTCCGCCACCCTTGACTTCCAAGTTCTTATCCATCCCTCGCAGGGATTCACTGGTCACATTTTCAGGCTTCAAAGCGTCAAGCTGAGCTGCCTTAATTTGTGTGGACAAGTGTGAATGGATAGAAATAGTCAATGATTTGACTCTACGACCAGAATATTCTTTCCGACTTAGGGCGTCAGCTACTACATTGGCCTTGCCGGGATGATAACGAATTTCGCATTCGTAGTCACTGAGTAGCTCGACCCACCGTTGTTGTCTCATGTTGAGCTCCTTCTGGTCGAATATGTGTTGTAGGCTCTTGTGGTCTGTAAAGATTGTGCTTTTTGTTCCGTACAAGTAATGTCTCCAGGTCTTCAGAGCAAACACAACTGCTCCTAGTTCAAGATCGTGGGTCGTGTAGTTGAATTCATGTGTCTTCAGCTGTCTCGAGGCATAGGCGATAACCTTACCTCGCTGCATCAGAACATATCTGATCCTTGATTCGATGCATCGCAATAGACAACGAAGTCTTCTATCCCTTCGGGAGGGATAGTATTGGTGCGGTACACAAGGCTCGTTTAAGCGTTTGGAACGCTCTTTCCTGCTTTTCTTCCCAGTCAAAGGATACGCCTTTCTGGGTAAGTGTTGTAAGAGGCTTTGCTATGCGGGAGACGTTCTGAATGAACCTGAGATAGTAGCCAGCGAGGCCTAGAAATTGATGAATTTCTATAGGCGTCTTCGGTGCTGACCAGCTCTCAATGGCTTTAATTTTGGAAGGGTCCACGTGTATTCCCTCTTCGCTAACTACGTGCCCTAAGAATTCGACTCGGCAGATCCAAAATTCACATTTCGAGAACTTCGCATAAAGCTTCTCCGCACGCAAGGTTTCTAAGACTAATCGTAGATGTTGGCTATGTTCCTCCTTACTTCGAGAGTAGATAAGTATGTCATAGATGAAGACGATGACAAACTGATCTAAGTAGGGACGACACACCCTATTCATCAAATCCATGAATACTGCAGGTGCGTTTGTTAATCCGAACGACATCACTACGAATTCATAGTGCCCATAACGAGTTCGGAAGGCTGCCTTCGGAACATCCTCCCCTAGCACTCGTAGTTGGTGATATCCGGATCTTAAGTCGATTTTTGAAAAGAAGTTCGCCCCTTGAAGTTGATCGAATAAATCGTCTATCCTTGGCAAAGGATAACGATTCTTAACAGTTAGCTTGTTGAGCTCCCTGTAGTCGATGCACATTCAAAATGATCCGTCTTTCTTCTTGACGAACAAGACTGGGGCTCTCCAGGGTAAGAAGCTTGGTCTTATAAAGCACTTGCTGAGCAGTTCGTTAAGTTGACAGGATAGTTCTTGAATCTCTACAAGTGCTAGACGATAAGGCAATTTGGCTACGGAGGTAGCCCCTGGAACTAAGTCGATTCTGAACTCGACTTGTCTTTGCGGAGGTAATCCTGGTAGTTCTTCCGAAAAAAGGTCGGGAAAGTCGCATACTATTGGAATCTTCTGAATAGATTTTGTTTCTTGGCTCACATCGACCACATGAGCAAGGAATGTGCGACATTCCTTTCGCAAGAATTTTTTAGCTTGAATGATCGAGATGATACGAAGGTTCGTGCCGGGTTTGTTGCCATAAACTATTAGGGTTTCGCTAGATGAAAGATTAAAGCAGATAGCCTTTTCGTAACACATGATGTCGGCATGCTGAAGACTCAACCAATCCATGCCAATGATGACGTCCAAACTTTTAATTGAGACTGGCATGAGATCGATCGAGAATGAATGACTATCTAAAGTTAAAGTACACCCTATGTATATGCAGCTAGTACTCTCTGTCTTCCCATTAGCCATTTCTACTGTGAACGGTTCTTTGAGTGCTCGTGATTTTTGCTTAAGTAAAAGAGCAAATTTTTGATTCTCGAAGCTTCTCTCCGCTCCACTATCAAATAGAATGCATGCATAAGATTTATCGAGGAGGAACGTACCAATGACCACTGTGGGGTCGGCAATCGCCTCCTCATGGCCTATAGCCAGAACTCTTCCTACTCCACCGGCATTTCCTGCCTTGGGGCAGTTCCTTTTGTAGTGGCCCACATCACCACAGTTGTAGCAAGCTTGGCCCACTCCAGCGCCGGGGACATGGGTGATTGGCCTCGCCAGAGCTTTGCATAAACGGGCAGTGTGACAACCCTATATTTCGAGACAATGTAATGTAAAACCAATCAAATTTAGGTCAAAATATAACTTTCCTAAAATCTTATTTGGGTTAATTAAAGTAGTAGGAACCGTATCAAGGTTTTCGTACATATAAAGAACCCTAAAATCCGAGTTATAATGAAGAAGTTATGACCAACCGAAGATTCTCGGAAAAACCGGCATCAGCGATTAATCGTAAAATGCAAAATTTCGATGCAATAGTTTTTAGCCTTAAGTATCTAAATGGAAGTGATAGGCAACCTCAATCTATGATCGTGCATAAAAAGAACGTCCAAATCTGACTTCGGATGTGAAAGTTATGAATTTTAGAAGAAATTCCTTAATCACGTCATTTTAATAAATAAATAATAAAAATAATTTCGGAATTTGCCAACGGAATCTAAACGAAAGTTGTAGATCATGGTCTCACCTTCGCGTGGATATAAAGAACGTCAAAAACGGAGTTCGTATGAGGGAGATATGAATTTTAGAAGTTTAATTAAAATAAATATAAAATTTAATTATAAACTCCCGGTATTATCCGAAGGGGAGTCATCGGATAGGGCCGAAGTACGCCCCGCGTACCTTCGTACGCCCTGCGTACTGAGATCAAGGGCTTCGGATCGTCCACGTCGCCAATATCCGAAGAATCCGACCCGTCCGACCCGCTGTCCCGTCCGACCCGCCGTCCCATCCGACCCGCGTACCCAGCAACCCGTCCCATCCGAACCGAGGCAGTCGAGGCTTCGGTCACGCATGACGTACGCGTACGCGCTGCGTACGAGCGTACGCCCCGCGTTCGGAGGCGGTTCAGCCTTCCTATAAATAGGATGCGAGGCTTTCCGAAAAAGTTGCTCAATTCTCTCATTTCTCTCTCGATCTTGCCTCGTTTTCCGTGCCCGTTATAACCCGAAGCTCTGGTCTTTTTGCTCAAGTCCCGAGGGTCGATTTTTCTCCCGAGATTCCCGAGAATCTCGAGGAAAATCCGTTTCCCGAGACAAAACTCTGCCCGGTTTTCCATCTCGCTATCTTCAAGCTTTCAGGTGAGTTCATACCCCTTAAATAATGTTTTAAACTACTTTTAAATGCTTTATGGGGGGGGGGGGGATACAAGTAGAATCATGCTACTTATTATGTCAATCGCATGTGATTAGTAAGTAGGAGTATATTACTTATTACATCAATCACATGTGATTAATATACAACATTCAAAAGATTTGGCCACTCATTAGCCGTTTTACCAAACAGTTTCCTTCAAATGATTTTTATAAACATTTTATATGTTTTAAACTCCTTATTACACTGTACCTCTTACTCTGTTTATCATATTTCAAACTTATTTACAACTGTGTTTCAAACAAATGTTCCTTATACTTATATTGTTTTATCAAACTTATGCCTTCAAATTGTTTTATAGATTGACATCAAGTCGATCTTTCCTTAAACTAATATTTATGTTTCAAATGTTTTACCAAACTTATTTATGCTTTTGTATTATAAATTGCATGCCTCTATATGTATAGTTATATAAGAAATGTTTAAAAGACTTAGGAAGGCTATTCACCCTATTTCCTTTTTCTCGATTTGAATGTGGTCTGGTGGGATATTGGATACTCATCCGAAGGTCGTTTAAATATTAGTTATATATCATGTGTACACATAAAGTCATAAAAGGTCCTTCCAATTCATCCTATGCCCTTGGGTAGCAAGGGTATACATCCATGTCCATACGTACCACTTAGATCACTAGTAAGCTACCATATGGGTAGTTCAGGAAGATACTAGAACTATTACTAGAACACGATATCATACAACGAGTCAGTTCATTCATGAGTCAATACTTTCTAGAATGTTGCTGTGAAATACATATACATCTATATTAGGACGAGAACATATACAATTATACTAGAACACTTACATGACAATACATGCTAGCTAAAGAGATCACACATTACAGCTAGCACACGTAGAACACTTCAGTACACCATAAGTACAATTACGTGATCACACTTACATGAGTACGCTTTCATATACATAGGATAGACGTCATTAGGGGCTATAGCTCAGAACCAGTTTAGGATCTAACTATACTGATAAATCACACTACGAACGTGATGGTTATATCGAGTATACATGATCGCAGGTAATGTGGTGCTCACGGCTTGCATTCATGCAGGGGTCGTGTGTGGGTCCTAAAATCCCTCTGATAGGGGAGCGAAATAGTCTGGGATCTAGACATCACATTATACCTTATCCATCAAATAAGGCAAGTTGAGTATCGGTGTATTGATATATATACCTAAATATATATCCAAATACTGTGGTACTTGGTAGGTTTACCCTAGATTTAAGGTAATAGGTACGGTTGTAGTTCGACACTACACCATAGTACCATTCCTTTCCCATTACATTCACTTCGCGAATTTTCATAGGAAGCGCGGCAATGTAGATGCTATCTGTTGATAAATAGTAGCCCTTTTAGAGCTACGATTTAGTACTACGTTAATTTTTCCAGTACATATTTCAGTGATAACCTCACTTAAACATAAATATACAAAAGATATTTTGAGTAATGATAGTTATACTTTGGAAAAATACATACTCTTACAAGAGACACATACACACAGAACAGTTAAGTCTTGGTAGAAGACTCCTTTTGTTACTAATAGGAATCATAGGGATTTCTAGGGATTTTCAAACATATACAGTTGAGCTACAAATATTTTCATACTTATACTCGTTTTCTTTCAAAGCAATGTCAAGTCTTAGAAATTATAAGTTTTCACACATTAAGACACATTAATACTTATGATCTCACCAGCTTTAAAGCTGATACTCGCTTTCAAAATTACTTGTATCCTCAGGTCATCATAGACAGGTACCGATGCAAGGAAAAACGGAAGATGGAGCTTATTCAAGACTTATCTTTCATTTTGATTTATGCTCTAGTGTTTATCAAAATTTGTCAGAATACAATTGTATAATAATTATTTTATTAATGCAATGGATGATGTTGTTGCTTGTTTACTACTTTACATTGTTGTTGATATTATACATGACGTCCTCCGCCCCAGAACGTTTCCGCCGTTCTCGGTTTTGGGGTGTGACAGGCAGTGTGCCCCTTCATGTTGCAGTTTACACACTGCATTTCCCGACAGGCTCCCACATGGTGGTAGTTACATTTGTTGCAGAGCGGCAAGTTTCCAAAATACTGCTTTAATGTAGTAGCAGCAGTGGCAGGTACTGTAGCAGCATGAACTACCATAACCTGTTATTTCTTGGCAGCCTTATTCTTTTTCTTGTCATCCCAGAATTTACGCTTGGACTCAGCGGTTCTGACAGGTTCTGAGATGGATAGGGTGGTTGTTGTTGTTGCGGCCGGGGTACGAGCCCCATGGTCAATTAGTTGTTGTGCCAATCGCTTGGCACTGTCGAACGTAGTAGGGCGAGATGCCAAAACATACCCCTGATATGGTGGCACTAGTCCCCATATAAACCTTTCGATCTTCTTTCCCTCTGTATGAATCATATTGGGACAAAGGGCCACCAGTTCACAGAACCTGGCGGTATATGCGACGATGTCGGAGCCCTTCATGGTTATGCGCCAAATTTCTTCCTCCAGCTTTTGAATCTCACCCCTCGGGTAGTACTCCTCACTTATGGGGTCTTTCAAGGTATCCCAGCCCATATCATTTGCCACTGCGAACTTCACCTTGCTCCCTTCTGGACAGGAGCAGAGTGTGAAAACCGATTTGGTTTTCTCAAACCATTACGAGAGGGCAATGACTCCGCCAGTTCCTTTAAAGGACATTGACTTACAGTTCGTGTAATCTTTGTAGGAGCACTCTTTTGAGTGCACAGGGGTTTCAACCTGTATGGTTGGAATAGGAGTCCCTCTTCCAGTGGAACTTGAGGAATGATATTCAGCCATGGCCATTGCCACAGCTGCAGCTACAGCAACATTGAGGACTGCTGTATCAAATTGAGAAATAGGTGGTGGTGGAGGATTGTTTCTTGGTGACTTGCGTGGAGGCATCTTTTAACTGAAAGTTTAGAAAGGTACAAATATTGATAAGAATTTGATAGGAAAATTGATGAGAATGACACATGGACAAACTCTCCATAGCCCAACAGTATAATTGAATGAATATGATTGAATGAAGACGAAAGCAGTTTGGATAATAATTTCCATTAGATTAGACATCTGTCAAAGTTACTGGAATTACAGATGTAATAGGTTTGGGAAAAACGACCTAGAAGTAGGTCTTACATAAACGAAGATGGAAAATTTTGATAGAACTATTACCTAATCAAGACCTAACAGGTCTAAGATTTACAGGGTAGGGAAAATTAGCCTATAGTTTTTACATAACTAGGATATATCCAAAAGAACAGTTAATAAGATTCTATCGGTGACGAGAACTGCTAGAGTGAGTCCTCGAATCCGACAGAAGGCGCTCGATGTCCCTTAAACGCCTATCCGATCTTGCTTGCTGAGCTCGAAGTTCCCTGACTTCAGCTCGGGTTTCAGCAAGCTCCCTCTGAAGCATTGCATTGCTGACCTGAGCCCTTTCTTGAGCAGACTCTAGTTGGCGAATGTGGACAGTGTTAACACCCGTGTTGGCATCGATCTCCAAGATTCGGTTGACAGATGATTGCCCCGATATCGTGTTCCAAGACATCCTACTAACCATAATGGGTAGGACTCTGTCAGCAGAACCTCCATCAGCGAGGTTGTAGAAACTTTTGTCTCCATCATAAGGAATGGGTTGACCTTGCTCATGGCTCCAGGTATTCAAGTTTGTTGCCCACAGAGGTGTGGGTCCTTGAAATGCGGTTCGGGGTTGTTATTTGGAGCTTGACCTACTTGAGGTAGGTTTTTGACTTCAGGCTCTGACACATAACCATCAGAAAAGCCTTCAGCTTCATGATCTTCCAAAGGAATTGGGTGATCATCCTCTGGTTCATCTTCTAGCCATCCTGCATTGCCGTGGATGGGGAAGTACGGATCTCCGGGGATATGGAATCCAGCCATTTAATCTATGCGAGAATAGGGATAAGGAAATAAGTAATAGACAAACTAACTAGATAATTATTAGATGATCTTTATCAGTTACTCCAATACTTGTTTAGTGCATACCAGCTATATATACTCATGACAGGATAGCCCTTCGAATAAGTGAATCCTAACTTTAAGCCCACAATCAAACAAGAACAGGAAGTAAAGCAAAGATTTACAGATTCTAAGGCTATGATATCCTAGGTAAATATACCCGTCATGTATCCACTAAGCAACTATTGACATACTAATAACGACCTTTAATTCTCAGATAAGTGATTATTGTAACACAAAATACTCCTATAGTATTTTCAGTTTAATGTTCTGTTCTACTGTTCTTGTTGTAGCAGTGTTGGTATGTTTTTAGACTTGTTGCAACCTCACAACCACACTTAGGCACATACTAGTAAACCCTCGGATAATATAGTTGATCAGGCTATATCTTCCCAGTTTTGACTATATGTCTCTAAGTCCACTTGTGCTGTCCAAAAATGGTAATACTTTTGTTCTGTCCGAGTGACACTGATTTTAGTATGAATGCATGTATGTATACTTGGTTAAATATTTTATTATTTAAAAGTATAAACTCTTTATCAGAGTAATTTAAATCCTGATTGTGTTTATAGTTCGTATATCTTTTATGGGTTCATACACTCGATTCACTATAAACAATGCTCTGATACCAATCTGTCACACCCCCAAAACCGATGAAAGGCGGAAACGTTCTGGGGTGGAGGACGTCATGTACAGTATCACAACAATGCAAAGTAGTAAACAAGCAACAACATCATCCATTGCATTGATAGTATAATTTCATACAATTGTGTTTTGTCATGTTATATAGACACCAAAAATTATATACATCAAAAATGAAAGAGGAGTCTTGAACTAGCTCCTTCTTCTTAAAACCTGGCACCTGTACCTGTCTACTGGCGACCTGAGAATACAAGTTATTTTGAAAGCGAGTATCAACTTTAAAGTTGGTGAGATCATAAGTATATTAGTGTTTGTGTTCGTATGAAAGCATTTGTAAGATGTTTTGTAAGATGTACTTTGTATGTTTGTAAAAGTGTTGTATTTGATTGAACTCTCCTAGAAAACCCAATGTTTTCTATTAAAAGTAGCCTTCTACCAAGGCATCTAGTATTTGTGTGTGTGTCTCTTGTAAAACTGTGTATTTTCCCAAATCCGACTATCATTAACCAAAAATATAGTTTTTACATTATTGCTTATTGTGTTAATATCACAAAGTAAAAAGTAAAGGGAAAATGTTATAGTACTGTAATGTAGTAATTAGTAACTACTGTCGTACTAACTACCTTATACGAAATGTAAATTTTAAGGTAACATGTGATCGGCCTGTATCTTGCTACTGACTTAGACGAAATACGACAATGTAAGATGTCGTGAAAATGACGTTGGGCACCCGTAGACTTGCAAGTCCCACTATAGCGAGCAACAAGGTGTAAGATAGTCAATCCAGTATAGATCTATACGCAAACTCAATACACTCCCCAATGAAGGAGATTTTGATACAAAAATAGTCATGATAGGTAGTGCCATGCCCTGCTTAATGGCTCACATAAATGTGGTTTAATGTATATGAAATGTGATTTGTGTGCTAGCTGCATTGTGTGCTCTTTCTCTGTCTAACCTGTATGTTTGTTTCTCATCATAGTATCTATTGTTTGTTTCTCATCACTCTGTTTTATGTTTGATTCTCATCATAGTATGTATTGACTCATGTATGAATTGACTCATTGTATGTTTCATTGTTCTAGTAATAGTATCTTCCTAAACTACCCCTATGGTAGCTTACTAGTAAAGTATGAACATGTTTGTATACCCTTGCTACCCAAGGGCATGGAATTGAATGAAAGAAATAACCTTTTATATCTATATACATATACATAATATATGACTAGGATTCAAACGACCTTCGGACGACTAACCTTGATACCCTAAGACCACATCAACCAAGAACAGGAAGCAGGGTAGACTAGCAGTCCTAAGTCCTTTCAATCCTACTTATATAAATATATTTATACAAATACATAGAATATATGTTTAAAAGAGTTTAAGTAAAAGTATTTGACAATTAAAGGAGTATGTAAGACAGTTTGAGGTAAAACAGTTTGATAAATAGTTTGTAAAGTAAGAAAAACCATTTGCTTGGTAGTCATAAATCACATGTGATTGATATAATAACTATAATTGTTCAACTTGTATCCCCCCCATAAAAGCATTTAAAAACATTTCAAAGGTTAATTTAGGGGTATGAAATCACCTGTAGTGAGTGGTTCTGATGACAATGTTGGATCAGTTGCTAAGTATCAAGTGGTGACTTAAGTACACACGCGAATCCTATTTAGCATATATTGGAACATATATGAATATAATTAGTGTTATGAACAAATAATTTATGAATTGGGACCACCTTAGGGACTAGTAAACAGTTATATTGAAGTGTTACAACCATATATGATTGTATGAAGGGTTATAAGGCTATACAAGAGAGTGTATGGCCAAAATACACACTATATGTGTGTATGCGACCAGGTGTACTCCCAGCATGTGTGTGCGGCCCTGTGTGCGGCCAGGTTTGCTGACAGAAGGCGTGTGCTGCCAAAAAACTTAGTGTTCTTGGTGTTCTTGGTGAAAGATGTTACCTTTCCAGATGATACTTGAGAGGATTTTTGGTACTTGCTTTGTAGAAGTGTAAGAAATGATTAAAATGACTAAGGATAGTATATATAGGGGAGTGAGTGCAGCTGGAGGTGTGTGTGGTTGGCCTATGTGCAGCTGGCTGGCCGCACACACCTGATTTGGTGTGTTTGGCCCGTTTTTCCAACGCTACACCCAATCTAACCCATCCTCCGAGACGTATCTTACTTATACTAAGCTTTAAGCACTCTTTTAGACCCAAAACTTCATTATAATATAGCAAATCGAAGCTAACTTTAATAACAATGAAGAATGAAAGCTAGAAATTTCAGGTTGTCACATCAAACAACACTCGGACAAACCACAGGGTACTCTAAGTCCACAACGAAATAAGGAACATGAAATAAAGTGTGTTATCAGTCCTAAGTCCTTCAAACCTTACCTATACAACTATATATGCATTAGACATGGTTTTGACAATATATAAGTGTAAAAGAGTTAAAGGAAAAGGTTTGTTATGTAAGCACAATTTTGATAAAGAGTTTAACATGTGAAAGAGTCTGATAATCATTTTTGAAGTACTTTGATTGATAAAACAGCTAAATGTATAGCAAATCCATTGTTTGGTAGTTATTAATCACACGTGATTGATATAATGACTATAATGTTTCAACTTGTATCCCCCCCCCCCCCCCCACACATAAAAGCATTTAAAATCATTTAAAAGGTAGATTAAGGGGTATGAACTCACTTGTAGTGAGTAACTCGAATGAAAGATCGATATAGGATTGTTGGGTGTCAATTGGAGTCTTGAGCACAAACGAATCCTATTTAACATATAATTACACATATATGAATACATTTAATGTATATAACCACTAATGGTGATAGGGACACGCCTTAGGGACATAAAAACGCTTAGAATTAAGTGTTACCATCTCCTATGGTTGCACATAAGGAGTGTATGGCCCTATATTTGAGTGTAAGGCCACAAAATTATGGGTTTTATGTGCATGCGGCCAGAGTGTGCGGCCAATAGTGTGTGCGGCCAATACTGTGTGCGGCTGCACACTCCCTATGGAGTGTGTCACAAACTTGATTCCAATCCTTAGGAATGTTCTAGGGAAGGTGTTTTGACCATTGCTTATCCAAAATGGAAGTTTGTTGCTATTTTGGACCCTTAAAAAGGTGTGTGCGGTTATACATGGTGTGTGCGGCCATACACACTTAAAGATCATATGAAATGGCATTTTCATGCATAACTTCAAGGATCCATAGCTTATATCAAGCTATTGCAAGTGTATACCCGATTTAGTGGCTTAAAAGTGTAGTTAAAGTCCAAAAACTAGTGTGTGTTCTTGGTGTTCTTGAAGATCTAACACCAAATACATGTTCTCATGGATCAAATCAAAGGGAAAGGCTAGTTAAGGCCTTGTATTAGCTAATCAAAGGATGAATCACTTACTTGATTGAAGATGGAAATGAAAAGTTGGATGATACTTGAGAGAAAACGAGTTCCAGCCTTGAAGAAGTGGAAAAAAAGTGTTCAAAATGACCAAGTGTTGAATATATAGGTGGGAGTGTGCGGCTGGGACAGGTGTGTGACCGCACACTCGGGTGTGCGGCCACACACACCTTGTGTTGGTGTGTTTGGATCATTTGCAAGGTGTTACACTCACAAATACTCATCCCAAGACTCATACCTAGATTATACTAGGCTTAGAACACTCAAATAGGACATAAACCATGCTAAAAGATAGCACAATGAGTCTAACTTTGATAGATTTGAATAAGTATACAAGATAGAAATTTCAGGTTGTCACATCATCCCCCCCCCCCCCCCCCCCCGGTTAGAGAGATTTTTGTCCTGAAATTAGAGTTTAAGAAATTAAGCTATTTACAAATAAGTATACAAAAAGATGACGATATTTCAGTTTCATTTGATCCTCGTGCTCCCAAGTGAATTCAGGTCCTCGCTTGGCATTCCAACGAACCGTCACTATCGGGGTACGGCTTTGCTTCGTTTGCTTGACCTCTCGGTCCATGATTTCTATAGTTTCTTCTACAAAGTTGAGGCTCTTGCTAATCTCAATCTTATCGACTGGGATTACAAGAGTCTCGTCAGATAGACACTTTTTCATGTTCGAGACATGGAAAGTAGAATGTTCGTTACTGAGTTCACCGGGTAGGTTGAGTTTGTAAGCTACAGGGTCGATTCTAGCGAGAATCTCGAAAGGCCCTACGTATCTTGGATTTAGCTTTCCACGCTTTCTGAAGCGTATCAAGCCTTTCCATGGTGAGACTTTCAAAAGAACTTGGTCTACCACCTGGAACTCAAAAGGTTTCTTTCTTTTGTCAGCATAGCTTTTCTGTCGGTCTCTAGAGGCTTTCAATCGTTCACGAATCTGAACGATCTTCTTTGTCGTTTCCCGAATGATCTCCGAACCTGTGAAAGTGTCGTCAGGAACTCGTCCTTTAGCTAACTAGGTGTCACCCACCTCTGCCCAGCACAGAGGGGATCTGCACTTTCGGCCATAGAGGGTTTCAAATGGAGCAACCTTTATGCTTGTGTGATAAATGTTGTGGTAGGAAAATTCGACAAGGTGTAAGTGAGTGTCCCATGCCTTCCCAAAGTCAATCACACAGGCTCGCAACATATCTTCCAAGGTTTGGATCGTTCTCTCACTTTGTCCTTTGGACTGTGGATGGTTGACTGTACGCATGTCTAGACTCATTACCAGGGAATTTTGCAGCGACTGTTAGATTCTCGAAGTGAATCTACTATCTCTATCGGAGATAATGGATATAGGAACACCATGCAATCGTACGATCTCCCTAATGTATGTTCTTGTAACCTTCTCCGTCTTGTCAGTTTCTTTGATGGGCAGGAAGTGTGCGGCCTTGGTTAACCTATCAACGATCACCCATATGGTATCGAGACCACCCGTTGTCTTGGGCAACTTGGTTATGAAGTCCATCGTGATCCGCTCCCACTTCCATTCAGGTATCTCCGGTTGCTGAAGTAAACCTGATGGTTTCTGGTATTCAACCTCAACCTTTGCGCAAGTAAGGCATTTACTCACGAAGGTAGCAATCTCTGCTTTCATGTTAGGCCACCAGTATAACTTTTAAAAATCCAGATACATCTTATCTGAACTTGGGTGGATGGAATATCGAGTGTTGTGCGCCTCAGTCATAACCAAGTCTCTGAAGCCACCGTGTTTCGGTGTCCAGATCCGATCCATGAAATACAATGCGTCACCACCCTTGGCTTCCCAGTTCATATCCATCCCTCTCATGGATTCACTCGCCACATTTTCAGGTTTCAAAGCGTCGAGCTGAGCCTCCTTAATTTGTGTGGTCAAGTGTGAATGGATAGTCATAGTCCATGATTTGAATCTACGACCAAAGTATTCTTTCCGACATAGGGCATCAGCTAATACGTTGGCCTTGTCGGGATGATAACAAATTTCGCACTGAGTAGCTCGACCCACTGTCGTTGTCTCATGTTGATCTCCTTCTGGTCGAATATATGTTGTGGGCTTTTGTGGTCTGTAAAGATAGTGCTTTTCGTACCGTACAGATAGTGTCTCCAAATCTTCAGAGCAAACACAACTGCTCCCAAGTCAAGATCATGTATGGTGTAGTTGACGTCGTGTGTCTTCAACTGCCTTGAGGCGTAGGCAATGACCTTACCTCTTTGCATTAGAAGACAACCGAGCCCTTCCTGTGATGCATCGCAGTAGAACACGAAGTCTTCTATTCCTTCTGGGAGGGATAGTATCGGTGCGTTGTATAAGGCTCGTTTCAGCGTCCATGGGGGGACTCGCCGAGTTCACTTGTATCTTCAACCTACTCGCCGAGTAGGTTCATGCACTCGGCGAGTAGGAGCCACAGAGTGCAGATTTTCGACTTTAGTTGCTGGAAATGGACTAGAAACAATACCCTAAACTGTTTTGGTACATGAAAACTTGTTTTAGATGGTGTAATGTCTTTGCTAATCCATTTACAACAACTAGTTATCAAAATTACAAAGTTTTTAAGTGTAATTTTGATTTATGAAAGTGTTCATATTCATGTTCTTGATCTTATGATGTTTAGATGATCATAGGAATTATTTGTAACCTATGTGGTAGTTTAATTCTTGATCATAATGTGTTTTAATGGAGTCCATAACTTGTCCTCAAGTTATGGAAAACCGAAAGTCACTTGAGTTAAAACCATTAAAAGAACACAAGAGTTAGAAAAATGAAGAGTCTTCATTTTATTACTCTATTAAACTCATAAGTTACAAGAAATGAAAAGTTTTGAAAGTTTGCAAAACTTGCCCTCAAGTTTTGGAACAAGTAAAGTCATGCTAAAAAACTTTAGTTCCAACCCTTAGAATTTTAAAAGTTAAAATTCAACCCTTATACCTATATTATTATGATTTAATAATTATATATATATATATATATATATATATATATATATATATATATATATATATATATATATATATATATGTATAAGAACAAAGTCGTCTTACCGCTAGTACGCCTCATTCACGAAGCCGGTCTATAAGGTGGGTATAAGGTTGTTGCCTATAAAATGGCAACTTAATGGGTGTCCACTCTCACCCACCGCTTGCTTGACAGGTGGAGGGTCGTTAGCCGAACGGGTAAGACAAGGACTTATAAATTCTCATTAAAAGTATGATGAATATTATAAAGTAACTAAATTTTTATTAAATTCCCAATCTTAGTTACTTTAGGAAAAATGTGAATAAGGTGCTAATCCATGAAATTACACTTTACACTTTGTTTAAGTCGTTGGTGGAGCGTGTGTGGTTAACCGGCACACTAACTTGGACTTAACAAGGTAGGTAAAGGGTGACTTAAAGTTTATTATAGTATCGGTGGAGCGTGTGTGGTTTACCGGCACATCGATTGAGTGATAAACTTTAAGGGTGCCAAGTGATTTGCATGGTTACTTCACACCTCGTTTTGTGATCCTCGGTATCCCAGTCACAAAACTTGGAGGGCACACTCGAGATTGAAACATGCCTTTGAAAAGTTCATTGAATCTCAAAGAATCTAGGAATTTCTAAGAACCAATCAAAAACCTAATATTTAATATTTCGGTTTTCGTGGTGGAAATTGGTAAATCGTCATTCACCTACCTTTCAAATATGTTATAGCTTGGATTACGACATACCTCTTCTAAGTTATAATCTATTGTGATTGGATCCTAGCCTTAATATTACATTTGGGTGTTTTATTAAGGACTCTCTTAATATCTAAACTAGTCTTGTCCTTGTCTTTCAGATGTCTTCAAACAATGTTGCTTCTGGCTCTAACCCTAATGGCTCCTTTACCCTTATGAACTTGTGTGGGAAGGTCACTTTTGATGGATCCAACTTCAATGAGTGGATTAGAAACATCAGGATGATTACCTGCTACGAGGACAAAGAATATGTCCTTGACAAGGAGCTTAAGGAGATTGATGAGACCACTGCAACTCCTCAGCAGATCGCTGACTTTCAGGCACATGAAAGGGATGCTACGAAAGTGTCATGCATCATGATGGCCACGATGACAGCGGAACTCCAAAAGTCTTATGAGGATTTCTACCCTTATGAAATGCACCAAGATCTGATGGAAAGATACCATCAAAGTGCACGACAAGAGAGGTATGAAATCATCTGCTCCATGATAACAACCATGATGAAGGACGAGGAATCTGTCACGAGACACATGCAGAAAATGCAAAGGTATGTGGATCGTTTGCTGAAGCTTAATGTGAACTTCCCTGAGGAGCTTGCAATAGATATAATTTTGCACTCCTTACCATCGTGCTATGATCAATTCCGCTTGACATATCACATGAATAAGGAAGAGGTCACACTTAGCAAACTTCAAGGACTTCTCAAGACCGCAGAATCAGGTCTTAAGGGGAAGTCAGTTGTTAACACTCCTACTCCAAACTCTACTCCGGTTTTGGCAATCGGGAAAAGTCGAGGGAAGAAAAGAAAGAGCTCTTCGAAGGGTACCAACGCTCGGACCCTTGATGGCTCTTCTTCAAGTGGAACCAAGAAAGGTTTCATCACTCCTTCTTCTGACCCAAAAGAGGCTAAATGCTTCTATTGCCATGAAAAATCACATTGGAAGCGAAACTGCCCAAAATACCAGCAAGATGTGAAGGATGGGAAAGTTAAACCCAACCATGCAGGTATTTACACTATCATTTCTCATAACTCACCCCATTCTAAATCTTGAGTCCTTGATACAGGTTGTGGTATTCATATTTGTTGTGACTTGCAGGGACTAAGAAGAAGTGAGAATGTGGAGCAAGGAAGAATAAACTTAATCATGGGGAATAGGAAAGCTTTACCTGTCACCAAGATTGGAGTTTATACTTTATCGCTAAGTAGTGGGTTTAGTTTAGATTTGAATAAGTGTTGTTATTCGCCAGAAATGGCAAGAAATATTATTTCCTTTCATGCATTGTATAAACAAGGTTTCACCTTTTCATTTGATAATGAAGTTGGTTAGATTAATGCTTTCTTTAATAATGTTCTTTATTTTAAAGCGTTACCTTGTGATGGTGTGTATGAAATAGTATCTGTGGTTGATAACTTAGGAAATAATGTATTGTGTATTGATTCTGTTAATAATAATACCTTGGATCAAGCATCATTATGGCATTGTCGTCTTGGACATTAAGCAAGAAACGCATAGGCCAACTCCAAAAGGATGGAGTCTTGGAGTCATTTGACCTAAAGTCAGATAATAGTTGCGAATCATGCTTACTTGGAAAAATGACAAAGTCACCCTTCACAGGTTCTTGTGAGAGGGGTGAAGGTTTGTTGGACCTTGTACACACGGATGTGTGTGGACCATTCAAACATGCCACAAGGGATGCTAATCGTTATTATTTGACTTTTACTGATGATTACAGTAGAAATGGATATGTCTACTTGATCAAGCATAAGTCAGAGACTTTCGAAAGGTTTAAGGAATTTAAACAGGAAGTCGAGAATCAGTTGGGTAGGACCATTAAGATGCTTCGATCCGATCGTGGTGGTGAGTATCTTAGTTCAGAGTTCCTTGACTATCTAAGGGAATGTGGGATAGTCTCACAATTGACACCTCCCAGGACACCACAGTTGAATGGTGTGGCTGAGAGGCGCAATCGAACCTTGTTGGATATGGTTCGTTCCATGATGAGTCATGCTTCGCTACCAATCTCATTCTGGGGGTATGCCTTAGAGACTACCGCCCATATCCTTAATCTAGTCCCTACAAAGAAAGTTGCCAAAACTCCTCACGAGATGTGGACTGGTAAAGTACCCAAACTAGACCACATCAAGATTTGGGGTTGCGAGGCTTTCGTGAGACGCCAGTCTCATGATAAGCTCGAACCCCAAAGCGAGTGGTGTATTTTCATCGGCTACCCACAGCAATCCTTTGGTTACCTCTTCTACAGACCTAGTGAAAATGTGGTCTTTGTAGCTAAGAGGGCTTTCTTTAGAGAGAGAGAGAGAGTTCATAAGCCAGGGAAACAGTGGGAGGCAAGTTGATCTTGAAGAAATTCAAGAGTCAAGCGGTGAAGGAACTTCAAACCCTAGCACTCAACTTGAGGAGGAAACTCTTGTTGAGCCAATTGACAAGTCTGTACCTATGAGGCGTTCCACAAGGGTTAGGAATGCTCCTGAGCATTACTATGGATTCCATTTTACTGCAGAAGGAGATACACTTATCAGTGATGAGACACTGATAGGTCTGGATGAACCTAACAGTTACACGGAAGCCATGGCAGGCCCTGAGTCAGCCAAGTGGAAAGAGGCAATGGACAGCGAAATACAGTCCATGTATGACAATCAAGTTTGGAACTTGGTTGAGAATGTACCAGGTCGTAAGACAGTAGGGTGCAAATGGGTCTTCAAGAAGAAGACCGACGTGGATGGTAAAGTACACACTTATAAGGCTAGACTGGTTGCAAAGGGATTCTCTCAAATTCTAGGAGTGGACTATGATGAGACTTTTTCTCCAGTAGCCAAGATTAAGTCTATTCGGGTTCTGTTGGCCATAGCTGCATTTCATGACTATGAAATATGGCAAATGGATGTCAAAACCGCTTTCCTTAATGGAAAGTTGGCTGAAGATGTTTATATGAGTCAGCCAGAGGGTTTTGTCAGCAACGAGTACCCTAATAGAGTGTGTAATCTTGAGAAATCCATTTATGGATTGAAGCAAGCACCTCGCAGATGGAATCTTTGCTTTGATGAAAAGGTCAAGGAATTTGGCTTTTCTAGGAGTGAAGATGAGTCTTGCGTGTATGTCAAGGCTAGTGGGAGTATAGTTAGCTTTTTGGTGTTGTATGTGGATGACATACTACTCATAGGAAATGACATCCCAACTCTGCAGGAAGTTAAGTCCTGGCTTGGGAAGTGTTTCTCTCTGAAGGACCTAGGAGAAGCTGCCTATATTCTAGGGATAAGGATCTTGAGAAATCGGAGTAAAAGACTAATTGGACTTAGTCAGAGTACTTACTTGGATAAGGTGCTGAAGAGATTCAGCATGCAGGACTCCAAGAAAGGAGAGTTACCCATCCAGAGTAACACTAGATTGAGTAAGACACAAAGCCCTAGCACTGAGGCTGAGATAGCATAAATGAGTCGAATACCTTATGCTTCGGCTGTAGGATTGATCATGTATGCTATGACGTGTACTCGACCTGATGTAGCCTTTGCCCTGAGCATGGTTAGCAGGTATCAGGCGAACCCTGGCAAGGCACACATGACTGCCGTAATGAATATCCTCAAGTACCTACGGAGGACTAAGGACTGGGTCCTTACCCTCGGTGGGAGTGATGACTTGGGAGTTGTAGGGTATAGTGATGCTAGCTTCCAGACTGATAGGGATAACTTTCCGCTCTCAGTCGGGCTGGGTCTTTACCCTGAATGGAGGAGCAATTTCTTGGAAGAGTTCCAAGCAAGAGACAGTGGCTGATTCAACTTGTGAATCAGAGTATATTGTAGCTAGCGAGGCGGAAAAGGAGGCGATATGGATGAAGAACTTCATTGGAGACCTTGGAGTTGTACCAGCTATTATAGAGCCAATGGAAATTTTCTGTGATAGTGAAAGTGTTGTTGCCTTAGCCAAGGAACCAAGGGATCACGGGAGATCCAGACACATCGACAGAAAATACCATTTTATCAGACATCGAATAGAAGAAGGTCTCCTCGTGGCAAAGAGGGTATCATCGGATGAGAACCCAGCAGATCCCCTCACGAAGGGACTAACTCGGGTTAAGCATCTTCAGCATGCTCGGAGCATAGGGCTGAAGGATGATATTAGATTTAGTAGTTAGATAACCTTGAAATTTGTAAAGTGTAATTGACATTAGATGATGAATAAAAGGTGTTTTATTTATGAGTAAAGTGTTGCTATCTATTGTCGATCATTTACTATATTTCTTTTGCATGTTTTGACTTCCAGAATAATTTTGTTTGGTATAACAAAATATTGAAACCTCCACAGTCGGTCATATGTCGGAAGTAGGTATGAATCAAGACTATCATGATTGGTTGTAGAGGTCTAAGGTGTTGGATAAGGCTACAACAATCATGAATGCTCATAAGTTCTAAGTATTGGACTCAACCCACGCTCACTGGAATCACTTCATGGAATTCTATCCCGAGTGATCGTGAGACGGTAATATCATATACGTCTTCAAACCTAGAGATATGATTTGTTACTTACAAGTTGGTTATGCATTGATTGTACGAAAACGCATTGGTAACTCGATGTTATAAAACGTGCTTTTGTGTGTAATTCAATGAGTGCTAGAAAAAACATATGAGTCGAAGTTTATCTGTTCCTTCTTGGATTAGAAGCTGATATCTGGGCCCCTCGATGATTTTGTTTTGACCTATGTACCGGGCCCGGTCAGAACTAAATTGATGTGTTCAATTAAGTTCTTTGTCAAACAAATTGGAAATCGGGAAACAAACTGCTGGACAATAAGTAAGACATTGTTCCATGTATTTGTCCAGCTGATATCTAGAATAGAGGATTATATGATTACTTATCTTAAATGGCGTGTCAACATCTTCTCAGTTCCGAGAGACCTTCAAAGAGCTACGATTGTCGGTCGGTTCCTGAAGTACTAGAGTTATAGTTATTAGACTTGTCCAAGTGGGAGACTGTTGGATAACGTGTCTAAGTCCATAACTATTTCGGGTCAATACATGACCCGACCCGGCATGGTCCATTTGGGTTGCATGGCACCATGCAATTGGATAGACTAAATGAGAGAAATAACACTTGGAGATTATTAATATATTATAAGTTCTAATATATTAATAATATTATTTGATTAGTTTGATCAAAGAATTAATTTAGAATTAATTAAGTGATCAAAGGATAACTAATTAAATATATGGGTTGATTATGTGAATCATTCATATCTTGTATAATGGGCTAAGAGGCTCCATGGATTATCAAGTTGGGTTCTACCCATAGGATGCTCCATGGGAGTTACAAACCCATGGGTCATGGAAATGAAGAGTCATGACACATTAGGGTTTACATGGTGTAACCCTAGATGTGTCAACATTATATAAGGATCCCATTCTCCACCAAAATCGGCTACACATAAGAAACTAGAGGGCTAGGCCGATTTCAAGAAGTGTGTATTCTCTCAAAGGTCTTTCCAAGAGCATTTGGTGTTGTGTGAAGCATTTGAGGCATCACACTTGGGGTGCTAGGCTCACAAGGTTTCTAGGAACATAAGCAACAACAAGGTAAGTTATTCTCTCTTTCATTCAAGTTAAAATTGTTCCCCATGTATGCTAGATAGGAATATAACCTTGGAATTCAACTTTGCATGATAATTAGACAAACATAGATCCAAGGTTATTAGGGTTGCATGTACACTTAGGAAGTGTTAGAATGCTCAAAACCCATCAAGGAGGCCCAATAGCACATAAGCATATTCCCTTTGGGCCCAAAGATCATGTTAATGGGATAGCAAGGCCCAACAAGCATGATTTGAAACTTCCAAGCCCAAAGTTTGTAAGTTTGCACATCGTAGTTATCACGTATTTATTTAGATGGTTTGGTTTAACGCTTGTTGTTTTGTATTGATTCGAGACCGAATCACTTCGTTTGTAACGATATTTGTTGTTGAGAGTGTATTTGTTTTCCGTTTCATCAATAGTTGTGGATTTTCTGTTTTGTATTAATGAATTATTTTGTTTAAAAGTGGGATTTGACCTTTTCACTGCCCTTCTTTTATAAAAATAACACTTTTGGTCCTTTTATATAGAAGAGTTTCATTGTTAGTCCTTAAAACCTTTTCTTGACACTTTTGTATTATTTATTTGATGAAAACACAATTCTAACCCAAAATTTATTTTGTTGACAGCTTCAGCCCTTCCAGAATAGTGTTTCTCGGTTGGAGCCCCATTTTTCACAACTTTTATAGTTTTGGCCCAAAATCTAAAAACTTTACATTTTTGGTCCTTTTTGATAGTGAAAAGCATTTTTGACTCATAAAATGATTTTTTTCATGCTAATTACTCCCTGTTTTACAGAAAGTTTCATTTTAGCCCCTAAAATTTATCCTTTTTCGCATTTTTAGGCTTATTGGGCCGAAAAGCCCAAAAATTAGCCCATTAAGCTAAAAATTTACATTTTTAGTCCCTTGAATATTTTGTATTCAGAAAAATGATTATAGAAACTTTTTTGACCCTTTGGACCTTCAAGAAACAGTGATTTGTCGATTTGTATCCCAAGTTTTGTTTTTTTGACAATTTAAGCCCAAAAATGGGTTTTATGTTAGAATATGTTCATCATGACCTTATATGCTATTATTCTTGACTTGTTTAGTGTAAAATAGCTTAGATTATGTTTGTTTCCTTTCTCATGTCATAGATCTCGGGCTTACACTCTTTTTGGTAACATATTCATCACAAAACACATGAAATCACACACATACATGCATTAAATCACACATAGCATACACATACACATAGATCTACACATTTCTTGTATTCTCCCCCATAAAACTCATGAAAACCGAAAAGAAAGGGGAATGAAGCTCACCTTGAGTGTGTTTCGGTTTTTGAAGGAAAGGATGAAGAAAATTCGATCCTAGCAAGCTTTCTTGGAGGATCTCGAACTTAGATGTTTCTGAGGTGCAACATCACAAGTTTTGTATGAGATAAGGGATATTGTTGGTAAAATGGAGAAGATATGTTATGAATCAAAGAGATAACTTACCAAAGATGTGAACTACTTGATGAAAACCTCTTGAATCACAAGCAAAATTCGAGCTTTTTGGATTAAGAAGAAGAGATGTGTCTTTAGTGATTTAGAGAGAATTTTTTTGTGAGGTGTGTGTGTTTCTTTGTATCTTCGGCCGAGAGAAGGAAAGAGAAGGAGAAGAAAGAGTGAGGTTGTATGGAAATATGAGAAGTGCATGGATGTTTGAAGTGTAATACCTAATTATCCCACAAATAAAAATGATGTCGCATGCAAAAAGTCAACCCTTCCTTTCTTTTGGGCTTGGGCCGAGAATGGAGGGGGGGGGGGGGGGAAGGAAAGAATTGGGCCCTTAAATGCTTAAGCCAAAATTATAGATAATTTAGATAACTTTTGGCCCAAAGTAAATCAAGAAATGATTTTTATAGCCCATTAGGGCTAATTGGGTTAGTTATGGCCCAATAAGGTCCATTAAAGTATTTTATTTCATTATAGGCCCAATATGGTCCAAAATATTAAAATAAATAGAAGTGGGTCCAATTAGAGCCCATCTAAGAGTTCTAAGTCCAAAGTAGTCAAATTGGAAGCTTATTGGTCCATTAGGTCCAATAAGGAAATCCTAGTCCAAAATGGACTTTAACCGGGATTTCAAAGGTTTCCAATTCTTTGTTGACCATTTGCAGCGCTTGTATGAAGTGTTTGATTGAAATTTTGTTGTTATTGAATAAGCATCCTACATGCTTTCACATTTTTGGTTCACATTTGTTATCATTGTTAAATGTTTACAAGGCATCGAATTTCCTGGTTGTGACATTATTCCAATATATGTCATTTTTGTCTTAGTATATAGACATACATTAGTTAACAAATGGAGTTTTCAAGATAAAGCATAGAAATAAGAATTTGTTATAATCAAAGTACATCCATTACATACAAACATTTTGTCACACCCCAAAACCATGAACGGCAGAAACATTCTGGGGCGCAGGACGTCATGTAAAGTATCACAACAATGAATAGTAGTAAACAAGCAACAATATCACCCATTGCATTAATAATATAAATTTATACATGTGTGTTCTATCAAGTTATATAAACACCAAAATATACATATAAAAATAAAAGATGAGTCTTGTACGAACTTTATCTTCTCAAAAGCCTGGCACCTATACCTATCTATTAGTGACCTGAGAATACAAGTTATTTTGAAAGCGAGTATCAGCTTAAAGTTGGTGAGCTCATAAGTATATTAATGTCCTTGTTTGTATGAAAGCATTTGTAAGATGTTTCGTAAGATGTTTGTACAATGTTTTGTAAAATGTTTGAACTCTCCTAGGAAACCCTATGTTTCCTACTAACTGTAGCCTTCTACCAAGGCATCTAATGTCTGTGCGTGTGTCTCTAGTTAGAGTGTGTGTTTTCCCAATTCTAACTATCATTTACCAAAAATATAGTTTTTTACATTACCGTGCATTGTGTGATTATTCACGAAGTGAATGTAATGTGATTATTCACGAAGTGCATCGTGTGATTACAAACTACGCTCTCCCTGCAAGAGATTTTGGGGACCAAACGCGACTTCCGCAAACAAATTGCTAGGCCGTGTAAATTCACATTAAAGTTATATGATCATGTATACCCAATTTAACTATCACCTTTTGTTTAGAACAATGAGTTAGTGATTCATTGGTCTAATTAGATCCTATAGTTGTTCTATGCTATAGCATCTTAGTATGTACGTTCTGTTATCATGTATAGTGTATAATATGTCTCTCTGATGTATTGTATCTACCTCCCTGTTTCTCTTTATAGTATGCTCTAGTATCTAGTATGAACTAAACCTATAAACTATACCCCTTATAGTTTACTAGCGTTTTACTTGAACTGTTATTGAAAAGACTCATTTTACTACTAAGTTATGCATGTACTTTAAAAACAGAACATAACTTTAAAAGAGTTTTCGAAATGTTTTGATCACTTATAAATGACATAAGCAATCTTTTGAAATATGTTTATAACAAACATTTACACAATTATCATTATGTTCAACTTGCATTCCCCCCCCCCCCCCCTCTAAAAGCATTTAAAACAGTTTAAAAGGTTGATTATGGGGTATGAACTCACCTGATGTGAGTGATTCAAATGAATACACGTGTAAGGATGAGAAGTTCCACGAATGAAGTCCTGAGACTTAACAAGTCCTAAATGACATATAATGGCATATACTGACTTAAATATAGTGTTTAGAAGCAACCAAATGCAAGGAAAACACCTCAAGAGACTAGGAAACACTTTGACCAAGTGTTGGAATCACATGTGATTGAACTAAGGGGAGTGTACGGCCATGGAGTGTATGGTCGTACACTCATGGTGAAAAGTTTACAAAAACCTTTTCCAAGGGTAGGAATTCTTGTGGGAGAATTGCTCTTCAATTGGTGAAGCTTGGAATGCATTTTGAAGGCCATTTAGGGGTGTTTTGAGGAGTATACAGCCACTCATGGGTGAGCGGCCACACACACCTTGTGTTCTTGAGTTCTAGGCATTTTTAAGGTGTTAATATAGTGTTCTTAACAAGATCTAAGCATAGGGAAGTGTACTTACGATCCGGAGGCTTAAGAAGGCTCAAAATCACCAAGAACGAGTGTGTGTCCTAGGTGAAATGGATGCAGATTTAAAGATCTAGCAAAAACATGATTTGAAATGGATGAAATTAAAGGATGTAACTAGTTTAATAAGTTTAACAAAAAATCAAGGGAAGAACACTTACACTCTTGAAGATCTAGGCTAAAAATCAAATGCTACTTAAGAGATAAATCGAGTTCTAGACTTGGGAGGGTGAAAAGGGATGAAAGGAGGCTGAGTTCTAAACTTATACATGTGAGTGTGCTGCCAGGAGAGGGGTGTGCAGCCGCGTACTCAAGTGTACGACCATACACTCCTTATGTTGGAGTGTAAGGCTCGATTTTGGTGCTAGAAGTGTATGCGACCCAATCCTATACTCGAGGTTTGAATGTACTGAGCTTTGAACCTTTGAATGGACTCTAAATAAGGCTAAATGATGGCAAAAACAAGTCTGACACTTAGTTTAGTTGACTGGATGGGCTTTACAAGGTAAGAATTTTCGGGTTGTCACATCATTCCCCCGTTAGATGGAATTTCACCCCGAAATTTAGCTTTCTTAGAAATACTACTGGGGTTGCATTTTTTTGATTTGTAGGATACCCACTCGTATACCTGGAAACTTTTCCCTAGTGTTCGTGATATAACTCATACTCGGTCCATCGATAATTACCTCACGTATACAAGTCGTATATAATTAAGATTAGTAAGACGGTCGGATGTGCGACTCTTCCCCAGGTCCACAACCAAACGAGGAATATGAGATAGAGCGGAAACACAAATACTATATCTTAATAATCATAATCATATACCACCCTCTCATATACACTGAATAGTGATAGGTGGGTTGTATTAGTCCTTAGCCTCTGTGCTCGAACTTCGTCTCTTGGACGAGTGGTATTTCGGAAAGGACTGTGGAACTTACGACTGCAAGCCTTTGGAGGACAAAGTAATATTCGCGTGTGTACTTTGGGGTTTAGAATACGAAAGACAAAACTGAGGTTTAGGTTGGACTGTCGTTACGAATGACGAAGGTTTCGTGAATTGACGGTTGAGGCGATAGAAACATATGAACTTAGTATGGTGAGGACAACGCCAACTCATGACGAATGTTAGTAACAGACTCTTTACCGAACAAAGTTTGGCCGTTTGAAAGAATCGTTTGTTATACGATGTTGTACCGTTAGTGTGTTTGACAATGTACTCCTAGTGTGTTCGACAATGTACTCCTAGTGTGTTCGACAATATACTCTTTGTAACTGTTCTAGTGCTTTATGTTTCCCCTTAATGTTAACACTTCTACGTATTGTACCGCGATGAGCGCATACATACTGACAAAGTGCTTTGTTAACTAGTGTCGATACTTTATACTACGATCCTCCTTGGTACCACTATGATCTCCTGTCATATACAAGTTATGAATAATTAAGATAAATAAGACGGTCGACTGAGTGACTCTGCCTCAAATCCACAACCAAATAAGGAACAGGAATTAAGGCGGAATCACTCACTCTAAGTCTGCAAAATCTTAGCCATGCACAACCCTTAATGTACATACTAAGCCATCATAGCTTCTCAGAATGGATCTCTTAGTTCTCTTGAATAATGTGACCTATTTCAATATTTGAGTTATTATAACTACTTTTAAGTGTTGTTCCCCAAGTTTTAATCTTATATAAATATAAATTAATTTTTAAATTAATTACTATTTCGAAAATGTACCACTGCTTGCTGACGACTCTGGGGTTGATTCACCGACGGTGATCATCATAATTCGTCCATTAGCTCCTGAGTTCTTTGTTATCGGGAAGTCCCTCTGGTAGTGTCCATTCTCACCACAGCCATAGCAGGCTTGGTTTTCTTCGACACCGGGGACTTGGGAGATCGGTTGAGCCGGTGCTCTGCAGAAACGAACGGTGTGTCCCTTTCTGTGGCAGTTCAGACAATGCATTTCCCGGCATACTCCGGTGTGGTGGTAGTTGCACTTTCCACACTTCGGGAGGGTTCCAACATATCGACTGGTAGGTGCTGGAGTAGTAGGTGTTGTGGCGGCGTACATAGTACTCGTTTGTTGTTCTTGCGGGGTTTCCTGTGTTTTCGCTTCTTCTTCCTCTTTTCCACGACTTCCATTTATAGTCCTCTCCCTTTGATGGCTCGGGAACGGGGACTTCTACACCATGGTGGACTCCATGGTCAATGAGTCGCTAGGCCAAGCATTTGGCACTATCGAAAGTGGCTGGGTTAGAAGACAACACATCTCCTTGGATCTGGGCAGTTAGACCCCATATGTATCTTTCTATCTTCTTGATCTCCGGGGTAAACATCCCGGGGCATAGCGCTGCTAGGTCACTAAATATGTCAGTGTAGGCCACTATGTCTGAGCCTACTTTCGTGAGCTCCCATAGTTCTTGTTCTAGCTTTTGAACCTTGCCCAACAGGCATTATTCTTCCAGCATTAACTCTTTTAGGTTCTCCCAACCTATTGATCAGTTAGCCACTGATAGGGTCAGTGACTTAACATGGCTGTTCCACCATGTCAGGGCTCTGTCTGAGAAGGTGTAGACAACAAACTTTACTTTGCTCCCTTCTGGGCACGAACAGATTTCGAAGACCGAATCTGTTTTCTTGAACCATCGCGTCAAAGCGACGACTCCACCATTTCCATTAAAGGATTTGGGTTTGCAGTTCATGAAGTCCTTATACGAACACTCCCTAGGGTGTCCGCGAGAATCTTCGGGGTTAGCTAAGTGGGTACTGCTACCAGATCCGAAAGGTACCACTTTTGCCGAAGTAAGCTAGAGCAGTTGCCACTGCGGAGGATATCGATGCTTGGAGAGTAGCATTATCGAATTGTGGCGGAGGTAGTGGCGGTTGAGTTGGAGTTGTCGGAGTAGTGCGTCTAATGAATCTACGAGGAGGCATATTTGCTAAATGAATACAAAGATGAGACATGAATAAGTCTACAACAATGGATATAAGCCGAAAGCTGAATGACAAGGTTATCCTAGTTCTGAGTGTATGTGGTCCTAACTTCCGCAGGGTTTTGGAAACAATTCATAAAAGAGTCTATACCAAATAAACTTTATGAATTAGAAATGGCTATCCTCGAATGAATATATGTGACCTGAATAATTGTTACCATTTGCATGTAAGGGAAATCATCCTATCATATAGGGTGAGCAGTTTTTCCGCTAACTCATTAAATTAACCAAGATTATTATTTATTAGTGTGATGCATACTACGTTTTGGTTACTTCGACTGATATCTCTTTGAAAACTTCTCTTGAACTTGCTCTTGTTCTTCCTAGACTCTTCTGCTGACTACTATGAGGAAGTGGTTACATCTATCTGGGTTTGTCGTGCGAGAATGGATGTGACTAGAGAATTGATGAGATTCAGTGAAACATTATGGGGTGATCCTTATAGATTCCTCCTATAATTGTACAATGTATACAAGTTTTATTTAAATCAAGATTAAATAGACCTTCGAATAAGTGATCCTACTCCAAAACCACAACCAAACAAAAAACAGGTAATGAAGCGTAGATCACAAATTCTAAGTCTATAAAACCTCAATTATATGTAACCTTGGGAGCATACATTACAAGATTATAGACTTATATGTAAGGGTCTTTTAAGTTATCACATAAGTTATATATATATAGCGCCTAAAATACTCTTATAGTATTTTAATGTAATATACTTGGTATGTTTTAAAATTGTTATGGTGTTATAGTGTCATAGAATACTCCTATAGTATTCTAACTTTTATGTTCTGATCTAGAAATCCCTTGTATAGAGTTAGGTAAGTTTTCACACCGTTGCAACACCACATCTGTCACAACCCGAAAATTTCTATCTTACATTCTTCATTTCTTATCAATGTTAAACTCGCTTTTACTATTTCCTGGCAGTGTTTGGAGTCAAATAGAGTGTTTAAAGCTTAGTATAAGCAGGGTAGGAGTCGTGGGATAAGTATTGTGGGTGTATCGCCTTACAAATGAGCCAATCACACCAACACAAGGTGTGTGCGGCCGCACACAAGGGTGTGCAACCACTCACCCATCCCAACTGCACACTCCCTCCTATATATTCAACACTTAGCCATTTGGAACACTTTCTACACTTCCACAAAGCTAGGACCCGAAAATCCTCTCAATTATCATCCAAATCTCCTTGAGGATCTTCATAAAAGGTAGCATCTTTAGCCAAGAACACCAAGAACAGCCTAACATTAGGGAGATTGTATGACTGCACGGTGTTCCCTTATCCATTATCTCGGACAGAGATAGTAGATTCACATCGAGGTTCTGGCAGTCGTTACAAAGTTCCTTAGGAACTAGGTTGGACATGAGTACAGCCTACCATCCACAGACCGACGGGCAAAGTGAGAGAACTATCCAAACCTTGGAAGATATGTTGCGAGCCTGCGTGATAGACTCTAGGAAAGCATGGGATACTCATTTACCCCTTGTCGAATATTCCTACAACAACAGTTATCACACGAGCATAAAGGCTGCTCCATTCGAGGCCCTCTATGGCCGAAAGTGCAGATCCCCTCTGTGTTGGGCTGAGGTGGGTGATACCCAGTTAGCTAAAGGGCAAGTCCCTGACAGCACTTTCACAGGTCCGAAGATCATACGGGAAATGACGGAGAAGATCGTCCAGATCCGTGAACGATTGACATCCTCCAGAGACCGACAGAAAAGCTATGCTGATAAACGAAAGAAACCATTGGAATTCTAGGTGGATGACCGTGTTTTATTGAAGGTCTCACCCTGGAAGGGATGGATACGCTTCGGAATGTGTGGAAAGCTAAATCCAAGGTACATTGGGCCTTTTGAGATTCTCTCAAGAATCGGCCCTATAGCTTACAAACTTAACTTACCGAACGAACTCAGAAACGCACATTCTACTTTCCACATCTCGAACTTGAAAAAGTGTCTATCTGACGAGACTCTTGTAATCCCACTCGACGAGATCTAGATCAACGAGAGCCTCAACTTCGTGGAAGAACCAGTAGAGATCATGGACCGAGAGGTCAAGTAAACGAAACAAAACCGTATCCCGATAGTGAAGGTTCGGTGGAACGCCAAGCGAGGACCTGAATTCACTTGGGAGCGAGAGGATCAGATGAAACTGAAATATCCTCATCTTTATACTTAGTTATTTGTAATAACTTAGTTACTTAAACTCTAGTTTCGGGACGAAATTCCCTCCAACGGGGGGATGATGTGACAACCCGAAAATTTCTATCTTACATTCTTCATTTCTTATGAAAGTTAAACTAATTTTTACTATTTTCTAGCATTGTTTGGAGTCAAATAGAGTGTTAGTATAAGTAGGGTAGGAGTCGTGGGATAAGTATTGTGGGTGTATCGCCTTGCAATTGAGCCAATCACACCAGCACAAGGTGTGTGTGGCTGCACACAAGGGTGTGTGCGGCCACACACCTATCCCAACCGCACACTCAATCCTATATATTCAACACTTAGCCATTTGGAACACTGATGTGTGTGAAACTAACTAGTTTTAATCCTACTAACATAGACACAAAATAAACACACGAAAGGCAGTGTACCTATCGATTAGTAATATAGTTCAAGCAAGTAGGGTATCGAACACAGGGAACGGTAAACAATTTAAAATAAATGCTAATATTATCTAAATAAAACAAGTAATAGAAAATGGGTTTTCTCTAGTTTTGCAAGACTAGAAACTTAAACAATTAACTAAAATTTAAACTCAGAAACTAAGAACTAGATAAACAAAGATTCAACTAAATTCAATAACGAAGGGAACTTCTGTTTAGTTCAACTCAATTGATCCTATGGTTGATATTATGGTAATAGTGCAATGGGTTAATTCTTTTATTGGCTACTGATTTAAGTGATTAGATTCACGTTCGCTGCACTAATCCTTAGAGAACAAACTAACTCAAACAGTGGCCAGTTGTCTAATTTAATTCAATTCACTAGGTTATTTATTCGGGTTAATTTAGACTTGTAATGGTTAACTAATTTGGTCCTTTAGTTAACCTCTTGTTGATGGTCATCACACAAGCTCACACATGAATTTACCTATTTTCTTATTAATTCTAGTTTCATGTTCATTAATCCTAGACATATGATAAAGTGGTCAGATAAACATATGAGGTTAACAACTAAGAGATGTTCATGCAGCTCAATTGTCTTCCTATTAACAGAAAAATAGTTATCATTCACGCATAAGGTTCTTTAACAAGCTAGAATCAACAAAATCACCAATATTAAATCAATCCTACCATAAATCAAATCATAATCATAAAATCATCTATCCTAAACAGAAGTTAATATCTACAGCAAATAACAAACTAAAAACATAATCTAATGATTGAAACATGGTTTATCCAAAAGATTAAGATAAAAGTAGTGTGTTATTGCCTTTGATCTTCTTCCAAGTTGATATCTAGGCTGAAATCTCGAAAACCACAGCTTCTAAAGAACCCTTTTGGCCTCTATATATATATATATATATATATATATATATATATATATATATATATATATATATATATATATATATATATATATATATATATATATATATATATATATTATGAAAACAGGGGCTACTCGGTGAGTCCAGTGACCTACTCGTCGAGTACATCACTTAAAATCCCATGCACGGCAAGGCAAAGTCGAGGACCGCGAAACTTCTGACCAACTCGACGAGTTGGTGGCCTACTCGCTGAGTACGTTTGGAATCAGCATTTTCTTAAAACATGAAAGTCGTCCGAAATTGTTTCTAGTTTTCAGAACATTTTGAATCTCGTCAATTAGAGTTATGGTTAATGAGATATGGCCAAAACACTGACGAGGGGTCAAGCTGTCTAGCAACATCCTTCTTTCTTCAAAATCCAAGATCCAAGCCTCCAATCGCTAGTTCCACTTCCTTTTCCATCCGAGCATGTATTTGTTACTGAAAATGAAATATTTAAGCTAATTAAGCACCTTTGTTTCATTATTTGAGATAAAATAAAAATAAAGTATTAAGATAATGCATGAATTTTATAACTAAATATACTCATATCAAAATACCCCACACTTGACTTTTGCTTGCCCCTAAGCAAAACTGAATTTTAACATACTAATACCACATAAGATAATCTCAATCGAACCCAGCGATTATGCGAAGACCGCAACGCATGCATTTGTGTCTAAACTTTTCCTAAGGAACCCCCCATACTCTAAATACTCACAATCCTCATAAACACTCGCCCACTTCTTTTGAACGATGCTCATTTTATGCATCCCTCCGAATCCATCCGCAGAAAACCTCCTAGCCTCAAGGTATTTTTGGTTGAGCAACCCAAGCATACATAATCTAGACAATTACAATTTATGATACCATTATGGAGCTCTTTTGAAATTCTTCACTTCTTTTACATTTGATCTTTAATTTTTGGGTATCTTCAACTTTTTGAATTTCTTCAGAATTTTTGATCCTTGAACTTCATACTTTAATTTTGATGCTCCAAAAATTCTTCGAACTTTTTCTTGTAATTCTCTCTCTCTCTCTCTCTTTCTCCCTCTCTCTCTCTCTCTCTCTCTCTCTTTTAACATGTAACTCACTTTTTTCACTCAAAACCCTACATGCTTAAGCAGGGGCGCTCAACTTCAACCTTTATTGGTTAACGATAATCATTTTCCTGGATACATTTATGGTACACGATGCTAAACATATTGCATCCTTCAAACTAAGTGAGGTTGTGTTTTTGTCCCATGATTTCACTAGAATAAGGAAGCCACAAATGCACTAGAACGTATATAGGCTCAAATAAACATTTGGGTCTTCATAAAATCATCAAACATAATACTAGCATGAACCCTAATTGCTTTTACCAAAATTTTCTAATTTAGCCCTACAATTTTAATGCAAAAGTATCAAAAATTTCAAAATTTAACTAATATTTTAACTAACGTAACCAACCCCCTACCCCACAATTAATTTATGCAATGTCTCCATTGCATATTACGCATGATAAAAAAACATAAAACTAAAGAGAGAATTGGAACAAACTCCCCTGGGATAGTAGTCGCGAGGTTAATCTTCTTCATGTAAAGCTCCAACTTCAGCTGACTTTGGCATGGGAACAGCGCATCAATGCCTTGGGCGTCAAATCTCGTGTGGTTGACAACTCTCAATATGTGGGAAAAAGCATCTTGGAAACGCTCAGAAAATGATCTTCAAAAATATAGACAATGCCAGTGTCGAATGCAATCAAATCGTCAACTCAAATATAAAAAGAATGAGTAACTCGCCGAGTTGTATGTGGAGACTCGCCGATTTGAATCGCTATACTCGCAAAAATCGTGATTTTTTTATTGGACTCGTCGAGTTAGTATTATGCACTCGACGAGCTCTTGACTCTGATCAGGTCTTTTCTTCTTTCTGCCTCAGCTTTAATTTTGTGTTCAAGGAGAGTATCAAGGTAATACAACTCCTCATTTTCTTCAGGGACGAGACTCTTTCTAATCAAATATAAACATCGGACTCAACATATCGCTCAAAATCCTCTAATGTTCTCGTAAACGACTCAACCGCTCACTTTAATTCCCTCACGATTTAACAATTCGTCACCCTAGCTTCTAAAAAGATCAAAGACAAAACCACGTAATAAAAAGGAAAACAGACATCAAAATAAAAATTCCTATATTATCCCTAAATACTAGAAGTTTAAAAGAAAAAGAAAAGCAAACTCTAATGACGGGTTGCCTCCTGCAAGCGCTTCTTTTTGTGCGAGTCTTGAGCTGGACTCTCAACTTAATAAACTTCCAATATACTCAATGCCAATCCATCCGTTGCATTGAATATTTTCTTTGGACCAATTTGTAAAATTTGGCTCTTTTCTTCTAAAATTGTCCAAACTAGCTTGAATACATAAAACCCAAGAATCTTGACATAGGTTGGAACCGGTTGGATACTAATCAAAAACGGATCGTGCCTTAGAATTTTCTCTAATGTTGGAGACTCACCCCACGCTTCGAAACACAAAATGAAAATATAGGGGGCATGTCGTGGTAATGGTCAAACCACAGCTTGGTTCCTGCAATTCAGCTTGTTCTTGTTCTTCATCCGACCTCTCTACTAGCAACCTTTCCAGCGCCTCCAAATCTTTTTCTAGATTAAATTCTTCATGTTGTAACTTTAGCTCTTGTGACTCAAATTTCTCTTGATCATTAGACAAGATGTTATCTAACCATCTATCAAATTTCTTCAAATCTTCATCTAAGTCATAGTCCTCATCTTTTTGCTCATTTACCTGCACTACTTCCTCAAGAAAAGCATCAAAAGCATCGAGATTTGGAAAATACATAATAAATAAAAATTAAACTATATAAAAAAATGATAAGAATTAGCAAATAAAATTAACTATTTAGAACCGTTCCCCGGCAACAGCGCCAAAAACTTGATGTGTGTGAAACCAACTTGTTTTAATCCTACTAACTTAGACATAAAATAAACACACGAAAGGCAGTGTACCTATCGATTAGTAATATAGTTCAAGCAAGTAGGGTATCGAACACAGGGAACGGTAAACAATTAAAATAAATGCTAGTATTATCTAAATAAAACAAGTAATAGAAAATGGGTTGTCTCTAGTTTTGAAAGACTAGAAACTTAAACAATTAACTAAAATTTAAACTAAGAAACTAAGATCTTGATAAACAAAGATTCAACTAAATTCAATAACGAAGGGAACTTCTGTTTAGTTCAACTCAATTGATCCTATGGTTGATATTATGGTAATAGTGCAATGGATTAATTCTTTTATTGGCTACCGACTTAAGTGATTAGATTCACGTTCGCTGCACTAATCCTTAGAGAACAAACTAACTTAAACAGTGGCCAGTTGTCTAATTTAATTCAATTCACTAGGTTATTTATTCGGGTTAATTTAGACTTGTAATGGTTAACTAATTTGGTCCTTTAGTTAACCTCTTGTTGATGGTCATCACACAAGCTCACACATGAATTTACCTATTTTTCTTATTAATTCTAGTTTCATGTTCATTAATACTAGACATATGATAAAGTGGTCACACAAACATATGAGGTTAACAACTAAGAGATGTTCATGCAGCTCAATTGTCTTCCTATTAACAGAAAAATAGTTATCATTCACGCATAAGGTTCTTTAACAAGCTAGAATCAACAAAATCACCAATATTAAATCAATCCTACCATAAATCAAACCATAATCACAAAATCATCTATCCTAAACAGAAGTTAAGAGTTTTTAGCTCATATCTACAACAAATAACAAACTAAAAACATAATCTAATGATTGATACATGGTTTATACAAAAGATTAAGATAAAAGTAGTGTGTTATTGCCTTTTTTCTTCTTCCAAGTTGATATCTAGGTTGAAATCTCGAAAACCACAGCTTCTAAGAACCCTTCCGGCCTCCAAAAATCATCCTAAACTTCCCTCATTCGTTAGGGTTCGAATGAGAAGCGTTTCTATATATATATTATGAAAACAGGGGCTACTCGGTGAGTCCAGTGACCTACTCGCCGAGTACATCACTTAAAATCCCATGCACGGCAAGGCAAAGTCGAGGACCGCGAAACTTCTGACCAACTCGGCGAGTTGGTGGCCTACTCGCCGAGTACGTTTGGAATCAGCATTTTTTTCAAAACATGAAAGTCGTCCGAAATTGTGTCTAGTTTTTAGAACATTTTGAATCTCACAAATCAGAGTTACGGTTCATGAGATATGGCCAAAACACTGACGAGGGGTCAAGCTGTCCAGCAACATCCTTCTTTCTTCAAAATCCAAGATCCAAGCCTCCAAACGCTAGTTACACTTCCTTTTCCATCCGAGCATGTATTTGTTACTGAAAATGAAATATTTAAGCTAATTAAGCACCTTTGTTTCATTATTTGAGATAAAATTAACATAAAGTATTAAGATAATGCATGAATTTTATAACTAAATATACTTATATCAAACACTTTCTACACTTCCACAAAGCTAGGACCCGAAAATCCTCTCAAGTATCATCCAAATCTCAATGAGCATCTTCATAAATGGTCGCATCTTTAGCCAAGAACACCAAGAACACTAGGTGTACGGCCGCACACACCATGTATGGCCGCACACACACACCTAGTGTGTATTTTGACCATAAACTCCTTTGTAAAGCCATATACCCCCTCCATACCATCATTTATGGTTGTAACACTTCAATATAAGTATTTACTAGTCCCTAAGGTGGTCCCAATTCAATAATAATTTGTTTTAAGCACTAATTGGATTCATATATGTGATATTATATGTTAACTAGGATCATAGAGTATGTTCAAGGCTTCACTTGACACCTAGCAATCCTACATCTTCAGCTCATCCGTACCACTCACTACAGGTGAGTTCATACCCCTTAATCAATGGGTTAACTGTTTTTAAATGCTTTTATGGGGGGGGGGGGGAATACAAGTTAAATACATATAGTTTTTAGATCAATCACATGTGATTAATAACTACAAAACCAGTGGTTTTCTTGCTGTTCAAACTATTTTGCTTCAAACTATTTTACACACTCTTCTACTTATCAAATACTTTTACTTAAACTCTTTCATACTTATATATTGTCAAATGCATGTCTATGTATGTATAGTTATATAAGAAATGTTTAAAAGACTTAGGAAGGCCAGCCCGCTTGAATTTCTTTTCCTTGTTTGGATGTGGCTTTAGGGCATCGGTTATTCGTCCGAAGGTCGTTTAAATATTAGTTGTATATCATGTATACATACACAGTCATAAAAGTTCCCTCAATCAATTCTATACCTTTGGGTAGCAAGGGTACACAAACATGATCATACATTGCTAGTAAACTACTATAGGAGTAGTTTAGGAAGACACTAATACTAGTACTAGAACGATGAAACATACAATCAGTCAGTTCATACATGAGTCAATAGATACAATGCCCTTGGGTAGCAAGGGTATACAAACATGTTAATAGTATGATGAGAAACAAACGATAAACACTATAAGAAGAAACAAACATACATGCTAGACAGAGAAAGAACTCACAATATAGCTAGCACACATATACATTAACACAGTTATGTGAGCCATTAAACAGGGCATGGCACTACCTGCCATGACTGTTTTTGTATCAGAATCACCTTAATTGGGGAGCGTATGAGTTTGTGTATAGATCTATACTGGATTGACTATCCTACACCTTGCTACTCACTACAGTGGGACTTGCAAGTCTACGGGTGCCAAACGTCATTTTTACGGCATCTTACACTGTCGTTTTACTATTGAGTCGGTAGCAAGATACAGGCCGATCACATGTTACCTTAAAAGTATTACAATTGTTTAAGGTAGTTAGTACAGCAGTAGTTAGTTAATACAACACTACAGTACTATAATATTTTTTCCATTACATTCACTTCGTGAACATGCACACGATGCACGGTAATATAGAAACTATATTTTTGGTTAATGATAGTCGGATTTGGGAAAATACACACTCTTACATAAGACACACACAGTTACCAGATGCCTTGGTAGAAGGCTACTTTTGTAGAAAACATAAGGTTTCCTAGGAGAGTTCAAAAAAATACAAACTTCACAAAACTTATACATTACATCTTACAAACATCTTACAAATGAGTTCATACAGACAGAGACACTAATATACTTATGATCTCACCAGCTTAAAGCTGATACGCGCTTTCAAAATAACTTGTATTCTCAGGTCACCAGTAGACAGGTACAGGTGCCAGGTTTTTGAGAAGAAGGAGCTCGTTCAAGACTCCTCTTTTATTTTGATGTATATTATTTTTGGTGTCTTTATAAAACTTGACAGAAAACACTTGTATGAAATTATATTATTAATGCAATGGATGATGTTGTTGCTTGTTTACTACTTTGCATTGTTGTGATACTATACATGACGTCCTCCACCCTAGAACGTTTCCGCCGTTCATCGGTTTTGGGGGTGTGACAACATCACTCCCAAGCACATGTCTGTCGCATCTCAAATGAATATAGTTGATCAGGCTATATTGATCCCAGATACGATTACATAACTGCCCATGTTTGACCGCAATATTCAACCTTTAAATACTTATGCTCTATTTTTCATGTGATACTTGATCTAGTATGTATATATATATATATATATATATATATATATATATATATATATATATATATATATAAGAAAGTAGGTATATTTTTCTAACTTATTGTTATATTCTTAAAATATACTATTATCCAGAGCACTTAAGCCCCATTGTATTTATAGTTATATATCTTTTATCGGTTGATATACTTAGTTCACTATAAATAATGCTTTGATACCAATCTGTCACACCCCAAAACCGGAACGGGGGAAACGTTCGGGGGTGGAGGATATCATGTTTAGTTTCATAAGACATGCATCATAGTAATCAAAGTAATAAACAACCCTTTCATTAGAAATAAAGTGTTTACAAAGTATGTGTTTCACAAAACATAGACTACATAGCAAATAACAAAATAAGACATGAAGCTATACTGCTCCATCTTCTGAATCCTAGTGCGCGTACCTTTCTACTGGTGTCCTGAGAATACAAGTTATTTTGAAAGCGTAGATCAACATTTAAGCTGGTGAGTTCATAAGATTTTAGTGATGTGAGTAACTTGTAGAAAGCTTAGTAAGTTGTAGTAAATTGGAAGTTTTGTTTAGAAAAGTTCGCCTGTTCCTCCATAAAATGCTATATTTCCTACTTTGATGAAAGATAAGTAAAAATACCTATACAATCCTTTCTATGAGTACTAAATGGATACAAGTTATATAAAACTTAGAGTAAACAAACAATCGGTTGTGTGTATCTTACCTAAGCCCACAACCAAACAAGGAACAGGAAGTAAGGCGGAAAGCACACATCCCATTGTTTGTTAGATCATTGATGTAGATAACCCTGGCGTATTCACTTGGTACTCATGGAGTTAATAGTAATAGTTCCTTTATATTTGATGAACATATTCTTTAAGAAAACCCTTATTTCTTATAATAAAAATAGTAACCATAGTGGTTCCTTCTATAGTCACTTAGTTTATACTAGCTATATATAATTTAATATCGAATAGATAGTTAATTGTGTGGATCTGCCCTAAGCCCACAACCAAACAAGGAACATGGAACGAGGCAGAAGGCACACATCCAACTACCTATTGGGTATTAATTAAATATTAAATATAACCCTGATGTATAAACAAAGGTGTTATAGAGTTAACCACCTATGGTCCTTTAAGTTTATACTAGTTTAATAAAAAGGATTAAACCCTTTATTGGTAAGTTTCTAGTTTTGTATATCAAAAGTTCTATTTGGAAAGTATGTTTTGTACTAGAAAAACGGTGTATTGAATTTGCATACTATAACCTGGCCCATACCCAGTACCCCTTATGATTACTTGGTGTATGCGGAATATATACGTAACTAAGATCGGGTAGATAGTAGGTTGGGTGAATCTGCTCCAAGCCCACAACCAAACAAGGAATAGGAAATAAAGTGGAAAGCATAAATCCTGCTACCTGTCGGATCTGATTAATATATATCCCATATGTATACATGAAGGAATCATAAAGTTAGCATTATAGGCCCCCTTTCTACTGAACATACTAGACTCGACTGTTCTATTTGTCGTTTGTAAAATGTAAGTTTTCCCTAGTTTATAACTATCTTAACTCAAAAATAGTTTGCATTAACTTTCAAGTGGAACTGTGACAATATGAAAGTAATGGGAAAATGTAAGTACACAGTTGTCTTTTGAATTGACATCATGACGTACTGATTACCTTAAAACATGTAAGTTTTATTAAGGTCATAATGTGATGGATAGTACCCATACTATACGCTCTCCCTGCAAGAGATTTTGGGGACCAAATGCAACTTCCGTAAACAAATTGCTAGGCCGTGTAAATTCACATTAAAGTTATATGATCATGTATACCTAATTTAACTATCACCTTTTGTTTAGAACAATGAGTTAGTGATTCATTGGTATAATTAGATCCTGTAGTTGTTCCATGCTATAGAATCTTAGTATGTTTGTTCTGTTATCATGTATAGTGTATAGTACGTCTCTCTGATGTATTGTATCTACCTCCTCGATTCTCTTTATCGTATGCTCTAGTATCTAGTATGAATTGAACCTCTAAACTATGCCCCTTATAGTTTACTAGCGTTTTACTTGAACTGTTATTGAAAGACTCATTTTACTACTAAGTTATGCTTGAAAATGGAGTTTTTGTTAAACTATAAAGTAACATAACTTTAAAAGAGTTTTCGAAATGTTTTGATCACTTATAAATGACATAAGCAATCTTTTGAAAGATGTTTATAACAAACATTTACAAAATTATCATTGTGTTCAACTAGCATTCCCCCCCCCCCCCCTAAAAGCATTTAAAACAGTTTAAAAGGTTGATTACGGGGTATGAACTCACCTGATGTGGGTGATTCAAATGAATACGCATGTAAGGATGAGAGGTTCCGCGAATGAAGTCCTGAGACTTAACGAGTCCTAAATGACATATAATTGCATATACTAACATAAATATAGTGTTTAGAAGAAACCAAATGCAAGGAAAACACCTCATGGGACTAGGAAACACTTTGACCAAGTGTTGGAATCACATGTGATGGAACTAAAGGGAGTGCATGACCAATATGAAGAGTGTACAGACATGGGTGTACGGCCATGGAGTGTACGGTCGTACACTCATGGTGAAAAGTGTACAAAAACCTTTTGCAAGGGTAGGAATGCTTGTGGGACAATTGCTCTTCAAGTGGTGAAGCTTAGAATGCATTTTGAAGGCCCTTTATGGGTCTTTTGAGGAGTATATGGCCACTCCATGGTGTGCGGCCACACACACCTTGTGTTCTTGAGTTCAGGGCATTTTTAAGGTGTTAATCTAGTGTTCTTAACAAGATCTAAGCATAGGGAAAGTGTACTTACGATCCGGAGGCTTAAGAAGGCTCAAAATCACCAAGAACGAGTGTGTGTTCTTAGTGAAATAGATGAAGATTTGAAGATCTAGCCAAAACATGATTTCAAATGGATGAAATGAAAGGATGTAACTAGTTTAAGATGTTTAACAACAAATCAAGTGAAGAACACTTACATTCTTGAAGATCTAGGTTGAAAATCGGATGCTAGTTGAGAGAGAAATCGAGTTCTTGACTTGGGAGGGTGAAAAGGAATGAAAGGAGGATGAGTTCTAAACTTATACACGTGACTGTGTTGCCAGGAGAGGGGTGTGCGGTCGTACACTCCTTATTTTGGAGTGTAAGGCTCGATTTTGGTGCTAGAAGTGTATGTGACCCAATCCTATACTCGAGGTTTGAATGTATTGAGCTTTGAACCTTTGAATGGACTCTAAACAAGGCTAAATGATGGTACAAATGAGTCTGAAACTCAGTTGAGTTGACTAGCTGGGCTTTACAAGGTAAGAATTTTCGGGTTGTCACAGCAAATATAAAAGCACACACTTGAAGAGGTCAAGTTCAAGATTACAAGAAGGATCCAGTGGATTTTTGAAATTAGAAATTTTTTGTGGATCGTCTAAAGTTTATTAAAATGAATAAATTAAGAAAATAGCTGAGAGGTCACTTTAGGGGAAATTGTTGAAACAAAAAGTGACCCTCTTCAGCTAAAAGGAACCGAAGAATTTTTCTTTGATGATACCATAGAGAAGATCCTACTGGAGACTACTTTTGTCTTTTATCACCGATATAGTTGTAGAAGAACCGCAGAGTGGAACTATGCATGAAGATTGTTTAAGCTACTTTTACTGACATTGCTTGTGTTCTGTGTAATAGTCGGTGTACCATTCCTGGTCACCATAGTCAGTCACTTTACGATTATTTTACTCTATGTAACTTTTGGGAGTCTACAAATAGAGCATCCCACTTCACTATCATATTGTTCATCTCTATATCTTAAGTTATCTTAAATGATAATTAAACTGGGTCACTCTTCACTTGTGTTGTTCATCTTATACTAACTTGTGTTGGCATGCAAACCTTGTTACGATTCAACCTTTTGTCTACTTGTTTACTGCTTATTGATATAAACTTCCTTCTATTTATTTTCTGTATATTTCTGCAATCTAACTATTATTATTGTTGAGCTAACAAGATCCACTGTGATTAACTTTAATTTCGCAACTTATTATCTCGTTACTAACGTTCGTTCAAGTTTTTCACTCAATAGTATGTCATATACTTATTTTTATGCATATGCATATGGCATATACTTATTCTCATGCATATACTTATTCTTATGCATATACTTATTCATATGTATAAGCATATACTTATTCTTATGCATGTGTATATGCTTATTCATATGCAAATGAATATCCATGTGTCATATACTTATTCTTATACATATACATATGCATATTGATAAGAATGTGTATATGCATATACTTATTACATGGATATGAATATGTATACAGTTATTCTTATGCATATGCATATACTTATACATATGCATATACTTATACATATGCATATACCTATGCATATAGTTATTCATGTGCATATTTTCATATACTTATTCTTAAGAATATGCATATACATAAACATAATCATAATCCTATGTATTTAACTGCGTTATGCATATACTTATATAGGGATATGCTTATGGTTATAGTTATTCGTGTATATATATATATATATATATATATATATATATATATATATATATATATATATATATATATATATATATGCATATACTTATTCATATACATATGTATATACATATAATTATTCATATGCATATTTTTAAATAATTCTGCTAATGCATCTGCATATAGATAAGCATAATCAAAATCATATGTATATAATTGCCTTATGTATATACTTATTCCTATGCATATACATATACATATGTATATATTTATTCATATTTATATACATATGCATATGGATATATATATATATATATATATATATATATATATATGTATATATATATATATATATATATATATATATATAAATATATATATATTTGTGTTACATCTGCATGTGCATATGTATATGTTTTTGAAAAATATACATACACGAAAAACCATGAATATGTATTAAAAATGTACTTTTTTTTGAAAACTTCTTTTTTCAAATATTAATTTCGAAATGTAAGAAACATTTTCACTACTTAAAAAAAATGAAATGAAAAAACTCGAAAACTTAATTATTTTTTCAAATATATGAAAATATACCATATATTTTGAAAGTATGATTTAAAAAAATATTATTTTTTAAATTATATTTTTAATGCATGTTCATATTTTTTATGCATATATATATATATATATATATATATATATATATATATATATATATATATATATATATATATATATATGTATATATATATATGTATGTATGTATGTATGTACGCATTTAAAATTTCGTAAGAAAATTAATTGTAGATAAAAGGTATATATATATATATATATATATATATATTGAAAATCGAAAGTCTTGCGAGAATTTGAGATCTCAAAATCCGTTCATCGTTTTACAAAACCAAAACCACCAAGAGAATCCTGAACCTGCGATTAAATAAGATCTATGGTCCAAAAAGGATTTGACGAACTTTTTTTTTTGGTTTTTTTGGAAATATGGATGTATGCACAATCAGCAGTTATATAGACTGCAAATGTTCAAAATCAACAGTCATATGGACTGCTGACGAACAAAAGTAGTAGTTATATAGACTACGTATGTACACAAACAGCAGTTATCACTACTGACTATGCATACATTCACATTTAAAAAATGAATAAAACAATTACAAATATTTTTTTGTGCCTAGATATGGATTCGACATACTATTTGGAGAAGATTGGTGCTTTCAGATTTGAAAAATGATGGGCAGACTCAGAGTTCTCAAGTTCTTGCAAATCTTTTGGTTCTCACAATAACTTGACCGTGTATATATATATATATATATATATATATATATATATATATATATATATATATATATATATATATATATATATATATATATATAACATCCAGTTTCGAAAAGTTTCTAGTTTCAGAATAGCAGGCCGTGGAGTGATTACATGGAGGTCTTGGGCTTCGAAGGAATAAAGTTTAGACCTTATGGGACATAGATATTATTAGTTAAGTAAGTAAAGCTCTTGAATTGTGTTTTAGAGTTGAAGAGTAGAATAGGAAAGATTTATTTGGACTTCTTGATTATGCTTGGTATTCTTTAAGTCAAAAGTAAGTAGATAGAATTGTATGTCTCGTCGATACCTTTCGGTGCATATAAAGATCGTCGAAAACAAAATTGAAATGAAGAAATTATGGCAGTTTGAAGCTGAGATGGATTTTGGGGGAAAACGAGTTACCATGAGGTGGAGTAGGGTTCTCCGCGACACGCATGTTTGTGCAGCCCAAGCCCATTTTATTACTGTTTGTCTCGTATTTAAGGGCTTCATGTTCACCCCCAAACCGGAACGGCGAAAACGTACGGGAGCGGAGGACGTCATGTTTAGTATCATAACACATGTATCATAGTAAGCATAATAACAAACAACATTTAAGCTGGTGAATTCATAAGTATTTTAGTGACGTAAAGTAAACTGAAATTTCTTTTTAGAAAAGTTTATTTGTTCCTTTAGAAAATCCTATATCTTCTGATGTGATGATTGAAAGTAAAACTGACTCTACAATTCCTTCTATGAGTACTAAATGGATACAAGTTATATACAATTTAGAGTAAACAGAAAATTGATTGTGTGAATCTGCCCTAAGCCCACAACCAAACTAGGAACAGGGAATGAGGCGGAAGTCACACATCCCATTATTTGTTAGATCTTCACTGTATATAACCATGGCGTATTCCTTTGGTACTTACGGGGTTAACTGTAATAGTTCCTTTATTTGATGAAACATTCTTTAAGGAAAACCCTTATTTCCTTTAGTAAAAATGGTAACCACAATAGTTCCTTCTATAATCACTTAGTTTATACTAGCTACATATAATCTAATATCGAACGAATAGTTAATTGTGTGAATCCATCCTAAGCCTACAACCAAACAAGGAACAGGAAGTAAGGCGGAAAACGCACATCCAACTGTCTATCGGATATTAATTATATATAACCCTGATGTATAAACTAAGGTATTATAGAATTAACCACTAACGGTCCTTTAAGTTAAACTGATTTAATGAAATGGGTTAAACCCTTTTTCTGATAAGTTTCTAGTTTAGCCTACTAATTGTTCTATCTGTATAATATGTTTTTGTACTAGAAAAGGTATATTGAATTTGTATGTTACGACCTGGCTCATACCTGGTACTCCTTACGATTACTGGGTGAATCTGCTCTAAGCCCAAAGCCAAACAAGGAGCAGGAAATGAAGCAGAAAGCACACATCATACTTTCTGCCGGACCCGGTCAATATATATATATATATATATATATATATATATATATATATATATATATCCCTGATGTATCTACCGAGGAATCATAAAGTTAGCATTATAGGCCCCCTTTCTAAATGAATGTACTAAGACACGACTGTACTGTTTGTCTTTTTTAAGTTTTTCCAAGTTTAAGACGATCTTTACTAGAAAATATTTTGCAATACCTTTTATGTGAGAAGATAACAATATGAATGTAATGGGAAAATGATAGTATTCCGTAATATTGTGTAAGTAATTACTGAAGCACTTACTACCTTAAAAACCTGTTTGTTAATTAAGGTTAAAATGCGAGCTGGTTGTAACCATACTGATATGACACCTGTTTAACACGACGACCTAAAGACGCTAGAACTGATGTGACATTTGTCACCCGTAAACTTGCTAGTCCCACTGTAGCTAACAGCAAGGTGTGGGGTGTCAATCCCATATAGATCTCTACACAAACTCATGATTTCCCTCCATGAGACTCTAGTTACAAAATGCAACCTAACAAGTATATTGTTAAGCCGTGAAGTAATGGTTTCACATTATTGTTATCTTGTTCTTGTTATCGTATGTTTCTTATGTTCTAGTGTATAGTATGTTCCTCCCTGTTTCTCTTTATAGTATGTTCTTTCTGTTTCCCGTTATAGTATGTTCGGAACTAAATCTTGTATGTTTCATTATACTAGAAATAGTGAGTAGTTGTCCTCTAAACTATACCTATTATAGTTTACTAGTAATTTTGTTTGAATGACTGAGTATGTTTGTACACCTTTGCTACCCAAAGGTATTGAATTGATTTGAAATAGTTTGTTTGATAACACAGTTTGAAGTATAAGAAATCTCTTGTTTAGATAGTTATAAATCACATGTGATTGATTATACAACTATATGGTTTTCTACATGTATTCCCCCCATAAAAGCATTTAAAATCTTTTAAAATATAAGTTAGGGGTATGAACTCACCTAGTAAGTGTAACAGCCCGGATTTCCAGGTATCTATTATGCTTTCAATTTTGATGTTTTGTGAGGGGACTCGGCGATTTGGAGCTCAGACTCGCCGAGTAGGATTGCGATTCTGGACGCGGGTTCGCGCCTGGACTCGGCGAGTCCGCGTTGTTTAATGAAACCCTAATTTCTCGGGTTTGGGACCTATTTAAAGGGCCTTATGGCCGTCATTTGTGCTCACCAGTCCCTTGAGTGAAACCCTAGCGAGTGTGAGCGTTTGGAGCAAAGTAGGAAGCCATTATTGATCTTGGAGGTGTCATCTTGCAAGGGAAAGGGAGAATCAGCTAAGGGAAAGCAAGAGGAGCCACTTCCTGAGAGTTTGGGGTCCAGAACATCACATTTGAGGTACTATCTTCGAGCTATTCTCTGCTATGTTGATGTTTATATTGATTTAGGGCTTATTGAGCCCTTATGTGGCTAGATCTAGTGCTTCCTTGGTCCCTTAAGCGATTTAGATTATAGATCTGGACCCTTGGAGGTCCAGAGTGTCCCTTTGCCCAAGCTTTTTGTGAATTCATGGGGGTTTTGGATTGGAATCCTTATGCCTAAGGTCAAAACACCATTTATGAGCCATGGGGTGTGTTATGAACACCAAGATAAGGACTTTACGTTATGAATCAGCTTAGGAAGGCCAGATCTATGAATTGTTGGGGCAGATCTGACCTCAGAAGCAAGTTTGAGTTGTTGCATGGCTTGGACTCGCCGGGTCCGACGAACAGACTCGGCGAGTAGCTTGAAGATTGCCCTTTAATCGCTTAGTGAGTTATCCAGCCGAGTTATGGGTTGACTCAGTGAGTCAGGGAGAGTTAGAGAGGGTTGACAAGTGTATTGAGTCGAACTAGAACTCGCCGAGTTGTTCTTAAGACTCGGCGAGTTGAGTCGGGGTGGCCCCGCGATTCTTAGCAGGTGGAACTCGTCGAGTCAGGGGAGTACTCGACGTGTCAAAAAGGGAATCCTAGAGAGTTGGTGAAAACGTCTAGACTCGCCGAGTCGCCCTAGTGCACTCGCCGAGTCCGGTCAAAGTTGACCGTTGACCGTTGACCAGAGTTGACCTGTGTTGACTTCTTAGGGATAGTCAACCTTAGTGCTAAAAGTGTTAATCAGAGACATATGATGTTATAGAAGGATTAGAGCTCGTAGGATCGAGCACGAGGGATTTCCAGGATTCGTGAGTTACCGAGATACGCGAGGTGAGTCTTCTCACTATACTTTACCTTGAGTAGGTAACCAAAGTTATGTGATCAGAGTATTTGTATGCTATGTGTATGTGATGTGTTGTACTGCATTATTTCTATGTGATTTATGATGTGCATGTTTATAGAGTTGGAACCGGAAGGTTCCCAGAGTTAGAAGTTGAGGGTTCACAGAGTTTGGGTGCACGGACCCATAGAGTTATAGTCTCGAGTGGCTAATATGTGTTGTGTGTGTGGTATTTTGGGGAACTCACTAAGCTTCGTGCTTACAGTGTTAGTGTTGTTGTTTCAGGTACTAGCGATGACCGTGGGAAGACGCCGGCTTGATCTGTACACACGCATGGGATTTTTGATATATATATATATATATATATATATATATATATATATATGATCTTGGGATTTTGTATGATGTGAATTGGGATTTTAAACTTAATGTTTTATGAAAATTAAATGAGAAATGTTTTTATATTTGTGAAAAATTATTTTGAAAGTTCACGGTGTTACAAGTTGGTATCAGAGCCTTGGTTTGAGGGATTCGAGTACACCTTCGGGCGTATTTGAACTCAAACTGAGGATTTGAGATTTATTTTCAAAAAGAGTAGAAGATTTTTGAAAAAAAACGCAGAGCAGAGATGTGTGTACGATCAATCCGCGCCCGAACGGTGATTTCCCAAAATACCTTTATATTATGTGATATTGATATTGATCTGATGTATCCGCATGCTAGAGTAGGCTAGGTGTTACTATTAGGACTAGAGTGGCCTGATTTGTGATGCCTTAGCCTAGGAAGAGGTGAGCTGCTATGAGATGCTTGAGAGTGAGTAGGTAGCAGCGAGGGGCTTATGAGAGATCTATTAGAGAGTGGTCTACGCATGATAGAGTACTTTGGATTTGGGATCCGAAGAGGAGGACTTGGGGTGTATTCTGATGTGGTGGGCACAGTAGTATTGGGCCCGTACTACGGAAAGCACCGGAGCGGTGTACAGCCTAAGTAAGAATCTTTGGAATACCAAGGATCGAGGAGGAAGAGTTGACGAGTGTGAGTATGCTCGTATGGGTTCTAATTTATCGTATGTTGTATTTCAGAGGTAGATCATGGTAAGGACACGTTTGATGCCTGAGAGCAGTGGTACCAGTGATGAGGAGATCCGTCGGATCATCCATGAGGAGGTGGCTGCGGCCATCAGGGCAGAGATACCGGAGATGTTTGGGTCTATTAAGTCCACGCTGATAGAGACTTTTGACGAGCGTTATGCCGCTCTTTCTGAGGCTGCTGTTGCAGTGGCCACCACAGCCATTGCTTCCGCGAGGCCGCAAGGTGGTGATGCGCTGTTGTTCCGTGAGTTCAGCAACATAAAACCACGAGAGTTTGATGGGACACAGGATCCGGTGGCAGCTATGAGGTGGATATCTGATATTGAGGGGTGTTTCTTCACTTGCTCGTCTCCTGAGCATTTAAAGGTCAGGTTCGCGCTGAACCAGCTTCGCTTGGGAGCGAAGGACTGGTGGAAGTTTGTGACGGCGCATTTCACGCCTGCTGAGATTGCGGCAGTGACCTGGGAGAGGTTTACTACCATGTTCCAAGATGAGTACGTTCCCCAGGTGGAGAGGGAGCGTTTGGCCCAGGAGTTTCTGACCCTCAAGCAGGGTACTGAGTCGGTTACGGTGATCACCAGGATGTTCCACGAGAGGGCGATGCTCTGCCCTGAGCACGTGTCTACGGAGCAGGAACGTATGAGCCGCTATCTGAGTATTTTGAGGCGGTGATGAGTTGGGAGGTGCCGAAGTCACCTTCTGAGATCAGGAGTTTCCTAGGGTTGGCGGGGTACTATCGGAGATTTATCAGGGATTTCTCCAAGATTGCAGTGCCACTCACCAGAGTGACCCGGAAGGGTGTTGCTTTTTCATGGGGTCCTGAGCAGCAGACCTCCTTTGAGACACTTCGCCATAGGTTGTGCGAAGCCCCGGTATTAGCTCTCCCGGAAGGGATGGAGGATTTTGTAGTATATTGTGATGTATCGATTTTGGGGCTGGGAGCGGTGCTGATGCAGAGGGAGCATGTGATAGCATATGTATCGAGGCAGCTGAAGCCTCATGAGACGAGATATCCCACCCATGATCTAGAGTCGGGGGCAGTAGTGTTCGCCCTCAAGATTTGGCGTCACTACTTGTATGGGGTTCGGTGTACGATATACACGGACCATAAGAGTTTGAGGTACTTTATGGATCAGCCCAACCTAAATATGCGGCAGAGGAGGTGGTTGGATGTGGTCAAGGATTATGATTGTGAGATCCTGTACCACCCAGGCAAGGCTAATGTGGTAGCCGACGTGTTGAGCCGCAGGGCGGAGAGCACTCCACTGCGGAATGTATGTTTGAGATTGACCGTGATAGCCCTGGTGTTGGACGCCATTCGCGGGGCATAGGCCGAGGTTGTGCAACCTGAGATGCAGAAGAGGGAACGGGTTGTTGGTTTAGTTTCAGAGTTCGTTACCGATGGTCGGGGGCTTATGACATTTCAGGGTCGTGTCTGGGTGCCGTTTGTAGGAGGAACGCGTACCACTTTGATGGAAGAGGCTCAAGGTCGATCCATCCGGGGGCCACTAAGATGTATCTGGATTTGAGAAAGGAGTATTGGTGGCCCTGTATGAAGAGGGACGTTTCATGGTTTGTTGAGAGGTGCTTGACCTGCCGTAGGGTTAAGGCCGAGCACCAGAGGCCGCATGGCAAGTTGCAGCCATTGGAGGTTCCCGAGTGGAAGTGGGAATAGATCACTATGGATTTCATCACCCAATTGCCGAGGACTACCAGAGGAGTTGATGCAATTTGGGTGATTGTGGACAGGTTGACGAAGAGCGCTCACTTCCTTGCCATCAGTGAGAGTTCTTCAGCGGAGAAATTGGCGGAGGTGTATGTGAGGGAAGTGGTATCTCGGCATGGGGTGCCGATCTCGATTGTTTCAGACCGTGATGTGCATTTCACTTCCAGATTCTGGAAGAAATTTCATGAGGAGTTGGGAACTAGACTGCATTTTAGTACCGCATATCATCCCCAGACAGACGGTCAGAGTGAGCGGACGATTCAGACGCTTGAGGATATGCTCCGAGCACGTGTGTTGGATTTCGGGGGTAGTTGGGATGCGTATATACCCTTGGCAGAGTTTTCCTACAACAACAGCCATCATTCGAGCATTGGTATGCCACCCTTTGAGCTGTTGTATGGGAGGAGGTGTCGGACCCCCATTTGTTGGGGAGAGGTTGGACAGAGAGAGATGGGAAGTACAGAGATCGTGCTTTAGACGACAGAGCAGATTCAGCAGGTCAGACAGAGGTTGTTGACCGCCCAGAGCCGACAGAAGAGTTATGCAGACAGACGTCGGTCCGAGCTTGAGTTTCAGGTCGGCGATCTCGTTCTCCTGAAGGTCTCTCCTTGGAAAGGAGTGATTCGATTCAGGAAGAGGGGCAAGTTGGGGCCCCGATATATTGGTCCATTCCGTGTGGTCGCGAGGGTAGGCCGGGTAGCCTATCATTTGGATTTGCCAGCAGAGTTGGGGCAGATTCACGACACTTTTCATGTGTCGCAGCTGAGGAAGTGTATAGCCGATGAGTCGGCAGTGGTTCCATTAGAGGATATTCAGGTAGATGCGAGCCTGAATTATGCCGAGAGGCCGGAGGCCATCAGATATCGGAAGATCAAGGTTTTGAGGAACAAGGAGGTACCCTTGGTGTTGGTTCAGTGGCAACATCGGAAGGGATCAGAGACGACCTGGGAGCCGGAGCGTGAGATGCGTGAGCAGCATCCAGAGGTATTTTCAGAGCGAGACTTCGAGGGCGAAGTCTAGTTCTAGTGGGGGAGAGTTGTAACAGCCCGGATTTCCAGGTATCTTTATGCTTTCAATTTTGATGTTTTGTGAGGGGACTCGGCGATTTGGAGCTCAGACTCGCCGAGTAGGATCGCGATTCTGGACGCGGGTTCGCGCCAGGACTCGGCGAGTCCAAGGTATGGACTCGGCGAGTCCGCACTGTTTAATGAAACCCTAATTTCTCAGGTTTCGGACCTATTTAAAGGGCCTTATGGCTGTCATTTGTGCTCACCAGTCCCTTGAGTGAAACCCTAGCGAGTGTGAGCGTTTGGAGCAAAGTAGGAAGCCATTATTGATCTTGGAGGTGTCATCTTGCAAGGGAAAGGGAGAATCAGCTAAGGGAAAGCAAGAGGAGCCACTTCCTGAGAGTTTGGGGTCCAGAACATCACATTTGAGGTACTATCTTCGAGCTATTCTCTGCTATGTTGATGTTTATATTGATTTAGGGCTTATTGAGTCCTTTTGTGGCTAGATCTAGTGCTTCCTTGGTCCCTTAAGCGATTTAGATTATAGATATGGACCCTTGGAGGTCCAGAGTGTCCCTTTTCCCAAGCTTTTTGTGAATCCATGGGGGTTTTGGATTGGAATCCTTATGCCTAAGGTCAAAACACCATTTATGAGCCATGGGGTGTGTTATGAACACCAAGATAAGGAATTTACGTGATGAATCAGCTTAGGATGGCCAGATCTATGAATTGTTGGGGCGGATCTGACCTTAGAAGCAAGTTTGAGTTGTTGCATCGCATGGACTCGCCGGGTCCGACGAACAGACTCGGCGAGTAGCTTGAAGATTACCCTTAAATCGCTCAGTGAGTGATCCAGCTGAATTATGGGTTGACTCAGTGAGTCAGGGAGAGTTAGAGAGGGTTGACAGGTGTATTGAGTCGAACTGGAACTCGCCGAGTTGTTCTTGAGACTCGGCGAGTTGAATCGGGGTGGCCCCGCGATTCTTACCAGGTGGAACTCGTCGAGTCAGGGGAGTACTCGATGTGTCAAAAAGGGAATCCTAGAGAGTTGGTGAAAACGTCTAGACTCGCCGAGTCGCCCTAGTGCACTCGCCGAGTCTGGTCAAAGTTGACCGTTGACCGTTGACCAGAGTTGACCTGTGTTGACTTCTTAGGGATAGTCAACCTTAGTGCTAAAAGTGTTAATCAGAGACATATGATGTTATAGGAGGATTAGAGCTCGGAGGATCGAGCACGAGGGATTTCCAGGATTCGTGAGTTACCGAGATACGCGAGGTGAGTCTTCTCACTATACTTTACCTTGAGTAGGTAACCAGAGTTATGTGATCAGAGTATTTGTATGCTATGTGTATGTGATGTGTTGTACTGCATTATTTCTATGTGATTTATGTTGTGCATGTTTATGGAGATGGAACCGGAAGGTTCCCAGAGTTAGAACCTGAGGGTTCACAGAGTTTGGGTGCACGGACCCATAGAGTTATAGTCTCGAATGGCTAATATGTGTTATGTGTGTGGTATTTTGGGGAACTCACTAAGCTTCGTGCTTACAGTGTTAGTGTTGTTGTTTCAGGTACTAGCGATGACCGTGAGAAGGTGTCAGCTTGATCTGTACACACGCATGGGATTTTTGATATATATATATATATATATATATATATATATATATATATATATATATATATATATATATATATATATATATATATATATATATATATATATATATATATATATGATCTTGGGATTTTGTATGATGTGAATTGGGATTTTAAACTTAATGTTTTATGAAAATTAAATGAGAAAAGTTTTTATATTTGTGAAAAATTATTTTGAAACTTCACGGTGTTACAGTAAGAGTGAATCGGGCATCGTTTCATTTCTAGGAATGATCTTTCTTGACGTAACCGCAGGTTTCTGGTGAAGAACGAGCTTCATGCGCGCAGCACTTCGACTGGAAAAGAGTTAGTTTCTCCGGAGATTTGGGGCGTTAGGATTTGCGTCGTGTGCTAGGGGTGTTACCGGGGCTTAATAGTGTGTAGAAGTAGGAGAGAGGATGGATTTCAGTAACCAAATTCGAAAGGCTTTGATTTCTATATATAGGCTAGATTTAGAAACTCACGCCGTGAGTTTTGCATAACTCACGGCGTGAGTTTGCTCCTGATTCGCTCATGGTATGCATCATCTGTCCACTTGCTCTAGAAGGGTCAATCAACCTGTTCACGTCGTGAACACTGTACTCATGACGTGAACTCTGACATATGTCGAAGTTTGTGCCCCGAACTTCATAAATACATAACTCTCGCATACGAGTTCCGTTTTTGACGTTCTTTATATCGACGCGTGGGTGAGATAATTCTCTACAACTTTCGTTTAGACTCTGTCGGCTAATTTAGAATTTATTTTTAATATTATATTTTTAACCGGCCGGGACTGGAAAAGTCCGTTAAAAATCCATAACTTCTTCATCCGACGTCCGTTTTCGTCTGTCTTTTTACAATTTCGCTACTATTGTCGAGGCCTTCGATTATCGTTTAGGTTGTGACGGCTAAAAGACGCTCGATCTCTATTTCGAGTTTTTAGCTGTCTACTGCTACATCCGAGACTTGGAAAAATCATAACTTCATCATATGAAGTCAGATTTAGACGTTCATTTTATGTACGTTTACGGTTTAATGATATCTACGACTTTCATTTATATACCTAAGGCTAAAAAGTACTCTATTGAAATTTTGTGTTTTATGCTTAACAATGCTTTACCGGCTAAATATTTTTGGGTTGTCACACTTCAACCCCGTGTTTTAGGTCATTTGTAGCCTCCATGTCACCCAGAAACCCTTTCTTTAGCAAACCATAGCCTCCATTCATATATCAAGCTTCTCCTCTCGTTCCTTTCGTCCATTTTTATGGTGTTTTTGTGTCCTTGAATTGTATTTTTCTTTAAAGAATTGGTTTTGAAGTTTTGCAACTGAAGAGATCAGCCATCATCTACATGTTGGACCTTTATAAGTTGCAATGATCCTTGCTTTATTACATTTCCTCTTTGGATCTAAGAGTATTTGGAGTTTTAGGTTTTATATGCTTGTTTGGTACATTTTTTGAAGTTTGACCGATTGCTTTCAGTAAAGTTTGCAACTTTATTAATCAATGAAGTCCCAAGAGTATTGTATGTTCTAGATATGAGAATCCTTGGATTTTTGGTCCCATGCACAAGCTTGGAGTGCATATTTGCCATGTTTTTTTATCTTAAATGGAAAGAACATACATTGGACATGCATGTCTATAAATCTATGATTTTTATGGTCCAGTAGGTGTAGGAAACCATTCTAGAAACTTTGGAGGAGTAACTCTTATGATTAAGTGCTTGCATGGCTTGACTTGCCTTTAAGGACATAAGGTTTGAGATCTTAACTTATTGAGATGTCTTAATGAATAAAGTTGGAAGATTGATCCATCAAGACAGTGGGAGGGACCATATTCGAGCTGTGGAGCTCTTGGAATTATTGGAAGATAGCTTAATATGTTAAATTGTTTAGAATAGTCCCCACGGCATGACCTTAGGCTGCCACAACATGGTGACTGGGTAAGGACCCAACTGTTTCATCCCTACACTGCCACGCCGTGGCCAATGGAGGGCCACGACGTGGAGACTCGATGCTTAGGGTTCTTAGGTTGTTGACTTGACTGTTGACCATGGGGAATTAACTTGTTGGCTTTCTGAATTAGTTTACTTTTAGTCAACTTTAGAATGAGGTTGAGTTCCTTCTGTCTTATAGTTGACTCGTGATGTCGGCTTTGATCCCAAGAAGGAGCTATTGTATTATCTGTTTGATTTTGAGGTGAATTTTCCTCACTATACTCGTGGGTCGAAGGTACCAATGTCGGCCCACTAGATTGTGTTATGTATCCTTGTTTATAGGATGTTGCTATGTTGTGTTAATCCGTTTGATTGATAGATCTGTATGATTACATCTGCTAGTTGGTTATTGTTTATGTAAGTCCTCAATCTGCTTGTGTATCAATCCGATTCGTTTGATGGTGTGGAATCCCAATCAAACGGATGATGTCAGATCAAATAGAAGAGAAGGAGAAGAAGAAGATGATGAATCTTGTATGATATGATTAGAATGAAGATCCGAATACAAGATTCACACACACTAACACACACTTGTTCTTCTCTCTCTAGAACACCTTCAAATGCACACACTTAAGTTCTCCACTAGTGTTCATCAATCCTCTCCTCACACCCCTCACCCCTATATATATATATATATATATATATATATATATATATATATATATATATATATATATATACACACACACACATGGGAAACACGGGCCTTTAAATGGGTTTACGGCCGTAAACACCCCCTTGACCGTAAACCTGACCGTAAACACATAAGATATTACATAAAAAATACAATTTCCTAGAAAAGCAAAGTATAAACCATAATATTGACCCAACAGTTTGTTTGCATACGTCGACATATTTTGGTTGGATTGAGGCACTCCTGCTTAGTGTAGAAGGCCAAGATATTGCTGTAGAAGGCCAAGATACCCGAGCAGTCCAATTGATAATGTCGGTCCAATGGAGAGGTCTAGCTTATGTTGTAGTATTGGGAGCGGTTCACCTTATAGATGGAGGCTCAGGTGGCGGTCCAACCTTGTGTTGTAGGCCTTGTATGCATGCATTGTATGTGTTTAGCTGTGAGGAGTATTTTGGGGGAACTCACTAAACTTTGGCATACAGTTGTTGGTTTCCATATTTCATGTACATTAGATGATAGGGGCAAGGCAAAGGCATTGTCGTACACATCCTCCTAGTGATATATGTTTGAGAGATTTTGATATTCTAATTTTACGGATTTGACTTAAAAATAATGTTTTTGAACTTATGGTTTTGTGGGAATGTTTTATGAAAATGAATAATTTTATTATGGTTTTTGGGATGTTACAAGTTGGTATTAGAGCCCTGTTTTGAGAGAATTGGATGAACATGTGTGCGATGTGTACAATCAACTATGTCTCAAGAAAAGTTATTCCCCATGATACCCACACTTGTTTTATGTGTATTGGTGATATGTTAGAAATGCTTGTAGAGTTCTTCTACTTGAAATCTACTTTCTATGTGATTTCTTGGGCTTATATTGATGTGAGTTAACTACTAAATGAATATGTTAAGTTACATGCTACAAAGGATAAATATTTTCAGAATAATCGATTTGGCCCTATTACATAACTCTTGTCTAAGTCCAATCGTTATAGGAAGAATATTTTAGTCAAAAGATTATTTAAGCTTTGTTGCATGTAATTGTATGCATGATGTAGTTAGCTAACATTAATTAGGGCCATTCAGCTGCTGATGGTAGGGGTGGGGATCTTAGGAAATCCTATGAAGTGCTTTAGTGTAGGTGGAATGCTATTTAGTGGGTATTTGGAGAATTATTATGTCTAGGTGGCTTAGAGGACTTGGGATTATTGTCACAACTATCATTTTTAGCAAAGAGATTCTATTTTCATGTAAACATTAACTCTTGTAAGACTTGCACTCTAAGTGAATGTCATGCTATATGCTAACATGAAATTATCCATTTGAGTCCAAACTCCTGATTGATGTTCAAAACCTAATACAATACATCTCATATATTTAACTATGGGTTGAAAACCCTAAAAATCCTGGTTCAAGTTTATTATGGACTAGGATTCTCTTATTGGGCCTAATGCACCAACAAACTTTCAATTTGACTATTTTGGGCCAAGAAACCCTATTTGGGCTCTAATTGGACCAACATCCATGAAACTAAGGTATTTTGGGTCATGTGGGCCTAGAATGATCCATCTTATATCTATTGGGCCATGTTGGGCCTAAATTGACTCACTTCATTTTTATGAGCCCAAATGGGCGTAAACCGTTTTCTTTGGCTTCATTAGGCCGTAAACCCTTTTTCATTATCTCTATTGGGCCGTGAACCTTCATAAGGGCCCAATAGGCCAAAAATCTTCATCTTAGGCCTCATAATTTCGAAATAAAGCAAGAAAAAGCCCAAAATCTTTCATTCCTTTTTTCCTTTTCCCCATTCTCGGCCTAATTAAAACAAAAAAAAATGAAATATGGAAACATATTAAGACATGACACTTCATTAATATCCTCCATGTAATTAAGCTTAATACACCCCATGTAATTACCCAATCCCATACTTCCATGCAACATCACTTCAACATTTCCCTCCCTCTCTCTTACCTCTTCTCATTCTTGGCCATAGAGCCTTCATCACCACCATCACTTTTCATTTTCAAACTCAAGAATTCGGTCTCTTTTTCCTCTCTAGCACAAAGAACTTTCCCCTTCCATCGTCCTGGTTTTCAAGAATTTCAAGGGCACACCAAGAACTCTTCATAAAATCTCATCACTTTTGGTAAGTTTTTGGTTAGACTCCATAGTTTGCAATTTTATTAATCAATGAAGTCCCAAGAGTATTGTATGTTCCAAATCTGAGGATCCTTGGATTTTTGGTCCCGTACACAAGCTTGGAGTGCATATTTTCCATGTTTTTGACCTTAAATGGAAGGAACATACATTGGACATAAAGCTATGATTTTTATGGTCCACTAGGTGTAGGAAAACCTTCTAGAAACTTTGGAGGAGTAAATCTTATGAATAAGTGCTTAATGGGTGTTTGCATGGCTTGAATTGCCTTTAAGGACTTAGGGTTTGAGATATTGACTAATTGAGATGTCTTAATTAATAAAGTTGGAAGATTTATCCATCAAGACAGTGGCAGGGACCATATTTGAGCTTTGGAGCTCTTGGAATTATTGGAAAATAGCTTAATATGTTAAGTTGTCTAGACTGGTCCCACGACGTGACCTTAGGCTGACACAACGTGGTGACTGGGTAAGGACCCAAGTGGTTCATCCCTACACTGCCACGTCGTGGCCAATGGAGGGCCACGACATGGAGACTCGATGCTTAGGGTTCTTAGGTTGTTGACTTGACTGTTGACCATGGGAGATTAACTTGTTGGCTTTCTGACTTAGTTTACTTTTAGTCAACTTTAGAATGAGGTTGAGTTCCTACTGTCTTATAATTGACTCGTTGTGACAACCCGAAATTTCTATCTTGTACACTTATTCAAATCTATCAAAGTTAGACTCATTTTGCTATCTTTTAGCACAGTCTATGCTCTATATGAGTGTTCTAAGCCTAGTATAATCTAGGTATGAGTCTTGGGATGAGTATTTGTGAGTGTAACACCTTGAAAATGAGCCAAACACACCAACACAAGGTGTATGCAGCCGCACACCCGAGTGTGCAGCCACACACCCATCCCAGCCGCACACTCCCACCTATATATTCAACACTTGGTCATTTTGAACACTTTTTCCACTTCTTCAAGGCTGGAACTCGTTTTCTCTCAAGTATCCTCCAACTTTTCACTTCATCTTCAATCAAGTAAGTGATTCATCCTTTGATTAGCGAATACAAGGCCTTAACTAGCCTTTCCCTTTGAATTGATCCATGAGAACACCTATTTGGTGTTAGATCTTCAAGAACACCAAGAACACTAAGAACACCAAGAACACAGACTACTTTTTGGACTTTAACTACACGTTTACGCCACTAAATCGGGTATACACTTGCAATCGCTTGATATAAGCTAAGGATCCTTGAAGTTATGCATGAAAAACGCCATTTCATATGATCTTCAAGTGTGTACGGCTGCACAGACCATTTGTAACCACATACACCCTTTTAAGGGTCCAAAATACCAACAAACTTCCATTTCGGCTAAGCAATGGTCAAAAAACCTTCCCTAGAACATTCCTAAGGCTTGGAATCATGTTTTTGACACACTCCATAGGGAGTGTGTGGCCGCACACACACCTGGCCGCACACTCTGGCCGCACACACATAAAACCCATGATTTTCTGGCCTTACACTCCAATATAGGGCCATACACCATTTATGTGCAACCATAGGTGTTGGTAACACTTAATTCTAAGCGTTTTTATGTCCCTAAGGTGTGTTCCTATCACCATTAGTGATTATATACATTAAATGTATTCATATATGTGTAATTATATGTTAAATAGGATTCGTTTGTGCTCAAGACTCCAATTGACACCCAACAATCCTCTATCGATCTTTCATTCGAGCTACTCACTACAAGTAAGTTCATACCCCTTAATCTACCTTTTAAATGATTTTAAATGATTTTATGGGGGGGAATACAAGTTGAAACATTATAGTTATTATATCCATCACATGTGATTAATAACTACCAAACAATGGATTTGCTATACTTTTAGCTGTTTTATAAATCAAACTACTTCAAAATGATTATCAAACTCTTTTGCATGTTAAACTCTTTATCAAACTTGTGCTTACATGACAAACCTTTTCCTTTAACTCTTTTACACTTATATATTGTCAAAACCATGTCTAATGTGTAAATAGTTATATAATTAAGGTTTGAAGGACTTAGGACTGATAACACACTTTATTTCCTGTTCCTTTTTTGGTTGTAGACTTAGAGTACCCTGTTGTTTTTCTGAGTGTTGTTTGATCCTTAGTTATATATTATGTATATATGTATAGACATAAAGACTTTTATATCAGTTCAATACATTCAGTTATATAAACAAGTCTACTAGTAAACTATAATAGGTATAGTTTAGGAAGATACTACTCATTACTTCTAGTACGATGAATCATACAAAGAGTCAGTTCATACATGAGTTAATACATACTATTATGAGAAACTAAGAGAACATACTACTATGAGAAACTAAGAGAACATACTATTATGAGAAACAATACATACCATACACTATACAAGAGAACATACTATATGAGAAACAAAGAGAACATACTACATACTAGACATAGTGAACATACAATACTCTAGTACATACAATAAATATACAAGTATACTATAACATAAATGTGAACCATTATTCCGGGCATGGCATCACCGTCATGGCCCGATTTGTATCCAGAGTCTTCTGGAAGGAGAGCGTGAGTTTGTGTATAGATCTATACTGGATTGACTATCCTACACCTTGTTGTTCGCTACAGTGGGACCTGCAAGTCTACGGGTGCCAAATGTCATTTCTTTCGATGTCTTTCATCGTCGTCTTATTGGTCGAAAGTATGGTGCAACCATTTCACATTATACCTTAAATAACAATTGGTTTAAGGTAGATAGTACAACAGTATTTACTATAATACAACACTATAGTACTATTATTATTTCCCCATTACATTCAAATTGTGATCTTCTCACATAAACGGTAATGTAGAAACTATATTTTTGGTTAATGATAGTCACACTTGGGAAAATACACACTCTTACAAGAAACAAACATACAGAACATTTGATGCCTTGGTAGAAGGCTACATTTAGTAGAAAATATAGGATTTTCTAGGAGATACAAACATTTACGAACTTATACATCAAACACTTCCAAACAATTTCATACAAACAATGACACTAAAATGCTTATGAACTCACTAGCTTTAAAGCTGATAAACTCTTTGAAAATAACTTGTATTCTCAGGTCATCAGTATTGTAACGCCTGAGTTTCTGGGCTTGTCATTAATAGCAATGTAATAGTGTAGGTTAACCCTTGTAACCCATCTTGAAATAATAAAGATGTATTATTTGAGTATTATGTGTTTTGTGCTTAGTTGTGTGACTTAATTAAATTAAGAATGAAAACAAGCATCAAAATAAAATGTTAGATAAAGCAGATATCTATGGATAATGTTGTAGTAGTTGAAACGAAGTTTCCGAATATATAAAGAATGCCGAAATCTGAGTTATAACAAAGAAGTTATGACATGTCGAAGTTTCGCGTCAGAACCGACAACATTGAATGACGTAAAAGTGAAATTTACGTTAGACCGATATTTAGCCTTAGTGATCTAAACAAAAGTCGTAGAGTTCGTTAAACCGAGAGTGTGCATAAAAAGATCGTCCAAATCTGACTTCGTATGAGGAAGTTATGATTTTTCGAAGTTTCGACTTAACAGTATGCAGCCCGAATACTCGATTTGAGACCGAGCGGTTTTTAGCCAAAACAATCTAAACGAGAATTGTAGATCTCGTTAATAGAAGTGTAACAATAAAAAGATAGGTGAAAATGGACGTCGGATGAAGAAGTTATGAATTTATAACGGAGTTTTCCTGTCCCGGCCTAGTAAAAATAAATAATAAAAAATAATTTAAAATTAGCCGAAGGAGTCTAAACGAAAGTTGTAGAGCGTCGTCTCACCTACACGGGGATATAAAGAACGTCGAAAACGGAGTTCGTATGTAGAAGATATGACTTTTTGAAGTTTATTAAATAACTAAAATATAAATTTAATTATTAAACCCGATATTATCCGAAGGGGAGTCACCGGACTTATCCGGGTTACGCCCAGCGTATAGCGAAGCGTGACCAGCCTCACACTCGAGTACTCTGAAGACATAAGCAGTGACGTTTTTGGTCACGTACGCCCAACGTACTCCGAAGTTACGCCCAACGTAACCCCGAAGCTCAGCCCCTATAAATAGCATGCGAGGGCAGCCGATCTTTTTGCTCTTTTTCTCTTCTCTTTCCCCCGTTTTCAATCGTTTTTCATGACAATTATATCCCGAAGCCCGGTATCATTCCCAAGTCTCAAAGCCCCTAAGACCCCGAGAAGTGAGATTCCCGAGCCGAAGCTCTGCCCGTGAGGAGCCCGGTTTTTGTGAAGATCTTCCAGATCTACCGAAGAATACTACTTCTACAATCCGTCGTGTTGTCCGATAATCTTTTGATCAAGTGAGTGTGTAGTCACTTTCTTCTAACACATAATTATGAAGTATTTTTTACAAAATACGTGTTATGTGTATATTTTGTTGTTATATGTGTGAATGTATATTCACTTTCTTTTATCTCATAGATATGAGTTATTCTCTATGAAATACGTGTTATGTGTATGTGTCTCATATGTTGGTTGGAATATGTATTGAATGAGAATGTTATACAGGTTTTAAACTATGTATAAAAATATATTTTTTTATCTACTAACATGTTGGGTAGAACATGGGTAGATAGTTGATGTGTGATAGACAGATGAGAGGCCTCGATGTTGTTTTTGATTCAGTCATCTAGCGGAGTTTAGATGACGACCACGGACATTTCTAGACAGTCCTGTGGAACGCTAGCAGACTCGCCACCTGTATGTGATAATGAACTTGGGTGTTCATTCGTTGTACTCCATCCCCCTCATGGTTGCCTTATTTGACATATATTGCTGGGAAACCCCCGAACGCATGTGTTGTCGCCTAGATGAAATATTCAAAGACTAGGTCCCTTGTGTTAGTTGTTTTAGGGACATAATGTGAGAATAACGGGAGTGGGTGATTGGGTTATTGTTGGTTAATGAAAATAAAGTTAATTACTTATTGTGGGTTGAAAACCCTATATGCTCACCAGGCTCCCAAGCCTGACCAACTCAGTTTTATTTGTATTACAGGAAGTGGCACAATGGCATAAGATGGATGAATCATCAAGTTGTTTTGTTTACAAGTCTATATATGTATATATTTTTTGAACGACTTGTAATGTTATCGTTTATGCTTTTTGGTCTGTATCAGAACATGACATCCTGAGTTTTGATTATATAATGAAAATACATTTCTTTATGAAATGCTTTGGTAAATATTATTTTATCATACTTTGTTTTTGGGAACAAATTCCGCAACTGTTTTAATCAAAGGATTACTATGAAATTATTTTAAAAGCATAAATTAAACTGGTCTTTTTTGGCCGTGATTTTGGGGATGTCACAAGTAAGCAAGTACCAATGCCAGGTTTTGAGAAGATGGAGCTCGTTCAAGACTCATCTCTTATTTAGATTTACATTTTTGAGTGTCTTTTAAACTTCACTGAAAACACTTGTATTAAGTTATATTACTAATGCAATGGATGATGTTGTTGCTTATTTACTACTACGCTTTGTTGTGATACTGTACATGATGTCCTCCACCCCCGAATGTTTCCGCCGTTCCGGTTTTGGGGTGTGACAGATTGGTATCACAACATCGTTTATAGTGAATCGAGTATTTCAACCCATAAAAGATATACAAACTATAAACACAGAGGGACTAAATACTCTGATCAAGAGTTTATACTTTTAAATACTAAAATATTTAACCAAGTATACATATCTGCATTCATACTAAAATCAGTGTCACTAGGACAGAACAAAAGTATTACGATTGTTGAACATCACAAGTAGACCTAGGGATGTATGATCAGTTCTGGGAGTGACATAGCCTAATCAACTATGTTGGTCCGAGAAGTGACTAGCATATGCCCGAGAATGGTTGTGATGTGGCAACAAGTCTAAAAACTTACAAATACTACTACAATGAAAACATTAAGACATAAACCTAAAATACTATATGAGTATTTTGTGTTACAATAATTCCTATCTGAGAACTAAAAAGGTCTTTATTAGTAGGTCAATAGTTGCTAAGTGGATACGCTAAGGTTATATGTAACTAGGATGTCATAGACTTAGAATTTGTAATCTTTGCTTTACTCCCTGTTCCTTGTTTGGTTGTGGGTTTGGAGTTAGGGTCACTTATTCAAAGGTCTATCATGTTTTGATTACATATAACTGGTATGCAATATACAAGTACTGAAGTAACTGATAAAGATCATCTTATAATTATCTAATTGGTACGTCTATTAATTATTTCTTTATCCCATTTCTCGCATAGATAACATGGCTGGATTCCATCCCCACGGCGACCCGTACTTCCCAAATGAAGGCAATGTTGGATGGCTTGAATAAGAGCCAGAAGATGATCATCCAATCCCTTTGGACGATCACCACGCTGAAGGCGTTTCTGATAGTTCTGACTCCGAGCCAAAAGTTGTCACACCCTCAAACCCAGGATGGCAGAAACGTCTGTGAGTAGAGGAAATCATGCATAGTATCATAACAACATTTGCAATAGTGATTAAAGTATACACAACCAACATATATATAATTAAAAGAGTTACATCATTGTATGAGTTTAAATGTTTCCAAATCAATTACAATATGTTGACAAAATGTGAAATGTTTGACGCCTTAACGTCCCATCCTCAAAAGCACTTGGTTACCTGTTTAGTGATTTCCTAAGAATACAAGTTGTTTGAAAAAGTGTCAACACAAAGGTTGGTGAGTTCATAAGTTTTTGTATGCAATTATGAAATCCACTTCTTTTAAAAGTAGTGTCCGTTCCATAAAATCCAATAGTTTCCTTAATGTGTAAATGTAGTCTTAAAACGAAAAGACCGGAATGTACAAATAATTTGTCATATTTATAGTAACACAATGCAAGTTTAAATTGACATAGACTCGTCTGATTTTGGTGAAATCCCCGTAAATTCTATGTTTGTTAATACTTAATGTGAATTATTATAACCATGCTATGACCTAGGTGACCTGAAACGACGTTCTTCAGGCGTCGGAAATGTTATGACATTTGTCACCTCAGACCTGCCGGTCTAGCTGTTGCATGCAGCTCAGGTGTGGGTTTGTCAATCCGAATATAAATCTATATACAACTATCACGCTCTCCCTCCATGAGACTCTGGTTACAATACAGGACTTATTGGTAAAGTGAAGCGAATGTCTCACAAAAGTCACTAACAAATTCACGTGTAAAGTAATGAAAATCCCTTTTTGTCTAAATGTACCCTTTTTGTATGAGTGTGTTATGTGATGTATCATAAACTATACCTATTATAGTTTATCAAAACAAGGGTGGTAGTGGTAATGTACGTCAATTATACTTAACATAGTTTATTCAAATGTTTGTATGTAATGGATGTACTTTGATTATTACAAATTGTTATTTCTATGCTTTATCTAGAAAACTCCATTTGTTAACTGATGTATATCTATATACTAAGACAAAAATGACATATATTGCAATAACATATAATCACACAAAGATATACACCATGCTCAACATGTTACAAGGTGAATTGTAACAGATAGCATTTTTCTGTTGATAACATTTTCAATCACTGTTCTTAGAAAATTTGTAGAAAAATCATCAAAGGTCCAAATCAGAATCCGTAAATTCTGAGAGTTTGGAAAATGAGTCTAGTTTCTTCATAATTTTTCTCATTATTTTTAGTGATATATAACTTGTGTGAACAAGTCCATAATCACAGACTGGTCCAGCTGGATGTTTGAAATGATAGGCAGTATTGTAAAAATCCCCATAAAGTGTAAAAAAAATCGTATGGAGATGTGCAAGTAGCCATTTTAAAGTTAAGGACTTGGACTACTTGCACCTTGTACAGTTTTGAAAACTAAATTTTTTAGGCTGTCCAAAACAGTCCGTGATTGAAGTCCAACTTTTCTAATGAAAGCTGTTGGAAAACTTTAATTGTGTTCTTGATGATTTAACTCGTATTCCCCCCCCCCCCCTTAAAACTTAAGAAAACATGAAAATGTAGGGTATGAACTCACCTTGAGTGATTTTAGTGGATGATTGTTGAAGAAGGGAAGTGTTCAACTCAAGAACACCTGGAGGATTGCTTGAAGATTCGAGAATCTAACACCATGGTGATGGAATTTGTGTAAGAAATCTATGATTGGAGTAGAAGGAGGTGTAATAATCACAAGGAAGATGATTATACTTACCAAATGAAGAAGAAAAGACTTGGAAAGTGCTTGAAATTCTCGGACTTGAGAGATGCGAGTTGAGAGAAAAAGGGGTTTGATCTTTTGGTGGAATGAGTGTAAATGAGTGAAGTGTGAAAAATGAGTGTGAGTGTTCCAGCTTTTACACGTGGGAATGGCTGGAAAATGGTGAGAAAGTACAAGGAAGTGACTAGGTATGGTGTAATAGTGACTGGGGGTTGTACTATGAAGGTATGGGGAGATTGCTTGTGTCATACTCTAAGGCAAAGTCAACACTCCACCTCAAATATTCACCCACAAGATTTTATTCTTAAATAAAATTTTCCATAAAAATATGTTTAAATTATGATTATTTAGGGTCTTATATGTTAACATATGAATTTTGGAGAAAATCTGGCGTTAAAATCACGAAAAACGGGCTCAAAACGCTAAAGATATTGAAAACTAGGTGAAAATTGTCAAAATCCGAAGTCGTGGGCCGAGGGTTTGGTTCCTGATCCTTAGAACCGAAGGTAAGTGGGAGCCGAGAGGAGGGGAAGAGGAATTGAGAGTGCGAGGAAAAGAACAGAAGGCGAGGCTCGGTCTTGGCTGCGCAGGCTCGCTCATCGGACAGAAGCTCAAGTTCTCGGACCGAAAGAAGAGTAGAGTCGAAAGTCAGGTCTCAGTTCGGAATGATCAGGCGACCGAAATAGACAAAGGGCTCGGTCCATTTCGGTTGAGAGGGTCTCGGTTCTCAGGAGGTTCGGCTCTAAGAGGTGTTTCGGCTCCTAAGAGGGGTTTCGGCTCCTTAAGGCTGTTTTTCGTGTAGACTTCCGTTTTCGAGCGGTTTTCGTCTAAATTAAGGGCCGGGATGCCCCAAGTGATTTTAAGGAGTTAGGAGAGATTTTGGAGAGATTACACATACAGAGAGAGATTTGGGAGAGACTCCACATTCTTGGAGAGATTTGACATACTTGGAGAGATTTCACATACGGAGAGAGATTTGGGAGAGATAAAGTGAAGGATATTAAGAGAGGCTTCTTTTGTGACCTTTTTTTGAGTATCCAGCTTCGCAACGCAAGGTCCGTAAACCCCATTAAGCCATGTTTTATGATCTTACACACTTCAGATGAGTATGCAACATTGTTTTATCGGTTTGGTTCATTGTTTAGCACTAAGGCTAAGGAAAATTAAACACACGAATTTTCCAAATGATGTTTTCTCATTAAAATAGCGAGTTGTACAGTAATTACATAACGTAAACCCTAATATACAAGGTTTAATTGAGTCGACCGGTTTGACTCGTTGACTTTGTTTGACTTTGACTTGACCCGAAATTGACTATTGTCACATCATCCCTCCGTTAGAGGGAATTTCGTCCCAAAATTTACATTCTGACTGGGACTTCAAGAGTTTGGGAAAAGATGCGAGTATTTTTGTTTCATTTGATCTTCGCGTTCCCAGGTGAACTCGGGTACTCGTTTTACATTCCAACGAACTTTCACAATGGGAATACGACTTTGCTTTGTTCTTTTGATTTCCTGATCCATGATCTCGATCGGTTCTTCCAGGAAGTTGAGATTCTCGTTAACTTCGATTTCCTCGAGTGGTATTACAACTGTCTCTTTAGACAGGCACTGCTTTAGGTTTGATACATGGAATGTAGGATGTACTTTATCAAGTTCTTGAGGTAGTCGGAGTTTGTACGCCACGGGACCAATCCTGGCAAGGATTTCGAACGGTCTGATGTACCTTGGGTTTAGTTTCCCACGTTTTCCAAAATGTATCATTCCTTTCCAAGGGGAAACTTTTAGTAGCACACGATCACTCACTTGGAATTCCAAGGGTTTGCGTCGTTTGTCTGCGTAGCTCTTTTGTCGATCTCGAGACGCTTTTAGCCTTTCCCGAATTTGAATAATCTTTTCTGTGGTCTCTCTTATGATTTCAGGACCAGTGAGGGTGCTGTTAGGGATTTTCCCCCTAGCTAGTTGAGTATCCCCCACTTCAACCCAACATAGGGGTGATCTGCACTTGCGGCCGTAGAGAGCTTCGAATGGAAAGACTTTGATGCTAGTGTGATAGCTGTTATTGTAGGAGAACTCGATAAGCGGTAAATGGGTAACACATGCCTTACCAAAGTCTATCACACATACTCTCAACATGTCTTCTAAGGTCTGTATGGTTCGCTCACTCTGGCCGTCGGTTTGTGGGTGGTAGGTCGTACTCATGTCAAGCCTAGTTCCCAGAGATTTCTGTAGATACTGCCAAAATCACGAGGTGAATCTACTATCTCGGTCGGAGATAATGGATATTGGTACACCATGCAATCGCACAATCTCCTTGATGTACGTCCTGGTTAACTTCTCCATCTTTTCGGTTTCCTTTATCGGCAGGAAGTGTGCAGACTTGGTCAATCTGTCTACTATTACCCATATGGTATCAAGTCCGCATGACGTCTTAGGCAGCTTGGTTATGAAGTCCATGGTTATCCGTTCCCTCTTCCACTCAGGTATATCAGGTTGTTGTAGTAGTCCTGAGGGTTTCTAATATTCCACCTTGACCTTGGCGCAAGTCAGACACTTGCCCACATAAGTTGCAATCTCGGCTTTCATGTTCGGCCACCAGTATGACTTCTTGAGGTCTAAATACATCTTATCTGAACCTGGATGGATGGAATATTGAGTCTTGTGTGCTTCATTCATGACAATGTCTCGGAACCCACCAAACTTTGGTGTCCAGATCCGATTCATGAGATAATGTGCTCATAGCACCGGGAACCAAGTCGATTCAGAATTCGACTTGTCGTGCGAGCGGCACACCTGGCAGATCTTCTGGGAATACGTCGGGGAAGTTGCACACTTCTGGAATGTCTTTGATATCCTTCACCCCTTGATTCTTATCTACGATGTGGGCTAAGAAGGCATGGTATTGCTTTTGGAGATACTTTTGAGCCTTGACGCAAGAAATGATTTGTAGATTTGTACTAGGTTTATCACCGTAGACGAGAAGGATTTCACCATTTGGCAGATTAAGGCGGACAGCCCTTTCGTAACATAAAATGTCGGCATGATTTGGACTTAACCAATCCATACCAATGATGATGTCGAAACTTTTTATTGTGACTAGCATTAAATCGATTTTGAACGAATGGTTATCTAGAGTAAGGGTACACCCTATGTAAATATCATTAGTGTGCTCAACCTTTCCATTTTCCATTTCTATGACGTATGAATCTTTTAATAGCTGGGGATTTTGTTTAAGTAAATGTTTGAATTGGTGGATCACGAAACTCCTTTCTACCCCACAATCGAAAAGTACGCATGCATAAGAGTTATTGAGGAGGAACGTACCGGTAACCACTGTAGGATCTTTGACTGCTTCCCCATGTGCTATTGCGAGGACTCTCCCTACACCACCAACATCAGAAGCTTGTGCTTTGGGGCAGTTTCTCTTGAAGTGTCCTGTGTCACCACATCCATAGAAGGTTTGGCTTGCTCCTGCATTGGCAACTTGGTTGATCAGTCATGCTGGCGCTTTATAGAAATGAGCGGTATGCCCTTTCCTGTCGCAGTTTTTGAAGTGCATTTCCCGACAAGCACCATTGTGGTGGAAGTTGCACTTGTTACACTTGGGGAGATTTCTAGCATATTGCTTCGGTGGTGCTGGAGTGGTAGCAGTAGTAGCAGCACGGATAACAACAATTTGCTGTTTCTTTGCGGGGTCCTGCACTGGTTGCTTCTTTTTATTGTTCTAGAACTTCCTCTTATTGTTTCCTCCTTTTTCTTGGTCGGAGGGGGTTGGCACCTCGACACGGATAGCCCAATGATCAATGAGTTGTTGTGCCAACTCCTTGGCACTGTTAAAAGTGGTTGGTCTTGACGCCAGCACGCTATCTTGTATCGGGGGTGATAGGCCCCAGAGATATCATTCCACCTTCTTGTCTTCCAGTGTAACCATTTCCAGACAGAGGAGTGCTAGATTATTGAATCGGGCGGTGTAAGATGCAAGGTCAGAGCCCGTCATCTGAAGATTCCATAGTTCCTGTTCTAATTTTTGCACCTCACCCCTTGGGAAATATTCCTTCAGCATCATAGTTTTCAAGTCTTCCCAACTTAACGAATTAGTCACGGAGAGTGTCAGCGATTTTACGTGGCGTTCCACCAAGTGAGGGCCCTGCCGGAGAAAGTGCAGGCGGCGAATTTGACTTTGTCTATTTCAAGGCATGCGCAGATCTCAAAGACAGATTCGGTCTTCCCGAACCACTGCATCAAAGCGATGACGCCCCCGCTTCCATAGAAAGGATCGGGTTTGCCATTTGTGAAGTCTTTATAAGAACATTTTCTCGAACGCCCTTGGCTATCCCCTTGAGTAGAGATGTTAATACCGCTCCCTGTTCTCCGGGCACCGTCAGTGCTGATTGGGAACATGGCGGCCGCCACTGCGGCTGTAACCGTAGCCTGAAACATAACATGATCATACTGGGGAGGCGGCGGGGGTGAATTTGTTCGCGTTCTCTCAGTGCATCTAGTAGATCTACGGGGTGGCATTTTTCTGTCATAGAATTTCAAAGATGAAATGGGTATAAGTTTTTTAGTAGTTGATATAAGTCGAGTGTTACTTGTCTTATCTTATTTATATTATATCTCGACTTTATTGCATCAGCAAGTAATTCATAGAAAAAGTTTATGCAATTAAACTTATGAATTAAATAGTGGTGACTCAAATGGAGTCATGTGTTCAGTTCCGTGTCAGACCCACTCCTAAGATTCGCTCGATGTGCCCCAGTTATGTGTAATTAAAATTTTAATAAGCTGTTGATACTAATGAGTCTGCCCTAAGTCCACAACAAAACAAGGAACAGGTCCCAAGGCGGACTCACCATTTCTAGGTTGATTGTTTCTTTTATTACACATAACGACGAGGTACACTTAAAAATCTTAGAGTTATCAGTTGTAAATTTTTTGAAATACCACATAGTAAAACCTCATGTCAACATCAAACGAAACAAAATGCATGCCAAATACATTGATAAACTTTTAGTACATATTGTTTTAGGGAAAATCCGACCTCATAAGGGTCTACATTCCAACAATGTAAAGGATAGTTTGACAGCACAAAAACCCCTTGAATAGTGTAATCACTTAATCGCGGGGTCAACCTATTCGCAAGAAAGAGTAGCACCAATGCATAATCGAAATCCTAGTTTTTATAACAAAAACATGAGTCGTGAAAACACTACTCGCGGCGGGTGGCATCCGGTCTTTGGTGACCCTAAGATGAGGTCGAGGCCCCCTGAAGCTCCGTAATCCGGCGTTCGGCCGCGATCACTCTCTCCTCGAGTGTTGCGTGCCTCTCCTGGTACTACCTTACCTCCGCTCGAGTAGTGGTAAGGTCCTCGATAAGATGGTCCACTGGATAGAAGCCCCTTTCCAAATCCCTGGTGTGTGCATCGGTGGCTGCCGTAACAGCATTGAGATTTCGAACTTGGTCTGCCATTTCCCTACTTTGGTTCTCCAAATTCGTGATATGCTGGACCATGACGGGGAGGGATCTGTCAGCCGGTCCCCCGTGGTTGAGGTCGTAGTAACCACGTTGGTCTCCATAGGGTGATCGTTGGCGTTGTTGTCGGCTCCACCTCTCGATCAAGGTTGCCCAACGGAGCTCAGACCCGTTGTGTCCAAAGCGGTTCGCAGGCACCCTGGCGATGTAAGGAGGGTTGAAGACTTCCTCCTCTGGTTCCTGTTCTTCTTCTTCCTCTTTAGATTCTTCTTCTTCGTCCTCCATTTCAACTTCCTCCTCGGGTTCTTCTTCTTCGTCAATCTCCTCCGGGTCCTCCTCAGGATCTTCTTCGATCATTTCTTCGGGTTCTTCTTTAATCTAGCCGGCATTTCCCTGATTGGGAAAGTATGGGTCTCCTGGTAGATGAAACCCGGCCATGTCGTCTACGCGAGAAATGGGGGTGTAAGAAGCATGTAACGGATAATAGTAATAATAATATTGCGCTATAGCATAATCAAATACTCTTATAGTATTTTAAGTGTTTAGATCTGATTCTTAAAGTTTTCTGTATAGGGTGTAGTTAGGTGGTTAGATTTGTTGCCCACTATGACTATCCCCCGGTATGTGTAACTCACTTCTCGGACGGATATAGTTGATCAGACTATATCCCTCCCAAACTTGATTCATATATACTAAGGCATACTCATAGTGTACAACTCCTCTTCTTTTTACTTTATGTTCTCCTAGTTATGATACTATGTAGGTATGTAATGCATGCATGTATACTTTAATCAAAAAAAACGATTTATTTTCTAAAAGTATAATCGATTGAAAAATGTTCAAATCAGAGACTTTTAGTCCCAATTGTGTTTATAGTTTGTATATCTTATGTGGTTTGATATACTTAATTCACTATAAACCGTGCTCTAATACCAATCTGTCACACCCCCAAACCAAGGATGGCGGAAACGTCTGGGGGTGGAGGACTTCACGTATAGTATCATAACAACATTTGCAATAGTGATTAAAGTAAACACAACCAACACACACACACACACACACATATATATATATATATATATATATATATATATATATATATATATATATATATATATATATATATATATATATATATATAATTGAAAGAGTTACATCATTGTATGAGTTTAAATGTTTCCAAATCAATTACAATATGTTCAAAAAATGTGAAATGTTTGACGCCTTAACATCCCATCCTCAAAAGCACTTGGTTACCTGTTTAGTGATTTCCTGATAATACAAGTTGTTTGAAAAAATGTCAACACAAAGCTTGGTGAGTTCATAAGTTTTTGTATGAAATTATGAAATCCTTTTCTTTAAAAAGTAGTGTCCGTTCCAGAAAATCCAATAGTTTCCTTAATGTGTAAATGTAGTCTTAAAACCCAAAGACCGGAATGTACACATAATTTGTCATATTTATAGTAACACAATGCAAGTTTAAATTGACATAGACTTGTCTGATTTTGGTGAAATCCCCGTAAATTCTATGTTTGTTAATACTGAATGTGAGTTTTTATAACCATGCTATGACCTAGGTGACCTGAAACGACGTTCTTCTGGCGTCGGAAATGTTATGACATTTGTCACCTCAGACCTGTCGGTCTAGCTGTTGCATGCAGCTCAGGTGTGGGTTTGTCAATCCCAGTATAGATCTATATACAACTATCATGTTCTCCCTCCAAGAGACTCTGGTTACAATACAGGACTTATTGGTAAAGTGAAGCGAATGTCTCACAAAAGTCATTAACAAATTCACGTGTGATGTATCTAAATGTACCCTTTTTGTCTAAATGTACCCTTTTTGTCTAAATGTACCCTTTTTGTATGAGTGTATTATGTGATGTATCATAAACTATACCTATTATAGTTTATCAAAACAAGGGTAGTAGTGGTAATGTACGTAAACTATACTTAACATAGTTTATTCAAATGTGTGACAACCCGAAATTTTCATTCGGTCAAACCCTAAAAGTCAATCACTTCAATTTATAAGTCAATTTCATTATTGTTCATTTTTAGCAAATTTAAAGCTCGTTTGATTATTTTAATAATTATTCTTTAAACGAACGGGTGAACGGAAGTGCCGTCTCGGGTCTTGAAATTTCAAAGCCGCAAATACCACGTAGCTTAGAAGTTCATGGCCAAACTTTTATGTTTGGGTCGTAAACTCCCCTAAAAACCGTAAACTCATGCCTTAAGCATGAGTTTACTCCCCAAACTCATCACTTTTTACTTTCACTCTCAAGAATAACACCAAAACTCTCTCAAGTATCATCCAAGTTTTTATTCAAGATCTTCAATCTAGTAAGTGTTTCTAGCCCTTTCAAGTTAGTGAATCACTTAATCTAGTGATTGTACATCTTTTCATCCATCCATTTTTCTGTTTTGATTAGATTTCCAAAACACCAAGAACACACACTAGTGTTCTTGGACTTCTAGCTCATTTCAAGCTTCCAACTAGTAAGTATTCCTACCCTAGTGTATTGTAAGGATTATTATACATCCTTACATCAAGGAAATGTCCCAAGAACACCAACAACAAGGTGTTCATGGTTTTGGGAAGCTCCCAAAACTGTAAACACCAAGTAAGGTGCCAAAGGGTGCCTTAGGGTGCCTTAGTCCTTCACAATGCCTTAGGGACTTGTCTAGATCCTTCCTTGATGTGTTTATCATAATAAAAGCACAAAAATCCCCCATTTATCTGTGTTTACGGTTTGGGGAACTCCCAAAACCGTAAACACCTCAAAGTGAGTATAAGTGGCCCTTATTTCTTCCTTATGCCTAGAATCTAACCTATACTATTACCTTTAAGTTCTTAGGACTTGAAAACATCATAAAACCATGTTCCATAGGAGTTTACGATAGTAAACTCATGGAGAAATGGTCCATGTGCCATAAACTCCATTTAGGAGTGTATTGATGCCACAAAACATTTCCTAAGGCTTAAACATGAAGTAGGAATGCTTGGAATGGCTTAGAAGTCTTCAAACAACAAATGGTTAAAAAGAGTGTGAGCTTACGGCCGTAAACTCAAGGGTTTACGACCATAAACTCTTTTGGTTATGACCACAAAACCGTAAACTCCCTAATGGAGTTTTCCTTGAACCCCTAGCACACTAGCCCTTCCCTACAACACTTAGATGCCATCCTTGAGACTTATAACACTTGTATAAGGTGTTTAGCATGTCCTAGGGTGTCTTGACTTTATTTATTAGTTGTTTAAAATCTAATTGGATACATATGTGATATTATATGTTAACTAGGATCATAGAGTGTGTTCAAGACTTCACTTGACACCTAGCAATCCTACATCTTCAGTTCATCCGTACCACTCACTACAGCTGAGTTCATACCCCTTAATCAATGGTTTAAATGTTTTTAAATTCTTTTATGGGAGGATACAAGTTAAATACTTATAGTTATTACATCAATCACATGTGATCAATAACTACAAAACTAGTGGTTTTCTTACTGTTCAAACTATTTTGCTTCAAATTGTTTTACAAACTCTTTTACTTATCAAATACTTTTACATAAGCTCTTTTATACTTATTATCAAATGCATGTCTATGTATGTATAGTTATATAAGCAATGTTTAAAAGGCTTAGGAAGGCCAGCCCGCTTTATTTCCTTTTCCCCGTTGGGATGTGGTCTGGTAAGGTATCGGGTGTCCGTCCAAAGGTCGTTTAAATATTAGTTATATATCATGTGTACATATATAGTCATAAAGGTTCTTCCAGTCAATTCAATACCTTTGGGTAACAAGGGTATACTTCCATGTTCATACGTACCAGTTACATTGCTAGTAAGCTACCATAGGGGTAGCACAGGAATATACTAATACTATTACTAGAACAATGAAACATACAATGAGTCAGTTCATTCATGAGTCAGTACGAGTAGTACATACAGTACATTACTATACATGCTAGATAGAGAGATAACATACATTACAGCTAGCACACGTAGAACATTTCATTACATACAGGCTAGACAGAGAAAGAGTACACTTACAGTTAGCACATTTATCACATGTACATTCATGCAGTTATGTGAACCATTAAGCGGGTCATGGCACTTCCTGCCATGACCGTTTTTGTATCCCAAATCTCCTTAATTGGGGAGCATATGAGTTTGCGTATAGATCTATACTGGATTGACTATCCTACACCTTGTTGCTCGCTACAGTGGGACTTGCAAGTCTACGGGTGCCAAATGTCATTTCTTATGGCGTCTTACATCGTCGTTTTACTAGAGTCGGTAGCAGGATACAGGTCGATCACATGTTACTTTGAATACCTTTTGTTTTAACGTAGTTAGTATAGTGGTAGTCGCTAATTCCAAATACTACGGTACTATGATATTTTCCCATTACCTTAGTGAATAATCACACGATGCACGGTAATGTAAAAAACTATATTTTTGGTAAATGAGAGTCAGAATTGGGAAAACACACACTCTAACAAGAGACACACGCACAGAAACTAGATGCCTTGGTAGAAGGCTACAGTTAGTAGGAAACATAGGGTTTTCTAGGAGAGTTCAAACATTTTACAAAACATTGTACAAAACATCTTACGAAACATCTTACAAATTCTTTCATACAAACAAGGACATTAATATACTTATGATCTCAACAGCTTTAAGCTGATACTTGCTTTCAAAATAACTTGTATTCTCAGGTCACCAATAGATAGGTACAGGTGCCAGGCTTTTGAGAAGATGGAGTTCGTTCAAGACTCATCTTTTATTTTGATATGTATATTTTGGTGTCTATATAACTTTAAAGAACACACATGTATGAAATTATATTATTAATGCAATGGATGATGTTGTTGCTTGTTTACTACTATTCATTGTTGTGATACTGTATATGACGTCCTCCGCCCCAGAACGTGTCCGCCGTTTATGGTTTCTCAAATCTAAGAAGAAGGGAGAGTACTTTTATATCAGTTTTATGATCGTCTAAGAACCATATCACAATTGATCCTTTAAGGCCATCTTAGTGCACTAGTATGGCTAAGAGGAGGAATTGGAAATTGTTGAAATGGTTAAATGAAAAAGATGAGTCATACTTCGTTCCAAACTCAAGTCTTAGAATCATACTCCAAGATTATGAACTGAGTGACACACACTCATCAAATGTAAGGTAGAAAAATTGTTTTTTTTTCTTTTGTACGTTTGAAATTGGTGTGTAGTGTTTGTCTTGATGAGAATCCGCACTAACTCTTGAATATTTGTTTATCAAGTAATGTTTCTTGATAAGAGAATCTTATATGTCAAGAGGTTAGTGGGAGTCTAAATGATCTTGAAAAGTTTCGAGAACTAATCAAGAGTAAACCTATTATTAAACACTAGCACACAACTTGGGGTTTGTAACCTATCGTGTTGACAAATTTTAATTCTGTGCCAATCCAGCTGAGTGATTATGCATATGAGTTATACGAGTTCTCAATAGGTTGCATAAGGGCAAACACCTTGTTCAATGAAAGTACATTGACTGGAATAGGTGAGCTTCTAGATAACTTGGAAGCAATGGTGGGACCCTTGATGGCAAGAAATTAAGAATGAACAAGTTCTGTCCATAAGAGTTTGAATTTGCCACAAACATTATCTTTCGATTATGGTAATGGCAAATTCACATGGATAGGAAAACATACAGCATAAAATCTAAGTGTCATAAGGTTTCTCTCGTTCTTGAAAATGATTGTGAGGAAACGCTTTCACTAAGAGAGATTTTAAGGAAATAGCAACTATGTAAATTGCATTCTCAAAATCGATTATGATTACGACATCCCTTTTCATAGTTCGAATTGTGATATTTGACAATTAGTCTGAACATTTAGGACTTAGTAAGATAAGTTCTAAATTAGTTTAGACACACATATGAGTTGTCTAAGGAAAGGTGTGTGATTTTGAGAAGCTTAGATAAAGGCTTATTGAAGCATATTGTATTAGAAACAATGAACTTTGGAAGTCAATAAGTATTGATTCCTAGAAGTTTAGTTGGTTCCTAAATACGTGTCAAAGCTAGTGGGAGCATAAGGGTTATGCTGGAATGAATATAATCATCATGTTAGTGGGAGCATGATTATTATTTAAGTATTGCAAGTTGGCAATATTAATTATAGAAAAACAAAAGTTTCACTTTGCAAGGTTACAGGGGTTGAAGATGTTTTTGCTATAATTAAGGGAGAGAATGTTATACTTCGTTTTCAATCTAAAAGCTTAGATCGAGAAATTTAATTGTATTTAGTCAAGTGTATATTTATTATTTGCATTCTCAAAATACGATTATGATTACGACATCCCTCTTCATATTTGGAATTTTTTAGAACACGGCAAATAGAAATATTATGACGATATTATAGTAAGAAACTGGTAAAGTATCATGTTTTATTATGAATTGCATCCCATACGCTTTGGGTATAGGATCAATTGCATATGCTATAATATTCGACTGTTCTAAAATTTTCCAAATGTCTGGGGCATTAGAGGGAAAAAGGAAATAGAATCGTTTTGACTAAAATAATTAAACAACTGCCAAGGATAATCTAAGGTTCACCAAGGATTGGTCACTTGTGGACAGTTGAAAGTATATTCATGGATGGACCATATTGACATTATTATGAATAGATAAGACTCTATTTAGAATGAGTTGTCATATGGAAAATATGGAAATATTTCCATATTGGTTTGGATATCGAGAATCAATGTCTAGAGTAGAAACTTTTATGCAAGAAGGATGTTCAAATGAATGTAATTTGAATATGAGACTTCATGACTATGGAATTGTCTTGTAACAATCTCCAATAGAGCATTTTGTAATTTTGTTGGCCGAGTCATGGTGACTTTTGTGCCGTGACATTACGAAATGACCGTTGTATAAAATGTTAGAATCTAACATATTCTAGTAGTGGTGAGAATTTTGTATTCTTACACTAATGGATTAGGAATTGTGAAATGAGTGTGATTGAAAATGTTATTCAATTATACTATTTCACAAAGTAAGGACCATAGGTAAACATAGTCTGCATGCTAAGAGCATGGGACAGTTGTTGCTATAATTCAAGTAAGAAGTTGATTACCCGAAACAAAAAATAATGAGTAATCAATATGGTGATTAAATAAAAGGTGTTTTATTTATACTCAAAGGTTTGGGGCCATATAGGATTAGTATTATTCTTGTGTTTCACTTTGCATTTTTTGACTTCCTGAATAATAAGATTATTCAAACCCTCCACAGTCGCTCATTCATTGGAAGTAGGAATGAAAGAAGACGGTCATGAATCTGACTGTAGATTGTCTAAAATGTTTTAGACATAGCAAAAGTTTGTTGCAGGGTTCATGATTGATGCTATAAGAATAGAGTATTGGAATAAACCCACGCTCACTTGGATCACTTCATGGATTTTATCACGAGTGATTGGTGAGACGATAACATCTTATATTCTTGAAACCGAGATGTGTGAGTTGTATCTTGCGAGTCGGTTACACATTGATAATATGTAAACGCACCAGTAACTTGGTGTTATAAAACGTATTGTTGTGTGTGATTCGGTGAGTGAGTGCAAGCGAGCATTGAGTCAAATTTTATCCGTTCCTTTTACCCAAAGTGGGATAAAAGTGATATTTGTGGGGCCCTCAATGATTTAGTTATGACACCTAAGTGCTTGGCCAAGCCGAGACTAAGTTGATGTGTTCACTTGTAGTTTGTTGTTAGTCGTCATAAATCGGAAATTGGGAAACAACACATAGATAGAGAGAACGATTTAAATCTATGTCTCAGTCTATATGATATCTAGAATGGAGGAATATATGATCCCTTATCTAAAGGACATGTATCTGATAAGATCAGAGTTAACAACAGATTTTAAAAGCTATGATTGCGGATCAGGATCTGAAGTCATACACATAGTAGTTATTAGACTTATCCAAGTGGGAGACTGTTGGATTAGTGTCTAAGTCCATAACTATTTTGGTATGTACTTGACCCGTTGGTGCATGGTCCTTTTGGGTTGCCTTCACCAAAGCAACTTGATAGGATGAATTATGGAGAGAGAGGATTAATTATAATTTATTAATATATTATGAGAATAATATATTAAAGGAGAAATCATATTGTTTAATTAATATTAGGCAATAATTAATTAAGAATTAATTTTGTGGCTAAAAGAGATTAATTAAACTTAAGGGACTAGAACTGTCAATTGTATGATAGTTGAATATTGGGCTAATGGACTCCATATTAGAGGGGTGGACGAATTCTATTGGGAAACCCATTAGAAATCGTCCAAGGCCTCTAAGGAGGGAGTCCATGGGTTGCTTAGGGCCTAAGCAGTCAAATTAGGGTTTCCTTGTTAGATAACCCTAATAGCCTCATTGTTTAAGGACCCCTATGGCACCAAAAACGTGGCCAACTGATTCCTTAGGGTTTCTACACGTTTTGAGTTGCCTCCTCTCTTCTCATTCTTCATCCTCTTCCTCTTTGTGTTTGTGTGCCATTAGAGGAGTGACACTTGTGACTCTAAGCTTTCTAAAGCCAATTACAAGGAGGATTTGAGATTTTTATTACTACACAACAATCAAGGTATGATCTAAACCCTAATTCATGTATTAATATTGATTATCATATGCTAGATCTTGGGTTTCAAGTCTTGGATGAATGCATGTAAAATAGAGAAACCTAGATCCAAGCATTAGGGTTTGTATGAGCACATAGGATGTTATTATGGTTAAAACCCATCACTATCTACCTGATCTTAGTTACGTATATATTCCTCATACACCAAGTAATCATAAGGGGTACCAGGTATAGGCCAGGTCATAGTATACAAATTCAATACACCGTTTTTCTAGTACAAAACATACTTTCCAAATAGGAATTTTGATATACAAAACTAGAAACTTACCAGTAAAGGGTTTAATCCTTTTTATTAAACCAGTATAAACTTAAAGGACCTTAGGTGGTTAACTCTATAATACCTTAGTTTATACATCAAGGTTATATTTAATTAATACCCGATAGGTAGTTGGATGTGTTCCGCCTCATTCCATGTTCCTTGTTTGGTTGTGGGCTTAGGGAAGATCCACACAATTAACTATCTATTCGATATTAGCTTATATATAGCTAGTATAAACTAAGTGATTATAGAAGGAACCACTATGGTTACTATTTTTATTATAAGAAATAAGGGTTTTCTTAAAGAATCTTTTCATCAAATATAAAGGAACTATTACAGTTAACTCCATGAGTACCAAGTGAATACGCCAGGGTTATATACTACAATGATCTAACAAACAATGGGATGTGTGCTTTCCGCCTTACTTCCAGTTTGTTGTTTGGTTGTGAGCTTAGGGCAGATACACACAACCGATTGTTTGTTTACTCTGAGTTTTATATAACTTGTATCCATTTAGTACTCATAGAAAGGATTATAGAGTCATTTTTACTTATCTATCATCAAAGCAGGAAATATGGGATTTTCTAGAGGAACAGGCGAACTTTTCTAAACAAAACTTACAATTTACTACAACTTACTAAGCTTTCTACGACTTACTCACATCACTAAAATCTTATGAACTCACCAACTTAAATGCTGATCTACGCTTTCAAAATAACTTGTATTCTCAGGAGACCAGTAGACAGGTACGCGAACTAGGATTCAGAAGATGGAGCGGTATAGCTTCATGTCTTATTTTGTTATTTTCAATGTAGTCTATGTTTTGTGAACCACATACTTTGTAAACACTTTCTTTCTAATGAAATGGTTGTTTATTACTTTGATTACTATGATGCATGTCTTGTGATACTAAACATGACGTCCTCCGCCCCCGAACGTTTCCGCCATTCCAATTTTGGGGTGTGACATTTGCACCGAGGCCAGAGTGACATTCAGTTGCTTCTTTGTTAGACGGTGGATTGTGGTTACCGGAATGAAGAACTTTGGACCATCCTAAGTCTTCTTGTACATAATCAATAGCTCAGGGTAGCTTGTAGCACAAAGGTTCATTTCTTTTTGGCAAGAACAGGATGTATTTCAACATCAATTTTTCCAAAGTCACATACAAAGGCCTTCAAGAATTCACATGCCCTTTCGAAGGCAATTTTCATCTTTGGGTATATTTATGCCTTTAGCTGAAACACTCGAGCTATCAAGAAGATCTCTTCGGGATTCATGCACACAGAGTCAGTTTGACTTCTAATGTACTCACTTCCTCTCCGGGTTAGGGTGTACTGGAAAAATTCACATTTCATGAATTTTCTAGCTTTGTAGTTTTTGACCTCGTTTGGTCTATCGTTGGACCAGATGTTGTGAAATTTTCCACCGTGTTTTGCAAGGAAGAGGTTTAAGCATTCAAACTCTATAGGGAGTCTTCTGTAATTAGGAATGCTGAGAGATCAAGAGGATGAAAGACTGGGAAATACTTGGAATTTGGAGAAATTAGAATATTCCAATAGTCATCTGATGTTGGTTGTACATATGTGAGATGAGGAATGTAATCAGCATCCAAAAGTCTACGGGTTGGGTTTACCCATGAGCTAATAATGGTTTCGTCAAACGTAGTGTCAAACCCTTGTTCTTTCCAGATCTCATCTGCAAACTTAGCAGCTCTCCAGTCACGTTTCCTTTGAGTTGTGGCGAGGTAGTCATCAGTAAGATCTGAAGATATTTCATCTTCCAAGTCTTTGGAGTGAAGAGAAGTTGATTGTTGGGGTGAACCCTAAGGAGTTGAAACTTTAGGTGACGTTCGTGGAGTTGGTTCTTTGTTGACTTTTGCGGTTGGAGGTTGGCTATGAGGGAGACTTTGAAAATTTTGAGCTGAAGGGTCTTGGTCTTCGACGATCCAGATGTCGAAAAAGTTTTGATTCTTATGCGTCTGTTTGGATCATTATCACTTCACCTTTTTGAGGAAGCAGGCCCCATATTCTCCTCAAACCAATGTTTCAACTAGTGTTTTGAAAACCGGACCGGACCAGCCGGTTGAACCGGGAACCGATGAGGTTACCGATTGTTTATCTCTCAAAAACCACCTGCATTGTGAACCGGAAGAAACCACTGGTTTTACTGAAAACCGGAGAAAAACAGGCTGGTTCAACCAGAATTAAAACCGGTTTGTTGAAAAAAAAATGTTTTTTTCTTATATCCAGCTTAAGACAAGCAAGTCGACTCTAAAGAGCCAGTCGACTAAAATGTTATTTGGCTTGTTCTTCTAAGCGTTGTTGGGCTCCATTTTATAGGCTTACTTTACCATTTATTTCTTTCTCACCCACGGATGTGGGATAACTCAAATATAACTCTTCTATATTTTTTTAAACTACTACCTTCTTTTCAATATACACACATAAAACACCATCTTTTTTGTTACTCGTTACACACATATATTCACATTCACTTATTTAGGCTATTTGTTTTATACGACTTGCGTAATATACATATATAAAAGACACACACTACGTTTATTTAATATACATATATGCATATATAATTTATTCTTCTACACACAACACACACACACACACACACACATATATATATATATATATATATATATATATATATCCGGTTTTTCCGATTTTAGGAATGGTGCAACCGGTTGGACTAGTTGAACCATCGAACTAGTAAGACAACCTGTTCGATGTCTGGTCTGTTTTTCAAAATCTTGGTTTCAACTCATCAATCTTCTGAAATGTGGCATCAAATTGTGTTTTCATCTGGGCACACTCGTCTTTGTTGTTGGGGATCTCCGGATTGAAGAGGTGTTGATAAATCTCCTTTGTGAGATGGAGGAATTCATCAACAATCTGTTTGATAGTGAGTGATCTTCTCAATCCCTAGATTGTTCCTTGAAGTACCGCAAACCCTAATTCATATGCGGTGTGATTTTCTTCAACAAGCTGCTTTGAGTTGCTTCCTTGACTTTGAAGGGTTTGGTGGAGTTCGATTTTTAGTTCTTTCACTTCCTTGATGAGGTCTTCGACCATGGACAAAACTTCCTTGTGATCAGATGTCCGTTGATTTTTAAGTTGCCTAATGCCCATTTCTTTCCGTAGAAGAACCCTCTCTACAGTTATTCTTTCTCTTGTTTCTAAGATCTCAACACGATCAATGCGTGATTGTGTGGTTGGAGTCTCAATGCTCTGCGGAGTTTTGGAGGAGATTGTAGCTAATATTTGATCGACTTTGGCTTGAAGTTCGAGGAATTCTTTTCTAGATACGGCTATCTTCTTCTTCTTCTTTGTCTTAGGATTTGAAGTGGAATGTTGAGAACCACTTTATTCTTCGTCATCGACAACCATAATAAAGTCTTCTGAAGTAGGAGGCTATTGAACATCATCAATATTATCTGATGGGTTTTGGTATACTACAACATCCTATGGTGCACATACAACATCCTATGGAAATGTCACAACTGGAAATTTTGTGTCTTGTAATCACTACATTCAGGTAAAAGTGTAGAATCAAAAACCTAAGAGCATGTATGATACTTACTCTATGACAACAAAATTTCAGTCCAATACACCATACAAATACTACTAATAGTCAATAAGCAATTGGAAACCCTAGAAGTTCTTGTTAGGTCCATTTTGGACTAGGACTTCCTTATTGGACTCATTGGGCCAATAAGCTTCCAATTTGACTATCATGGGTTTAGAACCTTTTAATGGGCTCTAATTGGACCTACCTTCATTTATTCCAACAATTTGGGCCACATTGGGCCTAGAAAGGGAATAAATCAACTTCATCAAACATTATGGGCCATAATTAACTTAAACTAGCCCAACAAAGTATAAAAATCACCATCATATTTTATAAGGCCAATAATCATTCAACTTAACGCCTATATGGGCCTTGGGGAAATAAAGCCCAAAAATCTATTCTTTCTTTCCAAATCTCGGCCCAAAACAAGCCCAAGAAGAAGGGTTGACTTAGGCTAGCCACCTCATTATTATATGGTGGGTATCCAAGCTAATATTCATCATACATCCAAGCTTTACTCACATTCCCATGCAACTTCTCTCTCTCCCTCTCCCTTCTTGTTTCGGCCGAGAGTAACACACATGCACACACCTCACAAACTCTCTCTAAATTACTCAAGAAATCATCCCCTCTCTCCATTCAAAAATCTCGAAAATTTGGCTTGAAGCCTAAGGGTCATCATAAAGAAATTCATCATCTAAGGTAAGTTAATGTTTAACTTATGATCTAACTCCCTCCACTTCACTAAAATCTCTTCTAAATTCATTCACTCTTATGATCTTGCATCCTAGAATCACCTCAAGGTCGAAATCTTCATCAAAGGGTGCTAAGGCCAAAAATCACTTCATTTCTTCCATCTTTTCTCCAAAAACCGAAACCACACCCTAAGGTGAGCTTCATACCCCCTTATTTTCGGTTTTTATAAGTTTTGTGGGGGGGATACAAGCAAATGTGTAGATCTATCATTATGTGTATGCCTTGTATGATTTCTATGTTTATTTACATACTTTTGTGTGTTTATGGTGTTGAAACTAGTCAAAAGGACCTAAAAATCGAGATTTGTGTTATGATGCATGAAACAAGTGCTAAAACATATCATTATACATAAGCCATTACTAGAAAAATAACCAAGTTGGTTTAGATGAACATCTTGGGCTAAAAATCACATTTTTGGAATTAAAATGCTAAGAATATGAAGTTTAAGGGCCCAAAATTTAAAAATACAAATTCTGGAGGTAAAGAAGTGTCAAAACAGTTTCATAAAGGAATTTTTCCAGAAATATACACTTTAGAATGCTTAAAATGTAAATTTCTAAACTTAATGGGCTAAAAATGAACTTTTCGGCCCAATAGGGCCCAATATGCGAAATTTTCCAATTTGAGGGGCTGAAACTGTCTTTTTCCGTAAAACAGTGGAAATACTAGTGTTCCAAGTCCTTTTCAAAGGTTAAAAATGCTTTTCATAATTAAAAAGGACCAAAGTTGCAAAAATTTTCCAATTTGGGCCAAAAGTGTAAAAATTGCGAAAAAGAGAGGTTACAGCCGAGAAAACTGTATTTTGAGGGACTAAAACTGTTTTCAACTAAAAATGTGCTGAAAAATATCAAATTTAATAAGTTATGATGTTAGAATGCCAAGAAAAATGGTTTAAGGACTAAACCGGAAATTAATTTATTCAAAGGGTTGAAAAAGTAAATTTACAAAATAAAGAGGGGCTGTAAACAGAAAAATTTCAATGTTAATTCAATACATCCGTTGTGATAAAATATTGACACTGCGACTACCGACGAATTACAACACACAACAACACCAAAAATCGTTATCGAACGAATTGATTTGGTCTCGAATCAATAACAAATCTGAAACTACTAACACGACGACAACTCGATTCATACACGGAAAATTTGGGAATTCGATACACACGTGAGAGTGCACAAACGTCGATACACCATCTTTGGGCCCAAAAGTGTAAAATCTTGTTTGTTGGGCCTAGCTAGCCCAATGACCTGATCTTTAGGCCCGAAGACATCAACCTTACGAGTTGTTGGGTCTTACATGATCCAACACAGCGTAAAAGGACTTTCAATGGCAACGTGCTGCTGGTCCTCAAGGGTCCTTCGGTACTGCTAGCAAAGTCGAGAATTCACCAATGCGAGTTGGGCTAAGGGCCCTTCGCATTCACTATACCCTTGACCGACGTAGGGAGTTACCTGGGGCTTCGCACTCACTTTTTCCCCTCGGTCGTGGGGCTACATGAGTCCGGGTGGTTGGGTTAAGTGAATAGTGCGAGCGACGCCTAAGGGAATCGTTTGTATGGTTGTCAACGGGTCATTTTCATTAATGTACGGTTACATCAATTCACAATCCACAATTAATCCAACGTCCCCGGAGCTCAACGAATACACCTGTCGTAACGAAATAATGAAACATAAAATTATTTAATGCAAAGTAATGGGAAAACGTCGGGTTTTCCTAGGATTTTCAATTATTACACCTACGAATTACATACCGAGTTTTACAAATCGTACTCTTATATTTATAGAAACAAACAAGCATACTTTTGGATCTTCACACCTTTTATACTGTATAATTTTCAGAAAATATCGGATTTTCTGGTGGTTTTCAAAACGATACAAAACATTGGATTTCAAACATTACTTATGAACTCACCAACATTTCATATGTTGACGTTTTTCAAAATACTTGCATTCTCAGGTAACAGATAAAGTGAAGGAAGAATTGTACTCTATGACGTTTTGTTGTTGTTTAATTAATATCGAACAATTTACTTTTGGGAATGTAATATTTTGAAACTATGTACTGAATGTAAACACTACCAGTTGTAATATTCCAATGCTTGGTATTGTATGATGTTATGTTTCATGTATATTCATTGTGATGGTATTCAATTGAGTCACGACATCCCCCGGACGTTTCCGCCGTCTGGTTCGGGGGTGTGACAGGTTGGTATCAGAGCTCTGTTTATAGTGAACTAGCATATCTAACCATCAATTGATATGCAACTATAAACCAAAAGAGGGACTAACTTAACTCTGAACAAAACAAGTAAAAATACAACAATAAAACATCTTTGCTTGCATTAGGAACAAGGAACATAACGCCGAACCAAACAAAATAATGCTAGTATCTCGGTTAATTCAGGACTGTTCTTAGTGGTACCAAGGAGTGGATGTAGCCTGATCAACTACATTCTCTCCAAAGTATAACTAACACACGTTCTGATGAGATCGGGATAGCTAGGGAACCTAAAACTATACCCTTTTATCACCAAAAAGAGAACGTCTATTTAGTATATATCATAGTCGTGGGAGTGACGATAGTTTATACTTTCCCCCAGTCGTCATGGAGGGAGATCAGCTGGGTATCCAGTTCCATCAAGTCCTAGTGGCTCACGGGATGCTTGAAGATGAACCAGAAGGGAATCCAGAGAGAGCACACGACGTCGGACCTGACGAATACATAGACACCGACTACGAATTTGGAGAGACCGACGAAGACGTCGAGGAAGGCCAAGACGGGGACAAGGACCACATCCCTCCGTGTGAGAACGAGGCGCAACCAGACCACCCCGCTCCACCAGTGAACCCCCCAAGGGAGAACCGTTCCCCCGAAGCTGAGATCGCCGCACTGCGACAACAGCTGTATGCTATGGAGGCTCGGGCAGTGCGAGCTGAGCATGTGAGGGATGAGGTTATTGGAGACATGACGGAGATGGATCAGTTACTGGCGCAACATTTCGGCATATGACCCTGTCACTACGTACGACGCAGCTCATCGCGGTTAGGGATAGACTTATCTTAGTAGGTCGTTAGGAACTATGCTATGCACCCGACTCTATGTTTAAGTGACTACACTACTCATAGAGCTGTTATGATGTCGAACTAGTGTCACTCATGTATGCTCTTACGAGCAAAATTTTCTTGTATCAAATGCGGATAATATTAGTAAACTTTTACGTGCTTTGTTATGATATTACAAATTGCTATGTGTTGAGAATTTATGATTGTATGTTCGATGGTAGGAGTGTTTATGTTCGTACCACGCACTTAGTCAATAGGGTCACAACCTCACGAAAACTACGTACACTCAACATCTTTCCGTTTCATGACAGAAAGATGCCTCTCCGACCTACTCGCGAAACCCAGGGCCAACTCCACCCGAAGTTGACTCAGCCACGTTCCAGGCAGCTGTATCTGCTGCGGTCACTGCAGCAATGGCGCAAATTCATCAAGGGAACAATGGAGGAGTCAATGGGCAAGGGGCCGGAAGTTCGAACAACGGAACGAATCAGGGACCCACCAAAACATGTACCTACAAGGACTTCACAAACGCTAAACCACGAACTTTTAACGGCACTGGAGGAGTGATCACCCTGAAGCGATGGATCGAGAAGGTGGAGTCGGTATTCGAGATATGCGATTGTCCTGAGCAGATGAAAGTGAAGTTCGCGGCCTGCACTTTTGTCGATCAAGCGCTCACCTGGTGGAATGGACATGTGGAAGCCATGACACTCCCTGTAGCCAACTCTATGCCGTGGGCGGAGATGAAAGAAATGTTAATGGCTGAATACTGCCCACGAGGTGAGATACAGAAGATGGAGCAAGAGCTATGGAACCTCACTGTGCAGAATGCGAATATCGATGCCTACATATCGAGATTTAGTGAACTATCTCTGTTGTGCCTGGGTATGATCACCTCGGAAGGAAAGAAGATTGAGTGATTCATCTGGGGACTAACATCACCAATTCAAAGGAATGTGATAGCTGCAAACCCCGAAACATTTGACAGTGCAAAAAGATTGGCAAAGAAGCTGTATGACCATAACAACAAGAAGGGCGAGAAGCCAGTGGAGGCTGAGAGAAAGAAGGAAGGTGATGGCAAGAAGGGAAAGAACAATAAGAGGAAGGGGCGCCAGGGCCCCGAGACCTCTAAAAAGCGGCAGACAGTGGCGGTTAACGCCGTCACCGCACCGGTTCCAGCCGCACCACATGCTCCAGCCTCAGCTACTTCAAATGCTTCAAGACCTTATTCCGGTAATCTTCCCAAGTGCAACAAGTGCGGTTTCCATCACCATGGAGAATGCAAGGAGTTACAGTGCACTAGTTGCAACCGAAGGGGACACACGGCAAAGTACTGCAGGGCTTACCCTCCCCAGAACCAACAACAGGGAAACAGCAACCACAAAAACAATCGCAACAACAACAACGTCACCACCGGCGGCAACAATGCAGGGCCTAGCCACACCTGCTATGGGTGTGGAAGGACTGGGCATTTCCGCCGATACTGCCCTAACAACAACAATCCAGGAAACGGAGGAACAAGAAGGATGCTGACCATGGGTCAGGGAGAGGCGATTCAGGACCCCGCTGTTGTTACCGGTACGTTTCCCCTGAATCACACTTATGCATGCATCCTATTTGACACCGGAGCTGAGCGAAGTTTCATAAGCAATAAGTTTAAGCATTTATTAAAAAAAAACAGCCCCAGAAGCTAAATGAAACCTTTACGGTGGAAATGGCCAATGGGAAAACTGAATCTACCAGGGAAATCTACATCGGATGTACCCTAACCCTCAATCGACACGTCTTTCGAATAGACTTGATGCCTGTATCAATTAGGAGTTTCGATGTGATTATTGGCATGGACTGGTTAAGCCCCCACAATGCTGAAATTTTGTGTCACGAGAAGGCCGTTCACCTTCGCCTTCCCAATCACGAAACCCTAGTAATTTACGGAGACAAACCTAGCATGAACCTTTGCCTCATCTCGTGCATCAAGGCACAAAAACATCTACGAAAGAACAACTTGGCGTTCCTGGCTCACATAGTTGATAAGACCAAGGAAGAGGTTAACGTTCAAGACATTCCCGTAGCATGTGAGTTCCCAGACGTGTTTCCAGAAGATCTTCCAGGAGTACCCCCGGAGAGACAAGTGGAATTTCGAATCGACCTCGTTCCAGGAGCAACTCCTCTGGCTAAATCACCCTATCGGTTAGCTCCTGCTGAGATGCAAGAATTATCCAGCCAACTCAGCGAACTCTTGGACAAAGGATTCATCCGCCCTAGTTACTCGCCATGGGGAGCTCCAGTCCTCTTTGTCAAAAAGAAGGACGGATCTTTTAGAATGTGCATCGATTACAGAGAGTTAAATAAACTCACTATTAAAAATCGCTACCTACTCCCACGAATCGATGATCTATTTGACCAGCTCCAAGGACCTAGTTATTTTTCTAAGATAGATCTACGGTCCGGATACCATCAACTCAAAGTCCGGGAAGAGGATATTCCAAAAACCGCTTTCCGAACTCGCTACGGACATTATGAATTTGTCGTAATGCCCTTCGGTCTGACAAATGCCCCTGCAGCATTTATGGACCTAATGAACCGAATCTGTCGACCATTCCTCGACAAATTTGTCATTGTTTTCATCGACGACATCCTCGTCTATTCTTGAAGTAAAGAAGAGCATGGCCAACATCTCCGACAAGTCCTAGAAACTCTGCGATCGGAAAAGCTATACGCCAAACTCTCCAAGTGTGAGTTCTAGCTCCGGAGTGTGAAATTCCTAGGTCATGTAGTTAGCCAAGATGGAATTCATGTGGATCCCTCTAAAGTCAAAGCGGTTGAAGGATGGGCAATCTCGACAACACCTACGGAAATCCGGCAGTTCCTGGGTCTAGCAGGCTACTATAGGAGATTCATTCAAAACTTCTCTAAGATCGCCAAGCCACTTACCTCGCTTACGCAAAAGGACGTACCATTCAAATGGATGGACAAACAAGAAGCCGCATTCCGAACCCTGAAACAAGCTCTCTGTAGCGCCCCGGTACTATCACTATCGGAGGGAACGGAAGATTTTGTGGTCTACTGTGACGCGTCAAATCAGGGCTTAGGTTGCGTCCTCATGCAGCGTGGAAGGGTGATAGCTTACGCATCTCGCCAACTAAAAACGCACGAAGTAAATTATACGACCCATGACTTGGAATTGGGAGATGTGGTCTTCGCTCTGAAAATTTGGAGGCACTACCTTTACGGTACGAAGTGCACCATCTTCACCGACCACAAGAGTCTCCAGCACATCTTGAACCAGAAAGAGTTGAACATGAGGCAACGAAGATGGGTTGAATTATTAAACGATTACGAGTGTGAGATCAAGTACCACCCAGGCAAGGCCAACGTGGTAGCCGACGCATTAAGTCGGAAGGAGTACTCAAATCGTCGTACGAAAACTCTCTCTATAACCATTCAATCTCACCTAGTCACTCAAATTGCGGTAGCCCGGTCGGAGGGCATGAAAGCGGAAAACAGGGCAAGCGAAGCATTGCGCGGGATGGAGAAGAACCTAGAGGCAAAGGAGAATGTAGTATACTACTTCATGAACCGTATTTGGGTCCCTACAATCGGAGGATTTAGGGAGGTAGTTATGAAGGAAGCCCATAAGACACGATACTCCGTTCATCCTGGTTCAGACAAGATGTATTTGGATATTAAACAACACTACTGGTGGCCTAACATGAAGGCAGAAATTGCTACCTATGTTAGTAAGTGCCTTACGTGTGCCAAGGTAAAGGTGGAATACCAGAAGCCCTCAGGGTTATTACAGCAACCGATAATTCCTGAGTGGAAATGGGTGGGGATTTCTATGGATTTCGTGACCAAGCTACCCAAAACGTCGGATGGACTAGACACCATATGGGTAATAATCGACCGACTGACGAAGTCTGCCCATTTCCTGCCAATCAAAGAATCCTACAAGATGGAGAGATTGACGCGTCTATACATTCAAGAAATCGTGAGACTCCACAGAGTACCAGTGTCTATTATCTCAGATAGGGACAGTAGGTTCACTTCACGTTTTTGGCAATCACTCCATAAGGCAATGGGAACTCATCTCGACATGAGCACCGCTTATCATCCGCAAACGGATGGTCAAAGCTAACGAACCATCCAAACGCTCGAAGACATGCTCCGCGCATGCGTGATAGACTTTGGGAAGTCTTGGGATACCCACTTACCTTTAATCGAATTCTCGTATAATAATAGTTATCATTCGAGCATCAAGGTCGCTTCTTTCGAAGCACTATACGGGCGTAAGTGTAGATCACCGTTATGTTGGGCTGAGGTAGGTGATGCCCAACTAGCAAAAACACATACATCAGACAAGGCACTAACAGGACCGGAGATCATTCGTGAAACCACGGAAAAGATCGTTCAAATCAGAGCTCGATTACAAGCATCGCGCGACTGACAAAAGAACTACGCCGATAAACGACGAAAGCCCTTAGACTTTCAGGTTGGGGATCGAGTACTGTTGAAAGTCTCACCCTGGAAAGGGGTTATTCGTTTCGGAAAACGGGGAAAACTGAACCCACGATACATTGGACCTTTTGAGATCGTCGCCCGAATAGGTCCAATGGCGTATAAGCTGCAGCTACCCGCAGAGCTAAACAGTTTTCACCCTGTGTTCCATGTCTCTAATCTAAATAAGTGCCTATCGGATGAAGCACTCGTCATTCCCCTTGACGAGATCGAAATCAATGAGAATCTCCTGTTCGTTGAAGAGCCGGTTGAAATCATGGACAAAGAGGTGAAGCATACCAAGCAAAGTCGCATCCCGATCGTGAAAGTACGGTGGAACGCGAAGCGTGGGCCAGAATTCACGTGGGAACGCGAGGATCAAATGAAGCAAAAGTACCCTCACCTATTTTAGCATTCTCAAATCTAGCTTTCAAACAGAATTTCGGGACGAAATTCCCTCTAACGGGGGGATGATGTCACAACTGGAAATTTTGTGTCTTGTAATCACTACATTCAGGTAAAAGTGTAGAATCAAAAACCTAAGAGCATGTATGATACTTACTCTATGACAACAAAATTTCAGTCCAATACACCATACAAATACTACTAATAGTCAATAAGCAATTGGAAACCCTAGAAGTTCTTGTTAGGTCCATTTTGGACTAGGACTTCCTTATTGGACTCATTGGGCCAATAAGCTTCCAATTTGACTATCATGGGTTTAGAACCTTTTAATGGGCTCTAATTGGACCTACCTTCATTTATTCCAACAATTTGGGCCACATTGGGCCTAGAAAGGGAATAAATCAACTTCATCAAACATTATGGGCCATAATTAACTTAAACTAGCCCAACAAAGTATAAAAATCACCATCATATTTTATAAGGCCAATAATCATTCAACTTAACGCCTATATGGGCCTAGGGGCAATAAAGCCCAAAAATCTATTCTTTCTTTCCAAATCTCGGCCCAAAACAAGCCCAAGAAGAAGGGTTGACTTAGGCTAGCCACCTCATTATTATATGGTGGGTATCCAAGCTAATATTCATCATACATCCAAGCTTTACTCACATTCCCATGCAACTTCTCTCTCTCCCTCTCCCTTCTTGTTTCGGCCGAGAGTAACACACATGCACACACCTCACAAACTCTCTCTAAATTACTCAAGAAATCATCCCCTCTCTCCATTCAAAAATCTCGAAAATTTGGCTTGAAGCCTAAGGGTCATCATAAAGAAATTCATCATCTAAGGTAAGTTAATGTTTAACTTATGATCTAACTCCCTCCACTTCATTAAAATCTCTTCTAAATTCATTCACTCTTATGATCTTGCATCCTAGAATCACCTCAAGGTCAAAATCTTCATCAAAGGGTGCTAAGGCCAAAAATCACTTCATTTCTTCCATCTTTTCTCCAAAAACCGAAACCACACCCTAAGGTGAGCTTCATACCCCCTTATTTTCGGTTTTTATAAGTTTTGTAGGGGGGGATACAAGCAAATGTGTAGATCTATCATTATGTGTATGCCTTGTATGATTTCTATGTTTATTTACATACTTTTGTGTGTTTATGGTGTTGAAACTAGTCAAAAGGACCTAAAAATCGAGATTTGTGTTATGATGCATGAAACAAGTGCTAAAACATATCATTATACATAAGCCATTACTAGAAAAATAACCAAGTTGGTTTAGATGAACATCTTGGGCTAAAAATCACATTTTTGGAATTAAAATGCTAAGAATATGAAGTTTAAGGGCCCAAAATGTAAAAATACAAATTCTGGAGGTTAAGAAGTGTCAAAACAGTTTCATAAAGGAATTTTTCCAGAAATATACACTTTAGAATGCTTAAAATGTAAATTTCTAAACTTAATGGGCTAAAAATGAACTTTTCGGCCCAATAGGGCCCAATATGCGAAATTTTCCAATTTGAGGGGCTGAAACTGTCTTTTTCCGTAAAACAGTGGAAATACTAGTGTTCCAAGTCCTTTTCAAAGGTTAAAAATGCTTTTCATAATTAAAAAGGACCAAAGTTGCAAAAATTTTCCAATTTGGGCCAAAAGTGTAAAAATTGCAAAAAAGAGAGGTTACAGCCGAGAAAACTGTATTTTGAGGGACTAAAACTGTTTTCAACTAAAAATGTGCTGAAAAATATCAAATTTAATAAGTTATGATGTTAGAATGCCAAGAAAAATGGTTTAAGGACTAAACCGGAAATTAATTTATTCAAAGGGTTGAAAAAGTAAATTTACAAAATAAAGAGGGGCTGTAAACAGAAAAATTTCAATGTTAATTCAATACATCCGTTGTGATAAAATATTGACACTGCGACTACCGACGAATTACAACACACAACAACACCAAAAATCGTTATCGAACGAATTGATTCGGTCTCGAATCAATAACAAATCCGAAACTACTAACACGACGACAACTCGATTCATACACGGAAAATTTGGGAATTCGATACACACGTGAGAGTGCACAAACGTCGATACACCATCTTTGGGCCCAAAAGTGTAAAATCTTGTTTGTTGGGCCTAGCTAGCCCAATGACCTGATCTTTAGGCCCGAAGACATCAACCTTACGAGTTGTTGGGTCTTACATGATCCAACACAGCATAAAAGGACTTTCAATGGCAACGTGCTGCTGGTCCCCAAAGGTCCTTCGGTACTGCTAGCAAAGTCGAGAATTCACCAATGCGAGTTGGGCTAAGGGCCCTTCGCATTCACTATAGCCTTGAACGACGTAGGGAATTACCTGGGGCTTCGCACTCACTTTTTCCCCTCGGTCGTGGGGCTACATGAGTCCGGGTGGTTGGGTTAAGTGAATAGTGCGAGCGACGCCTAAGGGAATCGTTTGTACGGTTGTCAACAGGTCATTTTCATTAATGTACAGTTACAGCAATTCACAATCCACAATTAATCCAACGTCCCCGGAGCTCAACGAATACACCTGTCGTAACGAAATAATGAAACATAAAATTATTTAATGCAAAGTAATGGGAAAACGTCGGGTTTTCCTAGGATTTTCAATTATTACACCTACGAATTACATACCGAGTTTTATAAATCGTACTCTTACATTTATAGAAACAAACAAGCATACTTTTGGATCTTCACACCTTTTATACTGTACAATTTTCAGAAAATATCGGATTTTCTGGTGGTTTTCAAAACGATACAAAACATTGGATTTCAAACATTACTTATGAACTCACCAACATTTCATATGTTGACGTTTTTCAAAATACTTGTATTCTCAGGTAACAGATAAAGTGAAGGAAGAATTGTACTCTATGACGTTTTGCTGTTGTTTAATTAATATCGAACAATTTACTTTTGGGAATGTAATATTTTGAAACTATGTACTGAATGTAAACACTACCAGTTGTAATATTCCAATGCTTGGTATTGTATGATGTTATGTTTCATGTATATTCAATGTGATGGTATTCAATTGAGTCACGACAGCCCCCGGACGTTTCCGCCGTCTGGTTCGGGGGTGTGACAGGAAATGACATAATCAACATAAAAGAGATTTATAGAATTACATCTTTGTTGTAGCTTGTAGAACTTCTTGAGTTTGGCCTTTAAGAACTTAGTGCCCCAAGTGTTGCACCTCAAATGGAATCACAACACACCTAGGACAAAGGATGACTTTTGAGAGAATATCCTAACACCAAAATCGGCTCAATGATCTCCAAGAACACTAGTATACCATTTTGGATGCTAAGGGGCTTCTTATATAGTGTGGCAAGATTAGGGTTACACCATGTAAACCCTAATGTGCATGACCTTCCATATTCCTTAGGCTCCATGGGTTTAAACCCCCATTGATCATCCATAGGTTGTAACATTGGTTTAGCCCAACCTAAAGAATCATGGACCATTAGCCCATATTATAAGAATGAATGATTTACCAAATCAATCCCATATATTTAATTAGTCTCTTTTGATCACAAAATTAATACCAAATTAATTCTTGAACAATACTAATTAAATAATATGATTTCATATTAATATATTAGAACTTATAATATGTTAACAAATCATAAATAACCTCTTCTCAAAAGTCCATCTACTCAAATTGTCATGATGATATGCAACCAAAAAGGAGCATGCTACTCTCGGGTCAAGTACATACCAATTATAGTTATGGGCTTAGACATCTAATCCAACAGTCTCCCACTTGGATAAGTCTAATAACTATTATTGCAAGTACGACTCCACAACCCGACTAGCAGGGGCGGAGCCAATAGGGGGCAGCCAGATGTTGCGCCCCCTCCAACTTGTTCAATTGAAGTAATATTCGGCCTACATAAATGATTAATATCGAAATCTTAAGCCCACATTCGTAAACCTGTTAAAATTACACAGCCCACTACGAAACTAACTTTACCCCCAATTACCATTATTAAAATTAGATATATTTTTGCTATTATAGCCTACAAGACAAAACAGACGCAATACCCTCCAAACCATATTATTAAATTTAGTGAAATAGTGCGACTCCTTAACTAATACAAGGTAGTTTTTAATTCTAATAATACATTTAATATTTTAGTAATTTGCAATTAATAATGTTTATTATTGGTAATTTGGTTTGTGAGCAAATAAAAATATCATTTTTTTCGAAAGTCTAAAATAAAACGTTTATGACCCACAATTATATGCATTGTCAAAATGATATAAGCCCTTGTTATCTTTAAATTATGGCTCTGCCCCTTCCGACTAGCAATCGTAGCTCCTAAAAGTCGTTGTGAAACTCTGACCTAGTCAATAACACATCCATTAGATAAGGGATCATCTATTCCTCCATTCTAGATATCATATAGACTGAGACATGGATTATAATCATTCTCTTTGTCCATTTGTTGTTTCCCGATTTCCAATTTATGACGACCGACTAATTGAACAAATTAAATCAGTCCAAGCTTGGCCAAGCACTTAGGGGTGTCATCACTAAATCATCGAGGGGACGACAGATATCGTTTTTAACCACATGGGGTAAAAGGAACGGATAAAATTTGACCCAAATGCTTGCTTGTACTTACCCATCAAATTACACACAACAATATGTTTTATAACACCAAGTTACTAGTGCGTTTACATACGTCAATGTGCAACCGAATCGCAACTACAAATCACATGTCTCCATTTCAAGAATATAAGATATTATTGTCTCACAATCACTCATGATAAAATCAATGGAGTGATTCAGATGAGTGTGGGTTGAATCCAATACTCGAATCTTATTCCATGAGTACTCATGAACACTATAGCAAACTTGTGCTATGACTAAAACACCTCTACAGACCCATTCATGAAAATCTTGCCTCAGTACCTACTTCCAAAGTATGATCGACTGTGGATGGTTTTAATAACCTAGTTATTTGGGAAGTCAAAACATGCAAAGTGAAACACAAGAATAATACTAATCCTATATGGCCCCAAAAATTTTGAGTTCCATATTGATTACTCATTATTCATTGTATAATGTTTCGAATAATCAACTTAATACTTGAATTAAAACATTAGTTGTCCCATGCTCCATGCATGCATACTATGTTTTCTATGGTCCTTCCTTTGTGAAATAGATCAACTGAAAGCATTTCAATGATGCTCATTTCACAAGTCCAAATCCTTATTGCAAGTGTAAGAATTCCAAATTCTTGTCACTGCTAGAAAGTGTTAGATTCTAAACTATCATTCAATGATTATTTTGTAATGTCTTGGTACCAAAAGTCATAGAGACTTGACCAACGATATTACAAAATATTCCTTTGGAGATTGTTACAAGGCAATTCCATGGAAATGAAGTCTCAAATTCAAAGTACATTCTTTGAACATCCTTCTTGCATAAAAGTTTCTAACTTCCTCATCTATTCTACAACTCCCAATATGGAAATATTCCATATTTGCCATACGACAACTTATTATTAATAGACTCTTGTCTATTCATAATAATTTCAATATGGTCCATCCATTACTATAATTCCAACTATCCTTAAGCGACCAATCCTTGCCGAACCTTGGATTGTCTTTAACAGTTGTTTAACCAATTTAGTCGTATTCTGTTCTATTCCTTTTTCCCTCTTAATGCCCTAGGCATTTAGAAAATTAGAACACGAGAATATTATAGCGTATGCAATCGATCCTATACTCGAAGCATATGGGATATGATTCATAATGTCTAACATAAAGACATGATACTTGACCAGTATTTTGCTACAATATTTCTATTTGCCATGTTCTCATAATTTCGATTATGAAGAGGGATGTCGTAATCAAAATCAAATTTTGAGAATGCAATTAACATTTCCATATATAGAATTTCCTTATGTTGAACCATTCCAACATAACATTCATATATATATTTGACTAAATATGATTAAAAAACTCAATCTAAGCTTTTAGAATTTTAAATGAAGGATTAAATCCTCTCCCTTAATTATAGCAAAACAACTTTTCAAATCCAAAACGTTGTGACTTGAAACTTTTGTTTTCCATAATTAACATTGCTAATTTGCAACACTTACCATAATAATTATGCTCCCACTAGCATAATAATTATTATCTTACTAGCATAACACTTATGCTCCTACTAGCTTTGACATGTATTTAGAAATCAGTTGGACTTCTAGAAATCAATACTTATTGACTTTCATTACCAAAGTTCAGATTTCTGATACGACATGCTTCTTAAAATCATACACCTTTCCTTAAATAACTCACATGTGTGTCTTAACAATTTTAGAACTTACAACTATAAGTCTCAAATGTTTAGACCTTTGCAATTTCTCACAATTCGAACTATGAAGAGGGATGTCGTAATCATAATTGAATTTGAGAATGCAAATATCACAATTTCTATCTCCTTAAAATCTACTTAGTGAAAGTGGTTCCTGTCACACCCCGTTAAAGCAGAAATACAGGGCATGGAAGTACAAAAGGTTTCATAGCAAAAGATAAAGACAACACTAACCATAGTATTAAAAAGCATTATAAATTTACAATGGTTTTGAACAACTTTTAAAAGAAATTACAATGTGAATTGAAATACAACACATGTGAATGCTCCTAAAAGTGATGTGTCCCTAAGTGTTGAATCACAAAAAGTGACCCTCTTGAACTCAACTACCGCAACCTTCTCTTTACTACCGCAACGATTCAACTCCCACAGCCAATCCAGTACCCAGAGTCAATTCTACAACTGTAACCGCAACCAGTTCTTTTTCGTATTGCAGTCTACTAGATTAACTTTACTTGTCTTTTATGTAATTCACTCTATTATCCAGTATGCCTTGCACGGCTGCTTATAGAGTCTTAGTCTAGTTCAGAGTTTCTATAAATAGAGACTCATTCTCTTGTATCAAAAACACTACTCACTCCTTACTGATAACTTATGAACTTATTATGAATATATTTCTCGAAGTTACCTTCTTCATTTCTTTATCTTTCTACTCTTCTTACTCTCAACTGCTACTTAAACATATCTAAATATAATCTCTCTCCAGAGCAAGTCTGTAAGACTTAATCACTAAGTTTGATCTTCCTTATTAACTTGGAGTGAATGCATTCCTTGTTACAAATCAGCTTAAGTGTATTCTTGATATAACAATTGTTGTCATTTCTATTTCTTTAAATTCCGCAACTAACTTCCTAACTCTAACTATATTATTATTGAGCTTTTAGATCCTTTGAGATTAACTCTATTCTGCAATATACTTGTTCTAACGTTTGTTCAAGTGTGTCTCCAAGTTTTTCTCTCAACAATTGGTATCAGAGCCAAAGTGGTTGCTTTTTGAATATCGGAACTCTGATTTTCTCATTAAGCCTTTTATACCACTAAAGCTCATTTCTCAAAAAAAAACAAAAACAAAAAAAAACAAAATGGCACAATCGTTATCTCTGAATGTCTCCAATAGTGTTGGTGGTTCTAACCGAGCTCCAATACAGGTAGCAAATGAATATCATCATTGGTCACAAAGAATGGAGAGGTACTTAAGAAGATTGGGTAGAGATGTATGGCGATCCGTGGAAGAAGGACCACACGTTCCAATCCTCACACCAGTTCAAACTGACGGCGCGGCAACCAGGCTAGGAGGAGGTCAACCAACCATGAGCCGTCCCACCAAGGATGATCTCGATAAAATGGAAAATGATGTTGTTGCTTTTTATGAAATTTCTTGTGGTGTTGCTCCCGACAACTTTGATATTATCATAAACTGCAAGTCAGCAAAAGAGATCTGGGTTGTACTCAAAAACCTGTACGAAGGCTCAGAACAAGCACAAGATAAGAAGCTCACTACCGCACTCAACGACTTCAACAACTTCAAAGCTCATGCGGGTGAAATTTTGGAAGACTCCTTCAAGAGATTCAACCTAATAGTCACAAAGTTATCAAATGCTGGTACCATCCGCAGCAACCATGAAACCAATCTCCAGTTTCTTAATGGATTAGGACGACACTGGATTACTGCCAAAATGATAGTCCAAGGTGACAGGAAGATTCACTCTTTATCACTCTACAAACTCTATGGAGAACTTCAAGCGCAAGAATCCACTGTACTCAAAGACTGTGCTGACTTCGGAAGATCACTTGCTCTCATAGCACTAGCTCCACCGCAGTCACCCTACTTTTCATCGTATGATAACCCACCACAGTCATACGAAGCGGATTCTGAGTATGATGATGAAGAAGAATTTTAGAAAGCTATTGCTCTGGTTAGTCAACAGTTCAACCGCATACCACCTTCTTTTCGCAAGAATCAACAATTCAACAAACCTCCATTCAACCGTAACTTCGGTCCTCAGAACAACCATTCTCGATATCATAAAGGCTCTCAGAACAATCAACCAAAGGAGGTACCGTAGTCTCCTCAGAACAATGACTCCGGTACTCAATCAGAAGACAAGACAGATGTTGTGATTTGTCACAAATGCAATAAAGAAAATCACTTCGCGAAAGACTGTAAGGCCAATATAGTCAAGGACAGAGCATTCTATATTAGAATGGCTCAAGAGTTGGAAGAAAAAGAAAAGGAAAGGGCATATGTGGCTCAAGTTAAAAGAGACCATCAAGTTTGGTCATCAGGAGATGAAGAAGAGACCATCAGCAGTGTTAAGGGAAAAGGGAAAATCTGGATGTTGGCCACTGCGGATGATGATGGGTCAGCAATGTTGAACAAAAACTACTGCTACATGGCAAAGTATGGGACTCTAAGCATCGTTGAATAGGTAAAACTCATGATCCAAACTTTAAATTATAACATGCATGACTGTCAACCATACATAGATGATCTTAATAACACTTGTGCTGCCGTCCTTACAGACTATAACAAAGCCCTAGATGAGAAGAATATTGCGTCCCAAGAGATGTTCCATGTGAGAGGAAGACTGGATAACAAGAGACTTAAGATGGCAATGTTAGAGAGGGATCTAGAGTTAGAGAAAGATGCTAGAATGTTAAATGAAACCCAATTAGAAATAGCCTTGAACCAAAGAGATTTTTCTCAGAGAGAAATTGTACGATTGAATCTCTTAATTGAAAAATTGTTTAATGAAAGTGAGGCTATTGAAAATTTGGTAAACAATGGAACCGTGGACAATATATATAATTGGGGTTGGTCAAATGGGTATCCTACCGCAATGGATTCCTCACCCCGGTTCAACAAAGATAGAGTGTATGTCCCTCCTGATAGAGAATTTCATTTCCCTGTCAATGACAAGACTTTTCCCAAAGATATCAAAACTCACTTCGGTAGATTACACAATTTGAGCAATAATTGTGTCACTGAGGAAATTGTGCCCGAGGATTCTAGTCACACATGTGATCAAACTCCAATCAGTGGCACCACTCATTCAAATTATCAAATTTCATCCATAGTTGATGAAGAAATTGTTGTTGAAGGCCCCGAAATCTCAAAGGACTTTCCATCTTTGTCCTTAGATCATAGTGTTCCACACTATAGTCAATTGTCCCAGAAGTGTCCCACCGCAGTCTCATCGAAAACCTACTATGTGGTAGTCAAATCATCTTTACCAAAACCATCAGTTCAAGGAACTACAACTTTTCAGCCGATTTCTCATGAGTTACCTATAGATAATTTCGAAGTAGGCCAATGCTCTTAAATTCCAGAATCCTCAAGTTCTGATGATTCTAGTCAGCGTTTTCGAAATTGTTCAAAAAATCTCAGGAAACCGCAGTTGAATAACAATGACTGCGGTTCACCAAAATCTTTGGCAAAAAGAGCTTTCAAAGAAGAAATTAGATCTCAGAACAAAAGCAGACAAAGTTTTTCAAAAAATAAGAAACATGTGAGAATTCCAAAATCCAGGAGTCCAGAAAAATTTGTTTTCACAAATTACATTTCAAAAAACTCTTCTTTCATGAAAACGAACAAAAAGGAAAGTTCAGTTTCAAAAGTCGTTCCTGCTACTTCTAACACAACCCAAAAGGTTGTCAAATTTGTAAGAAACTACGTTTTTCAGGTCTATTCCCAAAATGACCCTAAATGGCAAGGAATTTTACCCACTCCAACAATTTTAAAATCACATCAAAGCAAGTGGAAAGGAATTTTGCCGAATCCACCTGAAAAGACTCAAAGATTTACACGTGCTAAACCTCGTTCAAAACAAACTTTTCAGAAATCAAATATCAAATCTTTCAAAAGTTACCCACCTCGGACCAATACCAAGTCCACTTCATCCTATAAACCGTTGACCAAGCACAATGTCAGATTCAATGACAAACCCTCTTTTTGTAAATGTCAGTGCAGCTGTCAAAAGTTTTTATCTCATGTCAAGTCAAATAAAAGTCAGAAATCTCATACTTTTCAGAAACCTCGTAATAATCCAAATCTGAACAAACACCCAGGATTAGGTCTAAAAGTTGACAAAAGACCTGTCCATGCAACCTCGGACCATGCATCATTTAAGAATACGTCAATCGTCCCTGGCTCCAAACTTGTTTAGATGCCTAAACTAACCGTGTAATTCTTAGGCTTTGTGCAAGGAGGAACAAGAAGAAGAATGGTTAATTGACAGTGCATGCTCCTTGCACATGACCGGAAGGTTAGAGTACCTTCGGGATTTCAGGCCTATATGCAATGGTGAAAATGTCATGTTTATCAACAATGCAAACGGTGTCATCCGAGGTTACAGTGTTCTCACTACGGGAAACTTTTCCATTCAGAAGGTTGCTTATGTAGAAAGCCTTAAACACAATCTTATCAGTGTTGGCCAACTATGTAAATCAGGACATCGTGTTGAATTTGACAATCAATTCTGGTACATAATGACGAGTGATCGCAGCACTTGCTTAATCAAATCTCCGAAGGCATGATGTACCCTCTGGATGTTTCTCTCATCATTAGTAAACCGCAGCTGTGTTTTCTGTCCAAAGCTGTATCCGAAGTCTGCTGGCTGTGGCATCGCAAGCTAGCTCACCTCAACTTTTGCTACATCAACAACCTCTTCACAGGAGAACTAGTATGTGGTCTTCCCATTCTCATATTCAGCAATGATACTCTTTGTCCAGTGTGTGAATGCGGTAAACAATCAAAAGCAAGCCATCCTCTGATAGTGGATTCTTCTATCTCTGAACCAATGGAGCTATTACACATTGAACTCTGCGGTCCCTCAACCGTAGCCAGTCTTCACCACAAAAAATATATACTGGTTATTGTTGATGACTACACACGCTTCACATGGGTCTTCTTTCTTAGACTCAAATCAGAGACACCGCAAATCTTCATTAACTTCATCAAAGAAATCGAACTTCAGATCAAGCTTCCAGTCAGACGCATCCGCAGTGATAATGGAACTGAGTTCACTAATCATCATCTGAACAATTTCCTGGTTTCCAAAGGCATCTCTCACAACTTTTCAGCACCATATACACCGCAACAAAATGGTGTAGTAGAAAGAAGGAACCGCACACTCGTTGAAGCAGCCAGATCCATGCTTAACTTCGCCCAACTTCCTCTCTACTTCTGGGTTGAAGCAGTAGCAACCGCATGCTTTGTTCAAAACCGAAGTATCGTATGCAAGCGTCTCAATAAAACACCATATGAAGGTCTCAACAATCGCAAACCCAATGTTCGTTTCTTTCATATCTTTGGATGTCGATGCTTCGTGATCAACAACAGAGACCAACTCAACAAGTTTGCAGCAAAGTCTGACGAAGGTATCTTCCTTGGTTATTCTACTAACAAGGTTGCATATCGAGTGCTCATCAAAAGAACAAGGTTGATCATCGAAAGCTTTGATGTGAAGTTTGATGACTCTCACATCCGCATTGCATCTTTGTCCACCGAAACAACTGCAATCATGGAAAGTGACATTCCAGTCGCTTCCGGACCTCTGAATCTATTTGAAATCAACTATGATGATCTTTTTGATCCCATTGAAACGGCGAAACTATCCGAAGTTCTAGTGTCACCCGCAGCTCAATAACAACATGCCGACGTATCTGGACCATCTCTATCTGAAGTAGTATCGCTCAATACTTCCACCTCTCTGGTTGAGGGGGAAAGCTCTACTCCGGATCCTATAGCAACCATTGAGGTTCCAGTACCTGATATTGCTTACATTCCTGCCCGAAGTGAAGCTCCACCATCAAACGAACCTTCGGAGGACTCAGATGACGAATTCATAGTGAATATTGACACTAGATTTGATCCTAGAATTGTCACTCTCCCATCTGCATTCTAGGGGGAACCCTTTTAGGTTCCAGAGGAACTCCCATCCACATTCCAGGGGGAACCTCAACCTCTGCCTATTCCTCAAGTAAATTCTGATCCATTAGATCAAGATGATTCAGCAGGATGTTCTCAAGTCTAGGGGGAACTGCCATCTCCAACCGAAGATTCCTCTAACATCCAAGATATCCCTTCTACCGCAGCTGCTGATCATCTGATGCCACGACTTCATGTATGGACAAAAGACCACCCACCAGGTCAAATTATTCCTCTGGCCATCCGCAGGTATCAAGACTCGGTCGTCCAAGGACTTATCTGACCACTGCCATTATGCAGCATTTATGTCTACAGTTGAACCTCGAACGATCAAATAAGCTTTGCTTGAACCAAATTGGATAGCTGCAATGCAAGAAGAATTGGAAGAATTTGAAAGAAATAAAGTATGGCAACTTGTTCCTCTTCCACAAGGTCATACTATTGTTGGTACAAGATAGGTTTTCAAGAATAAGCTAGACGAATCTGGCTCAGTCATCAGAAATAAGGCAAGACTTGTTGCCAAGGGCTACAGTCAACTAGAAGGCATTGACTACTATGAAACGTATGCTCTGGTAGCACGCATGGAAGCCATCCGGATCTTTCTAGCATACGCAGTGCATAAAAATGTCAAGGTACACCAAATGGACGTTAAAAGTGCTTTTCTCAATGGGGAACTAAAAGAGGAGGTTTATCTTCAGCAACCTCTGGGCTTTGAAAATGTTGAGTTCCCTGACCACTGCTATAAGCTTGAAAAAGCAGTCTACAGTCTGAAACTAGCCCCAAGAGCTTGGTATGAGACACTCTCTGAATTTCTTGTCTCATCCGGGTACAAAAGAGGAGTGATTGATCCCACATTATTCAGAAAAGCAAATGGTGACCACCTTATGTTGGTACAAATATATGTGGATGATATCATCTTCGGATCGACTGATCAAGGAATGGTAGATGAATTCGCTAAGCTCATGACCAACAAATTCAAAATGAGCATGAATAGAGAAATTAATTTCTTTCTAGGTCTTCAAGTCAAACAAATTCAGCAAGGAATTTTCATTCATCAAGAAAAACACGCCACCGAACTTCTGAAGAAATATTCAATGGACAACTGCTCTTCTGCTAAGGTCCCTATGGCTTTCGGTTATAAGGTCTCTGCTGATCTCTCCGGAGAATCTGTGGATCACAAGACTTATAGAGGTATCATTGGTTCACTAATGTACCTCACCGCAAGCAGACCAGATATTGTCTTTGCAACTAGTGTATGTGCAAGATACCAGGCTGATCCAAAAGTGTCTCACAAGACTGCAGCCAAACATATTCTTCGGTATCTTAAAGGAAGCAAATCAATGGGTTTATGGTATCCCGCAGGCAATGACTTCAGTCTTCAAGCCTTCACCGATGCGGATCATGTAGGTTGTAAGCTCAATAGAAAAAGTACATCTGGTGGATGCCAATTCCTAGGAGGAAGACTTGTAAGCTGGTCCTCAAGAAAACAAACATGTGTATCCCTATCTACTGTAGAAGCAGAATATGTGGCCGCAGCTAGCTGTTGTTCCCAAGTTCTTTGGATGAAGACACAATTGCTAGACTACGGGTACAGAATGCTGCGAATACCTATTTACTGTGACTCTGAAAGTGCTATAGCGATTTCTCATAATCCTATTCAGTACTCCAAGACAAAACATATTGAGTTACGGTATCATTTCATCAAAGATCATATTCTGAAAGGTAATATTGAACTCATCTTTGTTCCTACTCATGAAGAGATTGCTGATGTTTTCACAAAAGCTCTTGACTCTACAAAACTCAATGCATTCTTACAAATGTTGGGAATGATGAATCCAGACCCACAAAACTTTATGAAGTGTTAGCTACCGCAGACCATCATTGGTCTCTATTGCGGTTCTAACTGAGAATTACATATGATAGATGGTTTTGATACCGCAATCTAGGTACCGCAACCATATGTCATACGTATCTCTCATGGGTTTTAATGATCTTTTATTTCTAACCTTTGTACAAGTGTTTTCTCACAGATTCTCTCTGAAATCCTTCTTTGTTCATCCACGATGAACTTTCTCAACCGCAATGATGATTTCATCCGCAATTGCCTTAAATAAATTCCAACGGAATCATTAATTCTCGAATCTTTGTGTGCTATTTAATGATCCTTCATTAAATAAAATACAAACATTCCCTTTAGAAACTGTCACATTCCTTTTCTGAATAAACCCCGGATCAGACCTATTTTAGGGATGATGACAAAAAGAACAATTCCCAAATCAATCCATTCTCAACTTGTCTTTTCCTCTCCCAACCACGTCCCATCAGTTACAACTTTCTCTCTCATCACCCCACGTTTATCTGACGTTTTACCATGCGTCTAATCCACCATTAAATGCAAAACCCCTTTTAAGATCTCTCAAAATCTCTCCAAAACCCGTTTCATCTTCGTGTGGCTGAGATTCAATCCCAGAATCATTGATTCCCCCCAAAAACCCCATTCAACTTCTTACCCGCTTCTATCTTTTACCTAGAGTTAAAATCCTTTTACCTCCTTTATAAACCCATCCTCTTCTCTAAAATCGTTTACACTCTCTGCTAATTGATTATTCTCTCAAAACTCCCAAAAGCTTTCAAGAACTCCAATTTCTCAATGGCGAAATCAGGTGCATCAAAGAAGCAATCCAAGGCTTCAGGCTCCATGAATCCAACTGGTTCCAAATCTCCGTCGATCGCCTCAAGCAACTTCCGAGCAGTTTTTGAAGATCATCAATCGTATAATGCTCCAACCAAACTAATGATCAACTATCTCAAGAACCATATCTTGTTTGGCCCATTTGACGCTTTCACTAATGTTGTTCCCGTTTCTACACTCTTCAAGTGTGCTCTTTCTGCATACAGACCATTGGAAAACCCACAAGAAGTGCATCTTAACCTCATCAATGATTCTTTGGTCATCTTGACCAAAGAGAAGTTCTTGACTTCCATAAACCTTCTGATTCATCCCTCCATCAAGATCTTCACACCATCCTTATCTGACATCACCACCGCACTCTACCAAATGGGTTATCAGAAACCAATCTGAGGGGTTGTTGAGTTCAAGAAGAACCAACTGCCTGCGGTTTGGCAGTTCGTATGCCACTTTGTCATCTGTTGTCTATCCGGTAGAACCGGAGGCATCGACAACATGGCTTTAAAGCTGCTAAAATTGGTATGGAGCATCTTCACAGGCCACGATGTCAATTATGGCCAGATTCTTTGGGATGACTTCCTCCAATACATTCCCAAAGAGCACCCCAGAGAGAACCCAACCGAGCTCACCTTTGCTCGATTCTGGTCTTTATGTATTTTTAATCTGCATGCGGACGTAGGCATCAACATGGGCAGTGACATTAACCTCTTTGTCACAAAGGATCTCAAAAGTTACAATCCCTCTTCTGATCAAACTTTATTTGGACCTATCTGCAAGCTTCCCATTCATATTCTTACCTTACTTGGTCTAGAGACTATTGATGTCTCAGATCATATAGAGGCCACGAAGGGTATTATCCCATACCCTTCTACCCCACCTCTTCCTTCTACAACCATTCTCCTTGAGGGTACCACAGCCCCCTCTACCACTACACTTTCTAACCTTTCTCAACGGAGAAAAACCATGGCATCTAAAAAGAAAACTAGCACACCTAAAAAGAATGACCCAAAACCAACCGCACCATCAAAGAAACGAAAAACCAAACCCACCACTGTATCGAGCTGTGATTCTGAGGAAGATAGACAACCAATAGCTATCCTCAAGAAAAGAAAAACAACTAAAACCATTGGCCAAATGCGTGACCGGACTGATACTGTAGCCTCTAAATAGGCTCCGGTAGTCCTTGGGATGGCCGCACATCCATTCAATACCACTATCGAATACCACTCAACCTCATCATGTGAGATTGTTTCATCATCTTCTTCATCTGAACGTGGAGACAGCCCCCCCAGTTTTATCTCAAGTAGATAAATCTGGAAATCGCCCTAAGGTCTCCAGGGCTTCCAGACTGCATATTTTTTCTTCTAAGGAGTTAGACTCCATCCTTTTGCATGTATCCCAAACACTTCAAGCACCACTCCATCCGCAGGGCATCTCTTTCGCCCATGCCAAAACTGGGCTGAGGCCAGACTTGACCACGGGTCAAGGAGACCGAGGAAGCCTAGGAAATCCTACTCTGTTTACATCTTTATCAGGTGGTTTAGGCACGGTGAGCACTAATGTGCAAGGATCCGTGACCCCAAGGGACACCTTGGTGCGAACAGAACGAATTGACGGCGAAGATTCAAGTGACTCTTGGAGTTGGTATCAGCCAACTACTGATGTTGAAATCAAGAAATATGTTGCTTTCAAAAGAGCATTCCAATCCCGCAAGGAGCAACAGATAAAACAACAACAGCAGAAGGAACAAGAAATCCTGTCTGTGGCCAAGTACTGGGCAAATGCCATCAGCAGTGCCCATATTGCTGCCACAATCCAAAAGGTTCAAACCTGGATGGATCAAATGGCGGACACCTTGTTAAAAGCTCAAGCTACAGCCGTAGCCGCAGCTACTTCAAAGGTCCCTCCTACTCCAACTCCTGTTCCATCTCCCGCAGTCAACCCATCTCAAGACGAAGAACCGGCTATTGAACTCAGCTCAGCCCCAACCTTCGGTTTTGATGATGAAGACATCCAAGAGATCAACAAACCAAATCCTTCCGATGACGACCTTATGATGTTCGAAGAGGAAGAAGAATCCAGCAGTTCTCAGCATTCAACTTCTAAGCCCAAGGAAAAGAAAAAGAAAAAGAAAAAAGATGATGTCACAAGGAAGGAATTCCTCAATCTCCAAGACAAGGTTGATCAAATTTTGGCTGCAGTTAAACCTACCCAACCTCCATCTGAAGATATTCCAGGACCGCAGTCCCTCATTGAGCGAGTTGAACAACTTAAGACAAGAGAGCGTATGGCTGCTGAGCGCATCTCTCTCAAAGTCGAAATGGGGATCCGATCGCTTGATAATAACCGCAGGGCTGATCATCAAGACTTTATGGCTGCAGCGGAACGCCTCATTTCTGAAGTGACCGCAATTAAAAAGGATCATCAAGCAGCCATCGCGGATCAAGCTGCATAGTCTCAGAAAGTGATAGATGAGACTCATACTGCTTATGAGTCCACTATCTCTGTTCTTCAAGCTACAATTAATAGACTGCAGAAATCCCTTACCTTCAACTTCCATGGTCCTGAGATCCTCCAGCTTACAAAAAACATACATAAGCTGCTCTTTCACCCTACCATCCCAAATAATTCCCAATTGGCAGAAACACTCAAAGCTCAATTCCAAGAACTTTGTGCCAAGGTGGATGGACTAAAGCAATGGCTTGAGGAAGCACAGGGTTGCGTTCCTCAAGAGGGGGAAGTGAAGAAGAAGAAGTCCACCACTCTAATGCCTCTTTCCATCAGAGTCCCCCCATCACCACTAAATGAATTCCATCACCCCGGCCTTCACCGCAACCATCTCAACATACTCCAACTCCCCCCACTTCACCTCCTAAAGACACATCCAAAAAGCTGAGACCCCTCCTCACTTCAAAATTTTGGAGGAAAACATGTCATCCGAAAGCTCCATAGACTCCCCTACCACAGCTCAAAGAAAACAAGACTGGAAAGCAGCCAAGTTAGCTGAACTCATCTGGAGAGAGTGCGGATTCGACACCATGATTGATGAGTCAATAATTAACTCATGGGTCAATCCGCACCGCAGGCTGCTGGATGAAGACTATACACCGCATCTAACATATGTTGAACCCCCCACTGATGGTTACTGGGACATTCCAATTTCACCAAATGCCAAATACTTTGCAGTGTTTGATCCATTTGACAGCAGCCTTCCCACCCACAAAAGACTGTCGATGGAGTTTGAGAGATTAAACCGTTTCTATGCCAAACATTCCTCCTCCATTGACAAAATATGGTCTAACGACAGACCATCCACAGTCAAGAACTACAAAATGCGGAAGTTCATGAAGGCTGATTTTGTCCGGTATACTCTCACCAGAAGGGAGCATGACTACATCTACACCCAGGCAGACTTCCCATGCATGAATCCAGAAGAAATTTTTCTCATTGACAGAATGTTCCAGAATAAGGTAGAAAAGCACCCCAAGATGCAAATAGCACTTGAAAAAGTCAACTCTTTCTTAAGGGACACAGTCTATGACTTTGCAAAGATTGACGCGGCCATCCATCCCACCATCCTCAAGAAATTTGATCTCCCCCCACTAGAACCTATGCCAATGCTTACCGAAGGCTACGAAGAAAGATCTCTAGGCGCAACCAACTTCCCGGAACTTGGCATCATATTCAAACGGAAGACAGACAATGTCAAATACTTCATTCTGATGAATGCCATGCACTGCCTGCCCAAGAAACAACTTGACATCTGCAAGACCGCAGTAGAAAGATCAAAGCACACTACTGCTGAAGTCAAGTTTGAGATTACAAGGAGAATTACATGGCTGGAGAATGTTAGAAAATTCAGGTGGATTTTGATCAAGTTCCTCAAGCTTGACTCCTGAACCGAAGTTAAAGAGGTCACTTAGGGGGAAATTGTTGAATCATAAAAAGTGACCCTCTTGAACTCAACTACTGCAACCTTTTCTTTACTACCGCAACGGTTCAGCTCCCGCGGCCAATCCAGCACCTGGAGTCAATTCTACAACTGTAACCGCAACCAGTTCTTTTTCCTACCGCAGTCTACTAGATTAATTTTACTTGTCTTTTATGTAATTCACTCTATTATCCGGTATGCCTTGCACGGCTGCTTATAGAGTCTTAGTCTAGTTCAGAGTTTCTATAAATAGAGACTCATTCTCTTGTATCAAAAACACTACTCCCTCCTTACTGATAACTTATGAACTTATTCTGAATATATTTCTCTAAGTTATCTTCTTCATTTCACTATCTTTCTACTCTTCTTACTCTCAACTGCTACTTAAACATATATGAATATAATCTCTCTCCGGAGCAAGCCTGTAAGACTTAATCACTAAGTTTGATCTTCCTTATTAACTTGGAGTGAATGCATTCCTTGTTGTGAATCAGCTTAAGTGTATTCTTGATATAACAATTATTGTCATTTCTATTTCTTTAAATTCTGCAACTAACTTCCTAACTCTAACTATATTATTGTTGAGCTTTTAGATCCTTTAAGATTAACTCTATTCCGCAATATACTTGTTCTAACGTTTGTTCAAGTGTGTCTCCAAGTTTTTCTCTCAACACTAAGTGCCCCTTACTCGATGATTCCTAAAAAATCATATAAAACAAGCGTCAACTATAAAAATAGTTGGTGAGTACTCACATGTTTATAACATAATATAGTTTGAAATCATGATAATCAAAATATTGATAACAGTTTCCATAAACAATGTTGATTTCTAAAATAAGTAAATAAGTTTTCATGAATAGAAGTTTGTTGTTAAAGTGGGTAATAAAGTTTCCATAAATAGAAATATATTGCAAAAATGAGTAAATAAGTTTACATAAAAAAAAGTTCGTTATCATCATGAGAGATAAAGTATGTTGCCCAAATGAGATGCAATGTTCATATTCTCATTGGAAATAAAGTTTCCATAATTAAAAATATATTGCCAAAAATGAGTAAATAAGTTTGCATAAACAAAGTTCATTGTCATCATGAGAGATAAAGTATGTTTCCTAAATAAGATGCAACACTCATATTCTCATGGGAAATAAAGTTTGTTGCTAAAACGAGATACAAATTTTGTATGTGCATAATGATTATACCATGAGTTCACAACCCAACCATAATGACTAAGGGTGCCCTCTTCTATGTCTATTACTAACATAGGGAAATTTGGTAAAATGCACTCAAGCAAATCGTGCAAGTGAGGAGTTGTCTACCTCCTAATAGCGCTATCCATAATGACCATGGGCTCAAATGAGTTAATGAGTTGTGTGAATTGATTCCACGGACTTAAATGCGATAAGGCCTCATGAATTAACAATAGCATACACATACACATAAGAATATATCAACCACGTTTGATACAAGTCAAATTAAATACAACAAACAATAAACAGTTTTTGGACATGCTTTTCCACCCTAAAACATTTAAAATCCGAAAATAGGGGGAGTTGTGAATACTCACAATAAATTGAGATGATGCAAATTGTGCCTTGAGCTACATTCCACTCGTACCACTATCGATTCCTACAATAATGGTATATGCTAGTAAGTCTCCATGTCGAAATCTAATGCGAATATACTAAATTCTAAATATAGAGAAATGCCAAAAAAAAATTCTAATATTGGTTTTATATTAAACGGATAACAATGTTTCTGAAATGGTGATATTTTATAATTCATGTGATTAAGATAATTTTAGCTATTATTTTCAAGGTTTTTGTAATATTAATTGAGGGTATTTCAACATATTTAAAGGTGTTTTAAACTCCTAAAAATCCAAAAATATTATCAAACAGTTTGCAAAATTCATCAAATTTTATATTTTCGTTCCAAATACAGTAGAGGTCTTCCAAAAAGTTTCCCTTGAATTTTTGATGTGATTAACTATTTTTCCAAATTTTTAAGCCTTCATAACAAGATAAATTTGTGTAAAATAGTGTCAAAATGATAACAATTCCTGAACATTTTATAATACTGCTAGTAAACATACTTAAGCTGGGAAAAAAATATAAAAATGGGTTTCCAAACAGCTTAACCCGATTATATGATTTTTGTGCATATATTCTAACAAAAATGGACATAAATAGAATACAGTTTCCAAAATTGCCCAACTTTTTGTAACACTGTTATTATACATATATAAGCTGTGAAAAATATAAAAGATATTTTTCAATTAGTTTTGCTATTTTTCTTTGTTTTATTCTCTTGAATAATCATTAATTGGTGAATAATTATCAAACAGTTAAATTAAATTACCAAAAATTTTCCAAACTTCATTTACAGTGTACATAATTTGGGAAAAATATCAATGGTGATTTTTATATAATGTAATCCGATTTTGTGGATTTAAGTGTATTTAATCTTATAAGATAAAAGAAAAATAGCACACTGAATACAAAAATCATCCAAATTTTTATTTAGAGTTCTAATATATTATAAAGTCTTCTAGTAAATTTTCATGAATTTTGGATTAGTAGAACTATTTGTCCCGTTATTAGTCCATAATAAATACAAAAATCGGGGAAAAATAGGCATACATTATTAAAAATTCTGAACATATTTTTCTGAGTACTCCACAAGAGGAAGGATCTGTGACAAATCATAGATTTCTTTTTCAAATTCCCTAAAGTGGTTTTAGGATTTATTTGAATTAAACAAAAAGAAAATTCAAAACCATATGAAACAATAACTAAAATCGATGAAACTCACTAAGATAACATTATTTACTTTACAGGTCATCCATGAATTTACCTAGGATTTATAGACCTTAGAAAGTAATTTATATGATTTATTTCCTTATTTTATAACAATGATCATAATAATTCACGAAAAATGAGCTAATTTTTGAAAATTTCCAGATCATCTTTTTTTGTTATCTAGATTTTGGAAAAATTCGGTTTTGATCATAAAAGAAGGTTTTGATATTTATTTGTGAATAAATCTTTTATGACATATTTGAAGGCTTTTTAACAACATACTTTGATGATCAAGCCTCTAAGCTTGAAGATCATCACATGCATGTTGGTTTTTGGGTGAAATACTACCACCATCATCATAAACATCGTGGTTATGAACAAATGATTCATAATCCATCCACAGAATGTTGTAGAAGAAGAAGATATGTAAGAAAACTTGAGATTTTGAAGGAAGATTGAAGGGCGAATGAAGGATTTTCTTTTTTACCTGAAGAACAACTTCAAATGTTGATGTTTTTTAGTAGAAATGGATGAACCTTGCTGACAAAATCCGTGGGTTAGGGTGAGGGAGAGAAAATGTGGTAGTGTGTGTGAGAGAGAGAGAGAAATGAGAGAAGAGTGTGGGAAAGAACAAATGATGAAGTGCTTTCTTGGAGAGGGAGACGATTTTGAGGAAGAGAGAGACTCCCTCCCTCTTCAAGTTTTATAAAATTCAATTTCTTTTATAAAATATCTAAATTTTCATATAAATATCAAACTTCTATAAAATATACACTAAAATCAAATTTTATTCATAAAACCTTTATTTTTTATTTTTAACTTAAGGGTAAATGTTAATGAGTTAAATTTTTATTTTCCTTGAATTTATTTTCATAATTTTAATTATTATAAGGTTCATAATTATTTTTATAGAATTTTTAAGGTTAAAGTTTATAAATATAAGTTTATAGGGCATTTAGGGTTTTTGAGAGTTTGTAAATCTTTGGATATTAAAATCAATAGAATCTTTGAGATTTCAGTGTATCTTATGGTATTATAACTCTTTTATAGTTATAAATAATGTTTGTAACTTATTTTATCGGTTTATTGACATTCTATGTAGTGGTTCCTAGATTCAAATGAACTTGAAGAACCAAGTATACTACTCATAGTTTCAACTTTGACTTAAGTCCACGAGACACCGACCTAATTTCTACTACTAGGGCAAGTGCACAATGTGTGTGTATGATTCATGAAAAGGTGTTTGTGTCAAAGAGTGACCCAAATATTGATAGTCTCTACAGTTAAGTAGTTTAAGTAGTTGTAGAATTCACATAACAATGTGAAATTTAAGTACACTGTCCATCGTTTCTAATTGTTTCCTAGTTTTTAGTAGCTTGTAACTTAGCATCTAGTTACTAAGTCTAATATGTGTCGTGCGTACACGTGCAACCACTACAAGAAAAACGCGATTTTGCTAGGGAAGGAATTCGTTGCAAAGGCTGAAATTCCGTTGCAAAAGACGAATAGCGACGGAATTTGCAACGGAACAGTTCCGTCCCAAAAAACCTCGTAGCGAAGGTTTTGCAACGGAAACAATAATTCCATCGCAAATGTGACAACATAATGAAATCCATTGTAGATATATTCCGTCATGTATTCCATTGTAGGATTCCGTTGTGAATTCCATGGTAGTTCTTCCATCACAATTTTCGTTGTAGTGGATCTGTAGCAAATTCCGTGGTAATGAATCCCTAGCTAAATTCGTTGTGGCGACTCCCTAGCTAGATCCGTTGTGATAACTCCCTAGCTAAATCCGTGGTGATAACTCTGTAGCTAAATCTATGGAGTTGGTTCCATAGCAAAATCCATGGTCTATATTCTATAACAGATTCCATAACAAATTGCGTAGAAATGCTTCCATAGCAAAGAGCATTGCTATGGATGGATAATTAATTTAGAAATTAAACACAAATTATTTTGTACCAATCTATAAAAACAAAAATAACAAAAATTCCAATAACATTTATATCATAAAATAAAACAATAAATATTTATTACATGGAAAATAAAAAGTGGCTAATTTAAAATAAATATTTTGCAATAAACATATCAACACTCTATGACCTACAAGTTCTATAGTTGTTTAAAAGCATTAATAACATCCATATCCGATTGCAGTTGTTTATTAAGCAGCTCAATTCTTGTGTTGTGTTGGTCTATCTTTTTACTCTTTTTTTCCCTTAAGCTCTTCCTTTTACTCTTTTTGTTTAATAACAAGCTCTCTATATTCTTCTGGTTCATCATTTTTTTTGGAATGTAAATGTGACCTCAATATGTATCTCCATTACTTAAGTTTTGCAAACAGCCTAGGTGCAACCTGCATTCAAATAAGGCTCAATATTAAAAAAGTACGAATAAAGGTTACAGATAAACACATATTTAATATATTGATAAAATAATAATAATAAACTTACACATTTGTCTACACATTGCCAATAATCAAAGAACTGACCATTGCAATGTTTGTGGCCAGTTTCATTTGCTTGATCAATTATCATCCTTGAAAATTATAACAACCTAAACTAGAAATAAGTTATTGTTCTTAGAAAATGCCATAACACAAACAAAAATACTATCTGCTACTACTCCTACACTTAAATATACATTTTAATGTAACATTATAACCCATTTGATCATTTTGTAACCTGGATTATAGTTTCCTCTATATATGTGCAATAAAAAAGAAAGAAGCAAAGAGAAATAAAAATCTAATAGCCGATGTATTTGTATATAGACTATGCTATATAAAATATAAAATTTTCAATTCTTGGTGTAATAGAAAACCTGATAGTCAACCCAAACTCTAACATACATGGGCTTGTATAAATCTTCAAATTATTTCTTCTGGCCAACTATGATAGCAGATGTATTTTCATATAAACTATAAATTTAATTTTTGTAAATTATAATAATGTAATAATGTAAATGGATACCATGAAAGTTTAACTAGTTAACCATCCATACTATTTCTAGAGTGTCTTAGTGTAGGCTTCAGAACAAACTTGTTACATGCTCCAATCCTTGTGCTCCACTATGTTACATAACAATTCTACTATGAAGTCCATCGCTATGAAGGGTGTCTTGGAGGTTTTAATTATTTGGGATAATATATTACTGTGAGGGTAGAATCGTAAACCAACCTAGTTAGCCACAAAAGACCATTGGTGCAACTGGATAAACCATCTGTAAGTGTTTCTGAAATTTAGATGGGTTAGTTAAATACTTGTTCTATAACCTTTGTAAGAAGAGACAAATAGTCAAATATGCATATAAGTGGAATATAATATATTAATATACAAATCAAAATTACACAAAAAGGAATGGTTAACACTTACAGTTCTATTACCACCAACATCAGTTTTGAAAAGTGTCATAGTTGATCCGAAATTTCCTAACATCAGATAAAAATTTCTTGCCATGGCCACTGTACTCTCAGTTAGGCATTTACACAAATAGATTGTATGCATATCAATGTTCCACAAAGTAAATGTGAAAGTAGTACCTTCAATGAACTCGGGTAATTAGATTTATGCCAATCAAACAATAGCAACAAGAACCACATGAACAACGCAAAATAGGGGCAGCAAAAAATACAACCTAGACAAGAGCAAGCAAAACATATGAAAAAGAATCTCAATTCTGGAGGTAGCATAGGAAAACTAACAATAAATTTAATATGGACATGTGTGAGAGAGTAGTACAATTCTGGAGGTAGCATAGGAAGTGGATGATGATTCGGGCTTTTGTAAGATGTCGTCGGGCTCGTCAGCCTATCTTCCGACAACCAAAGTTTTGGTGATCGGAGATTCTTCAGTGGTGGTCGAGGAGGCGCTGACAGTAGTGGACGCGTTGTCGCTCATGGTGGGGTTCAATTGACTGTAATTGTTGTTGGTGAATGTGATATCGATTTGAGAAAAGAGGTTATAAATGTGGAAGGTTGTTCAAATATAGTAATGATGTGGATTTTTAGATTGTTTGTAACTCAACTGAACCGGAGATTCTAGCATATGAACGGAGATGGCTGAGAGGAGGCAAATGATTTTCGATGAGGAGGTGGTTGCGAGGGGTTTTGTGGACCGAGTCAAAAGATTAGGTTATTTGATATACAGGTTCGGGAAAAATTTAAAATATTTTAAAAATAAAGGAGGGAACATTGAAATATTTTAGAAATATAAGAGGGAATATCAAAATATCTAAAAAAAATTACCTATCCTAAATTTAGAAAATACATATTTCATTTTTTAATAAAAAAAAAATTGGTTATTACATTATTTTATTTTAAAATGTTTTTTATTCTTATTTTTATCTTCAACTTAATAACCTTGTAATGTAATCATAATTTTCAAACCTACATATGTATTAATATTTTAGCACAAAGAAACCAAAGAACCATAACCCTTAAAGTCTAACTCATATGACCTGATGTCATAACCCTTAAACCCTAACTCATGTGACTTAATTTCATTACACTTAAACCCTAACCCATTTGACTTAATGTTATAAACCTTAAACTCTAACCCATATAACCTAATCCTATTACCCTTAAACCCTAAACCATACGACTTATTGACATAACCCTTAAACCCTAACCCATACAACTTAATGACATAACCCGTAAACCCTAACCCATATGACTTAATGTCATAACCCTTAAACCCCTAGCCCATATGACTTAATGACATAACCCTTAAACCTAACCTATATGACTTAGTGTTATAAACCTTAAACCCTAACACATATGAGTTGATGTCATAACACTTAAACCATAACCCATATGACTTAATGTTATCACCCTTAAACCTTAACCCATATGACTTAATTTCATAACCCCTAAATGTGAACCAATATGACTTAATGCCATAACCCTTCAACCGTAACCCATATGAATTAATGTCATAATCATTAAACCCTAACTCATATGAATTAATTCCATAACCCCTAAACCCTAACCCATATGACTTAATGACATAACTCTTAATCCCTAATCCATATGACTTTGTTTTATAAACCTTAAACCCTAACCCATACAACTTGATGTCATAACCCTTAAAACCTAACCCATATGACTTAATGTCATAACCCTTAAACCTTAACTCATATGAATTAATGTCATAGTCATTAAACCCTAATTTATATGACTTAATTCCATAACCGTTAAACTGTAACCCATATGACTTAATGACGACATAACCCTTAAACCCTAACCCATGTGACTTAATGACATAACCCTTAAACCCTAACCCATGTGACTTAATGCGACAACACTCAAAACCCTAACCTATATGACTTAATTCCATAAGCCCTAAACCCTGACACATATGACTTAATGTCATTACCCTTAAACCCTAACTCATACGAATTAATGCCATTACACATAAACCCTAACATGTATGACTTAATGTCATTACCCTTAAACACTAAACCATATGACTTAATGTCGTTACCCTTAAACCCTAGCCCACATTACTTAGTAACTTAACCCTTAAGCCCTAACCCATATGACTTAATGTTATAACCTTTAAAACCTAACCTATATGACTTAATGTCATTACTCTTAAACCCAACCCATATGAGTTAATTCCATAACCCTTAAACCCCAATCCATATGACTTAACGTCATAACCCTTAAACCCTAACCCATATGACTTAATATTATAGTCCTTAAACCCTAAATCATACAACTTAATGCTATAACCCTTAAACCATAACCCATATGACTTAATGACATAACCCTTAAACCCTAACCCATATGACTTAATGTGATAACTATTAAACACATACACACTTACACACATCCATATACATACATACACATATACACACTTAGACACACATTTATATACACTAAGACATACAGACGTATACACACACATACACTTAGACACACACACACACACACACACACATATATATATATATATATATACATACATACGTTCACACATACATGCATACATTAAAAATACACACGTACGCATACATGTACATATATACATACAAATACACATACATAGATATACATACATACATACACATTTACATATATACATACAAATACACATGCATAGATATACATAGATACACATTCGCATATGTACATACAAATACACACATATACATTTTCCATTTTTTCTTTCATTTTTTAATATTTTTTATTTTGATTATTGTTTTTATTTTTATAATAATAAATATAATTATAATAATAAAATTTATTTTAAAAAAATAGAATACAAATGAGATTTTATTTTATGTTTTATTTATTTATTTATTTGATTTTGGTCGAAACAATGACTTCACGAAAAAAATCAAATGCACCTGCTTCCCTGAATATTTTAGAACTCCCTCTTTTTCTTAACTTTCCCTCTGTTCCTCTTTCTCATCAGTCATCTCTCACTCCTTCTCGTTCGTTCTCCTGCTCTCACATCTGCCATCTCCATCACCGATTAAACTTACATGACTGGCCTGCCACCAATCGACCAAAGTTTCGACTTGCTGGAACGTCTCACCGCCAATTCAGGAAGAGTGGAAGACGATTGCAAGTAGGTGGAGAACCAGTCGAGTTCGTAGTTTGTATCTTGTAACCCTCTCGTCAAAGGTGTAACCAACATTGTTCACCCCCACTCATCTTTGTTCAATTATCTATCTCTTTTCAATCGTAGACCATACCCCCTCAATCGGAGGATCACTCTGTAACAAGTCTTTATCATGTCAGATTCTTACTCTTGTGAAGTTTAATTTCTCGATTGTTGATTTGTTATTGTTTTAATATCTCGAGTTTGTTGCATTGAAATATGTTATTGTGTTAATTTGTCCATTCTTTGAGTATTCCATCTATTAACATTTATGTGAAGTTTAATTTGTCGATTCACTCATGTCGATAGAACCGGGGATTGCAACATATCTTCACTCACTTATTTGATTCAGGTTGCTAGGAGTGATAAATCCTTGGAGTTCATATGTGTTTTTCTTGCTTTGAAAGTTGCGGTTGCTCTTACACATTTTCTGTCATATTGGTGTTTAATATTTTTACAAATCTTATTTGGTGCATAAGTTAGGGTTGACAAGCTTTCATGATGCTGCTAATCAATAATGGATGAAAAACGTGCCCTATCAAAATTGGATGTTCATTTAAAGTTGGTTGCTAGTCTTTTGGCTGATATAAAAGGTGTTCATTCAAAGTTGGATGCTACAATTGGTGCTCTTCCAAAGTTGGTTGCTACAGTATGTGATACCTAAAAGTGGCTGTTTTATCTTAGTTATATTATTCCTAAAAATTGTATCTCCTTAAAGCCTTTTATTCAGTTGTATGTATATACTTTTTTTGTCCAACTTTCTGCTGCCTTTGGTTTTTATAAAATCATTGTCTTTAAAAAAACATATTTGATCAGGTTATTTTGTCTCCCTTATTGAAATCTTAGCTTACTTTTTTTAATCTCCATGATTGATCTTCGATTTATTGTTTAGTGTGGTTTTATGTAATTTAGTTTAAAATTTTCATTTTCATAATTTTTTACAATTTTAGGGAATTGTGGTGAAGAACTTAGGGCCAATTTGGTATTTTTCAAATAATATCAAGTCTGGACAATTTACTATAATGGTGTAGGGTACTAAAAGTAAATTTATATTATGGTTGCTTAAGGCTACACATGACAAAGATAACCAATAGAAGACAAATGTATACATGACATGTTGCTTAAGGCACACATGAAAAAGATAAACTAAAATGTTGATATTTTTTTTTCAAGAGCTAGTTTTGGTATTGACCAAAAGTAGGATGTTACTGTTTTTGTATTTGTAAACGGTATTAACCAAAGTAGGGGGCTATTGGTTTTTTTTAAGGAGCTAATTTTTGTATTATATATACTAGTTTATCATAAGGAAATGAAGCCTTTTGTAATTATTAATTCCAAATATTTTTTTGGTTTATTTTCTACAAACTGTTTTCATTAAATCTCATTAAATTATCTCACTTTTGAATCAAATTTAGATTCGTAGAATGTATATTATTTATCACAAAAAAAAGCTTCATTACGTATTTTTAACTTATTTGTGCTTTACATATAAAATATTATTTTTTACCACTTAAAATAAAAACATGACAAACTTTTGTATCAATAATTACTTTGGACATAACGACAAGCAATAACAATTAGTGAGACAACGAATGATAAAACAAATCATTGAAAAAAAGAACTAAGGATGTGTAAATTACTTAATCATACTATAACTAATGATAGGAGATTATAATCATGAAGAAGCTTATAAGGATATATTATGTTTGCCATGACAATCATCACTTAGTTTTGACTCCATTTACTCCATAGCAAATCATCTACGAAATTGATTTCCATAGCTAATATATGTTATAACTATAAAATATTAACTCCTAACAAAGTTCGTAACAAACGTTTCAACGGATATTGGCTCCATAGTTAAACTTACACAAATTTTATTTCAGTTGCAAATTTCCATTTCTAAATAGCTATGAATTTGATGATTCCACAATTTTTATTGCCGGTACAAATTTCCATAGCTAAATATCTATAAAATTGAGCTACTCCTTATCAACGTTGCTATGGAATATAATTTTGTAACAAATGTCGTCACAAATCAGCTAAGGGTTTTTGTTCCATAGCAAAACAAGCAAACGAAATCAATTTCCATAGCATAACTCCCTAGCCAATGCCTACGAATGGTACTTCCATAGCAAATCCACTATGGAATTGGTTTCCGTCACAAAGTTCGTTGCATAGTAACCTCGATAATTAATTTCGTAGCAGCAGTACAACGGAAAGTGATTTCGTAACAAATGTCATTGGAAAATTGCTACGAATTTTTGTTCCATGGAAATATCGGTGGCATAATACCAACAGATATGGAGTCGGTAACATTTTCCCTAGCAAATCCCATTCTCGCTACCAGAAATAAAATCCGTGGAGAATGTGGTAGCAACATTGCTATGGAACGACATTCCATAGCACAATCCATTGCAGATTAACAACGAAAATACATTCCATAGCGACATTCCCTAGCAAAATCGCATTTTTTTTTGTAGTGAACTAAGTTTATCAAATCTAGAACTAACTCGAATTTTGACGGTTGTCACAGTCTCCCCTGGTTGAAAGAATATCGTCCCGAAATTCAAGTCATTACATATTCTATTAGAACTAAGTCGAATACAATTGTATAATTTCAGAGATGGTGACCTAAAGAGCTCTTTGATTATTATGGGTTCATCTCAAGGGAAGAGCCTAATTCTTTACTTATAATCAAACTAGTGTTTCCGTAATTCGAGTTCTACAGTCTAGATTGTGGGAAAATATGATCATGGAAATCATGATCCAACTATGGAATCCTAGTTCAAAAAGATTATCTAGTTAGATATTATCTAACTTAAAAGAGCATTAAAAGACTTTGCTGAAGCATTGCATTGAGCGTTAAGTCCGCATTGATCTTTAGGTCGCGTTCTAAATCAACACTAAGTGTAAATTTGTTGCCTGATAAAGAAGAGATTGGGAACAATTTGTTCACTTCCGGGTTGGCTACTAAATCTGGAAAAGATAAATTCCGAAAGAAGAAGGGGTAGCACGAGTGAAAGGGAAGCGATCAAGGATAAGTTCCTAAAGATACGTACTAAGGGTAAGCAACGAAGTTTTGGTACATCTCAAATGTAAAGGTTATTTAAGTCCCGTCTACCAAAGAAATTACAAAATGATCGAGGATTTCCGAAGCTATAATTTCTACTTCGGGTACTCCTACTATAATAGAACCATAATTGAAGAGTATGGTTACAGAGTCGTTGTTTCTAATGAAGGCGGTGAAAGTTTATGATATTTTAAATCACATTATTTAGGTAGCATTTTGAGCGTTTAAAAATATGTGATAATTCCAAGAGAATGAAGATACATGTGTGGCAATAAAACGAAGTAGTGAATAATAAAGAGATTAATTAATGTTAAATGTTTAAGTCGTCAATAAGGGAATTCGTATGGAAATATTGGTATTACACTTTTTGAAAATTTGTCCACTTATTTAAGTCAGGACAAATTCAAGATTACTAGGAGCCAGAATACTTATGAAAATAAGTTTGAGAGTTTAGGAACTCATTGAAAAATTACAAAGTAGAACACTATTTTAAGAAATGTATAAAAATGTCGATCATTGAAAATAGTACATTCTTTAATTAGTGATCTTACTAAAACAATCATTTGAGGGATAAATAATCGTAACATTTAAAACTTTTTGTAATTTTAAAGAAAAGAAGAAACATAAGAAAATGTATTCTTTCACATATATTTTATGGATTTAGAAAAATGATCAGAACAAGGTTTTTCATATTATGTACTAATTGTAAGGAAAATACAATGAAAATTGCACTTTAAATCAAGTTTTTAAATTTCGAACAAAAGAACAAATGTAAATAAGGATTACTTGTTTTACAACAGATTTCAAAATAAAAACAAAATGTATATGATAAAAGGCATAGTTGAATATATCAAGGTTGACTAAATCAAAATTATGTCTCACGACTATACACATATTAATTGCTCAAAACGAAAGGGTAGACTTTTAGTCTTTATGTGTAACAACATGGTACGAAGAGAAGCAAAATAGACAAAAACAAAGTTAGACAATGTTTTATGTTATTTTATGGGTGTTCGAGATCTGAAATCAGAAGGAGAGCAAAAAATCAAGTGCGGGGGAAAAAAAAGGAAGGTAGCAGCAATATTTGCTATTGTTAAAATTTTAAGATCAATAATTTTATGTAAATTTAAAACTGGGATGAGATATAATTTGAACTTCAATCTTTGATGTATGTTGATCATTAAATAGAAATGTGGAAATTTTAAAGTGTTTGCCAATAATTCGTGAGTTATCAATTAAGTTAAACTCCGTTTGTGAAAATGAAGGTAATTGAAAATCTAACAGTTTTAACCTTTTAGGCTAGAATCCAACAATGGTTAAAATAGGTAAGGTAAACCTCAGTATATTTTAAAGAATAATTACATTTTGCTGAAAGTGCATCACTGGAAATTTAAAAGTGAACACTATGTTTTCAAATGTTGTAAATTTTAGAAACTTTATAGATTATAAAACTAATTTGTAATAAAATATACAAATAAGCTGTGTTTTGAAATGTAGGCATTAGTGATATCTTATAAACGCGTTTGAAGCAGAAATTTGTAGAAATATCTTGTTGGGTTTGAGAAAAATACATTAAAGTAAATTACAATGTCTAAATGAGAAAGTGGTCAAAAGAGTCAAAACAAAAGTGGTTTGGAAGATCCGATGAAGCTTTTACATATAATATGACTTCAATGTCATATGTTTGGGATTTATAGCACAGAGTTTAAAAAAACTTTTATAAAATAACATTTTTCCAAGTTTTTCGAAAACATGCCAAAATGGTAAGCAAGGTTTAAAATGGTTTATATGCCCTTAAAAGAACATCTATCCATTGAAATGGATTTGAAATGAAATTGAAATAGCAAGGTTAAAACCAATATTGCTTAAATTGAGTTTTGAAGAAAAGTGTTAAGTTAAAGCAAGTTGTCAAAAGATTTTTAGCGAGAATATGGCTTACAGTGTTAGGAAAGGTCTAATAAGTTGTATGAAGTGGTTATAAAGTATTTTATCGATGATAAATAATACCGATGAAGCAAAATAACTTTTCGATGGAAGATTAAGAAGTAAGGAATAGGTATATTAGAGTAGTTGACCGTACCTAAATACTAAGGCGAGTATCGATGTCTTTTCCCCAAGATAAAGGACAAGAAAATTTGTTTGTAAAACATTCTATGGTGTCAATGGAGTTTCCGGCCTTTTATAGAGGTCAAAGGGACATCCTAGGTTAATTTTTAAGCTCAAGGTGGAAACAACCTAGAGCTAAATCATAGCGTAGTAATAAGGTCTCACATATGGGTTAAACCTATGTGTCTCCTCGTGAGTCGAATCCGGAATGCCCGCCAATGGTATCCTAGTGATTATTTAGTGGTGACTCATCTACCTCCTTACACGATGCTCGAATTTTCATCTGTGTCTGTATCGGAATGCTTTTCCTATTTGTAACTCTATTACGAAGACGATGAAGAGGTATTGAGGAATAATTGGTATAGGTTTCGACATAGGATTATTACTAGTGGCTATCTAGCTACTAACCTTTCATCTAAAGTCAATAGCTACCAAGGAATACTCATTCTCAGGAATAAGTGGATTGCTCCTAGAGTGGCTAGTGATATAACCTAAGTGGTCAACCTAACACTTGATAAGAGATAAAAATATTTCTAAATAAGACATTATAGTGAAAGTACACTTAGTTTCTAGGTGTACCTAGATGAATGCCTACAATCTGCAATGACGTACGCACACCGAAAAATTTTGTTTTTCAAAAGTTGAACTTGAAAATTGTTTTGAACATAATTCTACTATAACCGTTTCCAGCCTCGCATTATCTTTCCTTAATTAAGCATAGTTGGCTAGGATATACTTAATTAAAGTCCAATAATGCATACTCGAATTAGTTATACCAATAGTATGTTCAGTATTTTAAAAAAAATTTTGAATTTTTTTTGCTATAGTCGTGATTCTCCAAAAGAAAACCGGTATTCTCTATAACCTTCGGCTCTGATATCATTTTGTCACTCCCCGCTAAAGGGGAAATACAGGTCGTGGCAGTACAAAGGGTTTCATAGCAAAGATAAAGACAACACCTTCAGATTGTGGCATAATTGGTGGATCTCGTACTTGCTCAACATCTTTGATAAACTTCAGATTTTTATTAGTAGACTTGTTTTTTAGATTTTTTAGTCTTTTCCTTTTTCTGATCTTCCCAGTAATCACCTCCTTTTCCCCAAGCTTGGATGTTTTTGTCAACTTCTTGAATCATTTTTTGAAGGGCCAATATATATGGTTTGGGCTAGGCATCAATGTATGGATGAGTTAGGGCGTTTGTCAATGTATTTTGGAGTCATTTGTGTATGTTTGATGTTTTTGGTCTAGGAAGCTTTTGGTTAAGGTGTGACCGAAAACCAGTTTTCGGTATGCTAACTGAAAACTATTTTCGGTCCTTGTCAGTATATATAGGTGTCAGGCTGTCAGGGTACAACAACAATTGTACTTTGCTAGTTTTCGGTCCCTGAGTTGTATCAGACGGTTTCAAGTGTTTAATCGTATGTAAGCTCAGTTTCATTCATCTTCTACTCCATTTCTTCTTTGTTTTCTTATGCTTGATTGATCATTGGCGAAGATCCTTCCATCTAGGGCCTTACAATTGGTATCAGAGCACAAACCGGTGTCAATCAAGTGTGTTTATTCAGTTTTCTACTTCACAGTCGTGTTCTTCACGTTATTGGTCTCTTGAAGCCTGTTTTTGCTTGATTTTTGAAGATAAGATCACAGTTTGCATCGTGTGGATTCGAGATCCGCTTGAATTTCAGCTTTTCAGTTGAAATCTTATTGTTATCGGTTTGATTTTCATCAACTGAAAATATATCTTCAGTTGATTTCTATTCAGATCTAAGCTGTTTGGAAGCTGTGTTTGAGGTTTCAAGTGTGTAGATATCAAAATCGGATCGAATTTTTATGTTTTTCATTGAAAATTGTTAGTTTTCGGTTCAATCTTCAGAAACCGAAAGCTGTTCTTCAACCGAAATCTCTTGATTCTTTAGAAACCGAAAACTGTTCTTCAATCGAAATCTCTTGAATCTTCAATAACCGAAAATTGTTCTTCAACCGAAATCTCTTGAATCTTCATAAACCGAAAACTGTTCTTCAACCGAAAACCTTTGAATCTTTAGAAACCGAAAACCCTTGATCCTTCATAAACCGAAAACCCCTTATTATTCAGAAACCGAAAACCTTCTTTTACTTCAGAAACTGAAAACCTTATTTTCAATTATCACCACTCAACCGAAAAACCTATTTACTTGATCTTTTTATTTGTTTTTCAAGTTAATTTTTTATTAAAAATTTCAAAAAAAAAATGGAATCTCAAAGCATGTCAGCTCACCATGAATTAGACGCGATTATGGGAACCACTTCGCGAATTCCACGACAGTTATCTGCGGAAGGATTTCCAGAATGGAAATATCGGATCGAGAAGTACATCAAAATGAAGGATTTCAAGATATGGCAAAGCATTCATAGAGGTACAATCCGCATTACAACTACATTGGAAGATGGAACCATAATTGATAAGCAAGTCGAGAACTACACCGATGATGATTTCGAGAGAGTCGAGGAGCAGGAAAGGCTCTTGCTACACTTACCATGGCACTATCTCCGGAAATCGCTCAAGGTTTCTGTGAGTATACATCAACAAAGGCCTTATGGGAAGCACTATTAGAAGTCTATGAAGGCAACGAAGACATGAAACAGAGTCGCCAAGACATGTTGCGACAAAAGTTCAATATGTTTAACTATGTCTTGGGAGAAATACTTGAGAATCAGTTGCAAAGGTTTATCACACTCACCATAGAAATGAGCTCTGCTGGTGTGATGGTTACAAGATCGGAGATCAACAAAAAGCTGCTGAACTCTTTGCCAAAATCCTGGGATATGAATGTCTCAGTGATTAAGAAGACCAAAGATTTGAACCGTTTGAGTTTGGCTGAAACGATGGCGATCATCAAGCTTGTGATCTCGATGATAAGCAAAGGGAGATTAACCATGTCAATTCATACTCCACATCAAATCTTGGGATCCAAACCACCAAAAACACAACTTTCTCAAGCTTTTCTACTCCTCAAGCTCCTCAAGTTCATGTTCCTCAAGTTCAACCCTATGTGACTCATCAGCCCACCTCATACGTTACACCTCAAATGCAACACATTCAAGTTCCTCAACCTCAAACTTTAGCTTAACAAGTTGGTTCTACTGTTGGTTCATCCATAGTTGCACCAGTTTAATCTCATGGAATCAATCCTCAAGCTTCATCTTTAAAAGAAAAGGAAGAAAATCTGGCCCTCGCCACTGGTTTGGTAAACTGCTACAACGCTTTTGTGGCCGAAGAACTCTCCCCACAACTCTCATTGGCTGACCTAGACCAGATCCATCTTGAGGATGTGGAAGAGATGGACATTACATGGCAGCTGGTCATGGCGGTTTTCAGGGCAAAGCAGTTCTCCAAGAAAACAGGAAAGAACAATTGGAGTGTGAATTCTGACAAGAAAGTGGGATTCAACAAAGGAAAACTGTGATATTACAACTGCCATGAGCCTGGGAATTTTGCAAGGGAATGTCCAAAGCCAGATCGAAGAGAGAATTCTGAACGAACCATGGTGCCGGTGACCTATGTCAATAAGGGATCTTCTTCAAGCAATAAGACTGCTAACTTGGTGATGGTGGCCCAATCCTTTAATTGGGAAGACCAAATTCAGGCTCTGAATATTTCAGGACCTGAAAATGCACATCTTGCCCAGATCGAGAATGGTGTGGAAGAAGAAATAGAGAAGGATCCTGAAGAAAAGATGATGAATCTTCAGTTTGCATTCATGGTGCAAACCACTCCAGAGCCTGCCAAACCTGAGGTTAGTGAAATTGGTTGCTCTCGGTCTTGTATTAAAACTGTTAAATTTTTGCGAGACCAAATTGAATTAATCAAGAGAGAGAACGAGGACCTTAAATATGAGGGTTACACACTTAGGAAAAATCAAAAGCCTTTAAAGACACAATTAGAAAATAAAACAAAGTACTTTAAGAAACTGCAAGAGGATTACAACAACAAATGCGAGAACTGTGATTATCTCAAAAGAAAATTTGTTGCTGTAACCACTGAACTTGACACATTGAAAAAACGTCTTGAAAATGTTGAATTTATTTTTAACAAATTCGATGGGTTAAGTGAAGTAGTTGCAAAAATGATAGAAGGACAGATGCAGTGGAAGGATATTACTTGTGGTAATCAGATAAAACTAGGATTATGATTTGAGAGTGTCCCCCCTCCCTTCAATCATAATTACACTGCTATTGCCTTGTCTCAAGAAGAAATTGACAGAGAACCTTTCATGGTTTATGGGAAGTCAGCTTCTGAACAAGCAACACGGTCTAATAATAAATTTTTGGATACTAACATTTCTACCTTAAGTGCAGATGTGTCAGTAGTTCAGGGGGAGCAAGAAGCTGAAAAGTCTGAGTCGAATAATTATGTGTCTAAATTTGGTGTTGAATTTTGTGATGAATCTATGTTAAATTCAAACACTAACGTTTTTGTTTCTGGTGGTGTGTTGCTTCACACTGATAATTTTGAAAATAATGGTGTTGTTTCTGATAAAATTGCTAAATCTGATTTGAATGCCTCTACATCTTCCACGTTTGCTACACAATCTAGTGCTTGTTCTTGCAATGTGAAAATGCTAGAAAAGATAATAAAAACCAGAAATCTGACAAGAGCAGTACTCAATCCAATGATAATAAACAAATTTGCTTCAATTGTGGTACTGCTGGTCATATTTCCAGAAATTGTTTAAACCGGATGTGTGTGCATCACACATAAAAAAGGGGAGAGAATGAGTCTAGAGGACGATCTTTAATTAGAAAAATCCTCCAGAACCTGCTCTCAAGATGATGACTGGAAAACAAATCAAAACAAGAAAATGGCAGGTTTTCAAAAGAACAAACAGGTTTTCAATAAATTCACAAACAGATTGCAAAAATCGACCCAAGCTAAGCCAAAGTCGATTTCGTCAAAGAGTAGGTCTGGATCTTCAAACTCTTCGAGTAGAAAATCCACCTGCTCAAAGCAAACTGAAAAGAAAACTGTTTCAAAACCTAAATATCAATGGATGCCAAAATTAAAATCTGATCAGTCATCATCCTCCTCTGTATCTGTTGAAAAAGAAAAATCAAAAGAAAAATTGAAAGATGAATCTATGAAAGTTAAGGGTCAACCCAGGACTGTAATGACTTGGGTCCCCAAATCTAAATGATTCCGCTCATTGTGCAGAGAATGTCGTCAGACCCTGGTATGTCGACAACGGCTGCTCCCGGAACATGACTGGAGATATCTCCCAACTGCGCAACATGCATACATTTAATGGGGGATATGTTTCCTTCGCGAGCGGAGAAGGAGGAAAGATAATGCAGAAGGGAACGGTGACCAATGGAGTGCTCAGTTTTGAGAATGTCAATTATGCTCCTGAGCTAAAGCATAATCTTCTAAGCGTCTCTCAAATCTGTGACAAGGGTTACTCAACACACTTCACCGATAAAGAATGTCTAATCTTAAAGTTGGGCATTGTCATCCCGGAGGAGTGGATTCTCGTAAAATCAAAGCGGGATGGGAATGCATGTATTATCGACATGAACAACAATGTACCCAATGAAGTCACTTGTCTATTTTCCAGCGTCTCAGAACAAAACGCAATGTTGTGGCATCATCAACTTGACCATGCAAATGCAAAGAATCTGAATCGTCTTGCTAAGAACAAAATGGTCCGCGGTCTGCCTGTCAGAGATTTTATTACCTTTGAAAAATGTGTTTCCTGTGCTCAAGGCAAACACCATCGGAAACCACATCTGCCAAAGCAGGTCAACACCATCAGTCAGGTGCTCCAATTGTTGCATATGGACTTGTTTGGTCCGGTCAACGTCCTCAGCATCAACCGAAATTTGTATTGTCTCGTTGTGATAGACGATTTTTCTCGTTTCACGTGGGTCTTCTTTCTATCCAACAAAGCCGGGATCGACGATCTTATCAAGAAGTTTATTGTGATGATCGAGAACCAAACCAACAACCAAGTGAAAGCGCTTCGTACAGAAAATGGAATAGAGTTCAAGAATGATGTTCTTGATCATTTTTGCGCTGAGAAAGGGATCGTGTGTCAATTTAGCTATGTCTGGATGCCACAACAGAACGGTGTTGCTGAGCGGAGGAATTGGACATTACAAGACGCCGCAAGGACGATGCTTTGTGATTCTAAACTTCCAGTTTTCTTCTGGGTGGAGGCAATCAACACAGCTTGTTACGTTCAAAATCGTGTCCTGATCAACAAAGCCCAGATGAAAACAGGGGTGTGTGAGATTCTCTATGGACACAAGCCATCTGTCAGCCATTTCTGAGTATTTGGCTGCCCTTACACCCTTCTCCACTTGGAATCCAACCCAAAGTTCAATGCCAAAGCTGATGATTGCTATTTCATTGGATACGCTGCTCGTACTGCTTACCGGTTATACAACAAGAAGACGAAGCAAATTGTGGAGTCATTCGATGTTCACTAGATTGAAGAGAATCAGACAGACTGTAACACCCCGGATTCCCAGGTATTATTTATTCTTGTATTTTTGGTAAATTGTGAGGAGACTCGGCGAGTTGGAGCTCAGACTCGCCGAGAAGGATCGCGGTTTTGGACGCGGGCTTGCGTCTAGACTCAGCGAGTCCAAAGAGTGGACTCGGCGAGTCCACGTTGTTTAATGAAACCCTAATTCCTCGGGTTTGGACCTATTTAAGGGAACTTATAGCCTCCCATTGCGGCTACCAGTCCCTTGAGAGAACCCTAAGAGAGCTAAATCGCTTTGAGAGAGAGAAAGTCACTTTTGGACCTTTGTATTCTTTGTTTTGCAAGATAAGGGTGACAAAAGCAAGGAGGAGGTGAGATTCAAGCAGATCCAGAGTCCAGAGGCTTCATTTTGAGGTAATAGTTCGAATCTCCTTCAGTTTTAGGGTTAATCTTTAGAGTTAGGGTTTTCTAACCCCTTTGGAGAGTGATTATGAGAAGAAAATGGTCCCTCTTCGAGTTTGTGCCTTGGATCTGGACTCAAAGAGGTCCAGAGACCTTAACCCTTGGAGCTTTTTGGGTTAGTATGGAGTTATTGGACTTAGGTTGTCATTTTTGGGACCAAATCTCCTTTTGATGCCTTGTTGTGGTTATACAAGCATCAAGTTTCGAACTTTACGTGACATTCATGCTTGGAAAGGCCAGATCTATGGTTTGGGGAAACAGATCTGACCTCAGGAGGTCAATAGAGCTTGTGCATGGCATGAACTCGCCGAGTTGTTCTTGAGACTCGGCGAGTAGGATTTGGGTTTCACGTAAATTGTTCAGCGAGTAGACTCGTCGGGTTAGGGGATGACCCAGTGAATCAGGGAGAGTCAAAGGAGGGGGGCGGGGGCTGAGTCAAGCCGAAACTCGCCGAGTTGTTCTTGAGACTCGGCGAGTTGTGTCGTGGTGGCCCCGCGATTCATGCCAGGCGGAACTCGTCGAATTACGGAGGTACTCGACGTGTCAAGAGAGGATCCGAGGGAGTCAGTGAACATGTATAGACTCACCGAGTCGCTTTGGTGCACTCGTCGAGTCCGGTCAAAGTTGACCGTTGACCGTTGACCAGAGTTGACTAGTGTTGACTTGAAAGGGTTAGTCAACCTTAGTTGTGAAAGAGTTAATTAGAGATATATTGTATTATAGGAGGATTATAGCTCGGGGGATCGAGCACGAGTGATTTCAGGGATTTGCGAGTTATCGAGATACGCGAGGTGAGTCTTCTCACTATACTTTACCTTGAGTAGGTAACTAGAGTTATGTGATACAGTGTTTGTATGCTATATATATGTGTTATGTGTTGCACTGCATTATTCTATGTGATTTATGTTGTGCATGCTTACAGAGTTAGAACCTGAGGGTTCACAGAGTTTGGGTGCACGGACCCACAGAGTTATAGCCTCGAGTGGCTAATATGTGTTATATGTGGTATTTTGGGGAACTCACTAAGCTTTGTGCTTACAGTGTATGGTGTTATTTGTTTCAGGTACTAGTGATGACCGTGGGAAGGCGCCGACTTGATCAGTACACACAAGATTTTTATGTTATGAGATCTTGGGACTTTTATATGGCATGGATTGAGTTTCAAACTTTGATTTTTTATGAATATTGAATGAATTATGGTTTTTATTAAATGCGAAAAATTGTTTTGAAATTTACGGTATTACAAGTTGGTATCAGAGCCTTGGTTTGAGGGATTCGGGTACACCTTCGGGAGTATTTGAACTCAAACTGAGGATTTGGAAAGTATTTTCAAAAGAGAACCAGATTTTCTAAGGAAGTAAAAGATTTTAGAGAAACTCAGAGCAGAAACGTGTGTACGATCAGTCAAGCGCCCGAACGGTGATTTCCCAAACTACCCTTATATTATATGTTTATGAGATTGATATGATGTATTCTCTTGCTAGAGTGGGCTAGGTATTCCTATTAGGACTAGAGTGCCCTGAATTGTGATGCCTTAGCCTAGGGAGAGGTGAGCTGCTATGGGATGCTTGAGAGTGAATAGGTAGCAACGAGGAGCTTATGAGAGATCTGTTAGAGAGTGGATTATGCATAACAGGGTACTTGGAACTTGGGATCCGAAGAGGAGGATTTGGGGTGTATATTGAAACGGTGCGGACAGTAGTATTGGGCCCGTACTACTGAAAGCACCGGGGCGGTGTACAGTTCATGTAAGAATCTTCGGAATGCCAAGGATCAAGGAGGGATGAGTTGTCGAGTGTGAGTATACTCGAATGGGTTCTAATTTATCGTATGTTGTATTTCAGAGGTAGATCATGGTGAGGACACGTCTTATGCCAGAGAGCAGTGGGGCTAGTAATGAAGAGATCCGTCGGATCATCCACGAGGAGGTGGCTACGGCCATCAAGGCAGAGATACCAGAGATGTTCGGGTCTATTAAGACCACGTTGAATGAGACCTTCGATGAGCGTTATGCTGCTCTTTCTGAGGCTGCTGTTGCAGCGGCCACCGTAGCTATTGCTGCCGCGAGGCCGCAGGGTGGTGATGCGTTGCTGTTCCGAGAGTTCAGCAACACAAAACCACCGGAGTTTGATGGGAACCAGGACCCGGTGGCGGCTATGAGATGGATTTCAGACATAGAGGGGTGTTTCTTCACTTGCTCATCTCCTGACCATTTGAGAGTTCGGTTCGCGCTGAACCAGCTTCACTTGGGAGCGAAGGACTGGTGGAAGTTTGTGACAACGCACTTTTCGCCTGCTGAGCTTGCGGCAGTGACTTGGGATAGGTTCACTACCATGTTCCGAGGTGAGTACGTTCCCCAGGTGGAGAGGGAGCGTTTGGCCCAGGAGTTTCTGACCCTCAAGCTGGGTACTGAGTCTGTTACAGTGATTACCAGGATGTTCCACGAGAGGGCGATGTTCTGCCATGAGCACGTGTCCACTGAGCAAGCACGTATGAGCCGATATTTGAGTATCTTGAGGTGAGACATTCGGGAGTTCGTGGCAAACTCCTCGTACCGGACATTTGCCGAGCTTCAGGCAAATGCCCGGAAGAGGGAGATTGAGCTAGAGACTCAGGCTAGGGAGGAGGCGGAGTCTCAGGGGAGGGATCGGCGACCGGCACAGTCCCAGCCGGCAGCCAAGCGGGCCAAGCCCGCTGATCCCAAATCTTGGAGCCAGAAGGGCCGCACTTGTGGAAAGTGCGGCAGGGGTCATGATGGAGTTTGTAGAGCTGGATCTTGCTACAAGTGCGTCAAGGAGGGGCATATGGCCAAGGACTGCCCCAAGGGGTTTGCAGTGTGTTTTCACTGCAACCAGACCGGACACCAGAAGGCGGAGTGTCCGCAGTTGCGGGGATCAGCTCAGGAAGCACCTCAGGGATCTGCCCCTACCGCCATCAGAGCTACCGAGAGTCGGCCAGTGAAGGCCGAGGCGCCGAGGGCACGAGGGAGAGCTTTTTAGTTGACCGCGGAGGAGGTCCGCGCAGCGCCCGATGTCGTGGCTGGTATGTATTCTTTCATGTATTTATTTAGATGTTGGGATATTATGCTTATATTATGTTATGCGTAGGTACTTTTCTTGTGAATTATGTATCTGCCTTGGTGTTATTTGACTCGAGTGCGAGTCGGTCTTTTGTATCTTTGGCTTTTAGTTAGCATATCAGTGTTAGTCGCGAGGCACTGAGTCGGCCTTTGAGAGTTTCCATAGCTGAAGAGAGGGTGATATATGCCATGGAGGTGATCCGCGGGTGCGTATTCGATATTTTCGGTGTTGAGTTCCCGATTGATTTGGTTCCTATTGCGATAGGTGATGTCTGTGTCATTGTGGGCATGGACTGGTTGAGCAGATTCGGTGTGGTTATCGACTGCGAGCGACAGCCGGTGACCATACGAGACCCTAGTGGGGGAGTTCTTACGGTGTATGGCGAGGGTACACGTACTGGGTCAGCGTTTTGTTCGGCCGCTAGGGTGAGGCAGTGTCTACAGCAGGGCTGTAAGGGTTTTGTGGCGTATGTGATGGATATGCGGGTTGATTCCGAGAGGCTAAGGTCAGTTGAGGAGGTTCCGATAGTGCCTGAGTTCCCAGATGTATTTCAAGATGAGTTGTCGGGTGTGCCTCCCGTGAGGCAAGTGGAGTTCAGTATCGATTTGGTCCCGGGAGCCGCGCCTATCGCCAAGGTGGCTTATCGCCTTGCACCTCCAGAGATGCAAGAGTTGTCCTCGCAGCTTCAGGAGCTGCTGGGAAAGGGGTTTATTCGGCCGAGTAGCTCGCCGTAGGGAGCGCCTATCCTTTTTGTCAAGAAGAAGGATGGTTCACACCGGATGTGCATTGATTACCGGGAGTTGAACAAGCTGATGGTCAAGAACCGTTACCCGTTGCCAAGGATCGACGATTTGTTCGATCAGTTACAGGGAGCATCTTGGTTCTCCAAGATCGATTTGAGATCTGGATACCATCAGGTGAGGGTGCGAGATGAGGACATCCAGAAAACAACGTTCCGGACACGTTATGGGCATTACGAGTTTGTGGTGATGCCTTTCGGGCTCACCAATGCCCCGACAGTGTTCATGGATCTCATGAACCGAGTGTGCAGGCCGATGCTGGATCGGTCGGTGATTGTATTCATCGAAGACATTTTGGTATATTCGAGATCCAGGGAGCAGCATGAAGAGCATTTGAGGGAGATCCTCGGAGTTCTGAGATCGGAGAGGCTTTATGCCAAATTCTCCAAGTGTGATTTATGGTTACGAGAGGTCTAGTTCCTGGGTCATCTCGTTAACCAGAAAGGGATATTGGTCGACCCGGCCAAAGTTGAGGCGGTGATGAGTTGGGAGGTGCCGAGGTCACCCTCCGAGATCAGAAGTTTCTTAGGTTTGGCAGGTTATTATCGGAGATTTATCAGGGATTTCTCTAAGATTGCAGTGCCACTCACCAAATTGACCCGGAATGGTGTCGCTTTTTCATGGGGCCCCGAGCAGCAGGCCTCCTTTGAGACGCTTCGCCAAAGGTTATGCGAAGCCCCGGTGTTAGCCCTCCCAGAGGGGATGGAGGACTTTGTGGTATATTGTGATGCATCGATCTTGGGGTTGGGAGCGGTGCTGATGCAGAGAGGGCATGTGATAGCATATGCATCGAGGCAGCTGAGGCCACATGAGACGAGGTATCCCACCCATGATCTAGAGTTGGGGGCAGTGGTGTTCGCCCTCAAGATTTGGCGTCACTATCTGTATGGGGTTCGGTGTACGATATACACGGACCATAAGAGCCTGAAGTATTTGATGGATCAGCCCAACCTAAATATGCGGCAGAGGAGGTGGTTGGATGTGGTTAAGGATTATGATTGTGAGATCATGTACCATCTGGGCAAGGCTAATGTGGTAGTCGACGCCCTGAGTCGCAGGGCGGAGAGCGCCCCGTTGCGAGATGTATGCTTGCGATTGACCGTAATGGCTCCGGTGTTGGACACCATTTGTGGAGCACAGGCTGAGGCAGTGAGATTGGAGAAGCAGAAGAGAGAGCGAGTTGTTGGGTTGGTATCGGAGTTCGTTACCGATGGTCGGGGGCTTATGACATTTCAGGGGCGTACTTGGGTACCGTTTATGGGAGGGACGTGTACCGTTTTGATGGAAGAGGCTCATCGGTCGAAATTCTCGATCCATCCTGGGGCCACTAAGATGTATTTGGACCTGAGGAGGGAGTATTGGTGGCCCGGTATGAAGAGGGATGTTGCGTGGTTTGTTGAGAGGTGCTTAACCTGCCGTAGAGTTAAGGCCGAGCACCAGAGACCACATGGTAAGTTGCAGCCATTGGAGATTCCCGAATGGAAGTGGGAATAGATTACCATGGATTTTATCACCAAATTGCTAAGGACTGCTAGGGGAGTCGATGCAATTTGGGTGATTGTGGACAGATTGACAAAGAGCGCCCACTTCCTTGCTATCAGTGAGAGTTCCTCCACTGAGAAGTTAGCAGAGATGTATGTGAGGGAAGTAGTATCTCGGCATGGGGTGCCAATCTCGATTGTTTCAGAACGGGATGTGCGTTTCACTTCCAGATTTTGGAAGAAGTTTCACGAGGAGTTGGGTACTAGGCTGCATTTTAGTACCGCATATCACCCCCAGACAGATGGACAAAGTGAGCGGACGATTCAGACGCTCGAGGACATGCTCCGGGCATGTGTGTTGGATTTCAGGGGGAGTTGGGATACGTATTTGCCATTGGCAGAGTTTTCCTACAACAACAGCCATCATTCGAGCATTGGTATGCCACCCTTTGAGCTGTTGTATGGGAGGAGGTGTCGGACCCCCATTTGTTGGGGAGAGGTTGGGCAGCGTGTTATGGGCAGTATTGAGATCGTGCTTTAGATGACAGAGCAGATCTAGCAGGTCAGACAGAGGTTGTTGACCGCTTAGAGTCATCAGAAGAGTTATGCGGACAGACGCCGGTCCGAGCTTGAGTTTCAGGTCGGCGGCTTTGTGCTCGTGAAAGTCTCTCCTTGGAAAGGAGTGATACAATTCAGGAAGAGGGGCAAGTTGGGGCCCCGATATATTGGTCCATTCCGGGTGGTCGCGAGGGTAGGCAGGGTAGCCTATCGGTTGGAGTTGCCAACAGAGTTGCGGCAGATTCACGACACTTTCCACGTGTCGCAATTGCGGAAGTGTATAGCCGATGAGTCAGCAGTGGTACCATTAGAGGATATTCAGGTGGATGCGAGCCTGAATTATGCTGAGAGACCGATGGCAATCAGAGATCGGAAAATCAAGGTTTTGAGGAACAAGGAGGTACCCTTGGTTTTGGTTCAGTGGCACCATCGGAAGGGGTCCGAGATGACTTGGGAGCCAGAGCGTGAGATGCGTGAGCAACATCCGAAGTTATTTGCAGAGCCAGACTTCGAGGGCGAAGTCTAGTTCTAGTGGGGGAGAATTGTAACACCCCGGATTCCCAGGTATTATTTATTCTTGTATTTTTGGTAAATTGTGAGGAGACTCGGCGAGTTGGAGCCCAGACTCGCCGAGTAGGATCGCGGTTTTGGACGCGGGTTCGCGTCTGGACTCGGCGAGTCCAAAGAGTGGACTCGGTGTGTCCACGCTGTTTAATGAAACCCTAATTCCCCGGGTTTGGAGCCTATTTAAGGGCACTTATAGCCTCCCATTGCAGCTACCAGTCCCTTGAGAGAACCCTAAGAGAGCTAAATCGCTTTGAGAGAGAGAAAGTCACTTTTGGACCTTTGTATTTTTGTTTTGCAAGAAGAGGGTGACAAGAGCAAGGAGGAGGTGAGATTCAAGCAGATCCAGAGTCTAGAGGCTTCATTTTGAGGTAATAGTTTGAATGTCCTTCAGTTTTAGGGTTAATCTTTAGAGTTAGGGTTTTCTAACCCCTTTGGAGAGTGATTATGAGAAGCAAATGGTCCCTCTTCGAGTTTGTGCCTTGGATCTAGACTCAAAGAGGTCCAGAGACCTTAACCATTGGAGCTTTTTGGGTTAGTATGGAGTTATTGGACTTAGGTTGTCATTTTTGGGACCAAATCTCCTTTTGATGCCTTGTTGTGGTTATACAAGCATCAAGTTTCGAACTTTACGTGACATTCATGCTTGGAAAGGCCAGATCTATGGTTTGGGGAAACAGATCTGACCTCAGGAGGTCAATAGAGCTTGTGCATGGCATGAACTCGCCGAGTTGTTCTTGAGACTCGGCGAGTAGGATTTGGGTTTCACGTAAATTGTTCAGCGAGTAGACTCGTCGGGTTAGGGGATGACCCAGTGAGTCAGGGAGAGTCAAAGGAGGGGGGCGGGGGCTGAGTCAAGCCGAAACTCGCCGAGTTGTTCTTGAGACTCGGCGAGTTGTGTCGTGGTGGCCCCGCGATTCATGCTAGGCGGAACTTGTCGAATTACGGAGGTACTCGACGTGTCAAGAGAGGATCCGAGGGAGTCAGTGAACATGTATAGACTCACCGAGTCGCTTTGGTGCACTCGCCGAGTCCGGTCAAAGTTGACCGTTGACCAGAGTTGACTAGTGTTGACTTGAAAGGGTTAGTCAACCTTAGTTGTGAAAGAGTTAATTAGAGATATATTGTATTATAGGAGGATTATAGCTCGGGGGATCGAGCACGAGTGATTTCAGGGATTTGCGAGTTATCGAGATACGCGAGGTGAGTCTTCTCACTATACTTTACCTTGGGTAGGTAACTAGAGTTATGTGATATAGTGTTTGTATGCTATATATATGTGTTATGTGTTGCACTGCATTATTCTATGTGATTTATGTTGTGCATGCTTACAGAGTTAGAACCTGAGGGTTCACAGAGTTTGGGTGCATGGACCTACAAAGTTATAGCCTCGAGTGGCTAATATGTGTTATATGTGGTGTTTTAGGGAACTCACTAAGCTTTGTGCTTACAGTGTATGGTGTTATTTGTTTCAGGTACTAGTGATGACCGTGGGAAGGCGCCGGCTTGATCAGTACACACACACGGGATTTTTATGTTATGAGATCTTGGGATTTTTATATGGCATGGATTGAGTTTCAAACTTTGATGTTTTATGAATATTGAATGAATTATGGTTTTTATAAAATGCAAAAAATTGTTTTGAAATTTACGGTGTTACACAGACGCTAGGGTGGGTCCTGATTGGCTATTTGACTACACATCTCTATTCAAATCCCTTAGCGTGTCGTCTGACAATCAAGCTGGGTCTACCTCTGGCTCGAAGACTATCATTGAAGACGAAGATGAAGAGGTTGTCTACAGACTACCATTGGTTTCTTCTGATCCTCTGGTGGTGTCTACTGTTCCAATTGCTTATCCTGAATCCTCAACATAACAATCTGCTCCAGTGTATGGTGTTATCTGCTTCCTACATGAACTTCACCGTATATCAAATGGACGTCAAGACGACTTTCTTGTACGACAAGGTGAAGGAGGAGATTTATGTTGACCAACCACCTGGGTTTGTTAACTCAAAACTTCCTAACCATGTCTACAAGTTAGATAAGGCTTTGTATGGGCTGCATCAAGCTCCCAGAGCCTAGTATGCTACCCTCACACAACACTTGCTTGACCATGGCTATTCCGGCGGTACTATCGATCAGACCCTATTTATCAAGCATGTCGGTGCAGACCAGATTCTTGTCCAGATATACGTGGACGATATCGTTTTCGGGTCGACTAGTCCTCAGCTATGCAAGGAGTTCGAGGACGTCATGAAATAGCGGTTCAAGATGAGTTCATTGGGAGGAAATGACCATGTTTTTGGGGCTTCAGGTCAGACAATGTTCAGCCGAAATCCTGATTCATCAAGCCAAATATGTGAACGATATGCTCGAGAAGTTCGGGTTCAGAGACACTAAACCTGCTTTGACGCCCATGGCGGAGAGACCACTGCTAACTCCTGATCTTGAAGGCAAATCCATAGATCAAACGTACTACAGATCAATGATCGGATCGCTGATGTATCTGACTGCAAGTCGCCCAGACATTATGTTTGCAGTCTGTCAATGCACGCGCTACCACACTAATCCTAAACTATCTCATCTTATTGCTGTTAAAAGGATTTTTTGGTACCTCAAAGGCAATCCCAAAAATGGGTCTTTAGTATCCGAAAAATTCCGAATTTGATCTTTATGCTTTTGCAGACAGCAATTATGGAGGTTGCGAGCTTGATAGGAAATCGACTTCAGGCGGATGTCAATTTCTCGGAGATAGGTTGGTGTCTTGGCAATGCAAGAAGCAGAATACTGTCTCGACCTCAACAGCAGAAGCAGAATACGTAGTTGTGTCTGCTTATTTTTCTCAAGTCATATGGATCCAACATCAGCTATTGGATTACGGTTTGAATTTTCAAGAAACCCCTATATTTTGTGATAATGAGGCTGCGATCCAAATTGCTAAAAATCTAGTCTAGCACTCAAAAACCAAGCACATCGACATCAAAGTTCATTTTATCAGAGATTGTTATGAGCGCTCGCTTATTCAGCTAGAACAGGTTCACACTGATAATAATGTGGTGGATTTGTTCACCAAGCCGTTTAACAAAGCTCAATTCGATGTGCTGGTAAACCTTTTGAAAGTGATTCGCTTTGAGGATTAATTTTTGTTTAGGTTAGTTTAAATTTGTGCATTTTAATTTCATTCTCACCCATGCACAAATTTATGGGGAGAAATAAACAAAAACCAAACAAAAAAATTAGAAAATTAAAATCCAAAAACATTAGAAAAACAGAAAAATCAAAAATATTTCTAAAAAGTGATGTGTTGGGAAGTGATATAAAACTTGTGATAACAGGCAATCTGAGTCTGTGTAGTACCAAAGCTGAATTGTCTAGGCTCTGTGTTCGATGCGCTGGTAGGCACAAAAAGTTTAATGGACTTGACTAGGTACATATGAACTTAAGGATTCTAGAGACTTGATAAATCTTGACCTAGATAGTTCCGTTTAGCCTGACAATATGACGCAAGTGGGTAGGTTGAGCAGGGAGATATACATGAGAATCCACCAGTCACATTAAAGACCATGTATCTAGAACTGTGGTTTAACTCTTCCTCGATGTACGGATTTTGTCCTTAATTCTAGTATTGATGGGGCGTCTGGGGAATTTCGATAAAGTAGGTTTGTAGGAAATTATTTTCCTTCTCTCCTACTGTTAGTCATATGTTGCCTCCTTTGTGTGATCGAAAGATCCGACCTGGACTGCAACATATGCAACTCTATTTCTCTGCATCTTCTATCTATGCAATTCTTCCTATCTGTTAGCCATATGCTGTCTCCTTTGCGTGATTAACAATCCGACCTGGTACACAACATATGCAACCTTCTACTTCTAAATCCCTCTGAAATTCTAGTCAGTCATATGTTTCACTCTCTGCGTGATTAAAAGATCCGACCTGAGTATACGACATATGCATTCTAAATCTATCTTCTCTATGAATAATAGTCTGCTCACCTAAAGTAAGGAGTCTCTCGGAAGTTCTTGATTATTGTGGTATGTCAGGAAGCGGAAAACATGTTCTAGTACATCTAAAATTGAACAATTCTAGATTATATGTAGATCTCGCTGCTCAATTTAGGTGGAAAACAATATCCTTGGTCGTCGTCAGATAAGTGATCCTTAGGTATTTTTATCTAGTAACTTAGGATCAATCTGTCCTGTCACTGATAGCCTTCCTAAAATTTGTCACAATTTCTAGTGCTTAAATGGACCACAATACTGGTGATCAACCAGATCTATTCATGAAAGAAAAGGTACTGATAAATGAAAAAGGTTGTCTAACAACTTTGATCCCATATCACAAAAGGACAACGAGTTTTATTTTATTTTATTTTATTATTTTTATTTTTATTTTTATCTTTATTTTTTCTTTCTTTAAATTTTTAGGATTGGTAAATTTTAGAAAATTTTATTTTATTTTGAAATTAATCCTCCAAGAATTTCAATTTTAAAATGGTTTTGGGTATTGGGCCTCACATTCTTCTGAGTGCAGCCCACCGGATTCCGATCAGGTATATAAGGGAATGCGGATACCGAAAATCAGTTCTTCCCTCATTTTCTTCTACATACCAAAAACCTCTCAAATCATCTCTTAGTCTCGAATTTTTTTTGTGTTGTTTCGCAAAATAAACTTGTTTTTCTTGAAGGTATGATGATTCCGATCACAACTATGCTCTTATCGTTGAGAATCAACCGTGAAATCGTGGCCAAATCGTGAAAAAGAGAACTATCAGCGAGCTTTTGGTCGAAGCCGTTTTCAGTCCATCGGCTAACCGGCTTTCGGTCAAACCGATCCGTTCTCGGTCAAGCCGGCTCAGACGACTTTCAGTCGAAGCTGTGTTCGGTCAAACCGGATCATTTAAGCCTTTTCGGTTATAATTGGCTTTCGGTCTACACTAGTGTCCGGTCCATAAGTTTTCGGTCGGACTGTCTTGACCGAGAACCCATGTTTGTCTAATAAAATTCAATTTAAAATGGCCAATATTAATGGATTTAATTGAGAAAATAATTTTAATTTATTATAATAAGATGTTTTCTCACCTGGCTTGTTTTGTGCAGATAAAATGGCAAGTCTCAAAGTTGCAAAAAGTCACAATGTGTCAATTCTTCTTGATGATCCTCTAGTAGCACACAACGAGTTCAAATCAATGATGTACAGGCTAAGGGAGTGATGCATCTCAACTGCACTTACATGGAACCCCATCATTTATCTGAACATGATCAACGAATTCTGTAGATCTGCAAGTGTCAAGACTGGAGACAATGGATCAGTAAAGATTGAAGCTACTATCAGGGGACGCAAAGTTGTTATCTTTTAGCAATTCATTAGAGATATCCTGAAGATTGATGATCAAGCTGCTTACCCAACTGATAGAGATCTGAGAATTGTTGATGAGTATCTCGAGAAGATGGGATACGAAGGAGTCTTTCCACCAACCCTAAAGAAGCTGTTACCTCCTTACTGGAGGTTTCTATCCCACGTATTTGTCAACTGCATATCTGGGAGAAAAGGTGGTTCAGACGAAATATCCTCAAGAAATACTCAGGCGATCGTTGCGTTGGCTGCTGGGATTGACTTCAACTTCTCAAGGTTTATTTTGGAAGAGATGGTTACTAATGCTAACAAGAAGTCGAAGGATCAATTCCTGCTCTATCCAAGATTTATTCAAATCTTCATCAACAACCTATTTCCTGATCTGGTCAAGACAGGAGAAATACTTGACATGAAAGCCTTTGGACCAAAGACTGTGAGCCTAATCAAACAGAACCGTAAAGGGAAAATCATGTTTCATGGGAAGTACCCTCTCGTGAAATTTGGAAAGTTTACTGAGTTGTCAGACTCTTCAGAATCCTATGGGTCGTCTGAAAAACTGTCAACTGATCAAGCATCGTCAGAACATGCAAATGTGAATGACAATGTTCTCACTATTTCAGACCATGAGATTGAAAATGTTACTCCGTCCACCATTGTTGCTGAAGAGCATGATCTCACAAACGTGGCGGTTTAGAGTGACTTTAGTGAGGGAACTACAGAAGAAGTTACTGAGACTGAAGGAGGAGAAGAGGATGAGTATGAGAATCTTGATCTGTCTGGTTTCACAAAGATGATATTTCGATGTAATTTACTGGACTTGAGCACCCTTTGCCAAATGAAGACCTCGATGACTTCCTCAAAGATATCGATGATGGTGCCAATTTAACACCGGAGATAAGGGAGAAAGCTGACGATCGAGAAGTTGAGCCTCCAGTTACCGTTCAAGCGGCTGATTCTTCAACTCATATGGACACATCATCAGGGATTCCTCCCCTTGATTATGTGGTTCCTACATCCGAGCCAATTTCAAGTGATACCCAGTTTGTCCTGACCTCCCAGTCCCCAATGAAAAGACGCATAATTAATCCAAGGGTGAGACTAGTTTTTCCTGACCCAACTCAAACCACAGAGACTCCTCCATCTACAACATTTGCTCCATCCTCATCTGTGCCCATTCAAGAGAATCCCAGCTCTATAGATGAAGCTGGTGGTTCGTCTGCTGGCCTGAGATCGTCTCCTCCAAGGCCTTATCATGATACTGTCTCTAAGAGACTAGCTATTCATTTGGCCCAGCCATTAAGTCCAACTCACTCCTCACGTGGAAAAGGAATATCATTTGAGGAAGGTATATTTGGAGAGGATGACGCCTCAGTGCCTAAGCTGAGAAAGGAGATTAGTGTGCTGAATTAGAAAAATATCGAGCTTGATATCAAGGTTGCAGACCTTCAAACTGAGAACGCCAAGCTCAATATTCAAGTTGGTAATCTTCTTGAAGATAAAGCTCAGAAAACAAAGCAGATCTTCGATCGTCAAACGCATTTTGGTTTGTTGAACGCCAGCTATTATGATTTGAAGAAGAAGCTGGAAGAAGAATTTGGTGACAAATTCAAATCATCTGTCCATGAGCCCAGAGTCTGTCTTCCCAATGAAGACGCTCCTGTAGTTCCACCACCTAGAAGAACAACCACGATTGTTAATTGTTTTGAAAAAGAACCAGCACATGCTCCAAATGTCGTGGCGTTAAAACGTGTTAAGCTAGCCAAGTCTGCTGAGAAGGGTCAATTCTTGTTCAAGAGGAGCTCGGATCAGAATGCTCCCGTGGATCAACCAAACATCACCTTTACGAATCTTGGAGAAAATCGCTTCAGAGACGTTTATGGTGATAGGTATGGGATCATCTCATGGGGATTCCATGATCCTCTGAAAATGTGGATTGTAAGAAGCAAGAGTGGAAATACCGAATTGTATAAAGATGCTCACGACTTCCACTCTTGGACCAGGGTTGATCTTACGAAATTGTCTAAGGCTCCTTTTTCAAATCAATCAAATGAACCCAAGGCGAAACAGTTCAGGTTATTTTTGGAAGGTCAAGTGGCAGAGGGCTTTCCCTCAATGAAGACTACAGAGTCTATCATCAAGGTATACCCGAGTGTCATTGATCCCAAAACCAATCAGCCTCTTCGGTCTGTGATGTGGCCCGCTACTAATAAAGTAAAACAGATTCCTATCCTTCAGGATCATCCAGATGGATCTCTACAATCCATGTAATACTGGGTGTTTGATGAAACTACAACTTCTTCTGTCATCAAACTTAAACATGGATGTATTCGTCTATGACAAGAGGTGTCTGCTATAGTTTGGAAAGTGGGATATACATTAGCTTTCTATTCATCAGATCATGGTGGCTGAAGACATTTTTGAGTCTGCTGCTAAGGAATACACTGCCATGGTTGCTGATATTATTCAAAAGGAGATGTGGAATGGAGCTATGGGAAAGTCAGACGTGCTGGTGGTTGATAAAGACTGAATCACGCTAGCCCCAAACCAAGGGGGGGGGGGGGGGGATTGAAGGGCCAATATATATGGTTTGGGGTAGGCATCAATGTATGGATGAGTTAGGGCATTTGTCAATGTATTTTAGAGTCATTTGTGTATGTTTGATGTTTTCGATCTAGGAAGCTTTAGGTTAAGGTGTGACCGAAAACTTGTTTTTGGTCTGCTAACCGAAAACTGTTTTTGGTCCTTGTCAGTATATATAGGTGTCAAGCTGTTAGGGTAGAGCAATAGTTGTACTTTGCTAGTTTTCGGTCCCTAAGTTGTATCAGATGGTTTCAAGTGTTTAATCGTATGCAAGCTCAGTTTCATTCATCTTCTACTCCGTTTCTTCTTTGTTTTCTTATGCTTGATTGATCATTGGTAAAGATCCTTCCATCTAGGGCCTTACATTTTTTTCATTCTAATTTCCTTGACAGCAACTAACTCTTTCTCCTCCCCAAGTTTATTTCTTTTCAACTTTTTCTCAGCAACAACCTTTGTTCGGTATATAGTGTTGTGTCTTTATGGGCTGTTTGCATAGTGTATTTTGTATCTGGGTTAGCCCTCTCCACCCATCATTTACTTTTAGGGTTTTACTATTTAAGATGCATGCATGCATCGTGTATTAGTAAATCGTGTCATTGTAAACCCTACATAGCCTCTACAGTAGCATATCTTTATCGAGCTCTTCTAAGGTTGTGACTTTTAATCATTCGACACATTCTTGATTCATATTCTGTGTTTGATTGCTTTTTTCCTGTTTGAATCTAATCGATCTTTAGAGTTTTATTCTCAACAATTGGTATCAGAGCAGGAGACTGTGTAATCTATATGCAACTCTTCCGTTAAAAGATTTTTTAGGGTTTTCACTATTGTTGAATCTGGTTCAGCCGTCATCATTGTTATTGACGCTGATCTTTGATCTTAATATTGCCTAAAAACTACTTTAGTTTACACATCTGATTCATATAGGTTTTAATCTATCTTTAAGTATATCAGACGATTCTCACGTTAACTCCAAAAATATTTCAAGCAACATTGGATCAACAACCATAGCCCCTATTCTTTTCCCCTGTGATTATGAAGTATGGGCGTTGCACTTTGAAGATTACGTCCTAGGGCTTGAAGACAATGGCTATCTGATATGGGAAGCCATTACTGTCCAGATGTTTGCTCATACATGAACAAGAGGAGAAATTACAACTCAAGCGGACTATAACAAGCTCCTTCTTGATGTAAAAGACATACCACAAGATGAGAAGGATAAGCTGATAAACAACGTTAAAACGACGTGGATCATCAGGTTTGCTTTGCCACCACACACTTTTGATTTGGTGATTTCATGCGACACAACAAAAGCCATCTGGGATAGGCTCAAGGAACTATACTCAAGTGATATTGATCTTGAGGATTCTACTCAAACTTTACTGCTTTCAGAGTTTGGAGCCTTTGTACAAAAGCCTGAAGAGTGTCTAGATCAAACATTCAATCACTATAATCATCTTCTCAGTAAGATGATGAAGCACAAGATTGGACGTGAACTAATTGAGCAAAAGTCACATTCATGAACGGGATAAGATCTGAATTGAAGGTTGTAGTTTCTATTGTAAAAGCACATGAGCAGTTCAAGAACTACACGTTGGCGAAGCTTGTTGGAATATTGAGGTCACCTGAAGATGAAGTGGCGAAAGAAGGGAAGCTAGTTTCTGGGATGGGATCACTGACCCTTGTTGCGAAGGGTAAAAAGGTTGTTGATGATGATGGTTCGGAATCTAATCTCTTCGATTGTGAACTTTCTAAGGAGGAATTTACTATGATGGTGTCTAATCCAAAGAGACTCGGAAAGAAGAACTTCAGTCGCAACAAAAATTGAATTTGGCAGGGCAGTTATAGCTCTGAAGAGGTAAAGGAGGAGAGTGCAAATAACTCTCAGAAAGAAGAAGCAAAGAAGGATAAAAACCTTGTGGGGGACTCCGACTATGATTGTAATTACTGTCATGGCAAAAACCATCTAGCCAAGGAACGCATGCTGAGAAGAATGAACGAGAAGAAGGAAGGAGAGGATGACGAGACATATTATCTTTGAAAGCTGGAGGAGATTAAAAAAGAAGAAGAACGCTGATAACATTATGCCTGCATTGATTGTGTAGGAAAACGAAGCTGAAGATGAGTTTGGCAGAGTCAAGGTCTGGTCGACTGACTCGGAAGATGAAGAGGTTTGCAGACCTACTCGTGGAAGGAGCTTTGCAGCGAAGGATGAAGTTTGCAGTTTAATGGAAGGTGTTTGATGGTTACCAATGAAGTGTCAGAGATGAGGGGTTATGCAACTGATGGTGGATGTAGTGTTGATAGTTGTTTCTCTGCAAAACCAGTTCATGAGCAAATAAGCGAGTGCGAGCAGGTGATCAACAAGGTAAACTCTATTCTTGAATCTCTGAATATACTCGTGCATAGATATGAAACTGAATTGAACGACTTAAAATACACATTTTCAAGTTTCAGTGATAGTCTAAAACAATATCGTTTAACAAATTCTGACTTAACCGATTAACTCAACAGGGTTTCGTCAAATAATTAAGAGAGGCGCATATGGACTGAAAAATTGGAGTTAGATTTCTATAGATCTAGGGATGAGTTCCTTTATTTGCAAAGAGATAATTTGATGCTTTTGAAACAGAGAAACCTATTTTATTTAATTGCTAAGAGGCTTTATTTCAGTATCACCCAGTTACATTTGATTGTGAGATTTGTAAGAAAATTCATAAAATGATTTTCCATTCCTTGAATTTAAAGAGGACGAAATAAATGTTGACTGCGCCAGGTGAGAATCCATCATCTCATCAGACGAAGTTTCGGATGCATACAAAATAGGACTGGACAAAATCGAATCTTATATACTGTAACATCCCAAAAATACGAGCCAAAAATTTCATTTTTAAAACATATACTTAGTAAAGCATTTAGAAGTAAAAGCGTCACCGATCATAACATTTCATAAAAGATATCACACGTCTGGAAAATATTTTCATAAACATAATAATGTCAGAGTACAAATCCCCAGAAAGATCTCATAGTGCGGAATACGAGGCATGTGTGTGATGGGCCGCTATCGTGCCAGCTCCTTCCCCTTCGAAGAAGAGGTACCTGAAACCAAAACTGAAAACTGTAAGCACGAAGCTTAGTGAGTTCCCCCATAATACCTCATACCATACAAACATATAGTGAACAACTAGGAGATACGGGCCTCGCCCACACTCATGAAGATACGGGCCTCGCCCACACTCTGCTAGCTGGGAGATACGGGCCTCGCCCACACTCCGCTATCTGGGAGATACACACTCCGCTATCAGTGAGATACGGGCCTCGCCCACACTCCGCTATCAGTGAGATACGGGCCTCGCCCACACTCAGCTGCTAATCCATAACATACAAGTATCACACAGACAGCGAGTATAGACAAATCTATCATACTGGCATATATCATAATCAAACTCGACCATGAGATACGGGCTCTGCCCACACTCCGACACTAGCATATCGTCTAATCGGGCCGACCTTGGTGCCTTAGACCCGTTACTACTGGAAGGAAACTCACCTCGAAGAGTAGCTACCGAAAGTCCGACTGCTAGACGTCTGGCTGCTGCACCGGTAATCCTCCGACTACAAACCGATACACATAGATTAGCCACTCATAAATATCCTTAGGTCAATTGACTGGCCCATCCCTGGTCCAAGGTCAACTCCTTGGTCAAGGTCAACTCTCAGTTGACTGGACTCGCCGAGTTGTGGCACAGACTCGCCGAGTCCTTCTCCTACTAACCCGGTCCTACTCGCCAAGTCTCTCTTTCCACTCACTGAGTCACCCCTGACTCACTACTCGGGACTATGGAACCGACTCGTGATCCGACTCGCCGAGTCCGAGAGCAACTCGCCGAGTTCCACGATCAGATCTCCCACTCGCTTCCAATCCTCACCAGAACATCCCATAAGAGGATTTGGGGTTATGGGACTACGTTACACTGCTACTTCCGCGTGCAGATACAAAGGGTTGCACCTTCAACACTTAAATCCCTCTTACTCAGTGAAAGTTCATATGACTCGTCGAGTTTGAAGAACAACTCGGCGAGCTCCAGGCAATCTTCATAGGACTCGCCGAGTTGTTCATCCAACTCACCAAGTCTAAGACCATCTTCATAGAACTCGCCGAGTCCCTTCGACCCACTTTCCATACATTCCAAAACTGAGACATGCAGCGCTTCTAACCCATAGAACTATGCTACTAGAGCATGCTTATCACGTAAAGTTGCAAACTTTACGTGCATGCATGGCCCTATGAGCTCAAGAAGGCAAATCCAAGCTCTTTAAGGGGTCATACACTCAATAGGGACCTCAATAATCCCAACCGCAGAGACTTTATACTTCTAGGTTGTCCATTGATCCCAATTTGAAGTCCTTTTAGAACTTAAAGCATAAATACATGGAATTTGAGGTTTTAGGGCTTGAAACCACTAATTTGGGACAAAAAGGGGATCTAACGAACTAATGATCAAGGTAAGAACTTTTCTACCTGAATGGAAGCTTCTCACAGTGTAGATTTCAGATCTACCTCCCCTCCTTGCACACTTCAACCTCCTCTTCCTTCCTCCAAGCTCCAAACCTTCTCCACAATGCCAAAATCACTCTCAAGAACAATATGGGGGCTAGGGTTTCTTTCTACAGTTCTATGGAAGTGTTAGGGACTAAGGAGGCCAAGTTAGAGCGTTTAAATAGGGTGCAAACGCCAAGATTTGGGTTTTTGTCTAAACAGGGTCTACTCGCCGAGTACAAAGTTCAAACCCCGCGCGATATCCCGCTCCTACTCGGCAAGTTGGTCCTTCAACTTGCCGAGTCCAAGGCAAAAATGCATAAAATTAAAATATTAATCACAAGGAGTACGTACCAGGAACCAGGTGCTACAAATCTCCCCCACTTATTTCAGACTTTGTCCTCGAAGTCTACTGCTCGATCCTAAAACAGCTCGGGGTTATGCTCCATTATCTCTTCCACCGACTCCCAAGTCCACTCCGATCCCTTTCGGTGCTGCCATTGCACCTTCACGAGTTCCGCCCTCTTGTTCCTTAGATCTTTCGACTTCCTGTCGAGGATCGCCACAGGCCGCTCGATGTAATTCAGGCTGTCATCGACCTGAATATCCTCCAAAGGCACCACTACCGAGTCGTCTACCAAACACTTCCACAATTAAGAGACGTGAAAAGTGTTGTGGATCTGGCTGAGTTCGGCTGGCAGATCCAACCTATACGCCACATTGCCCACCCAGGCTACAATCTTGAATGGCCCGATGAACCTTGGGCCCAACTTGCCTCGCTTCCTGAGTCGGATGATGCCTTTCCACGGCGACACCTTCAGGAGAACCATATCCCCGACTTGGAATTCCAAGTCTGAACGACGCTTGTCGGCATAACTTTTCTGCCGACTCTGGGCAGTCTGGATCTTCTCTTTCGTCTGGAGCACCACTTCGGTGCTTCCCATGACCCTCTGGCCAACCTCTCCCCAACATATCGGGGTCGTGCACCTCCTTCCATACAACATCTCGATGGGAGGGCGGTCGATGCTTGCATGATAACTATTATTATATGATAACTCCACCAACGGGAGGTAGGTATCCCAACTACCTCCGAAATCCAGAACACATGCCCGCAACATATCCTCTAACGTTTGGATGGTTTGCTCGCTCTGACCATCCGTCTGCGAGTGAAAAGCGGTGCTGAAATGCAGACGAGTACCCAACTGCTGTGCACAATCTATCACTGCCCCATTAGGGCTCAACCAATCCATGCCTATAATCACCTTGTTCCCCCGCAAAGGGATGGGAACCAAATCCACCAAATAGAACTCCTCAAATAACCTGAGGACACAATCCCTGAATACTACCGACGCTTGCACCGATCGATCATCGACAATCTCTACCTCTAAAGGACAATCCAACATGCCCGATGACTCAGTAAACCTCTTGCTAAGCGCAAGGGAAACAAATGATCAGGTGGCACCCGAGTCAAACAACACCTGAACAGGAATACCGTTCACATGGAACGACCCTAACGCATATACACAGAGCACATATCAATATCATAACATCATAAAAATAAGATAGAGGGAAAGAATCATACCCGTCACAACATCAGGTGCGGCGCGTGCCTCATCTGTCGTCAGCTGAAACGCCCGACTCCTCACCACTGGAGCCTCTGCCTTGCCCTGCCGGCCATCTGTGATCCTCAGAGTCACTGGAGCTGGCGCCTTCACTGGCGCTAATGATGCCGTCAACTGGGGGCAATTGGCCCACTTGTGGCCCCTCTGGTTGCAGTGGAAACACAACAACTCAGATGTCTGAACAACCGAGACAGGGGTAGTACAATCCCTGCTAAAGTGCCCCGCCTTGACGCACTTGTAGCAGCCTGATGATCCCAACCTATATGCTCCCTCATGCGACCTGCCACATTTTCCGCAGCGGCCCGGCCCCCCTTGGCCTTTCGGCCTACCATCTTATCCCTTGGGCTTCTTCCCCGAAGCCCCAACCACCTGCCCCGTCTCTGCCTTTCTCTTTCGAATGTGCTCCAAATCAATCTCCCTTTCCCTCGCCCTGGCAATCATGGACTCCAGGGTAGTGGAAGCTGAAAAGCTAACATGCTCCCGGATGTCGGCCCGTAGCATGTCATGATAGCGGGTCCTCCTCATATCCTCATCTCCCGCATACTGGGGTACCAACAATGCTCTCTCCCGGAACTTGGCGGTGATCTCTGCCACAGTCTCCGTCGTCTGTCTCATGTTTAAGAACTCTCTGGCCAGATGCTGAAGCTAGACAACCGATGCAAACTCTGCCCTGAACCTGGTCACGAAGTCCGACCAGGTCATAGCCTCGACAGCCGAGGCTCCCAATGAGTCACCAACGGACTCCCACCAATCCCTAGCTCGGTCTCGTAAACATCCTGCTGCATATCTCACCTTCGACCCCTCGGGGCAGAAGCTGGTCAGCTGTGCGGACTCAATGTCCGCAATCCATCGTCTGGCAGCAATGGGGTCCTTCGCCCCATGGAAATCCGGTGCACCACTGCCCCTGAAGTCCTTAAAGGACAGTGTGCGAGATCCTGACTAGCCAGATGCCATGTCACTCCTGAACGCCCTGAGGCAGTCCTCCATCAGCTCAACTATCCCTTCCTTGATCGACCCGAAAATGATGGGGGTCGACTCAAGGATGCCTCTGGTGATTTCCGACGCGATGAACTCGCGTAGCCTCTCATCTACTGGCTCGGAACCTGATCCCGAACCCAATCCCCCTCCAAAATTGCCACCAGCTGGCCTCTGGCGTAGTACCACCATTCTGCAATACACACAGACAACCATTAGTGATACTGATACCCCTAAAGGGGTCACATTTACTTCAAGTTCCCTGGTCTTGTCTCAGCCTTCCTTAGTTCGGGTACGAATCCTCTTCTTTTAGTAGTACGGGCCTATACTACCTTCCACATCTATCCGTACCTTCTCCAAGGACTGCCTGGACTCCACCAGGTCCCTTTCACTACTGTTAATCACTGCTATACTCATCCTAGGCTTGCCCCAGGAAAATCTCTAACTCCACTCTACCCGGTCCTCAGCTGCAGAAGGCCTCCTTGTAATGTCAATTAGTCATTACCTGAACACCATCACATGTGGTGAGGCTCAAATAATCCTTCGAGTAACAGACTCGATCCTTCAACGGTTAGACTCAGACAAGAGCTACGCAATAGGGCCAAATCTAGCACTCTAAGATTATTCAACCCTGATCACATGTGACGTGACGTATTCACCTAATGTCTAACTCCCATCACTCAGAGTCCCACGAAGCACAGAGCAAGCAGCATTCAAACAAAAAGGGAACATTCTCAAGAAAATTTGTCCTCATAGAGAAAAGCTGAACTAGCATACCATGCTAAACTTATACTATCAGGCATAACCCTAACAGGCTATCCTACTGCTGTCTACTCAATTCTAGCATGCAATTTTCATACACTGAAACACATAAAGCAGGCACATAAGGCATCACTCCTAGATCCTTAGTCCTATTCTACCATGTTGTTCTACTGAAACTGATAAACATAACATAAGCTGGTATGGGTACTTTGGGGAATACTTACTTGAGCTCGACCGGTCGCGCACATCACACACTTCTTCTTAAAACTCTTTACTTAGCTTTTTAGAAAATATTTTCTGCTTTAAAATCTTTTAATCCCTCGATTTGAGTTCGGACACCCCCGAAGGTGTGTCCGAATCCCTCAAACCAGGGCTCTGATACCAACTTTTAACATCCCAAAAATACGAACCAAAAATTTCATTTTTAAAACATATACATAGTAAAGCATTTAGATGTAAAAGCGTCACCGATCATAACATTTCATAAAAGATATCACATGTCTGGAAAACATTTTCATAAACATAATAATGTCAGAGTACAAATCCCCAGGAAGATCTCATAGTGCGGAATACGAGGCATGTGTGTGATGGGTAACTACCGCGCCAGCTCCTTCCCCTTTGTAGAAGAGGTACCTGAAACCAAAACTGAAAACTGTAAGCACGAAGCTTAGTGAGTTCCCCCATAATACCTCATACCATACAAATATACAATGAACATCTAGGAGATACGGGCCTCGCCCACACTCATGAAGATACGGGCATCGCCCATACTACGCTACCTGGGAGATACGGGCCTCGCCCACACTCCGCTATCGGGATATACGGGCCTCGCCCACACTCCGCTATCTGGGAGATACGGGCCTCGCCCACACTCCGCTATCTGGGAGATACGGGCCTCGCCCACACTCCGCTATCTGAGAGATACGGGCCTCGCCCACACTCCGCTATCTGAGAGATACGGCCCTCGCCCACACTCCACTATCAGAGAGATACGGGCCTTGCCCACACTCAGCTGCTAATCCATAACATACAAGTATCACACAGACAATGGGTATAGACAAATCTATCATACTAGCATATATCATAATCAAACTCGACCATGAGATACGGGCTCTGCCCACACTCTGACACTAGCATATCGTCTAATCGGGCCGGCCTTGGTGCCTTAGACCCGTTACTACTGGAAGGAAACTCACCTCGAAGAGTAGCTACCGAAAGTCCGACTGCTAGACGTCTGGCTGCTGCACTGGTAATCCTCCAGCTACAAACCCATACACATAGATTAGCCACTCATAAATATCCTTAGGTCAATTGACTGGCCCATCCCTGGTCCAAGGTCAACTCCTTGGTCAAGGTCAACTCTCAGTTGACTGGACTCGCCGAGTCGTGGCACAGACTCGCCGAGTCCTTCTCCTACTAACCCGGTCCTACTCGCCAAGTCTCTCTTTCCACTCACTAAGTCACCCCTGACTCACTACTCGGGACTATGGAACTGACTCGTGATCCGACTCGCCGATTCCGAGAGCAACTCGTCGAGTTCGACGAGCAGATCTCCTACTCGCTTCCAATCCTCACCAGAACATCTCGTAAAAGGATTTGGGGTTTTGGGACTACGTTACACTATTACTTCCACGTGCAGATATGAAGGGTTGGACCTTCAACACTTAAACCCCTCTTACTCAGTGAAAGTTCATATGACTTGCCGAGTTTGAAGAACAACTCGGCGAGCTCCAGGCAATCTTCATAGGACTCGCCGAGAACGAGCAGATCTCCTACTCGCTTCCAATCCTCACAAGAACATCCCGTAAGAGGATTTGGGGTTTTGGGACTACGTTACACTGTTACTTCCACGTGCAGATACGAAGGGTTGGACCTTCAACACTTAAACCCCTCTTACTCAGTGAAAGTTAATATGAATTTCCGAGTTTGAAGAACAACTCGGCGAGCTCCAGGCAATCTTCATAGGACTCGCCGAGTTGTTCATCCAACTCACCGAGTCTAAGACCATCTTCATTGAACTCGCCGAGTTCCACTTTGGGACTCGCCGAGTCCCTTCGACCCACTTTCCATACATTCCAAAACTGAGACATGCAGCGCTTCTAACCCATAGAACTATGCTACTAGAGCATGCTTATCACGTAAAGTTGCAAACTTTACGTGCATGCATGGCCCTATGAGCTCAAGAAGGCAAATCCAAGCTCTTTAAGGGGTCATACACTCAATAGGGACCTCAATAATCCCAACCGCAGAGACTTTATACTTCTAGGTTGTCCATTGATCCCAATTTGAAGTCCTTTTAGAACTTAAAGCATAAATACATGGAATTTGAGGTTTTAGGGCTTGAAACCACTAATTTGGGACAAAAAGGGGATCTAACGAACTAATGATCAAGGTAAGAACTTTTCTACCTGAATGGAAGCTTCTCACAGTGTAGATTTCAGATCTACCTCCCCTCCTTGCACACTTCAACCTCCTCTTCCTTCCTCTAAGCTCCAAACCTTCTACACAAAGCCAAAATCACTCTCAAGAACAATATGAGGGCTAGGGTTTCTTTCTACAGTTCTCTGGAAGTGTTAGGGACTAAGGAGGCCAAGTTAGAGCGTTTAAATAGGGTGCAAACGCCCGGATTAGGGTTTTTGTCCAAACATGGTCTACTCGCCGAGTACAAAGTTCATACCCCGCGCCTTATCCCGCTCCTACTCGGCGAGTTGGTCCTTCATCTCGCCGAGTCCAAGGCAAAAATGCATAAAATTAAAATATCAATCACAAGGAGTACGTACCAGGAACCAGGTGCTACGTATACAGTCCAAAGACCACAAAAACATGCTTAAACAACTTTTGGGTGAAAAAGACAAAGAGCAAATTAAATCTGAAAATATATAGAAGTTTGACTCATTAAGCACCAAGTTGATTTCTGAAAATTAACTTGATGTTGAAAACATTTCTGAATTTGACTATGAAAGTGATATGAGTGATATCTTTGTGGAGGATGAGGTTGATAGCTCCAAATTTGTTAAATGTGAACCTGAACCTGTGAAAGTCTTAATTTCTGAAAATTCAGTTGAATTTGCATGTTTTTCTGATTTTAAATCTGAAATTTTAAGAGAAAAAGAAACTATTTTTCCGAAGGTTCAAAGTATTCACAATCAAGTTTTCGCAACTAAGGGATTAAATAAAAATCAAACAGCAGAATTAACGTTCATGGTTGAAGACGACAATAAAGATGGTTGCGATGAGTTTTTTGGTCAGCTCCAATCGATAATGCAGACGAAACCAAAGGTCTATCTGTAATGACCTCTTGGAAAACGAAGAGTAGGTACGTAGCAGAACCGCTGAAAAAAGTTAATTCAAGCTACGAATAGGGAAGTCCTAGTGGAACCAAGAATGTTCCAAGGGATACTTCATCGGTTCAGACCGAAACTCCTCTTAGAAAGACAAAGTCTAGGGCAAACATTCACAAGTCATCTGAGCAATTTCTAGCTCAAAAACATTAACGAAATGCAAGATATAACAAAAATATCACGGGAATTAAGCATTTCTGGGAATCCAAAAATCCCAATTTTGTCTATCAAGAAAAGCCAGTCAATTCAAATGTGAAAGTCTCTTCACCTGCGAAACCTAATAATTTTGAACAAATACAATCTCCACAGGTTTCAAATCAAATTTTTTTTTCAAAAACCATCCTTTTCTAATCATGTGAAACCTATGCAGAAAACCAAATCTCACTTCTTTCCTAACATGAATGCTTCACATTCAGCCAAAACATCGCAAGATGTTAAGAGCAAAGGAAAGATAGTTTCGGAGCCTAAAGTTCTTCTCAAGAGATCCGAAACCAATCCCAAGATAATTGAGAAGAAAATTGTCAAACAACATATCCATAATAAGCAAAGGAAAATATCCTCTAAGGATAAGAACCTAAAAGATAATAGGATCACAGTTTTTCAAATTAAAAGAAAAGATAGTACCACGTTGGTCAAAAGATCTTACATAGTTTATGTTGCTATTACTTGTCCTGTGAAAACCTCTTGAGGGCCCAAACAACTTTGGGTTCCTAAATCTACTTGATTTCCGCAGGTAATGTGTGACAAGCAGTTTGACTCTAAATGGTACATAGAGAGTGGCTGCTCGCGTCACATGACAGGAAGAAAGGAAGAGTTTATAGAGTTTAGAGAACTAAAGGATGAAGGAAGAGTAAAATATTACAACAATTCACTTGGTGAAATCAAGGGTTATGGGATGATAACCAATGGAGAGTTTTCAATTCACAAGGTCGCGTATGTGGAAGGACTGCAACACAACCTAATAAGTGTTTCGCGGCTAGTAGTTGGTACAGGACTAAAAGTGTCATTCGACAACGAAGGGTCGGAGATAATCGAAAAGGAGTCCAAGATAGTGCTCTTGAAGTCAAAACGCAAAGGTGAAATGTATCCGCCAAATATTAATCCTATCAAAAGGAAGCCTGCAGTTTGCTTACTTACGAAAGCTTCCACTGATGATAAATGGCTATGGCAACGAAGGCTCTCGCATCTCAATTTTAAAGATATCAACAAGCTTGTTTTTGGTGATCATGTGCAAGGGCTTCCTCTACTGAAGTATGATAAAGAACATCTTTATGCAGCTTGCGAATAGGGAAACAGAGAGCAGGAAGCGTCATCCAACGATTACGAATACGAAAGTGATAGAGCTACTTGAGCTTTTGCATATAGACATGTGTGGTCCTTTTACAATTGAAAGCATTGGTGGTAAAAAATATATTCTCGTAATTGTAGATGATTTTTCCAGATTCACTTGGGTGCATTTTCTTAAGCAGAAATCAAAAGCCACTCCAAAGCTCAAGGATTTTATAAAGCAAACCGAGAGACAACTGCGAAAGCTGGTTCATAAGATTCGCAGTGACAACGATTTGGAATTCAAAAATCAAGCGTTTGAAGAATTCCACACTGAGAAATGAGTAACTCATACTTTTTCAGCTCCTTATACTCCTCGACAAAACAGGGTTGTCGAAAGACGAAACCACTCGTTGTGTGAGGTTGCGAGAACCATGCTATCATTTGCGAATCTGCCGCTTTATTTCTGGGCGGATGCGATAGGAAATGCATGATTTACCCAAAACCGATCTATCATTAATATACGATTATCTGTCACTCCATATGAGATTATAAATAATCAAAAACATAATGTCAAGTTTTTCCATGTTTTTGGTTCTAGGAGCTTTATCTTCAATTCAAAAGAGCAAAGGAACAAAGTCGATGTAAAGGCTGACGTAGGTATATTCTTGGGGTATTATTTGACATCTAAAGCATATAGGGTCTCAACAAGAAGTCCAAATGGATAGAAGAAACCTAGTATGTCACTTTCGACGACAATTACTTAACGATGTTTCAGAAGAATGACAGACCATCACAGTAGATCTTTCCCAAACTGAATCCTGCTACCATCCCACTCTCCAATCTTTACAAGGAGTTCCTGAACATATTCAATGAGCCAAAAAAGAAATCTCCTCAGAATCCAAAGCAGCAGACAACCAGCAAGACGAATTGAAGAAAATCATTGACAAAGCTGCGAAAGATATGGAATATGAGCACCTCAATCTAAAATATCCTGATGTTCCATCTCCACCTACAGATGTGAATGATACAATGCAGGGGGAGGGCTCAAATTCAACCTCCACACCTAATACACTTGTTCAGGGGGAGAATGAAACCCCTAAGTCAACTTAGAACCACCTTTCCAAGGGGAGAATCTGAATTCAGAAGAAGACATACATATATCATTCGAGGGGGAGAATGGAAATGCGAATGATGATTCGGATGTACAATCAGAGTTTGAAAAAGTCAATGTCGAATTGGATCCAAAATATGATCCTAATTACACTCCATTGGCTAAATGGACCAACGATCATCTAAAAACTCAAGCCATAGGAGATTCGTCTTCAGGAGTTCTTATGAGAGCACAACAAAAAGCGAAGCGAACGACTTTATTATCTAAAGTGGAATATTGCATGTTCAATTCGTTTATCTCAAAGATTAAAGCAAAAAACATTCAAATTGCTCTTGATCATTCTGATTGGGTGCAAGCAATGCAAGAGGAGCTCAATGAATTCGAACGAAACAAGGTCTTGAGAATTATTCCTACGCCAAATGATGCATCCATTGTTGGTCTAAAATGGGTATTTCTCAAAAAGTTGGATAAAGCAGGAAATGTGATAAGGAACAAGGAACGACTCATAGTAAAGGGATATTGTCAGGAAGAAGGCATTGACTACGAAGAAACCTTCGCACCCATTGCAAGTTTGGAATCTGTTCGCATCTTTCTGGCATATTGCAACACACAAGAACTTTGAAGTTTATCAGATGGATGTCAATTGTGCATTTCTAAATGGGGAATTAGAAGAAACAATGTATGTGGAACAACCACCTAGGTTCATAAACGAAAAGTATTCGAACCACTATTACATTCTGGACAAAGCAGTTTACGGTCTAAAGCAAGATCTAAGAGCATGGTACGAAACTCTTACTCGTTTTTTAAAACATGATAAATTTAAACATGGATGGGTCGACCCAAACTTCTTCCACAGGAAAGATGGTGACCACTTGATCATTGTCCAAATTTACATTGAGGACATCATCTTCGGATCAGCTAACCCTAGCTTAATAGTCGAGTTCCGAAAGTTGTTGGAAATTAAGCTTGAGATGAGCTCCATGGGTCTGATTAACTTTTTTCCTTTGCTTGAATATAAGACCGAGTCAGGAAGGTGTTTTCATCAATCAGGAGGCATATACAAAGACCTTACTCTCCAAGTTTGGAATGGTGGGAGATTCAAAAGTGAAGGTTCCAATGACATTCAGAACGAAACTAACACCATCTATGGACAAGCTAACTACTGATATGACTCTCTATTGTCAAATGATAAGTTCATTGATGTATCTGACTACTAGTCGTCAATATATTAAGTTTTCTGTTTGCTATTGTGCCAGGTTTCAAGCGAATCCTCGCGAACCCCACATGACAGATGTTAAGAATATCTTCAGGTATCTCAAGCGAACATCCTCATTAGGAATATGGTACCCTTCGAGTTCAGGTTTCTTTGTGCAAGCGTTTTCAGATGCTGATCTTGGAAGTTGTGGTCTTGATAGAAAGAGTACAATGGGAGGATTCCAATTTCCTAAAGTTAAAATCATGAGTTGGCAATGTAAAAAGCAAACTTGCGTCTCACTATCAATTGTTGAAGGAGAGTACATAGCCACTACATCTTGCACTACACAAGTAATATGGATTCAAAGTCAGCTTCGTGACTATGCATCAACATGAAGTGAATTGCTTTATATTGCGATTTTGGGATCGCCACTCGCATTTGTCACAACCCACTGCAATACTCAAAGACGAAGTACATCGCACTGAGGTATCACTTCATCAAAGATCATGTGGAGGATGGAAATGTAGAGATACACTTTGTAAGATCCACCGATCAGTTAGCCGACATTTTCACAATAGCCTTGATTGAACAAACCTTCAATCGCATTCTTCAAGGCTTATGAATGATCAAGGCTAAATCTGTTCTGAAACCACCTTTGCAGTCTTGAGATTTTGATAGGCCTGCGAATTGGTGCGAACGCTCGCAGTGACTCGTAACAAACTGTTCAGACTGTGAATTGGTGCGAGCGCTCGCAGTATCTCGCAACCAACTGTTCACGCTGCGAACCAGTGCGAATGTTCGTAGTGAATCCTAGTCATCTGTTCATTCGTGGTTTGGAACTTCTTGTATCCTTTGTACATTTTCTTTATTTATTTTTATTTCTTTCTGTTTTTATTTGTTTTTAAGATAAACAAAAATACAAAATATTTTCTTTATTTTCATCATTTATTTCTTTTATTAAAATAAACAAAAATATCAAAAATATTAGATTATTGAGCAGGTTTCAAGGCAAACATCTTGGTGATCTCAATTACGAATGATAGGGCAGGTATAAATTTCGAAACTTTGCACTAGCTAAGTGTCCCTAGAAGCATGCTATTGCATGTCGTCCAAAGCCTCAAAGACTTTTTGTATAAAAGCGTTAATGAATCGATAACACTAATCGTTTCTTCCCAATAAGGTTGTTAATTTACATAAGTCAAGAGATACCTGACTCTTCTCACATTGAGTTAAGAGTTACCTGCTTAGTCACTTTTGCATAACAGAGGTACATTATTTCTTTGAAGCCACCTCATACCATTTCTCCATCACTTTCACATTCACAAATGTAACCCTTGAGACTCTTAGAAATTACCACTAAGGTTTACGATTACACAACATCTGTGTTTTTGATCTTAATTTTCGTTATCATCACGAAATTAACTGAAACCCAAAATCCAACACACACACTTTTGAATTTACGGTGAATAATTAAATGTTTTAGATTTTTCACCAAGGAGTTAACGAAACTCCACTTTCGTGGCTTGTACCATGAAATCTCTTTTTATTTTTGCGAGATCTTGATGAGACGTTCTAAACCTAAGACGTTTCTTCCCAATAGATCAAGATTTTATTTTTCTTGAGATTTTTATACTTATCCTAGTCACTTAAAATAATTCCAAAGAATACTTGTTTTTATGGCTACACCGGCCAGACAAGTACTTCATCCGAGTGTTCAGACTTATATCAAGTTTCGTAGTTTGGTTGAAGATAAAACCACCCTTAAAGCCTAATGAAAAGATGCCTTTCACTGTTTCATAACAAATAGTTGATCGTAATTCAACGGGAAACCACACAGACACTTTAGAGTCTCTCTTGACTCCGAAGGAAGAGATCGTTGCTCGGGATCCACTGCTTTGTGTCTTAAAATGGCATCACTAGAATCCTAGATAATTTTGACTTATTTCTTTATCTTTGGCACACTCTCACATGAAGATCCTTGTAATTTTCCGAAGTCTGGTTCTTGGTACTTATGCTTCCTTTTAGTTTCGCAAATTAGTTAGTGGTATATAATTGCGAATGGTGGTTCATGATATAACCGCGAAAGGGCGAAAATGAAGCGCCAATTTTAAAAGATAAGATTTGATTTGGATGCGTGATTTTCAAAACCGACGCTTGCTTTTCGCTGCCCGACACGCGTTATAGCTTTCAGTCACGTCTTTTTAAGCGACGTTTCATCATTAAAACACAATTGTCACCATAATTTCTATCTCTTGTCTAATGGTATAATGAGTTTTTGGCGATTCATTATCACTCACCACTCTCAAAAGATTTTGAAAATTCTCTGGCGATTTTTCTCTCTCTACTATTCAACTCCTTCACCAGCAAGCATCAATGGCTGCTTCTTCAGAAACTCCTTCAGTCCCAGAAACCATAACTCAGTCCTCGATCCTCAACCTCAAGGCCAATCAAAACATGATTCTCGACCTTGACCAAACAAAGTACCACGAGTTTCTCCAACCAATCTTCGAATGTTTGAAGTATTCTCCACTCATTATTGCGCTTACCAAGTCTTAAATTTTCCCCCCGGTGCATCTTTCAAAAGCCTACTCCACTGCCAGTTATCAAAAGGGAGAAGAACTGATTTCGTTCAAGATCTTCAACCAAAAGAACCGCATCACAAAATCTAGGTTCTGTAACCTCCTAGGGATTCCACAAGGTCGTAACCTACTTGATCATGAGAGCATCTCCAACTAAGCAATTCTAGAGATGTTCTATCAGATGGGCTACAAGGAAACATTGGCTGTAGTTTCCAAGTTCAAGAAGCCTAACTTGCCACTGATGTGGAACGACCTCTTCACACTACTATTCAAGAGCTTTTCGGAGAGGGTTATTGGCTCCCATTATGCGAGCAAATTTTTCATGAAAATGATATACGGAGACGGTTACTGGCTCACACTACTATATATATATATACATACATATATACACACACACAAATATATATATATATATATATATATATATATATATATATATATATATATATATATATATATATATATATATTCTTCCGGTCCAAAACTCTAGTGCGACAAGCCCAAACTCCAGGCCCAAGACTCAAGGCCCAAAATGAGACTTAGCCCAAAAGTCCACAGTGAGGTTACACGGGGTGTACCTCCCTTGGTACGCTCAGCATACTCACGAATCCAGATTGGCCATCAGGGACACTTGGTCCGTACGCCGGGCGTAATGGAATTACGCTCGGTATACTTCCCAGTTTCACTCTTTCTACACATTTGGTCTGAATCAGTTAAGACCTTGGCTCATATCACAGATCTGGACTCCCTAATAGCTCTTACTCCATAAAGTAAGTGACTTTAAGCCTTTGCATGGCTGATAAGGTCATAAACACACAAAACTCTCACTTTCTTCTCACAAACTACTCGTAACTCATGCATGGCTTGATTCCAACGTCCAAGTCTTGATTTTTATGACACCACAACACTAAATAAACTCAAAGGGGGTTCATCGTAGTCTCTAGAGCTCAATATCTCATAAAGTCTCCAACTTTTGAGATAAAACCCTAAAACACTCTACTATGATGCATAAATCAAAAGAGTGAGAAATCTTGGAGCTTTATACTTCTAGATGAAGCTCCCAACTCAAATATGCTCAAATCCAAGGCTTGGACTCTCACTCCTGAGGTCTAAAGGTAATCCACTAACCAACCCATCCATAATCGAAAACCCATTGGTCCCACCAAGGCCTAATAACAAATGGGCTCTCCCGAGGCCCAACTCTCAAGTCCAAGAGGCAAGGCCAACTCAAAGGCCCAAGGCGAATATATATATATATATATATATATATATATATATATATATATATATATATATATATATATATATATATATATATATATATATATATATATATATATTCCTCTGTTCCAAACCTCTAGTGCCACAAGCCCAAACTCCAGGCCCAACACTTAAGGCCCAAAATGAGACTTAGCCCCAAAGTCCACAGTAAGGTCACACGGGGCGTACCTGCCTTGGTACGCTCAGCGTACTCACGAATCCAAATTAGACATCGGGGACACTTGGTCAGTACACCGAGCGTACTGGAATTATGCTCGACAGACTTCCCAATTTCACTCTTTCTACTTATTTGGTCTTAATCAGTTAAGCGCTTGGCTTATATCACAGATCTAGACTCTGTAATAGCTCTTACTCCATAAACTCAGTGGCTTTAAGCCTTTGCATGGCTGATTAGGTCACAAACACACAAAAATCTCACTCTCTTATCATAAAATGCTCATAACTCATGCATGGCTTGATTCCAACATCCAAGTCTTGTTTTTTATGACACCACACCACTAAATACACTCAAAGGGGTTCATCAATGTCTCTGGAGCTCAATATCTCATAAAGTCTCCAACTTTTGGGACAAAACCCTAAAATACTCTACTATGATGCATAAATCAAAAGAGTGAGAAAGCTTGGAGCTTTATACTTCTAGATGAAGCTCCCAACTCAGATATGCTCAAATCTAAGGCTTGGACTCTCACTCCTGAGGTCTAAAGGTAATGCACTAACCAGCCCATCCATAACCAAAAACCCATTGGGACCACCAAGGCCTAATAACAAATGGGCTATCCCGAGGCCCAACTCTCAAGTCCAAGTGGCAAGGCCAACTCAAGGGCCCAAGGCATATATATATATATATATATATATATATATATATATATATATATATATATATATATATATATATATATTCCTCTGTTCCATACCTCTAGTGCGACAAGCCCAAACTCCAAGCCTAACACTCAAGGCCCAAAATGAGACTTAACCCCAAAGTCCACAGTGAGGTCATGCGGGGAGTACCTCCTTTGGTACGCTCAGTGTACTCACAAATCCAAATTATACATCGGGGACACTTGGTCAGTACACCGAGCGTACTAGAATTACGTTCGGCATACTTCCCAATTTCACTCTTTCTACGCATTTGGTCTTAATCAGTTAAGACCTTGGCTTATATCACAGATCTAGACTCCGTAATAGCTCTTACTCCATAAAGTCAATGACTTTAAGCCTTTGCATGGCTGATTAGGTCACAAACACACTAAACTCTCACTCTCTTATCATAAAATGCTCATAACTCATGCATGGCTTGATTCCAACGTCCAAGTCTTGATTTTTATGACACCACACCACTAAATACACTCAAAGGGGTTCATCAATGTCTCTGGAGCTCAATATCTCATAAAGTATCCAACTTTTGGGACAAAACCCTAAAATACTCTACTATGATGAATAAATCAAAAGAGTGAGAATGTTGGGAGCTTTGTACCTCTAGATGAAGCTCCCAACTCAGATATGCTCAGATCCAAGGCCTGGACACTCACTCCTTCTTCTCCAAAGCTTCTTCTTCAATCCAAGAACACACAAAATCACTTAAGGGCTCTCAAAAGGACACACACAAGCTTAAGAATGAGGATTAGGGGTTGAGAGGGTTTATTGTCTAAGGATGGTGGCCAGGAATGAGGCCATCTCTTTCTTTATACAGGGACACCCCTCAATTAGGGTTTTTCATTATGTGCCTAGTATGCCCAACGTACCCTTTGGTATGCCCAATGTACTAGGTGGATCCGCTTAAAAGTCACGCACATGAGTACGCTAAGCTTACACACACGTACGCCCAATGTTCTCAGCTGCCACCTTTCTCAAATAAGGGACTTATCCTTCCAAAACTTCAAACTTCCATAGCCTCCTCGATAAAACTCTGTTTCTAATGAAACTCATATCCACGGAAAGGTGACAAGATGACCTACGCTTCTAGCAACTCATTGCAACCCCGACGCTTCCTCATGCCCGGGTTGCAGCCCACAAACCCTAATCAAGGACAATCCGAAACAGGATGTTACAGTTTTAGCTTTCCTCTAAGTAAACAAAAGTTTACTAAATTAGCTACTTATGGCAGCAATCAAATACAAAACACAATAGGAATAAAGCTAAACTTCATCAAACCAAATGAATTGATCATGTTTTCTTCTAGATCTCTTCAACTCTTAAGCTCCAATCGTTTCTTTCTCTTCTATGGGTTTTCTAAATGGTTTTTTTCGCAACACATCTCCAGAAAGTCACCTCCAAGTCTCCCAGTTCGTCCTAATGTTCGGATATATATACTTGGCTAAAATTTGGCCACCACGTCATTGTAATGGCACCACATCGTGGTCCTCAAGTTTATCCCGGATTCTCCAAGTTAGCATCAAGAATCGTGACGATTCCGTTCACCATGTCGTGATGGGATCACCACATCGTGTTTATCGAGAATCAGTTTTTTCTTAAAACATGAAAGTTGTCCAAAATTGTGTCTAGTTTCCAGATCATTTTAAATCACATCAATCGGAGTTAAAACTCATGAGATATGGTCAAAATACTAACAATGGGTCAACCTATCTAGCAACATCCTTCTTGTGTCTTCTTCTTGCCAAAACATGCATTTTCCAACTTCCAACCTCCATATTGCTTCCGTGAATGTCTTTTACGCTACATAATAGATATTAAACATAATAAGTACCTTTTGTTCTATAATAAGCATAAATATAGCTAATTATATTAAGATGAGATCTAATATATATATATATATATATATATATATATATATATATATATATATCAAAATACCCCACACTTAACCTTTGATTTCCCTAAGTAAACTGATTTTTAACTTACCGATATCATATAAAACCATCCATTTTAAAGCCAACCATTATCCCAACACCGCAATGCATTTATTTGTGTCTATAATTCCTAAAAACTTCTCAATCCTAAATACTCACAATCCTTATGATCATTCACCAGTTAGTTTATATGACACTCATTTTTGCAACCCTCCGAATCCATCATTAGAAATCTTTCTTGACTTCAAGGTATTTTTGGTTAAGCTTCTCAAGCATACATATGATCTAGAAAGAATTACAATTTTGATACCACAATGGAGCTCTTTTAATTCATCTCTTCTTTGATATTTGCTTTTTGATTTTTGGTATCTTCAATTTTTTTATTCTTCAGAATTTTTGATCTTTTGATCTTCAAACTTTGATAGTTACAAAATTCTTTAAACTTTTGCAATTTCTCTCTTTTTTAATATATACCTCACTTTTCTCGCTCAAATCCTACATGCTTATGCCAAGGAGCTTAACATCAGCCTTTATTGGCTAGAGGTATTAGTCTAAGTCCAATAACTACAGAAGCTCTTCTGGATAGATTTTAGGTACATGCTGTAAAAAATTTACATCGTATTAACTACAAGATTACCTTTCATATCTCATGACTTTTCACTAGGAATGGGAAGCCATAAATACACTATAAGATGTGTTGGCTCAAGTAAACATTTGGGCTCTCATCAGAGCCTCCCATAAAATACTAGGAAAAGTTTTAAATGGCTAGATTTTCCTAAATTAAACTATTATTTCAAGTTTGTGTGACTGTATATTGTCAAAACTAGCAATTTTTTATGATAATGTAATTTTTGTAAAAATCAAATGCTTGTACTATAATGTAATCAACCCCCTACCCCACACTTATTTTATGCAACGTCCCCATTGCATGCTATGCAAAACATAAAAGTAAAGTGGGGAGAAAAGGAATAGACTTCCCTGTGATAGAAGTTGCGAGGTCGAATTCTGATGGTTGAAGGGAAAGATTGGACATCTCAAAAATGTAACTGGAAATTGGACCCCTGCAACTACTCGTAATTGTGCCAGAAAAATGTACACCAAAGACTTGCATCTTCAAAAAGTATGGTGTCACACCCCGTTAAAGCAGAAATATGGGGTACGACAATACAAAAGGTCTCATTGTAAAAGTTACAAGAGAACACCAACTATAGTATTAAAAATCATTACAATTTACAATAAGTTTTGAACAACTTAAAAATAATTACAATTTAATCGAAAAAAAGACATGTGTAATGCTTCTACAAGTGATGTGTCTCTAAGTGCTACTTACTAGATGATTCCTGAAAAAGCATGTAAAATGAGTGTCAACTATAGAAATAGTTGGTGATTACACAAGTTTACAAAAATATTAGTATATGAGTCATGATCCGAGTTTTAACAAACGTTTCAATAAATGGAAGTTTGTTGCTGAAATGAGTAAACAAGTTTGCAACTTGTAGTTCGTTGCTAAAATGATTAAACAAGTTTATATCTGTATAATAAGTCTTGTATGTGCAATATTGTCAACAATGAGTTCACAACCAAGCCTATGATTGATGCACTATCAAGATTTATACTTATTGTTCCATAAATGTGTTTGATAAGTTAAAAACTAACTTGAAGATCGATTAGATCTATAAAACAGGTAAATTAATAAACGAGTAAACAGCAAGAACACAAGAATGGATCAAAGATGTCGAATGATTAATAAACAGTCCTCAGAAGAGCTCGATAAAGAACTTCTACTGTAGAGGATTTAGGGTTTACAAGAACGATGAAGGAAATCTGTTAAGCTATTAATGGTTACTCTATCAATCGATTCCCTAATATGCATGCAAGCACATTATTATATACTAAACCCTATCAGCTCACGGTTGGACAGGCCCAAAACCGGAGTACAAAACATGGACTATTAACTGAGCCCAATAGACGCAATATACAATAAAGCTACGCTACCCAACAATCTCCCCCTTTGCGTCAATTGGAGCGAGATCACTTTGTCTTCTTACTTGGGCCAGCAGCAGGAACCTTCTTCTTTACAGTCTCAAACAGACGAGAGATGAGCTCGACGATTGTCTGTCTGAACCGGATATACCATTGTATCATATCGTCAAAATATTTGATATCATCCGCTGTATTTTCTTTGCACCTGTGGATGATCCCCAGCACATGCTCAAGACAAGCAATGGTATAAAGATGTTTATCAGCTAAGGCAAAGAGACATTTCTGTCCTTCACTCCTAGTGAACATGACGGAGTTTCACCTTGGGTCAAGTTTTCCCATCTTCATCTGGTTCAGATCACTGGCCGAGCCAACAGGAGAGATCTTCGATTTCTTCTTGAAGACATTTGCAATCTCCTGATCCATCAGGGCTACCTCCATGATATAGCACACTAACATCCTCTTGAGATGGTCAATGATCGGACCATATTCAGCTTCATTAGTCAGGAGGATGTTGTGCAGAACGATCCAGTCATGGGGGTTGAGGTTCGGTAGATCTGCTAAGGATATGGCATGTTCGGTTTTTGCAGACCCTCTGAGCACTTTGAACCGAACATTGATAAATCTCCCTTCAGTATATGGCTTCAGAACCCGAACGTTTATGATCTTCTGAGCGCTCCAGGTTTGGTACTGGGGTTGAGCAGCCTTCAGATAGAACTCAATCAATTCCTGATCAACCTCCGGATGAGGATGAGGGAACTCAGCAACGTTGGCGAAGGCGTGAAAGATGAACGCCTTTCGGGTTAAGGGCATGTCGAACTGAGAGTCGACAGAGTTGTAGCAGTCAAAGGAGATTACCGGTTCAAGCCATAAGATGCTCGGAGTATCGATTGCCTCCGTTATCATCCTCTCGAGAGTCCAAACAGGGAAAAGAGTCTTCCTGCTCTTGAGAAGGTCGTGGGCTTCTTTCTGCTTGCGTTCAGCTTCTTCAGCTTCTCTCGCCACACGAACATTATCATCTTCAACATTGCGACGACTTTTGCGTTTCAGCAAGTCGGCAATGGTTTCTTGATCATCTTCCTCTTCATCCTCTGCAAGTTTCTTGCCTTTGTCCTTCACATCCGAACCAGAGGCTTGGCCTGTAGGAGGAGGTTCGGTTGTGTGAGTTGCCTTCAAGGAATGAGGTGGTTGTTGCGATCCGGACTCCTTTTCTCCCCCTTGTTTCGGAGTGGACACGAAACTAGGTAGCCCTTCTATTTTACTAAGCAGATCCAAGGCAGGAGCGAGTTTCTCTGCAAGGGTACGCCTCATAGAGTGGTTCAGGATCAGATCGTGCGCTTCGTGGATGTTGGATATAGCGGAGTGTACATCCGAAACACACGTCTTGATGACCTCCCGTTCGGATCGAAGAGCGTCAATTTGTTGTTGAGAATTGAAAAGTTGAGCACTCTTGACCTTTAGGGCGGTGGTCTTCCTTGCAAGAACGTCCATCAACGAGTTCTCAGCGGCTAGATCCTCTTGGAGTTTAGAGAGGCGCTCGTCAATAGATGCACGGAAGGCAGAGTTGTCGTCAGTCAGAGATTGACGAAGGGTGGCAAATGACTTCAACTCTATAGAGACGAACGTGGCCAACTATTGAACAATTGGGTCCAACGTTGTCTTGGTAGCAGTGGCACTCTCCTGTAAATATTGTAACAGGGTAGAGGTGTCAGAGAATAGTTTATCGACTTTTTCGGTCGCAGCCTCACAAGCTTTCGTCGAGGCGTCAATGGCGGCAGTGGCAGAAGCGACCAAATCTTGCTGAGCCCTAGAGAAGGCATCAACAATCTTCTAAAGAGCAGCTTCAGAGAGAGATGAATGGGAATGGGAGGAAGAAGCAATGAGCAAGTCGACCTTCTCATGTAGCTCCTTAAGATGCTTCTTTGTTACCGGAGCATCCTCATCATCGTCGCTTTGCACCTGAAACGGACTGTAATAGACCGAATCAAATGTCATATTTTCCCCACCAAGGAAAGGGTTATCTCCGTCAGAGGCATGACCGGGAGATGGTGGTGGTGGTGAAGCTGGGGGTGTAGTGGTATGGGTGGGTTCGGGTTGAGTTTGGGTAGGGGTAGGTTCGGGTGGTGTTTGAGTAGGTGTAGGTTCGGTTGTATGTATGGGTTCGGTTGCTGGTGGTGGTTCGGTTGCATCCGTATGAACCCCCGTATTAGATACGTTGGTTGTAACCTTTGCTGTGGATGTTGTTGTAGCATCTGTGAAGATGGGTGGTGGCATTGGGAATGAGGTTTTTGGTATGTTGGTAAAGGGGTTTATGGTGGGAATGGAAGTAGGAATGGTTTGAGTAGGAGAGGGAATTGGAGAGGTATGGATTTCCATTTCAGGAGTAGGTGATCTAGGTGGGGTGTTGCCTCTTGGAGATGTGTTGCCTCTTGGAGAGTCGTCTGAATCTGAACTCTCAGCTTCCGACTCACTGGAAGAGGAAGCGATAATGAGCTTTCACTTTGGTTGAGTCTTTCGCCTCTTCTGCTGCGGTGACTGAGCAGCTTTGGTAGACTTCCTCTTCTTAGGAGAAGGGCCTTTAGCCCCTTTTGCCACCTGTTTGCCTTTATCTGCCTTTTTACCTCTCGAAGCAGGCTTATCGGCATCGTGAATGGACTTTAGCATCTCCGGCGTGAGATCCCTTGGACCAGACTTTTTGAACTCCTTGTAGGTCCGGATGATCCTGCTGTCAGCTGGAACATCAATGTACATGGTCTCCGGAATCGAACCATTGAAGGGGAATTTCGATGCATCGGAGACGATGATCTTCGTGGTATGGAATGTACCAATCAAAGACATCGGTGCGCCGACGGCAGTGGGAATGTTGTACTTCTCCATAACCCACTTCGTTATGATGGTCCAAAACCTCGCGTACGACACCTCAGAATGCCGTGAAGAAGAAGACAAGCTTTGGATGAGTTGTTGCCAGAGAACCAACCCATAATCGATGTTGACGCCGTTGTAAACTCCGTACAGAATGGACAGGAATAGTCGACTGGAGCCATCTGAACCTGAGCTCCGTTCTAAAAGACCCTTGAAAAGCACAGTGAACATTCCGTTCCACTGTGGCGGTAAACATGACTTTTTGAACTTTGCAATGGAGGTGAGCGCCTCCGTATACCCCATATTATAGAACATATTGAAGAGATGCCCCATCGGAATAGTCTCCGGATTAACCCTTGAAGGGTCAGCTTCAAACCCTAGCAGTGAGCCAAATCGTTGCTTGGAGATAGAGGCTTTATGATGAGCAACTTCGAAAAAGATCCTGTCGACGACTTTGTCGTAATGCGCCGTCGCGTAGATCTGTGAGAGGAACTCCATTGGCACTGATTCTGCCCTTGAAAGTGCAGGTGCGATTGGCGAATACTTCAAACATTCGATGACTGGGACCATGTAGGAGTCATATGCGTGAGGGGTTAAGTCAATGATGAGACATTGCTAAGGACGAATGGGCAGGATATGAGAAGTAGCGTGAACGGAGGATGAATCTGCCATTGTTGAAGAGAGGGAAGAAGATGATGAACAGTTAGGGTTCAAGGAATTCTTTTGCTCTGGGAATTTTGATTGCAGTAAAGAGGTAAATGGTAGATGCTAACGCCTTTTTATACTGGGGTTTAAGGAGAGAGAAGGATCTTCCCAAATCTTCTATCGAAATACCAAGAGTTTTTCGGAGTGACTGATGCGTGACAGTTGTGGAACCGATGATCACGCATGAGAGAGAGTGTCAGATTCCGAAGAACATGCCTCCCATCAAGCGCCGTTTCTGCTAAACCGTTTCAAATTTACACACGCCTTTCTGTGCCAGAGAGGAACCGTTTCAAATTCGCACACGCGTCTACGACGTCAGATAGAAATTAGACGCTTCAAATTCGCACGCTTTCCCTGTTCCGCTGTTTGAAATCAAATTAATTAATCTCCCGCCTAAGTCAGCAACGCTTTATCTTATCCCTTTAATGTGTAACGGCATCTTGTGAATAACACGCCCACGTGGATTAATTTTGACCACATCTTATAATTAATTACCAATCCAAAGAAAAAGCCTGTAATTATTAGTACCAGAATAATGGAAAATCACAGATTTTCGTGCTAAGGGTGTAAAAAGAAAAGAAATAAAGCAAATCTTTTTAGGAATAATTGTGATGTCAATAAAGACACGAAACAAATGATCCCGGTCACGAATCTCTTCCTTCAAAGTCAAGAGAGACCTTAAAGTGTTAGTGTGGTTTCTCGTTGAATAACGATCAAACACTTACTAAGAAGTGTTGAAAGGCTTCTTTTAATTAGGCTTCTTAGGGTGGCTTTAGCTTTGATTCAACGGTCCTAATCTTGAAATAAGATAGAAAGTGAACAAAGTACTTGTGAGACCGGTGTAGTCTGTTGAACAAGTAGGTAGGAAATAATTTTAAAGTGGCTTGGAAAATATAAATTCTCAAAAAAAATTAAAAACTGGATCCCAAGGGAAGAAATGTTATGGTGTTTAAAAATTTCATAGGAATCACACAAAATAAAAACTTGAGATTTCATGAGGATACGTCCGTCAATTCGTTAGTGAAAGCTTGAGCAAATTAATTGTTCACCGTCAATTCGGATTTGGTATTGAATTCTGGGTTTCACTCAGCTCGTTGTGGCACGAAACTAAGATCATAAACACAGTTTTTGAGTAACCATAAACCTCAGTGGTAATTTCTGAGAGTCTCAAGGGTTACATTGGTGAAACGAATTTAATGGAGAAATGTAATAGAGATGGTGTAAGAAATCAAAGTACCTCTGCTGCGAAAAGTAGGACCAAGCAGAAAACTCTTATCTTATGTGAGAAGAGAGTTAGGTAGCTCATGATTACAATAAGTGTGGTAGCCTAATTATTCAGAATCTGATGAGGCTTTGGGCACATACAGCAGTATGCTTCTAGGGACACTTAACTAATTCTACAAATCCCCATAAACGAACGAACAAATAAAAATTAATGACAAAAAGAAAATAGAGAACAAAAATATTTTTGGAGTTTTTGATGTATAAAAAATAAAATAAAATAGAAAAATAAGACTGAGAAAGAAACTTAAAAAAATTTTTTGGGAAGAAAGAAAAAAAAACTTTGGAAAACTTTGGAACCGAACCCGAGCGTTCGGTTGATTTCGATTGAGAAAAATTTTGAAAAACTGAACCCGAGCGTTCGGTTGGTTTCGGTTTTGAAAAATTTTGAAAAACCGAACCCAAGCGTTTGGTTGGTTTCGGTTTTGAAAAATTTTGAAAAACCGAACTCGAACGTTCGGTTGGTTTCGGTTTTGAAAAATTTTGAAAAACCGAACCCGAACCTTCGGTTGGTTTCGGTTTTGAAAAATTTTGAAAAACCAAACCCGAACTTTCGGTTGGTTTCGGTTTTGAAAAATTTTGAAAAACCGAACCCGAACCTTTGGTTGGTTTCGGTTTTGAAAAATTTTAAAAAACAGAACCCGAACGTTCGGTCTATTTCGGTTACCGAAGAAATTAGATTTTCAAAAAGGAAATACTTTTGACAAAAAAGAAATGAAATAGTAACATTTATACATGAAATTTACAACCAAGAAAACCACCTTTAATTGAGGAGCGAAGTGCAGATCATTCAGCCGAACCTGAGTGTTCGGTTCATGTCGGTACATGAGTATAAAAACCGAACCCGAACGTTCGGTCTATTTCGCTTCTTACTTGTGAGATTGAGAGGTAGTTTGTGGTACTGATTCTGATTCCATCATACCTAGTCCTTGTAGAATTTTGTTGAATGACGCTTCAGGAAGAGCTTTGGTAAAGACATCAGCCAGTTGATCAGTGGTTCTAACAAAGTGTACTTCAACGTTTCCATCTTCCATATGATCTTTGATGAAGTGATACCTCAGTGCTATGTGCTTAGTCTTTGAGTGTTGCACTGGGTTATGACAGATCCTAATTGCACTTTCAGAGTCGCAATATAGTGGGATCTTTTTCATATTGAGTCCATAGTCTCAAAGTTGACTCTGGATCCAAATCACTTGAGAGGTGCAGGATGTAGCTGCTATGTATTCTGCTTCAGCTGTAGACAAAGACACACACGTTTGTTTCTTTGATTGCCAGCTAACCAACTTCCCGTCAAGGAATTGGCAGCCGCCAGTGGTGCTTTTCCTGTCTAGTCCACATCCTCCAAGGTCTGCATCTGAGTAGGCTTGAACGAAGAAGCCTGAGTTGGATGGATACCATAGACCTAAAGATGAAGTGCGCTTGAGATATCGTAGAATGTTCTTCACTGCAAGCATGTGAGGTTCGCGTGGGTTGGCCTGAAATCTAGCACAATAACAAACAGAGAACATAATGTCAGGTCTGCTAGCAGTAAGATACATCAGAGAACCTATCATTTGGCGATAAAGCGTTATATCAACAGCCGGTCTATCTAGGGATGGAGTGAGCTTTGTGCCAAACACCATGGGAACTTTAACTTTTGAGTCTCCCATCATGCCAAATTTTGCAAGGAGAGTCTTCGTGTAAGCTTCCTGATTAATAAAGATGCCTTCGGGTCCCTGTCTAATGTTTAAACCAAGGAAAAAGTTAATAGGACCCATTGAGCTCATTTCGAATTTAGTCTCCATCAGCTTTCTGAATTCAGCTGTTAGGCTAGGATTTGTTGAGCCAAAGATGATATCGTCGACGTAAATTTGAACAATCATAAGGTGGTTACCTTCCTTCCTACGAAAGAAGGTTGGGTCAACCGAACCTTGTTTAAATTTGGACATCTTTAAAAATTTAGTCAGCGTTTCAAACCAGGCTCTCGGAGCTTGTTTCAGTCCATACACGGCTTTATCCAAAATGTAACAATGCTTAGGATACTTTTCATTCACGAATCCAGGAGGTTGCTCCACATACACAGTTTCTTCGAGTTCTCCATTGAGAAATGCACACTTAACGTCCATTTGGTAGACCTCAAAGTTTTTGTGGGCAGCATAGGCTAGAAATATTCTAACTGATTCCAACCTAGCTGCAGGAGCGAAAGTCTCTTCATAGTCAATGCCTTCCTCCTGACAGTATCCTTTCACTACCAGACGTGCTTTGTTTCGAATCACGTTTCCTTCCTTGTCCATTTTATTCTTGAAGACCCATTTGAGACCAACAACCGAGGCATCTGGAGGAGTTGGAATAAGTTGCCAAACTTTGTTCCTTTCGAATTCATTCAGTTCGTCCTGCATAGCTTGAACCCAATCGGAGTGATCAAGAGCAGTGTTAACTGTCTTTGGTTCAACTTTTGATACGAATGAGTTAAACATGCAGAATTCGACTTTTGAAAACAAGGAAGTCTGTTTTGCCTTGAGTTGTGATCGAGTCAGAACTTTTTTAGATACATCACCAACAACCTGAGAGACAGGATGATCTCTGGTCCATTTAGTGAGAGGAGGGTAATTTGGATCAAAGGTTGGATCTAATTCAGCGTTTATCATTTCTTCTGGTTCGGACTGACTTTCATAGTCGTAAGACATATCAGCTTGCTCCCCCTCGATAGATGATCTTACAGGAATATCTTTAGAATCTTGAGCTACAGAGGTTTCTTGTGGTGCTGAGCTTTCGGGCGTTGATGTACCTTCGTATGGTGAGGCACTTTCGGTTGGTGAAGTGCTTTCGGGAGCAGTTTGAGACTTTAGCTCACCCTCAACTTGTGAGCTCGGCTGGGATGATGATGGCGGATCCTCCCCCTCGACTGAAGCATTGCGTGATGGAGGGTCGTCAGAACTTGATCCTCCTTCATTCATTCTTCTTGCAGCGTCTTCAACAATTTGCTTCATATGATCTACCTTGTTGTCTGCTGCACTGGCTTCAGAGAGAGTGGCCTTCTCTGGTTCATCAAATAGCTCCATGAACTTCTCTAATAGATTAGCGATCGAGGCAGTGACTTGGCCAGTTTGAGGAAAAATTTCTCCAGCTGTGTCTTCGTTGGCCTTTAGCTTTTTGACATAGTAATCATCAAAAGTCACGTAGTAAGTTTCTTCTATTTTCCTTGAACGCTTGTTTAATACCCTGTACGCTTTAGAAGTGAGAGAATAGCCCACAAATATCCCTTCGTCGGCTTTGACATCGAACTTGTTGCGGTTTTCTTTAGAATTGAAGATAAAACACCGTGAACCGAACACATGGAAAAACTTCACATTAGGCTTCCTGTTGTTGAGGATCTCATAAGGAGTGAGAGTGAAGCGCTTGTTGAGATATGACCTGTTCTGTGTAAACCAGGCAGCAGAAATAGCATCAGCCCAAAAATATAAAGGTAAGGAAGCGAAACTTAGCATGGTTCGGGCTGCTTCACACACAGATCGGTTTCGTCTTTCGACGATTCCGTTCTGTTAAGGTGTGTAGGCAGCTGAGAAGTTGTGACTAATTCCCTTTTCTGCCAGGAATTCTTCGAATTCACTATTTTTGAATTCCAATCCATTGTCGCTCCTGATGTTACGAACGACCTTCTTCAGCTGTACTTCAATTTGCTTGATGAACACCTTTAGCTTGTGAGTCGCTTCAGATTTAAGCTTCAGAAAGAACACCCATGTAAAACGCGAAAAGTCATCAACAATAACAAGAATGTACTTGCTACCACCGATGCTTTCGATAGATGATGGACCACACAAATCAATATGAAGTAATTCTAGTGGTTCAACAACTTTAGTGTTTATTATTGATGGATGACTTTGACGACTCCGCTTCCCCATTTCACATGCATCACACAAATGATCTCTATCGTACTTGAGTAATGGAAGACCTCGAACATGACCTCCAGTTACGAGTTTGTTGATGTCCTTAAAGTTAAGATGAGAGAGCCTTCGGTGCCACAACCAGCTTTCATCAGATAGTGCTTTGGATAACAGGCAGATAGCTGGGTTTCCTTTGATGGGTTTGAGATTTAGAGGAAACATTTCACCTTTACGCTTGGATTTGAGAATAACTCTTTTCATCTTCTTCTCAATTATTTCAGAACCCTCATCGTCGAATGAGACTTTAAGACCGGTACCTCCAACAAGCTGAGATACACTGATGAGGTTGTGTTGTAGTCCTTCCACGTATGCAACCTTCCTTATCGTGAAATCACCGTTTGTAATCATTCCATATCCTTTTATGGTGCCGAAGGAGTTGTTCCCGAATTTGACGTTTCCACCATTTGAAAGAGACCTGTATTCCCTTAGCTCTTCCTTCCTCCCTGTCATGTGACGTGAGCAGCCACTGTCAATGTACCATTCTTTGTCAAACTGCTCGTCACTGATAACCTGCAAAAATTACGCAGATTTAGGAACCCAAAGTTTCTTGGTTCCACGTGAGCCTTTCACAGGAACAGGAATAGTTAGAGAGATGTCAACAAAATATGTTCGTTTTATTAGTGTTGTTTCATCTTTCTTTTTGATGGTAAAAACTTTAATTTTATTGGGATTCGATGCTTTCGGTTTGGACTCTGGTTTAGCCGCTGAAACCTTCTGTTTTCCTTTTTGTTCAGTTGATGTTTGAGATTTTTGACAAGGAACAGAATGGAATTTGGAACGAGGTGGAGAAGAATTGGAATAATTAGAAGAATTAGAGGAGTTAGAATGAGAGGGCTTAGATTGAGATGACTTCTTGGTTGAAGACTCTAGGTGACCCATTTGCTTTCGATCATTGGTGGGACCGACCTCAGAGTTTTGATCTCTTTTGTTCTCAGAACCGAACCTTTGCTTTCGGTTGATGTAGTTCTCTGAACCGAACTTCTGCTTTCGGTTGGAGTCATTCTTAGAACCAAACCTTCGCTTTCGGTTGTTGTTGCTCTCTTGCGATTCAACAGGATTTTTCTCTGACTTTAAGTTCCTGTCTTGATGTGAGAAATATGCATTCTGAGATTGCCAAAACTGTTTTCTTTCAGAGAGATTCTTCTTGTATCTCTGATTTCTTTGCCGTTTTTGATTTCTCATCTGATTCGGTTGATGATGGATATTAGCTTTCGGTTTCTGGTTTTCTTTGGCTGGTTCACTCTGAACTGATGAAGTTTCACGAGAAGGATTGTCATCTTTTGCAGGAATTCCCTTTTCTTGAGGAACATCTTTTGTACCACTAGTACTTGGCACATCGAAGCTATCAGGTTTATTCAAGGGTCCTGGCACGTATCTGCCTTTGCTTTTCCATGAGGTCCTTTCAGATAAGCCTACCGTCTCATCAGCATTATCAATGGGAGCTGACCAGAAGAACTCGTTACAGCCATCAGCATTGTCTTCATTTACAATAGCTGTGAGTTCAGCAGTCTGATGTTCGGTTACGCCCGTGACCTTGTACACCTGATTCGGAGTGGTTCTAACCTTTTGATATACAACTGCCTTCTCTGCAAGAATCGGGGACTTATGTTGGGACATACGAGCGAACTCCACTGAATTTTCTAAAATAAGATTCTTGTGGTTTTCGGGTTCGCTCTTGACAAATTCTGAACAGTCAACTGTGTCCTCTACAGAAATTTCACTCATATTGTCGTCCTCATTAAGCTCAGATGCATTTTCAACATCAAGTTTATTTTCTGAGCTCAAGTTGGCATTTAAAGAGTCAAATTTTTGTATGGTTTCGGTTCTCAGTTTCAGTTTATCATTTTCATCCAAAAGGTTTTTAAGCATGTCCTTATGGTCCTTGGACTTAATGAAAGATTCGATTTTGTCCAGTCCATACATGTACGTCGGATTCACATCCTCAGATGAAATAACACTTTCACAATTATACGCTTCAGCATCAATTTCATCCTCCTTAAATTCAAGGAAGGGTAGAATCATGCGATGAATCTTTTGTCCTATTTCACAATCCAAATGAAGCTGAGTAATATTAGTGTAAAGACGTTTAGCAATCAGACAAAAAACATTTCGCTGTTTCAAAAGCTTTAAATTGTCTCTTGGTAAATAAATGTTTTCATCTTTTGTTTTGATTAACTCCGACTCGTTCAGTTCTATCCACATGCGCCGTTCCTCACTCTTCGAAGACACCCTGCTTAATTGGTCAGTTAGGTTAGAATTGGTGACTCGAGTTTGAGTTAAACTACTATCTAGATGAGAGATTCTTGAATTAACACTTTTTAATTCTTTTTCATATGAGCATTGTGGGACTTTAAATGAGACAAAAACTGATTGTACCTTCTTGATCAGTTCATCAAGCTCGTTGAACTGCACGCTGAGCGGTTTAGCTGTAAAGCACAAGTTCTGTTGTTCCTTCGTGTCATCATTCCCACCATTAGTGTTATATCCCCTCATCTGAGATGCGTCGGACACCATCAAGCATCTTCCTCCACTGCTCTCTTCTTTCGCCACATAAGCCTTTCCATGAGAAGGCTTTCTCACTTCATCATCTTCAGAGTCGGTTGACCAGACCTCCACGCCGCCAAACTCATCATCAGCTACCGAACCCTGCACAATTAACGCATTCATAGAAGGGTTAGCAGTAGATTTCTTCTTCCTGATTTCAGCTAGCTTTTTCTACAACAAAGCTTCTTCATCCTTTTCCTCATCCTTTTCTGCCATCTTTTTTAGGACACAATCCTTTGCATAGTGGTTCTTTCCTCCACAATAATAGCAGCTTACTCCCGAATCTCCTTCAGCCTTCGGTTCCTTCTTTGATTCTTCAGCCTTCGGTTCTTCTTTGACCTTTTCTGAGCTATAACTCCCCTGCCAGTTTCGGTTCTTGTTAGTGGGGAATCTCTTCTTGATGAACCTCTTGGGGTTCGACACCATCATATCAAAGTCCTCAGATGTGAGGTCATAGTCCTCCAAATTAAGGTCTTCTTCATCCATCACAGCTTTACTTTTGGACAGGAGGGCCAACGAACCTAGGCTTGAAACCACACTTTTCTCCTGTAGCACGATCTTTTCTTGAGATTTTAGGATGCCCACCAGTTTCGCCAAAGAATAGGATTTAAATTGCTCATGGGCTTTGACTGTGGACACAACTGCTCTCCACTCTGATCTGAGACCATTCAAAAATGTAACCTTCTGCTCAATAAGCTTCCTTTCGATGTCATGTTTGATCATCTTGCTAAGAAGATAATTGAAGCGATCGAACGTTTGAGTCACAGTTTCTTCGGCTCCTTGCTTGAATTCACCAAATTCGGACAAGAGTAAGGTTTGAATGGAGTGTTCAAGATCTTCATATGTAGAGTACAATTCTCGTAATCTGTCCCATATTTCTTTTGCCGTCGTACATGAACTCACCAGCCTGAAGGTATCGGACTGAAGGGCGAATCTAATCAATCTTAACGCTTTGATATTGCACTGAAATTTATCTTTTTCGTCTTGCGCAATATCTTTAACATCTTTCAGAAGATCATTATACTCCTTTTGAGTTTTGATAATCCTTGAAGTTGCTAAATGAGAAAAGGGTCCAGAAACGATTGCTTCCCAGATGAGGTATCCATTATCCTCAGATCCGATAACATAGTCTTCAAAGTGATGCGCCCAGACTTCATAATCATGGATGTACAGGATGGGAATCTTCGTTGTTGATCCAATGCTGTTCGAAATATTAATAGGATTGGATTGCGACTCGTCCATAATTGATCGAATAACCTGTTCAAAGATCAGACTTGTAATATATCAAATTAGGGCAAAACAATAAATATCAAGATACGTCAATTATGAGATGACGGCTCAATAAATATCAATAAATGCGGAATAACCCTAATCAAATCCTTTTTCACAGAAAAGAAGTGTATCGATTACACAGCCTCCTGCTCTGATACCAATTGATAAGTTAAAAACTAACTTGAAGATCGATTAGATCTATAAAACAGGTAAATTAATAAACGAGTAAACAGCAAGAACACAAGAATGGATCAAAGATGTCGAATGATTAATAAACAATCCTCAGAAGAGCTTGATAAAGAACTTCTACTGTATAGGATTTAGGGTTTACAAGAACGATGATGGAAATCTGTTAAGATATTAATGGTTACTCTATCAATCGATTCCCTAATATGCATGCAAGCACATTATTATATACTAAACCCTATCAGCTCACGGTTGGACAGGCCCAAAACCAGAGTACAAAACATGGACTATTAACTGAGCCCAATAGACGCAATATACAATAAAGCTACGCTACCCAACAGTGTTGGATAATGTCTAAGTCCATAACTATAATTGGTATGTACTTGACCCAATTTGGCATGGTTCATTTGGGTTGCATGGCATCGGAACAATTGGATAGACAAAATGAGAAAAAGAATACTTATGATTTATATTAATATATTATAAGTTCTAATATATTAATATGAAATCACATTATTTAATTAGTATTGATCAAGAATTAATTTAGTGATCAAAAGGAAATAATTAAGTATGGACTCTTATATATATATATATATATATATATATATATATATATATATATATATATAGCATGGGTCAAGTTCATTTAGGTTGGGCTAAGCTTTCATGGATAGTCTATGGAGTGTTTAACCTATGGATCCTATGAAAATGAAAAGTCATGGGTATTAGGGTTTACATGAATGTAACCCTAATCCTCCACACTATATAAAGAGGTCTATGGTTCATAAAATGTGGGCTAGGCACTAGTGTATAGTACACAAGAGGGAAAAACCAATTTTCGTGTAAGTATCCTAATTTTGAAGTTATTCCAAGGGTTCTTGGTGTTGTGTGAACCATTTGAGGTGCAACACGTGAGGCACTAGGCTCTTAAAGGTTCAAGACTTCAAGCTCCGTCAAAAGGTATGTCATTCTACTATATTCTTATAGTATAGTTGCTTCATATTATGCTAGTTAGGATAAAACCTTGGAATATCAAATATTTGCATTTAAAATAGAGAAAACATAGATCCAAGGTTTATAGGGTTGCATGTACACCATAGGAGTGTTAGAATGCTCAAAACCCTTGAGTGGTATCAGAGCATAGGCTTGTTTTCATTTATACTTGATGCAAATTGCTTAAAATCGAAGTTTCTATGTTGTCTAGACAGCTCAGTCGCCGAGTCCATTAAGCGACTCGACGAGTCCATACCTAAATTCATCCAACACGTCGAGTTGGTTCCTACACTTGATGATTTGGACCGCTTGGCAGCCATATCTTCGAGTTTTAAGGCTGAAACTGGTCTAGGATCATTACCTTAAACCGTTTTGGACTTATAAAACCTATTTTTGATGTGGTAATGATTATGGTAAACCAATTTCAAGGTTATTATCAAAATTTCAAGTTTATGTAATTCTTGAAATTGTTGATATGATTGTTCATACACTTACGAGTTTTGGTAGATCATAGGAATTATTTTCAAATTGGTTGTTAGTTAATTCTTGATCTCAATGTTTTTTAGTGGAATCCATAATTTTTCTCAAGTTATGGATTACCAAAAGTCATTTCTTTTAAAAATCCATTAAAATTCATAGGTTACACAATTGAAGAGTCTATTTGTCTTATGAACTCCATAACTTGTCCTCAAGTTATGGATGTTCAAGAGTCTATTCATTAAAGTTTTTAAAACCTTAATTAAACTCATAAGTTATGAAAATCCAAAAGTTTTGAATAGTTCAAAACTTGCCCTTAAGTTTTGGAATTTGTAAAGTTTCCCCTTGTGAATACTTTAAATCCAAGTTAAACCCTTAGAATTTTAAAAGTTGAAATTCAACCCTTGTACTTTATAGTTTTATAAGTTAATATATATATATATATATATATATATATATATATATATATATATATATATATATATATATATATATATATATATATATATATATATATATATATATATATATATATGTATGTATAAGAACAAAGTCAGTCTTACCGTTAGTAGGACTTATTCATTGTCACACCCCAAAACCAAGAACGGCAGAAACGTTCCCGGGTAGAGGACGTCATGTACAGTAATCACAACAGTGTAAAGTAGTAAACAAGCAACAACATCATCCATTGCATTAAAAGTAAGGTTTTAATACATGTGTGTTCTTTCAATGTAATAAGACACCAAAATATACAATCAAAATAAAAGACGAGTCTTGTCTGTGCTCTGTTTTCTCAAAACCTGGCCATCGTACCTGTCTACTGGTGCCCTGAGAATACAAGTTATTTTGAAAGCGAGTATCAGCCTAAAGCTGGTGAATTCATAAGTATTTAGGTGTCATTGTCTTTTTTTGGAAAGCTGTTATGAATGCCATGTAAACCTTTAAATGAAACAGTTGATATAAGTATGAAAACTCTAGAAAATACCTTATTTCCTACTAGTATGAAATGTAGTCTTCCTAGCATGAAATGTAGTGTTCTACCAAGACGCGAATGTTCTACTATAAAAATGATAGTTTTTCCTTCCTTTTTGACTATTACTAACAATACATAGTCTAACTCATCGTTTATGTGAATGTATCACAAAATAAAGTAATAGGAATAACGTAATCATGCAATTGTTATCCTTTTGTATTAGGATTAACATGACATCGCGATTTGCGAAATGTATAACCATTGAACATCCGTAGATTGTTCAATTTTCCTCTGTAGCTACAGCAGGTTTAAGGAAGGGTTAGTCCCGTAAAGGTACTCCAAGTATATGTATTAACCATAGGCATCCGTAGATATTCATTTACCTCTGTAGCGAACAGTAGGCCAAAGGAATGGTTAGTCCCGTAAAGGTACCCCTAATATAAGTAATAACCGTAGGCATCCGTAGATATTCATCTACCACTGTTGCTAACAGGTGGGTTTCAGAATGGTTAGTCCCGTCCAGATATCCCGTTGCACTGGGATAGGTAGGACAATTTACACAGAAGGTACTAATAAATCATCCTAGTGAATCGAGGTACAACTATCAATGTAAGTGTATACAGGTAAATGTATCTACGTAAAGGTACTCATGTAAGGTATTCATGTAAGCGTATTCATGTAACATGTAATGTATAGTATAGACTCATGAATGAACTGACTCTGATGTAATTCCTTGTAATAGGAATAATGTTTTGTATCTTCTAACTATCCCTATAATAGATAACTGGAAGGTAATTGGTTGTCCAAGCAGGTTTATACACCCTTGCTACACAAGAGTGTGGGAAACTGAATGAAGGATGAAAACTATAAACATCAATACATATATAAGAAGATAAGTGTATAGATATAGTTTTGTTCAAGAAGGTAAAAATAATGGTTTTATAAGACATCTAAGAGTTTTGAACAATAATTAACAATGACTTGATGTCATTTTAATAAACATTCCAAAACTAATACTTTTGTTACCAAGGTATTTTAAGATAGAAAACCATTTCATGCATCACATTTTGAAGTATGTGAAACCTACTGGATGAAAACACAGTTATAAAATACATATGAGTGATTTAATAACATACTATTTTCTACCTGTATCCCCCCCATTAAAGCATTTAAAATCATTTAAAACATTGATTAAGGGGTATGAACTCACCTGTAGAGGGTGGTTTGGATGAATTGAATGATGTAGGATAGCTAGGTGACAAGTGAAGACTTGTTCACACTCAATGATCATAGTTAACATATAATCAAACATACATGTATCCAATTAGACTTTAAACCACTAATTGACAAAGTTAAGACATCCTAAGGCATGTAAAACACCTTATATAAGTGCTACAAGTCATAAGGATTGCACCTAGGTGCTAAAGGACCTTGCTATTGTGTTTGGGGTTCAAGGGTAAGCTCCCTTGGAGTTTACGGTTTTCATGACCTTGACCTAATTAGTTTATGGTCGTAAACTCCTCTCTTTTTAACCATAAGTTGTTTTGAGGTTTTGCAAGTCGTTTGAAGCATTTCTACTTGATGGTTAGGCCTTTAGAAGAGATTAGGGCATCGGTACACTCATTTGAGGAGTTTACGGCTTCATGGTCATTTCCCTTTGGGTTTACTACCTTAAACCCATATGGAAATTGGTATTGCTATGTTTTCAAGTCCATAACTCATCAAGGTAATTGTCTAGGTTAGTTTTTAGGCCTAAAGAGGAATATGGCCCAAATAAACACACTTTAAGGTGTTTACGGTTTTGGGAGCTCCCCAAACCGTAAACACTTAATAATGTAAGGTTTTGGTGCTTTTTGTGTGATCAAATCATCAAGGATGAATCTAGACAAGTCCCTAAGGCATGGTGAAGCATCTAGGCACCTTAAGGCACCACTTTGCACCATAATTGGTGTTTACAGTTTTGGGAGCCTCCTAAAATCGTGAACACCTTGATCTTGGTGTTATTGGGACTTTTCCTTGATGTTAACATGTAATACAAGGTTATTAAGACTCAAGGATGGAAGTACTTACTATAAGGAAGCTTGAAATTTGCTAAAAGTCCAAGAACACTTAGTGTGTGTTCTTGGTGTTTTTGGAAATCTATTCAAAACGCAAAAGTGAATGGATGAATAGATGCACAAACTTAAGTGTTATATCAACTTGGAATGGCTAGAACACTTACAAGTTTGAAGATCTTGATTTAATTCTAGGATGATACTTGAGAGGTTTTTGAGTTTACTCTTTTGGTGTTTAGGGAGTAAACATAAAGTGACTAGCTTTTGGGGAGTAAACTGTAAGTCCCTAATCTTGCCTGTGTATCAATCAGATCCATTTGATGGTGCGGAATCCCAATCAAACGGATGATGTCAGATTAAATAAGAAGAGAAGTAGAAGAAGAATAATATGAATCTTTGTATATATTGATATGAATTAAGATCCGGATACAAAGGATTCACACACACATAAAAACTCCTGTTTCTCTCTGGCCGTAAATTCCTTCTAGTTCATCAATATCTACTCCTCACCCTAACACCTCTATTTATACTTGAATATGGGCCGGACACACATGGGCTGTAAATGAGTTTACGGCCGTAAGGTGTTTACGGCCGTAAACTCAGCCGTAAACTAGGCCATAAATACATAAAATATTACACAAAAATATAATTGCCCAGAAAAGTAAAGTATAAACCATATTTTGACCCAACAATCTCCCCCTTGGTTTATAGCTTTCTTTTCTTAATTGACCCAACAAGCTCCCCCTAAAAAGTAGTTGGCTCTTCTTGTCAATCTTCAATGAGAGCTTGGCTTCAACTTTAACCTTCGATTTCTTCACAACATCAGGATGAACGTATAAATCTTCAATGAATGACTTCATCTTGAGCACTTGAGGTTTTCTTCAAAATTTGGCATTGAACGCACATTGGGTGAGGAGGCTTGACGTATTGATTCTTGAAAGATAGTGCTTTCAGCTTGAGAATCTTCAGAGAGAACATCAGAGAGAACAAATCTTCTAGATCACTTCAGCAGGTACAATAATAGCAGCAGACTGATTGAGGAGGCTTCAATGCAATCCGTCACATATTCTTCAATTTCTGCTTCACCTTGCTTCTGGGGTTGAAGGATTGAATGTTGAAAGAATGATCTTCATTTCTTGCTCCTTCGAATGCGAATTCTTCGATGCTCACGAACGAGGCTTTGGCTCAGAAATCTTCAACATAAACTCCATGAGTCTTATCTATACCTGAAATCACTTTTCAAGACAAAACAAAACTAAAAGAAAACTTAGCAAACAAATTAAAATAGAAACAAAAATATTTTTTTTGGATTTTTGATTTTTCTGAACAAGAAATAAAACATAAATAACACTATTTTTGGATTTTTAATTTTTGTTGATTTTTCTTTTATTTTTGAATTTTTTTTTATTTTTTTAGTTTTTTTTATTATTTTTAATTTTTAATTCTCCCATAATATTTAAATTAGAAGAAACTATGACAAATTTAACAAAAATAAAAATGATATCTAACTTTAAGAGTGATTTGGGATCAAAGTTTTTAGACAGCCTTTATCCACTTGTCGATACCTTCCATATTCACATCTTTGTCTGGTCAATCGTCGGTATTGTTGTCCCCTTAAACACAAAAAATTGTGATAGCTTTAGGACACACTATTTGTTACAAGACAAAGTAAACTTAAGTTCCTAAAAATTATATCTGATCCTAATTCCTTAGATACTATATCTTAAGGACCATTCATCTGACGACGACCAGGGATATTGTTGTCCACGTAAATCGAGCAGCGAGATCTATAGACAATCTATATGAGTTCAATTTTTAAGTGTACTAGAACGTGTTTCTCGCTTCCTGATATGCCCCAGCCATCAAGAACTTCCAGAGTACTCCTTACACCGGGTTAGCAGACAACCATTCAGAGAGAGAAGAGATTCAGAATTCTATTGCTAACTACTTCAGAGGGGTTGAGAAGAAGAAGGTTGCATATGCTGTGTACCAGGTCGGATTAGAAATCGCGCAAAGGAGAAAGCATATGGCTAACAGATAAGAAGTATTTCACACATTTATATATAGCCTACAGAGAAATAGAGTTGCATATGTTGTGTACCAGGTCGGATTGGAAGTCACGCAAAGGAGACAACATATGACTAACAGACAGAAAGAAAGAAAATGATATTCTACAGACCTAATTTATTGGAATTTACCAGTCGCCCCATCCAACCGGAATTAAGGACAGAATCCGCACATCGAGGAAAAGTTAAACCACGGTTCCAAGTACGGGTTCATTTAATGTGACGAGTAGATTCCCATATATATCTCCCTGCTCAACCTATCCGAGCGTCGTATTGTCAGGCTGAACGGATCTAACTAGGTCAAAATTTGTCAAGTCTATAAATTTCCTAAATTCAACTCTTCCTAGTCAAGTCCATTTAGAATCTTTCGTGCCTACCAACGCATCAAACCAGAGCATAGACCCTTCAACTTTGGGTAAGTTACGCAGACTCAGGTTGCCTGTTATCACTTGATAATATCACTTCCCAAAACATCTCCCTCAAATACATTTCATAACCAATATATTTTTTATTTTCTGATTTTCTGATGTTTTTGGATTTTTGAAAATTTTCTAATTTTTGTTTTGTTTTTATTTCTCCCCCTAAATTTGTGCATAGGAGAGAAACGAAAGTAAATGCGTAAATTTAAACTATCCTAAAACAAAAATTAGTCTTTAAAGCGAATCAGGTTAAGAAAAACTTAGGAGTATTAGAGAAGAAAACGCAAACCGTAATACACCGATTGAATTTGCATCCAGAAGGTCTGAGAACAGCACGCATAATCTCAGAACAGATCCAAAAATTCTTCATGTCATTAAGCACAAACCCCGTTTGTGATCTCTTCTTTTCTTCCCTTCCCGCAAAGGACACATACTCCCAAACAATGTTCTGAGTGTTGTACAATTGAGAGATGTCCCCAATCATATGCCAGGAGCAACCACTACCAACAAACCGAAGTCTGATGATATGCCTCCATAGCTGCTCCGACACAGAGCGGTATTAACTGGTCTTTGGAACCCAGTCCATTTTGAAACTGGGTCGACCTTTGTCATCCTTGCACAATACTCTCTCCCATGACATATCCTGCTTATCACAAACAGAAGATGTATAAACGTTAGAAGCATTAGGAAATTGAGCCTTCGGAACCCATTTGTAGTTGGGTTTAACCCATTTCTTTTTCGATCTGATGGGTGACTCAGTGCTTGCTTTCGATCTTGATGTCGGCCGTTGAGATGACTTTGACCTAACTGGTCTTTGTTTTACTGGACCATCTCTTGGATTGGGCTTGTTGGCTGACATTTCCTTCTTGCCCTTGGGATTCGGATGCTTGGCCTTGGGAGTTGAATTCTTGGCCTTCATGGCATTCCAGTCGGTGTTGTCTGAACGTGACTTTGAGGGGTTTCTTTTGAAAAATCTCCCTCTTGGCTCGTTCTGCCAGCCTTGTGCATAGTAGGGAACATATGCGCGATTAGGACAATTTCTGGCAATGTGTCTAGGTGTTCCACAGTGAAAACAAGTCTTTTTCTTCACTGGGGAGTTGTCTCTTCCTGCCCCTGGTGACATATGCTTGCCTTGTCTCTTAATGTTCCCACATGCACAGTTGCAACAGGCACTCTGTTTAGCTTGAAATGGTGGCCTGTATTTACCAACGGGAGATTGATTAGAAGCAACAGATTCAGAGTTCAAGGGGTCGTTTTTTTGTCCAGAAGAACTCTCCTTGTTCTCATCCTTTGTTACTTTGCCTGCACAAGAAGTAGCAACATTAGAATCTTCAATATTAATAACTCCTCCTGACACAAATCCAGTTGGTTTTCCGTATTTAAGATGTGCCTCCCTGTTAATTTCTTCTTGTTTCATAGGGATGGATGTGTAGTTATGATTGTAAGGAGGAGGTACACTATCATACCCTAGACCCTTGTTTTGATTCCTTTTAAACTGCATACTTTGGTGTATCATATTTGCAACCACCTCACTTGAGAAATCATATTTTCTAACATCAAGTTTGGCGGTTTCAAACTTTCCTTTCAAAGATTCAACTTCAGCCACTAGCTCAACATTTTGTTTGACTACATAATCATAGTTTTCACATTTGTTACTGTAGTCTTCCTGAAGTTTCCTAAAGTCTTTGGTTTTTGCTTCTAGTTCAGCCTTCAGGGGTTTTTGTCCTTTCCTGAGTTGATATCCTTCATATCTCAGGTCTTCAACTTCTCTTTTAAATACATCAATTTGTTCTCGAAGAAACTTAATCGTATCTTCACATGATTGAGAACATGAAACTTCACATGAATGAGAACATGACACTTCATTGACCGGAAGGTTTACAGAACTCTTTAAAGCGGCAAGTTCTTCAATTACTTCAGCAATACTAAGACGATTGAGATCTTTTGTCTTCTTGATGACAGCTACATTCATATCCCACGATTTTGGAAGTGAATTCAATAGCTTTTTGTTTATCTCAGATTTAGACAAGAAGATCCCAGCTATATTCATCTCGGTAGTGAGTGTAGTAAACCGCTGCAACTGAGTTTCTAACGTTTCTCCAGGGACATAATCGAAAAAGTTGAAATTTTGTCTTAAGATATCCTGACGACTCTCTTTCATGTTTTCAACTCCCTCGTAGATCTCAAAATCAATTAAAAAACACAACTAGAAGCTAAGATAAATGTCAAAATTAAAATGCCCCCCTTTTTTTTTAAGTCAACCTTAAAAGTCAAATTTAAAAAATCAAACTCAAAAGTCAAACTTAAAAGTCAAGCCGAAAAGCTAAATTTGAAATTTAAAAGTCAAATGAGAAAGTCAAAGATCAATTTTTTAAAAGTCAAAGTCAAAAATTTAAATAAAAGGTCAAAAATAAAATTCAAAAATTAAAAATGAAAATTTTTGGTTGAAAAAGATATTTAAAAAGATAGAAATTGATTTTTGGGGTTAAAAGTGTCAATTGTCGGAAATAGGAAGCGACAGTAGTGTTTAAGTTTAAAATATGGGTGGGAAGGAACAAGGGATCTGTTGGAGGAGTTGGCAAGGCGCTTGCTTTGTGTTCAAGAGGTCGCGGGTTCGATCCCCGCCTTCCCCTAGCTTCGTCCTTTATTTTGTTAAGGCCCTGATCAAGAGACCCTGAGCCGAGCCGTTCTTCAAGCCATGCTCCACCAGTTCGATCCGCAAGCCGCTGCCGTAAACCCCCGTCGTAAGTTGTTTCCGGCCGAGGACTCCGATCGGCCGTAAAATCCGGTGAACCCTAGCCGTAAACGCAAACCCCGCCGCCGGCCGTGAACTGTTTCCGGCAGTAAGCTCCGGACGAAAATCCTTCAACGATTACGTGAAAAACAGCGATTTTTCGACTTTGAAGCTCCAAAACTCGATCAAAAACCTTTTTTTTATGAAAAACACGAAGAACAAACCCCCTTTATTTTTGCGAGATCTATCCAAAAACGCAAAAATATTTTGAAAATAAGATCAAATAATGCTCCAAATTAGAGTTTACGGCCCAAGAACTCGGTGTTTACGGCCGTAAGCTTAGACCGTAAACATAGAATATTCGATTTTTGGATGAAACAATAAATCCTTTTGACTGATACAACTTGGCTCTGATACCAATTGTAAAGTCCCTAATCTTGCATGTGTATCAATCAGATCCGTTTGATGGTGCGGAATCCCAATCAAACGGATGATGTCAGATTAAATAAGAAGAGAAGTAGAAGAACAATAATATGAATCTTTGTATATATTGATATGAATTAAGATCCGGATACAAAGGATTCACACACACATAAAAGCTCTTGTTTCTCTCTGGCCGTAAATTCCTTCTAGTTCATCAATCTCTACTCCTCACCCTAACACCTCTATTTATACTTGAATATGGGCCGGACACACATGGGCCGTAAATGAGTTTACGGCCGTAAGGTGTTTACGGCCGTAAACTCAGCCGTAAACTAGGCCATAAATACATAAAATATTACACAAAAATATAATTGCCCAGAAAAGTAAAGTATAAACCATATTTTGACCCAACATAAACTCATGCTTAAGGCATGAGTTTACGTTTTTGGATTATTTTACGACCCAAACATAAAAGTTTGGCCGTGAACTTCTAAGACACGAGGTGTTTGCAGTTTAGAAATTTCGAGACCCGAGACGGCCCATCCGTTCACCCGTTCGTTTAAAGACTAATTATTAAAATAATCAGTTGAACTTATTTTTCACAAAAACAAGTAAAAGTGAACTTGACTTATAATATGAAGTGATTGACTTTTAGGGTTTGACCGAATGAAAATTCCGGGTTGTCACATTATCCCCCCGTTAAAGGGAATTTCGTCCCGAAATTAAAGTCTAAAAAAATAAAGTAGTTACAAATAACTAAGCAAAAAGATGAGTATATTTCAGTTTCATCTGATTCTCTCGCTCCCAAGTGAATTCAGGTCCGCGCTTTGCGTTCCAGCGAACCTTCACTATCAGGATACGGCTTTGTTTCGTTTGCTTGACCTCTCGGTCAATAATCTCGATTGGTTCCTCCACGAAGTTGAGGCCCTCGTTGATCTCGATCTCGTCGAGTGGAATAACAAGAGTCTCGTCGGACAGACACTTTTTCAAGTTCGATACGTGGAAGGTAGAATGTACGTTATTGAGTTAACCCAGTAGATTGAGTTTGTAAGCTACGGTGCCGATTCTTGCGAGAATCTTGAAAGGCCCAATGTACCTTGGATTTAGCTTTCCACACTTTCCGAAGCGTATCAAGCCCTTCCATGGTGATACCTTCAGTAGAACTCGGTCGCCCACCTGGAATTCCAACGGTTTCCTTCGCTTGTTAGCGTAGCTTTTCTGTCGGTCTCTAGAGGCTTTCAATCGCTCACGAATTTGAACGATCTTCTCTGTCATTTCCTGAATGATCTCCGGACCTGTGAGAGTGCTTTCGGGAACTCGTCCCTTAGCTAACTGGGTATCACCCACCTCAGCCCAGCACAGAGGGGATCTGCACTGTCGACGATAGATGGCCTCGAATGGAGCTGCCTTTATACTCGTGTGATAACTGTTGTTGTAGGAAAATTCGACATGGGGTAAATGGGTATCCCAAGCTTTCCCAAAGTCTATCACACAGGCTCGCAACATATCTTCCAAGGTTTGGATAGTTCTCTCACTTAGCCTGTCGGTCTGTGGATGGTAGGCTATACTCATGTCCAGCCTAGTTCCTAGGGAACTTTGTAACGACTGCCAGTCTATCGACGATGACCCATATGGAATCAAGTCCAACCATGATAATAGATAAGGGAACACCGTGTAGTCTTACAATCTCCCTAATGTAAGTTCTTGTAAGTTTCTCCATCTTGTTTGTTTCTTTGATTGGCAAGAAGTGTGCAGACTTGGTCAGTCTATCGACGATGACCCATATGGAATCAAGTCCAACCGTCGTCTTGGGCAATTTGGTTATGAAGTCCATAGTGATCTGCTCCCACTTCCATTCTGGTATCTCCAGTTGCTGTAGAAGACCGAAAGGTTTCTGGTATTCGACCTTTACCTTTGTGCAAGTAAGGCACTTACTTACGAAGGTAGCAATATCTGCTTTCATGTTAGGCCACCAGTATAACTATTTAAGATCCAGATACATCTTATCTGAATCCGAGTGGACAGAATAACGAGTGTTGTGAGCCTCGGTCATGACCAAGTCTCTGAAGCCACCGTGTTTCGGTGTCCAGATCCGATCCATGAGGTATAAGGCTCCGCCACCCTTGACTTCCAAGTTCTTATCCATCCCTCTAAAGGATTCACCTACCACGTTTTCAGGTTTCAAAGCGTCGAGATGAGCCTCCTTAATTTGCGTGGACAAGTGTGAATGGATAGTTAGAGTCAAAGATTTGACTCTACGACCAGCATATTCTTTCCGACTTAGGGCGTCGGCTACTACATTGGCTTTACCCGGATGATAACGAATTTTGCACTCGTAATCACTAAGTAGCTCGACCCACAGTCGTTGTCTCATGTTGAGCTCTTTCTGGTCAAAAATGTGTTGTAGACTCTTGTGGTCTGTAAAGATCGTGCTTTTTGTACCATACAGGTAGTGTCTCCAGATCTTCAGCGCAAACACAACTGCTCCTAGCTCAAGATCATGGGTGGTGTAGTTAACCTCATGTGTCTTCAGCTGTCTTGAAGCATAGGCTATGACTTTACCTCGCTGCATCAGAACACATCCGAGTCCTTGATTTGATGCATCGCAATAGACAACGAAGTCTTCTATCCCTTCGGGGAGGGATAGTATTGGTGCGGTGCACAAGGCTTGTTTGATCGTTTGGAATGCTCTTTCTTGTTTCTCTTCGCAGTCAAAGGCCACGCCTTTCTGGGTCAGGTTTGTAAGAGGTTTCGCTATGCGGGAGAAGTTCTGAATGAACCTGCGATAGTAGCCAACGAGACCTAGAAATTGACGAATTTCTATAGGTGTCTTCGGTGCTGACCAGTTCTCAATGACCTTGATTTTGGAAGGGTCCACGTGTATTCCTTCTTCGCTAACAACATGGCCCAAGAATTCGACTCGTCGGATCCAAAATTCGCACTTGGAGAACTTCACATAGAGCTTCTCCACTCGCAATGTCTCTAAGACTCTACGGAGATGTTGACCATGTTCCTCCTTACTTCGAGAGTAGCTAAGTATGTCATCAATGAAAACAATGACGAACTGATCCAAGTAAGGATGACACACACTATTCATCAGATCCATGAAAACTGCGGGCGCGTTAGTTAATCCGAACGGCATCACCACAAACTCATAGTGTCCATAACGAGTTCGGAAGGCTGTCTTGGGAACATCCTCCTCTAGCACTCGTAGTTGGTGATATCCGGATCGTAGATCTATCTTCGAGAAGTAGTTGGCTCCTTGAAGTTGATCAAATAAATCGTCAATGCGGGGCAAAGGATAACGATTTTTAATGGTAAGCTTGTTGAGTTCTCTATAGTCGATGCACAAACGAAACGATCCATCCTTCTTCTTGACGAACAAGACCGGTGCTCCCTATGGTGAGAAGCTTGGCCTAATGAATCCCTTCTTGAGAAGTTCGTTAAGCTGACTGGAAAGTTCATGCATCTCGTCCGGTGCCAGACGATAAGGAGATTTGGCTACGGGGGTAGCTCCTAGCACTAAGTCGATTCTGAACTCGACTTGGCGTTGTGGAGGTAATCTGGGAAGTTCTTCTGGGAAGATGTCGGGAAAATCGCGTACTTCTGGGATGTTCTGAATGTCTTTCATTTCTTGACTCGTATCGACGACGTGTGCAAGGAATGCATGATATTCTTTTCGCAAGCACTTCTGGGCTTGGATGCACAAAATGATGCGAAGGCTCGTACTAGGTTTGTTGCCATAGATAACTAAGGTTTCGTTGTTAGGAAGGTTAAGACGAACTGCTTTTTCAAAGCACATGATGTCGGCACGAAGAAGACTCAACCAATCCATGCCGATGATAACGTCGAAACATTTAATTGGGAACGGCATGAGGTCTATCTTGAAAGTATGGCCATCTAAAGTTAAAGTACAACCTACGTATATGCAGTTAGTACTCTCCATTTTCCCGTTAGCCATTTCTACCATGAATGAATTATCTAATGCACATGGTTTTTGATTAAGCAGGTGTGCAAATTTATGACTTACAAAACTTTTCTTTGCTCCACTGTCGAAAAGTATGCAAGCATATGAGTTATCGAGGAGAAACGTACGAGTAACTATCGTAGGATCAGCTACCGCTTCCTCGTGGCCCAAGGCCATAACTCTTCCTACTCCTCCAGCCATCCCCATTTTAGGGCAGTTCCTCTTGTAGTGGCCCACTTCACCACAACCATAGCAAGTTTGGCCCATACCGGCGTTAGGAACCTGGGTGGCCTGAGCTGTTGGAGTCTTGCAGAAACGGGTTGTATGCCCCTTCTTGTTGCAGTTAGAGCACTACATCTCCCTGCAAGGTCCGTGGTGGTGGAAGCTGCATTTGTTATACTTCGGGAGAGTTCCAGCATAAGTTTTTGCTAGTAAGGGGTTCGCAGGGACACCGGGAGTTACCGTGGCGGCATTGATTGCCACAAGTTGTTGTCTCTTGGAGCATTCTTGCGAAGCCCCTCTTTTCCTCTTGTTCCACCCCTTCTTGTTGTTGTTGACCTTTTGTGGTACGGGTTCAAGGATTGTTGGGTTCTGAGGTTTCCTGTGATCTATGAGAGATTGTGCCAGCTCCTTGGCACTATCAAAAGTGACAGGCTTTGAAGCTAACACACTTGACTGGATCTAGGGCGATAGTCCCCAGATATATCTCTCTATCTTCTTGCTCTCAAGAGCAACCATTTCAGGGCATAGAATTGCCAGATCACAGAACCTATTCGTGTAGGTTGATATGTCAGATCCAACCATTTGTAGACCCCTGAGTTCCTGCTCGAGTTTTTGTATTTCACATCGAGGATAATACTCTCTCATCAGCATGTCCTTCAAGTGTTCCCAGCTGATGGAATATGCCACCACTAGAGTCAAATACTTAACATGGCCGTTCCACCATATTAGTGTTGGATTAATGTCTAAGTCCATAACTATAATTGGTAAGACTTGACCCGACCCGGCATGGTCCATTTGGGTTGCATACCATCATGCACTTGGATAGACTATAATGAGAGAAATAAGACACTTATGGTTATTAATATATTATAAGTTCTAGTATATTAATAATAAGAATAATAAGATTATTTAATTAGTATTGATCAAGACATAATCTAGGATTAATTGAGTGATCAAAAGAAGACTAATTAAATATATGGGTTGATTGTGTAAATCATCCATACTTGTATAGTGGGCTAATGCTCCATGGATTATCTAGTTGGGCCAAAAGCCATATGATGCTCCATGGATGCTCCATGGTGTATTTGAACCCATGGATCCAAGGAAATGGAAAGTCATGACAATTAGGATTTACCCTAATTGTATAACTATATAAGCATCTTATTATTGAGAAAAAATCGGCCACTAGAGAGACTAGTATTATTCTTGAAGAGGGCTAGCCGATTTCATGAAGTGTATAATTCTCTCTAAAGTTATTCTAAGTGTTTTGATGATTGTGAACCATTTGAGGTGTCACACTTGGGGCACTAGGCACTCAAGCTTCATGAAGACTTTCTACACCAAAGAGGTATGTATTCTATCTTGCTATAGTCATTGTTTTGTATGCTAGATTAGGATAATACCTTGGAAGTTCTTATTTGCATGTATAATAGAGAAAACATAGATCCAAGGTATTTAGGGTTGCATGTACACTTAGGAGTGTTAGAATGCTCATAACCCAACAGTGGTATCAGAGCCTAGGCTTGTTTTCTTGTTATACCTGCAATAGAAGCTAAAAAATCGAGTTTTGTTGCTGTCTGCCCAGCAGACTCGCCGAGTCCAAGGCAAAATGCATCCAACTCGCCGAGTTGGTTGATGCCACTCGCCGAGTAGGAGCCCCAGACAGCATATATTCGAGGTTTTTGGCTAGAAATGGACTAGGAACATTACCCTAAGTTGTTTTTGAACTTATAAACTTGTTTTTGATGTGGTAATGTTCATGCTAATCCATTTTCAAAGATAATTGTCAATAGATTCATGTTTTGTATTAGTTTAAGGTTTAGACTAATTACATGAAAAAGTTTGATTTGAATTATCATGTTCTTATGAGTTACTTAGATTAATAGAAATGTTGAGTGAAATAGTTGTTTTCAATCCATTTTAATCTAAGAGTTGAGTATAAAATGTGTTTGTGTAACTTGTCCTCAAGTTACATGAAGAGTCACATTAAAGACTCATAAAATTCATAAAAGTTGGCAATGGTTACAAAATGAAGAGTCTTGTGTCATTGAATAATTTTTTATGACTCCATAACTTGTCCTCAAGTTATGGAAGTTCAAGAGTCACTTCATTAAAAGAAAAATATGTAACCATAATTAAATCCATAAGTTATAAAATAAAGAAAAAGTTAGTTCTTTTATTAGTTTAAAGTCTTCCATAACTTGTCCTCAAGTTTTGGAACTTGAAGAGTTTTTGGATTAAAACTACTTTAAACACATAAGTTATGGAATTAATTAGTTTTGAATAGTTTCAAAACTTGCCCTCAAGTTTTGGAATTTGAAAATTTTTCACTTATGAATACTTTAATTCCAAGTTAGCCCTTAGAATTTTAAAAGTTAAAATTCAACCCTTATACTTTATAATATTATAAGTTAATAATATATATATGTATAAGAGTAAAGTCAGTCTTACCGCTAGTACGCCTCATTCACGAAGCCGGTCTATAAGGTGGGTCTAAGGTTGTTGCCTATAAAATGGCAACTTAATGGGTGTCCACTCTCACCCACCGCTTGCTTGACTGGTGGAGAGTCGTTAGCCGAACGGGTTTGACAAGACTATAATTCTCCCTTCATTAAAAGTATTAATGATAAATACTAAGTAACTAAACTCTTAATAATACCCAATCTTAGTTACTTAGGAAAAATGTGAATAAGGTGCTAATCCATGAAATTACACTTTGTACTTTGTTTAAGTCGGTTAGTGGAGCGTGTGTGGTTAACCGGCACACTAACTTGGACTTAACAAGGTAAGTAAAGGGCGACTTAATATTTATCATAGTATCGATGGAGCGTGTGTGGTTAACCGGCACATCGATTGAGGGGTACTTTATTAAGGGTACCAAGTGATTTGCATGGTTACTTCACACCTTGTTTTGTGATCCTTGGCATCCCAGTCACAAAACCTGAAGGGCACACTCGAGATTGAAACATGCCTTTGAAAAGTTCAATGAATCTCAAAGATCTAGGAGTTTCAAAGCCAATTAAAACCTAATAATACATTTCGTTTATCTTGGTGGAAATTGGTGAATCGTCATTCACCTACCTTCAAATATTTTATAGCTTGGATTACGGCATACCTCTTCTAAGTTATAAAATAGTTTGTTGGGTCCTAGCCTTAATATTTCATATTGGGTGTCATATTAAGGACTTTAAATCAACTATCTTGAATATCTCCCAAAAGATGTCTGGTTTAGACACCTATGATCTTCCCAAATCTCTTGAAACAAGGTTTCCTAATGAAGATGATGTCCCATGAATATCATACTTCTTTCACCTCCTCCAATTATTCTCCCTAACCCACAAGTTCTTGAAAAAGTTTAAGGTCACTCAAGCCCTATTGGCAAGGCAAGGTCAAGGTGTGGTCACATCTTGGAGATGTAGTCACATATTGACAAGCCGGGAGAGTTGGGTGTCAAAGTCTTGAGAATGTTGGTGGTTCAATCACTTTCTAAGTCACATAGTGAGTTCCTTTGGAACACCTATGAAACAGACTATGACAAGACCCTTAATGATCTTATCTGTTTGCTAAGATCAACTTCCTAAAACTTTATGGACATTGACAATAGTGACACAGGAAATCCAGAAAAGCATTCTCTTCCCAATGGAAAGGGATCGGCCATAGTCAACTCGGTTGACCAAATGGTAAAGAGAAAAACTAAGTCTATGATAGTCTCGTGTACCATTATCAAAGGGTCCATATGTTTATATTGCCAAAGGAAGGGGCATTGGTTGCAAAGCTGCGAAATTTACCTACGGATGTTAAAGTCAATAAGTTTGACTCTACTTCAGGTAAAGTCCACTATCTAACTCTGTGAAGTTTCTATTCTGAGATTCTTGATACATGATGTGACTGGGTCACATGGTGATGTTTAAGAATCAAAGAAAAGTGAAGAAACTTAAAGAAAGAATATGCTGAATCTGATCGCATAGATGGATTTCTATCACATAGTTTGAAAAATCGGATTCTTGAGCTACTTCTTAGGAGTTATGAGATATTGCTTAAGGAATAGATAACAACAAGTTTTCATATGGATTGTAAGGATAAGTTTTTCCGCAAAGTTTTAAAATAAAAGAAAATTTTTGATTTTATTTATTTTAAAAATATCCTTACAATGGCATATGAGGAAAAATTGTTGCTTATATGATTCCATTAATAGCAAGAGTGGAAATATGAAATTGATTCTTTCATTTGTGGTAATGTCAAGATTTACCAAATAAGGAAAGATTCTCATCACCCAAGTTTCAATTGGACCGGAACTTGGAATCATGCAAGTTGTATAGCATGATGAATGAGAACTTTCAAGTTTTGGAAAATTAAGATTAATTACTTGTTCACATGGATGTGTGAGTCAAGTGAAGGACTAAGGGATCGAGTACACATTCTTGTGCACTGATTAAGTCCACCACAAAAGTTTGATAAGACTATTCGTCATAGTTTACTAAAGCTCAGTAGATATGATTATACTTACATGCTTAAGTGTAATTCTGAGACATTGGGAAAAAGGTTCCAATGTATGACAGAGCGAATAAGAAGAATCAAATTAGGCAGAAGAATAAAAGTTTCTCAAATCTAAAAAGATGGGAGAGTACTTTAGTATCAATTTTTGTGATCATCTTAATGATTAAGAAACCATAGCACAATTCGTTCTCTAAGGAAATCTTAGTGCATTCTTATGACTAAGAAGAAGGATCTTGAATTGTTGAAATGGTTAAATCAAGAAGATAAGTCATACTTCGTTCCAATACAAGTCTTCGAGTCATACTCCAAGATTGTAACTTGAGTGACATGTCTCAAAAGAAGGTTTAAAAACACTTGTCAAATGTAAGAGTAAAAGTTTTCTACTCTAGTACATTTGAAATTGGTAAGTTGTGATGTTTTGGATAAAACAAAGACCAACTTAGGCCAATTGTGTGAAGTGTTTGTCTTGATTAGAATCCACACTATCTCTTGGATATTTGACAAGGGAGTCTTATAGGTCAAGAGGACAGTGGGAGTCTTAAAAGTCTTGAAAGTCTCAAGAACTAATCAAGAATAAAACCTAAAGTTCTTCACTAGCACACAACTTGAGGTTCATAACCTATCGTGTTGACATATTCTATGCCCATTCCAGTTAAAGTTGGCTTTGCATATGAGTTCTTAGAGTTCTCAATTTGTTGCACAACAACTTGGAAGCAATGACAGGCCCTTGAGCTGCCAGGTGGCAAGAAATTAAGATTGAGTTCAATCCATATGGTTTTGGATTATCTTTGTCTTGTGATTATGGTTTTGACAAATTCATATGGGTAGGAACTCATACACCATATAAATCTAAGTGTCATAAGTTTTCTCTTCGATTCATGAAAATGATGGTGAGGAAACAGTTTCACTAAGTAGATTTTAGCTAGATAGCAATTGTGATATTTGCATTCTCAAAGTCGTTAGTGGAGCGTGTGTGGTTTACCGGCACACTAACCTAGACTTATGAGAAGTGACAAAAAGGTCTAACCATTATGATTACGGCATACCTCTTCATAATTGTTTAGATACACAAGTGTGCTATCTAAGGGAAGGTGTATGATTTTGATAAAGTTTTATCAAAACAATCTAGTATCAGAAATCTGAACTTTGGTAAGAAAGTCAATAAAGTATTGATTTCTAGAAGTCGAGCTTTCTGAGTACATGTCAAAGCTAGTGGGAGCATAAGTGTTATGCTAATAACCATCATGTTAGTGGGAGCATGATAATTATGATAAGTATTGCAAGTTAGCAATGTTAATTATAGAAAACAAAAGGTTTCAATTGGGAAAAGGTTGTTTTGCTATAACTAAGGGAGAGGAAATTATGCTTCATCTCAAATCTATAAGCTTAGATCGTGAGGTTTTAATCATTTAGTCAAGGATATATATGAATTTCATGTTGGAATGGCTCAACATAAGGAAATTTTGTATATGGGTCCATTATTTGCGTTCTAAAATTCGATTATGATTACGGCATCCCTTTTCATAATCTGAATTATGAGAACTTGGCAAATTGAAATGGAAATGCTATAGCAAAAGACTGGTTTAGTCTTTATGTGAGACATCATGAATCGTGTCTCATATGCTTCGGATATAGGATCGATTACATGTGCTATATTCATCCTTTCTAAAAATGCCTGGGGCATTAAGAAGGGAAAAGGTTTAGAACTGGATATGACTAAAAGGATTAAACAATTGTCGAGAACAATCTAAGGTTTACCAAAGATTGGTTGCTCAAGGACAATTGGAAGTATAGTGATAATTCTGGAAGGACCATATTGACATAATCTGTAAGGAGACAACTCTTGTTCAGAAGTGATAGTCAAAATGGAATCTGGAAATGTTTCAAAGTTAGAATTTTCAATCTGTGTAAGATTAAGGAAACTTAATGCAAGAAGAATATTTCCAAGGAGTTGATCTCCTTTGGAATACTCTGTAATGATTGTTGTCAAGTATTTCTGATTTTGTACATAATCATTACAAGAAGATCAATGCATATAAGTTTAGAATCTAACAGATTTCAGTAAATGGCATGAATTTGGAATTCTTGCATTTGCAGTAAGGATTTGGGAGTGTGAAAAGAGAGTCATTGAATTTATGTTCAATTGATCTAGTTCACAAAGTAAAGATCATAGACAAACATAGTATGCATACTTGGTGTGTGGCATGACTAGTGTTTTAAAAAAAAAACATAGTGTACATGCTTGGAGCATGGGACAACTATTGTTTTAAATTCAAGAATAAAGTTGATAGCTGAAACAGTATACAATGAATAATGTGTAATCATATGGTGATAAATAAAAGGTGTTTTATTTATGTTCATAAGGTTTGATACCATATTGGATTCAATTTTTATTGTGTTTCACTTTGCATGTTTTGACTTCCCGAATAAACTAGGTTATTCTACTGGAATCACTAAGTTATTCAAACCATCCACAGTCGGTCATATGTTGGAAGTAGATATGAATTAAGACTGTCATGGGTTGGCTTGTAGAGGTCTAAGATGTTGGACAAAGGGCTACAACACTCATGAGTGCTCATAAGTTCTGAGTATTGGATTCAACCCGCGCTCATTAGAATCACTTCATGGATTTTATCACGAGTGATCATGAGACGATAATATCTTATATTCTTCAAACCTAGAGATATGAGTTGTTACTATGAGTTGATAGTACATTGATTGCACGAAAACGCATTGGTAACTCGATGTGCTAAAACGTGTCTTTGTGTATGATTCAACAAGTAGTAGAACAAGCCATATGAGTCGAAGTTTATCCATTCCTTTTACCTCCAGGATAAAAGCGATATCTGTGGGCCCCTCGATGATTTGATGATGACAAATGGAAGTGCTCGGCCGGGCCAGGACTGATTTGATTTGTTCAATTAGTCAGTCGTCATAAATCGGAAATCGGGAAACAACAAATGGACAGAGAGAATGATTATAATCCATGTCTCAGTCCATATGATATCTAGAATGGAGGAATATATGATCCCTTATCTAATGGACAAGTCATTGACAAAGGTCAGAGTTCATCTACAAGGTCAGAGTTCGACAGAAGCTTTTGAGAGCTACGATTGCCAGTTGGTTCCTGAAGTCATACGCAATAATAGTTTTAGACTTATCCAAGTGGGAGACTGTTGGATTAATGTCTAAGTCCATAACTATAATTGGTAATACTTGACCCGACCCGGCATGGTCCATTTGGGTTGCATACCATCATGCACTTGGATAGACTATAATGAGAGAAATAAGACACTTATGGTTATTAATATATTATAAGTTCTAGTATATTAATAATAAGAATAATAAGATTATTTAATTAGTATTGATCAAGAATTAATCTAGGATTAATTGAGTGATCAAAAGAAGACTAATTAAATATATGGGTTGATTATGTAAATCATCCATACTTGTATAGTGGGCTAATGCTCCATGGATTATCTAGTTGGGCCAAAAGCCATATGATGCTCCATGGATGCTCCATGGTGTATTTGAACCCATGGATCCAAGGAAATGGAAAGTCATGACAATTAGGATTTACCCTAATTGTATAACTATATAAGCATCTTATTATTGAGAAAAAATCGGCCACTAGAGAGACTAGTATTATTCTTGAAGAGGGCTAGCCGATTTCATGAAGTGTTGAATTCTCTCTAAAGTTATTCTAAGTGTTTTGATGATTGTGAACCATTTGAGGTGTCACACTTGGGGCACTAGGCACTCAAGCTTCATGAAGACTTTCTACACCAAAGAGGTATGTATTCTATCTTGCTATAGTCATTGTTTTGTATGCTAGATTAGGATAATACCTTGGAAGTTCTTATTTGCATGTATAATAGAGAAAACATAGATCCAAGGTATTTAGGGTTGCATGTACACTTAGGAGTGTTAGAATGCTCATAACCCAACAGTTAGTGCTCTGTCAGAGAAGGTACAAGCTGAAAACTTGACCTTGTTGCCCTCCTGGCAAGCATAGATTTCAAAGACTGATTCCATATTTTTAATCCATTGCCTTAACACCATAACCCCACCAGTTCCATTGAAGTTGCGGGGTTCGGCATTCGTGAAGTCCTTGTAGGTGCATTCCCGGGCATGTCCAAGGCTTTCGCTGTGGTTTGAGGGAGGTGCACCTGTTCCCGATCCACTAGGGACAGGAGCATTAATGGCTGACATAGCAGCTGCTACTGCTGCTGTGAAGGCTTCCTGGAACATAGCGGCATCGAAAGGAGAAGGTGGTTGAGGAGGTTGAGGTGGTGGTATCGGTGTTTCGTTGTTTGGGTTACGCCTGGGATTCCTGCGTGGCGGCATCTTTAACTATACGTTTAAAAGATGATAGCAAGGATAAGAATAAATGAATAATGAATGTGTCTCATGGACTAACTCTCCATAGTCCAACAACACAATGAATAGTATAACTAAATGAAGATGATAGCATTTGGATAATAATTTACATATGATTAGATATTTGTTAATAATATTGGGATTACAGATGTAACAAGTCCGGGAAAAATGGCCTAGAAGTAGGCCTTACATCAACCAAGATAGGAAAATTTTGACAGAACTATGACTAGATCAAGACCTAACGGTCTAAGATTTACAAAGATAGGAAATTAGACAAAAGTTTTTACATAAACTAGGTTATATCCAAAAGATGAGTCGTCGAGATTCTATCAGCGACGAGAACTGCTAGCATGAGTTCTTGATCCCGATAGTAGACGTTCCATGTCCCTCATACGCCTGTTAGCTCTCACTTGCTGCGCTCGAATTTCCCTAACTTCAGCTTGAGTTTCAGCAAGTTCCCTCTGCAGATCTGCATTGCGGACCAGAGTCCTTTCATGAGCAGACTCTAGTTGGTGAATGTGGATGGTGTTAACGCCAGAGTTGGCATCAATCTCCAAGACTCGATTGATAGTTGATTGACCCAGTATCGTGTTCCTAGAAATCCTACTAACCATGATGGGTAGGACCCTGTCAGTAGAACCTCCTTCAGTGAGGTTGTAGAAACTTCTTTCTCCATTGTAGGGAATGGGTTGACCCTGTTCCTGACTCCATCTATTCAAGTTAGTGGCCCACAGAGGTGTGGGTCCTTGAAATGCGGGACGAGGGTTAAAGTTTGGGTCTTGAGCAGCTGGGGGTAGGTTGTTGACTTCAGGCTCCGAGTCAGAACTATCGGAAAAACCCTCAGCATGGTGATCATCCAAAGGGATTGGGTGATCATTTTATGGTTCTTCCTCTAGCCATCCAGCATTGCCTTGGTTTGGGAAGTACGGATCGCCATGGTGAAATCCATCCATTAAAATCTACGCGAGAAAAGGGATATAAGAAATAGCTAAATAGACGAATTGACTAAGATATTACAGTAAGACTAAATACCCCTATGGTATTACTTTATGGTTGTGTTGGTAAGTTTTTAGACTTGTTGCCACATCACAACCATTCTTGGGCATATGCTAATCACTCCTTGGACCAGCATAGTTGATCAGGCTATGCCATTCCCAAGACTGACCATATGTCCCCAGGCTTACTTGTGATATTCAACAATCGTAATACTTTTGTTCTTGTCATTGTGACACTGATTTTAGTATGAATTCAGGCACGTATACTTACTTAAATATTTTATTATTTAGAAGCATAACTCTTAGACAGAGTGTTTCAATCCCAATGTAAATATAGTTAGTATATCTTTTATGGGTTGATATACTATATTCACTATAAACAATGCTCTGATACCAATCTATCAAACCCCAAAACCAAGAATGGTGGAAACGTTCCGGGGTGGAGGACGTCATGTACAGTATCACAACAGTGTAAAGTAGTAAACAAGCAACAACATCATCCATTGCATTAAAAGTAAAGTTTTAATACATGTGTGTTCTTTCAATGTAATAAGACACCAAAATATACAATCAAAATAAAAGATGAGTCTTGTCTGTGCTCCGTCTTCTCAAAACCTGGCCATCGTACCTATCTACTGGTGACCTGAGAATACAAGTTATTTTGAAAGCGAGTATCAGCCTAAAGCTGGTGAATTCATAAGTATTTAAGTGTTATTGTCTTGTTTTAGAAAGCTGTTATGAATGCCATGTAAACCTTTAAATGAAACAGTTGATATAAGTATGAAAACTCTAGAAAATCCCTTATTTCCTACTAGTATGAAATGTAGTCTTCCTAGCATGAAATGTAGTCTTCTACCAAGACCCAAATGTTCTGCTATAAAAATGATAGTTTTTCCTTCCTTTTTGACTATTACTAACAGTACATAGTCTAACTCATCGTTTATGTGAATGTATCACAAAATAAAGTAATAGGAATAATGTAATCATGTAATTGTTATCCTTTTGTATTAGGATTAACATGACATCACGATTTGCGAAATGTATAACCTTTGAACATCCGTAGATTGTTCAATTTTCCTCTGTAGCTACAGCAGGTTTAAGGAAGGGTTAGTCCCGTAAAGGTACTCCAAGTATAAGTATTAACCATAGGCATCCGTAAATGTTCATTTACCTCTGTAGCGAACAGTAGGCCAAAGGAATGGTTAGTCCCGTAAAGGTACCCCTAATATAAGTAATAACTGTAGGCATCCGTAGATATTCATCTACCACTGTTGCTAACAGGTGGGTTTCGAAATGGTTAGTCCTGTCTAGATATCCCGTTGAACTGGGATAGGTAGGACAATTTACACAGAAGGTACTAATAAATCATCCTAGTGAATCGAGGTACAACTATCAATGTAAGTGTATATAGGTAAATGTATCTACGTAAAGGTACTCATGTAAGGTATTCATGTAAGCGTATTCATGTAAGCGTATTCATGTAACATGTAATGTATAGTATAGACTCATGAATGAACTGACTCTGATGTAATTCGTTGTAATAGGAATAATGTTTTGTATCTTCTAACTATCCCTATAATAGATAACTGGAAGGTAATTGGTTGTCCAAGCAGGTTTATACACCCTTGCTACACAAGAGTGTGGGAAACTGAATGAAGGATGAAAACTAAAAATATCAATACATATATAAGAACATAAGTGTATAGATATAGTTTTGTTCAAGAAGGTAAAAATATTGGTTTTGTAAGACATATAAGAGTTTTGAACAATAATTAATAATGACTTGATGTCATTTTAATAAACATTCCAAAACTAATACTTTTGTTACCAAGTTATTTTAAGATAGAAAACCATTTCATGCATCACATTTTGAAGGATGTGAAATCTGCTGGATGAAAACACAGTTATAAAATACATATGAGTGATTTAATAACATATTGTTTTCTACCTATATTCCCCCCCCCCCCATTAAAGCATTTAAAATCATTTAAAACATTGATTAAGGGGTATGAACTCACCTGTAGATGGTGGTTTGGATGAACTGAATGATGTAGGATAGCTAAGTGACAAGTGAAGACTTGTTCACACTCAATGATCCTAGTTAACATATAATCACACATACATGTATCCAATTAGACTTTAAACCACTAATTGACAAAGTTAATACATCCTAAGGCATGTAAAACACCTTATATACGTGCTACAAGTCATAAGGATTGCACCTAGGTGCTAAAGGACCTTGCTATTGTGTTTGGGGTTCAAGGGTAAGCTCCCTTGGAGTTTACGGTTTTCTTGACCTTGAACTAATGAGTTTATGGTCGTAAACTCAAGAGTTTACGGTCGTAAACTCCTCTCTTTTTTACCATAAGTTTTTTTGAGGTTTCGCAAGTCCTTTGAAGCATTTCTACTTGATGGTTAGGCCTTTAGAAGAGATTAGGGCATCATTACACTCCTTTGAGGAGTTTACGGCCTCATGGTCATTTCCCTTTGGGTTTACTACCTTAAACCCATATGGAAATTGGTATTGCCATGTTTTCAAGTCCTTAACTCATCAAGGTAATTGTATATGTTAGTTTTTAGGCCTAAGGAAGGAATATGGCCCAAATAAACACACTTTAAGGTGTTTACGGTTTTGGGAGCTCCCCAAACCATAAACACTTAATAATTTAAGGTTTTGGTGCTTTTTGTGTGATAAACTCATCAAGGATGAATCTAGACAAGTCCCTAAGGCATGGTGAAGCATCTAGGCACCTTAAGGGACCACTTTGCACCATAATTGGTGTTTACGATTTTGGGAGCCTCCCAAAACCGTGAAAATCTTGATCTTGGTGTTCTTGGGAGTTTTCTTTGATGTTAACATGTAGTACAAGATTATTAAGACTCAATGTTGGAAGTACTTACTATAAGGAAGCTTGAAATATGCTAAAAGTCCAAGAACACTTAGTGTGTGTTCTTGGTGTTTTTGGAAATCTAATCAAAACACAAAAGTGAATGGATGAATAGATGCAGAAACACAAGATTAAGTGTTATATCAACTTGGAATGGCTAGAACACTTACAATTTTGAAGATCTTGATTTAATTCTAGGATGATACTTGAGAGGTTTTTGAGTTTACTCTTTTGGTGTTTAGGGAGTAAACATAAAGTGACTAGCTTTTGGGGAGTAAACTCATGCTTAAGGCATGAGTTTACGTTTTTGGGTGATTTTACGACCCAAACATAAAAGTTTGGCCGTGAACTTCTAAGACATGAGGTGTTTGCGGTTTAGAAATTTCGAGACCCGAGACGGCCCATCCGTTCACCCGTTCGTTTAAAGACTAATTATTTAAATAATCAGTTGAACTTATTTTTCCCAAAAACAAGTAAAAGTGAACTTGACTTATAATATGAAGTGATTGACTTTTAGGGTTTGACCGAATGAAAATTCCGGGTTGTCACATTATCCCCCCGTTAAAGGGAATTTCGTCCCGAAATTAAAGTCTAAACAAATAAAGTAGTTACAAATAACTAAGCAAAAAGATGAGGATATTTTAGTTTCATCTGATCCTCTCGCTCCCAAGTGAATTCAGGTCCCCGCTTTGCGTTCCAGCAAACCTTCACTATCGGGATACGACTTTGTTTCGTTTGCTTGACCTCTCGGTCCATGATCTCTACTGGTTCCTCCACGAAGTTGAGGCTCTCGTTGATCTCGATCTCGTCGAGTGGAATAACAAGAGTCTCGTCGGACAGACACTTTTTCAAGTACGATACGTGGAAGGTAGAATGTACGTTACTGAGTTCACGCGGTAGATTGAGTTTGTAAGCTACGGGACCGATTCTTGCGAGAATCTTGAAAGGCCCAGTGTACCTTGGATTTAGCTTTCCTTGCTTTCCGAAGCGTATCAAACCCTTCCAGGGTGAGACCTTCAGTAGAACTCGGTCGCCCACCTAGAATTCCAACGGTTTCCTTCGCTTGTCAGCGTAGCTTTTCTGTCGGTCTCTAGAGGCTTTCAATCGCTCACGAATTTTAACGATCTTCTCTGTTGTTTCCCGAATGATCTCCGAACCTGTGAGAGTGCTTTCAGGAACTCGTCCCTTAGCTAACTGGGTATCACCCACCTCAGCTTAGCACAGAGGGGATCTGCACTTTCGGCCATAGAGGGCCTCGAATGGAGCTGGCTTTATACTCGTGCGATAACTGTTGTTGTAGGAAAATTCGACAAGGGGTAAATGGGTATCCCAAGCTTTCCCACAGTCTATCACACAGGCTCGCAACATATCTTCCAAGGTTTGGATAGTTTTCTCACTTTGCCTGTCGGTCTGTGGATGGTAGGCTGTACTCATGTCCAGCCTAGTTCTTAGGGAACTTTGTAACGACTGCCAGAACATCGAAGTGAATCTACTATGTCTATCCGAGATAATAGATAAGGGAACACCGTGCAGTCTTAAAATCTCCCTAATGTAAGTTCTAGGTGTTTTTGGAAATCTAATCAAAACACAAAAGTGAATGGATGAATATCACAAACACTAGATTAAGTGTTATATCAACTTGGAATGGCTAGAACACTTACAAGTTTGAAGATCTTGATTTAATTCTAGGATGATACTTGAGAGGTTTTTGAGTTTACTCTTTTGGTGTTTAGGGAGTAAACATAAAGTGACTAGCTTTTGGGGAGTAAACTCATGCTTAAGGAATGAGTTTATGTTCTTGGGTGATTTTCCGACCCAAACATAAAAGTTTGGCCGTGAACTTCTAAGACACGAGGTGTTTGCGGTTTAGAAATTTCGAGACCCCAGACGGCCCATCCGTTCACCCGTTCATTTAAAGATTAATTATTAAAACAATCAATTGAACTTATTTTTCCCAAAAACAAGTAAAAGTGGACTTGACTTATAATATGAAGTGATTGACTTTTAGGGTTTGACCAAATGAAAATTCCGGGTTGTCACATTCATGAAGCCGGTCTATAACGGGGGTATAAGGTTACTATCTATAAAATGACAGTTTAATGGGTGTCTACTCTCACCCACCGCTTCCTTGACTGGTTGAGGGTCGTTAGCCGAACAGGTAGGATATGGCTATAATTCTCCCTTCATTATAACTATAATGATAAATATAAAGTAACTAAACCATTTATAAATTTCCCATCTTAGTTACTTTAGGAAAATGTGAATTTGGTGTTAACCCATGAAATTACACTTTACACTTTACTTAAGTCGGTAGTGGAGCGTGTGTGGTTAACCGACACATCGATTAAGTGATAAATATTAAGGGTACCAAGTAAATTGTCATGGTTATTCACACCTTGTTTGTGATCCTCGGAATCCCAGTCACAAACTTGACAGGGCACAATCGAGATTGAAACATGCCATTGAAAAGTTCAATGAATCTCAAAAGATATTGGAGTTTCAAACCAATTAAAACCTAATTTTTATTTTGTTTTTCATGGTGGAAATTGGTGAATCGTCATTCGCCTACCTTCAAATATTTTATAGCTTGGATTACAGCATCCCTCTTCCAAGTTATAAAATATTTTGTTGGGTCCTAGCCTTAATATTTCATATTGGGTGTTATATTAAGGACTTAAATCGACTAAATTGAATTTCTCCCATTGTAGATGTCTGGTTCAGAAAACTATGATCTTCTCAAATCTCATGGAAATCATACTTATCTTCCTCCACCCCCTCCAATTATTCTCCCTAACCCACAAGTTCAAGGTCACTCAAGCCCTATTGGCAAGCAAGGTCTATGTATGCTCACATCTTGCAGATGAAGTCACATATTGACAATCCGGGAGAGTTGGGTGTCAAAGTCTTGAGAAAGTTGGTTATTGACTAGGTTCCTCGGTCACTTTCTAAGTCACATGGTGAGTTTCCTTTGGGACTACTATATAACAGACTATGACATGACCCTTAATAATCTTATCTACTTGCCGGTGCTGTTGAATCCGCAATGATTGGGAGCACTGGTAAAGCAAATTTGATTGGAAGATCAAATTCCCAAAACTCCATGGATACTGATAATAGTGACATTGGAAATCCAGAAAGCTTTCTCTTCCCAATGGAAAGGGATCGACCATAGTCAACTCGTTTGACCAAATGGTCAAGAGAAAGGCTAAATCTGAGATTGTCCCGTGTACCATTCCCAGAGAGTCCAAATGTTTCTATTGCCAAAGGAAGAGGCATTGGTTGCGAAGCTTCCAAATTTACCAGAAAGATCATAAGGATGGTAAAGTCAAAAAGTTTGACTCTACTTCGGGTAAAGTCCACTATCTAACTCTATTAAGTTCCTAATTGATGATTCTCGGTTAAATTTTGATGTTTGGCAGGATCAAGCAAAGGGAAGGACACTTAAAGGAAGAGTATGTTGAATCTGACCGCGAAGATAGATTTCAATCGCATGGTTCAAAGATCGAATTCTTGAGCTACTACTTAGGAGTTATGATAGATTGCTAGAAAATATATAATAGCATAGTTTCATTTTAATTTGCATTGTAAGGAAAAAGTTTTTCCGAATCTTATAAATAAATAAAAATTTGTTTTATATTATTATATCTCCTTGCAACGACATTTATGAAAAATTGATGTTTGTATGTTTCTAGCAATAATGGAAATATGAATTTGATTCTTTCATTTTTGGTAGTGTCTAAATTTACCAAATTAGGAAAGATTCTCATCACCCAAGTTTCAATTGGATAGAAATTTGGAATCACGCAAGTTGTATCGTATGATGAATGAGAATTTTTTATCTTTGGAAAATTAAGACTAATTGCTTGTTCACATGTATATGTGAGTCAAGTGAAGGACAAAGGGATTGGGTACACTTAGTTGTACGCTGGTCAGGTCCACCACAAAAGACCGATAAGACTATCCATCATGATTTACTAAAGTTTAGTAAATATGGTTATACTTACAAGTTTAAGTATAATTCTGAAACATTGGAAAAGTTTTGATGTATAGCAGAACGAATGAGAAGAATCAAATTAGGCAGAAAGATGAAAGTTTCTCAAATCTGAAAAGATGGGAGAGTACTTTAGTATGATGTTTTGTGATCATCTTAATGATTAAGAAATCATATCACAATTCATCCTCTAAGGACAGCTTAGTGCATTCTTATAGCTAAGAAGAGGAGTCATGTATAGTTGAAGTGGTTAAATCAAGAAGATGAATTATACTTCGTTCCAAAAAAAGTCTTAGAGTCATACTTCAAGATTCTAACTTGAGTGATATATCTTAAAGAAGGTTTATTAAAACTTGTCAAATGTAAGATTAAAATGTGTTCTACTCTTTTACATTTGAAATTGGTAAGTTGTAATGTTTTGGATAAAACAAAGACCAACCAAGGCCAATTATGTGAAGTGCTTGTCTTGATAAAGAATCCGCACTATCTCTTGAATATTTGGCAAGAGAGTCTTATATGTCAAGAGGACAGTGGGAGTCTTAAAGATCCTGAAAGAATTTCAAGATCTAATCAAGAATAAAACATGTGATTTATGACTAGCTGTCACACCCTGCTAAAGCGGAAACACAAGGCATGGCAGTATAAAGGGTTTCATAGCAAAGGTTAAAAGACAACACCAACCATAGTATTAAAAATCATTACAAATTTACAATAGGTTTAAACAACTTTTAAAAGAAGTTACAATGAAAATTGGAATACAACACATGTGAATGCTCCTAACAGTGAAGTGTCCCTAAGTGCCACTTACTCGATGATTCCTGAAAAAGCATGTAAAACGAGCGTCAACTATGAAAATAGTTGGTGAGTACTCACATATTAAAAATAATATTGGTTTCAAGAATCGAAATAAAAGTTTTGATAAAAGTTTCCATAAATAAAAGTATATTGCTAAAATGAGTTTTCAAGAATCGAAATAATATTCGTTGTTACAAGGAGAAAACAATTTCATTGCTAAAACAACTATATAAGTTTTTAGAAATAAAATTTCATTGCTATAACGAGATATAAAGTTCGTTGCTATAATAAGCATAAAAGTTTCGTTGCTAAAATAAGTATACAAGTGTCGTTGCTAACATGAGAATACAAGTTTGGTATGTCCATAAAGATTCCATTCATGAGTTCACAACCCAAGCCTAATGACCGAATCGTGCCCTATTGACTACTATGTGTATCGCAAACATAGTGTATAAAATGGTAAAATGCACTCAAGCGAATTGTGCGAGTGAGGAGTTGTCTACCTCCTGATAGCGCTATCCATAATAACCATAGGCTCAAAAGAGTTAATGAGTTGTGTCTAGAGATTCCAGCGACTTAACCGTGATACAATCTTCATGAATTAAAGTAACATACACATACATACGAAATATAGCAACCAAGTTTCATACGAGTCAAAATAAATACAACGAACATAAAAAATTTAGGACATGCTTTTCACCCCAAAACATTTAATAACCAAAAATAGGGGAGTGGTGAATACTCACAATATGCAAAATATAGCAACCAAGTTTATACAAGTCAATAAATACAATGAGTATAAATAGTTTAGGACATGGTTTTCCACCCCAAAACATTTAAAAACCAAAAATAAAGGAGTCGTGAATACTCACAATGCATTGAGAAGATGAAAATGATGTCTTGATCTAAGTTCCACTTGTATCACTATTGAATTATACAATAATGGTATACGCTAGTGAGCCTCTAGTTGAAATCTAATGCTAATATACTTACTACTACAATAGAATTATGCCAATATAGTGTCAAAATTTAATATTGATAAGTTACAAACATTTTTCTGAAATGGTGAAGTTTTATAACTCATGTGATTAATACAATTTTGGATATTAATTTTCCAGATTTTTGTAATATCAATTGAGGGTATTTTCAACACATTTAAATGTGTTTTAAGCTCTTAAAAAACCAAAATATTATCAAACAGTTTCCAAAAATTCTCAAACTTTGAATTTTGATTCTAAACATAGTAGAGGTCTTTCATAATTTTTCCTTTGAATTTTTGATATGATTAACTATTTTTCCAAAATTTTAAGCCTTCATAAAAATATAAATTCGTGAAAAATAGCATCCAAATGATAAAAATTCCCTAACTTTTTATGATACTGCTATTAAACATTCTTAAGCCCGGAAAAATATAAAAAAGGATTTCTAAACTCTTTAACCTGATTTTATGATTTTTGTTCATTTATTCTAAAACAAATTGAAAAAAAATAGAAAAATGTTTCCAAAATTGCCCAAACTTTTTGTAACACTTTTATTCTACATTTATAAGCTGTGAAAAATAGAAAAGATATTTTTCAATTAGTCTTTCTATTTTTCTTTGTTTTATCCTTTTAAATAATCATTAATTGGAAAATAATTATTAAACAGTTAAAGTAAATTACCAAAATTTTTGAAAACTTCATTTACAGTGTACATAATCTGTGAAAAATATCAATGGTGATTTTTATATAGTGTAATCTGATTTTGTGGATTTAAGTATATTTAATCTTAGAAAATAGGAGAAAAATTGTATACTGAATATAAAACTCATCAAAATTTTTATTTAGTGTTCTACTCTATTTGAACGTCTTCTGGTAAAATGTTCATGAAGTTTGGATGAGTAGAAATAGTTTTCCCATTATTAGTCCATTATAAATACAAAAATAGGGGAAAAATAGGAATGCATTATGAAAAATTCTGAAATTTTTTTTTTGAGACTTCCACATAGGGTAGGAGCTGAGAAAATTATTATATAGACTTTTCAAATTTCTTAAAGTTGTTTTATGATTTATTTGAATTAAACAAAAAGGAAATTCAAAGTCATAGCAAACTGTAACAAAAATCGATGAAACTCACTGAAATGTCATCCTTTACTTTAGGGGTCATCCAAGAACTTACCTATGATTTATAGACCTTAGAAAATATTTTATATGAATTATTGCCCCATCTTCTTGCAATAGTTATAATAATTCAAGAAAAATAAATTATTTTCTGAAAATTTGTAGAACATCTCATTTTGTTGGTGGAATACAGGGAAAAATGAGATTTGATCAGAAAACTTGTTTTAGATGTTTATTTGGGAATAAATCCTTTATAAACCCATTTAAAAGTTTTTTAACAACATACTTTGATGATCAAGCATCTAAGCTTGAAGATCATCACATGCATGTTGGTTTTTGGGTTTAATATTACCTCCAACATCATAAAAATCATGGTTATGAACATATGATTCATAATCCACTCATAGAATGGTGTAGAAGAAGAAGAAGAAAGTACAAGAAAACATAAAGTTATGAAGGAAAAAGTGAAGGGAGAATGAAGGTTTTGTGATTACGTCAAGAACAACAATTGATGATGAAAGTTTTGATTGTTATGAGGTTATATTTTCTGGAAAATTTCGTGGTTTAGAGGGTGGAGAAAGGAGAGAATGAAGTTGGTAATTGAGAGTGTGAGAGAGTGAAGTGTGAAAGAGAAGGAAGAGTGTTAGAGTTGTTTAAATGATTTCTACTTTGCTAATAGAATACACTATCCATTGTTTCTAATTGTTTCCAAGTTTCTATTAGGTTATAACTTAGCTTCTAGTTACTAAGTCTAGTATGTGTCGTGCCTACATGTGCAACTAAGTTTATCAAATGTAGAACTGACGTGAATTTTGACGGTTGTCACAGTCTCTTCCGGTTAAAAGAATTTCGTCCCGAAATTGAATTCGTGACGTATTCTATTAGAACTCAGCTGAATGGAATTGTATAGTTGGAGAGGTGGTGACTTGAAAAGCTCTTATATTATTTTGGGTGAATTCCTCAAGGGAAAGGCCTAACTTCTTTAGTGATAATCAAATTAGTGCGCCCCTAATTCGAGTTCATTCGTCTAGATTGTGGAAAATTTGGTTCATGGAAATCATGATCCAACCATGGTGACCTAGTTGAAAAGATCATCTAGTTAGATATTATCTGAATTAAGAGAGTGGTATAAGTTTTGCTGAAGCACCAACTGCATTGAGCGTTAATTCTGCATTGATCCTTAAGTCGCATTCTAAATTAGCACTAAGTGTAAATTCGCCATCTAATAAAGAAGGGATTAAGAACAATTTGTTCACTTTCGGGTTGGCTACTAAATATGGAAAATATATATAATCCAAAATAAGAAGGGGTAGCATGAATGAAAAAGAAGTGATCGAGGGTTGTTCCTAAAGATACGCACTAAGGGTAAGCAACAAAGTTTTGGTACCTCTTGAATGTAAAGACTATTTAAGTGTCGTCTATAAAATAAGTTACGAAACGATCGAGGATTTCTGAAGCAATATTTACTACCATGGTTACTCTTACTATAATAAAACAATATTCAAAGAATATATATACTTAGAGAGTCATTGTTGCAAATCGAGGCGATGAAAGTTTATGATAAATTAAATCACATTCTGTAGATACCATGTTAAGTGTTTAGAATTGATAAAAATCTCATTGTTATCAAAATGTGTGTTTAGAAATGATAATTAATCTCACTATTATCAAAATGTGTAATAATTCCAAGATAATGAAGATACATGTGTGGCGAGCCAACGAAGTAGTAAAATAATATAAATATTAATTAATGTTAAATGTTTAAGTCGTCATTAAAGGAATTTGTATAAAAATATTTGTATTAAATTTTTGAAAAATTGTCCAATTGTCTAAGTCAGGACAAATTCAAGTTTACGAGGAGTCAGAATACTTATGAAAACAAGTTTGAGAGTTTAGGAACACACTGAAAATTCCAAAGTAACATACTATTTTAAGAAAAGTGTAAAAATGACAATCTTTAAAAATAGTGCATTCATAGTTTAGTGTTTCTACAAAAACAATCATTTAGAGAATAGATAATCGTAAAATTCAAAACTTTTGATGTATTTAAAGAAAAGAAGAAACATAAGGAAACATATCATTGACATATATTTTCCGGATATAGAAAATTATAAGCATAAGGGTATTCATCTTGTGTATTAATTATAAGGAAAAATACAATGAAACTTGCATTTTAAATCAAGTTTACGAATTTAGAACAAAAGAGTAAATGTAAATAAGGATCACTTGTTTATAGTAGATTTCAAAATAAAAACAAGATGTATATGGTAAAAGGCATAATTGAATATATCAAAGTTGACTAAATCAAAATTATGCCTCACAACTATACACATATTAATCTCTCAAAACGAAAGGGTAGACTTCTAGTCTTTATGTATACGAACAAGATACCATGGGAAGCAAAATAGACAGAAACAAAGTTAGACAATGTATTATGTTAATATTATGGTGTGGGAGATCTAAAATCAAAAGGAGAGAGAGCGAGAAATAATGTTAGGGGGAAAGAAAAAGAAAGGTAGCAGCGACAATGATTGTTATTGTTAAAATTTTAAGAACAATACATATAGGTAGATTTAAAACCAGGTTGAGATATATTTCAAACTTCAATATTTGATGTATGTTAATGGTTACATAGAAATGTAGAAGTTTTAAAGTGTTTTCTAAGGTTTGCTAAAAATTCACGAGTTATCTATTAAGTTAAACTCCATTTGTGAAAAAGAAGAAACACTAAAACTTGTAATTGAAAATTTGACAGTTTTGACCAGTTTTATTGGGGTCCAACAATGGTTAAAAGGAATAAGGTAAAGACTTAACATATTTAGATGAATAATTGTGCATTGTCAAAAGTACGTCGCTGGAAGTTTAAAAGTGATCACTATGTTTTGCAATGCTTTAAATTTTAGTAACTTTACAAATTATAAAACTAATTTGAAATAAAATAAACAAATGAGGTATGTTGAAAATGTAGGAATTAGAGCTTTCTTATAAACATGTTTGAAGTAGAAAGCTGTAAAAATACCATGTTGGGTTTCAAGAAAACACATTTAAGTAATGTAAAATTCCTAAATGAGAAAGTTGTCAAAAGAGTCAAAACAAAACTGGTTTGGAAGATCCGATGAAACTTTTTCACATAATATGAACTTCAATGTCATATGTTTAAGTTTTATAGCATATAGTTTAAAAACTTTTATAAAAGAAAATGTGTCTAAGTTTTTCGAAAACATGTCAAAATGCTAAGCAAGGTTTAAAATGGTTTATATGCCCTTAAAAGCACATTTATCCATTGAAATGGATTTGAAATGAAATTAAAATAGCAAGGTTAAAGCCAATATTGGTTAAATTGAGTTTTGAAGAAAAGTGTTAAGTTAAAGCAAGTTGTCAAAATATTTTTAGTGAGAATATGGCTTACATTGTTAGGAAAGGTCTACTAAGTTGTATGAAGTGGTTATAAATATTTTATCGATGATAAATAAAACCGTTGAATCAAAATAATTTTTCGATGGAAGATTAAGAAGTAAGGAATAAGTATGTTAGTGTAGCTGATCGTACCTAAATACTAAGGCGAGTACAAGGCGAGTCTGAGGCGAGTACCGGTGCCTTTTCCCCAAAATAAAGGACAAGAAAAATTGTTTGTAAAACGTTTTATGGTGTCAATGTAGTTTAATGGCCTTTTATAGAGGTCAAAGGGATATCTTATGTTATGTTTTAACCTCAAGGTGGAAACAACCTAGATCTAAATCGTAGCCTAGTAATAAGGTCTCATGTATGGGTTAAACCTCCGTGATCGTGAGTCGAATCCGAAATGCCCGCCAATGGTATCCAAGTGATTACTTAGTGTCAACTCATCTACGTCCTTACGTGATGCTCCAATTATCATTCGTGTCGGTATCAAAACGCTTTTTCCTAGTTTTAAGTCTAGTACGAAGACGATGAAGAGGTATTGAGGAGTAATTGGTATAGGTTTCAACTTAAGATTATTAGCAACATATATCTAGCTACTAACCTTACATCTAAAGTTAATAGTTACCGAGGGATACCCATTCTCACTACTAAGTGCATTTCTCCTAGAGTGGCTAATGATATAACCTATGTGGCTAACCTAGCACTTGAAAAGGGGTAAGAATATTTCTAAATAAAGGTATTGTTATAAAAGTGCACTTAGTTTCTAAGTGTATCTAGCAGAATGCCTATAATATGCAATGCCTGTACGCACACCGAAAAATCTTGTTTTTCAAAAGTTTAAGTTGAAAATTGTTTTGAACATAATTCTACTATAACCGTTTCCAGCCTCACATTAACTTTCCTTAATTAAGCATAGTTGCCAGGCTATACTTAATTAAAGCCCAATAATGCGTACTCGAATTAGTTATACCAGTAGTATGTTCTATATTTTAAAAACATTTAGAAATTTGTTGGCTATAGTTGTGATTCTCCAAAGGAAAAACCGGTATTCTCTATAACCTTCAGCTCTGATACCATTTCTGTCACACCCCGCTAAAGCGGAAACTCGAGGCGTAGCAGTATAAAGGGTTTCGTAGCAAAAGTTAAAAGACAACACCAACCATAGTATAAAAAATCGTTACAGATTTAAAATGGGTTTAAAAAACTTTTAAAAGAAATTACAATGAAAATTGGAATTCAACAAATGTGAATGCTCCTAATAGTGAAGTGTGCCTAAGTGCCACTTACTCGATGATTCCTGAAAAAGCATGTAAAACGAGCGTCAACTATAAAAATAGTTGGTGAGTACTCACAGATTAAAAATTGATGAGTTTATAAAACTCTTTGATCGATTAGATCTTATAACAGGTAAATCAAGAAAGCGAAAAATAGTAAGATAAAGCACAAGAATGAATCTGAATGTGTCGAATGATTCAATTGATTCAATCCTCAGCAGAGCTCAATGAAGAACTTCCGTGGTAGAGGATTTTAGGGTTACAAAAGATAAGAACAATGAACGCTATTAAATTCTCTATCAAAAACTTACGTTCTAGGATGTATGAAAGCATCTATAAATATAAAACCCTACAAAACAACTCATGGATGGACAGGCCCATACCGGAGATTAAATGGACTAACTATCGAGCCCAAGACGCAACACCTTTTGGACCTAACAAAACTAATATTGGTTTCAAGAATCGAAATAAAAGTTTTGATAAAAGTTTCCATAAATAAAAGTATATTGCTAAAATGAGTTTTCAAGAAACGAAATAATATTCGTTGTTACATGGAGCAAACAATTTCATTGCTAAAATGAGTATATAAGTTTTTAGTAATAAAAGTTCATTGCTATAACGAGAAACAAAGTTCGTTACTATAATAAGCAAAAAAGTTTCGTTGCTAAAATAAGTATACAAGTGTCATTGTTTGCTAAAATAAGTATACAAGTTCGTTGCTATAAGTTTTTAGTAATAAAAGTTCGTTGCTAAAATGAGTTCACAACCCAAGCCTAATGACTGAATCGTGCCCTATTGACTACTATGTGTATCACAAACATAGTGTATAAAATGGTAAAATGCACTCAAGCGAATCGTGCGAGTGAGGAGTTGTCTACCTCCTGATAGCGCTATCCATAATAACCATAGGCTCAAAAGAGTTAATGAGTTGTGTCTAGAGATTCCAGGGACTTAACCGCGATACAGTCCTCATGAATTAAAGTAACATACACACACATACGAAATATAGCAAACAAGTTTCATACGAGTCAAAATAAATACAACGAACATAAAAAGTTTAGGACATGCTTTTCCACCCCAAAAAATTTAAAAACCGAAAATAGGGGAGTGGTGAATACTCACAATATGCAATATAGCAACCAAGTTTATACGAGTCAATAAATACAATGAGTTTAAATACTTTAGGACATGCTTTCCACCCCAAAACATTTAAAAATCGAAAATAGGGAGTCGTGAATACTTACAATGCATTGAGTTGATGCAAATGAAGCCTTGATCTAAGTTCCACTTGTATCACTACCGAATTCTACAATAATGGTATACGCTGGTGAGCCTCTAGTTGAAATCTAATGCTAATATACTTACTACTACAATAGAATTATGCCAATATAGTGTCAAAATTTAATATTGATAAGTTACAAACATTTTTCTGAAATGGTGAAGTTTTATAACTCATGTGATTAAGACAATTTTGGATATTAATTTTCCAGAATTTTGTAATATCAATTGAGGGTATTTTCAACACATTTAAATGTGTTTTAAGCTCTTAAAAAGCCAAAATATTATCAAACAGTTTCCAAGAATTCTCAAGCTTTGCATTTTGATTCTAAATACAGTAGAGGTCTTCCATAAAATTTTCTTTGAATTTTTGATATGATTAACTATTTTTCCAAAATTTTAAGCCTTCATAAAAATATAAATTCATGAAAAATAACATCCGAATGATAAAAATTCCCTAACTTTTTATGATACTGCCATTAAACATTTCTTAACCTGGGAAAAATATAAAAATCGATTTCTAAACTGTTTAACCCAATTTTATGATTTTTGTTCATTTATTCTAAAACAAATTGAAATAAATAGAAAAATGTTTCCAAAATTGCCTAAAATTTTTGTAACACTTTTATTCTACATTTATATGCTTTGAAAAATAGAAAATATATTTTTCAATTAGTCTTTCTGTTTTTCTTTGTTTTATCCTCTTAAATAATCATTAATTGGAAAACAATTAGTAAACAGTTAAAGTAAATTACCAAATTTTTTGTAAACTTCATTTACAGTGTACATAATCTGTGAAAAATACCAATGGTGATTTTTATATAATGTAATCCGATTTTGTGGATTTAAATATATTTAATCTTAGAAAATATGAGAAAAATAGTATACTAAATATAAAAATCATCAAAATTTTTATTTAGTGTTCTACTCTATTTGAAGATCTTGTAGTAAATGATCATGAATTTTGGATGAGTAGAAATAGTTTTCCCATTATTAGTCCATTATAAATACAAAAATCGGGAAAAAATAGGAATGCATTGTCAAAAATTCTGAAAATATTTTTCTGAGTCTGCCACATAGGGTAGGAGTTGAGAAAATTATTATATAGACTTTTCAAATTCCTTAAAAGGGTTTTATGATTTATTTGAATAAAACAAAAAGGAAATTCAAAGTCATAGCAAATAGTAACAAAAATTGATGAAACTCACTAAGATGTCATCGTTCACTTTAGGGGTCATCCAAGAATTACCTATGATTTATAGACCTCAGAAAATATTTTATATGAATTATTGCCCTATTTTCTTGCAATAAGTATAATAATTCAAGAAAAAAAAATTATTTTTCGAAATTTTGTAGAACATCTCATTTTGTTGGTGAAATACTGGGAAAAATCGAATTTGATCAGAAAACTTGTTTTAGATATTTATTTGGGAATAAATCCTTTATAAACCCATTTAAAAGCTTTTTAAAAACATACTTTGATGATCAAGCCTTTAAGCTTGAAGATCATCACATGCATATTGGTTTTTGGGTTAAATACTACCTCCAACATCATAAAAATCATGGTTATGAACATATGATTCATAATCCACTCATAGAATGGTGTAGAAGAAGAAGAAGAAAGTACAAGAAAACATAAAGTTATGAAGGAAAAAGTGAAGGGAGAATGAAGGTTTTGTGATTACGTCAAGAACAACAATTGATGATGAAAGTTTTGATTGTTATGAGGTTATATTTTCTGGAAAATTTCGTGGTTTAGAGGGTGGAGAAAGGAGAGAATGAAGTTGGTAATTGAGAGTGTGAGAGAGTGAAGTGTGAAAGAGAAGGAAGAGTGTTAGAGTTGTTTAAATGATTTCTACTTTGGAAAGAGATATAGTGAGAGTGAGAGAACGAATTTTAGGGGATGAAATAAGGTTTACCTCTCTTCCATTTTTATAAAGTTCATATATTTTATAAAATTATAAATTTTTTATAAAATATTCACCTTAACCTATATATCATTCATAAAACCTTGATTTTTGCCTTATAAATTAAGGGTAATTGGTAATGACCTAAAATTTATTTCCTTTGGTTATATTTTTCTAATTTTAATTATTGTTAATTGATATTTTAAGGTTCATGATTATTTTAATTGAATTTTAGAGGTCAAATTTTATAAATTTAGGTTTTTAGGGCATTTTGGGTTTTTGAGAGCTTGTAAATCTTTGGATATCAAAATAAATAGAATCTTTGAGACTTCAAATTATCTTATGGTATTATAACTCTTTTATAGTTATAAATATTGTTTGTAACTTATTTTATCGGTTTATTGGCATTCTATGTAGTGATTCCGTGATTCAAGCGAAATTGAGGAATCAAGTATCCTAGTCCTAGTCTTCAACTTTGACTTAACTTTCTATGAGACTTTGACCTAATTTCTAATACTAGGTCAAGTGCATAGTGTGTGTATATGATTCATGAAAAGGCATTTGAGTCAAAGAGCGACCTAAATATGGATAGTCACTACAGTTAAGTAGTTGTAGAATTCACATATCAATGTGAAATCTAACTACACTATCCATTGTTTCTAATTGTCTCCAAGTTTTTGTTAGGTTATAACTTAGCTTCTAGTTACTAAGTCTAGTATGTGTCGTTCCTACAGATGCAAATAAGTTTATCAAATCTAGAATAGACTCAAATTTTGACGGTTGTCACACTGGCACACGACTTGAGGTTTATAACCTATTGTGTTGACATATTCCTATTTCTGTGCCCATTCTAGTTAAAGTTGGCTTTGCATATGAGTTCTGAGAGTTTTCAATTGGTTGCTTAACAACTTGGAAGCAATGGTAGACCCTTGTGTTGCTAGGTGGCAAGAAGTTAAGACTGCACAAGTTGAGTCCATATGAGTTTGGATTTGTCAGTAACCTTCTCTTGTGATTATGGTTTTGACAAATTCACATGGATAGGAACACATACACCATAAAATCTAAGTGTCATAAGGTTTCTCTCCGATTCATGAAGATGATGGTGAGGAAAAGCTTACACTAAGTGGTTTTAAGTAGATAGCAATTGTGATATTTGCATTCTCAAAGTCGTTAGTGGAGCGTGTGTGGTTAACCGACACACTAACATGGACTTGTGAGGAATGGAAAAGGTCTAAACAATTGAGACTATGATTACGACATCCCTTTTTATAGTTCTGAAATTGTTTAGACACACATGTGTGCTAACTAAGGATAGGTGTATGATTTTGATAAAGTTTTATCAAAGCATATCGTATCAGAAATCTGAACTTTGGTAAGAAAGTCAATAAAGTATTGATTTCTAGAAGTCCAGCTGATTTCTGGATACATGTCAAGGCTAGTGGGAGCATAAGTGATATGCTAATAATCATCATGTTAGTGGGAGCATGATAATTATGGTAAGTGTTGCAAGTTAGCAATATTAGTTATAGAAAATAAAAGTTTCAAATGGGAAAAAGTTGTGTTGCTATGATTAAGGGGGAGGAAATTATACTTCATTTCAAATTTAAAGGCTTAGATCATGAGATTTTAATCAAATTTAGTCAAGTATATATATGAATGTTATGTTGGAATGGTTCAACATAAGGAATTTCTATATGTGGGAACATTATTTGCGTTCTAAATTTCGATTGTGATTACGACATCCCTTTTCATAATCTGAATTATGAGAACATGGCAAATAGAAACAGAAATATTATAGCAAAATATTTGTCTAGTATCATGTCTTTATGTGAGACATCATGAATCGTGTCCCATATGCTTTGGATATAGGATCGATTGCATGTGCTATAATATTCATCTGTTCTAAATTTTTCCAAATGCCTAGGGCATTAAGAGGGAAAAAGTACTAGAACTGGATATGAGTAATTTGATTAAGCAATTTCCGAGGACAATCTAAGGTTTACCAAAGATTGGTTACTCAAGTATAGTTGGAAGTATGGTGTAAATCTTTGGAGAGGACCATATTGACATATTCTGAAAAGAGGCAACTCTTGTTCAGAAGTGATAGTTAGAATGAGAATATGGAAATGCTTCATAGGTGGAAGTTATCCATTAAATCTGTGTATGTTTAGGAAAATTAATGCAAGAAGGATGTTCAAAGCAATGTACTTTGAATTTGAGACTTCGTTTCCATGGAATTATCTCTGTTGGAATACTTTGTAATGTTTGTTGCCAAGTCTTTATGACTTTGTGCATAGTCATTATGGGAGGATTAATGCATATAAGTTTAGAATCTAACAGATTTTGGTAAATGGCAGGAATTTGGAATTCTTACATTTACGGTAAGGATTTGGGATTGTGAAATGAGAATCATTGAAATTATGTTCAATCGATCTATTCCACACAATAAGGATCATCCACAAACATAGTGTGCATACTTAGAGCATGGCATGACTACTGTTTTGATTCAAATATAAAGTTGATAAATTCGAAACATTATACAATGAATAATGAGTAATCAATATGGTGTTTAAATAAAAGGTGTTCTATTTACTCTTAAAGGTGCTTGTGGCCATATTGAATTAGTATTATTCTTGTGTTTCACTTTATATGTTTTGACTTCCAGAATAACTAGGTCATTCTTCACGAAGACTAAGTTATTCAAACCATCCACAGTCGATAATACGTTGGAAGTAGGTATTAAGGCGGGACTGTCATGAAGCTGGCTTGTAGATGTCTAAGGTGTTAGACATAGCAAGAGTTGCTACAACATTCATGAGTGCTCATAAGTTCTGAGTATTGGATTAAACCCACGCTCATTTGAGTCACTTCATGGATTTTATCACGAGTGATCATGAGACAATAATATCTTATATTCTTTAAACCTAGAGATATGAGTTGTTGACCATGAGTTGGTTGTACATTGATTGCACGAAAACGCATAGGTAACTCGATGTTATAAAATGTGCCTTTGTGTATGATTCAGAAAGTAGTAGAACAAGCATATGAGTCGAAGTTTATCCATTCCTTTTACCCTTGGAGGGATAAAAGCGATATTTGTGGACCCCTCGATGATTTAGTAATGACACCTCTAAGTGCTTGGCCAAGCCTGGACTGATTTGATTTGTCCAATTAGTCAGTCGTCATAAATCAGAAATTGGGAAGCAACAAATGGACAGAGAGAATGATTATAATCCATGTAGCAGCCCATATGATATCTAGAATGGAGGAATATATGATCCTTTATCTAATGGACAAGTCATTGACTAGGTCAGAGTTTGACAACGACTTTAAGAGCTACGATTGCTAGTCGGGTTTTGGAGCTGTACACAATAATAGTTTTAGACTTATCAAAGTGGGAGATTGTTGGATTAGTGTCTAAGTCCATAACTATAATTGGGATGTACTTGACTCGATTTGGCATGGTCCATTTGTGTTGCATGACATCAGAATACTTGGATAGACAAAATGAGAAAAATGATACTTATGATTTATATTAATATATTATAAGTTCTAATATATTAATATATTATAAGTTCTAATATATTAATATGAAATCACATTATTTACTTAGTATTGATCAAGAATTAATTTAGTGATCAAAAGGAACTAATTAAGTATGGACTCTTATATATATAGGATGGGCCAAGTTCATTTAGGTTGGGCTAAGCTTTCATGGATAGTCTATAGAGTGTTTAACCCATGGATCCTATGGAAACGAAAGGTCATGGGTATTAGGGTTTACATGAATGTAACCCTAATCCTCCACACTATATAAAGAGGTCTATGGTTCATAAAATGTGGGCTAGGCACTAGTGTATAGTACACAAGAGGGCAAAACCGTGCAAGTATCCTAATTCTCAAGTTATTCCAAGGGTTCTTTGTGTTGTGTGAACCATTTGAGGTGTAATACTTGAGTCACTAGGCTCTTAAAGGTTCAAGACTTCAAGCTCCATCAAAAGGTATGTCATTCTACTAGATTCTTGTAGTATAGTTGCTTCATATTATGCTAGTTTGGATGAAACCTTGGAATATGAAATATTTGCATGTATAATAGAGAAAACATAGATCCAAGGTTTATAGGGTTGCATGTACACCATAGGAGTGATAGAATGCTCAAAAACCTTCAAGATTAACATGGTAAAATGCACTAAAGCAATCAGGCGAGTGAGGAGTTGTCAATTCCTTATAGAGATATCCATAATGACCATTAGCTCAAAGAGTAACTGGTTGGATAAAAGTGTAAGGGAGTTAAGATGATAAGGCCTCATGTTTTACATTTGCATACACATACATTAAAATTTAACAATCATAACGATACAAGTTAAACTAAATACAACAAACAATAAGAAATTTGAAATCCGTAATTTACCCAACAGCCCCTCTCCCAACAAATTCTTTTCAACATAGGTCCAAAATTTACTTTTTAACCCCTGTTCCTATAAATCCTTTCATGTTTCGTCCAAAAGATACCAAATACCCCCTGACTCTAATTTCCTTTGCAAAATTAATCCAAAAATTACACTTTAACTCATGGAGATTCAATTCTTGTCGTTTGGCTTCCCAGAACCAACACCCCACTAATTATTATTTAATTTTGAGCCCTTATAATATAAAAAAATAATAAAAATTACTTCTCGAGGATCCATGTTTATTATTTTAATTATTCTATTTAAAACGGGATGTTACAACTCTCCCCCATTTAAATTTGATTTCGTCCTCGAAATCGTTTCTTATCATCCCTTACACGCCAGTCAACTTGAACCTCATGGCCATTATTACAAGCATACCCCAACCTTTCGAAGGCAACCGTATACAACCCTTGCAGGGTTCTGAAAACTGATGATACACCAATTCCCCACAGTAGGATCATCCGACTCAAGCCGAAATTTATAGTCTCAAGATGGTCTGGCACCCTGACAGATTACCCATACTGGATCATTATTGTTTAATTTATTGCACTTATCTCCCAACTGGCTACTCAACTGCTAATAACCTAGGGTTCCCACCCGAAAATAGAATCATAAGTCCCACACTACTACCTATAACTCTCTTCTTGACAAGAGATTAGGTACTCCTTCAAGAGAATTTCGTTCTGTTAACGAATTCCTAGCAATATAATGAACAACGCGATGTAAACTGGGAGATGAACCCTTTTGGATCAGCACGAAAATGTTCCCTTCGGTTCTTGAACCACATACATATAATAACCAGGTTATAAGCCTAAACAATCATACCTGGCCCAATCAGCCTCGGGTTGGAATACCAGGCATGCCCACGCCGGGTCCAATCATCCTCAGGATGGAATACCCTCGTATCATGCACATGTTTGGCCCAATCAACCCTCAGGTTGGCATACCAAACACATCAGGTCCAATCAATCATAGGGTCTGGTCATCCTCGGGATGGAATACCCTAGATCAGTATAGCACTATATACAAAACTCAGGTCTAAACTAATAACTTGAAGTTCAAGGACCTGCCCTTGTATTTCTTACAAAATCTTCTGATTCCTCCTGGCCGATTACGGCTCGCCCGAATCTCAAAAATATATCCATTCTAAAAGCGCTTAAACAAAAGAATACAGACTACTATGATCACCAGGCCCACAGCCTATGACAGGAATGCTCCTGATAAACTATCAACCTTGTCCAAAAGAAAAGGCCTAACCAACGTCCTTCACAACACCAACCAACGCCACAATGCTGAAATCCCACTATGCCCAATCTACCTATAGAACAAGTTGCTTATCCACACAAAATCCTACAAACCATGGTCACACACGACCCTAGAATAGAATGATCACATGTGTAGGGCAACCAACTTGCAGACTATAATCTAGACCCAATGACACGTAAGTCGACCCAACTCTATTTCCACCTTGAGTACCCACAGATAGACGCGAAGAACCACTTTCATGCACATAATTGGGAATCCCTAACTCCATACTTACTCGCCACAATGCCCATATTTGTTTGAGACTAGTCGGATTCTACTAGTACAAAACTAGTCTGAGAAGACTTCCACAATTATCCGAAGGTTACCAAAACACGAGTCTGATACGAATCAAATTTCTATTTCACCATTGAGCGGAAACATACCCCAAGGACTTAGGAAATATAAGCACACCGCACAAGGCAATTGGTGACGCGTTCCTAGCTTCTCAACTGTCACTTCTTGAATTCCTTCGGAGAATTCCGGCTTCCTAAGAGGTTCACCAATTAACGCCGGTCCGACCCTTCTTGAAACCGCAATATGAACAACATCAGACAAAACTTTCAATGGCTGACGCTTAACCTGCTGCTATCAAGCACCGAGAAGACGCGATTCACAAGATGGGGAGTTTAACCAAATTCCCAACTCACACAACCCTCAAACCAAACAGCCACTTGGGTTGTCTTCCTTCCTGACAACGATGCAAAACCTATCTCATTTCCAAACCCCTCCTGCTTCTGAATCACAGGATAATTCTCCCCCACTTAGATTCGACTAAGTCTACACAATACATGAAAGTTGGAGAATTCCCAATCCTTCTCACTTTCCGACGATCGATCTGATGACAAACAAACCTTTCCAGCTAGTACTCCTTTACTAGCCAACCTTAAATGATCACACGCTTCTAATAACTAGATGAACATTTACTGAATCCCAGGGAAACCAACAATCGCAAATGCTCGAATGATCCCGCACACAAATCTTGAAGTCCAAAGATAGATGCTCCAACTAATGCCTCAACGATGGGCTACTTCCTTGGTGCTATGCTCCGCAAATGAATAACGATTACTAAAACCACTGAATCCTGAAAATGCTGCATAACCATCATGTGGGACCCTATCCGCAGACCTCCCACATAATACCCTTCTTCCCAAAGTGCTCCAGACAAATCTCTCGCTCTCGAGCTTCTAGAAATCATATCATTTAGGGTCTCGCACCCTGACATCACTCACCAGCTCAATTGTCTACAACTGAACTGCAGTAGTTGAAGCAACCTCTACCTAAAACCTGGCTATAACTGCTCCCAAGACATAGTCTCCAATCCTGAAAGTGCAATAGATCGCACAAGCAAGCCTTACCTCCTGATACGAGAGATCCAAGGTGAATCAGATCTTAGCTTCTATGCATCGAAACGGTAATCGCGTACGCTTCACGAGATACTCATACCACATCAACCCACCTGCACTCACCAGCGCTGAAATAATGTCACCAACCCCTGCAACTAACTGACCTGAGCTGGAGAAACACCTAAACCTGGGGTCCCAAGTCTGCTCACTCCTTCAAGCTTGAAAACCAAAAGGGCACAATGCTCGCCCTATAAAATGACATTACAACCCACCAATTAACCATTCCACTCCTAGCTGCAAAACTCTAGCTGAACATAATCATCACTCCTTTCTGGAGTCCCCACGACTCGTATTCCGGCCTCGAGCAAAACCCTCGAAGCCTCAATTCCAGAAATTCTTATGATAGCCACTCCCACTCAGGACGCAGAATGTAATGAGTATAGAATATCTTCATGATCCCAAGTAATTGCAGCCCTCTGCTTATGAGAATATGCCCCAGTAACAAGTGTCGGTACTAGAAAGCTCGACCAGCTCCTCCCTTGCCGTCGTTACATCAGCTATAGCTGTCGTGGCAACCGTCTCAGCAATGGCTGCATAACGCTCGTCGAAACACTCAACCATGGTGGTCTTAATAGAACTAAACATCTTCGGAAACTGTTCCCGGACAACCCTGATCACCTCCTCCCGGATGTTCTCACTAACACGGTCCTCTACCAATGTTGGCCTATCCTGGCAACTAGCTCCCGATCCTTACCTGGATCCAATCTCAAGACGTTTCGTAACCACCATTTTGGTAAGACATCAGAAGGATCTCTGATAATCCATAATATGACAAGGGACCAACTCCCAACCCTACCCTAAGGGTTGTTACTTCCTTGCTATGTGTATGGGTCCTATGCTTTCACTAGTACGGGCCCATAATACCTTCCACACCTACTCATATTTGTCTCATGTATCATCACAACGCCCTACCAATATACATAATCATAGCTAGCGCTCAATCCTCACTTCTAAAGGAATGCTAAATATCACATAACTAGCCTCCCAACCTCTAACAACCCACCTATCCATGACACTTCCACCAACCCTGCAACACTAATGTATGCTAGCCATACATAATGCTGGACCCCATAGACTTTTGAATATCCAATCCTACCCTAAGCTCCCAATGCAACAAGAACAGAACATAAGGCCAAATCAGACATTCTCAGTCTGTAAGATCTTAATTATGTATAACCGTGATGCATACACTAAGCAACTACAGTAATGATATCAATCTCATGAAAAAGAAACCTTAGGCTAATAGGCATCATGTGATCATGCAATTCTATCATGCAATTCCAGAAAGTCCCTATTCTAGCACTAACATGATTTTCTAACATATCACATAATCAAATAACTGTATGGTATTTTGGGGTCTACTTACTGGCTCCGCCTGATGGTACACCCTGCATCCTCCTTTGATATTTTGAAAAAAATTAGAACATCATTTTGAAAATCTTTTCCTTAGTTTGAGACCAGATTCACACAAGTGTTCCTCCAATTCACTCAAACCAAGGCTCTGATACCAACTTGTGATACCCATAAAATTCAAGCCAATTTAAAACTTTTTCAAACATCCAAAAACCATTGTTTTATTACAACTTGTTTTCAAAATAGTTTCATATCAGAGTATCCCAGAAACCAAAATCAAATATGAGGAAGTGTACGGTTACGCCTTCGCCTTCCCGCGGTCATCCGCTTAACCTAAAACAATAATCGATAAATGTAAGCTCGAAGGCTTAGTGAGTTACCCCTAAAATACCAACTCATACAAACCATAACAATATCATTTTAACAAGAACATCATATTATGGGTCCAATCAACCATCGGGTTGGAATACCCCAGGCCCTCAACCAACAGGTTGGAATGCCAACATACTATGGGTCCAATCAACCATCAAGTTGGAGTACCCCAGGCCCACAACCAACAAGTTGGAATGCCCACATACTATGAGTCCAATCATCCTCTGGATGGAATACTCACGGCCCACAACCAACAGGTTGGAATGCCCAGGTCTATTGGCTTTCGCACAAAGCAAATAAGCCTCGACCGCCAAGCAACATGTGCACACATAACAGATAATCACATAGCAGTATATAAACAACAACTGATCTAATAGATCTTACCACATAACATATAATACCATCCTATTTACCAGGATACCGATCTAACAGATCATACCACACACTACATAATACCATCCTATCTACCCAGATGCCAATCTAACGAATCATATATGCATACAACATATCAATAACTACCCGAATATCAATCCAGAGGGACCGACCTAATATCGTATACCCTGTCAGTATAGTGAGGAGAACTTACCTGACACTGCTGAAGTCCCGCGAATAAAACCCAACTACTGGTTGACAGATTCTTGAACTGTCAACATCAAACAATACCCAATTAATAATTAGGTTCCATGCTTAAGGTCCAACTCACACTACATGTAACAACTCAAATTTTTCAAACAAGTTTTTCATTTTTAAAACATAATTGTTTCCGTTAAAAACAAGGCATAAGTAGTTTAATTATTCGGTCAATACAATTATTCAAACTCCCAAGATCCTAAAACAATCTTCAGTGTGTATCGATCATGCCGGCGCCTTCCCACGGTCCTCGCTAGTACCTGAAATACATGCACAACAACTGTAAGCATAAATGCTTAGTGAGTTCCCCAATATACACTTACACACATACGCCTTTCCAGGCCCTGACCTTCCGGTCCTCAGTACAACGCCTTCCGGCCCATAACATAATCGCCTTCCGACCCATAACATATTGCCTTCCGGCCCACATATCATACATAGCACATATAACAATTTACTTACCACATATAGCATACATATCACATAACATATTCGACCTTCCGGTCACACAGTCAATCCCCTTCCGGGTACAGTATAGTGAGAAGACTCACCTCGTATATGCTGAAAGCTAGCAACTCCTGAAATGACTCGCGCACAAACCAACGAGCTACAACCCTCCTATAACATTACATAACTCATTAACACTCATATCATCTAAGTGTGACTATCCCTAAGAAGTCAGACTTAGGTCAACTCTGGTCAACGGTCAACGGTCAACTCGACTGGACTCGGCGAGTACCATGGCGACTCGGCGAGTCTAGTCGTCCTCACAAATTCCTGAATATTCCCTTTCTACTCGTCGAGTATCCCTCTTGACTCGACGAGGTCCTCGTGGAAGAATCGCGGGGCCACCCCGACTCCACTCGCCGAGTCTGATGAACAACTCGGCGAGTCCCAGTAAATCTTCAAGCTACTCGCCGAGTCTGAAGAACAACTCGGCGAGTCCATGCCATGCAGACGAGTAACTGCTTCCTGAGATAGGTCTCGTCCCGAAGTACACATGCATGGGACCTTCTGGACCTCTAAAGGTCCTACTACAAGATTATAATCGTGGGGTAACAAGGCATTACTTCATCAATCACTAAATGGGTTCTATAAACCCTAATTTCATAAATACATCAATATAGCAGATTTGGTCCGAGTATTACCTGAAAACGCACTCTCTGTGTCCCCCAAATCTCAGGACTCAATCCTCCTTGATTTTCCTTTAGCCAAATCCCTCTTCTTCTTGCCTAACCAATTCTTCCAAGTTCCAAAGCTTTCTCTCCTGCTCTAGGCGTCCACAGCGATTAGGGTTCCTCTCAATCGACCAAAAGACTGAAAATGACGGCCTAAGAGGCGTTAAATACGATCCAAACTGAACGGTTAGGGTTTCTGCTGACAGCGTCGACTCGCCGAGTCCATATCTGGACTCGTCGAGTCCAGTCGCGGACCCGCGACCAAGTCCGCGATCCTACTCGGCGAGTCTAGGCTCCAACTCGCCGAGTCCCCTCTTAAATCACCCCAAAAACATAATTTTAATGATACCTGAGATTCCGGGCTGTTATAACTCTCCCCCACTTGGATTAGACTTCGCCCTCGAAGTCTCACTCTGCAAATAGTTCCGGATGCTGCTCCCGCATTTCGCGCTCCGGTTCCCATGTCATTTCTGATCCCTTACGGTGTTGCCATTGAACCAACACCAGAGGTACTTCCTTGTTCCTCAGAACCTTGATCTTCCGATCCCTGATAGCCACTGGTCTCTCCGCGTAATTCAGGCTCGCATCCACCTGAATATCCTCCAATGGAACCACTGCCGACTCATTGGCTATGCACTTCCTCAACTGCGACACATGAAAAGTGTCATGGATCTGACCCAACTCCGCTGGCAACTCCAACCGGTAGGCTACCCGACCTATCCTTGCAATCACACGAAATGGCCCAATATACTGGGGCCCCAACTTGCCTCTCTTCCTGAACCGAATCACTCCTTTCCAAGGAGAGACCTTCAGGAGAACGAAGTCGCCGACCTGAAATTCAAGCTCGGATCGGCGCCTGTCTGCATAACTCTTCTGTCGGCTCTGGGCAGTCAATAACCTTTGTCTCACTCGCTGAATCTGCTCTGTCGTCTGGAGCACGATCTCCGTGCTGCCCATCACTCTCTGTCCCACCTCTCCCCAGCAAATGGGGGTCCGACACCTCCTACCATACAACAGCTCGAAAGGCGGCATACCAATGCTCGAATGATGGCTGTTGTTGTAGGAAAACTCCGCCAATGGTAAATACGCATCCCAACTACCTCCGAAGTCTAACACACACGCTCGGAGCATGTCCTCCAGTGTCTGAATTGTCCGCTCGCTCTGACCGTCTGTCTGGGGATGGTATGCGGTACTAAAATGCAACTTAGTACCCAGCTCCTCATGGAATTTCTTCCAGAACCTGGAAGTGAAGCGCACATCGCGGTCTGACACAATCGAGATCGGCACTCCGTGCCGAGATACCACCTCTTTCACGTATATCTCCGCTAACTTTTCCGCTGAAGAACTCTCACTGATGGCAAGGAAGTGTGCACTCTTCGTCAACCTATCCACAATCACCCAAATTGCGTCTACTCCCTTAGCAGTCCTTGGCAATTTGGTGATAAAATCCATAGTGATCTGTTCCCACTTCCACTCGGGGATCTCCAATGGCTGTAACTTGCCATGCGGTCTCTGGTGCTCAGCTTTAACCCTACGGCAGGTCAAGCACCTCTCAACGAACCATGCCACGTCCCTCTTCATACAGGGCCACCAATATTCCTTCCTTAAATCCAAATACATCTTTGTAGCACCGGGATGGATCGAGAATTTTGATTTATGAGCCTCTTCCATCAACGTAATACGCGTACCACCCACGAACGGTACCCAAATCCGACCCTGAAACGTCATAAGGCCTCGACTATCCTTGACAAACTCTGGGATTAACCCCACAACCCGCTCTTTCTTCTGCATTTCTGGTCGCATAGCCTCAGCCTGTGCCCTACGAATATCATCCAATACAGGAGTCATCACGGTCAGTCTCAAGCACACATCTCGCAATGGAGTGCTCTCCGCCCTGCGGCTCAATGCATCGGCCACCACATTAGCCTTGCCTGGGTGGTACAGGATCTCACAATCATAATCCTTGACCACATCCAACCACCTCCTCTGACGCATATTTAGGTTGGGTTGATCCATCAAATACTTCAAACTCTTATGGTCCGTGTATATCGTACATCGAACCCCATACAAGTAGTGACGCCAAATCTTGAGAGCGAACACTACTGCCCCCAGCTCTAAATCATGCGTGGGATATCTCGCCTCATGAGGCTTCAGCTGCCTCGATGCATAAGCTATCACATGACCCCTTTGCATCAACACTGCACCCAATCCCGAAATTGATGCGTCGCAATATACCACGAAATCTTCCATCCCTTCTGGGAGAGCTAATACCGGGGCTTCGCACAATCTCTGGCGAAGTGTCTCAAAGGAGGTCTGCTGCTCGGGCCCCCATGAGAATGTAACACCCTTCCGGGTCAATCTGGTGAGTGGCACTGCGATCTTGGAGAAATCCTTGATAAATCTCCGATAATACCCTGCCAACCCAAGGAAACTTCTGATCTCAGAGGGTGACTTCGGCACCTCCCAACTCATCACCGCCTCAACCTTGGCCGGGTCGACCAATATCCCTTTCTGATTAACCACATGTCCTAGAAACTGAACCTCCCGCAACCAGAATTCACATTTGGAGAACTTTGCATAAAGCTTCTCCGACCTCAATACCTCAAGGACCTCCCTCAAATGCTCCTCATGCTGCTCTCTCGATCTCGAATACACCAGAATGTCGTCGATAAATACGATCACTGACCGATCCAACATCGGCCTGCATACCCTGTTCATGAGATCCATGAACACAGCCGGGGCATTGGTGAGTCCAAAAGGCATCACCACAAACTCATAATGCCCATATCGCGTCCTAAACGCTGTCTTCTGGACGTCTTCATCCCGTACTCTCACCTGATGGTAACCTGACCTCAGATCGATCTTGGAAAACCAAGATGCTCCCTGCAACTGATCGAATAAATCATCGATCCTCGGCAACGGGTAACGGTTCTTGACCGTTAGCTTGTTCAACTCCCGGTAATCAATGCACATCCGGTGTGAACCATCCTTCTTCTTGACGAACAGAATAGGTGCTCCCCATGGCGAGCTGCTCGGCCGAATGAATCCCTTCCCCAGCAACTCCTGGAGTTGCGAAGACAACTCTTGCATCTCTGGAGGTGCAAGACGATAGGGCACTTTAGCAATAGGCGCTGCCCCCGGCACCAGATCGATATTAAACTCCACTTGCCTCACAGGCGGTACTCCCGGCAACTCCTCGGGAAAGACATCTGAAAATTCGCGCACCACCGGAACTTCCTCAACTGACTTCGGTTTCTCGGAAACATCCCGCGTATCCATCACGTACGCCACAAAACCTTTACAGCCCTGCCGTAGACACTGCCTCGCCCTAGCGGCCGAACAAAAAGCTGATCCCGAACGGGTACCCTCGCCGTACACCGAAAGAACTCCCCCTCTAGGGTCTCGTATAGTCACCAACTGACGCTCACAGTCGATGACAGCGCCGAACCGGCTCAGCCAGTCCATGCCCACGATGACACAGACATCCCCCATCGCGATAGGAATCAGATCAATTGGGAATCCAATCCCGAAAATCTCTAGTACACATCCCCGAAGAACCTCCGTAGCATAAATCACCTTCTCGTCAGCTATAGAAACTCTCAAAGGTCGACTCAACGACTCACGACTAACGCCGATATGCTGACTAAAGGCTAAGGACACAAAGGACCTACTCGCACCCGAGTCAAATAACACTAAGGCAGGCACAGAGTTCACAAGGAAAGTACCTACGCATATAATAACATAAGCATAACATCTTGACATTAAAATAAATACATGAATTACAACATACCTGCCACAACATCGGGCGCAGCGCGGACCTCCTCCGCAGTCAGCTGAAAGGCTCTCCCACGAGCCCTCGGGGCCTCGACCTTCACCGGTCGAGTCTCAGTAGTCCTGGCAACAGGTGCAGATCCCTGACGAAGCTGAGGGCACTCGGCCTTCCGATGGCCGGTCTGGTTGCAATGAAGGCAAACCATAAATCCCTTGGGACACTCCCTAGCAATGTGTCCCTCCTTGCCACACTTGTAGCAAGCACCGGCTCGACACGCCCCATCGTGACCCTTACCGCACTTTACGCAAGTGCGGTTCTTCGAACCTCCCGTCCTCGAATCGGCGGACTTGATCCGCTTGGCTGCCGGCTGAGACTGAGCCGGTCGCCGGTCTGCCTGCTGAGACTCGGCCTCCTCCCTGGCCTGAGTCTCTAACTCGATCTCACGCTTCCTGGCATTCGCCTGAAGCTCGGTAAAAGTATGATAAGTGGAGTTTGACACAAACTCCCGGATCTCCCTCCTCATAACACCTAAGTACCGGCTCATCCGAGCCTGCTCTGTGGCCACTAGCTCGGGGCAAAACATCGCCCTCTCATGGAACTTCCGCGTGATCGCCGCCACCGAATCAGTACCCTGCTTGAGGGTTAAGAACTCCTGAACCAATCGTTCCCGCTCCACCGGGGGAACGTACTCATCCCTGAACATGGTAGTGAACCCCTCCCAGGTCACTGCCGCAGTCTCTGCTAAAGTGAAGTTCGCCGTCACGAACTTCCACCAGTCCTTGGCTCCCAGACGGAGCTGGTTCAAAGCGAACCGTACCCTCAGGTGCTCCGGGCATGAACAAGTGTAGAAGCACCCCTCTATATCTGCGATCCACCTCATCGCAGCAATCGGATCCTGCGTCCCATCGAACTCTGGTGGCTTCGTGTTGCTGAACTCTCGGAACAGCAATGAATCACCCCCCTGTGGCCTAGCAGCGGCCACAGCTGCGGTAGCTGCAGCGGTTGCAGCCTCAGTCAATGCGGCGTACCGCTCGTCGAACGTCTCCATCAGAGTGGTCTTGATAGACCCAAACATCTCCGGGATCTCAGCCCGGATCGCCGCCGCCACCTCCTCGTGGATCATCTGACGAATGTCCTCGTCACTCACACCGCTCGTACTTGCCCCGTGCCGCGGTCTAACCATGATATCTCTGAAATACAACATAAAACTATCAGAGATTCTATCAAGTGTAATTGCACTCGATAACGCGACCCTACCCCGTCCCCGATATCCAGGGATTCTTACTTGGGTCTCCCACTGACCCGGTGTCCTCGGTAGTACGGGCCCAATACTACCGACCACACCGCATCAGTGTTCATCCCAAGTCCTCCTCCCCAAACTTCGGATAGTGAGTACTCTACTTCTGATATGCACTATCTACCCGCATACTAGCAAAGCATCTCGTATAAGCAAACTTCCCTAGACCAAGGCATCACAAATCAGGCCACTCTAGTCCTATCATGAATACCTAGTCTTCTAGCATGCATAACAATTCATATCATATAATATTGTAAGGTATTTTGGGGATCTTTACCGTTCAGGCGCTGACTGATCGTACACACTGCTTCTTTCTTGCTTACCACAAAACCATTTACAAAAAAATTTATGCCTTTATTTGAAAAGTTTCCTCAAATCCTCGGTTTGAGTTCAGTTACCCCCAAAGGTGCACCCGAATCCCTCAAACCAAGGCTCTGATACCAATTGTAACAACTCAAATTTTTCAAACAAGTTTTTCATTTTTAAAACATAATTGTTTCCGTTAAAAACAAGGCATAAGTAGTTTAATTATTCGGTCAATACAATTATTCAAACTCCCAAGATCCTAAAACAATCTTCAGTGTGTATCGATCATGCCGGCGCCTTCCCACGGTCCTCGCTAGTACCTGAAATACATGCACAACAACTGTAAGCATAAATGCTTAGTGAGTTCCCCAATATACACTTACACACATACGCCTTTCCAGGCCCTGACCTTCCGGTCCTCAGTACAACGCCTTCCGGCCCATAACATAATCGCCTTCCGGCCCATAACATATTGCCTTCCGGCCCACATATCATACATAGCACATATAACAATTTACTTACCACATATAGCATACATATCACATAACATATTCGACCTTCCGGTCACACAGTCAATCCCCTTCCGGGTACAGTATAGTGAGAAGACTCACCTCGTATATGCTGAAAGCTAGCAACTCCTGAAATGACTCGCGCACAAACCAACGAGCTACAACCCTCCTATAACATTACATAACTCATTAACACTCATATCATCTAAGTGTGACTATCCCTAAGAAGTCAGACTTAGGTCAACTCTGGTCAACGGTCAACGGTCAACTCGACTGGACTCGGCGAGTACCATGGCGACTCGGCGAGTCTAGTCGTCCTCACAAATTCCTGAATATTCCCTTTCTACTCGTCGAGTATCCCTCTTGACTCGACGAGGTCCTCGTGGAAGAATCGCGGGGCCACCCCGACTCCACTCGCCGAGTCTGATGAACAACTCGGCGAGTCCCAGTAAATCTTCAAGCTACTCGCCGAGTCTGAAGAACAACTCGGCGAGTCCATGCCATGCAGACGAGTAACTGCTTCCTGAGATAGGTCTCGTCCCGAAGTACACATGCATGGGACCTTCTGGACCTCTAAAGGTCCTACTACAAGATTATAATCATGGGGTAACAAGGCATTACTTCATCAATCACTAAATGGGTTCTATAAACCCTAATTTCATAAATACATCAATATAGCAGATTTGGTCCGAGTATTACCTGAAAACGCACTCTCTGTGTCCCCCAAATCTCAGGACTCAATCCTCCTTGATTTTCCTTTAGCCAAATCCCTCTTCTTCTTGCCTAACCAATTCTTCCAAGTTCCAAAGCTTTCTCTCCTGCTCTAGGCGTCCACAGCGATTAGGGTTCCTCTCAATCGACCAAAAGACTGAAAATGACGGCCTAAGAGGCGTTAAATATGATCCAAACTGAACGGTTAGGGTTTCTGCTGACAGCGTCGACTCGCCGAGTCCATATCTGGACTTGTCGAGTCCAGTCGCGGACCCGCGACCAAGTCCGCGATCCTACTCGGCGAGTCTAGGCTCCAACTCGCCGAGTCCCCTCTTAAATCACCCCAAAAACATAATTTTCATGATACCTGAGATTCCGGGCTGTTACACTACAAAAACCTAATAGTCAAGTAACGGGCCAAAGCCCAACACATGGCCCAATTTTCCAATTTGGGCCTTACCCTTCACATGGGCCTTACCCCTTAGGCCCAACCATCTCTCCTGGTCCAAACATTTGGCATACTAATGGCCCAATCTCTCATAATCATAAAGGCCTAGTTATGGCCCAATTTTCCAAATTGGGCCCTAGTCCTCACATGGGCCTTATCCTAAAGCCCATCTAATTATTTTGGTCCACTAACTTGTTCTTGGATAGCCCATCTATAGTCCAACCACCAAAACCCAATAGGAAGGCCCAACGCAAGGCCCAAGTGAAACATAGGGTTTTCACATGAAATGACAATTAGGGTTAAGTGTTCCTACTTAACCCATTAAGGAATTAATCCATTAAGGGCTTAATCCATTAAGTCCATTATTGCCTTAGCTTTCTTTGCCAATGATTATAATTTGTTATTTTAAGTTTATTAAATAATTCTCGTGTGTGTGTCCCGATCAATTCCTAAAAATTAGGGTTTTAAGCCATTAGGGTTTTCCGAACCCTAATTAAGGTTTCCTACCTAATATCAGCCCATTAATCAAATTGTTGGGCTTTTAGGTCACTTTGGGCTTCATTGGACCCATTGGGGTTCTATTGGGCCCACTAGGGTTTCATTGGGCCCATTCTGTCTAATCATCCCAAACGAGGTCCAAACGTAATCAAAGCACACCGCCACACGACACTGCGGCCGGTGGCGGTAGGAGGTGGCAGCCACCACCCTACGGTGGTGGTTTAGACTTTTCTTTCATTATTCCCATACAAATTACAATGCAATTTAAAATAATACCTAAACAACACGCACACACACTCATAAAATAATAAACACACACAACCACCCCTTGTGGTGGCCGGTGGTGGTTCGTGGTGGTGGCTTTTTTCGGCCAACTAAACACCCAACACCACTTCACTATCCTGAAAAACATGCATACACAAGTCTTTTATTTGAAGAAAGAGTCCAGCCACCCACCTGGTGGCGTAAGGCGGTAGGAAAGCGGGCAGCAGCGGCGTCATCGACAACAGCAACCATGGTCGGCAGCCATGGTGGTTTCCCTCGGGTTTTTCTGGCCAATCGAACACATACATGCGCACCCTGACTAACAATAGTGAAAAACACACACCGCCGACAGCGAACTCGAATTTAGTTGTTCCTCACGATGGTTTACGGTGGTAGCTAACGGGAAGAAGCGAAGGAGGAGGTGCTGTAGCAGCAGCAAACGACAGCAGCGAAGTTCCGGCTCCTCCGACTTCAACATGTAAGGTGGCAGATGATAAGTCACGTGTGACGGCGCTTCTGGTGGTCCTACGGTTCCCACACAACGGAACTTTCCACAACCGGTGCTTATCCGGTGGGTTGTGACCTCGACAACGGGGTGGCGGGCAGCAAAGATGGCGATCGGCTCTTGGCTTGGTGGTTTCTGGTTTCAACGCTAGCGATGCAGCACTGGATCCGAGCTTACGAGGTTACACCATTAATGGTGGCTGGAGAGGAGGTATAAGGGTGGTGAAGTTGGCGGCTGGGAAAATAGGGTTAGGGTTAGAGAACGCAGCTGATATATACCCCGATCCCTTATAACATTTCTCTGATAATGGCGAAACTAGCCCCTCCATCTTCTTCTTCTTCTTTCAATTTTAATCCAAAAGTTACCATTTCTACCCTGGCTTCAAGAATCCTATCCAAATCAAATCCGTAATTTACCCAACAGCCCATCTCACAACAAATCATTTTCAACATAGGTCCAAAATTTACTTTTTAACCCCTGCTCCTATAAATCCTTTCATGTTCCGTCCAAAAGATACCAAATGCCCCTGACTTCTAATTTCCTTTGCAAAATTAATCCCGAAATTACACTTTAACTCTCGGAGATTCAATTCTTGTCGTTTGGCTTCCCGGAACAAACACCCCACTAATTATTATTTAATTTTGAGCCCTAATAATATAAAAAATAGTAAAAATTACTTCTCGAGGTTCCGGGTTTATTATTTTAATTATTCTATTTAAAACGGGATGTTACAAAAGTGGTTATAGATAAGACAGAAAAATATATCCAGAAAAATAACTTTTTGCGGTTTTTATCCCACAAAAAGGATCAAAAAACTAAACGTATTTAAAATAAAAACTAAAACATTTGTTTCCCGGCAACCATACCAAAAACTTGATGTGCACAAATTATATATATCTAGATTTAAATTTATAAACTTAATTACTTATCTACTAATGCACCTATATGCAGTGTACCTAGTCGGTATATAGTATAGTAAAGTAAGTTGGGTATCCAACACGGGGAATAGATTTAGCTAATAATTTAACTACTAAAAATTAATATAAAAACAATTAACTAAAGTGTGGGTTTTATCTGATTTCGCAAGTTCAAAATAACTTAAAACAAACTCTTAACTAAAAACGGATTTAATCAAGATAATAATAAAAAAAACTTTCGTTTAGTTTTGTGTGACATCCCAATTTCACGGCCAGAAAAGACCGATTTTTTTTTGTTTATGCTTTATAAAAACCAGAGTACCACTTTTAATAAAAATGTTGCGAAATTTGTTCCCAGTAAAACATGATAAGTACGTTATCAAAACATCTCCGAAGAAAAGTATTTTTATTCATTTTAAAACATTTGGGATGTCATCGTCAATATAGAAACATAAGCATATACAGAACTTACATTCATTTACACTAGTGATCTACACCTCTTTAATCTCTCAGTGTAATGTAACTTCGTATCGACACCTGTGATTCAAATAAGCTTGAGTGGGTCAGGTTGGGAAACCTGGTGTGTACATAGGGTTTTCAACCCACAATAATATAATTATTATGTTTAATCATCAAACAATTAACCCAATTACTCATCCCCATTATCTTCTTTTGATATTCCCTACAATATTACCTTAAGATTCATCTCCTATATCGTGATTACCTCTCATCTCTTTACCTCGCATTTCCTTACTTGTTCGTTCCTAAGGACTTTCCCTAAGGATCATCGCCTACATCACATAGACAATAATGGTTCAGGGATTACTCCCTCAATACGTACCTAGTAAGGATTGGGGTATCATCCCATGAGTATGTAATTACAACATCGCCTGAACTCGTAATTCATAGTAAGGGTTAGAGTATCATCACATGAATACATAGTTACAACATCGCATGAACTCGTAATTCATCACCTACAGGTTATGAGCCTGCTGGTGTTTCCACGGGGTTGTCTATAATAGTCCGTGGTCGCCATCTATACTCTGGTAGATGACTACATCTCCAAATTGTCGGGCAAGGTTATAGTATCTTTCATCCTACATCACCGATTCATCATCACCTATCTGTCCTCACCTAATTATCATCACCTTTCTATCATCACCTATCTCTCATCATTTTATTTCACATCAACTATTTCATCTATCCATGTTTTACCCAACATTTTCGTAGATATAAAATACATATACAGTTTAAATCATTTAAAACATGTATGAAATCGTTTCATCCAGCATAGATAACAAGTATTCAGACAGTATAGACACATAGCATGTAATTTATATAAAATACTTCATATCTATGTGTAAGATGAAAGTAACTATGCACTCACTTGATAAGGTGGTGACTCGGTACCCAGACATCGCTTCGTTTACTTTAAAATAATTTCCTTCGACGAAACCTATTATTATTACCACTATATTTTAGCCTAATATTTATTGTGACTAATTATTAGTCTTATTATTATTATAATTATTATATAAGCATTTAAACAATAGTTTCCAACCACTATGTACAAACAGGGGCCAAACATAAAACACCGGAGGGTAGGACCATTTTGGCATATAGCACTTTCGAAATCCAACAACCCTATGCCTCCCTTTAAACCAGATTCTCCGTACCGCGAGTAGTTAAAAAGATATTATAACGACACTTATATAAGTCATAATAATAGCTCAAATATTTATTATAAGTTCATAATAACAATACTAATTTTAAAGATAAGATTTATTAAAATAGGGTAAGCATAACTTACTTACAAGGGGGTTTTAGCTAGGAGTCGGGCTCTGCAGGGACAAAACTTTGTCACTGAATCTTTCTAAGAAAGATTCGTGCAGCGATTCAGCGCTCACCTTACTATACTAAAACTACAGAAAGACAAGTCGAATCACGAGGGACCGAAATGCTCGGGGGATAAGAAGAGAAAGACTCTTGACTCAAGAGAATCTTGCAAGAAATATGAGAGCCCAAGCCTCTTATTTATAGTAATTGAATTTACAAAACTACCCTCCATAACGACTTAATGACCTTATAGTTACATAAACGACTAAAACCCCCTTCATAATACTATTTTAAATAGATTTAACGATATTTGTACTAAACCAATGTCGAAAGTACTCAACACTAGTTGTGACAACCCGAAATTTTTGATCTTGTTTAGCCTAACACTTCGTTGGAAATCAAACTCATTTCTGCTATCTTTTAGCACAATTAGAAGTCTATTTGAGTGTTCAGAGCCCGATACACTTAAGGGATAAGTGTCGGGGTTTATTTGCTGAAGCTATAGCACAAAGATCGAGCCTGAAACACCTTGACCTGGAGTTCACGGCTACCACATGGGATTTTACGGCCGTAAATTCCATGTGGGCCATAAACTCCACCTTATATAATGAAAAGGTGGCCATTAGTTCACTTCTTTCTTTCCTTGGCTGAAATCCTCTCAAGTACCATCCCGATCTTCAAAACTCGTAAGTTTATTGTCCTAAGTAGTTGATATCTTACATGATCTAGTGATCTTACATGATTTCATCCGTGAAATCATTCCATTTTGTAGATCTACAAGTTTCACCAAGAACACCAAGAACACAAACTAGTGTTCTTGGCCAAAATCGACCATTCAAGCTCCTAGATCGTAAGTGCTCTTGTTCTAACTTGTTGTACACTAGGTTTAATGTGTTTAGACTTTATAAAACACCAAGAAACACTTGATCAAAGGTATTTACGGCCAAGGGATGTTCTTGGGCCGTAAACCCTTCTAAGTGAGGCTAAATGCACCCTAGTCCCTTACCAAGCCTTAGATACTAGTCTAGATCATATCCTTGATGTACTTAGGACCTTAAAACATCAAAAGACCATGAATCATTAGAGTTTACGGCCGTAATCACATGGAGAAATGGTCCATGGGCCGTAAACTCCACAAAGGAGCGAAATGATGCCACAATCACTTCCAAAGGCTTAGACATGAAGTAGGAATGCTTCTTTATGACTTATAGGCTTCAAGACACAAAATGGTAGAAGTACCATGAGTTTACGGCTGTAAACTCACTCATGAGTTTACAGCCGTAAACTCCAAGGGAGTTGGTCCCAAAGCTGTAAACTCATAAGGAGTTTACCCTTGGACCCTAAACTCAAAGCCCAAGACCGACAACCCTTAGATGCAATCCTTAGGACTTATAGCACTTAAATCAATTGTTTAGCATGTCTTAGGATGTCTTAACTTGTCTAATTAGTGTTATAATCACTAATTGTATATATACATATGTCTTTATATGTTATTAGGATCATTGTGTGTGTTTAAGTCTTCACTTAACACCAAGCACTCGTCTGGCACTTCCATCCGATCCACTCACTGCAGGTGAGTTCATACCCCTTAATCAATATTTTAAATGTTTTTAAATGCTTTTATGAGGGGGATACAAGTTGAATCATGCTAGTTATTATATTAATCACATGTGATTAATAAGTAGCATACAAATGGATTTACTACTCTTTTAGCTGTTTTACCAGACAGATTACTTCAAATGGCTTTCCAAAACATTTTTACTTATTTAAAAACTCTTTATCAAACTATCTTACATAATGAATGTTTCTTTTCAAACTCTGTTACAATTGTGTTTCAAACAAATGTTTCCTTATACTTTAAACTGTTCTTATCAAACAAACTGCTTTCAAATCGTTTTACAAACTGACATCAAGTCATCCTTTCTTAGTTATTAAACTTTTCAAAGGTTTTACAAAACTTCTTTTATATTTGTATATTGTCAATTGCATGCATGTATATGTAAAGTTATATAAGTAATGTTTAAAGGACTTAGGAAGGCTAGCTCGCTTTATCTCCTTTTCCTCGTTGGGATGTGGCTTTAGGGCATCGGTTAGTCGTCCGAAGGTCGTCTAAATATTAGTTATATATTATGTTTACATATATAGACATAAAAGTTCTATCAGTCAATTCAATGCCCTTGGGTAGCAAGGGTATACGTTCATGTTCATACGAACAAGTCATATTGCTAGTAAACTACGATAGGCGTAGTTTAGGAAGTTACTAATACTATTACTAGAACAAAGAATCATACAATGAGTTAGTTCATTCATGAGTCAATACTTGCTATATAGATAGAACACATAATATAGCTAGTACACACAGTACATTTCAATACTTGCTAGATAGAGAGAACACACAATACAGCTAGTACACATAGTACATTTCAATACTTGCTAGATAGAGAGAGAACACACAATACAGCTAGTGCACACAGAACATTACAATACATACAGGCTAGACAGAGGGAGAACATACATTACAGCTAGCACATTCGTTACATATACAGTTTTGCAGTTATATGAGCCACGTTCCGGGGCATGGCACTACCTGCCATGGCCATTCATGTATCCAGAGTCTCCTTATTTGGGGAGCGTATGAGTTTGCGTGTGTATATATATATATATAAATATATATATATATATATATATATATATATATATATATATATATATATATATATATATATACTGGATTGACTATCCTACACCTTGCTGCTAGCTACAGTGAGACTTAATTGTCTATGGGCGCCAAATGTCATTTTTCTCCGACATTGTACATTGTTGCGTTCTAGAGTCGGTAGCAGGATACAGGCCGATCACATGTTACTTTAAATTACAATTGGTTTAAGGTATTTAGTACAACAGTAGTTACTTATTACAATACTACAGTACTGTAATATTTTTCCCATTACATTCACTTCGTGAACATTCACACGATGCACGGTAATGTAAAAACTATATTTTTGGTTAATGATAGTCAGATTTGGGGAAAATACACACTCTTACAAGAGACACACATAGATACTAGATGCCTTGGTAGAAGGCTACTTTTAGTAGGAAACATAGGGTTTTCTAGGAGGTTCAACACTTCTACATACTTACACTTCTCATACTTACAAATACTTCTTACAAATTCAGACACTAAAATACTTATGATCACACCAGCTTTAAAGCTGATACTCTCTTTCAAAATAATTTGTATCCTCATGTTACCAGTAGACAGGTACCGATGCAAGGTTTAAAGAAGATGGAGCTCGTTCAAGACTCATCTTTCATTTTGATTTATATTTTGGTGTCTATATAACTTGACAGAATACACTTGTATTAAAATTATATTATTAATGCAATGGATGATGTTGTTGCTTGTTTACTACTATTCACTGTTGTGATACTGTACATGACGTCCTCCGCCCCAGAACGTTTCCGCCGTTCCTAGTTTTGGGGTGTGACACTAGTCTTATAATAACCGCATCTTCGATACCTTTCTAATGATATATACATTTGTATATATATGTGTACGTATATATGATTTATATTTTATTTTAATACGTAAATATGCTATTATAATTTGTAACTCGTTCATACGAACTCCATTTTTGACGTTCTTTATATCCACACGTTGGTATTTATGAGAACTACAACTTTCATTTAGACGCCGTCAACTATTTCGTCCATATCGTTAACATACGAGCTCTACTGTCGACATTCTTTATATCCGCGCGTGGGTAAAAATAAGTTCTAAAACTTTCATTTAGACTCCGTCGGCTAATTCTTGACCGATCTTAAATTTAACTGTAGGAGGAGATTATATTGTTAAATGCCCGCGTAAAATTCATAAGTTCTATATACGGACTCTATTTTTTTCTGTCTTTTTACCGTTGAGTTCCTATTAATGAGATCTTCAACTCCCATTTAGGTCGTGTAGGCCAAAAACCGCTAGAACTAAAATTCGAGTTTCGGGCCGTGTACTGCTATGCCAAATGTTAGAAAATTCATAACTTCCTCATACGAAGTCAGATTTGGGCGTTTTTTTATTGACGCTCTCAGTTTAACATATTCTACGACTTTGTTTAGATTACTAAGGCTAAAAAGTCATCTATCATAAATTCACTATTTACGTCTCCCGGTGTCGTGCCGGTTTTGCCGAAAAACTTCGACGGGTCATAACTTCTTCGTTATAACTCGGATTTCGGCGTTCTTTATATGTACGGAACCCTTGTAACATATACTACAACTTGGTTAGGATTAATTCTTCTAAATAATATTCCATCAAAAACTTATTTTTGATGCTTATTTTCTCTAAATTGAATAGCCCGGATCTGCGGACGTTACATTTTGAATCCACCTTTTTCCTATGGTTAGTTCTTATTTATGGATTAACGAAGTTGGTTACCAATTTATATGTAATTAGCAATTTTGGTCCAATGTACTAGTATTTTTACCAATTCATGTTCTACTATGTAATGGTCATACACAAGCAAACACTTAATTGATTAATATGATAATTGGGCTATGTAAGATACTAAGTAGTTAATATCGGCGATTTCCAGGTGGGATATCGGTTATCGGTACTTTTCAAAATAGCGGTGTCAAATTTCGGTCCAAAATACCGGACCGCAAAAATCGATGATATTTACCGATATTTAACCGATATTTCCAGGTGATTTCCAGGTGGGATATCGATTAAGTAATTTTACTTGCTTTTTTAGTGTTAATTCATGGCCTTAAGTCTTATGGTCTTAACTTAACTACACCTGCTTTTATGTTAAGTACTTAATTGTTAGTTTTAGGTCATAGACTAATGTTTTAAGTATTAACCAATCTTATTGTTATGTTAATTGTTAAATACTGAAGTGTTAACTTGCTAGTTTCTATACGTTTGATCATGTTGATGTGTTAAGTACTTAATTCATAAATGATGATGATGATACTAGAGTTAATGTGGAAGATCTAGATAAAATAATTAGATGTCTTGGTTGATGTGGACTTGGAGGAAGATTTCATGGGTTACATAAAATTATGTTTCAAACATTGAAAGTTTTGAGTTTTGACTTTTTATATTACTTTTATATATGTTTTATGTTTATATATGTATATATATATATATATATATATATATATATATATATATATATATATATATATATATGTATATATATATATATATACCGATATACCACCGCGATAAACTATATGTCAAATATCGGTCGTTGAACGATATTTGATTTTGGACTGCTATAACTGCCTAGGTAAGATATATCTATATAATTATCTAAGGTCATGACAATTAATCGAACATAATTATGATCAAATTATGTTCTCCAACACAGCTAAAGTTGTTACCTTTATTACTCAATCTAATATTTGGTTAATCCTAGCTCTAGCAATTTAATGGTCACAAAACTACTAGGTAAGCAAGTTCATGCAACTTAATGGTCGCTAAACTACATTTAACTTGAATTAAAGAAACAAGGATGTAAAATTTAACATGTTAGGTAATGATAATCAAACACATGCATAAACCAAATTCATATAATCCATAAAATAAGAGACTAACTCCAAGTTTTAGGTTTCATCTAACTAAACAAAAGTCTATTAAATTAGCTACTCATGGTAGTAATCAAACACAAAAACATAATATGAATAAAGCTAAACATCATCAAACCAAATGAATTGATGATGTTTTCTTCTAGATCTCTTCAACTCTTAAGCTCCAATCGTTTCCTTCTCTTCTAAGGGTTTTCCAGAGGGTTTTTTGTCGCAATACTTCTCTAGAAAGTCACCTCTAAGTCCCCTAATGCGTCCTAATATATAGATACATATACTTGCCTAAAATCTGGCCACCACATCGTGGTAATGGAAACACGTCGTGGTCCTCGAGTTTATCCCGTATTCTCCAAAACAGCATCAACAATCGCAAAGATTCCATTCACCACATCGTGGTGAGCTCACCACGTCGTGGTTATCGAGAATCAGCTTTTTCTCAAAACATGAAAGTTGTCCAAAATTGTGTCTAGTTTTCAGATCATTCTGAATCAGATCAATCAGAGTTACGAGTTATGAGATATGGTCAAAATACTTATGAGGGTTCAAGTTGACCCGCAACATTCTTCTTGTGTCTTCTTTTTGCCTAAGCTCGCATTTTCCTACTTCCAGCTTCCATATTGCTTCCGGTAATGTCTTTTACGCTACATAACAGCTATTAAACATAATAAGTACCGTTTTTGTATAATAAGCCCAAATATAGCTAAAAATATTAATATATGATGTAATATATATATATATATATATATATATATATATATATATATATATATAGATATGAATATATCAATTCTGCTTAAAATTTGACTGCTGAAATCTTGATAGCTGAAAATTTGGCTGCTGCTAGAATCCAGGTGGATTCTAATATTGTTGTCGTTGCTTAAAAGTTTTCTGAAAATTTTACTGATAGGCTCTGATAATTTTTACTACAACTTTGTCCTCTTGCAAAAAGGGATACATATCAATGGTATGGTCAGTCTTCCGGCAAATTCCCCAATGTTTTTGCACAACTCCTTTTTCTTTCATCGGTAGCAACACCGTTTTCGTCAAATCATAAATTCTGGCTTCCATATGATGTGAGCTAACTTCTTTGATACCCCTTGGCTAATCAGGATACCATTCTTCTTCGTTACCAGAATGTTTCGACTCAATGACAAGCTCTTTTATCAGCTCCTAGATTTTAGTTGATGTCATGTCCCCTAAGGATCTGCCACTTGAAGCATTTATCAGGCGCCTCTCCATGGGTGTCAGACCATCACATAAACATTAATGGAGTTTGTAATTGATGATTCCGTGTTGTGGGCATTGAACAAGTAGCTTTTTGAAGTGATCCTAGTATGTATGCAAAGCTTCTCTTCTTCCTTGTTTGATACCTAGGATCTTGCAACATAGGCTCGAAACTCGTGTTTCTGGAAAATAGCTTTTAAGAATAATTTCACGACTTCAGTCCACGTGGTTATCGACCCGGATGGGAGCTTGTATAACCATTCTCTCTCTGAGCCTTGGATTGAAAAGGGGAACGTCCTTAGCTTTATATGATTTTTGTTATAGCATATGGATTCATTCCAGAACATACCACATGAAATGCCTTAAGGATTTTATGTGGGTCTTCGTTTTTGAGTCCTCTAAATGTAGGAAGAAGATGTATTAGCCCAAATTTCAGCTCAAACTTCTAGGCTTCATGAAAAGTGATGCAAAGAGGCTGCTAATTATTTTTTTGGGTGGCCCATTCTCTGAGAGTTTTATCTTCGTTTTCTGCGTCCCCCATGGCAAATTTTTTTGAATTCTCTTTTAGAAGAGTTTGTGGTTTCAAATTTTTCAGAGGATGATGGGGAGTATGTTTTAACTGGGCTTTGGGAAGGTGAAGATGGAAGTGATTTAGGGAATAATGAAAAAGAGGGTTCATGTTCGTTCCATAAGGGATTGCGTTGTGGTGTGGTGATTTATGGAGTAATGAAGAGGATGGAACTGAAGAATCCACCTGTTGCATCTGAATGTTCGTTCCATAAGGGATTGCGTTGTGGTGTGGTGATTTACTTGTACGAAAAGTTCTTGGCATAAAATAGTTAGTAGTATTGTGTCCCCGACAACGACGTTAATTTGTTAAAATGATGTCGCGAACATCTTAAGCAAATAAAATTTATCATTTCTTGGTTTCTGTAACACCTGATTCCCGCTTGGAAGGAAAGGAAAAGCTTGGGAATTCGAGTTGGGGGTTGTAGATCCAGAGATCTTATTCCATCTTCAGCTCAACCAAGGTAAATGCCCTCTGTTTTGGTCTTTATTTTGGTTGTTCATCTTTAGGGCTTAGATTTTGGGTGCATTTAGGGCTTTCTAAGCCATTTCCGGATTCGTGAAGGGATTCATGGGGTTCTACTTTCAGTTTTGAGTCATTAGAGGGGTCTCATGGCATAAAGGTGCCAACTCTATGGCCATCAGACCCCCATGCACATTGTAGAGCACCTTTTATGGATTTTTGAGCTAAAAACCCCATGCATGTGCACCATGTTTGGAACTTTACGTATAAAATGGACATTAGGAGGCCAGATATATGATTTTGACGTGTTAAGACCCATTTAAATCGACTGTACAGTTAGGGTCAAGAAGGGACTCGACGAGTTATTCTTGGAACTCGGCGAGTCGGTGTGGAACGACCACTAAATTCTTTCTGTGGTTGGACCAGTGGCTCGGGAAGGAAGTCCCGTAATTGTTTAGACTTGTAAAAGGGACCTTGGAATCATGGGACTCAACGAGTGTATGAACAGACTCAACGAGTCCAAGGCAATCTCCCAACCTTTGAAGATGGACTCGACAAGTTGTTCTGCAACTCGGCGAGTCATAGACTGGACACGTTCTTATGAGGGAGATGAACTCGCCAAGTTGAAGGAAGAACTCAGCGATTCGGATGGAGATGGTGCCGATGGTTTGAACATAGGAAAACCCGACGAGTTCTCTCTAGACTCGACGAGTGGTGTCGAGGTTGAATTGTATTGGTGGAGCATGGACTCGACGAGTCAGGTCAAGTGGATGTTAACTTTGACTGGTTATGGTATTGAACCTGGTCAGGGTTGCATGTTCTGGTTGATGTCGTGAGAATTGTCGTGTATGGATTGAGGAGTCGAGGAGAGTCGATCTTCGCGTAGAGGACGGTTCAGACACTACACGACATCGAGGTGAGTTACCTTCCAGTAGGGGTGGGTCTAAGGCCACAATGCCGACCCATCAACAGGGGTAATTAGTAGATAGTTGTCTTTGTGATAATTATCTTGGTCTGGTTATGTGATTTGGTTATGAGATATGCCTACGTGATATGATATATGTGTCAGTGGTACTGACATGGAATAGTCGTTCCCTGGCATAGGTCGTTAGGACCGAGGGGTAGGTCAGTACCCGATATGCCTGACTGTATTTTTTCGGTATACTAGTGGTAGGGGTGAAATAGTCCCCAATTACTGGTTGAAAGATACCGATGGCAGTTACCGGTTGAAAGATACCGATGGCGGTATCGATTGAAAGATACTGATGATAGTTACTGGTTGAAAGATACCGATGGCAGTTACCGGTTGAAAGATACTGATGATATTATATGATATGTGGTATGATGGGGGAACTCACTAAGCTTTGTGCTTACGGTTTTGGTTTGGTTTTAGGTACCTCTTCATTAAAGGGGAATGAGTCGGCGTTGTAGCAACGCATCACACACATACCTGGTTTCCGCATAGTTTTATTGGACTATACTTTGATATTTATTACATTCAGACGATATGGGTTTTGAGACATGACACTACGGTCTTATATATTGATATGATTTTAGCAATGTTTTGGCAAGCTATTTATTCACAAAATTTAAAATGAAATTTTTTGTCTCGAAATTTGGGATGTTATAGTTGCACTAATGGGTAGCACAGGGAAGCAGGGTCGAATCCTCAGGGACATAGCCTGAAAGTTAATGCCTCTTTGTGTAAGGCACATACTAGTCAAATTCATAAAAAACTGTAAAAGGCGGATTTTTGATGTAAAATTAATAACTAAAATAGCAGTGACATAACCAAGTAAAATTCAGTAATAAAAATGAATTCAGTTCTGCTGCGACTTTCCAAATCATGCAATCAACATTGGCAAGGTTATTTAAGATGTGTTTTATCCACTGTTGTAAAAATCCCGACTAGGTCCCGAATAATCCGTAGGCGCAACTCGACAGAATTGAGGGTGACGAACGATTAATCCCTACATACATAAAGAATGAAACATTATAAAATGATGAAATTTTAACATTTTGAAGAAGTTTTATCTCAATGGAAACGATTTTAGGCATGATTAGTGTTGTACTAATCATATTAACCTATTTTGTTATCATATTAGTGTATTTACGAACTTTGATATGATATTAGTAATATTCAAAATTTTAAAATTCAACAAATTAGCAATTAATGGTCCCCAATTAATCCTCCAATTAATCTCCGTCCAGCCGATTAATCCCTTGACCCAGTCCACCGACTAGCTGACGTCGAGTGTTTTTTTACAACCTTGGTTCTATCTAAGCACTTAATCAAATTCAGAAAATGAACATCAAGATCTTTGTAAAATTCCCAACAATACCCAATACTTCTCACAAGCTTGGAAGTGCAAAGATATGAAATTTCAATTTATATCAGAGTTAAATCCCAACATGGAACCATTCTGATACTTGTTACTTATTACCAGTTTATTAAAATAATTATGGATTTCAACAACTTATTAACAAGAATGATTAAAGCCTAATTAGGTGATCAGGCTAAAGAGAATCAAATCAAAAATTCATTCAACACAAAATTGAAAAATCTTGATATAATCCCAAATTAAAAACTAGCTCTAATGATTGATTACATGAAAAGTATTGATCTATACATAACAAAAATCTAGGGTTTAGCCAGACATGGCTAAAATCTGATCTAATCTAATAAAAATAAAGATTAAACTACTAATTCTTACTAATCTAATTGATTGAGATGATCAACAACCTTCAATTCTTTAGAAATTGATAAAAATGTGTAGAAATCGCCTCAGTAATCGTCTGAAAAGGGTTTTTCTTCGTCTGGAAACATCTAGGGTTCAAACTAATTAGAGAGGCAGTATTTATACGCAAGCCAAAAACTTTCGGAGCAAGAAACAAGAAAAAACGTCGTGTAAAGAGAAAACATGATCATGTTTTTACCTATAATACTCCAAAATCTCGTTTAATGAAGTACGTTGTTATATTTGACACTTATCAAAAAATCACGATCGTGTTTATGGGAAAACTATGATCGTGTTGATGCTTCGAAGTCCCAAAACTTGATTTTTGGCTTGGAAAAGTTGTGGAGATGAAACACGATCAAAAACATGATCGCTAAGTGAAAAACACTATCGTGTAAACTCAAAAATGTGTGTTTTGGATGCAAACTCTTCAACTTCCAGCCCCCTCTGGTGTTTTATCTTCAATAAGCTTCAAATATTCTTTGAAAGTTGCTCCCAAAGTACCACTCCACTCGAAATAACTAAAAATACATAAAAACACAAGCAATATGGGAATTATGACAATAAACAAGGGTTGGACATTATTTAAACTAATACACATGAAAATGCGTAAATATGATGTTAAATGTCAGTAAAAACTACCCTAAAAGACGCATAAAATTGTGTCTATTTTTATCCTAACAAAATGCCTTAAGATCCATTTGTGGATACTTATATATATATATATATATATATATATATATATATATATATATATATATATATATATATATATATATATATATATATAAAGAAAATTTCTCAGGGTTGAAATCATCATTTTATTATGAAAACAGAAGGTATGCTGTATATCAAAATGAAGATAGCATATATGCTCACTAAGAACTAGTGTGAGTAATCAAGTGTAGTATGAACTATACAATAGGCTTTTATAGTTAAGATGGGATTTGTTCCTCTTACGTTTTAAGAGTTAGACATCTAACGTGTGTTAACCAAAGTTAAACACTAAATTAGATTGATTGTGATCCAAGTCTCATGTTCGACAGGATGTCCGTAACAAATGGATAATTGATAAACTTACCTTATATATCAATTGCATATTTGAGCTTTGGGGAATTACATGTTGATGAATAACATTTTTCGTCATGTCTTATTGGGGTTAGTGAAATGTTGTTAGACATTCGCCACTATCTATATCAATCTACGATGAGTCTTGTGCAAGTAGGACATTGAACGATCTTTATGCCCATGAGTAATTATAGAATGATATTTACTAATGACATATGATCCTATGGGGTCACACCCTATAACAAGTTACTACTACTTGATTATTTATTAGAGTAATTTGACAATTAATAAATATAACCAAAACTTCTATTTAATTGGAGAATTATTGTTTTTTGAAAAATAATATTTTACCAACATGTTGTGAATTATTGTTTCTAGGAAATGATAATAAAAGAGAAAAAACTAGTTATATTCATCTGGTATGAATACATAAGTTATGTACAAATTATTTGGGCACTTTGAGTAACCATTTAGTTAGTTATGTAACTAGCTAGTTAGTAAGATAGATGCAACACACTCTTGGTTATTCCTTGCTTTGACTAGTTCTTACACCTCTTACATTACTTGCAAGTTTATACTCATTTAATGTAAGCATGGGCTCTAACATGTAAATGTAATTATTAAACAAAGAGAGTAGAGATAAACGTTTTGTACTTGTTCTTCTTGTTTTTGAACCCAACGCCAAGAGCATCTCTAGCTCCCATCTCCTTTCTGTCTCTCTCTTGAAATTTGTTGTGAGTGAGTGATTAAGTTTCTTTTCATTTTAATGTTTATTTGGTATAAACTTTTAATTCTTAAGAACAACTTATATACAAGTGCAGACTGACATGTTTTAGTGGTTTACTCTTCCTTAGTAGATACCTCTAGATAGCTTCCACTTTGGAGTTTTTGTCACAGTTCATCAACTTCCAGTCTCCCATAAAAATCTAAGTCTTCAAAGGTTGTGATTCTTTCTCTTCTATGGATGATTTTAATCTTTTCATGCTTTCCAATATGACCCTTGGTGGGTTAAAATGGTTTTTAGTTTATTCCTACTTTTAAAGCTTCCATTGTTGCTTTTAATGTTTTTGGGAAAATGGTTTTGAATAAAACCCAAAACCTTATTGGGTCCAGTCCAATAATCGTTATTCTCTTCTCTCTCTTGTGGTTAAATAAATAGTTGATTAAAATTGATGTTGGAGCCATACATATAGACAATAAACATATAGACAACAAACACGCATACACATATGTTATGTCCGAAAGGAAGTCTATTTAATATAGTTAGCAACATATTATATTAAAATTATGAGATGTTTTCAAAACTGGAAATATTAAAAAAAAAAAATAGGGATGTTATTCTGGCCTAAACCGGATAAGACCCAAATAAGACTGATTGGAGGAACCGAAAACTGGACCGACTAAACCAATACTGGTTCGGTTCATTAATCGGTCCGATTTGGTTAGTACCCGCATATTGAATAACATTTATAATATGATTAAGGACCGAAAAGAACTAAAAAGACGTGGATAAACCCGAAAAGAACCGAATAAATTGTATTGTTTGGTGCTTTAAAAAACCTTAGGAATGTTTTTATAATTATTTTAATTATTAGAAATGTAATAAAATATATTTTCGAATTTATTAAACTATTTCCATCCTTAGGTTTCACAAGTTTCAAAATAATATTTTTATTTTATACTTTTTAACATGTTGCGATACTACGGTTAAATGCTAACTCATATCAATTCATTTCTAAAAAAAATCGCGATTGATTATAGGTAATTATAATTCAATTTATATGCATCCAAAACTTGAGATATAGTAATGAAAACAATATATTAAACACTAAACATTAAACACCCAAAAATCCATATATAAGTATATAAATTAAACATTAAACATTAAACACCCAAACTAAAATATGAATAAGCCTAAAATACATACCCGAGAACAGAACCAGATAGCTTGTTTGGTCCTAATTTAAACCGGTTACTTTACATCCGATTAATAACCCGAACTGAAATACTCAAGAACCAAATAAGACTAAAATACATACCCAAAAACTGAATCAGATAGGTTATTTTGTCCTAATTCGATTCCGTTTGGTTCCAATTTTGGTTCTGGTTCATGTATTCGGTCCTAACGCCCATCCCTAAAATTAAAATCGTTTTATGAATAAGTTTGTGATCGGGTTTAAGGCAATGAAAATTCCAATAAGTAGATTTTAATAAATTTTAACCCTTCACGTCATTGTCGTTGAATGGTATCAATATCTAACCATTAATCAAGAAATTCAACCCTACTACAATATGTGAATGAAATGTCTCGAAAATGTACTTTTATTATATATATATATATATATATATATATATATATATATATATATATATATATATATATATATATATATATATATATATACACTCAAATTTAGGACTATTTTATTTCACATCATACCAACCAACCAAAGCTATTGGCTCTCCAAAAATGTTTCGTCTACTAAAAAACATGGTATTACATGGTTATTTTAGTAAAATAAATTAAAAATGATTATCTGATTTAATACTTATTGAAAAGTTCACTTTTAATATCTCTACGGTTCATTTAGTAAACTTATGTCCACATATGTTCCTCTCACATCTCATTTTATTCAGTTTCTCATAATTAAATTTCAAATTTTAGTTCGCCAACAAAACAACAATCGCTTCCTCCATATGTCTATTTGCTCAATCAAGAGAAATTGCTTCTGTTTGATTCTTGTATTTCGGTTTTTATGCAATTGTTTTGGTTTTGAATTTATGAATTACGATATATTTTCATGTCTTGTTGGCTCGGTGTCTCGGATGAGGTTTTTTGTAATCTGTTTCGCAAAAAATAAACAAGATGCACGGTGCAGACAGAAAAGTGAATACCAAGAGAAAGATCTGGTAAGAGGAATTATGCTTGATTGAATTAGACAAAGATATGATAATGTATTGGTCCCATAATACGAACACTTGTGTTTCAATCTAATAGAAATGCGGAATAATAACACAAGTATTCAACAAACAAAACCTAATTTCATTTGTTGCGTTTTACGTTTAAGTGCAACGATTCATAAACAACAAAGTTTCTGAATCCTCTCCAAGAACTCTTAGATTTCTCTACAAAAAATTCGCTATCACACCGAATATAATACAAATCATAAACTCTCAACTAATGAGAGTAGCTGATATAAATTCTAATTTAATCTAACAACCCACCATAAAGATAGGAGATGAGAATTCTTCAGATAATCACCAGATCTTCTGAATAAATCAAATACCTGATTTATACGATTAAATATTCTAAGATAAATATAAATATGGTAAATAAAGAACTAGTCAGATAAGATCTCCAGTATACTTTTTCACCAAGTAATTTGATTTGCTCTAGATTCGGACATCAGCACCAACATGTGATCTGATGATAAGGGCATCAACATACGGGAGTGGACATCTACTGATCAACTTCACCTTAAACATATTATAGATGATTAATATGGGATCAAGTCTTTAGTGAATGAAGCTCTTTGTGATGATAATGCCTCTAGTGGGTTTTATGATGATAAAACTTTTAGTGGCTTCAAGTCATCAATGTATAATCTTCATCAACATCAAAACCTCAATAATGTTAGATTTCTTCATCATCTCCAGATCTGATCAACTCAGGTAGCTCAGATTTGGTCTTTAGTTCTAGACTTTAGTGTTTGGAAAAGAAGCAAAATATATATTTGTAACGCCCCGATTCTCAGGTATTGATAGTATGACTTTAAATTTCAAGTTTCAAGGTCTACTCAATGAGTGGATGTCCTGACTCGTTGAGTGGGAGCGGGATTGGGCCACCTATTTAAAGGATCCTTTTCCCCCTTAGCCTTCCCTTGTAGCCCCTGTGAATCCAGAAACCCTAAATCTCCATTTTCTCCCCATATTTGTGTGTTTAAGCTTGAAAAGTGGATCTTGGTGAGGAAAGGCTTGAAGATCAAGAAGCTTTGAGCAAGAAACAGTTGGGGATCTGAAGTCTACCTCAGTTTTTCATCATTTGGTGGTATCAAGTCATCACCTTGAGCTTCTTCTAGCTAGATCCCTTTTATATTTGAGTTTTGGGACCATTTTGGGCATTTGGTGTTGCATTTCGAGTGATGAACCAAGATCTGAAGTTGCAACTTCAGATCTAGGCTCATCTTGGCTCTTATCATCATAAAGTCTCAATCTTTAGCATGTTGGTGAAGCTCTTTTGCCTAGAACCTCTTCTTTAGCTCGATTTAAGTAATTAGCACCTTACATACACGTAAAGTTTGCAGCTTTACATGATAAACATGCCCTAGCATCTTGGATCTGTAGTATGGAGCCTTAGCCTGGCTTAAAAGGCATCTGTATAGATGAAGGACCAAAGGGACTCGACGAGTGGCATGGTCGACTCGGCGAGTCTGATGAAGATTGTTGTAGACTCCGCAAGTCAGTAGAGTGACTCTACGAGTCCGATGAAAATTGCCTAAGGCTCGGCGTGTTAGACAAGTGACTCGGCAAGTTGGCCAGTTATGCAAGGAACTAGGCGAGTAATTAAGGGTACTCGACAAGTTGAGGTCAACATGGACTGTTGACCGTGACAGTTGACTTTGACTTTGACTAAGGGTTGACCAGTTGACTTCTTAGGGTATTTTGGTAAATTGAATTTTTATAGCAAAGGACATTGGTTAATATAGGTGTTGGAGTTGGAGCTACATCTAGAAGAATTTGACACTACCTCCCGGGCTACTTGCGAGGTGAGTTATCCTCACTATTGTTGGAAGAATTTGACTAATTAATATTAGTCAAGAATTAATAAGAATTAATTTTATGGCTAAAAGACATTAATTAAATAAAGGGGACTAGAACTGTCAATTGTGTGATAGTTGGATATTGGACTACTGGAGTCCATAGAGGTTTGAGTGGACGAAATCTATGCGGAAACCCATAAGAATCTAAGGAGGGAGTCCATGGGCTGCTTAGGGACTAAGCAGTCAGATTAGGTTTTCCTAGTTCAAAACCCTAATTGCCTCACTATATAAAGACCCCTAGGGCACCCAAAAAGCATTCCTTGGAGTTTCTTGGACGTTTTTGGTACCTCCTTCTCCTCTCATAAGTCATCCTCTTGGTCTTGGTGTTTGTGAACTATATAAAGACCCATAGGGCGCCCAAAAACTGGCAACTCGACGAGTCTAATGTTGGCTCGACGAGTCAGAGTATCAGATGCGAGATATTTCAGGATTTTGACCTATTTTGCTGGAGGATAATTACCAAAAACGTTTTTTCATTAATAAAATCCGAATTTTATCAATATTTGGTGATTATCCTTACCAAAATAGAAGATAATTATCAAAATTAAGGTAATTACTTGTTTTATAAGACAAATATTAATTATTTGTAATTTTGTTTTGAATTATCTAGTAAGAAATTGAATTATGTCAAATTTAGATAATTACCAATTATTTGATTAATTTTAATTATTTGTAATTTGATCTACATAGTTTTGAAATGTTTCAAAACTTGCCCTCAATTTTTGGAATTTATATTTTTTGATTAAAATTTTAATTTTTTAAAATTTTAAATTCTAAAACCCTAGTTTTGAAAAGTTCAAATTACACCCTTATGGTTTTATTAATTTAATTAAGAGTATAGTTAAATGAGAGTTAATAAATAGATAATGATATGGTTTATATTTAATTAAATTAAAAGTGTAATTTATAAAATTAAACCACCTAGTATTTTAAAAGTGTAAAATACACCCTTATACTATATATAACATTAAAAGTCTAATATTATATATGTATAACTTAAAATGTCAGTCTAACCATTAGTAGGCCTCATTCACGAAGTTAGTCTATAAGGGGTGTTTAAGGAAGCGGCCTGTAAAATGACTGCCATTGGGTATCCACTTTTACCCTCCGCACTCTTGACTAGTGGAGGGTCGTTAGCCGAACGGGTAGGATAAGACAAACCCTCTCCTCATTAAAAGTATAATGAATGTTAAAGTAACTAAATGTTTTACAAAAAATTCCCAATCTTAGTTACTTTAGGCAAAAGTGAATTGATGAATTCCATGAAATTACACTTTATACCCTTGCTAAGACGTTAGTGGAGCGTATCTGGTTAACCGGCACACTAATTGGGTTCTAAGCAAAGGTGGCGAAGGGTGACTCGATGTTTGTCATAGTTCGGTGGAGTGTGTATGGTTAACCAACACATCGAATAGGTGACTGTAACATTGGGGGCACCATGTATGTTTGCATGGTTATTCATACCCTGTTTTGTGATCCTCAACATCCCAATCTCAAATCGAGGGGCATATCGAGATTTAAACATGCCATTGAAAAGTTCAATAAATCTCAAAAGATCTAGGAGTTTCCAATACATTTAAAACTTAACCTTATTTTTCGTTTTTCATGGTGGGAATTGGTAAAGCGTCATTTACCTACCTTCAAATATTCTGCAAATTGGATTACGACATCCCTCTTCCAGTTTGTAGAATATTTGAAGGATGTTGGGTGTCGATGTCTCAAGAAAATTGGTGGTTTACTTGGTTCTTTAATCACTTCCCGAATCATATGGTAAGTTTGTTAAAGAGTACTATATGATAGACCACGACATGACCCTTATTGATTTGATTTATTTGCTTATTGCTGCTGAATTAGAAATGATTTGGCGCACTGGTCGAGCAAATTAGTCTAATAAATCAATATCCCAACCTTCTGCGGGCAATGGCAACATTGGAAGTCCAGAAAAGTTTTCTCTACGTAAGAGAAAGGTTGAGTCTGAGATAGTCTTGTGTACCATTCCAGAAGAGTCTATATATTTCTACTGCCTAGAGAAGGGGCATTGGTTACAAAGCTGCCCTGACTACCTGAGAGATCTAAGAGATGGGAGAGTCAAGATGTATGACTCCGCTTCAGGTAAAATGCACTATCTAACTCCATTAAGTTCCTGTTTGGAGATTCTTAATACATGATGTGATAAGATTACATTTTGATGTTTTGAAGGATCGAAGAAAAGAAAGGAAGCTTAAAGGAAGGAGCAACCCGAGTCTGATCGCGAAGAAATGGATTACGATCGCATGGATTCGACGATCCGATTTTTGAGCTGCTGCTTAGAGTTATGATAATTTGCTTAGGAATATGTAGTAGCATAGTTTTCATTTGCATTGTAAGAATATATTTTTCCGCAATAAAACAAATTTTGATTTTGTCTTATTTATATTTCCTTGTAATGGAAATTGTGAAAATTGATGTCTATGTGTTTCTATTATAAGCAATATTAAATGGATGTGATTCTTAGTTATGTTATTTATGGTAATGTTGTAATTTTCTAAGTAAGGAAAGCTTCCCATCGCCCAAGTTTCAATTAGACAGAAGCTTGGAATCATATGATCTATGGAAATCTTGGTACTTAGAAATTTTAAGGCTAATTCCTTGACAAAGAGTCAAGTTGAGGACTAGGAGATCAAGTTCATAATGTTGTGCATTGGTCAAGTCCACCATAAATAACAATAACATTATTAGTCATGATTTACTAAAAGTCTAGTAAATGTGGTTATGCTTAGAAGATTAAGTGTAATTCTGAATCATTGAAAAGTTTCAATCAATTGTAGAACGAATAAGTAGAATCAATGAAGGCAGAAAGATAAAAAAGTTTCTCCAATCTAAGAAGAAGGGAGAGTACTTTTGTATCATGTTTTATGACCGTCTTTGTAATAGTAGGAACCATATTACAATTCATCCTCTAAGGACACCTTAGTGCACTAGTTTGGCTAAGAAGAGGAATCGAGAATTGTTGTAGTGGTTAAGTCAATAAAATGTATCGTACTTCGTTCCAAAATCAAGTCTTAGAGTCACACTCCAAGATTCTGACTTGAGTGATATAATCTTAAGTAGGAATGTTCTTACACTTACACACTTTGGTGTAACATCCGGATTTCCAGGCATCATAATTTATATATTTGTTTTGAGATGAGAAGAGGGACTCGACGAGTTGACGCCTAAACTCGTCAAGTAGGATCGTGACTGATGACTCGGATTAATGAATGGACTCGACGAGTCGAAGAGTCGACTCGATGTGTCCGCGCTGTGGACAGAATCCCTAAATCTTTGGGCTTGTGCCCTATTTAAAGGACCTTATGGCCTTCATTGGCGGCCACACACACACTTGAGAAACCCTATCGAACCAAAGAGCATAGAAAGTGAGGGAAGGGACTAATTTCATCACCATTAGTGCATTCTTGCAAGAAGGAAGGAGGGGATTCTGTTGGATTAGTATCTAAGTCCATAACTATTTTGGTATGGACTTGACCGGATTATGAGCATGGTCCTTTTGGGTAGCCTTCACCATAGCAATATGTAAGATGAATTAAGGAGAGAAAGGTTTAAATATGATTTATTAATATATTATAAGAATAATATATTAAAGGAGAAATCATAATTTTTAATTAATATTAGTCAAGAATTAATTAAGAATTAGTTTTATGCCTAAAAGAGATTAATTAAACTTAAGGGACTTAGTGTGTAATTATAAGATAATTACATAGATGGCTTATGGACTCCATAGAAGGTGGAGTGGACGAATTCTATGAGGGAAACCCATTAGAAGTTGTCCAAGGCTTCTAAAGAAGGAGTCCATGGGCTGCTTAAGGCTTAAGAAGTCAAATTAGGGTTTCCTTGTTAGATAACCCTAATTCCCTAAGTATATAAGGAGCCCTTATGCACCAAAAACGTGGCTAACACTTGGGTTTGGGTTTCCAACCATTTTTGGTGCCTCCCCTCTCTTCTCTTCTTCATCTTGTTGCTAAGTGGTGTTTGTAACTCCATTAGAGGTGCAACACTTGAGGCACTAAGCTTTCTGAAGCCAAGGATTAGATTGTTATTGTTATATAACAATGAAAGGTCAGATATAAACCGTATTTTATGTTTATATGATTAATTCTATGCTAGATCTAGGGTTTATAGCTTTGGATATTCAATTGCATGTTCATTAGACAAACTAGATCCAAAAGCTATTAGGGTTTGCATGTACCCATAGGATTTGTGTATTTTTCAAAACCCATCAGTGGTATTAGAGATTAGGGTTGTTTGTTAGTGAACTTGATGCTATAATGGATTATTCTTGCTTAAAATCAAAAATTAGGGTTTCTGGGGGCTGGACTCGCCGAGTCCATGGTGAACTCGATGAGTCAGCTGGTCAAAAAGAGGTAATTTCGGGATTTTGTGCATCTTTGGTTGTGGTTACCAAAACGTTTTTTAATGATAAAAATCAGATGTTTATGATATTGGGTGATTATCCTTGCCAAAATAAAAGATAACTTCATATTAATTAAATAATTATTTCCTTATATGATAAAATTTAATTATTTGAATTATTTGGTGATTATCTTGCAAGAAATTTGACTAGGTCAAAATTTGATAATTGCCTTATTTGAATTTTGTGATCTAGAATGTTCTTGATAAAGTATGGAAAAGTTTAAAATTAACCCTTTAGGTTTCATAGTTTAAATTTGAGCTTAATAGTTTTAGTTTTGAAATTTAAATAGTTGAACCATAATGTTTTGAAATTTTCAAAAATTGCCCTCAAGTTTTGGAATTTAAATATTAATTAAAAGTCTAATTTTGAAATGTTAAATTCTAAAACCCTAGTACTTTGAAAAGTTCAAATCACACCCTTATGTTTTTTATTAATTAATTCAAGTGTATAATTAAAAGAGATTTAATAAAAACATAAAGTTTTGGTTTACATTTAATTAAATTAAAACTATAATTTATTAAATGAGACCACCTAGTATTTTAAGAGTGTAATATACACCCTATATTATATATATGTAACATTAAAAGTCTAATATTATATATATGAGTAAAGAGTCAGTCTTACCGTTAGTAGACCTCATTCACGAAGCTGGTCTATAAGGAGTGTTTAAGGAAATTGCCTATAAAATGGCGATTGAATGGGTATCCACTCTTACCAACCGCACTCTTGACTAGTGGAGGGTCGTTAGCCGAATGGGTAGGATATGAAAAAACCTTCCATTATAAGTATTATGAAGTATACAAAGTAACTAAATGCTTTCGAAAATTCCCAAATCTAGTTACTTTAGGCAAAATGTGAAATTGTATGCTAATCCATGGAATTACACTTCGTACCCTTGTCAAACGTTAGTGGAGCATCTGTGGTTAACCAACACACTAATTTGGGGATGACATTGGTAGCGAAGGGTGGCTCGATGATTATCATAGATCAATGGAGCGTGTGTGGCTAACCGGCACATTCATTAGGTGATAGTAACATTGGGTGCACCACGTGATTCGTATGGTTATTCACACCTTATTTGTGATCCTCGGCATCTCAGTCACAAATAGAAGGGCATAATCGAGATTTAAACATGCCATTGAAAAGTTCAATGAATCTCAATAGATCTAGGAGTTTCAATTCATTTAAAAGTTAAACTTCCTTTTCGTTTTTCATGGTGGAAATTGGTAAATCGTCATTTACCTACCTTCAAATATTTTGCAACTAGATTACAACATCCCTCTTCTAGGTTGTAGAGTATTGTGTTGGGTCCTAGCCTTAATAATTCATTTGGGTGTTTTATTAAGGACTCAATCAACTTAACTTGAATTTTCTCCCGTTTTGTAGATGTCAAACACCTATGGTTTTCCTAAATCCCTTGGAACTAGTTTTCCAAACGAAGAAGATATTCCACAATATGATCAAGGAACAAGAAATCATAAGTTTGAAGGCTTGAAAAGTTCAATCTCACTCAAGCCCTATTGGTAATTAAGCATGAAGACGGAAAGTCTGTGTGTGCACATGTCTTCGAGATGAAGTCACACATTGACAGGTTGGGTATGTTGGGTGTTGTCATCCCCAATGAGTTGGCTGTTGACTGGGTTCTTCAGTCACTTCTTGAATCATATAGTGAGTTCGTAAGAGAGTACTATACGATAGACCACAACGTGACCCTCATTGATCTCACCTATTTTTTTATAGCTGTTGAATCAACAATGATTTGACGTGCTAATCAAGCAAATTTGTTTGGTGAGTCAAACTCCCAAACTTCAATGGACACTGGCAACATTGGAAGTCCAGAAAGAACTAAGTCTGTGATTGTCCGATGTGCTGTGCCAAAGGAGCCCATTTGCTTTTATTACCAAGAGAAGGGGAATTGGAGACGAAGTTACCCAAACTACCTGAGAGATCTAAGAGATGGGGGAGTCAAGACGTATGGCTCTACTTCAGGTAAAATCCAATAACTAACTCTACAAGTTCCTATTCTTCGATATCAATACATGATGTGATAAGATTACATTTTGATGTTTTGTAGGATCGAAGAAAAGAGAGGAAGCTTAAGGGAAGAAGTGAACTGAATCTAATCGTGAAGATAGTGGATTTCGATCGCATTGTTTGAAGATTGGATTTTTGAGCTGCTTCTTGGAGTTAGAATAGATTGCTAAGAAATATGTAATAACATAGTTTTTTTTTAATTGAATTGCATTGTAAGGACAAATATTTCCGCAATAAAATAAATTTTTATTTTATCTTATTTATTTATCCTTGTAATGGCGTGTACGAAAAATTAATTTTTGAAGGTTTCTATTATTAGCAATGATGGATTTGATTCTTAATTATATTATTTGTGGAAATGTCAAAATTTTACCAAATAGGGAGATTTTCTCATCGCCCAAGTTTCAATTGGACAGAAACTTGGAATCATACAACTTGGTTATGTGATGAATGAGAAACTTCATATTTGGAAATTAGACTAATTCTTTGACAAAGTGTCAAGTGAACGACTAGGAGATCGAGTACACTAGGTTGTGCGTTGATCAAGTCCACCACAAAGAGAGATAAGACATTCGTCATGATTTACTAAAAGTTTAGTAAATATGATTATACTTATAAGATTAAGTGTAATTCTGAGTTGATTGAAAGAGTTTCAATGAGTAGCATAACGAATAAAGAAGAATTAAGTAGGCAGAAAGATAAAAGTTTCTCTATTCTAAGAAGAAGGGAGAGTACTTTTTATTGTGTTTTATGATAAGTCTTAATGATTAAGAACCATATCTCAATTGATCCTCTAAGTGAGTCTTAGTGCATTTGTTTTTCTAAGAAGAGGAATCAAGAATTGTGGAAATGGTTAAATCAAGAAGTCAATCATACTTCATTCCAATATCATGTCTTAGAGTTATATTCCAAGATTGTGAATTGAGTGACAAGTATTAAGAAGGTTTATAACACTCAACAAATGTGGAATTTGGAAAAATTTTGTTATTCTTGCACATTTGAAATTGGTAAGTTGTGTTGTCTTGGATAAGACAAATACCAACTAGGACCAATTACGTGAAGTGCTTTGTCTTGATAAGAACTACACTTGAATATTTGTTTTGTCTAGAAACGTTTTCTGACAAGAGAATCATATATGTCAAGAGGTCAGTGGGAGTTTTAATGATCTTGAAAAAGTTTCAAGAACAAATAAAAAATAAACGTTATTGATCATCACTAGCACACAAATTGAGGTTTACAACCTATTGTGTTGACATTATTTTGTTTCTGTGCCATTCCAGTTGAGTTAATTATGCATGTGAGTTCTATGAGTTCTCATTTGAATGCATGAAGACAAAGTACCTTGATCGATGGAAAGTACATTGATATGTAAGGATAAGTTACTAATCTACTTGGAAGACATGGTGGGCACTCATGTTACCATAAGGCAAGATTAAGAAAGTTCAGTCCATATGAGATTGGATTTGTCGCAAACTTTGGTTTTGGCAAATTCACATGGATAGGAACTCATACACCATAAAATCTAAGTGTCATAAGATTCCCTCCTTCATGAAAATGACTGTGAGGAAATGCTTTCACTAAGAGAGATTTTAAAAAGATAGCAATTGTGAAAATTGTATTCTCAAATTCGATTATGGTTACGACATCCCTTTCCATAGTTCGAATTGTGAGATTTGGCAATTAGTATAACATTTGGGACTTATTGATATAAGTTCTGAATTAGTTAAGACACACATATGATCTATCTAGGGCAAAGGTGTATAAGTTTAAGAAGCTTAGATAAAGGCTTATCGAAGCATCTAGTATTAGAAATATGAACTTCAGAAATTCAATAGATATTGTTTTCTGGAAGTTCAGCTATTTTCTGAATACATGTCAAAGCTAGTGGGAGCATAAGTGTTATGCTTATATGATAATAATCATCATGATAGTGGGAGCATAAGTGTTATGCTTGTATGATTATTATGATGAGTATTGCAAGTTAGCAATATTAATTATAGAAAACAAATATTCATTTTGCAAAGTCGCAAAGGTTGAAAAGTTGTTCTGCTATAATTAAGGGAGAGAATATTATACTTCGTTTCAAAATCTAAAGCTTAGATTGAGAAAATTTAATAAATATAGTCAAAGGATACATAGTGTGTTCTCAAATTCCGATTATTATTACGGCATCCCTCTTCATTGTTCGAATTGTGAGAACGTGACACATAAAATATTATGGCAGAAGATTGATAAAGTATCATATCTTTATGTAAGACATTATGCATCGTGTCCCATACACTTCGGGTATAGGATCGATTGAAAATGCTATTATATTTGACCATTCTAAAATTTTCCAAATGCCTAGCGCATTAAGAGGGAAAAAGGACTAGAATTGGTTTTGACTAAAATAATTAAACAACTATCAAAGGACGATCCAAAGTTTGCTGAGGATTGGTCGCTTGTGAGTAGTTGGAAGTATGGTATTGGATGGACCATATCGACATTATTATGAATAGATAAGATTCTACTAAGAATGAGTTGTCATATGGAAAATATTGAAATGTTTCCATATTGGGAGTTGGATATTGAGAGTCTATGTCTAGATTAGAAAATTTTATGCAAGAAGGATGTTCAAAGGAATGTACTTTGAATGTGAGACTTCACGTCTATGGAATTGTCTTGTAACAATTTCCGATAGAGTACTTTGTAATTTCATTGGCCAAGTCTTGGTGACTTTTTTGCTATAACTTTGCGAAAGGATCGTTGCATAAAATGTTAGAATCTAGCATATTCTAGTAGTGGCAAGAACCTTGTGTTCTAACACTAATGATAAGGATTGGGAGTTGTGAAATGAGCATTATTGGAAAAAGGTTTTCAATTGATCTATTTCACAAAGTAAGGACGATAGGAAACATAGTGTGCATGCTTTGTGTGTGGGACAACTATTGTTATAATTTGAGTAATAAGTTTATTTTCTGAAACAATAAACAATGAATAATGAGTAATCAATATGGTGCTTAAACAAAAGTGTTTTATTTACTCCCACAAGTTTGGGGCCATATAGGATTAAGTATTATTGTTGTGTTTCAGTTAGCATGTTTTGACTTCCAGAATAACAAGGTTATTCGAACCTCCACAGTCGGTCATACGTTGGAAGTAAGTATGAAGGAAGACTGTCATGAAAAGTTTGTACATTGTCTGAAGAGTTTAGACATAGCACAAGTTTGCTGCAGAGTTCATGAGTACTTTAATAAGATTAGAGTATTGGATGAAACCCACGCTCACTTGGATCACTTCATGGATTTTTCACGGGTGATTAGTGAGACGATAATATTGTATATTCTTGAAACCGAGACGTGTGAGTTGTTATTTGCTGGTCGGTTGCACATTGATAATAAGTAAACGCACCAGTAACTTGGTGTTATAAAACTTATTGTTGTGTGTGATTCGACGAGTGAGTACAAGCAAGCATTTGAGTTGAATTTTATCCATTCCTTTTACCCAAAGCGGGATAAAAGCGATATCTGTGGGCCCCTCGATGATTTAGTGATGACACCAAAGCACTTGGCCAAGCCGACACTAAGTTGATGTGTTCAATTGTAGTCTGCTGTCAATCGTCATATTCAGAAGTCAGGAAAGAGTATAGAGAGAATGATTGAAATTCATGTCTTGTGTCTATACGATATCTTGAGAATGGAGGAATATATGATCCCTTATCTAAAGGACACGCGTATCTGATAAGATCAGAGTTGACAGCGGCTTTTGAAAGCTACGATTGCTGATCAGGTTCTGAAGTTATACAAATAGTTATTAGACTTATCCAAGTGGGAGACTATTGGATTAGTGTCTAAGTCCATAACTATTTTGGTATGTACCTGACCCGATTATGAGCATGGTCCTTTTGGGTTGCCTTCACCATAGCAATATGTAAGATGAATTAAGGAGAGAAAGGTTTAAATATGATTTATTAATATATTATAAGAATAATATATTAAAGGAGAAATCATAATGTTTAATTAATATTAGTAAAGAATTAATTATGAATTAATTTCGTGGCTAAAAGAGAATAATTAAACTTAAGGGACTTATTGTGTAATTATAAGATAATTACATAGATGGGCTTATGGACTCCATATAAGGTGGAGTGGATGAATTCTATGGAAGAAACCCATTAGTAGTCGTCCAAGGCTTCTAAAGAAGGAGTCCATGGGCTGCTTAGGGCTTAACAGTCAAATTAGGGTTTCCTTGTTAGATAACCCTAATTGCCTAAGTATATAAGGAGCCCTTAGGCACCAAAAACGTGGCTAACACTTGGATTAGGGTTTCCAGCCGTTTTTGGTGCCTCCCCTCTCTTCTCTTCTTCATCTTGTTGCTTAGTGGTGTTTGTGTCTCCATTAGAGGTGCAACACTTGAGGCACTAAGCTTTCTGAAGCCAAGGATTAGATTGTTATTGCTATAAAACAATCAAAGGTCAGATCTAAACCCTATTTTATGTTAATATGAATAATTATATGCTAGATGTAGGGTTTATAACTTTGGATATTCAATTGTATGTTCATTAGACAAACTAGATCCAAAAGATATTTGGGTTTGCATGTACCCATAGGATTGGTGTATTGCTCAAAATCCATCAGTTTCAAGCTAAGCTAATTGAGGAGCTCAGATCTACTATCACTTCATCAAAGGTTTCTGTTTGAGGTATGAATCCATGCCTATTTTCGTGTATATAGTAGATCTCATGAATATAGGGTTTCTTTACCCCTTCTTTAGCTGGATTATGAAGCATGTGGAGTCCCATTGAGGAATAGACATTACATCTTGACCTTGAGAGGCCCAAAGAGTCCCAATCATCCAGCTTTATGCAATCCAATAAGAGTTTTGAGTCTAGGTTACCATTATAAGAGTTATTTCATCAAATAGAGCCATGTGTGTGATGAATGAACATAAAGATGGGACCTTTATGTGACTTTTGGGTGTTAGAAGGTCAGATATATAAGTTAGAGAAATAGATCTAACCTCAGAAGGTCGTTTGAGCATTGCCATGGAGGAAACTCGCCGAGTCGGATCGGGTTGCTTCGCGATTCGTGATCATTTGTAACCTGTCGAGTGAAAGGTTAACTCGACGAGTCAAGTGAGGCCTTAAGAGGATTCAAAGGACACGCATGGACTCGCCGAGTTACCTGAGTGTAGTCGACGAGTTTGGTCAAAGTTGGACTGTTGACTGGAGTTGACTTTCGTTGACTTTTAGGGTTTGGTCAACAATTGGACATTTGGACCATTGGAGGGGTAAAATAGTCTTTTCCCTTCTGTGAGATTATAGGAAGGGATTAGTCTAGCCTTTGAGAAACGTTGTTAATTAGAGGTAAATTACTTTATGTGATTAGGCGGAGGCTAGATCAGTATTTCGAGTTCGAGACTTTCCGAGATTACCCGAGGTGAGTCTTCTCACTATACATTACCTAGAGTGGTATCTATGTGCAAACCGGAGGGTCTTATGTGTATGTGTATGTTTGGGATTTGTATGCATTTTATATGTATGCTATGTGTTATATAGACCGGACCGAAGGGTCTAACGATTTAAACTAGACCAGAGGGTCTAATGAGCTAGACCGGACCGAATGGTCCAACGAGCTACGAGAGTGGAGGGTCCCGCTGAGACACATTGACCGGAGGGTCATACCGAGTTACAACCTCGAGTGAATTATGTGTTGTATGTGGTATTTTGGGGAACTCACTAAGCATTTTTTCTTACCGTGTTATGTGATGTGTTTCAGGTACTAGCGAGGATCGCTGGAAGGCGCCAGCATGATTTGTACACACTGGCAGGGGATTTTCTATTTGAGATTCTGGGATATTTTTTACCATGATAAAAATTGATACACTTGAGTTTTGAGATGATTTATATGAGATATCTTACGTTTGAAAAATGAGAAATTATTTTAAATTTTCACGTTGTTACAAGTTGGTATCAGAGCCCTGGTTTGAGGGATTCGGATGCACCTTCGGGCGTATCTGAACTCAAACTGAGGATTTGAGAAAATATTTCATAAAAGAAACAATTCTTCTAAAAAGAGTAAAAGATTTTGAGAAAAGAAAAAAGGAGCAATGTGTACGATCAGCCAACACCCGAACGGTGATTTCCCAAAATGCCCTTACATTATGTGTTATGAGATATTATGTGATGTGCTATGCATGCTAGAGTAGGCTAGGTAAATCATATCTTTGGACTAGGGTGGCCTGATATGTGATGCCTTAGCCTAGGAGTTTATGCTGTTGTGAGTTGCTTTGAGTGCATGTAGGTAGCAAAGAGTTGCTTGTGAGAATTCTGCTTGAGAGTAGGCTGAATTCAGGGGGTATAGAGTACTTGCGAATTGGGATCCTAGGAGGAGGACTTGGTGCGGATACGGATACGATGTGGAAGGTAGTATTGGGCTCGTACTATTGAAAGCACCGGATCGGTAAACATCCCAAGTAAGAATCCTTAGGGTGCTAAGGAACAAGTAGGAATGGTTGATCGAGTGTGAGTAACCTCGATGGAGTCTCTGATTATTTTATGTCATATTTCAGAGGCATCATGGTGGGAACGCGCCACAACCTAGGAGGCAGTGGTACTAGCGATGAGGAGATCCGTAGGATGATTCACGAGGAGGTGGTCGCAGCCAGCCGATCTGAGATACCGGAGATGTTTGGGTCTATCAAGACCACGGTGATTGAAAATTTCGACAAGCGATATGCTACTCTGACTGAGGCGGCTGCTGTTGCAGCCACTGCAGTTGTCGTTGCTACGAGGCCACAGGGGGGGTGACTCGTTGTTGTACCAAGAGTTCAGCAACACGAAGCCACCAGAGTTTGACGGGACTCAGGATCCGATAGCCGCGATGAGGTGGATCTATGAAATTGAGGGATGTTTCTACACCTGTTCTTGTTCGGAGCATCTGAGGGTACGGTTCGCGTTGAACCAGCTTCGCTTGGGAGCAAAGGATTGGTGGAAGTTTGTGATGGCTGACTTTACTCCTGCAGAGATTACAGCGGTGACCTGGGAGAGGTTCACCACCATGTTCCGAGATGAGTATGTTCCCCCTGTGGAGAGGGAACATCTAGCCCAGGAGTTCTTGTCCCTCAAGCAGGGGACGAAGTCCGTGACTATGATTACATGGAGGTTTCACGAGAGGGCGTTGTTTTGCCCTGAGCATGTGTCTTCTGAGCAGGCACGCATGAGTCAATATCTAAGCATACTGAGGAGACACATTCGTGAGTTCGTGGTGAACTCGACATACCGGACATTTGACGAGCTCCAGGCAAATGCCCAGAAGATGGCGATCGAGCTAGAGACTCAGGACAGGGAGGTGGCCGAGTCTCAGAGGAAGGATAGGTGGTGGGCACAGTCTCAGCCGACAACTAAGCGGGCAAATCCCGCTGATTCGAGATCTGGAGGACTGAACGGCCGCACTTGTGGGAAGTGCGGCAAGTGCCATGACGGAATGTGCAGAGCGGGGGTGTGCTACAATTGTGGCAAGGAGGGGCATTTCGCGAGGGATTGCCCTAACGGGTTTGCAGTTTGCTTCCACTGCAACCAGACTGGCCATCGGAAGGCCGAGTGCCCACAACTACTTCAGGGATCAGCACAGGGATCTGCACCTGCTGCTACTGGAGCCACTGAGGCCCTGCTAGTGAAGTCCGAGGCACCGAAGGCTCACGGGAGAGCCTTTCAGTTAACAACGGAGGAGGTCCGTGCAGCGCCCGATGTCGTGGCTGGTATGTTCTCTTTTATTTACTTATGCTGAGTTCAAGATATTTTGCTTATATTGTGGTATGCATAGGTACTTTCCTTGTGAATTTTGCACATGCTTTAGTGTTATTTGACTTGGGTGTGAGTCGATCTTTCGTGTCATTAGCGTTTAGTCAGCACATCAGTATCTGACAAAAGGCGTTGAGTCGACCTCTGTGAGTTTCTAGAGCCGAAGAGCTAGCGGTGTATGCTACTGATGTGATTCGAGGATGTGTGCTTGAGACTTTCGGTGTTGAGTTCCCGATAGATCTAGTACCAATTGCGAAGGGGGATGTCTGTGTCATCGTGGGCATGGACTGGTAGAGCCGATTTGGAGCTGTTATGGACTGCGAGCGTCAGTTGGTGACCATACGAGGCCCTAGTAGGGGGGGGGTACTTACGATATAGGGCGAGGGTACCCAGTCTGGGTCAGCATTTTGCTTATCTGCCAGAGTGAGACAGAGTCTAAAGCAGGGCTGTAGAGGGTTTGTAGCCTATGTGATGGATACACGAGTGGCCGCATAGAGGCCGAGTTCTATCGGTGAGGTTCCGATAGTGCGAGAGTTTCCGGAAGTTTTCCCCGAGGAGTTGTCGGGTGTGCCTCCCGAGAGGCAGGTGGAGTTTCGCATCGATTTGGTTCCGGGGGCGGCGCCTATTGCCAATGCATCCTATCGCCTTGCGCCAACGGAGATGCAATAGTTATCCTCACAACTTCAGGAGTTGTTGGGGAAGGGATTCATTCGATCGAGTAGCTCGTCGTGGGGAGCGCCGATCCTTTTGTCAAGAAAAAGGATGGTTCACACCGGATGTGCATTAATTACCAGGAGTTGAACAAGGTGACGGTCAAGAACCGTTATCTACCATCGAGGATCAACAATCTGTTTGATCAGTTGTAGGGAGCTTCTTGGTTCTCCAAGATAGACTTGAGATCTGGATATCACCAAAGGAGGGTGCGGTATGAGGATATCTAGAAGACGACATTTAGGACTCGTTATGGGCATTACGAGTTCGTGGTGATGCCTTTTGGGCTCACCAATGCACCATCAGCGTTCATGGATCTCATGAACCGAGTATGCAGGCCGATGTTGGATCAACCGGTGATTGTGTTCATCAACGATATTCTAGTGTATTCGCGATCCAAAGAGCAACGTGAGGAGCATCTGAGGGAGATCCTTGGAGTGTTGAGATCGGAGAGGCTTTATGCCAAATTCTCCAAGTGTGATTTCTGGTTACGAGAGGTCCAGTTCCTGGGACATCTTGTTAATCAAAATGGGATATTGGTCGATCCGGCCAAGATTGAGGCTGTCATGAGTTGGGAGGTGTCGAGATCCCCCACCAAGATCAGGAGTTTTCTAGGGTTGGCCGGCTACTATCGGAGATTTATCAGAGATGTCTCCAAGATTGTCGTTCCCCTCACCAGATTGACCCGGAAGGGCATTGCTTTTACTTGGGGTCTCGAGTAGCAAACCTCGTTTGAGACTCTTCGACAGAGATTATGTGAAGCCCTGGTGTTAGCCCTTCCGTAGGGAAGAGAGGATTACGTGGTGTATTGTGATGCGTCTATATCGGGGTTGGGTGCGATGCTTATGCAGAGAGGGCATGTGATAGCATACACATCAAGGAAACTGAAGCCTCATGAGACAAGGTATCCCACCCACAATTTGGAGTTGGGGGCAGTAGTGTTCGCCTCAAGACATGGCGCCATTATTTGTATGGGGTTCGGTGTACCATATACATGGACCACAAGAGTTTGAAGTATTTGATGGATCAACCAAACCTGAACATGCGCTAGAGGAGATGGTTGGATATGGTAAAGGATTATGACTGTGAGATCCTATACCACCCGGGCAAGGCTAACATGGTAGTCGATGCTCTGAGCCCCATGGCAGAGAGTGCCCCGATTCAAGATATATGCATGAGGATGACGGTGATGACTCCGGTATTTGATACCATCCGAGAGGCCCAGGAAGAGGCTGTGATCCTGGAGAACCTCAAGAGAGAGTGGGTGATTGGGCAGGTGTTCGAGTTCGTTACTGATAGCCGAGGGCTTATGACCTTTCACGGTCGGATTTGGGTGCCATTTATGGGTGGGGCACGTAGCATATTGATGGAGGAGGCACATAGATCGAGATTCTCGATCCATTTCGGAGCCACTAAGATGTATTTGGACCTGATGAGAGATTATTGGTGGCCCTGTATGAAGAGGGATGTTGCGTGGGTTGTAGATAGGTGCTTGACCTATCGTTGGTTTAAGGTCGAGCACCAGCATCCTCATGGCAAATTGCAGCCGCTAGAGGTTCCCCAGTGGAAGTGGGAACAAATTTCTATGGATTTCATCACCGAATTTCCGAGGACCGTGAGGGGTGTTGATGCCATTTGGGTGATTGTGGATCGGTTGACGAAGAGCGCTCACTTCCTTGCTATCAGTGAGAGCTCTTCCGCGGAGAGGCTGGCATAGATATATATGAGAGAGGTGGTGTCGCGGCATGGAGTTCCGATCTCGATTGTGTCAGACAGAGATGTACGTTTCACTTCTAGGTTCTGGAAGACGTTCCATGAGGAGTTGGGTACGATATTGCACTTCAGTACTGCTTACCACCCACAGACGGATGGATAGAGTGAGCGGACGATTCAGACGCTCGAGGACATGCTTCGAGCATGTGTTATGGACTTCGGTAGAAGTTGGGACACCTACCTACGTTTGGCTAAGTTTTCTTACAACAACAGCCACCATTCGAGTATAGGTATGCCTCCCTTTGAGCTTTTATATGGGAGGAGGTGTCGAACTCCCATCTGTTGGGGAGAGGTAGGGTAGCGAGTGATGGGTAGCACTGAGATACTGCTTAAGACGACTGAGCAGATACATCAGGTCTGACAGAGGTTGCTGACAGCCCAGAGCCACCAGAAGAGTTATGTGGATAGGCGGCGATCCGAGCTCGAGTTCCAGGTTGGATATTTCATTCTCCTGAAGGAATCTCCTTGGAAAGGAGTGATCCGATTCAGGAAGAGGGGAAAGCTAAGGCCCCGATACATTGGTCCGTTCAGGGTGACCGTGAGAGTGGGTAAGGTAGCTTACCGTTTAGAGCTACTTGCGGAGTTGAGCCAGATTCATGATACCTTCCACGTATCCCAGTTGAGGAAGTGTATAGCCGATGAGACGACAGTAGTGCCGCTAAAGGATATTTAGGTGGATGCGAGCCTGAATTACAATGAGAGGCCGATCGCGATCTTAGATCGGAAGATCAAGGTTCTGAGAAACAAGGAGGTGCCTCTGGTTCAGGTCCAATGGCAACATTGGAGAGGGTCCGAGCTGACTTAGGAGCCGTGATGCGAGAGCAGCATCCAGAGTTGTTTGCAAAGCAAGATTTCGAGGGTGAAGTCTGATTCTAGTGGGGGAGAATTGTAACATCCGGATTTCCAGGTATCATAATTTATATATTTGTTTTAAGATGAGAAGATGGACTCAACGAGTTGACGCCTAAACTCGTCGAGTAGGATCGCAACTGATGACTCGGATTAATGAATGGACTCGACGAGTCGGAGAGTCGACTCGACGAGTCCGCACTGTGGACAGAAACTTTAAATCTTTGGGAATGTGCCCTACTTAAAGGACCTTATGGCCTTCATTGGCGGCCACACACACACACTTGAGAAACCATATCGAACCATAAAGCATATAGAGTGAGGGAAGGAGCTAATTTCATCACCATTAGTGAATTCTTGCAAGAAGGAAGGAGGGGATTCAAGCTACGCTAATTGAGGAGCTCAGATCTACTATCACTTCATCAAAGGTTGTTGTTTGAGCTATGAATCCATACCTATTTTCGTGTATATAGTAGATCTCATGAATCTAGGGTTTCTTTACCCCTTCTTTAGTTTGATTATGGAGCATGTGGAGTCCCATTGAGGAATAGACATTAGATCTGGACCTTGAGAGGTCCACAGAGTCCCAATCATCCAGCTTTATGTAGTCCCATAAAGGTTTTGAGTCTAGGTTACCATTATAAGAGTTATTTCATCAAATAGAGCCATGTGTGTGATACATGAACATAAAGATGGGACCTTTACGTGACTTTTGGGTGTTAGAAGGTCAGATCAATAAGTTAGAGAAACAGATCTGACCTCAGAAGGTCGGTTGAGCATTGCCATGGAGGAAACTCGCCGAGTCCAAGAGAGGAATCGATGAGTTGGATCGGGTTGCTCCGCGATTCGTGATGTGTGGAAACCCATCGAGTGAAAGGTTAACTCGACGAGTCACCCGAGTGCACTCGATGTGTCTGGTCAAAGTTGGACCGTTGACTGGAGTTAACTTTCGTTGACTTTTAGGGTTTGTTAAACAATTAGACATTTGGACCATTGGATGGATAAAATGGCCTTTTCCCCTTCTGTGAGATTATAGGAAGGGATTAGTCTAGCCTTTGAGAATCGTTGTTAATTAGAGGTAAATTACTTTATATGATTAAGCGGAGGCTAGATTAGTATTTCGAGTACGAGACTTTCCGAGATTACCCGAGGTGAGTCTTCTCATTCTACATTACCTAGAGTGGTATCTATGTGCAGACTAGAGGGTCGTATGTGTATGTGTATGTTTGAGATTTATGTGCATTGTGTTATATGTATGCTATGTGTTATATAGACCGGACTGGAGGGTCCAACAATTTAGACCGGACGAGAGGGTCCAACGAGCTAGACCGGACCGGAGGGTCCAATGAGCTATGGGACTGGAGGGTCCCGCTGAGACACATTGACCGAAGGGTCATACCGATTTATAGCCTCGAGTGGCTTATGTGTTGTATGTGGTATTTTGGGGAACACACTAAGCATTTATGCTTATCGTGTTATGTGATATGTGTTTCAGGTACTAGCGAGGATCGCGGGAAGGTGCCGACAAGATTTGTACACACTGGCAGAGAATTTTGTATTTGAGATTCAGGGGTATTTTTTACCATGATAACAATTGATACACTTGATTTTTGAGATGATTTATATGAGATATTTTATGTTTGAAAAATGAAAATTTTTTTTTAATTTTCACGTTGTTACGTTTGGTAAGTTGTGATGTCTTGAATAAGACAAAGACCAACTAGTACCAAATTACATGTAGGTTTTGTCTTGATATAGATACACACTAACTCTTAAATATTTGTTTTGTCAAGAAATGTTTCTTGATAAGAGAATCTAATATGTCAAGAGGTCAGTGGGAGTCTAAAGATCTTGAAAAGTTGCAAGAACTAATCGAGAGTAAACCTGCTGTTAATTACTAGCACACGACTTAAGTTTTCTAACCTAGCGTGTTGACGTATTATTGTTTCAGTGCCAATCCAATTGAGTTGATTATTCATATGAGTTCTACGAGTTCTCAATAGACTGCATAAGGCAAGCACCTTGTTCAATGAAAGTACATTGACTGGTATAGGTGAGCTGCTAAATAACTTGGAAGCAATGGTAGGACCCTTGATGGCAAGAAATCAAGAATGAACAAGTTATGTCCATAAGAATTTGGATTTGCTACAAACATTGTCTTACGATTATGTTTATGGCAAATTCACATGGATAGGAACACATACACTATAAAATCTAAGTGTCATAAGGTTTATCTCTTTCATGAAGATGATTGTGAAGAAACTCTTTCACTAAGAGAGATTTTAAGAAGATAGCAATTGTGTAGATTGCATTCTTAAATTCGATTATGATTACGACATCCCTCTTCATAGTTCAAGTTGTGAGATTTGGCGATTAGTCTGAACATTTTGGGACTTAGTAGTATAAATTCTGAATTTGTTTAGACACACATGTGAGTTATCTAAGGAAAGGTGTATGTGTTTGAGATGCTCAGATAATGGCTTATCAAAGCATATCGTATTAGGAAAATGAACTTTGGAAGTCAATAAGTATTGTTTTCTAAGAAGTTTAGCTGGTTTCTGAATACGTGTCAAAGCTAGTGGGAGCATAAATGTTATGCTGGAATGGATATAATCATCATGTTAGCGGGAGCATGATTATTATTTTAAGTGTTGCAAGTTAGCAATATTAGTTATAGAAAACAATAGGTTTCACTTTGCAAAGTTGCAAGGGTTGAGAAGTTGTTTTGCTGTAATTAAGGGAGAGAATGTTTTACTTTGTTTCGAAATCTAAAAGCTTAGATCGACAACTTTTAATCAAATTTAGTCAAGGATACATTAATTGCGTCCTCAAATTTCGATTATGATTACGACATCCCTCTTCATAGTTCGAATTTTGAGGATGTGGCAAATAGAAATATTATGGCAAATGGCTGATATAGTATCATACTTTTATGTAAGACATTATGAATCGTGTCCCATACGCTTCTGGTATAGGATCGATTGCATATGCTGTAATATTTGACCATTCTAAAATTTTCCAAATGCCTAGGGCATTAAGAGGGACAAAGGATTAAAACTAGATATGAATAAAGGTGATTAATCAACTGTCAAGAGGACAATCTCGGGTTCGCTAAGGATTGGTCGCTTATGAGCAGTTGGAAGTATAATAATGGAAGGACCATACTGACATTATTATTATTAGATATGATTCTATTAATAACGAGTTGTCATATGGTAAATATGGAATTGTTTCCATATTGGGAGTTAGACTTTAAGAATCTCTATGTAGATTAGAAACTTTTATGCAAGAAGGATGTTCAAAGGAATGTACTTTGAATGTGAGACTTCATTTCTATGGAATTGTCTTGCCACAATCTCCGATTGATAACTTTGTAATTTCATTGGCAAAGTCTTTGTGACTTTGGCACTATGACATTATGAAAGAATCGTTGCATAAAATGTTAAAATCTAACATATTCTATAAGTGGCAAGAATTTGGTATTCTCACACTTGTGGTAAGGATTGTGAATTGTGAAATGAGTGTGATTGAGAATGTTATTCAATTATACTATTTCACAAAGTAAGGACCATAGGCAAACATAGTGTGCATGGTAAGAGCATAGGACAATTGTTGTTATAATTCAAGTAATCAGTTGATTACCCGAAACATTATATAATGAATAATGTGTAATCAATATGGTGATTAAATAAAAGGAGTTTTATTTATACTCAAAAGTTTGGGGCCATATTGAATTCGCTTATTGTTATGTTTCACTTTGCATGTTTTGACTTCCTGAATAATAAGATTATTCTAACGTTCCACAGTCGCTCGTACCTTGGGAGTAGGTATGAAAGAAGATTGTCACGAATTGGTTTGTAGATTGCATAAAGTGTATTAGACATAGCAAATGTTTGCTGCAACGTTCATGGGTGCTGATGAATATGATTTGAGCAATGGATTAAACCCACGCTCACTTGGATCGTTTCATGGATTTTATCACGAGTGATTGGTGAGACGATAATATCTTATGTTCTTGAAATCGAGATGTGTGAGTTGCATCTTGCGAGTCGATTACACATTGATAATATGTAAACACACCAGTAACTTGGTGTTATAAAACATATTGTTGTGTGTGATTCGGTGAGTAAGTACAAGCGAGCATTGAGTCGAAGTTTATCCGTTCCTTTTACCCAAAATGGGATAAAAGCGATATCCGAGGGCCCCTCGATGATTTAGTGATGACAATTAAGCGCTTGGCCAAGCCAGGACTAAGTTGATGTGTTCAATTGTAGTTTGTTGTTAGTCGTCATTAATCAGAAATCGGGAAACAACACATGAACTAAGAGTATGATTTAAATCAATGTCTCAGTTTATACGATATCTAGAATGGAGGAATATATGATCCCTTATCTAAAGGACACGCTTCTGATAAGATCAGAGTTAACAACGACTTTTGGAAGCTACGATTGCTGATTAGGTTTGAAGTCATACACATAATAGTTGTTAGACTTATCCAAGTGGGAGACTGTTGGATTAGTGTCTAAGTCCATAAATATTTTGGTATGTACTTGACCCGATTGTGAGCATGGTCCTTTTGGGTTGCCTTCACCAAAACAACTTGATAGGATGGTTTGTGGAGAAAGAGATTAATTATGATTTATTAATATATTATATGAATAATATATTAAGAGAAAAATCATATTGTTTAATTAATATTAGTCAAGAGTTAATTTTGTGGCTAAAAGACATTAATTAAATAAAGGGTACTAGAACTGTCAATTGTGTGATAGTTGGATATTGGACTAATGGACTCCATAGAGGTTGGAGTGGAAGCAATCTATGGGGAAACCCATGAGAATTCGTCGAAGGCCTCGAAGGAGGGAGTCCATGGGCGGCATAGGGCCTAAGCAGTCAGATTAGGGTTTCCTAGTTCGAAACCCTAATAGCCTCACTATATAAAGACCCATAGGGTACCCAAAAACGTGGCTAAGCATTCCTTGGAGTTTCTTGGACGTTTTTGGTGCCTCCTTCTCCTCTCCTAAGTCATCGTCTTGCTCTTGGTGTTTGTGAGCCATTAGAGGTCTAACACTTGTGACATTAAGCTTTCAAAAGCCACTTGCAAGAAGGAATATATTGTTATTGGTACATAACAATCTGTCACATCCCAAAACCAAGAACGGCGGAAACGTTCTGGGGAGGAGGACGTCATGTATAGTATCACAACACAGTAAATGTAAATAAGCAAACAACATCATCCATTGCATTAAATATATAATTTCAATACAAGTGTGTTCTGTACAGTTATAGACACCAAAAATAATGAAACCCAAAATAATATGAGATGAATCTTGAATGTACTCCATCTTCTCAAAAGCTGGCCTCGGTACCTGTCTACTGATGACCTGAGAATACAAGTTATTTTGAAAGAGTTTATCAGCATTAAGCTGGTGAGTTCATAAGTATTTTAGTGTCAATGTTTCTTGTAAAAATGTTTGAACCTGTCTTAATGTATAAGTTTGTAAAAATGTGAGCAAATGTTTGAAAGTATTTGTAAAAGTTTGAATCACTCAGAAAATCCTATATTTTCTATAAAAGTAACCTTCTACCAAGGCTAGACTGTTTTGTAAACTTTTCTGTTGTAAAAGTGTGTGATTACCCAAGTATAACTATCATTTGTTAAAAATATAGTTTGTACACTAATGCTTAAGTGAGATTATCACTAAAATATGTAATGGGCAAATCATTGTAGTACTGTAGCTTTGTATGATAAGACTACTGCTGTACTAAATACTACTACTACCTTAAACCGGATTTATATTAAGGTATATTGTGATAAATTGCACCATGCTATCGACTGATAATCAACGACATAATGAACGGTCGTAAAAAGAAATGACGTTTGGCACCCGCAGACCTGCAGGTCCGGCTGTAGCTAGCAGCAAGGTGTAGGATAGTCAATCCAGTATAGATCTATACGCAAACTCACGCTATCCCTCCAAGAGAATTCTGGCTACAACTCGGGCCATGACATTTAAGGCATGCCCGATACAGTGGATCACAATTGTTAAGTATTCATGTATATGTATTGTTTCTCGTATATCTGTATATGTATTGGTTCTCGTATATCTGTATATGTATTGTTTCTAGTATCTCTGTATATGTATTCTTTCTAGTATGTCTGTATATGTATTGTTTCTAGTATATCTGTATATGTATTGTTTCTAGTATATCTGTATATGTATTGTTTCTAGTATATCTGTATATGTATTGTTTCTAGTATTTCTGTATATGATCCTGCGATACCCCGATGGTAACCAGCTAAAGATGTACTGATGAATATGAATATGGAAGTACTTTTATGTCTATACATGTATATATGATATATAAGTAATATGGAAACGACTTTCGGATGGTCACCCGAAATCCCACCAGACCACATCCAAATCGAGGAAAAGGAAATAGGGCGGATGGCATTCCTAAGCCTTTTGAACATTATTTATATACCTATACATATATGGGCATGCAATTGGGTATATAAAGCATAAATAAGTTTTCATAAAACATTTTGAAGCATAAATGTAATTTCAAGAGAAGATTGACTTGATGTCGATCTATAAATCATTTTGAAAGCATAAGTTGATAAAACAGTTTAAGTAAAAGAAGCATTTGATTGAATCTCAGTCTATAAGTAAGTTTGGATAGTAAAACAGTTTGTAAAACATTTCAAAGTAAGGCATTTTGATAAACAGCTTGAACAGTGGTAAAAATCGTTGTTTTCCTAGTTATTAATCACATGTGATTAAACACAATCACATGTGATTGAAGCAATAACTTATAAGTATTTGAATTGTATCCCCCCCCCATAATGTGTTATAAAACATTTAAAATCATTTCAAAGGTTGATTCAAGGGGGTATGAACTCACTTGTGGTGAGTCGTTTGAATTGCAGTGTCGGCTACCGTGCTAGGTGACAAACGGAGACTGGTTTACACGCACGAGCCTAGTTATCATATAATAAACATATATATAACTAATTAGACATATAATAACTTAAATAAATAAGTTAAGACTCTTAGAAAACATTTAAACACTTTTATGAGTGTTTAAGGTTCAATTGGTTGCATTTAAGTTGCTACGGGACAAGGCAAAAGGGTTTGAAACATCAAATAGCCTTGTATAGGAGTTTACCATCCAACAAACCCCACACCTTGGAGTTTACGGCCGTAAACTCATAGGTTTATGGCCGTGAACTCCTCAAATGGTGTTTTTGGGTGTTTTGTGGTGTTATCTTGCATCTAGAACACTCCTATCTTTATTGGAATAATGCATGAAGTAGTTTTAAGGCTCTAGAACACCCCATATAGGAGTTTACGGCCTAAGGTCCTTCACCTTAGAGTTTACGGCCGTAAACTCTAGGAATTTAATTGATTTGAGGCATTTAGACATCAAGGATTGCTTTCATGAATTTATCTAAGGCTAATGGGGACAAGAGACACACTTTGGTGCCTTCACTTGGAGTTTACGGCCCAAGTCATGTTCCTTGGCCGTAAACTCCTTCCAAGGAGTGATTTATATGTGTTCTACTCTCCATTCTAGTCCCAAAGGTGCAAGGTAAATTGTCTAAAGGCCTAAGGGTAGCTTGGAATGATTTTTGTCCCACCAAAAGGGGTTTACGGCCCAAGGGAGTTCCTTGGCCGTAAACTCCTAGAAACTTATGTATTTGATGTCTTTTGATGCCTAAAATAAGCACAAGCAATTTAGGGTAAAGGTCTTTAAGCATTAGGGGGAGTTTAGGGCACTAATTGCCCTTAAAAAGGGGTTTACGGCCCAAGGTAGTTCCTTGGCCGTAAACTCCTAGTACTTGTGTTTCTTGGATGATTTCTAGGCTATAAAGATCATACACAATGTCCTTGATAAGTCCTCTAACATGCGGATGGGTCTAGAAAGCATTAAAGTTCCATTTTGGAGTTTACTCCCCAAGAACGATCTTGGGCGGTAAACTCCCGGATCTTGATATCTAGACATGTTATTGTTGCTAATATGCATTAAACAAGTATTGAAACACATATAGAAAAGTAGACTCACAATCTGGGATGAAAACCCGAAGATCCGTCAGAGAGAATATGGCTTTTCTCTATTTGGAATTGTGAATAATGAATTAATTTAATTCAGAAAACTATTTATAGTCCTGGAATATTTTGGCAGAAAATATTTTCATTCCTTATATTGGACTGTAACATTATAAAACTTGAAATGCCCAAGTTTCACCAAACCAGGAGTATCCACTCCCCTGATATCATCTAAAACATAAACCCTAATGTACACAAACTTGTTCGGAAAAGCTTGAAAATCACTGAAACTGAACTAGCTTCTATTGAATAGATGATGTTCGTACAATGGAAATCTCGGGTTGTCACACAATCAAAGGTATGATCTAAAACCTATATTATGATAATATTGATTATTGTATGCTTGATCTAGGGCTTATGGCTTTGGATGATTATTGCATGTTCATTAGACAAACTAGATCCACAGCTTTAGGGTTTGCATGTACACCATAGGAACGATGTAGTGCTCAAAACCCATCAACTATATCAACAGGGTCTAAGGCACCAAGGCTGACCCTTTATGATTTACATCCTGGGTTAGGATGGTTGCTATGTTATTGATATGTTAGGTTTTATCTTAGTTTAGGATGGTCTCTATGTTAGTAATCTATCAGATTAGTATCATGGTTATAGGATGGTTGTCATGAGTAGTGATTTGTTAGATCGATATGATTATCTGATATTGCATGCTAGCGTATAATGTTTATGTGCACATGTTTATTGGTTTGGGGAAAGGGTTGAGGCAGGTCCTGCAGTGTGCAGTAGGCCAAGACACCCTGGGCGGCCCGGGTAAACTGCAGGCCCGGGTCGGGAAAATCTAGTCAGGCCAAAGGCACAATGAGTGGTCTGGATAGGTTGAAGGCCTCAAGGGGGGGCGGTCCAGACGTGCCGAGGGCTCGGAGAGCAGTCCAGATAGACTGTGGACCGGGATTTTGTCTAGTCATACTGATGGCTCATTATGCAAGCTGTTTTCTTATATGTTTAAATGATATGGTTATATATGTGTAGCGTTTGGTATTTTGGGGTAACTCACTAAGCCTTCGAACTTACATTTATCGATTATTGTTTTAGGTACTTCTGATGGTCACAGGAAGGCGAAGGCATGATCGTACCACTCCTCACACGTTATTAATTTATGTTTTGATTTTGGGATACTCTGATAATATACTATTTTGAAACAAGTTTTGTAATAATCATGGGTTTTGAAATGTTTTAAAAGCTTAAAATTTGGCATGATTTTTATGGATATTACAAGTTGGTATCAGAGCCTTGGTTTGAATGAATTGGAGGAAACAATCGTGTGTCTATAGTCTCAAACTAAGGACAAGATTTTAAAACGATTTTCTTAAAATGCTTTCAAATTAATAAAGGAGGATGCAAGTGTACGATCAACCGGAGCTCGCGGATAGACCCCAAAATACCTTACAGATTATTTTTATTTTGTGATATGTTAGAACAACATGCTAGTACTAGGTTAGGGATCTTCAGGAGTTGCATGATAAAATTGCTTCATTATATGATGCCTGATAGCCTAGGGTTCTCCCTTATATGAAATTGACATCATTACTATTGTTGCTTAGTGTAGGCATCACAGCCATACATAATTAAGATCTTATAGCCTGAGAATGTTTGGCTTGGCCTTATTTCCTAGTCTTGCTTGATGAAGGCCTTAGGGTAGGATCAGGTATTCGAAAGTCTATAGGGTCCAACGTTATGTAGGGTTAGAATACACAAGTCCTGCCGGGTTGATGGAAGTTTCATGGATGGGTAGGTTGTTTAGGATGAGTCCGTCGATTATGAGATATTTAGCCTTCTTCTAGGAGTGATAACTGGGCACATGCCATGTTTATGTAGAGTTTTAGGGCGTTGTGATGATACTTGAGACAAATATGGGTAGGTGTGGAAGGTAGTATGGGCCCGTACTACTGAATGCATAGGACCCATACGTGTAGCAAGGAAGTTACAACCCTTAAGGTTTTGATTGGGAGTTGCTTCCCGGATTGTTATGTGGAATATTTGATATCTTTTTGGTATGTTTTCAGCATGGTGTGACGGGATCCGGGTTAGGATTAGGAGAGGGAGAGGGTAGACAGGAGGCGCCAACAGCGCCCGACACTATCGGCCAGATGAGGCCAGATGAGATGGATGATAGGATCTGGGAGATCCTGCATGATGAGGTTGCTTCTATGTTCCGGGCTCAGTTGACAGAGATTTTCGGGTGTATTAAGACCGCTATGGTGGAGTATTTCGATGATCACTATACAACCCTCACTGAGGCGGCTGCGGCGACAGCTACAACAGCTGTATCGACGGTAGGGTTGGGAGCCGGTCGGGCCCTTCAGTATCGGGACTTCGACAACCCGAAGCCCCCTACTTTTAATGAGACTTAGGACCCCATTAAAGCCATGAGGTGGTTATATGACGTGAAGGGATGTTTCTTTACGTGCTTATGTCCTACTGACCAGAAGGTCAGATGTGCCCTGAACTTGTTGAGGTCCGGGGCAAAGGACTGGTAGAGGTTGATGACTGGGTCGTATTCGGACGAGTAGAGAGCTATTGTTACTTGGGAGCAGTTCAGGGATATGTTTCACGCTCGCTACATTCCTCGAGTCGAGTGGGAACGGTTAGCTCAGGAGTTTCTGGAGTTGAGATAGGATCGGGAGACGGTGACAGAGATCACCCGTATGTTCACCGAGAGGGTGATGTTCTGCCCGGAGTTTGCTTCTGAGCAAGCTCAAGACGGATATTAGACAGTTTGTGGCGACCCAACATTGTGATACACTTCTGGATTTACAGGAGGCTGCCAGGCGGCGGGAGCTTGAGATTGAGTTACAGCTGAGAGAGCAGGGTCGGGACCCGGCACAAGCGCAGTCGGTGCTAAAGCGGTCTAAGATCGTTGATTCCTATTCAGGGGGACATCAGGGTCGTACTTGTGGCAAGTGCGGAAAGGGGAACTCGGGGGTTTGTAGGTCTGGTAACGGATACAGAAAATGCGGCCAGGAGTGGCATTTTGCGAGGTATTGTCGTCAGACGGCCCCGGTTCAGGATATGAGGATCTGCTACCACTATCATCAGCTTGGTCATGTGAAGACCAACTGTCCACAGCTTGCAGCCAAGCCGGCGCAGGCTCCAGCGCCGACTAAATTGAGGATTACTGACAATAGTCAGGGTCGAGAAGTGCCCCTAAGGGCCCATGGGCGCGCTTTCCAGCTTACAGCAGAGGAGGCCAGAGCAGCACCAGATGTGGTTGTTGGTATGTTTCTAGACCTTATCTTATTTATTATATCTGTTTTATGCGTATGTGTTGTACCTGATTCCGATTCCCACTGGGGATGTATGTGTGATCGTGGGTATGGACTAGCTTAGTCGATTCGGTCCCATGATCGACTGTGAGGGTCAGCAAGTTATAGTTCGAACCCCAAGTGGGGTGGGGGGGAACTGGTTGTATATGGCGAGGAAACCAAAGTGGGATTAGGGTTTTGTTTAGCTTCTAGGGCTCGGTAATATATTTAGCACGAGTGTGCGGGGTATTTGGCGTATATGGTGGATACGCGGGTCAGGGACTAGACTCCAGTTTCAGAGGTCCCGATGGTTAGAGAGTTTACTGATGTATATCCAGAGGAGTTGCCAGGGATATCTCTAGAGAGGCAGGTTGAGTTCCGGATCGACCTGGTGCTAGGTGCAGCTCCTATCACCAAGGCGCCATACCGGTTGGCGCCACCCGAGATGCAGGAGTTGTCATCACAATTGCAGGAACTGTTGGGAAAGCAGTTCATTCGACCTAGCAATTCTCCATGGCGAGCACCGATCCTTTTCATCAGGAAGAAGGAGGGTTCGCACCGGATGTGCATTGATTATAGGGAGTTGAACAAGTTCACGGTGAAGAACTGTTATCTACTCCCAAGGATATATGATCTTTTAGATCTGTTGCAGGGTGCATCTTGGTTCTCCAAGATTGATTTGAGGTCGGGATATCAACAGGTACGGGTTAGAGAGGAGGACGTGGATAAGACCACATTGCAAACTCGTTATGGTTATTACGAGTTTGTGGTGATGCCATTTGGGCTCACCAACGCGCCAACAGTATTCATGCACCTGATGAATTGGGTCTGTAGACAGATGCTTGATCACTTAGTCATCGTGTTCATAGATGATATCTTGGTGTATTCCAAGACCTGAGAGAAGCACGAGGTACACCTCAGGGAGTTGTTGCTAGTCCTGAGACGAGAACAGCTGTATGCCAAGTTCTCGAAGTGTAAGTTTTGGTTGCGAGAGGTCCAGTTCCTAGGACATCTCGTTAACCGGGAGGGGATTTTATTCGATCCGGAAAAAATCCAGGCAGTCATGCAGTGGGAGGTGTCGAGATCACCTTCATACATCAGGAACTTTCTGGGTTTAGCAGGGTACTACCGGAGGTTTATTCGAGATTTCTCTAAGATTGCAGTACCCCTCACTCATCTGACGAGGAAGGGGTGGATTTCCGGTGGGGTCCTGAGCAGCAGAGGCCGTTTGAGACCCTTCGTCAGCGTTTGTGCGAGGCTCTAGTCTTGACACTCCCGGAGGGAGTGTAGGATTTTGTGGTGTTCTGTGATGCATCCATCATAGGTTTGGGGCGGTCCTCACGCCGAGAGGACGGGTGATAGCCTACGCGTCACGGCAGCTGAAGCCGCATGAGACGAGATATCCTACTCACGATTTAGAGTTGGGAGCGGTGGTGTTCGCTCTCAATATATGGAGACATTACTTATATGGGCTTCGTTGTACTATATACACGGATCACAAGAGTTTGAGGCATATCATGGATCAACCGAACCTGAACATGAGGCAGCACAGGTGGTTGGATGTAGTCAAGGACTACGATTGCGAGATCCTTTACCACCCCGGTAAAGCGAATGTGGTTGCGGACGCTTTGAGCCACAAGTCATATGGGTCTTCCACCCCAACGATATGTATGAGGATAGCGGTGGATTCCCCACTTGTGAATATGATCAGAGACGCCCAGGTTGAGGGCATGTGATCGGAGAATTGGAAGCTGGAGACGATCAAGGGTGAGAACACCCGGTTTGTGCAGGATAGTCGGGGATTATTGACACGATGCAGTCGGGTTTGGGTGCTGATGTTTGGTGGGGTCAGACAGACAGTCATGGAGGAGGCTCACAAGTCCCATTTTTCTATTCACCCGGGGGCCACCAAGATGTATAGAGACCTGAGTTGAGATACTGGTGGCCATGTATGAAGTGAGAAATCGCTTGGTACGTCGAGAGGCGCTTGACCTGTAGGATGGTCAAGGCCGAGCATCATAGACCGAATGGCAAGCTGCAGCCCTTGGAGATTCCCATGTGGAAATGGGAACAAATCACGATGGATTTTGTTACCAAGTTGTCGAGGACGACAAAGGGGTTTGATGCTATATGGGTCATCGTGGATCGATTGACCAAGAGTGCCCATTTCTTGGCCATATGGGAGATTTCATCAGCCGAGAAGTTGGCCGACGTGTATGTCCGCAAGATTGTTGCTCGCCATGGAGTCCCAGTCTACATTGTCTCCGATCGAGATGTTAGATTTATAACCCACTTCTGGCAGAAGTTCCACGAGGAACTGGGCACGCGGTTGCATTTTAGCATAACACTTCACCTGTAGACCGACGATCAGAGTGAGCGGACCATTCAGACCCTTGAGGACATGTTAAGGGCGCGTGTCATTGACTTCGGCAGGAGATGGGATTCCCACCTACCCTTTGCAGAGTTCGCCTATAACAACATCTATCATTCTAGCATTTGCGCCCCACCTTTCGAGCTGTTATATGGGTGGAGATGTCGCACCCCGGTTTGCTGGGTGAGGTCGGACACATGGTAATGGGATGGACGGAGGTAGTCTTGTAGACTACCGAGAAGATTCAGCAGATTAGGCAGCGACTGCAGACCGCAAAGAGTCGGCAGAAGACTTACGCTGATCGATGCCGATCCGAATTAGAGTTTCAGGTCGGTGATATGGTACTCCTAAAGGTCTCATCCTGGAAGGTCGTGATCTGCTTCAGGAAGAGGGGAAAATTGGGTCCCCGAGATATTGGTCCATTCAGGATTGTTTCCAAGATTCGCAAGGTCGCATACAGGCTAGAGCTTCCGGAGGAGCTTAGTCGGATTCACAGCACTTTCCACGTTTCGCAATTGCAAACGTATGTTATGGACCAGGAGGTAGTGGTATCCTTGGATGAAATTCAAGTCGATGAGCGCCTGAACTATGTTGAGAGGCCCGTGGCCATACTAGAGAGAAAGGTGAAGATTCTACGGAACTAGGATATACCTTTGGTGAAGGTACAGTGGGAGCATCGGAGGGGATCTGAATGGACGTGGGAGTTGAAGGCTGAGATGCGGGAGCACTATCCAGAGTTGTTCATCGCAGTAGACTTCGAGGCCAAAGTCTAGTTCAAGTGGGGGAGAATTGTAATGCCCCGATTCTTAGGTATTGATAGTATGACTTTAAATTTCAAGTTTCAAGGTGTACTCGACGAGTGGATGTCCTGACTCATCGAGTAGGAGCGGGATTGGGCCACGTATTTAAGTGACCAATTCGCTGATTCGGAAGAGTGACTCAACGAGTTGGAGCTGGAGGGTGAAACCCTAATCCCTGGGGTTTTGTACAATCTTGGGTAGCTGAGTCACATTGAACTGTTATAGCTGAATGTAATTATCTATCTTGAGTAGTGGATTTGTGGTGAAAATTTATATCCAGATATAACTATTATTACGTATACATATATATATGGTTATTGCCGATAACCATCATACTGTACAAGCCAAGTATATGAATCGTGTCGAACAATTATAGTTGAATATAAATATAAGGTCTCATTTGATAGTTGTTGTCTGGGCAAGTTTTTAAGGAAAGAAACCATTTTGGTTGATTATACATATGACTGACTGTGTTGAATGATGAATGTAACGTCCCAAAAATACCAAGAAATTTTTTTATTTTTGATAAGTCAAAACCATTCATTCATTATTCCAAAATATAATTAGAGTAAAAGTATTCTCAAATCATCATAGCAAAATCATAAACAATCCTTGCAGAATAATCTCTAAGGGATGCAATGCGATCAAGTCGGACCCTTCCTTTTGAAACAAGAAGTACCTGAAAACATTTTAAACATAAACTGTAAGTACAAATCTTAGTGATTTCACCAAAATACCACATAACAAACATGTAAGTGCTATGGGCTACCCCATGGTCTTTGCTTGCAATGTCGAGGTCCAAATCATGGTCTTACATAAAACTGACATTGGCTACCCCCATGGTCTTTCCTTGCAATGTTGAGGGCCAAATCCTAGTCTTACATACAAGTGTCATGGGCTACCCCTATGGTCTTTCTGTGCAATGCCGAGGGCCAAACTCCGGTCGTACATATAAGTGTCATGGGCTACCCCTATGGTCTTTCATAAAATTGTCATAGGCCAAACTCCATGCACATATCACAAAGAAAACTAGCATCCTACATAGTATAGTAAGAAGACTCACCTAAACTACTTGACAGAAACCCAACAGCTACCTCATCATCAGAACATCCAACCCAAACTTCCTAAAACCAAATAGAGCACGATCCTTAGTCCAATACTCAATTCTACCCAAGTTTGACCAAAAGTCAAACTAGTCAAAAAGTCAATGGTCCAGTTTGTTAAAGTCAACGTCATGTCGTGACCATCGCTTGGTCACGTCGTGAGAGTGAAACAACAAAACAATCGTGATTCTGGGCATCGTCACGTCGTGACACATTCTATGTCACGTTGTGACTTTTGGCCAGAAGGCCAAAATCTTCATTAAGAGCTTAATCTCTTCAGATCAAGGCCCATCACCTCAGATCTAGTTCCTAAATAGCTTTCATAATGGATAAAGTTTCCAACTTTATCCATTAGAATGGTCCAAACAATTAAGATCTAGTCTTTGAGTCTCAATGGGACCAAGAATGCATCTTTCTCAGCTAAATACATTAACTCCAAGTCTCCAACATTCAGATCTAAATCAATATGATGATTAGATTGATAAAGTTTCCAACTTTATCCATAATAATGTCTCAGGCTTTCAAGATTTAAACTTTAATACACCAAAATGGTCTAAATAACCAAAAATAACTTGCATGGCTGAAAGGGAAGGCAAAATATCAAAATTTTCCTAGTCCATGAGGTCTAAGAAAACATTCTAAACCGATCAAAAAGGTTTTGAAGTCCAAATCTTAAACATACAGTGTTCTTGGGACCTCGGAGAGTAATAAAGTTGCAAAATTTATTCCCAACTCTCATTCAAAACTCATTAAAATGGACCAAAACACCAAATACACTTAGATCCAAAGATGAAATATATGCAATAAAGCTTGGAACTTTATAACTTAAAAATGTCTAGAAGGTTAATGAAAGTTGAGATCTTTAATTGCCAAGCTTCAAGGATCAATCTTTCCTACAAACATTGCTCCAAAACCACTAAAAACTCCAAAAATGGATGAGATTGGAGAGGGGGGGCTTAAATCTTGAAAATGGAGACTAGGGTTTTGTGACAACCCGAAATTTTCATTTGTATAAACTCCGCAATCAAGCACATCAAAAATTTGCCAAATTCATCTCAAAACATTTTTGACCGGATTTAAGCCCGTTCGAGTATTTTATTTTATATTCGTCAAGCAAACAAAAAAAAAATAAGGAAGTATACTTTAGAGTTTGTCGTATATCACGTAAGTCGCGAAACTCCAAAAGTTTGGAGTTTACGGACGTAAACATGGAGTTTATGGCCGTAAACCTCAAAGAGTATAAATATGAAACTTATTCATTTTTAGCTCATTTTTCACTTCCTAGCCCAAGAACACCCAAGATTCTCTCTCAAGTATCATATCAGTTTTCCGTCAAATCCGCCAAAATGTAAGCGTTTTCTTCGTAGATTCGTTCATATAACACCTTATCTAGTGTTTATACTCGATTTCATCCATGGAAATCTTCTCTTTTCTTAGATCTTCAAGTGTTCATCAAGAACACCAAGAACACACACTAGTGTTCTTGGCCAAAATCGATCATTTAAGCTCCTAGATCGTAAGTACACTTGCCCTAGCTTCTTGTGTACTTAATATTAACTTGTTTACACTCGAAAATCATCAAAATCCCCATGTTCATATGTGTTTACGGTTTGGGGAGACCTCCCAAAACCATAAACACCTTCAAAGGGTGTTTAAGTGCCCTTAACACCTTCTATGGCTTGTATAAGTGACTAGAAACTTGCATGCATAAGATAGAAACACCAAAACACGAAAGGAATTGGAAAACATGAGTTTATAGCCGTAAACCCATGTGTTTACGACCGTAAACTCCCAAGGAGTGGTCCAAGGACCGTAAACTCCAAAGGGAGGTCGTTTCGAGCCCCAATCACTTCCTAAGCCCTTGATTCGAGTCTAGCATAATTCCTTGAGTGGTATAAGACTTTTGAACACCCAATGGCACCAATTCCATGATTTTACTGTTGTAAACTCATGGGGAAAGTGGTCTAGAAACTGTAAACACCCCTAAGGGCCACCCTTTAAGGAGTAAACTCCAATGTGAGGCTATACTCTCTTTATATGCAACCCTTGGTACTCCTAGCACTTGTAGCAAAGTGTTTTCATGCTTTAGGATGTCCTTACTTGCATAATTAGTTGTTAAATGTCTAATTAGATACTTAAATGTATCATTACATGTTAAATAGGATTCACGTGTGTGTTCAAGTCCTCACTTGACACTTAGCATCCTATACTGTCTGTTCACCCGAATCACCCACGTCAGGTGAGTTCGTACCCCTTAATTAACCTTTTTTAAATTGTAACGTCCCAAAATTCGAGTCCAAAAATTTCATTTTTAAATTAAGTGGTTCATAAAACATTCACTAGAATTTTTTGAATCAACATGCTATATCATAAAATCAAGTATCATGTTCCAAACCCATAACATAAGCAAGTAACATATCAGAGTAGAATCCAAGAAAACACCATGTGGAAAATCAATGTGTGTGTGTGATGTCATGCTACGCCGCCGGCTCCTTCCCCTTAGATGAAGAGGTACCTGAAACCAAAAACTGAAACCGTAAGCACAAAGCTCAGTGAGCTCCCCCATCATACCACATACCATACAATACCATCAGTATCTTTCAACCGGTAATCATCGTCGGTATCTTTCAACCGGTAATCGCCATCGGTATCTTTCAAACGGTAATCGTCATTGGTATCTTTCAACCGGTAAATGGGGACTATTCTACCCCTACCACTAGCATACAACATCAAGATATAAGCACACAGCCAGACATATCCGGGTACTGACCTACCCCTTGGTCCTAAGGACCACTATCAGGGAAACTATCCCTATCATGTAACATATCATACATATATAAATCATAACCAACGCATACCAGACCAAGATAAATTATCACAAAGACAATTATCTTTTAAATACTCCTCAATGGTGGGCCGGCATTGTGGCCTTAGACCCACCCCTACTGGAAGGTAACTCACCTCGTAGCTACTGAACTGTGCGGGAATCCTCTGACTGCCGCCACTGCTGCTCCGGAAATCCTCCGGCTAAGATTCCCACAAAACACTTAGTCAGAAACTGACATCTGCCCTTAGGGTAAAATGACCATTTTACCCCTTGACCAAGTCAAAGTCAAAGTCAACTTCCAGTTGACCTGACTCGCCGAGTTGACTCGCCAACTCGCCGAGTCCCTATCCTTCCATCAGATCTCATACCCGCCTCTACTCGTCGAGTTAGGCGATGACTCAACGAGTTTTCCTTCTAAATGAACACCGACTAAATCCACATCTGACTCGCCGAGTTGTATGAACAACTCCTCGAGTTCATCATCAACTGATACTCATGTCCTGTCTTGACTCGCCGAGTTGTATGAACAACTCGTCGAGTTACTCTTCATCCTATGAACACGTTCTGTCCTTGACTCGCCGAGTTGATGAACAACTCGCCGAGTACCATGAAGATTGTCTTGGACTCGCTGAGTCCGTTTATGCACTTTCCAAGTACCATGAATTCCCAAAACACTTTGCTTTGGGTCACTCCCCAGGACTCCTAAAACCCTTCCACACTCAACTGGTCCTTATGACCCTCACTGATATTGGACCAAAACCCTTGGACTCGCCGAGTCCAGGAATGGACTCGCCGAGTCTATCACATCCCTTACTAAGAACTTTGATTTTTGATGTACAACACTTAACCAAATGATAGATCCAGGCCCCTAAACTCGATCTAGCACGTAAAGTTACAAACTTTACGTGCATGCATGGGACATTAGAGCTTAAAAGGCTCTAAACTGGTTCTTTTTTTGCATGGGGCCTTCCTTGGTGTAAAAGCAACCTAGATCTGACTTGTGACTCATAAATGACATGATACAGAAGCCCAAACCCCAACCATGTTTGCAAAAAAGGTTGGCCACCAAAAAAGGCTTATAAAAGCCCTAAATCACCTCAAAGAGGGATCTAACAAATGAATGAGCAAGGTTCAGACTTTATACCTTCCAAAGACTACAAATGAAGAACCAAACTTGAATCCTTCAGTCCCCTCTTGATCCTTCTATGCTCTTCCTTCTTCCTTGGGATCAAAACTCACAAGAATCACTCAAAAAGCCTTAGATCTTCTCAAAACAGCTAGGGTTTGCTATAAGGGGTGTTTGGGAGCATAAAGGGGGAAAGGAGGCTGCATAAGGCCGTTTAAATAAGGGTGCAAACCCCTATATTAGGGTTTTTGTCCAAACAGCGGCTACTCGCCGAGTCCGGGATCCGACTCGCCGAGTCCGCAGCTCAAACTCCGCGCCTCATCCCACTTCTAGACTCGCCGAGTCCAAGGCTAAAATGCAAAAATAAATGAAGATTTAATGACAAAATACATACCAAGAACCAGGTGCTACATAAATGATTTTAAATGCTTTTATGGGGGGGGGGGGGGAATACAAGTTGAACTAGTAAGTTATTAGATCAATCACATGTGATTAATAACTGGCTAGCAAATAGATTTATGCATGTTAAACTGTTTTTATCTAGCTAAAGGTTTTCAAATCTTGTTTTTATAAACTGACATCAAGTCAAAAATTCTTGTTTATAGATTTTCGAAAGGTTTTACCAAAAACTTCTTTTTATACTTTTATATTGTCAAATGCATGCCTGTATATGTACAGTTATATAAGTAATGTTTAAAGGACTTAGGAAGGATAACTCGCTTTAATTCCTTTTCCTTGTTTGGATGTGGCTTTAGGGTAACGGTTATCCGTCCGAAGGTCGTTTAAATATTAGTTATATATTGTGTATACATATATAGTCATAAAAGTTCCATCAAGCAATTCATCACCTTTGGGTAGCAAAGGCATCTAGATAAACTCTCAAGTAAACCATAATAGGTATAGTTTAGAAACCAACCATAACATTCATGAAGGAGAACTTAGTTATATCTATATTCTAAAACACATACTTTTTAGTAAAAGGAAAGGTTTATAGAAATCAAAACACGAGATACATCCTCATGACGCAGATTCCACCGTTGTCAAGTTGGTAACCAGAGTCTCCTGGAGGGAGAGCGGGCATTGTGTGTATAGATCTATACGGGACAGACACTCCCATATCCTGACTGCTAGCTACAATCTTGGCCGACCAAGCCAAGGGGTGACAAATGTCACATTCATTCCGACAACCGCAGGTCGTCAAGTATTCGATCGTCAATCAGTATGGTTACGAGTATTATTACATTTACCTTATAATTCATGGCTTGAAGGTAAGAAGTATTATCACGGTATTTTCTATATATATGAAACCATCAAGATATATTTTCCTAGTTATATACTAGGCCACATTTTAAACCGTGAAACTAATCTACATAAGATTAAACGCTATTTAGACTCTCCGAGGCGTATTGTTCACTTAATACTTCCTGGAGTCTGTATTTCATTCTTTTAGACTCTCCGAGGCGTATTGTTCACTTAATACTTCCTGGAGTCTGTATTTTATTCTTTTAGACTCTTCGAGGCGTATTGTTCACTTAATACTTCCTGGAGTCTATATTTCATTCTTTTAGACTCTCCGAGGCATATTGTTCACTTAATACTTCATGGAGTCTGTATTTCATTCTTTTAGACTCTCCGAGGCGTATTGTTCACTTAATACTTCCTGGAGTCTGTATTTCATTCTTTTAGACTCTCCGAGGCGTATTGTACACTTAATACTTCCTGGAGTCTATGTGTTATTTACCTTTAACCAGCAGTATTACTGCCGAGGAAAAATATTATTTTCCCTATTACTTTTGCTTGTGATTTCCTCACATATTCTTTAAAGTAAAAACTATATTTTGATAAAGATAGTACCTTTAAGGGGAAAATGTTTCTTAAACATAAAACATATGGGTCTTGGTAGAAGATTGATTTTAAATAGAGATACTCCTTGGTTTAAACATAAAACAATTGGGTCTTGGTAGAAGACTACTTTTATTAGAAAATATAGGATTTTCTGGAAGGGATTCTAATACTCTGTAAACTCAAATCACCATCATTGTGTGAGATTATTTTTGAAGTAAAACATGTATTTATACCAATGCCATTAAATACTTATGAACTCACCAGCATTTAAAAATGTTGATACTCGCTTTTAAAATAACTTGTATTCTCAGGTCATCAGTAGACAAGTACACTCCGGGAGCTTTTGCGAAGTCAGCCTAGTACCAAGTTGCAGCTTATGTTATTTCCTATATCTACTATGATGTTATTGTTAAATGTAACCTATGTAAAATTATTACTATTAATGCAATGGTTGTTGTACTTTGATTACTATACTGCATATGTTGTGATACTTGACATGACGTCCTCCACTCCAAAACGTTTCCGCCGTTTCGGTTTTGAGGTGTGACAGGTTTCTCCCAAGAGGTTCTAGATATGATGGAGGTTAAGAAAATACTCTAAAACATGAATCATTAGCTTTAAATACCTTGAAAACCCTAAAAAATTTGTGGGCTTTGGGTTGCACAGTTCTTGTGTCGTGAGAATACATTCTCACCTCGTGAGAACTCTCATGTCATGAGCATTAATTCTCACGTCGTGAGAACGAGTTTTCACCAAATTTCACTTGAACTTCAAACAGTCATAACTTCTTCGTTTCAACTCCGTTTTCGGCGATCTTTATATCCACGAAAAAGGTATTGGCGAGCCCCATACTTCTATTTAGTTAATTTTGGCATAACACATGTTGAATTAAAAAACCATAATTCATGAAAGAAGTCTGAAATATTATTTTTTCCATTTTACCCGTTTACTCCAAGACACAAATCAAGACTTTAATCAGTTATCCATCATTGCCGTCATCCAAAATGGTCTAAACCCTATTCCCTTGAAGCCCAATTCCTTTACTTAATCCATTTATTTTCCACAATCCCGAAAATAAGAAACTTCTTGAAACAGGATGTTACAAAGAAAAATGATCATATTGCATTGATGTTTTATAATGTGATGAATTTTATAATGTGATGAATGCAGTTGTTGAATAGTTATAAAAACATACAAATTGTCATACAAAATCAAATTACACAATAAAAAAATCAATATGTATCTTCTTTTTTTATGCAAATCAAGATTGCTGATAAAAATAAAAATAAAAAATAAAAAAGTTCTATAAGTAAAATAAAACATAAAGAAAGGAAAAAAAAACGGTTGAAAAGTGGTTTTTTTTTTTTTTTTTTTTTTTTAGGGAACACTTGTCGAAAGTTTCATTCAACCTAGAAAAATATGGTTTTGGGGCTTTCCGACCTATTCAACTGAAAATATTTATTTAGACATGGAAATATGTCTATCTAACAAAACCTAAGTGTTATTCAATAATCATAACTGAGCGTAGTCGTTGTATTTTTTTTTTTTCATAACTGAGAGGCGAGACTGCGTATAGTTAAGTAGTTATAGCTGAAAATAAATGTCATAGCGTATAATTGACATTTGTGGTGAATCACATAACGAAAATCTTGTGATGATCTAATGGTAACTCAATTAGTTGGAAATCGATTAATGTATTTGTTGCGAGTTAAATTAGTAAGTTAGTACTTATATAACTGTTACCGGTGAATCTAAACGTGGTAATTCATAATATGAACTATACTGAATTATCTAAAAGGCATGGTGTGATTCACTTATATGCTAATGATGAAAATCTATATATAATTGATATTATGTCTTATTGTGCAAGTTGCTCAATAAGCTCTTATACTTTATCTTTTGTTGTTGAATGTATGTCTTTCACGTTCATATAGATACATCAAAGAAGTAAAAAGTGATAGTTGTAATGTCAATGTGATTCAAATCATCGTGTCATCTATTGTTTTAAAAACAAATTTTTTTAGGTATACTAGAAGTAAAATCGGATGTTACATTAAGCGACCTTAAATACTTAAATATCATATAGCGAAGTATGATATCCACACTTATTATATTTAAGTTATAATTAGAGATGAAAGAGCAACAATAATAAAAAAAAATCTTTTATTAAATAACAAAAGTTTGAGAAGTACAAGGTTTATGAAAGTATAAAGAGCGGGAAACTCTTGTATATTTAAGTCGAAAGAAAATACTCATGTGTAAGTATATAAGCAAGGGTTGATATATGCATGCTAATTCTATGTTTTTGTTGTCAAGAGGAAATTTGAGTCCTCAGTTTGGGTGGCCCAAGAAAAGATATTATTAAAGAAAAAATATCTTATTAAAGAAAAAATATCGGTGGCTTTAGAGTGGACGTGGAGACGCATTATTGGTTGATAGATGATAAGAAACATGTGCTCCAAAATCGGAAATCATGAGGTACTCCCGATTATATATCTTTATTTCCTTACCTTATTTATCATAATAACCAATCCTTTGGTAGTTTGCATCAAAGAAACCCATAAAGTACTCTGCGTTGATACCACTGCTT